>NC_141672.1:116322627-117750846 GCF_028749965.1 Puma concolor
CCCATTACCACCACTTCCCATTTCCTGTGTTTCTCCCTCTACCACTGCTCCTCTGCTCTACATAACACTTTCTGTCTCTGGATTTACCTAGTCCAGACATTTCATATAAATTAAACTATACAGTATGCAGTCTTTGGCACTTGGTTTCTTTTACTTTATACTTTCAAGGTTCATTAATGTTGTAGCTTGTATCTGTACTTTATTCCTTTTCAAGGCTGAATTATATTCCACTGTATTGCTCTATCACATTTTATTTATCCATTTATTATTTAATAGATGGGGTGTTTCCATGTTTTCATCTTTTGGCTGTTACAAATAATGCTTCTGTGTACATTTGTATACAGTGATTGTTTTTTTTAAGGTTTGTGTTTGTTTGAATCTGAATTGAGAGCTACATAATAGGTTGGTATGTGTTTTACATTTCTTTTAAGGTATAATTATCCCCCCCACCTTACTTTATATGTTAAAATTCATTTGTTGAAGAACCTGGGTCATTTGTCCTAAAGAATTTCTTCTCAGTTGATATGTTGTTGATTGTATCCTCTGTCCTTTTTATTTTCTCTTAATTGTTAGTTGGATCTAGGGGCTTGATTCATTTCAGGATTTGTTTTTATTTTTGTTTTATTTTGTGGGACTACCACATAGGTGGTGGTGGTACATACTTCCATGAAAAAGCATGTAATATGTGATTGGATCTGTTTCCCTGTTGCTCTCAGTCACCAGTATTTAGCAAACTGTGGCCTATGGGTCATATCTGGTCTGTGGCCTGTTTTTGTACATCCCATGAGCTCCTGTTAGTTTTTATATTTTTAAAGTATTGTAAAAAAATGGACAGTTAAAAACAAAAGAGAATATGGGACAGAAACTATGTAGCCTGCAAAGCCTAACATATTTACTATCTGGTCCTTTTAAGAGAAAGTTTGCTGACTCCTGGGCCAATGATGTTTATTGCCTAGAGCTGTCAGTTCATTAGGGGTTTCAAAATGGTGATATTGTATCATTCCCTTCTTGTTAGGTGGAATACTTGTATAAAGAGAAACTTACTTTCATCAACAGTTTTATTGCCATAAGAAACAGTTAGATTAGGAAAATGCTTAGTTCTTTCACTTTTACAATGCCAGTTTTCAAAATAATGGTTTGGTTCTGGAACATTCTCTAAAGGTGATGAGTTGTGGGGTTTTTTGTTTTGTTTTGTTTTGGTTTTGGTTTTTTGAGAACATTATAAAGTAATGGAATTCAGCATATTTGAATGTTTCAATTTGTTGCATTATTATCATTATTGATGCTTAAATGTGCCATATTTGGCCAGTAAAAACTTCTTAAGTCTGTTGTGATGACCCTAGTCATCATTTGATAGCTTTTTGTTTTCTGATCTGACAAGATGTTGCAGATTCATTTCATGTTCCAATTGCACACCCGGAATTAGCCAGTTTTTTAAAGATTCTTTTGTGTGGAAAATGGAGCTTAGAGCCAAAATATCTATGTGGAGACTATTCATTGCTACTGGGTGGGTCATTGTTACTAGGTCTTTTCAGTCAAGTGAGCTAGGAAATACATATTTTTTAGAAAAGTAAAATACAAATTCATATTGGTTCTTAAGATTAAAACTGAGGGATAGATGGTTTTTTACTTTATTTCATTGATTTTTTTTAATAGTGATTCAACACTTCTGTACATCACCAGGTGTTCATCATGCCAAGTGCACTCCTTAATCCCCATCACCTATTTAATCCAGCCCCACCCATCTCCCCTCTGGAAACCATCACTTCTCTATAGTTAAGAGTCTGTTTCTTGGTGTGTGTCTCTCCCTCTTTCTTTTTTTCCCCTTTGCTCTCTTTTTTTTTTCCTTGACTGACTTATTTCACTTAGCGTTTTCTGTAGCTCCATCCATGTGTTTGCAAATGGCATTATTGCATACTTTAAAAAGAACAATATTGATAAATCTCCAAACATTATGCCAAATGAAAGAGGTCAGACACACGGGACTGCGCATTCCCATTGACATAAAGTTCTAAACAGGAAAAAATAACTGACAGTGGTGGCCTGCGGAGTTGGTGAGTTGCCTGGGGAGGCAAGGCAATTTGGGTTGAGGGGAGGTTGTCTGTCTTGGTTGGGGCTGCATACATGGCATATGCAGTTTTCTAAACTAATCTGACTGTACCTTAAAAATGAGTACATTAATTTTATAGCATGTAGATTGTGCCTTAAGATCGTTAATTTTTTTACACTTATATTGGCTTAAAAATGTTTTTATTTAAATTCCAGTTAGTTATCATACGTGTATAATTATTTTCAGGTGTACAATCTAGTGATTGAACACGTCCTCATCACAATATGTGCACTGCTTAATCCCCATCACCTACTTAACCCATTCCCCCAACCACCCCCCTCTGGTAACCATCAGTGTGTTCTCTATAGTTAAGAGTCTGTTTCTTGGTTTGCGCCCCACACCCCCCATTTTTTTTCCCTTTGCTCATTTGTTTTTCTTCTTAAATTCCACATATGAGTGAACTCATATGGTTTTTTTTTCCTCTGACTGACTTATTTCACTTAGCATTATACTTTCTAGCTCCATCCATGTCGTTGTAAATGGCAAGATTTCATTTTTTTAATAGCTGAATATTCCACACACACACACACACACACACACACACACACACACACACCCCACTTTTTTATCCATTCTTCTATCGACAGACACTTGGGTTGCTTCCATATCTTGGCCATTGTAAATAATGCTGCTATACACATAGGGGTACATGTATCCCTTTGAATTAGTCTTTTTGTATTCTTTGGGTAAATACCCAGTAGTGCAATTGCTGGAACGTAGGGTATTTCTATTTTTAACTTTCTGGAGGAACCTCCTTACTGTTTTCCAGAGTGGCTGCACCAGTTTGCATTCACACCAACAGTGCATAAGTATTCCTTTTTCTCTACATTCTCACCAACACCTGTTGTTTCTTGTCTTGTTGATTTTAGTCATTCTGACAGATCACCTCATTGCTTTTTCATCTATATTGTGTTTATTCCATACTGGGAATCCTGTTCTCTGTGATGTTAATGAAATGACTCATTTGCTCTATTCTACAACACACATGTTCACATACCAGTCTCAGAATAACAGTACCAATAGTAATTGCAACAAAGTGTTTATTAAAACAGTTAAAAAATTTTGCCATTCTTTTGGTCCTTAGGGCATATTCCACTGAGTATAGCTTGGTTGTTGTGTTCTTAAATTCTCTTACGCTAGTTCCTGTCTGGGTGGTTATAATGAAAACTAGAGATTTAAGTTTGTTTCACTTCTGCTTTCAGTGTTTAGGGATTTTTAAGATTAGTTTTGTATTTTATTTTATTTTATTTTATTTTATTTTATTTTGTTTTGTTTTGTTTTATTTTATTATTTTATTTTATTCTATTTTATTTTATTATTTTTTGTTAATGTTTATTTATTTTTGCGAGAGACAGAGACAGAATGTGAGTAGGTTGGGGCCAGGGAGAGAGGGAGACACAGAATCCGAAGCAGGCTCCAGGCTCTGAGCTGTCAGCACAGAGCCCGACGCGGGGCTCAAATTCATGAACTGTGAGATCGTGACCTGAGCTGAAGTCGGATGCTCAACCGACTGAGCCACCCAGGTGCCCCAGTTTTGTATTTTAAATATGTAAAATATTTGCACAATCCCAAAGTCAAATCTATGAACAAGTTCTATTCAGAGACATCCAGCTTCAATTTCTTATCTCTGGTAACCATATTTCCTCTCTTGTATGGGTTAAAAATTATGTGTGTGTGTATGTCTAGTAATATCCTACCTTTCTTAGATAAATATACCCACTTTTCTCCAACCTTGCTTTTTCACTTGATTTACTATAGAGATAAAGTTATTCTGTCATCCTGTTTACAGCTGCATAGTACCTCATTGTGTCCGTGTACCACAGTGTGTTCAGTGTGTGCCTTGTTGTTGGACATCAAGATTGTTTCCAGACTGTTACTACATGTAGTAGTGCCGTGAATAGTGTTGCTTGTACCTATTTTCATATTTGACCAGTGTATCTTTGGGATAAATTCACAGACATAGGATTACTAAGTCAAGGGGCAAATACAGTTATAATTGTGTTAGATGTTGCAAACTTTTTTCTATAGTGGATATGACATTTTGCATTTCTATTAGCCTGTTTCCCTATACTTTGCCTACAGAGTATGTTAAACATTTGGATTTTTGCCAGTAGGTAAGAAATTTGTATCTCAGTGTAGTTTTAATTTGCATTTCTCTTATTATGAGTGAGGTTGAGTATCTTTTAAAGTGATTAAGGACCATTTGCATTTCATTTTAGTAACTAATTCTACATCTGTGTGAAAATGGTAGGCAGTTACAAAAGCACAGAAAAGTCTTATTTTACTCCCACAAATGTATTTACAACTGCTTGCTTGATATAGATGTGGCTTCATTGTGAGTATTTTGGGGTTTGTGTCTTATCTTTCTGATGCTGTTAACATCTTTCTTGGATTTTTAAGTCTTCTTTTCTCCTCTCCCCCCCCCCCCCCGCAGGATTACTTCATATCAGAAATATGTTATCAAGAGATTAAGAACTCAATTAATGAAATATGAATTCATGACTTAATATGACAGCTTACTAACGTAGGCTTGAATTAGCTTTAGGCTAGTTAACAAGCTCTTGAATTCAGTTTATTTCTGTCATTAAAGACATAGCTGAAAGAATTCTAGAACCTGGTCTACAGACCTTGGGAAATGATGACATGATCTTTCTGAAACCTGTTTATTTTGCAGTGAGAGCTTGTGCATGCACAGCTTTCTTTGCAGAAAATAGCTTTGATATTATAAGATTCATTATTAAGGATTTTTGGTGTTATGTTCTTCTCTTTTGCATATATTTGTTAGATTGTCCTGTGGGATTTCATAAATTTTTACTTCTGTTTAGTAAAGCTGCTGACAGCAAAAGCTTTCAATAAATTATTCATGTGCAATTTGTTTTCTGCGTTCAAGAATTAATGCATCTTTACTCAAAAAAATTTTTTTTAGCTGAACTTGGTAACAGTTTGTAAACATATGGTGGTATAGTCACATAAAATCTGTAATGCTTGTTTTCCATGTGAAAAAAGTACTCTATTTGCAATATTTAGAGCAGTATCAGCTCTCTAAAACATAGCTGATTACTGAAGAATAGTGGAAAAAATAGCTTTCAAAAATGTGAAATAATTACTCAAAAAAAAATTGCTGCTCTTTCGAGATGTGGGCCACTAAATCTTAACGGTTTTGCTTGTTCTCCATTATCCGTGTACTTAACATACTCACTTTCATTCATTGAAAACTTTAGGTTTTGTTTTATAGTCTTCATTGCAAGTCTGTCATGTTGTGGAAAATGTGTCTGTTTGGCTTACTTTCTGCTGTCACTTTCAGTTCTTCAACTTCTTCATCTCCGGTGGCTTCTCTTTCCTGCCACTTCAAGCACCAGCTTCCAGAATTGCACCCTAGGCCCGTCATCCCTCGGCAGCGCTGAGATATTATTAAAATGGTATCACAGCCTCACCAGTCTCCTGGTTTCCCAGGTTTCTCCCGTTGTGCTGGCATCAGTTTTACCGATTTCAGTTCACTCCTGTGTATTTCCTTCCCTGTCTGTCGTAGATTCCATTGACAACCACTTGCTGATATCTTCAAACCTCTTACTTCATTGTCACTTGCTACTCCTCTTCTTAGAGAACTTCAGTTTTAAATGTCTGCGTTCTCTTCCCTTCATAGTCTGCAAAACCCTGTTCTCATACTGGCACTTCTTTAAATACAGTTACCAACCTAACTGTTCCCACAGTGCAGCCCAGTAATCCCATTCTCCCTTTTTGATGCTCCCTTCCATTCTCACTGCAGCCCTTTCAGATGTTTGCCATCACCTGCAGACCTCTGACCCTTCCCGACAGCACAGCCTACCCACAGCAGCAACGGTCATACTCACCTCCTCCGTCAGCAACTGTACGAGCAATGAAGTGTGGCGCCTGGGACCCCACACCAGGCTTATTCATATCCTCATCTTTCCTTCCTGTTACAACAAAAGAAGTGTCCTTTCCCTGATCCAGAATAATTGTCTGACGTTGTTTTCAGTATAGACATTTAACGCTTGAAATTTCCCTCAAAGCATTACTTTAGTTACATTGCACAAATTTGACATGCTGTATTTTCATTTTCACTAAGTTGAAAACATTTTGTAATTTCTCGTGTGATTTCTTCTTTGATCTGTGAGTTATTTAGAAGTATGTTGCTTAGGGGCACCTGGGTGGCTCATTTGGTAGAGCTTCTGAGTCTTGATTTCAGCTCAGGTCATGATCTCATGGTGAGTTTTCCAGCTATCTGTTACTAACTTCTAGTTTAATTCCATTGTGGTTAGGAGATATACTTTGTACAATTTCAGTCCCCTCATCTGTACATTAGTAGTCATCCACAGATTTGAGGGGACTCTTCTGCCAAACTCCAAAGTTCATGTGCATCATTCTCTCTTTGCAGGTCCCTCCTCTTTTGTACTCTGCAAATTGTAGTAACCTTGGCCTCCCCACTCTGATCTGTTTCTTTAACTGTGAAGTTTCAGAGGTCTCTTTGTTTTTCCCTTCTCATGTTAAGGACTGGAAAGATAGGATATTTACAGGCTGTAAGATGGGGTGATTTTAGGGCTCATCTTGTTTGCTTCCTCTCTCTCAGGGGTCACAGTCCTGTGTTTCACGTTGTCCAGTGTCTGAAAAGCATTGTTTCATTGATTTTTGTCCAGTTTCCTAGTTGTCTATGGCAGGATGGTAAGTCTAGTTCCTGTTACTTCATTACGGCCAGAAGCCTGAATCCTGATCTTTTGGCCTGAATATTCGATTTCACCCTCTCTTCTGGTTCTGTCCATCTGTCAGCATACTCCAGTCTCTCTTCCATTACAGAGAATATAAAAGATGACCAAGCTCAGATTTTCTTTATTTGCCAGTCTATTTCTCCTCTGCCTTTTACAGCCAGACTTTTTGAAAATGGTCTCTATATCTTTCTCAAAAATGTCGCTTGCGGACTGGCAGAATCCACATCACTTGCACAGTTGTTAGAAATGTAGAATTTCAGGCTCCTCCCTAGAATTACTGAACTGGAGTCTGAATTTTAAGGATTTGATAAGGTGATTGGTATACAAACTAAAATTTGAGAAGCGCTGTTGCACATTTTATAAGCTCTGTTTCTTCATTTTCCATCTTGTTCCTGAGTGCATTGTAATGTGGCATCTGTCTTCATGACACCACTAAATTTGCCCTTGCCCAGGTCATCAGTGAACTTCTTACTGCATATCCAGTGAGTGAGTGTCCATTTGTATTGTACTCTCAGCAGTTCATCCTCCTTGAAATATTTCTTTGGCTTCTGGGATGCCGGTTTCTTGTCCTCTAATTTATGTGACTTTTGCAGGCTTTTTTTCTGCCTTTCTCTTAAATGTTGGTGTTTCACAGAATGTGGATCTTGGCTTCATGTTTTACATTTCTTATTATATCTCATTTTCTCTTGCGACTTCAGTTTCAACATATGTCTCCTGAGTGGAATTTGTGAATTCAACATGAATCTCTGCTGAGTTCCAAGCTTGTATGTCTTCCACATCCATGTACCATAAACACCTTAAACTCCCACATCTACAGCAGACACCATGATCTTCCTGACTGTGTCCTCTTCCTCGGTGACTGGCACCTCCATTCAGCCATTGTTGAGGCCAGAAACTTGTCAGTCAGCTTTGACTCCTCCACCGCCCTTACTCTACATTTACTCACGCTCACTTCCACATTTAATCATTCTCCAAGGCTTACTGATTTGACCTTAAGAATTCCTCAGATCTTTCGCCTCTTAGTCACTATTGCTACTTTCCAAAATAGGGCTTTATCAGGCTTCCACGGAGATAACTACAGTGGCTTCCTAACTGATTTCCTTCTCTCCAGCCTTGTCTCCATTTGGCAGCAAGCAAAGTAAATAAGCATTTACTTATTAAAAGTAAATGTGATCTTCACTTTTCATCTTAAAGCCCTTGCCTGCTTACTAACTTCTTAGCATATAAAAATCCTTATAGTTTGGTCCTTGCCTACCCACTTCTGACTTTCTCTGAGTACTTTGCCTCTTCCACCTTGTTTCTAGGCTTTTGCACCTGCTGCTCCATTGATGATGCATTCTGCTCTTTACTAGCTGGCTCTTACTAATCCCTTAGGTTTCATGTTGGGGACACCTGGGTGGCTCTGTCAGTTGGGTGTCTGACTCTTGATTTCAGCTCAGGTCACAATCCCAGGGTTGTGGGATTGAGCCCCACATCAGGCTCCATGTGGAGTGTGGAGCCTGCTTGAGATTTTTTTCTGCCCTTCTCCCCCACTTGCACTGTTTTTCTCTAAAAGTTAAAAAAAAATTAAAAATCACATTTTGCATAGGTGTCCTCCCTGACTGTCTAGGCCTGGTTTGTTTCTTTCTCTGCATCTTGTACACACCCTGTAACGGTTCCCACCACATTGTTATGATTGTGTTTTTGTGAGCCATGATTATATCATTGTGTGTTTCCACTGTCAGCACTCTAAGAGAGGGTACTAGTGTCTTCCTGTTGTAATTAAGGTGCTTAGCATCCTTCATTCAGTCAACAAATGTGTATTGAGTACCCACTATAGATACCAGACAAGGTTCCTGCTCTTATCATGCTTGTATTGTGGGGATGGGAGTGGATTAGGGTGAAGTAAGAAATAGTAAACAAATTTTTGTTCTTATACATAGTAGATCTTTAATAATTTTTTTGGAAAACTAGTGTATAAATTATTATTTTAATAAGCCCTTGAAGTCCATAAACCTTTGATGTTATTGTTACTGACTTCAGCTCTTGAAATTTTGCTCTCTAAGAATTATTGCACCTTTTTGGATATAGTGAGCTGTGGTAATTAGGTTATTGTTCAGAGCCTTTTACTCTACCTGATCTTAGTTTTATTTTATCTAGTTTTCTTGAACAGAGCTGAGGTAATGAAAGGCTATTAGAGGTACACTTTAGAAAGAGTGAGAAGTGATGTTTAACTTCAAAAATAGAAAAAATAAGTTATTTTAAATAATAATACATATAAATTGTTAAATAATAATAAAGGTCAAGGCCTTGATCCTAAAATCAGAAAAATTTCTCTTCAAATAGCTAAAATATACATTTAATAGTAGATTATCTGAAATTGGCAGAATATTTGGAACACTTTTCTTAAAGTGCTGTCACTTTATCAGTTTGTAACCAATTATATGAAAATGTGGTATTATATTTATTTAAAAATCTTATGTACCCAGAGTTTCAATTAAGTACTTTTTGTAAGCATCACAAATTTTAACTAACTTAAGCAAAAAAGGAATTTATTGGAATGATGTCAAGTAGTTTAAAGGATCAGTGGAGGGGCGCCTGGGTGGTGCAGTCGGTTAAGCGTCCGACTTCAGCCAGGTCACGATCTCGCGGTCCGTGAGTTCGAGCCCCGCGTCGGGCTCTGGGCTGATGGCTCAGAGCCTGGAGCCTGTTTCCGATTCTGTGTCTCCCTCTCTCTCTGCCCCTCCCCCGTTCATGCTCTGTCTCTCTCTGTCCCAAAAATAAATAAACGTTGAAAAAAAAATTTAAAAAAAAAAAAAAAAGGATCAGTGGAAATACTAAAGAAACAAACAAATGCCCACTGTATCTTTTAGGCCAAAGAGATTAGTGTTTAAGCTAAATCTAAGCTTGAGGAAATAATTCCACAAATCTAGAATTGAAGACATTCTATAATACAGCTGTCCTGGTCTCTTCAAAAAGAAGTCAGTGTCATGAAAAACAAAGGCAAAAGGACTGTTCTACATGAAAAGAGACAAAAGAGGGGCTCAGTTGGTCAAGCATCCAACTCTTGATTTCAGCTCAGGTCATGATCTTATGGTTCATGAGTTTAAGCCCTGCATCAGTGTGGAACCTGTTTGGGATTCTCTCTCCCTCCCTCCCTCTCTCTGTCTCTGTCTCTCTCTGTCTCTCTCTGTCTCTCTCTGCCCTTCCTCTGCTTGCACACACACACACACTCTCAAAATAAATAAATAAACTTAGAAAAAAAAGAAAAGAGACTAAAGAAACAAAAACAATACTAAGTGAAGTTTTGTTCGGCCTTGGGCTTTAAGAACATTTAGGGAATATTGGGTAGATTTAAATTTTGAGTATATTAAACAATATTATTGAATGAATTTTAATTTTCTTAGATGTGATTAATGGTACTGATATATAGGAAAATACCCTTATTTATAGATACTTTCACAATATTAAAACTTTGAGAGGAAAGCTCTGCATTAGGTTATTGATGATGTAAGGAATTATAAAAATACCAGAAACTATGTGACATGTAGCATGTACTCTTAGGCATTAGAACACAAGAAATTCAGAAAGGTGGAATTAATTAACCAAGGAGAGTTAAATTTAAGGAAAAGTAATCTCTTTGGCCTAAAAGAGTTGGTTGAGTGTCCAACTCTTGATTTCAGCTCAGGTCATGATCCCAGGGTCACAGGATCAAGCCCTACGTTGTGCTCCTCACTGAGTGTGGAGCCTGCTTGAGGTTCTCTATTTCTCTCCCTCTGCCCCACTCATGCACTCTCTCTCTTTCTAACATAATAATAATAAAACAATATAATAATTCTTACTGCATCCCATCAGGACACATATCATGTCAGGTTGTGTCGTTACTGCTAATACTGAATTTGATCACTTAGTTAAGGTGGTGACCACAAGATTTCTGTCCCATGTGAAGGTACATTTTATCCTTTGTAATCAATAAGTAATTTGTGAATTACACTCTGAAATTGTGTGAATTGCAGAAACCTCTCACCCATTTCATCAATAAAGAATTGATTTTTTTCTGCAATTTTTGATTAAAAGTTGCTAAAAAATTTAGTTTCTAAATAGACATTTCCAAGTAGGTATTAAAGAGAGGGTGCTGATAGTTGCTTAAAATCTTTTAGTTTTTACTGTTTAGATAGTCAAACTCTATTTGACAGCAAAAAGAGTTTTGCTTTGCTTTGATCCCTCACATCTACTGTCATCATTCATAATCTTTTACCCTTTGCAGAAACAATGCAACTTTTTTTTCTTTAAAAAGAATTTGTTTGTTTTAAAGCATATTAATGAAGGGTAGCATCTGACAAGGAGAAATATAGTGCAAACCACATACATAATTTAAAAGTTTCCAGGTACCACATTAGAAAAGTAAAAAGAAACTGGTGGAATTAATTTTAATAATATATTTTATTTAAATGACTATATCCAAAATATTTTAAGATACTATCAGTATAAAAATTATTAATGAGATGTTTTATTTTCTTTGTGTGTATGTGCATGCACTAAGTCTTCTGAATCTTATGTGTATTTTATACTTAAATCTTAATTTAGATTAGTCACATTTCAAATTCTCAGTAGCCACATGTCACCAAGTGCTACTATATTGGATAGTGCAGGTTTAATGGTTATGATCTTGGGCACAGGAAAGCCAGAGACTAATTTGATTCAAATCTTACTTTCTTCATGGCTTTGGGCAAATTACTTTTTGTGGCTCAGTTTTCTCATTGTAAATGAGGATTATAATTCCTACAACAAGGGTTGGAGGACTTAATATAGGTTAAGCACTAGAACAGTAGTGGCTTTTCGGTAAATGAAAACTATTATTTTTATATCTTTGGACTTGGTCCTGTAATTCTCATTTTTAGAAGTAAGCTTGTATTTTGTTAGGGAAGCTAGGACTAGATCTTAGATCCCTTGCTGTTTTGGATCTTACTATTTCTTGCCCTCAGTCTCTTACTTTCTGTCTTCTGTGGTGAATTTATAAGCCAGTAAGATAAACTAGATTTTCCAGGCCAGTTTTGATTTCAAGTGTTCTGTCATCACCATAATTCATTGAAATGAATGGGAAAACCTGATAGCTCTGCAGATGGCAATGAGTTATTAAAAGATTTGTCACTATGATTAAAAAACCTCACAGAAGGTTGAGAGCTACAGTAGTCAGGATTGTTAACTTTCTCTCTGTAAAACCCATAAATACCTCTCTACTACAAAAGCCTATATAATTATAGCAGTAAGATGAGATATTAGCACGTGTAGTAGAGGCAGTCCTGTATATTCATGAGTGTAATTGTATTAGAGTTTTTTAGAATGTGTTTTAAAATAGGTAACTATCGGGGCACCTGAGTGGCTCAGTCAGTTAAGTGTCCAGCTCTTGATTTTGGCTCAGGTCATGATCTCACTCAATGGTTTGTGAGTTCAAACCCTGCATCAGGCTCTG
This sequence comes from Puma concolor, assembly GCF_028749965.1. Lineage (NCBI taxonomy): Eukaryota > Metazoa > Chordata > Mammalia > Carnivora > Felidae > Puma > Puma concolor. The sequence continues at coordinate 116,334,914 of NC_141672.1, forward strand.
CCATGATAGCATGGCGCCTGCTTGGGATTCTCTCTCTGCGCTCTCTCTCTTTTTTTCTCTCTCTCAAAATAAATAAACTTAAAACAAATAAGTAATAACTATTCATTTTCATATTAGGTCAAAGTAACTATACATGATTGAAAAAGTATTTAATGGAGGTGCTTGGGTGGCTCAGTTGGTTAAGTGTCAGACTTTGGCTCAGGTCATGATCTCACAGTTCATGAGTTCAAGCCCCACTTTGGGCTGTGTGCTGACAGCTCAGAACCTGGAGCTGGCCTCAGATTCTGTGTCTCCCTCTTGCTCTGCTCCTCCCCCGTTCATGTTTGCTCGCTCTCTCTCTCTCTCTCAAAACTAAAAATTTTAAAAAAAGAAAAAGTATTTAATGAAGGCCTGCAAAGGAGATATTCTGTTGAAAAAGAACTTAACAATTTACTGTGATAAAACATTTTGTACCAAAAATGCTAGTAAAATACTGTATTGCTCATGGTAGAAAAATATGATACCACTTAATAATCAAAGAAGCATTAAAATACAGTATAAAACAGTGTCACAATTCATACCTTTGGAACGTACCTGCAAGTTACTTTTTACATTATCATTGAGCCCATATTTTCATCAGTATAGTAGGCAAAAGTGGAACTGAAAAATACTTTGTTTCAGACGTTGAAAATACGCTGCATCAAGTATTGGGTAAAATGTCTTACTCTTAGGAAAATCTTCTTACCACAAATAACAAAAAGTTGCTCACAAGATATTTTCGTGGAAGTTCTATGTAATTAATATGAAAATTCTAACATTTTTCTCACCTAGCATAATGAAAAATGACCAGTTCAGATTTTCCTATTTTGAGCTGAAATATAAGTATTGCTAGTATTGTTGGCATGTTGACTAAGACTTATTAACATAATTCTCTAGGACAACTCTTAGAAAATTTCCATGTAACTATTCAGGACATTGGTGGTTGGTATTATTTTTAGGTTATCAGATTGTGCCTACTCATCTTGACAATCGTATAGAAGTTACCATAAAATATTAATGATACTTTAAAAAGTGTTATTGAAACATTTTTACAAAGGGCAGATTTGTTTCTTGGTGCTTTAAAAAATATTTATTTATTTTGAGAGAGAGAGAGAGGGAAAGAGTGTGTGGGAGAGGTGCACAGAGAGAGAGAGGGAGAGAGGGAATCCCAAGCTGGCTCTACTCTGTCAGTGCAGAGACCGACATGGAGCTCAAACTCATGAACTTGAGGTCATGACCCTGAACCAAAATCAGGAGTTGGACACTTAACTGGTTGAGCCACCCGGGCACCCCACAAAGGACAGATTTGAAATCATCAGGATATAAATTTTTGAGGCTGATTTTAGAAAACCAGTAGAGACTTGATGCAAAGTTACTGAGAATCACTAATACGTAATTACATCTTGGCCCAGGAGCCTTTCTGACCTGTAGGATCCTGAAAAGAATGCAAACAAAAGGCAAAAACAAATGAAGGTACAAATAAGCAGGACTTTCATAAAGTCTAGCCTTCTATCAGGGAAGAAAGATAGGCCTTAAAAACAGAGAGAAAGTGAATTGCTAGAAAAGAGCACGTAAAGGGTAGGATTGGGAGACTGGGACCTTCACAGAGATAGTTGTAGAAGTGACCGTTGAAACCTAGAAGATGAGACGGGAAGAGTGGGTGCAGTACAAGTTCAGGCAGAGGGGACAGCAAATGCAAAGACTTTCAAAGGGGAAAGAACATGGCTTGTTCAAGAAATTGAATAATGGGACTGGAGCTTATTGAGTTAGTGGGAGCACGATGTGAGATTAGGTTGCAGAGAGGCAGGGACTAGATCTGAGGCCCTTTTTGCATGCCGTGGTGATGAATTTACGTTTTACATTCACTGTAATAGAGGAGTAGTGGTTTAAAAATTAGGCAGAGGAGAAAGATGATCAGACTTGAATTTTAAGATCACTTAATATTATTTTATATGTAATTGTAATTGTCAAAATGTGGTTCAAATGAAAAAATAAGGTCCATGTTATGCATGGCACTTTGTAAAATGTGATTGGTGAAAACTAAGGTGCTAGATGTTAGCAGTTTGGGAGAAAATACTGTAGGTTTTTGGACTTTTGAACTTTCTTTTTTCCTGTTTTTCCTCCAAATTTTTTTTTTTTTAATTTTTTTTTCAACGTTTTTATTTATTTTTGGGACAGAGAGAGACAGAGCATGAACGGGGGAGGGGCAGAGAGAGAGGGAGACACAGAATCGGAAACAGGCTCCAGGCTCCGAGCCATCAGCCCAGAGCCTGACGCGGGGCTCGAACTCACGGACCGCGAGATCGTGACCTGGCTGAAGTCGGACGCTTAACCGACTGCGCCACCCAGGCGCCCCATTCTTCCAAATTTTAATGTAAATTTCAGTTAACATTCAGTGTAATATTAGTTCCGGGTGTAGAATCTAGCGATTCATCCCCTAATACTCAGCATGAGTGCTCTCCTTAATTGAATAGTTAACTTTTTATTGAGGACTTGTTACCTGCCAGGCCATGAGGTCGGTGCTTTATACCTGTCTTCATGGAGACTTTCATGCAAGGAGGGCATGGCATTCTTTTTCCTGTTTTATAAGAGAATGTCAGACACAGAGAAATTAACTAGAACAGCAGAGCTAGAATTCAAAGTCATGTCTGCTTGACTTCATTTTACAAAAGAGTTTTCCACCATGGCTGGTTTTTTTGGTGGGGAGAGGGGAGTGGCTGAATAATAAAGAAATGGAAAGCACTCTTACTATAACATGTTTCTTGAATAAACAAATCCAGATATATTTTGTTTTGGGGGAATAGTTTGGAAAGTAGATGCTACAAATGAGAATAATCAAGTTGAATTTCCCTTTTAGGATAGTAGTAGCCTGAAAAAGAATTTCAGATTCAGCTTCGCTTAGAAGTTGACGTCCAGGGGCGCCTGGGTGGCGCAGTCGGTTAAGCGTCCAACTTCAGCCAGGTCACGATCTCGCGGTCCGTGAGTTCGAGCCCCGCGTCGGGCTCTGGGCTGATGGCTCAGAGCCTGGAGCCTGTTTCCGATTCTGTGTCTCCCTCTCTCTCTGCCCCTCGCCCGTTCATGCTCTGTCTCCCTCTGTCCCAAAAATAAATAAACGTTGAAAAAAAAAATTAAAAAAAAAAAATGATTACAGGGGCGCCTGGGTGGCGCAGTCGGTTGGGCGTCCGACTTCAGCCAGGTCACGATCTCGCGGTCCGTGAGTTCGAGCCCCGCATCAGGCTCTGGGCTGATGGCTCAGACCTGGAGCCTGTTTCCGATTCTGTGTCTCCCTCTCTCTCTGCCCCTCCCCCGTTCATGCTCTGTCTCTCTCTGTCCCAAAAATAAATAAACATTGAAAAAAAAATTAAAAAAAAAAAAGAAGTTGACGTCCACTGTTTTTAATGTTTTAACCAGTACCATCAAAGTTCTTCAAAGCATATGTTTATCAGGAAAGTAGGACTGGCCATATGTAATATTAACAACTAACCACTTGCCTTACTTGAAATCCCAGGAGAAGAGTTCTGCATGTTCTGTAATTGAGTCTTTGGAAGAACTGGCTGTTCAGGGCAGACAGGGGATGAGCTCTGGAGCTGGGAGCACTAATTGTTATGTAGCAAAACAGGGTGGAAGACATTGAACTCTGAAGTATTGCTTGTTCTTGGACATTTTAAAAAATGGTTTATTTATTAGAGAGAGAGTATGCGCAAGCAGGGGAGGGGCAGAGAGAGAGGGGGAGAGAGAATCCCAAGTAGGCTCCGGGCTGACAGTGCAGAGCCTGACACAGGACACAGACTCACCAACCATGGGATCATGACCTGAGCTGAAATCAAGAGCCAGACGCTTAACCGACTGAGCCACCCAAGTGCCCCAAGTATTGCTTGTTCTTAATCAACAACGTGAATGTATTATTTTGTTGAGTCCTTTGAATGGAGTATTGTTTTACTTCCTAATTTTTATACTTTCTGATTATAAATTGAACTTGAAGCAGGAAAGCCTGAACTGTATGGTGATTAGTGGACACTAAAGAGTCAGGAAGGATGAAATGTAGGATTTACAGACTGGATAAGATAGGGTGGTCAGAAGTAATGTTATTAAGGAGTAAAGTATGAAGTCCCTTTGACATTAGTCTCCTTAGTTTATAATGAAGACATAATTTTCATAGTATGAATAACAATTATACAGGATACTTGCATTGGTAGGTGTGTAAAAAAGGCTTATCTTTCCATCCTGCATTTCTGCTGCTGTCAAACTTAGAACTTCTGTGGGTGATAAGGCATTTTTTCCTGCTGGTATTCAAATATTGTATGTTATTTTTTTACTCCGGGCATGATAAAATTTAGAATTATTGTCCACGCTGGTGTGCAGTGAGTGTATGATTTGTTGATATTTGGGGGTTGGGGAAGTACAACTGAAATAAGTTCCCTGTGGATATTTTCCTTTCATAAGATGGAATTCTATCAAGAAGTGTGAAATATTTTATCAAAAAGTGAGGAATAGTCTATCAAGAAGTGAGAGCTATTCCATTAAAATGTGAGAAATTTGCAGAGACCTGGGAGTGTAGAATAGATAAGACAGGATCATTAAGCCTGTTTCAGAATAATGTATAGTGACTGTGGTCATAGTAAACTCAAATTAAGCAAACTTAAGTGGATAGGGAATTAGGACCCTGGTGGGAAGTATAGGCCAGTTTTTATACAGAATCAGACAAGGAGTTAGTGTCTGATAACTCTTCTAACTGTGACAAAGGAAAAGTGGTTAGAGAAACTGTGATAGATCTTAAGAAAAAAAAAAAATTATGTTGCTAGCAAAGTATTGTTTACCACCACCACCAAGAAGTTATTTTGTTATTAAAAAATAAAAAAATGACAAGAAGAATGGATAAGCATTTGTTTATATTTTAAGAAGTAAGCAATACAGAAATCCGTGGAGTAAAAAGCCTTCCCCCTGTATGCACTCTGTCAGTAGTTGAATCAAGTACTTTCCGCAGGAGAAAACACTGTTATACTGTTCAGTGCTTATTCTTCTAGCCTTTCTCCTACATTATTTACATTTAAATATATGCTTACACACATATGTGTATATATATTTTTATATCTTACGTATTTTTTTAATATTTATATTTTATGTATATATTTATATTTTATGTTATACTATACACATTTTGAACTTGAGTATTTTTTATTTATATATTTTGACAGTTTTTGAATGTCAGTATGTAAATATGCCCCACACTTTTCATATTGTCCCCCTCCTGTGCAGACTACATATAAAAATGAAAATAGCTTTTTTTTCTGCTTCAGCAGTACTATGTTTTATGTAAAATATTCATGCAGTCACAAAGGTGAAAGAAAAAATTAAAAGTTAACTGAAATCTCACCATCCTGAGATAATCTGCATTTTAATGACTAGTTTTTAAAAGATGTATCCCTTTATGTATTCACACAAGCGTGAACATACAGAACTGCCACATGCACGTAATAATATTTATAAAGGGATTATACACACCAGCTGATTTTTGTCATGAAATTATTTTCTAGGTGCTTGAGGATTTTTATCTACCCACCCCTCCATGTCCTTCCGTCCTTCTCGCAGTAATAACCTGATACACTTTCCTACTTTCTCAGTGCTCATACAGTCATATGCACATGACATTTCGTTATTTGTACTTGTCCGTATTGTTCCCTTTTCACAGAATTCACTCCAGATCAGCTAAAACATAGCTAACTTATTTTTTTGCTGGCTAAATATTCTAAGGCAGGAGTCAGTAAACTATAGTTACTGGATCAAATCCATCCTGCTGCTTGTTTTTATAAAGTTTCATTGGAACACAGCCTCCACTTTTCTATTGAGTGCTGTGACTTTTTAAATTCTTTATGTTACATATGATATATTTCCTCCCAGCCTTGTCGTATTTTGCTTTGTTATGATATTTTACCATAATTTTTTTTTAATTTAAATGCGGGGTTCCTGGGTGGCTCAGTTGGTTGAGCATCCGACTCTTGATTTTGGCTCAGATCATGATCCCAGGGTTGTGGGATCAAGCCCCACGTTGGGCTTCATGCTGAGTGTGGAGCCTGCTTAAGATTCTTTCTTTCTCCCTCTCCCTCTCTCCCACATACATGAGCTCGCTCTCTCTCTCTCTCTCTCTCTCTCAACAAAATTTAAAAAATAGAAAAAATAAATGCAATGAATTGAAGCATATCTATCTTTTCTAGCTTTGAAGTTCCCTGTTTTGATTTAAAAAGTTACCTGACTCGGGGTGCCTGGGTGACTCAGCCGGTTGAGTGTCTGATTTCGGCTCAGGTCATGATCTCACAGTTTGTGAGTTTGAGCCCCACGTCGGGCTCTGTGTCGACAGCTCGAAGCCTGGAGCCTCCTTCGGATTCTGTGTCTCCCTCTCTCTGCCCCTCCTACTCATGCTCCGTCTCTCTCTCTCAAAAATAAATAAACAATGAAAAAAAAATTTTAAAGGTTATCTGACTCGAGGGTTATCCTTGTGTTTTCTTAAAATTCTTACTAATTTTTTCATAGGCCTGGAATGTATTTTTCTGTATGTATATGAGCGACATTATAGTGTAGTGTGTTTAACATCACAGGCTCTGGTTTTGTTATTTATAACCTGTGTGACCTTGGACAAGGTAACATTCCTGTGCTTCAGTTTTCTCCTCTAAAATGAGAATAATAGTACCTATCTCATAGGATAGTCATGGGGGTTAAATGAGTAGTTAGTTTGTAGAGAATGTTTAGAGCAGTGTCTAATACATAGAACCATGTTTGTTTTTCTCCCATGTGGATAACCAGTTGTCCTAGTAACATTCATTGAGTAGTTCATCTTTTTCCCCATTTGATATAAAATTCTACATCTAATGAATGTTAAGTTTCTAAATATATATATATAGATATATATAGCTCTATTTTGTGACTCTCTAACCTGTTATGTGGCTCTGTTTATCTCTGCTCTGGAGCCATAGTGGCTTAATAAATACTGAAAATTGATGAGTGCAGTCCCTTTACCTTGTTATTCTAAATTATTTTCGCTCTTCTTGGCTTTCTTTGCTCTTATATATAATTTTTTAGAGACTCATCAAAGTTTGCAAAAACCAGTTCATTAGTAAGTTTTATCATAAAAGATAGTGATACTAATGGCTAGTATTGGAATGGAAATAAATACTTCAAGCAATGGAAATTTTTAGAAGCTGGTAAAGATAGATACCATCGATTGTGGTAAGTCGACATTATGAATATGGAGAATAAAGATATGTAGAAAGATTGTGAGCCTCTAGTTCCCAAACTATATCCCGACATACCCCAGGTACCTCACAGAACTCCCAGGCATATTTTAAGCTGTCTAGGGAAACACAGCGACATCTGTTGGACACTGTGCAGACTCGTAGGTGAGAGGAGTTCCCAGTTTCAACATTTGATTGTGCTGTCTTCATTTCCGTGCTGTGATGTTTGTGAAATTGGGTTTTGGTGGTTGCTGGGATAAAAACCAAGTACCATGCAAAAGTCACTGTGGAGCAGGAAATGAGGATGGCAGTATCCAATCTGATTTCAAGGTTTGAGAACACGTGCAGTATCCAATAGGTGTACACACCCCATAATAACTAATTGTGGTTAATTAAAAGTTGAAGTATTTTTCAATGTATGTGTATTATTTTTTCAGCAAGGTACTAACTTGTTAGGACATGAATATTTCTTCATTTGTTTGAACCTAACTAATTCCTAAACAGAACTGTTAGGTATTTCTTTTAGCCTAGGGAATTCATGAAAAAAATTACTAAGAAAATAAAGGCACCAGGAGCCAAGAAAATTTGGGAACTTCTGTGCCTGAACAAACAAGTTATTACAAATATTTAAAGATTAAGAACATTTGAAGTGCTGTGTAGGTAGAGTACTGTATGCCATGCCTGCTTGGGACAGGATGAAACTAATCTTGTCTGGGTACCTGGGACAGACAGCATTTCTGAGAAAGTAGTATTGAAGCTGAGCCTGAAGGAAGACTAGGAGTTAATTGGGGAGGGGTGGTGGTGGGAATGGCTTGTGTGAAGAGGGCAGGAGCTGCAGGGGCCGACAGGAGTGTAGCATGCCTTACACGGTGAGGGGACAGTGGTGCGGGGGGACGGCTGGAGAGTAGGCAGAGGCCAGGTCATACAGTCACATGGAAGTCCAGCTAGGGAGTTTATTTAGATCTTTTTGTAAAAGACAGTTGGCAAGCCTTTGAGGGATTTTAAGTGAAGGAACAATATGTTAGGTCACTGCCTGTTTACTGAGGGAATAAAATACAAAGAGGATATATGTAAGTATTTAAGTAATGCTGTATTCTAAGTAATGTAGAGTACATATTTGTAAAATTTGAAGTGCCTTGATTTTCAAAGGCATTTGTAAACTTTCATATAATTTAAAAAACTCTTGGAAGACATATACTCTTGTTCACTGTGGCTGATACGGACTTTTAAAATGAAAGAAAATCAAAAGTATGATAGAGTGTTTAGCTGTAAAACATTTACATTTATGTAATTATTACTTTTTTAAATGGCAGAAACTTTGTCCAAATTTTAAAATTAAATTTGGTTTGTTAATAATTATTTAAAATTGTTAATTTGCATATTTTGATTGCCAGTCTAATACATTTATCTCTTAAGTTCCTGAATTGTTTAATTTGGGTGGTATAATAAGATGTAATGTTACACAGGAATGGGGTAAGAGTAATTTCTCTTAGTTTAGCTGTCATTTTGTACTGCCCTGGAGTTGATATTTTTATTTATTTTGCTATAGTACCAATATAACATTTTTTACTGTAATAAGAAGCAAATCACCTCAGCTTACTTTTGAAAAATTCCCAAGGTTATTTTCAAGAGTTTTAAGTCTTGAAGAATCAATTTCATAACCATCAAATAGGGATGGGACCCATCTCTGGCTTTTGGGGAAGGATGATTAGTCTGTTTGGAATTTGATTAGCATTGTAAGTGTTAGAATTATTTTATTTTATTTTATTTATTTTATTTATTTTATTTTATTTTATTTTATTTTATTTTATTTTATTTTATTTTATTTTATTTTATTTTTTATTTTATTTTTTTTTAATGTTTATTGTTGAAAGAGAGAGAGAGAGAGAGAGCAAGCATGAGTAGGGGAGGGGCAGACAGAGAGATACAGAATCTGAAGCAGGCTCCTGTCTCTGAGCTGTCAGCACAGTGCCCGATGTGGGCCTCGAACCCACGGACTGCAAGATCATGACCTGAACCGAAGTCGGACATTTAACCAACTGAGCCACCCAGTTGCCCCAGAAAATTTTAAAACAAGCGAATATTATTCCCTTCCCTCTGCCAGTGTGTTTCGTATTTAGTTAGAACTATTGTTTCATAATGTAATAAAGAGCTAGTTGCATCCTTAAATTTACAATGTAAATAAATTTAGATAAAGGGGTGTGTAGATATATTTTAAAAACAGTCTTGGTTTCATTTATTTAACTAAACTTCCCTAATTGTTCACATGAAGAAATCTGATTACAACTGATTGTAATCTGACTGCAAGGGAGTTGGTTAGTACTTTTCTTGAAAAAAAGAGGTAACGCTTAGACTTGGAAAGCTTTCTTTGGCTGAGAATTTAAGGGTTATAGCAGAAATTTTTTAAATGAAATCACAAGAGTACTAGCACAAAACAAAGCTGAAATTTTTTATAATCTTGGGATAAAAACTTCTTAAGCATAACAGATTTATTTCTATGTAGTTAAAATTTATTTTCTTACGATAAAAATAAATTCAAAATGGAAAAAGGAGTATTTGCAAAACATGATAGATAATACCCAAAGATTGCCAAATCAATAGGATGAATGATCCACTAGAAAAATGGACAAAGTGTAGGTATGGTGAATTTTGAAAGAAATACAGCCAGTAAACATACCATATTACTAACAAAGAATCATTTCAATTTTATGCTTCCTTTATGTTTCATAGAAAAGTTCACTTTGAATACAATAATTTTAAATATTTATAAATCCCATTGTAGGGTTTGAAATAAAGCTTTTATTAAATATTCATGTAATTTAACAATGATTATCTCATCTGGCAGGGTCTTTTTTTCTCATCTTCTAAATGGGTCAAATTTTGATTTCCTCATAAAAGAAATTTTATTAGACACTCATGGTGAAATGACTGTTACTATGTATCATATCCAAACAGCATAATTATTCGACAATAATTTTTGTCCAAATTATATTTTCTTACAGAAATAGAAGAAGAAAGTTTTGCTTAACTTTGTTCTTTTCATTATTTTTATAGGATCCAGCGTTCGAACATTCACTCCATTTTACTTTCTGGTAGAACCAGTGGATACACTCTCAGTTAGAGGCTCTTCTGTTATATTGAACTGTTCAGCATATTCTGAACCTTCTCCAAAAATTGAATGGAAAAAAGATGGGACTTTTTTAAACTTAGTATCTGATGACCGACGCCAGCTTCTCCCAGATGGGTCTTTATTTATCAGCAATGTGGTGCATTCCAAACACAATAAACCTGATGAAGGTTATTATCAGTGTGTGGCCACTGTTGAGAGCCTTGGAACGATTGTCAGCAGAACAGCTAAGCTCACAGTAGCAGGTAAGTTTTTTTTTTAAGTAATTTATGTATATTTTCAAATTTATGAAAGGTATATCTTGATAAAAAGCATTATCATCCTGGAGTTTTCACTTAACTGATTACCATAAATAAATTCATTTAACAAATACCAATTGAGCATCTAGTGTGTGCATGGGATTATGCTAAGACTTGCTTAGTGCTGTAGGAAGTAAAATGCAGCACTTTACCCCTTTCTATTATTTAAATTGCTTACAGTTGCTATTTGAAGTATTGAGTCAGTTCTTTTTTTTCTAACTTGGAAATGACAGAGGAAGTTGTATAGGAAAATTGATTCACTGATTGCTAAATTATCTTCCCCAGCATAACAATTTAGTATGGCTTTGTAAGACTTGCAGGATAGTCAGAATCTTGGTTCCTTTATGCCCCAAGCAAGGAACTGACATTTAAGTGGATTATTTAAAAACCTATAGGATATAGGTATTAAGGTGAAGAACAGAAAGTTGTAAAGAGAAATATTCACTCCCTTTTAGAACATTCTTATTTGAAGAATAATGGAAAGTGTAAACTGAGTAAGTCATGCTTATTTTGTATTAGATACTTATATTCCTCAGGTCCATGTTTTTTCACTTGAGTACTAGATGAAGTAGTTTTTGTTAAGGGTCACATTGTACAAAAATTGTATTATGTTGGGACGCCTGGGGGGCTCAGTCGGTTAAGCGTCAGACTTCAGCTCAGGTCATGATCTCACGGGTCATGAGTTTGAGCCCTGCATTGGGCTCTGTGCTGACAGTGACAGCCTGGAGCCTGCTTCAGATTCTGTGTCTCCCTCTCTCTCTGCCCCACTCCTGCTTACACTCTGTCTCTCTCTCTGTCTCAAAATAAATACTAAAAAAAATTTTTTTAATTGTATTATGTTTAAGTCTTATATATATACTCGTCTTGGTAAAATGCTAACATGTAAAAAAAATATGGCTGCATGAATAGTTCCCCATTTCATCGCCACTCTAGGGTGATGGTTCCCCATCTCCTGTGCACTTCGCAGTATACTTGTTCATTCGTTCAGAGTATGATGACGCTTTTTCTCTTTGGAACCAGATACTCAAAGCTGAATTTGAGTGTGATATAGAACTACTGTAATTATTCCATAATCACAGATTGAGGATGGAAAAAGAAAAGGGTGAAAGAGTCACTTCTTTTGATAATTAGCCTTTCCTCTCTTTTTTTTCCCCCCTTCTTTCCTTCCTTTTTCCCTTTCCCCCCTCTCCCTTCTTTCTTCCTCTAATCTACTTGTCAGGCTTTCTCCAACCTGTTGATAGGTAAGTTAGCATGATGACTGCCCCTACACTGTTACTTAGGTGAGCTCCTGTTTATTGTTTACATTTTTAAGCTGGGCTTTAATCGTAACTCCTTCTTCTCAGCTGTCTCCCACAACCAGTTGCCAAATCCAGTGAATTCTGCTTCCTGGTTTCTTGTATGTGATCCTGAGGCCACTTCTCACCATCCCTCACCTTGTAACCATCTGGTGCCTCATTCTTTCCCTCTTCCAGTCCAGTGGTCAGGGCTCTCTTCTCACCCTTCAGTAGCTCCTCAGTGACAACATCAAGTTGATGTCTAAACTCTTACAGGCCTTGTGTCTTTTCATGAGCTAGTCTCCACTTCTCTAGCTTCATTTCTCAACATTCCACCCTGCCCGTCCCTGCCCTCTACCCTCGTCAGCAGGACCACCTGCAGCACATTTTAAGCTCTGCCAGTACTAAACATTTCAAATCCCTTTTATTCTTGGTCTCTGGCCTTTGCTCATGGCTTCCCCACTGCCTGTTAAGCCTGTCCTCTACATTTTCCTCTTTTCTACTCTGCTAGGTTTGTCCAGCCTTCTTTTTAGCTTTCAAAGCCTTCAGGAAATATTTTTGGCCTAATGTAGTGTAAACAGCCAATTTAATATGGTATAATCAATCCTTTGGCTGCAGACAAGATTCTGTAGGAAAGTTATTTAACTCACTCATGGCCTTGAGTATCAGAAGGTAATAATATCTGAGCTAAGAGATGAATGGAAGTTCTTTTTAATAGTTGCATAGTATCCATTGTATAGATATACTGTGATTATCTAAAGATTCCCTTTTTATGAAGTTACATGGATAAAAATTGTTTGATATTATAGGCAGTACTGTAGTGAACACTCTTTTCTGTAAATCTTTTCTGTAGAATAGATTACTGGAATAAGTAATTCTACTAATTGCTGGATCATAGTATATATTGTGTGTGTGTGTGTGTGTGTGTGTGTGTGTGTGTTTGTGTAGAATTTTAAAAATAGCACTGAACTGTTTGGCTCTCCCTCAAAATTTTAACCATAAAGTTACCATATGACTGAGCCATTCTATTTCTAGGTGTCTACCCAAGAGAAATGAAAAGACAGTATGTACAACAATTGTACATGACTTGTTATAGCAGCATTACCTGTAACAGCCAAAAAGTGAAAACAACCTACATGTCTGTCAGGTGTTGAATGGATAACCAAAATGTGGTAAATACGTACATGGAATGTTATTCAGCAATAAAAAGGAATGAAATTGTGCTATATACTGCAACATGGATGAACCTGAAAAACATGATACTAAGTGAAAGAAGCCAATCACAGATCATGTGACTTCATTATATATATATATATATATATATATATATATATATATATATATATATAATGTCCAGAATAGGCAAACACAGGGGGCCAAAAAGTAGATTGGTGGTTTTCTAGGACTGAGGATGGGGGAAAGGAGACAAGGGCACAGGAGATTGGGTGAGTGAGTACAGGGAATGTGGAATGACTGCAAGTGAGTACAAAGTTTCTTTGGGGGATGATGAAAATGTTCTAAAATTAAATTATAGTGATGGTTGCACAACTTTGTGTGCATACTAGAAACTGTTGAATTGTGGACTTTAAATGGTAAACTTTATGGTATATAAATTGTATCTCAATAAAACTTTTTTTTTTTTTAAGAGACTACCAATTTGCCATTCTAAAAGAACATTGGTTAGTGTTCTTTGGTTACAAGCAATACAGACCAATTCTGGCTAAGTCATGTAAGAAGGGGAATTTTTGAAAGAACACTAGGTAGCTCATAAAATGAAATTTGAGAAGTCTTCTCTGCACTCATTTTTCCACAGTAGAAATTTTTGTTTTACTGCCTGGGCAGTAGCCTGGCTGTGAGTGTTTTGTGCCTAAAGGTGGAGGAATTGGGTGGTCTGAATACAGACACTGTTCATCTTTTCTTGTCAAGCCTGTGTCTCGCTCCCACTCCAAGTCTCTGGAAGTAGCAGGACAAACTGGCCCCCTGCTTGTGAGCACAGGAAGCCCCAGCGATTTCTGCCTCATATGTCCGTACTAGTTCCTCCATCTGCTTTCCCTATTCAGAAAAAAAAATTGATTCGGGTCTGTGCCTATTGGGGGATAATAAGGCAGACATGGTGAAGTGTTACCAGCTGAGTGATCTGAGCGAAGAGTAGATGTGTTCCTATTCAGAAGCTAGACAACCTGCAAATGTGGCATTTCCATGTGGATTAATTCTCCATCATGAAACTACAAAACCTAGAACTGTTTCTCATAATTACTATGGTCATTAGTCTTTAAAGAAACATTTTGTTGTGTTGTTAGCATCTCAGAATCTTTTCAGATGTTACTGTTAATAACAGTAGCTAGTATTTGAGTATGTGCCAGGCAGTGTGCTTTATATGAAGTGTGTTAAGTATTAACCTTTTTAACATCCAGTGAGGCCTCTTATTGTTCTCATTTTATTGAAGAAGAAACTGAGGCTTCCAGGTTAAGTAGCTTGCTAACGTCACACAGCCATCAAGTGGTGGAGTTGGGATTCAGATTCAGATTGCGTGACTCCAGAATTTAGGCTCTTAACTACTGCATTCCGTGTATCTACAGAGTATTTATGACTGCATTCTTGTTAATATTTTATTTTGAAATAATTTCAAGCTCATACAATTATTGCAAGAATGAAACCAAGAAATTACATCTGCTCGTCACTCAGATCACCCAGCTGTTAACACTTTACCATGTCTGCCTTCTTATCCCCCAATAGGCACAGACCCGATTCAGTTTTTTTTTTTTTTTCTGAACCATTAAGGGTAAGTTGCAGACACTGCCTCCACTGAAATACTTCCATATATATTTCCTAAAAACAAAGATATTCTTCTAAACAACCATCCATCAATTTTAGGAAATTAACCTTAATACAATATTACTGTAGGGACTGTTCATATTTCACTGGTTGCCTCAATAATGTTCTTAATAGCAAAAACCAAAAACAGTATCTTTGTCCCTCCCCCACTCCTTTCTGGTCCAGGATTACATGTTTTATTTGGTAGTTGTGTCTCTTTAGGCTCTTTTGGTCACCAGTCATTCTTCAGTTTATCCTTATCTCATTTTGTGTTTTCTGGTTTTCCCCTATGAATAGATTCAGGTTTTGCATTTTGGGGAGGAATATCACAGAAGTAAGTGATGCTGTGTTTTTCTTAGTGTATCTTATCAGGAAGCATACGATGTTTTGTTCCATTACTTGTAATGTTAACTTTCATCCCTTTGTTAACATGGACTGTATTAACAAATATATATAATATGGACTATATTAACAAAGTAATGAAAGTTAGTGCTCTATTTCTCCACTGTAAAGTTAAATATTTTGTACTTTCATTAATTAGTAATATGTATTTTGGGAAGAGCTAATTTGATACTCTAATAATATCCTATTCATCATCCATCTTTCACCAACAAGTTTAGCATCCATTCATTATTCTTTTCTGTGTTAATTATCATCATCCCAGATTTAGCTAGAGGAAACTCCCTTCAGTCTGACTTCTGTGTACTTTTTGATATGTTCATGTTGTTCTTTGAATGCTTCCTTACTTCTGTCATAGGATGTTCCAGGTTTATCTTGTACTTTCCTTATTCTAGTCCTAGAATGAACTTCTCCAAGGAGCATTGGTTCCTTGTAGTGGAGAATGTATTTAGAAATCAAGATTGTGTCACCATATCTACTCATTGCTACTTAGGTGGCATTGATTTTGAGCTCTCTCTGGATAGAGCTAGGAAATGTGTGTGTGTGTATATACACACACACACACACACACACACACACATTTACATATATATTTGTTTATATTTATACAGACACATACATACCTATGTGTATATCTCATATATATTTGTACACACACATACACTCATGTACACACACACAAACGTATGTGTATATCTCCTAGCTCTGTCCAGAGAGAGTCCAGAATATATACGTATACATATATATACACACACACATATACATATGTGTTTGTAATGACTATGAAATGTATATATATTATACATATATACATTTACATTTATATATACATTTAACTATATTTGTATAATCACATAAAACTGTAAGCTTAAACTGATACTTCAGTTCTACCAATACGAATATGGGATTTATTCTGCCCTCTGCTTTTCCATATTTATACCTTGCTTCTCCAACTGTGAGGAATCTGATTCCGTTTATCCCTAGTACATTTGCCTCTTTGACCTGTGTCCGCGTTGTAGCCAATTTCCTGACCCACAGACCTTCGTCTGGACCCTGGTTCCACTCATGGCCACAGGGGCCGACTTTCTCCTGGTTCCCATGACTGCATTTTAAAGTCACATTTAACTACATTTTATTTCTTCTTTTCTTTTTTTTATTGTCCAGGTCTTCCAAGATTTGCTAGCCAACCAGAACCTTCTTCAGTTTATGCTGGGAACAGTGCAGTTCTGAATTGCGAAGTCAGTGTGGATCTGGTCCCATTTGTGAGGTGGGAACAGAACAGACAGCCTCTTCCTCTGGATGATAGAGTCATCAAACTTCCAAGTGGGACACTGGTTGTGAGCAACGCCACTGAAGGAGACGGAGGGCTCTACCGCTGCACAATTGAGAGCGGCGGGCCGCCGAAGTATAGCGATGAAGCGGAGTTAAAAGTTCTTCCAGGTATCCCCCTGTCATCAGGACCCGTGGTTTTATGTTCGTTAATGGATAAAAATGGTTCTTTTAGAATTTTCTTTTTTCATCAAACACTGTCAGGTGTGTGGTGTGACAAGTTAATGTCAGCATAGGAGTTTCAGTTTTTTACAGGGGGAGAAAAGAAAACGTGCCAGGAAGATCCTCTCTTTAGTGAATACATTAGTCAGTAAAAATGTATCAAGTGATAAAATGTGTTTCATATCTATGGCTTTCTTCTTGGCCAAACACTAGCTTTGTGTCTTTCGTCAAGCATCCATCTGCTACTTCCCTGTAATACTTCATACACTTAGGTGTCTTTACCCGTCAGCATCAGAGACTCGCTCAGGCTAGTTCATAGAAGGGATGCGCAGAATGGTAACAAAAACAGCATCTCTGGAGACACTGGTAAGCAAGAGTCCTTGGATCTTTATAACACTCCCTTATTCTAATGCAAACCCAGCTCCTTCTTCCCTCTCTTGGTGGGTTCTCACTCTTCCTGCCCCTGCTGGCTCTCCTCATGATCTTGTTTTGTGTGTCTCTTCCTGGCTGTGTCTCTTCTGCTCATAACACCCTCTCACTTGTTGCTCACCGCAGTCCTTCAGCCTCCTGATGTCTCACCTTTCGGCTTCCACTCCCACTGCTGGGTGCCTGATTCTCTCCACATTTCTTCCTTACACCTGAGCTTATGGATATAGTTGGGCCATCCTTACGTTGTTTTGGCAGGTTTGTCATATACAGCTACTACTTAGGCTAATTTTTGGTCTATGGATTGGCTTGCAAAGTGAGACCAGTGTTTGAACAGTGATGCTTGAGGGTGTTCCTGATGAGCTTTGAACTAATTTTTTTTTTAATTTTTTTTTTTAATGTTTATTTATTTTTGAGACAGAGAGAGACAGAGCATGAACAGGGGAGGGGCAGAGAGAGAGGGAGACACAGAATCTGAAACAGGCTCCAGGCTCTGAGCCATCAGCCCAGAGCCCGACGCGGGGCTCGAACTCATGGACCGTGAGATCATGACCTGAGCCGAAGTCGGACGCTTAACCGACCAAGCCACCCAGGCACCCCATGAACTAATTTTTTTTTTAATGCAGTTTCTTTCTTTGTTGTCATCATCCATGTCCTTGGCATTCCTGTCCTGTGTGTTTACACCTCAGGAGCCACAGTTATTTTTTTTTAATGTATGTTAGATCATGTCACATCTTTGCTCAAAACCTAATGGTTTCTCATCTCAGAGTAAAGGTTAAAGTCCTTGGCCTGTAAGGATTTATATAATCTTTTTTTTTTTAATTTTTTAACATGTATTTATTATTGAGAGAGACAGAGCATGAGCATGGGAGGGGCAGTGAGAGGGGGAGACACAGAATCTGAAGCAGGCTCCAGGCTCTGAGCTGTCAGCATAGAGCCCGATGTGGGGCTCGAATCCACAAACCACAAGATCATGACCTGAGCAGAAGTCGGATGCTTTACCGACTAAGCCACCCAGGTGCCCCAGGATTTATATAATCTTAATGCCACCTCTCTTCCCATAACGCTCCTTCCATCTGGTACTCTTCTCTCCCTCACTTTGTGATTGTGGCCACCTTATGTTTCTAGAACATTCCAAACACTGTTTTGCTTTAGGTCTTGCTACTTGGCATTTGCTCTGCCTGGAGTCCTCTCTTCCCTCAGATGTCTGCCTGAATCAACTGTCTTATTTCTTTGCTCAAATGTCACTGTATCAGTTAAGCCTTCCTTGACCACTGTTTAAAATAAGTCTTCCATTTCCACCCCATGGTTTCCTCTTCTGCTTCGTTTTACTTCAGAACATATCACTATCTGACATATGCTGTCTTGTTTCTTGTCTCTCTCCCCTAATAGTAGGTAAGCTCAATAAGGGTAGGGAATTTTGCTGCCAAGAATGGTAACTGGCAGAACAGAAGACAATAGATATTTGTTCAAAGGTGTCTGTTTCTATCAAAATTTGATTAAATGTAGCTAAATCTGGGGGGGGTGGGGAAGAGAACTATTACCATATCGCAGTGTCTTCCAGCCTACTTCCTGACTTGCTTTTACATGGCAGAGGGCCTGTTTCTTCTTTATACCTGGGGTACCATTCAAGCAAATCCTTAAAACCGGATCCAAGGAAACAAGATTTTTCAGTGTCAAGGGATGAGCCACCACTCAATATCTGAAACATAAACGAAGTACTGAATGTTTCTTTTTACTTAAGTAAGAGAAAACCATACTTTCAAGCACAGTCTTCTTGAATTAATGCAAACTGCTAATCTCATATAGAATTTTGGGGAAGACGTTGTTTTTGGTATGTTGGTTAAGAGGCAATGGTGGGTTGATGTCAGCCAAAGAAGCATGTTTAACGGTTGGTTACAGAGGCGAGAGCAGGTTAATGTCAGCTGTAGAAGCAAGTAATTCCACTGCTGAATGGCTGACTTCTAAAGCCTGAGGCTATCACTCATTGGCTGACTTTCCAAGGCATGTTCACTGAAGCGAGTTGTCACTGATCTGTTAGACCTTGTTTATTTGTTACCATAGCTACAGAACTGTCATCAATTAGTTACACGAGGTTAAAGCCAGCCCTGGTGGTGGTTACCGTGGCCGTAGAATATCTTTTCCTAAGAATATGGAGACAAGAATCATGTCTCTTTACCTGAGAATGGTCTGTCTTCTCAAAACTTAATACTGGAAATAGATGTTCTACCCATAAAAGTGTAGCCTTTTCAGATGTCCATAAGAGGGCAGCTATATAAAGTGGACACACTCTGAGTAGTAGCCTCATAGCTGTACCGTTGTAAAAATCAAAGGATTGACAGACTGCGTGAGTAAGGTAAAGAGACAAAACTCAGAAAGATTTTCATAAGTAACACAGATACAGGGATGTAAAGGAAACCTCTTATGATACCCCTATGAATGGAGAGGATGCTGTTAAGGATCCTGAACTTGCTCAGTCTTTTCTCTTTGAACCACTCATGAAACATTTACTTATCCAGTCTTTTATTTTTTATTTTTAAAGTTTATTTATTTGAGAGAGAGAGAGATAGCATGAGTGGGGGGAGGGGCAGAGAGAGAGAATCCCAAGCAGCAGAGCCCAACACAGGGCTCAAACTCACATACCGCAAGATCATGATCTGAGCCGAAACTAAGTGTTGGACGCTTAACCGACTGAGACACCCAGACACCCCCTTATCCAGTCTTTTAAGGTGAAGGGGATTCGTGTCAAATAATCTCTCAGTTGGTCAGTAAGCACCTTATGTTAGGAGCTATAACTTGTACATCTTTAAGGCCCCCAGAGAGCATAGCACGATGTTTTTGCACACTGAAATGACTTAAGAAATGCTTGCTAATTTAATTGGAATTTTCTTGTGTCACTTTTTCTTAAAATATTTAGTTATATAAAGCCAAACAGGGTGCCTGACTGGCTCAGACAGTAAAGCATGCAGCTCTTGATCTCAGGGTCATGAGTTCAAGCCCCACATTGGGCATGGAGCCTACTTAAAAAATAAATAAAACCACACAGACTGAACAAGAAATTGCAAGTCCTCATGATGAAAGTGGTAAAGTGCTTTCTTTTTTTTTTTTTTTTTTTTTCAACGTTTTTTATTTATTTTTGGGACAGAGAGAGACAGAGCATGAATGGGGGAGGGGCAGAGAGAGAGGGAGACACAGAATTGGAAACAGGCTCCAGGCTCCGAGCCATCAGCCCAGAGCCTGACGCGGGGCTCGAACTCACGGACCGCGAGATCGTGACCTGGCTGAAGTCGGACGCTTAACCGACTGCGCCACCCAGGCGCCCCAAAGTGGTAAAGTGCTTTCTTAATTATTGTCTTCTATTTTTTAGATCCTGAGTTCACATCAAACTTGGTATTTCTGAAACAACCTTCTTCCTTAGTCAGAGTCCTTGGTCAGAATGCAGTGTTGCCGTGTGTCGCTTCAGGACTTCCTCCTCCAGCCATTAGATGGATGAAAAATGAGAAGGCACTTGACCCAGAAAGGTAACGTTGTCTGCCTAAAAGCCTTTTTCAGCCTTAGCTTCAGACTTGGTCTAATCTTGTTTGGGACTACTGATTAATAATGGAAAAAAATGGCCATCTACTTTATTTTTTGTTTAAACACATTATAATGCTCATTTGTCATTCTTGAAATAGTTTCTATACTGTATATGATAAGGATGTTTAAAGAAAAAACTGCTTTCAAAGTACTAAGCGTTTATTCCATTTGTTCCTTCTGAGCTACAGTATACTTAGCTTAAGGCCTCAAGACCTCCTTCCCTAAACTGTTGCAAGAGTTTCTGGTTCTGACTAGCCTGAGGCTTATCATTCATTTTCATGAGTGCAATTTGCATTTTGTTGGTAGTAGTTTTCTTTAACAATAAAAGAAAATGTGTTCCTCATCCTTTTGTTTTTGCCTTTTAAACTCCTGCCACCCTTCTTCTGTGATCAAAATTCTTCCTCTTCCACAAAAACCTTTCTATTAACATCAGCCATCATGTCACCCCTCATTACTTCTTATGTAATGGGCACTTGACCTACGTAATGGGTGCTTTTCTCTGTTGTACTTTGATAAAAGAACTGAGGTAGTGGCAGTGGTGGTATTCAGGTATATTTTGTTTCCAAAACAAAGTTATCTTGTGCGTTGTAGAATGTTTGGCCTCTGCCTGCTAGATGCCAATAGCACTCCCAAGTTGTGACAACCAAAAATGTTTCTAGAGCTTGCCAGATGTCCCCTGGGGGACAAAGTGGTCCCAGTTGAGAACCACTGTTGCAGAGTAGTACTGTCCAATAGAGATATGATGCAAGCCACATATGTAATTTAAAAGTTTTGGTAGCTAAGTTAAAAAAAAAAACCAAGATGTACATGTGCACCACTAAATACAATAATAATAATTTTACAGTGCACCAGTTAAAGTGAAATGTAGCTCTACCAAACAATAAAGTCATGGTTAGTGTTACTTCAGCTTTTTAATTTTTTTATTTTTTAAAGTTTATGTATATATTTTGAGAGCGAGAGAGACAGAGTGCAAGTGGGGGAGGAGCAGAGAGAGAAAGAGAGAATATTCAAGCAGGCTCTGCACTGCCAGCATGGAGCCTGACATGGGGTTTGAACCCACAAACCATGAGATCATGACCTGAGCCGAAATCAAGAGTCAGATGCTCAACCATCTGAGTCATCCACACACCCCTGTGTTGCTTCTGCTTTTATATTTAAATAAAAATTAAATAAAAATCAGCATTCAGTTCTTGAGTCATTCTAGCCACAGTTAAAGTGTCAGAAGCCACGTCTGGCTAGTGGTTATTGATTTGGACCGAGCAGGTCTAAAGACTCCCAGCTGAGTAATCCAAAGTAAGCAGACAGTCTTAGTTTGTGCACTTGAGTAACCAAGACCTGGGAAGGGGTATCTGTCTAGTCAGCTTGGTGATTGACCTTCAGGTGGGGATGATAGACTGCAGTAAGGTGTTCCATTACCAGAACTAATGGTATCATCTCCAATATCACCTCTTTCTTTCTCAGCACCCATCCAGTCACCAACTACTTCTGCCTCTATTTTACTCCTTTCTTGCCACTCCTTTCTCCAGCTGAATATTTTGCAAAGAATCTGTAAGACCTCAAGGGAATATTTAAAATGTATGCCAACTGAAACATAGGGAACCTTTGAAAAGGGCATAAAAATTTGAAGCTCTTAGAGTAGCAATTTTAATTGGCTACATCTTCGAACATAATCTTTATCAGCAGTAGGAAAACTGAAGTAGGTTATCTTAAAAGATTTTGTATTTTATCATCATAGAAGGACATTCGGAGGATAGATAATGATAAAGGAGGTTGAGTTCTTATGTAAGAAATAAAAGTGAGGGGGCGCCTGGGTGGCGCAGTCGGTTAAGCGTCCAACTTCAGCCAGGTCACGATCTCGCGGTCCGTGAGTTCGAGCCCCGCGTCGGGCTCTGGGCTGATGGCTCAGAGCCTGGAGCCTGTTTCCGATTCTGTGTCTCCCTCTCTCTCTGCCCCTCCCCCGTTCATGCTCTGTCTCTCTCTGTCCCCAAAATAAATAAAAAACGTTGAAAAAAATTAAAAAAAAAAAAAAAGAAATAAAAGTGAGGATTGCTGTGATTCTCATTTGCTTATTCAATAATTATCAACATATTGAACGCCAATTATGTTAAGCACTGTTCTAGGTACTGGGAACAGAGTAGTGAACCAAATAGACTTTTGCTGTTACGAATCTCATATTCTAGTGGGGAAGAGTCGGACAGTAATTATAGAAGCATGTAAAATTTCAGTTTATGGTAAGTGCTATGAAGAACATTAAGACAGAGTATGCCAGGGATGCCAAGAGAGGTAGAGGTAGGATTGCTGTTTTATTTATAATGTGTTGGACAGTTGTTCTGTTAGTAAAGTGATTCTCAACTGGGCTCTAGATGTGGGTTGGGGTATACAAACCATGGTAGAAATGTTACATATCTTCCTTTTATGTTGCATAAAATTGTTATATTCAATTTTATTCAAAGATATTTCTCAGGGAAATTTTTTTTTAATTTTTAAAAAATATTTATTTTTGGGGCGCCTGGGTGGCGCAGTCGGTTAATCGTCCGACTTCAGCCAGGTCAAGATCTCATGGTCCGTGAGTTCGAGCCCCGCGTCGGGCTCTGGGCTGATGGCTCGGAGCCTGGAGCCTGTTTCCGATTCTGTGTCTCCCTCTCTCTCTGCCCCTCCCCCGTTCATGCTCTGTCTCTCTCTGTCCCAAAAATAAATAAATGTTGAAAAAAAAAATTAAAAAAAAAAAAATTTATTTTTGAAAGAGAGCACCAGAGAGAGAGTTGGGGAGGGGCAGAGAGAGAGGGAGACACAGAATCCAAAGCAGGCTCCAGGCTCTGAGCTGTCTGCACAGAGCCCAGCGTGTGGCTTGAATCCATGAACCATGAGATCGTGACTTGAGCCGAAGGTGGACGCTTAACCAACTGAGCCATCTAGGTGCCCCAAAAATGTTTTGTAATTAAACCAAATGTGAATATATCATGGCTAGTAGTATCCCTCTGAATTTTAAGGATAAGTCAGAAGACTTAAGACTAAGTAGACTGTTTTCTACCTTGAGTTCTCCAGGTTTCTGAATACTTGGGTTAGGTGGTAGAAAAGTCTGAGAAGCATTGCTTTTGTATAGCACTGTCTCAGGAAGTTCACAAGCATATAAAAGGGCAAATGTTGATGTTGTTCATGTCAGTATTTCCAGACCCTCTTGTAGTGTGTGGCACATAATGGGGGAGGGAGAAGTGGTGACCAATATTTTTTGGTCAGATGTCTGAATGTAGTGTAGGAAAATCAGAGTCCTTCAGGTTAGATATAGGTAATTACTCAAAATGTCTTTGTTTCTACCAGTGTATCATGAGATATGTAGATGGGCCTTAGCTAATAAATTATTTAAACCTCAAATTAGAAAGAAATTTTGTAATTGGAAGAAACAAGTGGGTAGAAATCTAGATAGTTAGTACTAGGCTGGCTCTAGTAAAAATCTTTAACTGTTAGACATCTTCTCCATTGCTAATCTAAGACCTCTTTGAAAATGAATATTTTAAAACATTACTGGATAGGATTTAAGATGGTGGAGTAGTAGGAGCGCCCTAGGCTTGGCTTGTTCCTTGAACACAGCTAGATAAATATCAAATCATTCTGAATACCCAAGAAATTGATCTAAAGACTGACAGAACAAACTGCACAACTAGAGGGAGAGAAGAGGCCACATCGTGGAAGGTAGGTGTGGAGATATGATTTGGGGGAGAAGTAGATCATGGGTGCTGCAAAGATGAGAGAGAGAGAGAGAAAGAAAGAGAGAGAGATAGGGGATCACACAAGGAAAACACTTCTCCAAAACCATTGACTGGGAAAAGGAGAGGGGCTGATTTTTGTGTTTTTACAACCAACAAGGCTCAAAGACTTGAGTTTTGGAGGTCTGTGGCATGGGTGGTGTGGAGCCCAGAGGGCACTGTAGTGCTCCTGTAGAGAAGAAGGGCAGATAGCCCAGGGGCAGATGGTGTACTGGGAGAGGTGGTTCCCCCTTCTTACAGAGCATCTGGGAAAGGTGGCATTGTCTCTCCAGAGACAAAAGGGCTGGTGGGCACCATTAACCCTCCCTTGCCCCTCAGCATAGGCACAGAGCCATCTGCTGAAGGCAGCTAATGTGGACAGTGGCTCTTTGCTGTGCTTTACTCCAGATTCCACACCCCTGCTCTTTGCTGCAACTGCCCTTCTGGGACAAACCTACATCAGTCCCAATGTGGCAAGACCCTCCCTTAGAGGACCAGTGTGAGTCCATACCACACTAGTTCCCTAAAGTTTGGAGTTTTAAAACTCAGCCAGCCTGCCTGGGATAGAACACAGACACATTGTGCTGTTGGATGGGCAGATGCCCCACACATAGGCAGGGTGAAGGCAGTGAGCTGAAGGAAACCTGGGACACTGGGGGAGATTGTTTGCTCTTCTAGGAGGGCTCCTCGAACAGCAGTGGGCATGAACTCTCACTCTGGGCATGAGGGAGGGGGCTGGTGCCATTTCTGTCCCCATCCCTCAGGGTAAACTGACTTCAGTAAGCAGCACAGCACCAACAGTGGTGGCCTGAACCGCTTACATAAAGGCCCACCCCTCTGTACTTTGCACCCCTCTGCTTTTTGTAGGGAAGTGTGCCTGAGAACCAAAGCAGTAAGCCCCTCCCCCAGGAGACCAGCACAAACCCCCGACCATAGAGTTCTGCAAAGCTTCAACTCTGGTGGAAATAGCATCAGGTCTATTTTAACAAGCAGACAGACTAGAGCACACCTAATTAAAACCTGCCAGCCACACTCTGGCCAACGTCCAAACATTCCCCACTGCAGGCAAGGAGTAACTGCAGAGGACTGACCTGAGGGAAAGAGCAGCCAAAACACAGCAGTAGAGTGTACACAGAATACACCAGAGACACTTCCTGAAGCACCAGACCCTGGACAGTATATGGCGTCTTCTTCATAAAGCCGTTACTCTCAGGAGGCAGAAACTTAACAGGCTTTTCTAACACAGAGAAGACAGCAGAGACATAGACATAATGCCAAGATGGAGAAATTGATCCCAAAAGAAAGAACAAGAAAAGGTCATGGCCAGGGATCTAATTGAAATGGATATAAGTAATATGCCTGATCCAAAATCTAAAGCAGGAATCATAGAGATACTAGCTGAGCTTGAGAAAAGCATAGAAGACACCAGGGAGTCCCTTAGCACAGAGATAAAAGCCCTAAAAACTAGTCAGGCTGAAGTAAAAAATACTATAACCAAGATACAAAACTGAAAGCAGAGGAACTAAGTGATACAGAAGATAAAATTAGGGAAAATAATGAAGCTGAAAAGAAGAGGGAAAGAAAAACACTGGATCACAGATGTAGACTTAGAAACTCAGTGACTCCATAAAGCATAATAACATTCAGGAGTATAGATAAAATTCTTCTAGAAATCCCAGAAGAAGAAGAAGGAGAAGAAGAGGGAAGAGGGGGAAGAGGGTTTATTTGAAGAAATTATAGCTGAAAACTTCCCTAACCTGGGGAAGGAAAGAGACCTCTAAATCCAGGAGGCACAAAGAGCTCCCATCAAAATCAACAAAAGCAGGCCAATGCCAAGACATACCATAGTTGAATTTGCAAAATATAGAGGTAAAAAAATCATAAGAGCAGCAAGACAAAAGAAGTCCCTAACTTACAAGGGAAGACAAATAAGGGTAGCATCAGATCTCTCGACAAAAACTTTGCAGGACAGAGGGAGTGGCATGTTATATTCAGTGTGCTAAGTGGGAAAAATATGCAGCCCAAATTATTCTTATCCAGCAAGGCTATCATTCAGAATAGAAGGAGAGATAGTTGCCCAGAAAAACTAAAACTAAAGGAGTTCATGACCATTAAACCAGCCTTGCAAGAAATATTAAAGGGGACTCTTTGGGAAAGAAAGACCAAAAGTGACAGAGACTAGAGAAAGGAAATCTCTAGAAACAACAAAATGAGTAATAAGATGGCACTAAATTCATATCTATCAATAATCACTGAATGTAAATGGACCAGATACTCCAATCAAAAGACGTAGGGTGTCAGAATGGATAAAAAAACAAGACCCATCTATATGCTGCCTATAAGGGACTCATTTTATAGACCTAAAGACACCCGCAGATTGAAAGTGAGGGGATAGTGAGAACCATTTATCATGCTAATAGACGTCAAAAGAAAGCCAGGGTAGCAGTACTTAATATCAGACAAACAAGATTTTAAACTGAAGATTGTAGCAAGAGATGAAGAAGGGTACTGTATCATAATAAAAGTGTGTATCTCACACGAAGACCTAACAATTGTAAATATTTATGCCCCCAACTTGAGAGAACCCAAATAGGTACAACCATTAAACATAAAGGAACTCATTCATAATAATACAATAAAAGTAGGGGGCTTTAATATCTCACATCAATGGACAGATTAAGTAGAAAATCAACAAGGAAACAATGGCTTTGAATGACACATTGGTCTAGATGGACTTAACAGATATATTCAGAACATTTCATCCTAAAGCAGCAAAATATACATTCTTTTAAAGTGCACATGGGAAAATCTCCAGAATAGATCATATACTAGGTCTTAAATCAGGCCTCAACAAGTGCAAAAAGATTGAGATCATACTGTGCATGTTTTCTGACCACAATAGTATGAAACTTGAAGTCAACCACAAGAAAAAATTTGAAAAGACCAAAAATACATGGAGATTAAAGCCATCCTACTAAAGAATGAATGGGTCAACCAGGAAATACAAGAAGAAATAAAAAGTACATGGAAACAATTGATAATGAAAATGTGACAGTCATAAACCTTTGGGATGCAGCAACAGAGGTCATAAAAGGAAAGAATATAGCAATACAGGCCTAGCTCAAGAAGCAAGAAAAATGTCAAATGTACAACCTAACCTTACACCTAAATGAGCTAGAAAACAACAAATCAAGCTGAAAGCCAGCAGAAGAAGGGAAATAATAAAGATCAAGCAGAAATAAATGAAACAAATAGAAACAAAACCCAGTGGAACAGATCAATGAAACCAGGAGCTGGTTCTTTGAAAGAAGTAAAATTGACAAACTCCTAGCCAGACTTATGAAAAGAAGAGAGGACGCAAATAAATAAAATCACAAATAGGAGAGATCACAATCAACACCACAGAAATGCAAATAATTATAAGAGAATTTTATGAAAAATTACATGCCAACAAATTGGGCAATCTTTAAGCAATGGATAAATTTCTAGAAACACATAAACTACCAAAATTGAAACAGGAAGAAATAGAAAACTTGAACAGATTGACAACCAGCAAAGAAATTGAAACAGTAATCCAAAATCTCTCAACAAACAAAAGTCTAGGGCCTGATCACTTCCCAGGGGAGTTCTACCAAATGTTAAAAAAAATTTTTTTTTTAACATTTATTCATTTTTAGAGACACAGAGCATGAGTTGGCCGGGGGGGGGGGGGGGCAGCAGAGAGAGAGAGAGAGAGAGAGAGAGAGAGAATCCGAAGCAGGCTCCAGGCTCTGAGCTGTCAGCACAGAGCCTGATGTGTGGCTCAAACTCACGAAGCATGAGATCATGACCTGAACCAAAGTTGGATGCTTAACCAACCTACTGAGCCACCCAGGCGCCCCTCTACCAAACATTTAAAGAAGAGTTAATACCTGTTCTTCTCAAACTGTTTTCAAAAAATAGAAATGGAAAGAAAACTTCCAAACTCATTCTATGAGGCCAGAATTACATTGATCCCCAAACCAGACAAAGACCCTACTAAAAAAGAATCCTAGGCCAATATCCTTGATGAACATGCATGCAAAAATTCTCAACAAAATGCTAACAAATCAAATCCAACAGTATATTAAAAGAATCATTCACCATGATCAAATGGGATTCATTCCTGGGTTGCAAGGGTCATTTATTATTGGCAAATCAATCAACATGATACACCACATCAATGAAAGCAAAGGATAAGAACCATATGATCCTCTCATTAGATGCTCAAAAAGCATTTGACGAAGTACAGCATCCATTCTTGATTAAAAAACAAAACAAAACCTACCTCCACATCATGAAGGCCATATATGAAAGATCCACAGCTAATGTTCATTCTCAATGGGGAAAAACTGAGAGCTTTTCCTCTCAGGTCAGTAACAAGACAGCGTTGTCCACCCTCACCATTACTATTTAACATAGTCCTAGCGTCAGCATTTCAGACAACAAAAAGAAATGAAAGGCATCCAAGATGGCAAGGAAGAAATCAAATTTTCACTATTCGCGGATGACATGATACTGTATGTAGAAAATCCAAAAGAGTCCACCAAAAAAGCTGTTAGAACTGATCCATAAATTCAGTAAAGTCGCAGAATATAAAAGTCAACATACAGAAATCTGTTGGATTTCTATACGCAAATGATGAAGCAGCAGAAAGAGAAATTAAGGAATAGATCCAATTTACAATTGCACCAAAAACATAAGATACATAGGAATAAACCTAGCCAAAGAGGTAACAGATTTGTATGCTGAAAACTATGGAACACTTCTGAAAGAAGTTGAAGATGACACAGTGGAAAAACATCCCATGTTTATGGACTGGAAAAAAAATTATTGTTAAAATGTCTAAACTACCCAAAGCAATCTACACATTTAATGCAATCCCTATCAAAATACCATCAGCATTTTTCACAGCTAGAACATACAGTCCTCAAGTTTGTATGGACTCACACAGGACCCCAAATAGCCAAAGCAATCCTGAAAAAGATAAGCAAAGTTGGAGGCATCATAATTCTGGATTTCAAGCTATATTACAAAACTGTAGTCAAGACAGTATGGTACTTGCACAAAAACAAACGCATAGACCAATGGAACAGAATAGAAAACTCAGAAATGGACCTGCAACTATATGGTCAGCTCATCTTCAACAAAGCAGGAAAGAATATCCAATGGAAGAAGGTCTGTCAACAAATGGTCTTTGGAAAACTGAATAGCAGCTTGCAGAAGAATGAAACTGGATCACTTTCTTACACCATACACAACAGTACATTCAAAATGAATGAAAGACTTCAATGTAAAATAGGAAACCATTAAAATCCTAGAAGAGAACACAGGCAGCAACCTCTTTGACTTCAGCTATAGCAACTTCTTACTAGACACATCTCCAGAGGCAAGGGAAATGAAAGCAAACATGAACTATTGGGACTTTATCAAGATAAAAGTCTCCTGCATTGGGAAGGAAACAGTCAATAAGACTAAAAGGAAACTGATGGAATGGGAGAAGATATTTGCAAATAATCTATCTGATAAAGGGTTAGTATCCAAAATCTATAAAGAACTTCTCAAACTCAACACCCAAAAACCAAATAATCCAGTGAAGAAATGGGCAAAAGACATGAATAGACATTTTTCCAGAGAAAACATACAGATGGCTAATAGGCACATGAAAAAATGCTCAATATCACCTAGCATCAGGGAAATACAAATCCAGACCACGTTGAGATACTACCTCACACCTGTCAAAATGGCTAAAATTAACATAAGACAACAGATTTTGGCAAGGATGTGGAGAAGGGGGAACCCTCTTACGCTGTTGGTAGGAATGCAAACTGGTGCAGCCATTCTGGAAAACAGTATGGAGCTTCCCTCAAAAAATTGAAAATAGAACTGCCCTGTGATCTATCTACTACGCACTAAATGCACTACTAGGCATTTACCCAAATGATACAAAAATACTGATTCAGAGGGGCACATGTACCCTGATGTTTATAGCAGCATTATCAACAATAGCCAAATTATGGAAAGAGCCCAAATGTCCATTGATTGATGAATAAAGAAGATGTGGTATACATGCAGTGGAATATTACTCAGCCATCAAAAACAATGAAATCTTGGCATTTGCAGTGATCTGGATGGAGCTCGAGAATTTATGCTAAGTAAAATCAGTCAGAGAAAAGACATATACCATATGATTTCACTCACGTGAAACAGATGATCGCGGTATGGGGGGAGAGGGAGGCAAACCATAAGACAGATTCTTTTTTTGTTTGTAATTTTTTTTAATGTTTATTTATTTTTGAGAGAGAGCTGGGAAGGGGCAGAGAGAGAGGGAGACACAGAATCCGAAGCAGGCTCCAGGCTCTGAGCTGTCAGCACAGGGCCTGGCATGGGGCTTAAACTCATGAACTATGAGATCATGTTCGTGTGAGACTTGAGCCAAAGTCAAACACTTAACTGACTGAGCCACCCAGGCGCCCCCAAACAGAGTCTTAACTATAGAGAACAAACTGAAGTTTGCTGGAGGAAAGGTGGGTAAGAGATGGGTTAAATGGGTGATGGGTATTAGGAATACACTTGTTGTGATGAGCAGTGGGTGTTATATGTAAGTGATGAATCACTAAATTCTACTGAAATTAATGTTATGCCATATGTTAACTAAATGGAATTTAAATAAAAACTTGAAACTAACTACATATTTTTGACCATTAAATTAAATAGAGGCGTCTGGGTGGCTCAGTCGGTTAAGCGTCCAACTTCAGCTCAGGTCATGATCTCACAGTCCATGGGTTCAAGCCCCGTGTTGGGCTCTGTGCTGACAGCTCAGAGCTTGGAGCCTACTTTGGGTTCTGTGTCTCCCTCTCTCTCTGCCCTGCCCCCCCCCCACTCATGCTCTGTCTCTGTCTAAAAAATAAATAAAAACATTTACAAAATTTTAAAAAATTAAATAAATGAAACATTACCATGGTGTTTGTAACTAAGAATTGATGTATTTACTTAATCTTTTGATCTCATTTGTTTAGATCTAAACCAAACGTAGTATTGAAGGAAGGGTGGTGGAAATGTATCCCATTCATTGAGTTGTTTTATTTTAAAGGGAGAGAATTGAGAAAATATAAATGATAAAGTGTAGAGGAACTGACAGCACAAAGTAATTTAGTAACCATGTAATTTCTGTTTCTGTGCAATGATAGATCAGAACTCAGCTGCAAATGAACAAGTTACAGTTATAAAAATGCTTAATGTTATTATAATTGACAATAGTAGAAAAATTGGATTACTTAAAAAAACAAATGGAGGACTTCCATTTCTGGGAAGATGGAATAGATATGTTTTTTCCTGTTCTTCCTACTATAAAAACCCCAGACATTATATATGAAACAAACATAAGACTCTAAAAGGTGGAGAGAGGAAGACTGACTGGTTAGAGACCTTGGGACCCAAGTAACACCATGATGGTGACTTCCTTGGGTTTTGTTTTTGTTTTGCGTATCTCAACTTGAGCTGAAGAAGCTTCCAACCTGGAAGTGCCAAGAGGCACATTCAGAATTGCTCTGAACAAAAGTGCACTCTCTCTAGGCAGAGGACTGGGGAAGGTGGTGTCAGTGGACACCATGTGAGAATGCTAATGAGACATTCCTTCTGCCCCCAGCCAGAAGGTAGTATCAGTGAAGGCCTAATGGGGAGTTCTGACTGTTAAGGAATAATGAGGAATCCCTTTCTCCCCTTGGGTATTAAAATGGAGACTGAGGAACCTGAACTTTTGCCTCCCATCTGACAGTAATGAGGTGGTGCCTCCCCCTTCCTCTGCTAGAGCAGTGTCAGAAGAAGCCAGCTAAAGCAAAAGGTTTAGTGACATCCAGAGTCTCACAACAATACCCCAAATATCCAGATTTCAATTTAAAATCACTCATCAGGGGCGCCTGGGTGGCTCAGTCAGTTGGATGTCTCATTTCAGCTTGGGTCATGATCTTGTGGCTCGTGGGTTTGAGCCCCACGTTGGGCTCTGTGCTGACAGCTTGGAGCCTGGGCCTGCTTTGGATTCTGTGTCCTCCTGTCTCTCCGCCCCTCCCCAGCTTGCACTCTGTCTCTCCTTCAAAAGTAGATAAGGATTAAAAACAATTTTTTAAAAAAAATCGCTCATCATACCAAGAACCAGAAAAATCTCAAACGAGAAGAGACAATAGATGCTAACACTGAGATGGCAGGTTTTAGAATCATCTGTTGGATTTTAAACCAGTCACCATAAAAATGCTCCAATAAGCAATTACGAACACATTTGAAACAAGTGAAAAAATAGAGGATCTCCAGAAAGGCGCACCTGGGTGGCTCAGCTGGTGAAGTGTCTGACTCTTGATATCGGTTCAGGTCGTGATCTTGTGGTGGTGGGATTGAGCCCTGAGTTGGGCTCTGTGCTGAGTGTGGAGCCTGCTTGTGATTCTCTCTGCCCCTCCCCCACTCGATGGCACAGGCATGCATGCCCTCTCTTTCTCTCCAAATAAACTTAAAAAAAAGAGTATCTTAGCAAATACATAGAAAAGTCTCCTCAAATAAATAGTTTTAAGGAACCTAGTGGAAATTTTTGACGCGAGACATTTAAAAAAAAAAAAAAAATTAAAAACTCAGTGGATGACCTCAGCAGCAGACTGGATGGGACAGAGGAAAGAATCCTTGAAGTACAAAAAAAGAAGATGCAATGATCAGCATTAGGGCTGAAACAGGGGGTGCTACTACCGATCCTGCAGGCATCAAAGTGATAATAAGGGAACGCTATGAGCAACTATACAGAAGTAAATTTGACAACTTATGCAAAATAAACTGTTTGCTCAAAAACACAACCTACCACATCTAGCCCAATATGAAACAGATAATTTGAATAGGTCTCTGTTAAGGAGGTTGACTTTGTAATTTTAAAACTCCCAAAAAAGAGGGGCACCTGGGTGGCTCAGTCAATTAAATATCTGACTCATGATTTTGGCTCAGGTCACGATCTCACAGTTCATGAGTTCAAGCCCCATTGTCAGGCTTTGTGCTTTATCGGCATGGAGCCTGCTTGGAATTGTATCTCCCTCTGTCTCTGCCCCTTCGCCACCCATGGTCTCTCTCTTTTTCTCTCTCTTTCTCTCAAAATAAACAGGTTAGAAAAAAAGGCTCTCCAAAAAGAAGTCTCCAGGCCCACATAGTTTCACTGGAGAATTCTAATGTTTAAAGAAGAATTAACACCAGTTTTACACAATCTCTCCAGAAACTAGAAGAGAAGGAATTGGGGGTGTCTAGGTGGCTTAATTGGTTAAGCGTCTGACTCTTGGTTTCAGCTTAGGTCATGATCTCATGGTTGGGATTGAGCCCTGCATCATGCAATGTGCTGACAGCATGAAGCATACTTGGGATTCTCTCTCCCTGCTTATCCATGCTCGCTCTCTCTCTCTCTCTCTCTCTCTCTCTCTCAAAAAAAAAACCACTTTAAAAAAGAAGGAGTTGAAGCTAGTATCACTCTGATACCAAAACCAGACAAAGATAGTACAAAAAAGAAAACTGCAGGCCAATATACCCCATGAATATAAACATAAAAATTCTTATTTTGTTTATCCTTCCTTTTTCTTCCAAATTTTTATTTACATTCTAGTTAGTTAACATACAGTGCAATATTGGTTTCAGGAGTAGAATGCAGTGATTCATCACTTACATACAACACCCAGTGCTCATCATAACAAGTACCCTCCTTATTACCCATCACCCATCTAACCCACCCCCACCCATCTTCCTCGGTTTGTTCTCTATCTTTGAGTCTCTTCTAGTTTGTTTATCTTTCTCTCCACCTAAGTGTTCATTGATGAATGAATGGATAAAGAAGATGTGTGTGTGTGTGTGTGTGTATGTATGTATATATACACACACATTGTGTATAGATATAGATACACACACACATTGTATATATACATTGTATATATACAATGTGTGTATCTATCTATATCTATATATATACACAGTGGAATATTATTTAGTTATAGAATGAAATCTTGCATTTGCAATGACATGGATGGAGCTAGAGAGTATGATGCTAAGGGAAATAAGTCAGAGAAAGATAAATACTGGATGATCTCATGTAATTTAAGAAACAAAACAAATGAGCAAAGGTAAAAAAAGAAAAAGGACCAAGAAACACGGTCTTAACTATAGAGAACAAGATGATGGTTACCACATGGGAAGTGGGGGTGGAGGGGGGAATAGGTGAAATAAGTGATGGGGATTAAAGAGCACAATTATCATGATGGGGAAAAAAAGAATCTAGGTTAGAAAACAGAGATTAGGCACCGGGAAACTAGAGTGGGTAAAAAGACCCAAGCAGCAGAGGGAAAAGCCAAGCTAGGGGAAGCCAGGTATATTTTGAGAAGGGCAATCTAAAGTCATTGAAGAAAAGAGATAACCTGTACTGCTCTTAATTTCTCTCCTTCGAGACTGCCCTAATGCCAAGGCTCATTGAAGAGGAATTAAGACAGCTTTAGTCCTTGAGAACAAGGAGGAGAAATGGAGAACATTCCTGGCCACTGGGAACAAACTGGATGGCCATCCTTCAGAAATGGAGGAAAATTGCTCAAGATGATCTGGGCTCTTTGTAATGAACAAATGCACAGAGATAAGTTTATACAAAGGAGTTTGAATTTTTGGAAGTCTTGTTTATGTAGTGATTCTAAGCATATAAGTGTATATCTTTCCATTGAAAAATATTTTTGTAGAAAAAAATTGTATTTCTGTACACTAGCGATGACTATGTGAACACTGAAGTCACAGATATAATAGCATTTACAGTCACTCACAAAAAAATTGAAATATTTAGGTATGAATCTAACAAAACTTGTTAGGGGCGCCTGGGTGGCGCAGTCGGTTAAGCGTCCGACTTCAGCCAGGTCATGATCTCGCGGTCCGTGAGTTCGAGCCCCGCGTCGGGCTCTGGGCTGATGGCTCAGAGCCTGGAGCCTGTTTCCGATTCTGTGTCTCCCTCTCTCTCTGACCCTCCCCCATTCATGCTCTGTCTCTCTCTGTCCCAAAAATAAACGTTGAAAAAAAAAATTAAAAAAAAACAAAAAACAAAAAACAAAAAAACAAAAAAACAAAACTTGTTAGATTTGTATACGAAAAACTGTGAAATGCTAATGAAAGATATTGAAGATCTAAATAAATAGACCTATGGTGTCTTGGGATTGGAAGAGTCAGTATTAAAGATGTCAGTTCTTTTCAAGTTGACACACAGGTTAACTCCGTTCCTGTCAAAATCCCAGCAAGATCTTTTGTAAATGCAGACAAGATTATTCTAAAATTTATATGGAAAAGCAAAGGAACTGGAATAAGTAACAGGTTTTTTGTTTGTTTTCTAAGTGAGAAGAATCAGTCTACCTGATTTCAGGACTTACGATACAACTACAGTGATCAAGGCTGTATGGTGTTGTGGGGAGATAGTCACACGTATCATTGGGACAGAATAGAGAATCCAGATGTAGACCCAAACAAAAATGGCCAACTAATTTTTGACAAAGATGTAAAATCAGATCAATGGAAGAAAGATAGCCTTTTCAACAATTGCTGCTGGAGCAGTTGGTCACCCATCCATAGACAAAAAAATTGAACCTCAACCCGTGTCTCACACCTCAGACATAAAATTAACTCATGGACCCAAATGTGAGATGCAAAATGAAAGTTGAGAAAAGAAATACAGGAGAAAACCAGGATCTAGGGCTAGGCAAAAAGTTACTAGATTTAACACCCAGTATGCTTTTTTGAAAATTGGATTTCATCAAAATTAAAAACTTTCGCTGTGCGAAATACCCTGTGAAGAGGATGAAAATGTAAGCTACGGAGTGGAAGAAAATATTTGCAAATCACATCTTCAACAAAGGACTAGTATCTAAAATGTATAAAGGTCTTTCAAACTTAACGGTACCAAAGCGTATTATCCCAATGGAAGTAGACAAAACATGAATAAATGTTTCACTAGAGAATATATGCAGATGGCATCTAAGCACAAGAGAAGTTGTTTAACATCATTAGCCATTAGGGAAGTGCACATTAAAATCACAGTAAGAGGGGCGCCTGGGTGGCGCAGTCGGTTAAGCGTCCGACTTCAGCCAGGTCACGATCTCGCGGTCCGTGAGTTCAAGCCCCACGTCAGGCTCTGGGCTGATGGCTCGGAGCCTGGAGCCTGTTTCCGATTCTGTGTCTCCCTCTCTCTCTGCCCCTCCCCCGTTCATGCTCTGTCTCTCTCTGTCCCAAAAATAAATAAACGTTGAAAAAAAAATTTTTTTTAAAAATAAAATCACAGTAAGATATTGCTGTGTATCTGTCGGAATAGCTAAGCTTTTTAAAAAGTGACAGCATCAGATGCTGTCAAGGATGCGGAGAACGGGATCACTGACAGTGCTGGTAGGAATGTGGAAATGGTAGGAACTCTGAAAAACTGGCAGTTTCTTTAAAAGCCTAACATTGCAAGTGTAGTGTGACCTAACATTTACTCTCTTGGGCATTTATCACATAGAAATGAACTTAATGTTCACACAAAAGCCTGTATAAGTGTACTTAGAGCAGCTTTATCCATAATAGCCTCGAACTAGAAACAACCCAGATGTCCTTGATTGAGTGAACAGTTAAAACAAACGGTGGTATATCCATACTGGGGAATTATTGCTGAGCAATAAAAGGAACGAACCACTGATAACATGCAACAACTTGGATGAATCTCTGGGGAATTATGCTGACTGAGAAAAGCCAATCCCCAAAGGTTATATACTGTATGTATGATACTGTTTATATTACATTCTTCTTGAAATGACAAAATTACTGAAAGGGAGAACAGATCAGTGGTTGCCAGGGGGTAATGAAGAGATGGGAATAGGAGGGAAGAGAGTGCGGCTGTAAATGGCTATAGAAGTGTCAGTATCCCAGTTGTGGTGGTGTATTCTACAATGTTAGCCCTGGGAGAAACTGGGTGAAGGGTACACGGGATCTTTGATCTCTCTTATTATTTCTTAGAACTGCAGTTACCTTATAGTAAAAAGTTGAATGAAAAGAGCTGGAAGAGAATAAATTTTGTGCCAGGAAGTATATAAGACTTAGCTTTCACCTACCTTTCCTTTTTTTTGCTGTTTTAAAGGAAGAGACATCTAAGAAGTCTTTTTGTGCTCTGCATCTTACTACCTTCCATTTTTCTCCAGCACTTTCATGAATCCTCTTTTCAAAATTTTCCCTGTCCACTGACTCCTTTTGCCTGTGAAAAGGCTTAGCTCTCTCTCACTGAAATAACAACACACACACACACACACAAAACAAATTAAACAAGCACATTTCCTTTTGCTTTCTCCTTCTCACACACTCTACCCTAACCTTAAGAATCTTCCTTGACATTTGTCTCTTCCTCAGCTTCTGTCTCTAATTCTCTCTCTCCCCCTCTCTCTGCACCTTCCCTACTCACTTGTTCTCTCTCTCTCAAAGATCTGTTGCGGTACCTCCTATCTTGGAAAGCCATCCGTGTTGCTGCCACCTTATTCTAAGCTACTGTCAACTGTCACCTCAGTTACTCCAGTGGTCCCCTGTTCTTCCCATACTTACTCTGGCCTCATTCCAGATACATCCTCACACTCTGGCCAGAGTGATCTTTTCAAAGCTCAGATCTCATAACATCATTGTCAACCCCCTACCCATTTATTCATGTATGTATGTATGTATGTATGTATGTATGTATGTATTTTTTTTTATTCATTGTTTTTAGACTAAGGACTCAAATTATTAAAATGGCTTTCAAAACCTTGTGTGGTCTGGCTCCATTCTCCTCTTTCTTTTTTTCTCTCTTAACCAGGCCACACTAGTTATTTTTAGATCCCCAAATACAGCGTAGTCCTTTCTGCCACTGTTCCTTTGCATATGCTAGTCCTTCCTTCTGAAATCTTTTTCTCCTTTTCATTATTGATTAGCTCCTCCTCATTTTTCCGATCTCAGTCCAAAGGTTACTTTGGTCAGAATATTTCCTTATTTCTAATTTCCTGGTAGGTTCTTTTGGTATGCCATTTTGTAGAATTATCATCTTTTATGTGTGTCTTTCCCACTGAGTTGCATGGGTGCACTGTTGTGTTTTTGCTCACTGCTACATCCCCAGCTACTACCTGACACATAGAGGCACGCCAACAAGTGTTTGCCAAATGAGCAGATATATCCCTCTCCTTACCTTCTCTTGCATCGTTTCTAAGAGTGGTCAATACTTTTTGTTTTCTCTTTACTTCTGTTATTATTGCCCATAGTTTATCTTCTTTCTCTTTAATTCTGGACCATTACAGTGATTTTACAATCAAACTTTCTTCTTCTAGTTTTTTCCCCTTCCTCTTCTTCACTAAATTATGTGATTTATCTGCTTAAAAGCCTTTTCCTTGGCCAAAAAAAAAAAAAAAAAAAAAATTCTTAGCACACTAAGCTCTCTTAGATTGACCCCAACTACCCAGGGGTACACACACATACTCCCTTTGTCCAGCAACACTCAGTCTAACTTGGGTTCAGTGACCAGGCATAAACTTTTCACATATTGTTCCTTTTGCTTGTATCTTTGAATTTTGGAGTTCTAAAGACTTGATTGCCATCTTACTGTAAGCCAGTATATCATCGTGTGAACAAGTTAAGTGAATTCTACCAGGCTAATGGACATTCTTCCTCCCAGGCTTCTTTTAAGGGAGTAAAATCAATTCCATTAAGAAAGATTACAATCTGTAGTGATACTCAGTTATGGCAAATATGAGGCAAAACAAGCATCAGGAGTATTTTTTAGCATAACTGTTAGATATAAATTACTATCTGTCAGTTCAAAAGTCCCACACCAACTAGTATTTCAAGTTATGTTCAACTGGGTATCACATGTATATATTGCTGAATTTCCACTTGTGAATGTTGTTTTCCATTTCTTAAGATTAATAGCGATTTTATCTAAGGGTGAAATAGAGGATTTTAATTTTTGTGAATTTTTTCCTATTTTTTGAGGCATGGAATGCCTTTCTGTCTTATCCTAGTAGTCCGTGCTCTGTTTCATGATATGTTGTATTGCTTCCCTATCTCATCACATTAAGTTGGGATTTGAGGGCATAATAGAGATGTTTCACATTGGAAGGCCGCTTGACAAAGTTTAGTTGTGACCTTGCAGGGTATTTCTTAGAGAAGTCACCAGACCTCATTCTGGTTTTCCTCTTTCTTCAGAAACTTAATCTTGTTTATCAAATTCAGGAAGACTAATTACTCAGGCTAAAAGTGTACTGACATTTAAGCCAGAATAGCACTTTACTTAGGTTGAGAATTAGAATTGTAGCACAGAATAAATAGTCATTTCCTCTATTTTTTGCACAGCAGGAATTTTATATGAAAAGCCAAATTATAATCAGAACATTTTTCGTTGAACATAGATACAGATAGGAAATGTGACAGTACTAAAATTTGAGAGAAAAAAATTTGCCTATGAAAACCAGGTTAGACATAGAACCTCAAAATAAAAATAAAATTACAACTCTACAAACTCTCCAAATCAACTAAACTTGTTTACTTTGTAAAAATTTGATGAAAATATTGATTTGTGATTTCTTCCTCCATGTTATAGGGTTATTTTACTTTTTCTTCAAATATTCCTTTAAAAGATTTAAATCACTCTGTAGATTTGGATTATAGTGGGCAGCATCCTTGTTGATAAATGGCATGATAGCTGATTCCCGCCCAGCAACCACACCCAGGGAGCTGTTCGCTGGCAACCGTGTTCTTTCCCTGCCCTTTTTCCTCCCCTTCCCAGCCAAGCCACCACAGGAAACTTTCAGTAGGCACTGTGGCCCCATGACTTTATGTCTCTGATCTGACATTTTACTCTCTCCATTAGTCCTCTCAGTGTGGCGTGCTATAGTGGAGTGACTCTGAGATTGATTCCAGACTTTAAAATTACATAATTTGTAGAAAAACTGGGTAGAGTCGGGAGGCAGGGATGGACTATGAGGAGTGGAATTGGTTACAAAAGTGGTCTGCTTTTGAGAATAATTAGAAGTGTTGGAGATAATTCATTGTAACATTTTGGTTTGTATTTGTGATATTTATGCATTTAAATATGAGCAAAGCAAATTGGACTAAATTATATCCTGCTAATTTTATGTTAGTCTCAGTCCTTATGTAGCCATATGAATAACCTGTTTAAGTGTTTTCTCTGTATGTGGAAAGTTTCTCAGGTATTATTTTCCTAGCTCTGAAATGTATCAATATTTTTTATACAGCTCTGAAAAATTGGCGTTGCTGGCAGGTGGTAGTCTGGAGATCAGTGATGTCACTGAGGATGATGCGGGGACTTACTTTTGTATAGCTGATAATGGGAATGAGACCGTTGAAGCTCAAGCAGAGCTTACAGTACAAGGTATGTAACCATTTCCTGTATAAATAAATTCTGTGTACTGTATGGGTTTGCTAATTATTTAACATCAAAGTGAAAGAGGCAATATAGGATAGAGTTAAAACCCTGAGCTTTAAGCCAGATTGCTTAGGTTCATACTATAGGAAATTTGCTTAACTTCTCTGGCCCTCATTTACCTCTTCTGTAAAATGGAGATGATAAGAGCACTCACCCCATTGAGGTTGTTTTAAGGATTAAAAGAGTTCGTGTTTGTAAACCTCCTGGCCTATGTGACTAGAATACGATAAGAGCTCAGTTACTGTTATTATCTGTAGTACTAGTAGTAGTGTGGGGAATGCTGTGTTCTGGGGCATCTGGAAGGTTCAGTTCACTCTTCTTGTCACAGAGACTTCTTGTACTCTGATCTGATCTTGTACTCTGATCTAATACTTTATCTCCTAAGTATTGGTGCTCCCTCCTTTTAGGAGAATAGATCACCCAGGACAGAATGCTCTGTGACTCTCAGTGTAACATGGTCGTCTCTCCGATGATTTGATGATGTATTTCTTTCTGTTCAACTAATGTTGGTCATCACAGCATCTCCTCTTACAGGTTCTCTGATTTAGAAGTCAGAGAAAATGAACATGACATGTGCACATAATCTCTTCTTTATCCTATCTCCCTTGCCCTTCCTCCATATTGAAATGTACCCTCAGAGAAATATTTGCTCTCTCCTATGATTTGTCTATACCCTCATTTATCTTGTTTTTTTCTTTTTTTTTAAATTTATTTATTTCTGAGACAGAGACAGAGCATGA
Source organism: Puma concolor (assembly GCF_028749965.1). Classification (NCBI taxonomy): domain Eukaryota; kingdom Metazoa; phylum Chordata; class Mammalia; order Carnivora; family Felidae; genus Puma; species Puma concolor. The sequence goes on from NC_141672.1 coordinate 116,376,527, forward strand.
ACAGGGGAGGGACAGAGAGAGAGGGAGACACAGAATCAGAAGCAGGCTCCAGGCTCTGAGCTGTCAGCACAGAGCCCGACGCGGGGCTCGAACTCACAAACCGTGAGATCATGACCTGAGCCGAAGTCGGTCGCTCAACCGACTGAGCCACCCAGGCGCCCCTCATTTATCTTGTTTCAAATAAAAATTTTTAAGGACTTTTCTAGTACTTTCAGGAAAATTTACCATTGTTTGGATATGTAGAGGTATGTATTAGTTCATGATATTCGTTATTACCTTGTCTCAAATTGTATCATATTTGATAAAATACTTCCTGATCTGTGGTTTGGGGTTGTCTCACATTTTTATTAAAGTTTCTCTTGGTACACTGGTGGGTTTTAGAGTAGGAATCACAATAGTCACATTTATACTCCCAGCAGTCATGGAGGACTCAACTTTGTTTTGTTCTCATCCAACATGGGGCTCAAACTCATGACCCCAAAATCAAGAGCCGCATGCTCTTCTGACTGAGCCAGTCACGCACCCCTCAAGTTTGTTTTTGATAGGAATTGGAGAATAGGTTGCTTGGGATCTTATGCTGACAAAGGCACAGAATGTTTATGTTCTCTGTTGCTATTTTGTGGGTGGATTCGTAATCTCTGAAAATCAAAAGAGCAATCCTTAGACTATAACTATTACAGTTATTTACATAACTTTTGCCTCAGTTGAGCTCAGCCATTGTTCTTGGCTAGGTGGAAGGTTGGCCATGACCAGTTGTAGAATGACCAGTTTATTTCTTTACCTCTATGTGGGTGGGATCATGCAAGTAGAATATTAGTGAACTCCATCTTATTTGGCCCCTGTGCCTCCCTTAGTAGATGTTTTCTCTTTTTGTTTTTACCATTAATCAGATTCTTGGCCTAACACTCTCTTTTATTTCCTACCTGTGCCTCAGTTTCCTCTACTGTGAAGTACCTTGTTGTTAACCTCACATTGTGAGGCATGGTGTTCACCATACATGTCAGTTCCATTTGTCCATGTGGTTATTTTCTCCTTTTTAACTTTTATTCATTGTATGGAATCAAGTTAGGACTCTTCCTGTTAACTTAATTAACTATATTTTTTTAGTTATAATACATACATCTTACAGTTTGTACCAAGTTCCATCTTATTATCTGTGCCTATAGAAAGTACCTTTTAAATGAGTACATTCTAGAAAACTGAGAAAAGGATAAGAGTGAGGAAACCTAGGTGTTAAAAATTGTCACAGACCTTCTGTAATCAAAACAGCATGGTATTGGCCCAAAAGAAGTCAACCAAAAGGAATAAAATCTAGCTGTTACAAGTGAATACAGAACTTAAAAATATTATCAAAGTGGGAATTCAGTTCAGAGGGAAAATCTTTTATTTACTAAAGGGTATTGGTATAATAGATTTTCAAGTAGGAGACTATAAAATCGGATCTGTACTTCAGACCAAAGGTCAGAATGTGAAAAAGTGAAGATTATATGGGTTAGTGTTTATATTATCTCTGCTGGGAAAGACCATCTCAGGAAAAACAGAAAATAGGATGTCAAGCAAAAACTGACACATTTTGACAATGTACACATTTTTAAAGAAGTTATGTAGAAGAGCCCCTGTAAGTAAAGGCTAAATGCAAATGGTAAACTAGGAGAAAATAGTGTAACACATAACTGAGAAAGGGTCAGAATTCTGAAAATGCAGTTTTCAGAAAATGATTTTATTTTTAATTTTTTTTAATGTTTAAATGTTTGTTTATTTTTGAGAGAGTGTGTGAGCAAGAGCAAGGGAGGGGCAGAGAGAGAGGAGACAGAATTCCAAGCAGACTCCACACTGTCAGCACAGAGCTCAGTGTGGGGCTTGAACCCACGAACCATGAGATCATGACTTGAGCTGAAATCAAGAGTTGGTCGCTTAACCAACTGAGTCACCCAGGTGCCTCTGGAAAATGATTAAAAAAAAGAAAGAAAGAAAGAACCTAAGGAAAATTGGTAAAGAATATGAACAGGCAGTTCACAAAGAGGAGTTTATCAGCCTATTGCATTTCTTCATCAGCAGATAGGAAAAATTAAAAGATACCATTTTCCCCAATGATTATATTGGCAGAAATTGAAAAGATTTTGACCTCCACAGCATGTGGTGTGGTGTTCAGAGTTAAAAATTATTAGTGAAAGCGTCTCAACAGTACAGAATACTGTTGTACAGTAATACGAGCATTACCTCCTTGGTACTAGATAATTGTATTCCTCAATGAGATTTAAGATTGAATTAGCTTTTGATACCCTTACTATAGGGAACAACCAAATTCATTTATTAACCACGCCTTATCAATTGTCCACCAGCTCTTTCTCTTCCTCCCCAGCCTCACTTGGAGAGGATGTATAAGGTTCTATGTCAGGTCACTTCACTTCTTGCCTACTATTGATAAAACATCCTGTATGCTAACTTCTCTTTTTCTACCATAGTTTCAGATCGGCTTGAGGCTAATAGTTGTCCTAATTCCTGACTCACAGAATCTTTGAGCATAAGAAAATGGTGGTGGTTTTATGCCACTACGTTTTGGGCTATGCAGCATTAGTAACTTGGGAAAGTTCATTATTATTTTTTAAAAGGCTAGAATCAAAGGAAAAGTATATCAGAGATAACCCAGAACTAAAAATTTTGACCAAACCAAGTGTGGTGGTAGAATAACATATATCATTTGATGGAGAATTATTGGAAAAGATTAACCAAGAATTGAAAATAAGCATGATAAATACATTTCAGAAGATTAGAAAGATACTAGCAATATATTTGACATTGATAGGATACTGCAACAAACAAATGAGTAATTTTTTTTGTTTTTTTTTTGTGTTTGTGTTTTGTTTTTGTTTTTTAAAGATTTTGTTTTTAAGCAACCTCTACACCCATTGTGGGGCTCGAACTCACAACCCTGAAGTCAAGAGTCATATACTCTTCTGACTGAGCCAGCCAGGTGCCCCTAAACTGTTTTTTTTTAATAAGTGCCTGTGAAACAGTTACTAAAATGCGCCACATATTGAGCATAGAATAAATCTTAACAAATTTTAGAGAATTGAAAGTCTATAGATTTGACTACTGTAGAATTAAGTTTGGAACTAATTACAAACAAAGTAACTTTAAAAAATGGTAACTTGAAGATCTGCTAGTGTTTGGGCCTTAAGTGAATCACTTTGAAATAATCCATGAGTCAGGAAAGAAATGATGAAAATAGAAAACAGTTTGATGAAACAGTGGAGGTGTGACCTATCAAAACTTATGAGACATTTATAACCAAGTACAGGTATTAGAAGAGAAGAAAGACTGAAAAATCAGTGACTTAAATATCCACCTCAAAAAGCTAAAAAAAAAAAAAAAAAAAAAATAGCAAACTTAACCCAAAGGAAATAGAAGGAGGGAAGTAATGGCAAGAGCAAAATTAATAATATAGGAAAAACCATTCAAAATGGAGAGTTTCAACAAAGTCAAAAGTTGGTTCCTTGTAAAGCATAAAAACACTGATAGACACCTGACAAGACTTAAATACAAGTCTTGACAAAGGTCTTTATTTAGACCAAGAGTGTGCAAAACTATAGCTTACAAACCAGATCGGCCCAACTGCTTGTTTTTGTATAATAATAGCTAAAAATAGTTTATACGGTTTTAAATGGTTGAAACAGGATATTTAGTGATATATGAACATTTTATGAAATATGATTTTATTGTCCATAAATAAAGTTTTGTTTGGTATACAGTCACATTCATTTGCATACTGACTATGGCTGTTTTTAATGGATTTGAGTAGTTGTGACACAGACCACATCACCCACAGATTCTAAAATACTATCTGGTCCTTTTCAGAAAAAGTTTAAACTCTCGATGTATACTCTGTAAACTCTTACAGATCAACAAGGTAAACAGGTAAACAAAGACAGATAAACCAGTAAAAAATCAGCAAAAGACTTGAATGGCTACCTCACAGATCTTCAGGTGGTTATTAAACATTTGCAAAAGTGGTTTATTATCATTAGTTTTCTGATATATGCAAATAAAAGCTACAGTGAGATACTACTGTACTCCAGAGTGGTTAAAATTAAAGAGATTAACAACAGGAGGTGTTGGTAAGGATGAAGAACACGCTGATGTAGTGTTATTAGGACTATGCATTGATGTAATCATTTTAGAATACTGTTTGGCAGAATCTACTGAAATTGCACACAAACATATTTTACGATATGATGGTGGTATTCCTAGGAGTATACTTAACAGAAATGTAAAAATATATGCATCAAAAAAACACATGATAATGTTCTCATCAGCTTTATTCACAGTAAATAAAAACTGGGAATAATTACAACATCCATCAACAGTAGGAAAGATAAGTAGTATTTTTAATCCTACAGTGGCATATTATCATTGACAGACCACTGCTACATTCAGCAACATGGATAAATCTCACAAATACCATTGAAAGAAGGAAACAAGGCACAAAAGAACACATACTGTATGATTCCATTTATTTTTTATTTATTTATTTTTTTACATTTATTCATTTTTGAGAGACAGAGACAGAGCACAAGCGGGGGAGGGGCAGAGAGAGAGGGAGACACAGAATCCGAAGCAGGCGCCGGGCTCCGAGCTGTCAGCACAGAGCCCGATGCAGGGCTCAAACTCACAAACTGTGAGATCATGACCTGAGCCAAAGTTGGATGCTGAGCCACCCAGGCGCCCCATTTTTACAAAGTTCAAAAATAGGCAAAACTAATCAGAAATTAGGGTAATGATTACTTTTGGACAAGGTAGTGACTGAATATGGGACAACAGGACCTCTGGTGTGTTCTGTTTCTTAATCTGGATGGTAATTAAAATAATTGAACATGTACTGTTAATGTGTGTCACATGAGGTTTTCTCTTTTTTATTGTTTACAGATAAGAAGTCGTCATGTACAGAAAAAGTTTGGAAAATTTTATTTTGAACTTTGCCCCATAACTGAAAGTATTTTCTTTTTCAAATGGGGTAACCAGTTTATGAGAAAGAGTTGGAGATTATATACATAAATGTTTATATAGTTGTTTCTATATATGGTCATACCTATCTGACTTCTGTTATTTTTTAAGAAGTTATAGCCGCAGGAAATGCCATAGTGAGTGTTAATGCAGAAAAAGGTTATAAGTTCATTATTCATCTGTTAAAAATTTCAAGTGTATTTTTTTTATCATTAACTCTTGGGATTTCTACACATGCTGTGACGTGAATTAGCCCATCGTGTATTTCCTGTCATCTCAGATTGCGGATAACACCCATTGGTCATGAGTTGTTTTTTTTTTTTTTTAAGAGGAATTTTTCCTTTTCTCTTACAACATTCATAACAGTCTGTGATACGCTTCTCCACTCCCTCCCCCATGCACAAAAGAAGAAAATTTTCCATTTGTATCCTTGTGAGATAAATTGATAAATTCTAAATTGGCCACCTCCTTGACTTTGTCAATACTCATAATAAATGTGTCACTGAAGTTTAAATTCTATCTTTCTCTGAAGTCAGAGTCTAATGTCATTCTACATTTACCCTTCTACTCTGCCTGCTCTCTATCCACATCAAGACATTGATCTCTCCTTTTCTGCCAGTCTGCTGCTTGATTTCATTTCCCTTTAGTTCATAATGAGTTACAATATTCTCTCATTTATTAGAACTCTCAGTTCTCTTGGCTTAGGATAAAATAAACTCCTTGTGGCATATTTATAAAACATTACCAGACCTGGGGCACTTGAGTGGCTCATTCAGTTGAGCGTGCGACTCTTGATTTCAGCTCAGGTCATGATCCCAGGGTCACGGGATCAAGCCCACACCAGGCTCTGCATTGGGTGTGGAGCCTGCTTGGGATTCTCTCTCTCCCTCTCCCCAAGTCTTTCTGTCTATCTGTCCCTCTCTCTAAAAAAGAAGGGAAAAAACAACCAGACCCTTCATATAAAGTCAACTTTTTCTTTTTTTTTTTTAATGTTTATTTATATTAGAGAGCATGTGCATGCATGCACAGGTGAGGGAGGGGCAGAGTGAGATGGAGATAGAATCTGAAGAGGCTCTAGGCTCTGAGCTGCCATTGCAGTGTTCAGGTTGGGGCTTGAACTCACGAGCCATGAGATCATGACTTGAGCCAAAGTCTGATGCTTAACAGACTGAGCCCCCCAGGCGCCCCTAAAGTCAACTTTTTCATTGTTAACTGAGAGACACCAGAGAGTAGTTAAGAGCAGTCTTTGGACCCAGTATGCTTGGATTCCAGTCTTATTTCTTTCGCTTACAGAAATGAGAACACGGGCAAGTTATGTAACTTACCTTTGTCTTAGTTTCTTTTATCAGTTCAGTAAGTGGTTGCAAGGAATTGATTAAATAAACTTCTGGCATTCTTCCACCTGAACCTGGGATGGAAATAGAGGTCATCTTTACCAAACTGCATATTGTTTCCTGAACATACTATATTTGCTAGCTCTATTCCCCTGTAGCCTCACACCCTCAGCTAAAATTTTCTGATAGTCCTTTAACATTAGTTCTAATCTTAACCTTGCTGTCTTTTCGCAACCATTCTCTTACCCTCAGGTAATTATTATGTCTCTCTCAGTAGTTCTCTTTTTACCACTGTTTCTTATTGATTTGCTTGTATGCCTTTTCCCACTACTGTTAGACTGGGGTCCTTACCAAACAGGGACTGGTCTTAATAACGATTTATCATAATGGATTATCAGTAAATAATTGTATGAATGAATGAAACTTTGCATTGAAATTCTGAAATGTGAAAACTAGGATGAGTTCATGTTTGTGGTTACTTTATTACCCATGTTTTCCTTTGTACCTTGTTTTTTATAGACTTGTAGTGTAAAAAATTAGGATTAAAAAAAGTCTTCTAAGGACACCTGGGTGGCCTAGTCAGTTGAGCATCTCACTCTTGATCTCTGCTCGGGTTGTAATCTCACAGTCATGAGATTGAGCCCCACCTCCATCTCACCACTGACAGCATGAAGCCTGCTTGGGAATCTTTCTCTTACTCTCCCTCTGCCTGCTCCTCTGCTCACATGCTTTCATGCTTGCTCTCTCTCTCTCTTTCTCAAAATAAAGAAATAAACCTAAAAAATCTTATAAAAGCTTATCCTGGAGAAAGATGAATCATTACCCTAATTTATATAATTGAGGCCATAATTGCCACGTTCATATATATAATGTTTATAAACAGTGCTTTATTGTCTTTATTGCCATTCTTGACTTTTTGATTCCTTCCATAAGCCAACATAAAACTTGAAAGGACCAAAGCCAATAAAGATGAGCTTTCTTCCAAATGGCTGCTTAAAAACACTTATATTCCTGGGTGGCTCAGTTGGTTAAGTGCCTGACTCTTGATTTTGGCTCAGGTCATGATCTTGCAGTCTGTGGGTTTGAGCCCACAGTGCTGACAGTGCGGAGCCTGCTTGGGATTCTTTCTCTCTCTGCCCCTCCTCTGCATGCATGCACGGTCTCTCACTCTATCAAAATAAATAAACTTTAAGGGAAAAAAAATCCTTTATATTCCTTATTTGCTGTTGTAGTTCAAGACTGTGTGCATTGAATCCCTTCGTCGTTACTTCCAACCCCATGAGATGCTCCAGTACTTTGTCTTGATAACACTGTATTATCCTGCTTCTCCTTTTATTTGTCCATTCCTCTGCTTTTCTTTTATGGACATCTTTTCTTCACTTCAGTGTGCTCATTAAAATATTAGTGTTCTGGGGCGCCTGGGTGGCGCAGTCGGTTAAGCGTCCGACTTCAGCCAGGTCACGATCTCACGGTCCAGAAGTTCAAGCCCCGCGTCGGGCTCTGGGCTGATGGCTCGGAGCCTGGAGCCTGTTTCCGATTCTGTGTCTCCCTCTCTCTCTGCCCCTCCCCCATTCATGCTCTGTCTCTCTCTGTCCCAAAAATGAATAAACGTTGAAAAAAAAATATTAAAAAAAAAAATATTAGTGTTCTGCAAAGTTTTGTCTTTAACCTACGCCTCTTTGTACTCCTGGCTTCTGGTATAATTGACATCGCAATAACTCCTAAATTCCTATAGCAGACCCCTTGCTGATCTTCAGACAATTCCAGTTGATGTCCTTCAACCTTCACATGTCCAAAACTGAACTGAACTTTCTTCCTTCAAAATCTTCCTCTGATTTTCTATGTATTAGTGGTGTCACTGCCCACCTCTTCACTTGTGCTTGAAACATGGGAATCATTTTTGATCATTTCAATCTTTTTTATTTCTTCTCACTTCTAATTCATTAGGTTCTCGTTGTCCTTGTCTTTACTCACCTAGTTCAAGTTCAGTTAATCTCTTTCATAGGCTGTCTTAGTATCCTAACTGGTCTTTCTTATTCTAACCTGGTTTTCCATCAAATCAGTTTTTTTTTAATTTTTTTTTCCACGTTTTTATTTATTTTTGGGACAGAGAGAGACAGAGCATGAACGGGGGAGGGGCAGAGAGAGAGGGAGACACAGAATCGGAAGCAGGCTCCAGGCTCTGAGCCATCAGCCCAGAGCCTGACACGGGGCTCGAACTCATGGACCGTGAGATCGTGACCTGGCTGAAGTCGGACGCTTAACTGACTGCGCCACCCAGGCGCCCCTCCATCAAATCAGTTTTATCAGAATGGCAGAAATGACCAAAATCCTTCCATTAAAATCTTGGAAAAATAACTGCCACAGATAAAAGTGGAACGTATAAATGAACAAGAATGAAAAGAATGCCTCTGTTGAAAAAAAGGGAAAAAGAAAATAGTCTGTTTAAAAAAACGAGATGAAAATGGAAAATTGACCTGAAAAAGTTCAACTTCACAAATAGTAGAGAATGCAGATTAAAGTATGGGCCTTTCTTGGCCCATAGTGCCATATATGTGCTGCCAAAGCAAGCACTTTTTTTTTTTTTAAGAGAGAGAGAGAGAGAGAACACAAGTCAGGGAGAGGGGCAGAGGGGGGTGAGAGAGAGAGAGAAAGATAACGAGAGAGAAAGAATCTTAAGCAGGCTTCATGTTCAGTGTGGAGCTCAACATGGGGCTCGATCATGACTTGAGCCTGAAGTCAAGAGTCGGATGCTCAACTGACTGAGCCACTCAGGCACCCCTGTAGAGTTTTAAAATAATAATCTACTCTTGGCAAAATTGTAGTTAAGTGAGGATTCTCATACATTGCTGGTAGTAGTACAAATTGGTGTAATCTTTTTGTTAAGGCAGTTTGTTAATCAAAAGTCTTAAAATTTGCACATCCTTTGGCCCACAGTTCTACTTCTAGTAATTTCTTTTAATGAAGTAATGTAGGATGTGTGCAAAGATTTATGCATAGAAATTGCAATGATACATATTTTTTGGAGTGATACATATTTAATGGAGAATTATAAACCACCTAAATGGCCAACAATAGGTGATTGATAAAATAAGTTTTGTCCTATCCATATATCAGAACACTGTGCATCTAACAAAAATCATATTTTATAAGACTATTAAGTGGTAAGATCATATGGTTTGAATATATTAAATAATATTTGTGTCATAGTTACGGTATAAATTGGGTGATACCTTTGACTTTCATTTACAAATTACCACAATTAGCAAGAAGCCTTAAATGTCTTCCTTTTGAGGTCTCATATGTAATTTTCAGAATATTGGATGTTTACTTATCTTGATGCGGTCATTTTTCTTCTAAATGCCAAGCAGAGAGAGAACTAGAGTCTGAGTCTGATCAATTCCAGTATTGCCATTGCTTCTTGTTTTTTGTTTTTTTTTTTTTTTAATTTTTTAACGTTTATTTATTTTTTGAAAGCAGACACAGAGCACAAGCAGGGGAGGGGCAGAGAGAGACACACAGAATCCAAAGCAGGCTCCAGGCTCTGAACTGACAGCACAGAGCCCGACGTGGGGCTCGAACCCACGAACTGTGAGGTCATGACCTGAGCCGAAATCGGCTGCTTAACCCACTAAGCCACCCAGGTGCCCTGTTTCTTCTTCTTCTTTTTTTTTAACGTTTATTTATTTTTGAGAGAGAGAGAGAGAGAGAGAAAATGAACGAACAGGGGAGGGGCAGAGAGGGAGAGGTCAGCTGAGCTGTCAGCACTGATGCGGGGCTGGAAGATCATGCATGCAAGATCATGACCTGAGCATAGTGTCTGACGCTTAACCAACTTAGCCACCCAGGCGCCCCTAATATTGCCATTGCTTCTTAAGGTATTATAGCTAGCTGGCTTCTTAGAAACCCCATGTGTTTCTTTTCTTTGTGCTATTCCTTCTGTGTAGTTTTCCTCTTTTTACCCTCTTGCCTGGCTTTTCTCAGAAATCTCTGAAACTCTTGCTCCCATTTACTCCCTTTGTTTGCGTGGACCCATTTTCTCTTACTTCTTCCATTACATATTCTGATTTTGCATATATACCTTGCATGTATCTTTCTCACTTGTTACATTTAAGTTTCTTTTTTTCAGTTTGTGTATGTTTCTTTCTTGCCAGTTCCTTGAAGACAGGTCTGCATCAGTTTCAATTTTTTGATCCATAACACCTAAATATAGTGTCTGACACTACATTTTTAAAAAATGTTTATTTATTTGTTTTGAGAGAGAGAGAGTGAGTGTGTGAGCCAGGGAGAGGGGCAGCGGAGATAGAATCCCAAGCAGGCTCCACACAGCCAGCATGGAGCCTAATGTGGGGTTCAATCTCATGACTTGAGGTGAAATCGAGAGTCAGCCTCCCAACCAGCTGAGCCACCCAGGTGCCCCCAACACATTTTTTTAACAACAAATGGGTAAGATACTTGGACATTTTTATAATATGCAATCTATATCCAGAATTTTTTTATAATTTCACTTTATAGATGTTCCGTTTTTGAAGCCATTGCTGTAAGTCAGAAATTATTTTATAATCTTTATTGGGACCTGAATCTCTTTGAATTGGTTTGCAGTTCTTACATTTTTATCATACCAGTGGTCATGTTAGCTTTCAGGTAAATCCCGTATTTTACAAGCTTGAAATAATTTTCTAATAGTTATGTAAATTTATTCTGAAGTACAACAGCCTCATTTCCATGGTAACTAACCACCTTCAGGAGATAACCTGCAGGTATAATAGAAGAGATGAGGAATATCCACGTGAAATAAAATGAAATATGATGTAAAGTTAGAAGCTAGATTTATGTGGAATACAGATGCATGTTTCAGACCACGAAAATACTACAAAATAGAGGAGCCATTCATATGCCAAAAGATCCTGCCTCTTTTGCTGTTTGTGCATTAGTCAAAGTGCAACATGACAAGAAGAATTCAACTCTGTTGTGCTTTTATGTTACCAAATGACCCTAATGAGGAGGAAGCTTTGTGGGACAAATAAGCAGGAATCGTGGTATACAAATAGATCCCTGGTTTCTCTAAGATCACTACGAGATCAGGGACACCTGGGTGGCTCAGTTGGTTAAGCGTCTGACTTTGGCTCAGGTCATGATCTCGCAGTTTGTGAGTTTGAGCCCGCAATGGGCTCCGCGCTGGTGGCGTGGAGCCTGCTTGGGATACTCTCTCTCCCTCTCTCTCTGCCCCTTCCCCACTTGCACTCTCTCTTTATCTCAAAACAAGTAAGTAAACTTAAAAAATAAATAAATAAATAAATAAATAAATAAATACCACTTAAGAGACCAGCATTACCTCATAGAAGGAATATGATATGATGAAAAGAGCTTTGTTTTTGGAGGCATGTCCCTGTTTCCCAGTCTCTGGCCATGTCACCTTGGCAAATTAGTCAGTTACTTGAGCCCCATTTTTCTTATTTGTAAAATGGAGATGAGAATGCCTTCTTTTTGGTGATGAAGTAAAGAAGATGCAAATACAGTGCCTGGTGCTTTGTGGGCATTTAGTGAGTTGCCTCCGCTAATGTCCCTGGGGTTTATAGACTCTTTCCTTTCTATCTAAATCGTCTTTACTTGATTCTTCCTTTGATTTCTTTTTTTGTCTACTTACCTAGATTCTACTTCCTCCATAGATTATTCAAATGGACATCTCAGATGACTTTCTGTTTTGGTTTTGTCCCATTCCACAACCATCAGATACCATTGGCTCCACATTTTGTTATCTGTGAGCCAGGCCGGTGGCACTCCACTCTTAAGCCCAATTTAGCTTCTTAGGCTCTCCTGCTTATCTACCCTGGCAGATTGGACAAAATATTAGTATATGCTTTTTAGTGTTTGTTTAAAGAACATAAGAATTGCAGTATTTGGGCAAAGTCACTTAGCTTACTCTGGGTCTCTTATTCATTAGTTTTAGCTGTCTTTTCTTGAATCTGTTATACATTCAGTCTTTTTGAGTGAATGTATTTCATATAGCATTTACTGTCTTACTAGCTGTATTTCTTTTACTTCGAAGGGCGCTATTGAATTTACCAGATTTGCTAAAGAGATCCATGCCAAGAAGAATTTTAGTAGTTTCAGTTGTGTTGGCAATAAGCCTCTCATTAAATATATTGAATCTCCTAAACTTCCCAATTCTCTCAATTTTAGTTGTTTTTCTCTTTCTTCATTAAAGACGTAATAGCTGGAATTAGGAACGACAGGAAAAGTGGAACAACTTGATGAATTAAAAAATGCCACCTTCTGCTAAAAATTGAACTCTCAGAAGCTCCAGAATGGTCAATAGAAAGATACCTCCTAGTCAGAAGAATATGTAGGGCAGGTTTCTTCTTCATTGCAGATTTCTTCCGTGTTTATCCATTCCCACCCCCTATCATTAAGTGTTTATTGTTGACACTTTCAGGTGAACCCAGTTTATGCACAGGAAAGGAATCTTACCCCAACCAGAATATCTTATCAATACAGCACAGTTATCCTCAGTGTATCTGAAAGCTAACTTCCCTGCAGTGATATAAATTGTGAGAATAACGTGACAGCTTAAATGAAATTAAATCTGTTCTGCATTTTCCCCCAATCCCCATTGTAATGATAATGAGCACTTTATTGGTCTTTTTGTCCAGAGAAATTTCTGAAGGTGAGATCATGTCAGTGCTCTTCAGACTTTTTGGAGGTGGGAGGATGGAGGGAACTCAAGGAAGATTTACTTTCTAAGCAAGAAACTTAAAATAGGTAAACATGGAACTTCTCTAATGGAAGCTAAATAGGAAGGGGATAGTCTCCACCCCACATCTCCTCCATTCTTTGTGTTAGTATTTTTCTTGTCCGTGATTACAAATACAGCGTTTCAATGACTATCTTAAAAGTAATATCAAAGTGGGCGCCTGGGTGGGTCAGTCAGTTAAGCATCTGACTTCAGCTCAGGTCATGATCTTGCAGTCCATGGGTTCGAGCCCCGTGTCATGCTCTGTGCTGACAGCTCAGTCTGGAGCCTGCTTTGGATTCTGTGTCTCCACTCTCTGCCCCTCCCTCGCTTGCGCTCTGTCGCCCTCTCTCTCAAAAATAAATAAACATTTTTTTAAAAAGTATCATCAAAGATATTTTTCAAGCAATATTTATTCAGTACTTCAAGTTAGGCATAGGGCAGAATCTAGTGTTACTGGAGATAGAATGGCAAATGGGTTGCAGTCTTCATCCTCAAGGGTACAATAGGTGACACAGTGAAGTCATTAGACATTTCTAGCCCAGGGTGATAAAAGCTGCGATATTATGTGTCAGCTTTGTCTCTGACACTCATTCTTGTCTAGTTGATTTCAGTGATTCTTGCTCAGAAAGTAGAAGAAAAAACATGACACTAGATGTTTTTAACAGATGAATCTAATTGCTTGAATTCTTGACGTCACATTGTGAATCAGAAATGGACAATCAGTCCAGACTTTATTTAAGCGTTGTTGTTTTTTTTTTTTGTTATTTTCAACAACATGGATGGGGCCTCAGGGTATTTTGCTAAGTGGAATAAGTCAGAGAAAGACAAATACCGTATGATCTCATTGATACATGGAATCTAAAAAAACAAGGCAAAACAAAACAAACCATCAACAACAGAAAAGCCTGAATTCATAGATACAGAGAATATCTAGATTGGTAGTTGTCAGAGGTGGGGTGTGTGTGTTTGTGAAATGGGTTGAAGGTCATTGGTACTTGTTTATGTGAGGCTTCTTTCACCAAGCATAACATTTAAAATTCTTTCACATTGTTGCATGCAGTAGGAGTCTGTGTCTTTTTGTTGATAAGGAGTATTCCTGTTGTGGCTGATCTTTCCCCAGAGTGGTTGTACCAATTAATATTCCTGCCAACAGTGTATGTGAGTTCTCTTTGCTCCGCATCTTAGCCAGCAGTCTTTTTAATTGTAGTCATCCTGGTGGATGTGAAATGGTATCTCTCTCACTTTAATTTGCATTTCCCTGATGATTAATGATGTTGAGTAGTTTACCATCTGCTTGTTGGTCATTTCTGTATCTTCCTTTGTGAAATTTCTAAGTTTTTTAGAGTATTGATTTTGTATGTAGGTGATGCATCTTATTTATTGGTACCTGAAAGATGTGGGAAATAGAAAAGTTAAAATATTTTTTTAAATTTTTTCTTATTTAAAAAAAAATTTTAATGTTTATTTTTGAGAGAGAGAGACCGAGCAGAGCATGAGCAGGGGAGGGGCAGAGAGAGAGGAAGGCACAGGATCTGAAGCAGGCTCCAGGCTCTGAGCTGTCAGCACAGAGCCCAATATGGGGCTCGAACCCATGACCTGCGAGATCATGACCTGAGCTGAAGTCGGATACTTAACTGACTGAGCCACCCAGGTGCCCCCTAAAATATTTAACAATATTAATTTCAGGTCTTTGCTTTATATGTCTTTAGAAATAGTTGAATTTTAGCTATCACTACTACTTCTATTATTTTTGGATTTGGAATTTTTCTCAGTATAGCTGTTTGAATTTCTCTGGAAGAAGCAAAAGAATAATGTCAAATGTGCTATGAAATATCTGTAAATTCCAATTCAATTCCAATTATGTTTGCCTCTGTAAACTGCTATTTCATAATACCTGTACCTTGAGTAAATAATTAAATTGGCCTAGTATATTAGTCTTCATCTAATTATAAGTATTTTAAAAAAACCTAATTACCAAACCTAATCCTCACATTAGCAGAGGTAAAATACCATTTTCCCAAAACCCTTGGGAATTTTTTTTAAGTGTATTTATTTATTTTGAGAGAGAGAGAGAAGAGGAGAGAAGAGACAAGAAGAGAAGAGAGAAAAGGAGAGAGAGAGAGAGAGAGAGAGAGAGAGAGAGAGAAAGAGAGAAAATGAATCCCAAGCAGGCTCCTCACTGTCAGTGCGAAGTCCGACCTGGGGCTTGAACTCACGAACTGTGAGATCATGACCCAAGCCAAAATCAAGATTTAGAAGCTCAACTGACTGAGCCACCTGCGTGCCCCAGAGAATTTTTTATTTCTATACTTGTGAAGTAAATTATTTGTGAAGCATTGACCTTGAGCTCTAGATTAAAGGGAGCTGTAGAACATACACTACAACACACTAGTGTGTTCAAGTGAGAAAGTAGTAATAGCAAGTGCATTGGCCAGAGCTCTTATCGTCTGCCCTTCTCAGGGGATCATAAGGACTAATTTCCAGTGATTGTGTAACAGAATTATACCTATCAATGCATTTTACATTTTGAGGCTCTAAAGGGATTTAATAGATAAAGCACACGTTATCATATTTGACTCATAGCTGATGCTCCACAAAATTTAGTTTCCTTTTCACTTATAAAACCCTAGAGGGGGTATTGTTACTAATCTACTGATTGATAAAGCTTCCATAAGTCCCCAAATTACATTTTCCTCTTAAACCTTTTTCTTGGGATACTGAAAATAGTTGCTGCTGAATTTTTTAAAAAATTGTAACAGGACAGTGGAATTCTGAGACATTTTTATGTGCCAAGAAATTTTATCATATTAGAAATATCAAGCACCTTTTATTTTATTCATAAAATATAATCTATACTTTATAACATTTACATTGTATGAGTATACCTGGCAAATTCCTTAAATGCCTTTTGTATTAGCAGAGTTTTCGCATGCATATGTCTTTTTTCCTTTCAAGGAAAAGTAATTTCCCTAAAGTCACAAAATGCACTTGAAGACAAAGCTAGCAGTAAAAGCCTGGAACTTCTTATTCCTAGTGTGTTCTCTTCAAGCAGTGTATACTACTTCATGAGGGTCTTTATTCTCTCCCAGTGCTTTTTAAACATTTTTAACTACTACAAATAGTAAGAAATACATTTTATGCCACAATTCAATATATATATTGGATCCTACACCTTTCTATTGATCTATATCTATTACGTAGACAGGTTATAGATATAGGTAAATACAGATATATCTGTCTCTGAAGCAAACATTTTACGAAACAGTACCTACTCACACTATGTAAGATGCACTGTTTTCTGTTCACCCCATCCTCTCTTCCTGTTCCGTGTTTTTAAACATTGATGTCACGAAACATCAAAGGAAGGGTCAGCTAACAAAGTAGTAGTGGGCAAGTCCACTCTGATGGGAAGGAGGCTTGTATCACTGACATTGTGGAGAATTGCTGGCACATGGTGGTAATAAAAAGCAGACCAACTTTAACTTTACGTTGGTTTGATTATTGTTTTTAACCTCTACAGACTGTCCTTTCTCAGTTTCTGCACCAGAGTTGACTATGCCCACTGGACTGCCCTAGGTACACCAGTGGGTCAACGGTTTGAAAAACAGATATTCTGCTTTGTACTAAACTGCCGAAGCTTGTGATTTACTGAACTTCTACAAGAACTAAAATGCTTATTTTCAGCTGCTGTGTAGAATTTTCAAATAAATATATTCTAATTTGCATATGGACAAAGGAAGCAAAGATTTTTCTAAGCTAGGCCAATTTGGAGAATTTTCATGAGTAGTAAAGAATGAAAAATATGCCAGTAGCAGTTTGATAAATCAGGAACATGTTTAAGAACAAGCTTTTCATCTTTGGAGATGAGGAATTAGTTCACAATACGCTTAATGATCATTTACTGGGTTTGATTGGATTATTCTTCAGCAAACTGTATTCACTCATTCAAGGTTTCTGTAATGAGATTATAAAATTATTTCTCCAGAATGTAAATTGATATTACAAAAATAATTTCATCACTTTTTTAGATTATAAGAAATAATCGATATTATATATTCCCTCTGTAAAACCAAAAGAAATGTGGAAAGTTAAGAAAAATAAGTCACTTATAATTTCATCACCCACAAATAGCATTGTGGTTAACATTTTAGTTTATATATATTTATAAATTTATTTAGTTTATATATTTATTTTAGTTTATATATATATATTGGTGAAATATATTAAGTCATCAATAAATCCATGTTTCTTAAAATATGAAATGATACCATTAATTCTGATTTTGGCATGTTTTTATTGGGTATCATGGTCACATCTTTCTGTGTCAGGACACACAAATGTACATTGTATATAGTGGTTTACAGCAGTCAGTAAACTTTTCTTAAAGGACTGGATAATAAGTGTTTTAGTCTCATGCACCTTTTGGTCCCTGTCACAAGTACTCATTTTTGCCATTGTAGTAGAAAAACAGCTGTAGACTCTACCTAAACTAATGAGCATGACTGTATTCCAGTAAAACTTTATTTGTAAAAAGGGAACAGGGGCGCCTGGGTGGCGCAGTCGGTTAAGCGTCCGACTTCAGCCAGGTCACGACCTCGCGGTCCGTGAGTTCGAGCCCCGCGTCGGGCTCTGGGCTGATGGCTCAGAGCCTGGAGCCTGTTTCCGATTCTGTGTCTCCCTCTCTCTCTGCCCCTCCCCCGTTCATGCTCTGTCTCTCTCTGTCCCAAAAATAAATAAACGTTGAAAAAAAAAAAAAAAGGGGAACATACTTTGCTGACCCCTGCGATAACAGTATTCCAGTGTTTGCATGTGTTTATCCAGGTTTTTAATAAATACTTAGGTGGCTTCTAGTGTTTTGCTGTGGTAAATTACACTGCTATAAACGTACATATCCACTTGTACACTTTATCTTTTTATGATTATTCCTAGGACTATTATTGCTAAAATAAAAGGTATTCATGTTTTAAATATTGATACATCTTGCCAGGTTGCCATTCAGAAAGGTGGTATCACTTTGTTTACTCCCTAGTAGTGGATTTTTAATTCAGAAGAGATTTGACATCTTTCAGATTTTTTTTTGACTTTTTATTTTCTTTAATTGTCCATTCTTAATGGACAGTGTTTGGATTATCTTTTATTGACTTGTAGAATTTTTTAATGTATTCTGAATACCAATTCTTTGACATATGAATTACAAATAATTTATTCAAATATTTCACCTGTATTTTTTTAACAGCTGCATTGAAATATAATTGACATCAATGTACTGCATACATTTACAGTGTACAGTTTGATAAATTTTAGGTTTACATGCATGAAACAATGACCAAGATCTAGATAATTAACTTATTCATTACTCCCCAAATTTTCTGATGCCTCTTGGCACTCCCACCTGCCCTTCACACACCCCTTATCTCTAAGTAACCAGTAATCTACTTTCTGTCTTTATAGATTAGTTTATATTTTCTGGAGTTTCACATACATGGAATAGCATAGCATACACTCTGTTTTTGTCTTATTTCTTTCAGCATACTTATTTGAAAGCAGCCATGTAATTGTATCAGTGGTTTGTTCCTTTTTTTTGCTGAGTAGTATTCTAATGTATGAATATACCATAATTGTTTATTCATTTTGATGGACATATGAGTTGTTTCCAATTTTTAGCAACTTAAAACTGCTATGAACATTCCTGTAATTTGTCTTTTAATTTTAATTTTAAAGTGTATTTTATCATACAGAGAATTTTTATTTCCTTGTAGTCAACTATGTTGGAATTTTTCCTTTTGGAATTGTATCTTGCTCCCCCTTATTCAAAAACATTCTTTCCCATTTTCTTCTATTGCTTTGTAGTTTATTTTTACTTTTTGATTTTTGATCCATCTGGAGTTTTTCTTTTGTTTTGGTGGTTTTGTGGGGATTTTTTTGCTATATGGTAATATTTCCCCAAATGGATTACCTGTTGCCCCACCACTGTTCTTGCTCCCCCCCCCCCCAGTTATTTGAAATATCACACTTTATAATCCAGATTTCCAAATTGTGTAGGTCTTATTTCTAGACTCTGTTTTATTGATAAATTTGTCTATTCCTACATCAATACTGTACTGTCTCAGTTATTGTTTAGATATTTTGTTAAGAGGATCCCCTCTCATTGTTATTCACCAAAAAATTATTTTTCTCAACATTTTTTCATCTAGATGTACTGTGGAATCAGCTTGTCAAATATTCTTAAAATTTTTCTTGGGATATTGAATGGCATTTTATTGAATTTGTAGATTGACTTTAAAAGAGTTATGGGGGGCACCTGGGTGGCTCAGTTGGTTAAGCGTCCGACTTCGGGTCATGATCTCGTGGTTCGTGGGTTCGAGCCCTGCGTTGGGCTCTGGGCTGACAGCTCAGAGCCTGGAGCCTGCTTCCGATTCTGTGTCTCCCTCTCTCTCTGCCCCTCCCCCGTTCATGCTCTGTCTCTCTCTGTCTCAAAAATAAATAAACGTTAAAAAAATTAAAAAAAAAAATAAAAGAGTTATGGTTGACCTTTTGACACAAGCATGTCTGCCTAGCCAGGTGTATGCATGTCTCTCCACTTTTATTATTTTTAACTCAACGTTTTTAATAGGTAAGGTAGATAGAAGATACAAAATGATATATAATGAAATATTACCTAGTGTCCTACTCCCTTTACAGAAGCAACCACTACTATTAATTTCTTTTGTATCCTTCTAGAGGTATTCTGTGCCTATTCAAGCGAATATGTTTGTAGAAGTAGCATTAAATGTAACAAGCAGATCTAGCTTCTATGGGGCCTGGAGTGAAAACTAAGGCCTTCTGGAAGAAAATGAGTATCAGATTAGGTGCAAAATGAGTATTTACGATGAGAAAAGAAACCACGACAAATACATTTTTAAAAGAACTGATAAAAGTACAAACAAGGCAAAAATCCAGAAAAACAACACTTCTTTTTTACTGTCTTCTGTACACTTACATAGTATTTGTTTTGCCTGTATTTTATTTGATTGTCTCCTCTTATAACAGTGATTTTTTTCAAGTCATTCTCTGTGAGAACAGAAAGTTCGTTTGGTCTTTTTCCTCCAGTGTTTAGAATTTGGCCATGTGATAGGACTCTGCACCTTTGTGTCTCAGCTATTTAACTATTTTTGTAGCATGAATTAGTTTTTAATTTACCTTTTCTTGTTTGTGTAAGAATATGAGTGACATTGAAAAGCTTGTTAATCATTTTTTTTTTGTTAGCTTACAAAAATTTATTTCTCTATTCGCTTTTCAGTTTTATTTGGTTTTTGTTTTTCTTTTTTAAATTATGTAAGTAACAGGGGTGCCTGGGTGGCTTAGTCGGTTAAGCGTCCAACTTTGGCTCAGGTCATGATCTCAAGGTTCATGAGTTTGAGCCCCACGTCGGGCTCTGTGCTGACAGCTCAGAGCCTGCAGCCTGCATTGGATTCTGTGTCTCCCTCTCTTTCTGCCCCTCCCCTACTTACACTCTCTCTCTCTCAAAAATAAATAAACATTAAAAAAAATTAAATTATATAAGTAGTATAATGTTATTAAAGGATCAAACTGTATCCACAAAGTAAATCTTCTGCATTTCTCCTTTCCCATTCCCACCCTGTTTCTCAGAGGTAACCTTTGCCATTAGTTTAGTATATATATACTTATGGGTGTTTTTAGAAAGCATTTGTGTACATGTACATCTAGAAATATATTGGTTTTTTTTGTTAACAAATAGGATCATACCATGTGTGTTGTTTTCTGCAAATTGCTTTTTGACTTTTTAAGCTTTAGTTTTTTCATGTTTGTACATATAAGACTGTATCAGTATATAAATTCTTGAAAGCAGTGCTTATCAAACTTTTAATGTGCATGCAAATCACCGAAAGATCTTGTTAAAATGCCAATACTGATTCAGACAGAGGGTTTAGAGTAGGGTACAGAGGCTGTGTTTCTTTTTTTTTTTTTTTTTTTTTTTTAATTTTTAACATTTATTTATTTTTGAGACAGAGACAGAACATGAACAGGGGAGGGTTAGAGAGAGAGACACACACAAAATCCAAAGCAGGCTCTAGGCTCTGAGCTGTTGGCACAGAGCCTGACACGGGGCTCGAACTCACGGACCATGAGATCATGACCTGAGCCGAAGTCAGATGCTCAACCGACTGAGCCACCCCAGCGCCCCTGGAGGCTGTGTTTCTAATAAACTCCCAAATGATGCCAATGCTGATGTTCCCTATACTTTGAGTAGGAAGACTGTAATATACTTTAACTAGATGCGCCATAGTTTAATTATCATCCACTTGATTACATTATTGTCCTGCCTTCCCCCCAAATAGTACAGCAATGCACATTGAAATTTCTCCATGAGAGGGATTTTCTTGAATGTTCTAAATAGACAGTCATTGCCATGGTGTACTGGGGAGAGGGGAGTGGCAGGGAGAGATTTTTCCAACCCCACCCCTATATTTATATTTCTTTTCTTTTTCTTATTTCATTACATTATTAGAACTTCCAGGAGCGTGTTGAATAGTCTCATTGATAGTGATTCTCTGACAGGAGTATAAAGCTGATACAGCCATTGGTAATATGTATAAAGTCTTTAAATAGGAAAACACCATGACCTAGTTATTCCTTTTAGGAATCTAGTCTTTTGAAACTCTTTGACATGTGTGCAAAGATCTGCGTATAAGGATGTGTATTAAAGCATTACTGGTAAAATAAATTATGGTGTAGTCAGACTGTGGACCACTGTGCTGCTGTCAAAAAAGAGATGGTCGTATAAATTGATAAGTGAGAGAAACCCAGGTTGCCAAAGAGTATTTATTGGCTGATCCATTCTATATTTTAAAGTGTGTGTGTGTGTGTGTGTGTGTGTGTGTGTGTGTTTGAGAGAGAGAGAGAGAGAGAGAGACAGAGAGAGACAGAGAGAGAGACAGAGAGGGAGGGAGGGCGATGTGTTTGGAATACATAGAAAAAAGAAAAAGTTTGGGAAGCTTACCCACCAAAAATAGTGTTTATCTCTGGGGAAGATATGATAATTGACAGGTAGTTTGGGGCTTGGTATAGAGAAGGATTTTTTGTTTTCTGTTCTCTCTTTCTTTCTTTCTTTCTTTCTTTCTTTCTTTCTTTCTTTCTTTTTTGTATTGTTTACTCCTTCTATATTGACTACTTATTCAGCTTTTAAAATTAGCAAATGAGGAAAGTAGAGAGAAGGAGAAAAGAAAACAAAGACACTCTCAGCAGATAGAACTAGCTGAAAGAATAGGGAGAAGGGGGGGAGCAGACAAATCCAAACCAGTAGTCAGTAAAATTTTCTTAAATAGTCTATGAACCTAGAAAAAGTCAAATGGTTCAAAAACGTATATGGTGCAATAAAATAGCACCTCACACCAATTAGGATGGCTACTCTCAAAACAAAACAAAACAAAACAAAACAGAAAATAACAAGTATAGGCCAGGATGTGGAGAAATTGATTGGAACTCTTCTCTACGATTAATGGGAATGTGTAGCCATTGTCAAGAACAATATGGTGGTTCCTCAATAAATTAAAAATAGAATTACCATATGATCCATCAGTTCCACTTTTGGATATATATTCAAAAAGAATTGAAAGCACGGTCTCCCGGGTTAACTGTACATTCATGTTCGTAGCAGCGAACATGATAGCTAAAATGTTAGAAGCAACCCAGTTGTTGCAGATGAGTGGACAAGCAAAACATGATATGTACATACAATGGAATGTTATTCAGCCTTGTGAAGGAGGGAAGTTCTGACGCATGCTTTGTGACATGGATGCACGTTGACAGGATGCTAAGACAAAATATGATTCAATTCATGTGAAGTGCTTAGAGTAGTCAGAAGCAGAGAGACAGAAAGTAGAAGGGTGGTTGCCAGTGGCTGGTAGGGAGAGAAGGAAAGGGGTGTTACTGTTTAATGGGTATAGAGTTCCAGTTTTACAAGATGAAAAGAGTTCTGGAGATGGATTATGCCGATGGTTGCCCAGCAGTGTAAGTGTACTTAATACCACTGAACTGTATACTTAAAAATGGTTTAGATTGGGGGCACCTGGGTAAGGCTCAGTCGGTTGAGAGTCCGACTTCGGCTCAGGTCATGATCTCGCAGTTGACAAGTTCGAGCCCTGCATCGGGCTCTGTGCTGACAGCTCGGAGCCTGAAGCCTGCTTCGGATTCTGTGTCTCCCTCTCTCTCTGCCTCTCCCCCACTCATGCTCTGTCTCTGTCTCAAAAATAAAGATAAACATTAAAAAAAATTTTTTTTAAACTTTAAAATGGTTTAGATTGTACATTTTCTGTAATGTGTATTTTACCACAGTTTTAAAAATCAAGGGGAAGAGTATATGGCAACAAGTCACTGTCCATCTTTCTTCATTTGCCAGTTTCCCAGTTATCCTCTTGAGAGGTAACCACTGGACCAATTTTTTTGTATTCTTCACTGCATCGGTAGTCATATCTCTATTTGAACTCCCATCTATATAACACTTATTAAGCATGTCTTTATTGTCATTCTCCTTCACAGCATCCTTTAAAATGTTTTTTTAACTCAGTAGTTGCTTATTGAATATTTGTTTGATGAGTGAGCAAATGAATGAATTCAATGGTTCCAGCAGGCACAAAAATTGGGGAGCTCTCTGTCTATATAAATTGTGATAATGTATGTAGTTATCTCCTTGAGTGACTGACCACTAACACAGGGTTCTCACACTTTACCATGGTTGAGAGTAATTTCAGAGAGCTTGTTAAAATGTGGATTTTGTGGCCTCGTCTTTTGCAGTTCTCAAGTATGTGGTAGTGTGAGGCCAACACTCAGTATTTTTCTCAGGCCCAATACAGAACTTTGTGTAACTCTTCAAATAGTCTGTGGATCTCACCTGGAGAAACCTTATCCTAAGTTATTTGTATGCTGCTACAAGGCTGAAAGCAGAGAACTGACAAATTGAGTACAGCTATTAAGGGAGCATTTCTATCTAATGTACTTCTAGTTAGGCCAGGCGAAAGTAATCAACCTTGAGGCCCTCGTACCTTCTTTGTTGGGGTGTGGTACACAGCTGATGTTCATCATGGCAATATTGTGACACCATGCAAAGATTAAGTATGTCCCAGTCTTATGAAGGAAGGGGAGCTTATGTTTGGTAAAGATTTTTGAGAATTCTTAAAAAATAATTACTTGTAGAGCACAGTTTCTCAAGTTTAAGACGTATAAGGACCGTAAGACCCAAAGTTTGAGTAACATTGCATTGGGATTGAATTCTGCCATTACAGAGCCAACTGGTAAACATGAATGTGAGTGCTGAAATAACATGCTTATTAAATTTTTACATTATCATAAACATTTAAAATTCATGCAGAAAATTCACAGATAGCAAAGAATAAATTTATGAACTCTTGTTGGAGAAACAATGGTATGAAACATTGAATCTGTGAAAAACTTGAGAATCCTTGAGAAAAATTCTTATCTGAACATCTTCTGATTAATGGAAGTTTTAGAATTCAAATAACCATTCATGCTGACAAATAGACATTGAGCGTCTGTTTGGGTTTTCAATGGTAAATAGGGCAGTGATAGCAAGATAGCCAATGGTAAATAGGTCTGCTGGGTTTTCAATGGTAAATAGGGCAGTGATAGCCAAGAATTGGGGGAGAAGTGGATCAGGAAATGTTTTTAGTTAAGATCCTAAGGACAACTGAGTACCTGTTAGATAACTTGAGGGGGAGAATTAAGGAAATGTGATGAAGCTGGAGGCGTGGGGAAGGAAGGAGACAAAATTTCAAGGTCATATGGCAACTTTGTCACAATGTTGCTCCATAGTTATAATTTCCTCCTGGAGAGTAAGGAAAACCTATTCACTTTCTTTGGAAGGAGAGGCTTTCTTGAGAAATGTTGGAGAGCTCTAATGTATTTTTGCTTTGTTAGAGACAGTACTTAAAGCAGACTTGTTGATTAGATTGCCAAACGACATCCTCAAGGAATTTAAGCCTGTTAAAATGCTTGGGTTTTATTTGTTGGGGTTTTTTGTTGTTGTTGTTGTTTTTTAAGGACTTACATGTAATTTTGTGAATAATTTAAAAGAAGCTTAAGAACAGCAAGTGTGCAGTTTAAGTAAAATGGACAGAATTGATTTATTTCTCTACTTAAAGAGCTTTTTAGGAATTCCAATGCTTAAACCTTTAAAATGCAACAATAGAAATTCCAACAATTCAGAGGTAATGTAAATGAAAACTGTTATAATCTTCCAAATAAGAGCATAATAAAGTAACCTTGAAACATTGCTGTTGGCCCTACATTGTTTTCTGTTTGAATTGAGTGGTAATTTCCAACGTTGCAAAACAGTGATGGAATTAAGTGATGTTTCCAGCAAAAGAATTTTGCAAGTATAATATGTTTTAGTATTAAATTCTACTTGTGCATTTAGCAATTAAAATTATTCTTGTAATGATGATGGCATTAGAAGGGATAGGGAGCTGTCAAAGAGAATTTGAAGCTTAATTATCTCTTTGGTAACAAAATGCATAATCTTCCATTATGACGCTTATTTTCTTATGGTAATTGACTCATTTGCTCTCTGGTTATCAATTTAACTTCCCAACCACAAACATCTGCTCTTACATTGTGTTTAATTGGTGTGAATACTATCTACAGAGAAGTTAAAATCCAGAGCACATTTTAAAGGCTATATTTTGTAATTCATGAAAAGGAAAAAGTAAATGATGAATTGAACATTGTGATAATTTTTTTTCTAATAGTCATTGAAAGTCTGTTTACTAAAAATGCATGCTAAAATCATATTAATTGGGATTTTTTGAAGAGGATTTTGCTGTGTTTTCCAGAATTACTTGCTCTGCCTTACGGGGAGTCTCAGTCCTTGAGACTCAAGAAATACATCATTTCCTCAGAAACATGATACCCTAGTAGTTAAGATTGCAGGCTTTATTTTTTTTTTAATTTTTTTTTTCAACGTTTATTTATTTTTGAGACAGAGAGAGACAGAGCATGAACAGGGGAGGGGCAGAGAGAGAGGGAGACACAGAATTGGAAACAGGCTCCAGGCTCTGAGCCATCAGCCCAGAGCCTGACGCGGGGCTCGAACTCACAGACGGTGAGATCGTGACCTGGCTGAAGTCAGACGCTTAACCGACTGCGCCACCCAGGCGCCCCAAGATTGCAGGCTTTAAAGGCAGACAAAGATTGTTCAGTGTGTTACTGATGAGGTTTTGGGGTGACGATGGGGTGGTCCAGAGCTGACGGCCAAGAATTCTTGAAGACGTCTTTGATGCAAAAAGGTGATTTTATTAAAGCACCGGGACAGGACCTGTGGGCAGAAGGAGCTGCACTGTGGTTGTGAAGAATGGCTGGTTTTATACTGTGGAGTTGGGGAGGTAAAGGCATATGGGAGGCCTCCAGAGGGACTTTGACATGCTAAAGAGGACTCTTAAAATTGAGGCATTGCTATTATCAAGCTGGTTGTTTCCCCCTTAGTAAGGCATTAACATTGTGACGGCAGAGGATTCCTGGAGAAATGTTATACTCTGTATTTGCCTCAAGTATTTGTCAATGGGCTGCAGGTTATGAGGGAATTAAATTTTACCTGCTGTTTCCTTCTTGCCTGTGTTCCCTACGTCACTATGGAAGGGTGATGTTAGAGTTCCAGGAAACTGA
Organism: Puma concolor; assembly: GCF_028749965.1. NCBI lineage: Eukaryota > Metazoa > Chordata > Mammalia > Carnivora > Felidae > Puma > Puma concolor. Next base: position 116,403,278 of record NC_141672.1, read on the forward strand.
GTCTACAGTTTCTGGAGATCAGGTTATTGATAAGATTGCCTTTTTCTTGTAATTTACTAAGATATTTGCAAACTGATGGAGACTCCTGTCCTGTATGACTGTGATCTCTATCAGTTGGCCATTTGTTTTGTTTCCTTTCCTTTGTTCTTGGGCAACAAGGAGTGCCTGAGGAATATCACACGTATCCCACCGTGGGGGAAGGGGGTGGTCTGCTAGCTTGTACTTTGTCCTTAGCCACTCCCTCATTGCTATTTAATCTAAAGAAGAGAGGTGGGGACAAATTGTGTGTGTTTGCTTATAAGTTTTAAAATGGGAGGCTGAACCTTAAAAAAAATTTTTTTAATGGCTACTATAGGGGAAGAGAGAGAACAGGGTGGAGAAAGCAGGGGTAGAAGCAAGACTTGTTTGAGTATACCTTCCTTTTGTAGATTTACGAAGTAATTTCAGAAAGGGGAAAGTAGAATGAAACAAATGACTCCAAATGTGTATCTAGTTAGTAGTGTAGCCACACAGAAAGTTACAATTCCAAGTAAAAGTTATTACAGGGGTGCCTGGGTGGCTCAGTTTAGGTCATGACCTCACAGGTTTGTGGGATTGAGCCCCAAGTGGAGTTCTACACTGGCAGCATGGAGACCACTTGGGATTCATTCTCTCTCTTTCTCTCGAATAAACATTTAAAAAAAAGAAAGTTATTATTACAAATAAATGTAAAATGCCAATTGGACCATATATATCTAATGGGATATATGCTGAGGACAAAAAAGACTACAAAAATCTTGAGCTGCTTTCTGGTATTATATTGTTGGTGGAAACATTGGTATCATTATTCTGAGCCTACTGAGTGTAAGATAAAACATATGAGTTGGTGTCAGTGAGAATGGATTTTTAGTATGAGAGAAAAGAAATACAGATGTGAAATTATTATGATCTAGTTAAAACCTATGGTTTTGAATTTAATTGGAGAACAGAATGAAATCATGATCAATTTTATATATAAAAAGTATATAATTGCTAGTTTTGTCCACAAATAGGGCCTAAAACTGTGACCAGAAAATACCAAAGACCACTAGGATCATGTCAAAAAGGACTCAGGAACTTTCAGTGTACTCAGGCTTCCAGTAGTCAGAAAGGGGGATAGTTTGTGAATCAAAAGAATAATAACTTGCATGGATTGAAACAAATCAAATTTATTTTAATCCATGAAATCATAAGAGTACTTTTTAAAAAACCCTTCAGTGATTCCCTTCAGTTGGGAGAATATTAGAGAGCCAGACCATTATTTTGAAAAATTGATAAGGGAAGAAATCAAACATTTATCCTGCTCTTTCTTTGAGAGGTATATTTAAGGATAACCAAATAATTGATGAGGGTTTTTTTTTTTATAGAAGGAATGACAGAATAAGAATATTATTATTTCACAGTATATAAGACTGCTAACATCACAAAAAGAGAGATGGTCACACGTTATGAACTCTCCTGACGGAAGGACCGTGGCACTACTTATGAAATAGACTTGAAAAAATAAGAAGGAGCCTAACTCCAGTCAAGCATCTACATTTAACTGCTAAATGCAGGACGAATGTGTTTAAATACCACCATGGCATGCAGTCAGCAAAAGACAGACTGCAAGAAACTTTATAGAGCAGATGATTTCTACAGCAAATTAATTGCAAACAAAGATAGGAGATAAAGAGGAAACATGTAGGTTAAAAGAAATGTAAGCAACAGATTAATACCAATGAATGTACCTTGTTTGTCCAATTCAAATAAATCATTTTTTTAAATGTAGGCCAGTTAGTAAAATTAACTAATTGATGGCTAATTGATGATATTGAGAAATTATTGTAGATACCAACCTGATGATGGTATTATAGTTTTGTTTAGAAATGGGAATTCTTGTTTTATAGAGGAATTTACTTAAATACTTATATATATTAAAGTGATACCCGGGATTTGCTTTCAGAGTAACCTGGGGAAAGACATGGGGTAGGGTTAGGATATAGATGATGAAATACACTGGCCATGAGTTGATAATTGTGGAAGCTATATGACAGTACATGGGGTTTATTATTACTTTCTCTAAAGTAAAAAGTTAGAACATAGGGTTTAAAGTCAGACTGCTTAGGTTCAAAATCCAGATCTGTCACTGACTAAGCCTTGTGACCTGATGGAGCTACTTAGCCTCTCGGTGTGTTAGTATCCTTGTCTATAAAATGGACCTAAATAGTAGGGTTGTGGGAAATAATGATAAGAAATGAAAGTACTCGTGAATGTTAGCTATTATCATACATCAGATATATAAACCAAAATCATGATGTTGCAGTTGGTTAGAGACCTTGGTGTATTTAGGAATAGTCCAGTTGAGTTCCTTATTTAGTATAGGAGCAGACTGAAACCCATGGCCAACAAAATGTCTACTGGTAAAACCAGAACTCATGTGTAAATCTCTTGACTTCAGTCATTGCAGTGTCTTTACAGTAAATCATTATTGAATAATATTCAAATAAGCTTAAACATCTGATCTTAAATAGGGAACACTCAGAATTGAAAATATTTTTTTCCTGCATCTAAAATATTTTTTTCTTTAAAAAATTAAAAAAAATTTTTTTTTCTTTAAAAGTTATTTTTTCCTGCATCTAAAATTTATTGCACTAAAATGAAAACTCTGGGTTGTTCTTGTTTGTATGTTTTCTTTGAGAAAGACCAGATAAACTTGACCAAAGGTGAGTCTAAATTCATCTGGAATTAAAAACAAAACAAAACAAAAAACTAACAATATGAGGAAAGTTTTGAGGAAATAAATATTTTAAAATATTGTGTAGTTACAGCCATTAAGTTTTTGGTTCTAGTGCAGGAATAGACAGATCAGGGAAACCACATAGTATCCAGAAATAACTGCCCCTCAAGAATACATAGGATTTTAATATTAAAACGATTTTGGGGTGCCTAGGTGGCTTAGTCAGTTGAGTGTCAAACTCTTGATTTCAGCTTCGGTCATGATCTCAGGGTTGTGAGATTGAGCCCCACATCGGGCTCTGTGCTGCCAGCATGGAGCCTGCTTGGGATTCTCTCTCCCTTTCTCTCTACCCCTCCCCTGCTCGTTCTCTCTCTCTCTCTCTCTCTCTATCTCAAAACAATTTTTTTTTAAAGTTTAAAACCAAAAAACGATTTCAAATCATGTAATGTTATTGGGATTACTGAGGTTGCCATTTAGAAAAATGTAAAGCTGGATACTTGGTGATGTCCAGATTGTTTCCCAGACATACTAGAAGAAATTGCAAGTGAATATTTTTATAGTATGGAGGCAGGGAAAACCTTTGGAGCAAGAATAACAAAATATAGATGCCAAAAAAGGGAGAACTGATAAATTTTACCACATACAAATTGAAAATTTTGGTAGAACAACAGGTGCCTTAAGTTAAAAGACAAAAGAAAAAATTGGGAAGAAATATTGGCAGCGTGTATGAGACTTACATTAGTGTATTAGCCCGGGTCCAGTCAGGGGCCAAAAGTCACACCAGGAATTTGAACAAAGAAATATTAATATAAAGAATTATTAACTAGTAAAAATGTTTTAACTACTAAAAAGGACAAAGGACTCTAAGGAATACTGAAGGAGCAGGTACTACCTCTAGAGCAAAAGGAGCGAGCAAACTTGGAAAAGGGCATCCCAGTCTAAGGTTGCAATTCAGACCTCAGGGAGGGTATAATTGCTGCCAGAGAACACAGCCATGGGCCAAGCTGGTCCACAGGAGATCTTCTAGATTCCACAGACCTGAGCTTGTGTGTGGAAAGTTACCTGCTGGGGTACCATGGGTCTGACTGATGATGAGCAGGAAGTTGCTTCTTAAGATCATGTGTTCTTTCCATCCTTGGCTCCTACCAGTTTCTGGGGTTCTACCTACTTGCTCTACTCTACTCTTACTCTTCATTAACCCTGGATTTGTTCCCAGGACCTGCCCCAGTCTAGCCCTCTAGCCAGTGGAGTAGGCAAGAAAATGAAAAAAAAAGACCAAAGCAGATTGGAAGAGAAGAAATAAAACTGTCTCTATTCACAGACAACATGATTGTTTATGTAGATAATCCCCCAATTGTCTATAAAAAGCTACTAGAACTAATGAGTGAGTTCAGCATGAGCATAGGATAAAAAGTTATATACGTAAATCATATTAGCAGTGAACAATTGGAAACTAAATAAAAAATTAAGTATGAAAAAAGTAGCACCAGAATCCTTAGGGAAATACCTAAAAAAAGTATGAACAAGATTTGTGTATTGAAAACTAGGAAACAATGATGAGAGAAACCATAGAACTAAATAAATGGAGAGGTAAACCAAATTCAGGGAAAGGAAGACTCAGTATAGTTAAGATGTCAAATTGCCACAAATTTAACAATCCCAATCAAAATCCCAGCAGGCTAAGCACATTGTAGCTCAACCATTAAAAACAAAAACAAAAGCAAACCCTTGCTGTTGTCATGGTTGCTCATTTGGTAGAACTACCCTACAGTGGAACTTGCTGCTTTCAGATACAGGGAGGCTTATCATTTGAAATTTTGAAATAGGGATTAATGAGACCCCTTGTCAAGGATGTTGCATAGGAAATTACAACGTTAGGTTGGAGGTTGACTAAATGATCTATTCTTATCCTTCTAATTCAGTCTTCCTCTGTTATTTGTAAGTCAGTGATTTACAACTTTAGGGCAGGGAGAGAGAGATACTGGAATGTTCAGACTTTTTCTGCCAAAGGTCCTGCTACTCTTTCTCCCACCCTTGAAAACTATATCATGCAATGAGGGATGTTACTAATGAGGGATGTTACTAATGAGGGATGTTACATGAGTGAACTACTTAAGGCCTCTAATATGACATTTGTATTCCCTTTTTGTTTTTTTGGTGTTTGTTGTTGTTGTTGTTGTTGTTACTTACTCAGCTGACTGACAAGAAAAATACTGTTAGTTTTCTCAGTTTTTTAAAAAGTTTGGTTATGGTTCTTCCGAAATGGTATAAACGTTAGGGAAGTAGTCTTTTAATACTCATTTTTAGGGGCGCCTGGGTGGCGCAGTCGGTTAAGCGTCCGACTTCAGCCAGGTCACGATCTCGCACTCCGTGAGTTCGAGCCCCGCGTCGGGCTCTGGGCTGATGGCTCAGAGCCTGGAGCCTGTTTCCGATTCTGTGTCTCCCTCTCTCTCTGCCCCTCCCCTGTTCATGCTCTGTCTCTCTCTGTCCCAAAAATAAATAAACGTTGAAAAAAAATTAAAAAAAAAATACTCATTTTAGACAGTTTAGAATATTCATATCAGTTTCTTCAATATAGTCCACTAAATATATATTTATCAACAAGGAATCTCAGAAATTATCTTTATAATTATCCTTCCAGTTAATTGTACCAAAATACAATTCGTAAAGATATGTATGGAGTTCCAACAAATGTTTTGAATATATGTTACATGCTTTTATAAAACTATGTGAAAGCCTCAAATAATAAGTAAAAATCCTGTGAATTCTATGATTTAAAAAAATTATTTGAAATGTTAATAGCTAGCTATATTTATTTTTATTAATATCCTAATTTCCTTTCTATTTTAAAGTCCAACCAGAATTCTTGAAACAGCCGACGAATATATATGCTCATGAGTCCATGGATATTGTATTCGAATGTGAAGTGACTGGGAAACCGACTCCAACTGTGAAGTGGGTCAAGAATGGAGATGTGGTTATCCCAAGTGATTACTTTAAGATTGTAGTAAGTATTTTTCAGAGGACGCTTATCTCTGAAACCTTTACATGTCTTTATTTTCTTTTAATTTTTTTAATGTTTGTTTATTTTTGAAAGAGAGAGAGAGAGAGGGACAGAACTTGACTGGGGAAGGAGAGAGAGAGGGAGTGACAGAATCTGAAGCAGGCTCCAGGCTCTGAGCTGTCAGCACAGAGCCCGACATGGGGCCTGAACTCATGAATCGCAAGATCATGACCTGAGCTGAGTCAGACGCTTAACCAACTGAGTCACTCAGGCGCCCCTTTGCGTGTCTTTAAATGCAGTCACTAAGAGATCTGTTGTCTTCCACATGCCAGTTTATGTACCGCAGATGAAGATAGAAAAATATTACAGAACGTAATCTCTTCACTGGCTGATAAGAAAGCTGAGCCTAGACATGTTTTGGTAGTTTTTATGGGATCGCATAGCATGTCAGTAGTTGAAGTAAGCCTAAGATCCAGATCTGATCAGCAGTCTAGTATTTCTACTCAGACATGCTAGCACTTTTAAAGACAGCTGTCACTATTTTCTTGGTAATGATTATCCTGTGTGTGCACCTGCTCTCTTCATATCTCTATTCAAAGAGCAGCATCTGTCCTTCATATATACTGATTCTAGGCCCTTCAAAATAAGTATGACCCAGGGTTGTGACAATAGATAAAAAAAAATCCTTAAGAATTAAATAGCATTAAATTTATTTAAGAATACCGAGCCATTAATTGTTTTTTGTTTTTTTATATAGGGTTAAATGCTTAGTAAATATTGTCTACTGTTATCATTGTTTTAATCCTAGTAATAGAAATATCTAGGTTTTGGTAATAAGGATTCATATCTTAAGGTACATATGTGACATTCATAGAAATAATAAGAAATAATTATGGTTGTTAATGATATAATAATGTCTTATTATAAATTTCTCTCATTAGTGATTCATTCTTAGTAAGAATATAGTTTCTGTTTTGAAGTGCATAATCTTGTATGTTATAAAAAGTAATTCACAAGTGTTTAATTAAAAAGCAGTGTGTTACAGCTAAATTGGCATTTTTTTACTCTTTTATCATTTTCACAGTATTCTTAAAAATCTTAAAACCATATTAATAACAACAGTATTTGACATTTATATTACTTTATAATTTAAGGGAAGCCGTATATATGTGGCCTCACTTAATTTATCGTGGTCTAATCTGTTACAACTAATGATATTAGAGATAATTTTAAGAAAGTGCCTTGAATTCATAAATTCAGACTTCTGCTGTGGTCACGTGGTATTGTATGTCAGGTATTTTTCCGGACAAAGATGTAGGTTTTCAAACGTTGTAGGTATTACTTTCCATAAGGATTAAGTTCTTAATTGGTTAGTTACAGTGTTTCCTGTTCTAGGCAGTTAAATCAGTACCTTGTCAATAAAATTCAGTTAATAGGTACATAGATATTTTGATAGCTGAATCATACAATTTTACTTGTTCTTCCTTCCCAGAAAGAGCATCCTCTTGAGATTTTCAACTAATGTTCATCAGTTGAATCATAACATTTTGCTTATGTTTTTCTTTCTCAGAAGGAACATAATCTTCAAGTTTTGGGTCTGGTGAAATCAGATGAAGGGTTCTACCAATGCATTGCTGAGAATGATGTTGGAAATGTACAAGCTGGAGCCCAACTGATAATCCTTGAACATGGTAAGAGGGGCTGAAATAGTAAAATGAAAGAGGCTGACTGTGTCGAGGAACTAGTACCTGTCACAGTACCTATTACTCTGGGATACCCCATGATTAATATCCTGTTTGTAAAGGCCAGTATATGGCATAGCTAAGAGGAAGAGAAAGCAGTCTAAATAATTTCTGTTGCTTAAAATGGCCTAGAAACACAACTTTGGAGAATGTTGAAAAGGAAAACTGTAAAATTACAGGCTTACATGAATGTTCTTCACATTTCAGTTATTTTAATTTTACAAATATATTTCTGCTCTATTAAAATAGAAAAACTTTACTTGAGGTAATATTTATTTTACATTAAATTTTTCCGAAATAAAAATAACTTGCCTTTTCTGATTATCATGCACAAAAATTGCTTATTATAAGATCAGACAACATTGAAAAGTAAAAAGGGGGAAAAAAAACCCCTACTCTATATCAGTCAAAGTCGATGGGGAAACCACACAATAATTTGAACAGATGATCATTAATACACAGAACTATGAACTATGATGGGATTAAAGTAACAAAGGGTTGGCTAGCAAGAAGTAAAGAGAACTCTAGTGAATATAAGAATGGCAGATATAAAGAGCAGCCACAACCTGTAGGTCTGAGAGAGAGTGTTCAACCCCTCAGGACTAAAATCCAGACCGTGTTGGAGAGAGTGTGGCCATGTCTCACTGGACAACAGAGTAATTGCTGTGCTATTATGCTGTCAAACCCTGCTCAAAACCCAGTATCTAGTGTGCTAGAGAAGACCAGTCACAAGGGGGTGTCTCCTTGAAGGCTTTCTGCTACAAAACCACCTGAGGGGTTGGAGTGTTGGGAGAAGCACCCTATACTAATAAAATTTAAAACATATGTCCGCTGCAGAGGAAAGGTAGATAAACGGGCCAGCTTCATTTTTGCAGAGCAGGCAATAAAGTATGACTTCGGAGTTGAGAGGCAATAAATTGGTAATGGCACATGCCCCATATCGTGCCTTTTAGGAGTACTACATATGAGCATGCACAGATGTGTATGTGGTTGAATAACACATTTGCTTAGAACAGCATGCTGTGGACGTCTTCTCATGTCAGTAAACACATAGATCTATGTCAACATTTTCCACTGTTGAACAGTATATATGCACTTTGTTTTGTATAAGTGATTCCCTATTAATATTTAAATTGTTTCTTATGTTTTACCATTATGAACAGTGCTGTGCTGAGCTTCTTTACATGATTATTTTCTCACACTAAATTACTAGAAGTTGAATTGTTGGATAACAGTTCTGTGTCAAATTGATAAGGATACCTATTGGATGTATTGTTTGTTTTAGCAAGGAGCATTTTTCATTTTGTGCAGTTCTCAAGAGTACATGGAGAAGATAAAGCTTTTGACATGTAATCTGGTATCTGAGTCAAATTAAGTTCAGGTTCCAGTGTGGCCCCAGCCACGTAGCCTCGTTGGGAAAGCTAAGTGGCAAAGATGGCGCCTACCCCGGCTTTTCACTAAAATAGCATATAGGATTTTTACATGCTCTTTCTCGAAAATGTATTTAAGAGTACTGTTACAAAAAGGAATAAACTATTAGAACTGTTCTTTTTCTTCCTGTATCTGTTTGTGACTATACCTTTCCCTATTAATTGAAAATGATTTAGTAGAAACTTCTTACTTTTCCATCTTGGCAAAGTGCCTGAGTATGATTACCAAACCAGGCACGAAGGTAGATAGGCTTGTTTCTTTTTATCAGAGGCAGTGGTTTCCCTTGGTAAAATTTGTGGTCTCTTGGGGTGATTTACGTGGAACTAATAAATAAAGAGATTTCAGTATATTTGTGTTTGAGATCACCATTACAGATTTAATAGTAAAGATGGTTGGCTTTGCTAGGAGGTCCCTAAGCTAAACCTAATTGGGTTTTCCTCTGAAAATGGGTGGCATGATCATTATAGTTGCAGTGTGTGTTTTTTTCCTTTTTGAGACAACATTTCAAAACCAGACAACATTTCCAGGCTGGCAAAATTTTTTAGTAGCCTTGTCAGGGATGAATTAAGAATGCATGGATTATAAGGAAGGAAGTGGCATGTTATTAATTTTGCTTTTTTAATTTGCAAGATAAATATGTGGAAAAGCTAAAAAGAGAATATAACAGTTTATAAGGTCTGATCTCTGTCTGGAGTTTATAATATTGTAAAGGATGTAAGAGATGTGTACAATTTAATACTAGTCCATAATAAGTGTTATTTTTATAGTACAAATAAAGCAGTAATGCAGCATATAGTTTGGAAGAGAGGAATTCTGTCTGTGCGATCATGGACGTTTTTTCATGGAAAGTGTCCCCTTTGTAATAGGCCTTGAATTATAAGATTTCCAAATTGTTAAAAAAAGGGCTTGGGTCAGTATGGAAATAGAGTAGAATACCTATACCTGTAGGAAGGTAGCCTGTAAAGACAGAATAAGATCAGATTGATCATGGCCTTGATTGTAAATAGTCAAAACAATACTGTAGTTAGGCAGTCTGATGATACAGTCAGGTTTATTTAGAAGAAGTCCATCTGAAATTAATATAACACTGTGTGCTAACTAATGAATTAAAATAAAAACGTAAAAAGCCAAAAAATGAAAATACAACCATCCCACACACCCAAGAAAAGAAATAGGTGGCAGATTGAAGGGGGCATCTAGTCGAAGGAATATTGTTATAAAAAGACCATTGTAAGTAGTTATACTAGAAAAATAGAAAGGATCCTAATAAAAAATATATGGGGCGCCTGGGTGGCTCAGTCGGTTAAGCGTCTGACTTCAGCTCAGGTCACAATCTTACGGTCCCGTGAGTTTGAGCCCCGCATCAGGCTCTGTGCTGACAGCTCAGAGCCTAGAGCCCGTTTCAGATTCTGTGTCTCCCTCTCTCTCTGCCCCTCCCCTGTTCATGCTCTGTCTCTCTCTGTCTCAAAAATAAATAAACGTTAAAATATATATATATATATATATATATATATTAGTGATTTATTTAATCCAGACTTTATCAACTGATTGGATATTAAACATTATTATAGAAAAGTCAGAAATACTTCCCGGGCTTTTTCTGGGTGGCTAGAAGAGTGGTGATGCCTTTCCACAATAGAAAAGGAAGGTGGACGGAAGTGGAAGGGGACTTCTACTCAGGTATAGATAGTGGACATGGAACATCCCACTCTCACATACAATAAAAAAGCTGGATGATTTACAAAATCATAATTTTTCTGAGTCCTTCAAAGAGCTGAGCTTGCAAAGCAGCCAAGTAAATTAAATTCCAAAGAATTGAACACTCTCCTGTCCCCAAGGAATGGGTCATTAATTGTTTCACCTTTGGCAGAGCATGAAAGAGTTGGCTGCTGTAAGAGTGGATAAGAAGAAATCAGCTAAAGTTTTATGTGATAGTTAAAGACTAAGCATGAACTAGTTTGGAATACCTCAGGGCCCCAGATGAAAGGGAAGTTCATACAGGCTTGCAAATACATATCCCTGGAACTCCACAAGATACTCATTGTGAAGACTGGAGGCAAGTAAGAGACTTGAGAAAAGTCATTTTGGGGGCGCTTGGGTGGCTCAGTCGGTTAAGCTAACTTCGGCTCAGGTCATGGTCTTGAAGTTTGTGGGTTTGAGCCCCACGTCAGGCTCTGTGCTGATACTTTGGAGCCTCAAGCCTGCTTCAGATTCTGTCTCCCTCCACTCTCTGCCCCTCCCCGATGCACACCCTATCTCTGTCTCTCTCAAAAATAAATAAACGTTAAAAAGAAAAAAGAACAGTCATTTTGGTGGTGAAGAGGTAAAAGAGGTAATCTGTAGCTGCTGATAGATAGGTACAAAACCACTCTCATTTACTCAAACTCCTTTAAGCCTCAAACCAATGCAGGAGGGGCCGAAAGCCTTATTTCATAAATTTATGGGGGGAAGATGAGAAGCCAAACCCTTCTGCTTCCCGAGGGAGGAACCCTCTGATGCGCAGGACCTGCCTAATACTGAGGCTGACCAAGGACAATTGAAAATCCTACCTGCCCTACCACTGAGCAATAGACAAAAAAGCTTTCTACTGCTGGGGGAAGGTCAAGAATATAGAGATCCCTGTGTCATAGAGTTATGTAGAAATAGTTGAAAGCTGAGAGGAAAACAGGTAAATTGAAGAACTCTCCTTCATCTCTCTTCTTAAGCACAAGATAATGGTAGTCCACCATTAGAAGAATTTGAAATCTATGGTGTGCTGAAGGTAACTAAAACAATAGTAAAATCTATACCAAGTTCAATTCCTATCTAAATTGATTTAACTCCTCCACACTAATGGCTTGACAGAATAGATATGCCATGTTCCAAGTGCAAATAATAATTATCTCAGTCTCTGCTCAGCATTCAATAAAAAATTATTGGACATAAACAGAGCAAGGGAAAACTGGTCCTTTGTTGATAGATAAACATTCAACAGAACCAAATTAAGGAGGCCCAGATATTGGAACAATCAGACAGGGACTTTAAACTAATTATTATTAGTATATTAAAGGAGTTAGTAGAAAAGGTAGATGACTGAACAGAGGAGGAATTTTGGCAGAAAGATGGAAACCGTGAAGATACTATATTTGCATTTGTCCAGAGAGTGAAAGGGTTCTATAACCAGAGGAAGGGAAATTATTAAAAATAATAGTATCAGAGATGAAGCATTTACTCAGGGTGATCATTGGGCTCACGACAGCTGAGAAAATAGTCCATCAACTTGAAGATAGTTCAATATAAATTATTTAAACTGAAATAAAAGAAAAAGAGAGAATGAACAGAGTATCTAAGACGGGAAAATATAAGATGGTTTAACAAATTGGAGCCTCACAAAGAGAAGAGAACAAGAACAGAACAGAAAAAAATAAATATTTGAATAGATAATGGCCAAAATTTTTGAATTAAAAAAATGAACAAGACCATACCACAGGTCAAAGAAGAAGCTAAGATAGCCCCACGCAAACTAATGATGATAATAATAGTGGTAGTAGTAGTAATAAAAGAAGACACACCTATATGCATCATAGTTAAATTACTGAAGACCAAACATAATGAAGAAGTCTTGAAGGCAGCCAGAAAGTTTTAAAAAGATACAGAGGACATTTTTCTTCGGTGGCACGCAGTGGCAAGATGGTGCGAATTTCTAAGAAGAGGAAGGTTGTTGCTGTTGGCCTCTTCAAAGCTGGATTGAACGAGTTTGTCACTTGGGAGCTGGCTGAAGATGGCTCCTCCAGAGGTGAGGTCTTAGTTACACCAACCAGGACTGAAATCATTATCTTGGCCACCAGGACACAGAATGTTCTTGGTGAGAAGGGCCGGTGGATCCAGGAATTGACCACTGTGGTTCAGAAGAGGTTTGGCTCCCCTGAGAGCAATGTAGAGCTTTATGCTAAAAAGGTGGCCACTGGAGGTCTGCATGCTATTGCCCAGGCAGTCTCTGTGTTACAAAACTCCTAGGATGCCTTGCTGTGCAGAGGGCCTGCTTATGGTATGTGGTTCATCATGGAGAGTGAGGCCAAAGGCTGTGAGGTGGTGTCTGGGAAACTCTGAGGACAGAGGACCAAATCCTTGAAGTTTGTAGATGGCTTGATGATTCACAGTGGGGAACCTGTTAACTACCACATCGACACTGCTTGCTGTATGCCATGCGCTGCTCCGACAGAGTGTGCTGGGCATCAAAATGAAGATCATGCTTCCCTGGGATTCACATGGCAAGACTGGCCCCACAAAGACCCTGCCTGATCATGTGAGCACTATGGAACCCAAAGATGAGTTATTGCCCACCACTCCCATCTTGGAACATAAGAGTGGGAAGCCAGAGCTACCTGCCATGCTGTAGCTAGTACCCACAGCATAACAGGGTCTCCTTGGAAGCTGGATCTAGAGTTTGCTCTGTAAAGACCTTTAATAAAATTTTTGAAAAAGACACATGGCCTGAATAGACTTTGCATCCACTATTTGGACTGAGGATTCTTTTGCACCAAAAGAATATTACTTGATTGATTCTTAGGAATGCCTGGTTCATAATGCTTCTGGGCTTTCCCTTGGTTTCACCTGTGATTGTGAGGCAAGAGCCAGAACAGGAGGACCCCAGCAGAGCTAACCCTAGGGATATCCTGTAGGGGAGTAAATCTGGCGATGCTGAAGCACCTTGATCAGTTCATCTGTGGTTGGGGATTATAGGTTTAGAACAGGGATATATTTGAGATGGTTTTCTTTATGTGGTGTATAAGGAAATCTGTATTGCACACAGAAAATAAATATAGTGCCAATTAAAATACATAGAGGAACAAAAATAAACATTACAGCAGACATTTTACCAGAAATGGTGCCAGCCAGAAGGCAGTGGAGCAGTTTTAAAGTCCTATAAGGAAAGAAAGTCAACCCAAATAATATGCCCAACAAAAAATATCTTCTAAAAATTAAAGTGAAATAAAGACATGTCAGAACAAAAGCTGAGAAAATGTACTGTCCGCAGACCTGTGCTACAAGTAATGTTAAAGTTCTTCAGGTAGAAGTAGTATGATACCCGACAGAAACTTACAGGTCTTCACAAAAAAACAAAACAGGCCAGAGTGGTTTAAAAACAGAAAAGTAAATATAAAATTCTTTCTTATTTTCAGCAGTTAATGAAATAACTTACTATCTAAACTAGGGACCACCGATATTTCAGTAAAGGTCTAGACCATAAATGTTTTAAATTTTATGGGCCAGTATCTGTCACAGCTACTCAGTTCTGCCCTTGTAGCATGAAATCAACCATATAAATCAACTTCGACTTTTCAGTAAAACTTCATTTGCAAAAAGAGGTGGCAGGTCCTTGTTTGCTGATCTCTGGTCTAAAGAAAAATAGTTTATAACCTATAAAATTAAAATGTATGACAAAACAGAGTACAGTAGGATTAAAAATAAACTGTTGTAAGATCCCTTTATTACATATCAAATTATAATATATGAAGTAGACTGTGATAATTTAAAAATGCATATCCTAAAACTTAGGGAAACTACTAAAAAGTAGAGAAGGAGATTTAGCTAATAAGTAAACAGTGGAAATAGAATGGAATCTTAAAAATTAGTCTAAAATAAGGAAAAGAGAAAAAGGGAACAAAGAACAAATGGACAAATAAAAAACAACTAGCACAATAGTAGATTCAAATCTATGTATCAATTATTGCATTAAATGTAAATGGCTTAGGCCTTAAAACAAGTCTCAAAACATTTAACAGCATTTAAATCATCCATAGTATATTCTTGGACCTCAATGGCATTAAAACCAAAACTCAATAATAGAGACTAGAAAATTCAGAAATATTTGGGAATTAAACAGCCTTCTAAATAACCCATGTGTCAAAGAACAAGTCACGAGGAATTAGAAGATACTTTTAACTAAACGAAAATACTCCTTATCAAAATTTGTAGAATGCAGATAAAGTGGCATTTTGAAGGAAGCTTTTAAAAGCTAGATTAAAAACGAATTAAATTTAAAGCATTCAGAAGAAGAAAATGATAAAGAACACAAATGAAACAAACAGTACTAACAGCTGTTTACTAGTTACTAACTAGTTACTAGTTTTTTGAAAAAATAAATTTAATTGGAGTATGTTTACAATGATCAAGAAAAACAAAAAAATATCAGTATCAGGATTGAAAAGGAGGATGTCATTACAAATCCTATAGACTTTAAGAGGACATAGGGAATATTAGAAACAACTTTATGCCAATAAATTTGAAAAGGAAGGTAATAGAGCTAGTTTGGTTAGGAGTGTTGAGTTTAGGTTAGAATAGAAGAAAACTAGTTAAAAATGTCTAGAATCAGGAGCAGTTCATGTCAGAAGCTCAGGAAAAAGGTTGAGGAAGAACATAACAGGCTTTGATTTTGCTAGGTTTTTTAAGAGTTTTAATCAAACTCTTGCTGTAAATTAAGGCAGTTAAATATTTTATTTTCTTGTATGTAGTGAATATTTTGTCCCCAACTTTTATGTGGCAGTCTTTCACACTATTGTAAATTAAAACTCCCTAACTCTCTCTTTAGTAAGTGGAGTTTTAAGGGATCATATATTGTCTAGTCATATTTTTTTGCCTTCAGACTATTGTCTTAGTCAACTAAAGTTCATCTTTGCATACTGTCTTGAAGATCTGCATGGATACCATCACTATAATCTTTGGGTAAGTTTCTTGCCATGTGTTATTTTCTTAATCAAAAAATTCATTCTTGTTTCTACCTTAAATCACCACAATTTTCTGTGGACTTACATCTCAGCCTCTTACTTTATCTACTTAAAGATAGCATTTATTGGGGCGCCTAGGTGGCTCAGTTGGTTAAGTGTCCAACTTTGGCTCAGGTCATGATCTCGCGGCTTGTGAGTTCAAGCTCCCCATCAGACTCTGTGCTATCAGCACAGAGCCCACTTCAAATCCTCTGTCTACCTCTCTCTGCCCCTTCGCATCTCTCTCTCTCTCTTTAAAAATAAACATTTTTAAAAAATGAAAATAAAAATCTTCTTTTATCTCAGTCTTATACACATCATTTAAAAAATATGGCCTATAAGAAGCTAGAAAAAGAAATTTATATAGCAGAAATAGCACTTTATATTTGAATGTATGAAAACGTGAAATCACAAATCAGTGTGGATTGAAAGAAACCTGCATTACTTGATATGTGGATAATTGGTGTTTTGTAAAGAATTACATTATGTGTTTATCTTAATGTCAAAATAAAATATAGAGAGAGTTGGGGCGCCTGGATGGCTTGGTCGGTTAAGCGTCTGACTTCAGCTCAGGTCATGATCTCACGGTCCATGAGTTCAAGCCCTGCGTCGGGCTCTGTGGTGACAGCTCAGAGCCTGGTGCCTGCTTCGGATTCTGTGTCTCCCTCTCTCTCTGCCCCTCCCCTGTTCATGCTCTGTCTCTCTCTGTCTCAAAAATAAATAAACGTTAAAAAAAATACAGAGAGAGAGAGAGTTAAACTTTTAATTGAATCCATAAAAATGTTGAAAGATGACAGAAGAGTCTTGCCATTTGCTTTTACATATAAAAGAGGTAAGAGAGAATACAGATGGAAATTTGGTATTTTAGGGTGTAAAAACTTAATTCTTCTTCATAGAAAGTATAACTAAATTAAAGAAGAAACAAGGTAGGGAAGAAGTTTAATATTCTGACTATGTAAGAATGCGCACAAATAACTAACATAAGCTTACAATTCACAATAGAGCAAAGATAAAGATAATTTCTAAACACGACGTATGTTCCACTTCACTATCAAAGATACAAGATTAAGTCAGTGAGATGTCATTTTTGCCTAATGAAGATTTTATATCTTCTAATGAATTACTAGTTTATAATGGTTAGTGTGTGATTAGGGGTTGTGCTTTGCTTTCACTCAGCAAAAATATAAATTGTTACATCATTTACTAACACCATTTTGACAATTATATGTTAAACATTACTGACTCAACCCATTAATTGTTCTTTTAGGATTTTTTAAAAATTATTTTATTTTTGAGAGAGAGACAAAGACAGAATGCCAGCGGGGAAGGGGCAGAGAGAGAGGGAGAACAGAATCCAAAGCAGGCTCCAGGCTCTGAGCTATTGGCACAGTGCCTGATGTGGGACTCGAACTCACAGACAGTGAGATCATGACCCGAGCCAAAGTCAGACGCTTAACTGACTGAGCCACCCAGGCGTGCCCCTTTTAGGATTTTTCCTAAGGAAGAAATCAATGATTTGGACAAAGACTGTTAATATCAGCATTTGTATTTTAAAAAGAAAAAAAATAGGGATAAAGAGAGAAAGAATAGGAAATGACTTACATGTCCCAAAATAGAGGAAGTAGTTAAAATAATTATAGTACAACATTGTGATGGAAAGGTTATTTGGCCATTAAAAACCATGTCTTTGAACACTCTTTAATGACATCAGGAAAATCTCCAGATGTAATGTCAAGTAGAGAAGTAAAATACAAAGTTATGTATACCAAATAATCTGAATTTAGTTAAACAATTATATACACATATGGAGACATTCCCATACCAAAATGTTAACAGTGCTTATCTTTGGATACTAATATTTTTTCAGTTTTCTGAAATAACCATATATTCCTTCTATAATCAGTAAAGGTTTTATTTTTTTAACTTAATACTAAAGCTATCTTTCAGTGCTAAAATTTAGAAAATACACCAAACACATAATTTTGAGGACTTTCTGCCAAAAACGTCATAGAATTACAAACACTTCCCTTCATAAGAGTTGGGTTGTATTGCAGGAAGTGAACAAAGCAATTTCCAGTAGACTCACTGCTACCCCTGATTTGGTAGGACAAGTACTAGAGGCCTGAGCAGCCTGGAGGAGGAAGGATCGAAACTGGCCTGCTTGGAGCCTCTCCCTTTGCATTCATTACCATTGTGAATCTCCAAGAGTAAAATAGAATGCAAGTATATAGCATTCCCAAATCTGTTTGACTATGGAGCTTTTGTCCTTTTTTATGTACACTCATTAATATCTTAAAGGGCACAATTTGGGATACATTGATGTAGAGATATTCAAAGGTGGATGGACAAAAGTGATGTTGGCAAACAGCCCACAGGCCAAGTCCAGCCAACCTCCTGTTTTTGTAAGTAAAGCTTTGAGACCCAGCCACGCTTGTTTACTGATTGTCTGTGTCTGGTCTGTAGTTGTTTTCACACTACAATGGCAGAGATGAGTAGTTTAGACACAGACCACATATCCCACCACGTCTGAAATACTCATTCTAGCCCTTTACAGAAGTTTGCTGAACATGGACACAAATGAGAGGAATCGTTCAACCCTGATACTTTGTGATCCTAAGTTATTTCTGGTCACTGGAAGTCTGTTCCAGTTAAAAGTTTTAAAATGAAAAAAGTGGGGGTAGGTAGAGAAAGGCAGAAGAAGGGCAGGAGAGTGAAGGATATAAGGGTAACAGAAGAACGTCAGACGTAGCGTGTAACTCGATGTGTCATGGTGACGGACTCCAGAGAGGAGCTGTTAACAGAAGAACTACCAACTACAAGAGAGTTTGCTAGCACATCTTTGTGGCTAACATCCGAGAGACGTTTAAATACCAGAAACCCCATGGAGTAAATTATTGAAAGTGGAAAGAATCTTAAGATGATGTTTACCTTCATGCATCAGGTTTAAAAATAATATTGGAAGTATTTGAGTGTCTTTGAGACTGAGCCTTATTTTTGTAGGGGGAATTTTCTACTGCCCACTGGCTACTGTCTGCTGGCTAGTGCTTCGTTGCAAGAAGGTAGTATCGAGTACCCACAGTTGGCCTCTGATATAATTTGGACGGTTCGGGTTTAAGTTAATTATCACCTTGGAATGTTAAATGAAACTTTGTAATTATAATTAAAATATATGGAACATGTATGCAACAACACTAGAAAACAGAATTTCTAATTGGGAATTAGAGTTTGAGAATGAGTATGTTTGAAACATACCTTTCTTTTTTTTCCTCCAGCTTTATTGAGATATAATTAACATTCAGTGTTGTGTAAATTTAAGGTATATAATGTGATGATTTGTACATGTTGCAAAAGGTTTAGCACAGTAAGGTTAGTTAACACATTCTCTACCTCACATAACCGCCATTTTGTTATTGTTCTGGTGAGAACATGGTGAGCTCACCCCTCCTACAACTTTCAACACTACAACAGTATTGTTTATTAGAGTCACCGTGCTGCACATTACAGCACCAGATCTTACTCCTTTGTAAGTGGAAGTTGGTACCTTTTGACCAACATTTCCCTATTTCCCCTGCCTTCAGTCCCTAGTAGTCATTATTCTACTCTGTTTCTCATACAATATGAGTCAATGCCAAGCATAGCTTTCTTAAAATATTTAATTTCATGTGTGTTGGGAGTACTTTTTAAAAATTTTTGGTTAACATACAGTGCAAGATTGGTTTCATGAGTAGAACTCAGTGATTCATCACTTACATACAATACCCAGTGCTCATCACAACCAGTGCCCTTCTTAGTACCCATCACCCATCTAGACAATCCCCCTCCCACCTCCCTCTATCAACCCACAGTTTGTTTTCTATCATTCAATATTCTCTTGTGGTTTATTTCCCTCTCTTCTCTCCCCACCCCCCATGCTGTTTTTAATATTTACTTTATGCATTTCTAGGAACAGCAACTGTCGATTTTAGAATCTCTTGTAGTTTTAAAAATAGTTACAGCAGTATTATTTTTATTTGCTGCCAGTTAAATTAATATTATCTGTCATTTTGTGCCAAAGTACTTTCTATGTCTTATTGTCTACTGAATGACTTTAAGTATTGGCATTATGAAGTATTACAGTTAAGATAGTAAGAATTAAGTAAAATGTGTTTTGTCCATTAACTTTTTATTAGCCTTTCTTCCTGTCACTTTGAATTTAAAAATAGATTCCAAAATTATCTTGTAAGATTTAAATTTAAAAACCCAAGAATGTTTTTCTTTGTACACTCATTCATATCAAGTCTGATAATTGTCAGTTGTAGTTCCAGTAAGGGAAGATGGGCTGGTGAAAAGGGAGTAACATGAACTTGTTTTTAGTAAAGGAAATTCATACTTCACCAGTTCATTAAATGACTTCTAGGATATTATGGCCATGGTAGATAAGGATACATATTGAACTTCACTTTTTTTGTGTGTGACAGAAACATTTGCAAAAAATTCCACGTGGTATCTAAGGTAAATACTGAATAATAGAAGTTCTGGAATAAGTGACTAAGGCCTGGCATGATTAAAAGTTGGCTAGGTAGCAGGAAATCATTAGTCATTAGTGGAATATTTTAAATCTGAAGCGCTAGGATGTGTGATAGTTGGTGTTGATTTTAATCAAAGGATAAATTCTAATCAGTTATTTTACCTTTTTGTAGCAGTAATTATAAATTTAAGAAAAGTTTTAACTCAAGACAACTATGATGAAATTTGACTTCTTAATCATGAATTCCATGTCCAGGAACTTACTGTGATTGAAAATGCATCTAATGTCAATGTCTTGGTTCTGGTTCTTGTCTGCCATTAACTTGCTGAATGATTGGATCAGGTACTGAAATTCTCTGATTTTAATTTTCTGTAAAATGGAGGATTTAGATTATATGACTTCCTTATCACTCAAATATTCTGTTAAATGCAGCTGTTACAGAAATATATGCACTAACTGTAAGATGCATTTTGAATATTTTTGTTTAAAATAGATATTTCAAACAAATATAGTTATTTGTATTAAAATAGATACATTGTTTGCAGAAAGACTGAGGCGTTGCCAGTTACCTGCCATAATGTGTATAATGACACAAACCTCATACAAACAACCTGAATTACTGGCTTCATGTCCCAGCCCCACTACAGATGAGGTAGTTAATCTCTCTGAGTATCATTTTCCTTATCTATAAGTATAAACAGTAATCTCTGCACAGCACACTTCTGAGGGGCAAATAGACTAATAAAGTTGACCCTTGAACAACATGGAGGTTAGGGGCACTGACCTCTGCACAATCAAAAATCTGCGTATAATTTGACTCCCCAGAAACTTAACTAGTGATAACCTATTGTTGGCTGGAAGCCTTTAGTAGTAAACAGTCACTTAACACATGTTTTATATGTTATGTGTATTTTAGACTACATTCTTACAATAAAGTAAGTTAGAGGACAGAAACTGTTAAGAAAATAATAAGGAGGGGCACCTGGATGGCACAGTCAGTTGAGCCTCTGACTCTTGATGTCATCTCGGGTCTTGATCTTGGTGTCTTGAGTTCAGGTCCCACATTGGGCTCTGTGCCGGCCATGAAGCCTACTTAAAAGAAAAGAAGGAAGAGAAAATACATTTGAGGTACTATACTGTGTTTATTAAAAAAAAAAATTGTGTGTAAGTGGACCAGTGCAGTTCAAACCCATATTGTTCAAGGGTCAGCTGTATATGTAAAGCATATTGTAAATCATAAGCACTCTGTAACTCTAGGGTAATAGTAATTTGAAAGAATGTATAAAGGCAAAGCTACTGAATGGGAATTTAGTAGTCAACATTAAATTAAAATGGAAATAGAAGGTTAACTTCATGGGGGCACCTGGGTGCCTCAGTCTATTAAGCATCCCAATTTCAGCTCAGCTCATCATCCTACGGTTCATGAGTTCAAGCCCCACACTGGGCTCTCTGCTGTCAGCACAGAGCCTGCTTTGGATCCTGTGTCCCCCTTTCTCTCTGCCCCTCCCACTCTTGCTCTCTCTTTTTCTCTTGCAAAAATAAGTAAACATTAAAAATAAAAAGGTTAGCTTCATGAAGCAAGGTTTGAGAGTTTTTTCAAGTAGACAGTAATTATTTAATATTCAGTTAGATCATTTAAATTTGCAAATAAGAAAAAAATCTTATGTGACCAGATTGCAAGGCATCTGAAATGGTTTGCTTAAAACTAACTTGCACAAAATAGTTTTAAATAAATATAATCACGTTCGCTGTAAAAATAAGAATGCGTAATTCTCTGCAATAAAAGTAAATGTGCCTTTTACCCCGTCCCTTAATCTCACTTCCTAGAGATAGCCCATGTTAGCAAACATTGTGTATTTATTCAGTAACTATTTGTTGAGCAAAATTCTATATGCTATTTAAAATTGTATATTCGACTGCACTGAGTGGTGGGAGTGAAATAGCCAACAGGCAGGCATGATTCTCTGCCCTGTTAGTGTTTATGCACTCTAAGCATAGACAGACATTGAGCAAGTGAATAAATAAAGTAATTATCGATTTTATGCCTATTTAAAGGAAATGAATCCTTTACGCTCTGATAAAGAATTATTGAGGGTATACTGAGAGTTAACTTTAAATAGGATGGACAAAGAGGCCCTTTCTGATGGCATATGTAAGTTGAGACTTGAGCCTTAGAAGAAACCTATGTGTGCGCACATTTTATACTTACATATGCATATACACATGTCATGATTAACCTTTTTGTTTGCAGAAATGAAATTATGTTTTTCTATGACTTAACTGAATGGAATTTGTGGACATGCTGGCACTTACAAGTTTCCTTTTTTTCTTCTTTTTTTTACCTGCTCTGTTATCATCAGACTGGAGTATGAGGAGACTTGTGTTTTCATGTTCTTGATGGCAGTGTAAATTTTTTTGAAATGCAGTTTTATAATTTAGAATTCATATGCCCTTTCATCAAATAACTCTATTTGTAATAATTTATCTTGCATGTATAGCTATCAAATATTTAAAGATATTTATGTTAGGCCAGGATAACTCTGGAAACAATTCAGTCAATACAGTTAGTAAGGGGGCTGATTAAATAACATGAATGCAATGGATTACTAGGTAGCTGTTAAAATATAAGGTAGATATGGAAAATATCTGAGTTATATTATTAAACAAGTTGCAGAAAGGTATATGTAGGCTGATTTCATTTGTGGGAAAGGTAAGATAGAAGGATATTTGAACAATACCTTTGAACAGGGGTTAGGGGCCCCAACTCCCGTGCAGTCAAAAATCTGCCTGTAACTTTTGACTCCCTAAAAACTTTACTAATTGTGAGAACCATGAGAGATGACTTTTTACTGCAGTACACAATTTGCTGGAGAGACAAATGCTTACACAGAGATGGTTGGTGTTACACAACCGTCATTAGCTTCACACAGCATTTTCAGCAGATACTTTCAATACCTTAGCTCACCACAATGGCAACAAGACATAGCTACTAAATTATTACAGTACAGTATATATTGCAGTTGATCTTATATAGGTACAATTTATTTTTAAAAATTTTTTAAAGCATTAAACTACTTTTTAATATTTTTTAATGTATTATTTTTGAGAGAGAGAGAGCACATGTGAGTGGGGAAGGGGTAGAGAGAGAGGGGGATAGAGGATCCAAAGCGGGCTTTATGCTGACAGCAGGGAGCCTGAAGGGAATTTTTTTTTTTAACCTTATTCATTTTTTTTTTTTTTTTTAATTTTTTTTTTTTTTTCAACGTTTATTTCTTTTTGGGACAGAGAGAGACAGAGCATGAACGGGGGAGGGGCAGAGAGAGAGGGAGACACAGAATCGGAAACAGGCTCCAGGCTCTGAGCCGTCAGCCCAGAGCCCGACGCGGGGCTCGAACTCACGGACCGCGAGATCGTGACCTGGCTGAAGTCGGATGCTCAACCGACTGCGCCACCCAGGCGCCCCAACTTTATTCATTTTTGAGAGACAGAGACAGAGCATGAGCAGGGAAGGGGCAGAGAAGAGAGAGACACAGAATCTGAAGCAGGCTCCAGGCTCTGAGCTGTCAGCACGGAGTCTGATGCGGGGCATGATCGTGAGATCATGACCTGAGCCGAAGTCTGATGCTTAACCAACTGAACTACCCAGGTGCCCCAGCAGTAACAATTTAATACTGTCTTTACATTTGTTTACATTTCTCTAAACTGCACATGGCACCATGTATATAGACTGTGCCTAAGTTCTGATTACTTTTACCTTGGTGTATTTTAACTTTGTGTGTATTTTATGGTAGTAAATTATAAAATAGACTAGTATTTCCATATATTTATGTATTGATGACATATCTAACTTTTTCTTACTTCTTTGGATATTTCTAGGCTATAAAGTTTTATTATTTCTAGGCTGTGAGTTTTTTCAAATTGTTTACAAATCTCCAAAATAATTTCTAATATATTTATTGAAAAAAAATTCATGTATAAGTGAACCCATGCAGTTCCAACTTGTGTTGTTTAAGGGTCCTCTGTAGATGTATATATGCTTATAAGAAAGTTTTATAAATCTACACAACAATCTGTTAATTGTGCTCAAATGTGAGGAATGGAGTTGGCAGTGTCTGAATATGGGGAGGGAAGGACAGTGTTTTGTAAGTATTTGAAAAGTCAAATAAAAAATCTGTTACAAATTAAATTTGGAATATTGCAATCAGGTCTATATACATAGTGATTTTTATTTTGTTCAGGATAGTTTAAAACTTTTTGAGTTTATTTCTTAAAAACAAAATACTATTAGAGAAAAAGTAGGTATTTAAAGTATTTGGCCACTGGGGCGCCTGGGTGGCGCAGTCGGTTAAGCGTCCGACTTCAGCCAGGTCACGATCTCGCGGTCCGTGAGTTCGAGCCCCGCGTCAGGCTCTGGGCTGATGGCTCGGAGCCTGGAGCCTGTTTCCGATTCTGTGTCTCCCTCTCTCTCTGCCCCTCCCCCGTTCATGCTCTGTGTCTCTCTCTGTCCCAAAAATAAATAAACGTTGAAAAAAAAAATTAAAAAAAAATAAATAAATAAAGTATTTGGCCACTATCTCCAAATATTTTCCTATCTTCAAATATCTTCTATTAGAGCTTCCCCACCCCCCCACTGGGAGATGAATCATGTCATATAAGTGCTAAGGCAATTACATATAGTTTATTAAAATATTAAAGCAAATTTGTAAAACCCAACAAGAATTTTATTGAGTGTGTGTACTGTGTAAATAGAGCTTCCTAGTTACCGGCAGCCAGCAGGAGAAAGAAAAATCATAGAGTCCGGTTTAGCTGAGTTGGAGACTCAGTTAAGTGACATGCCTTATATCACGTCGCTAGTTAGCATCAAAGTCAGGACTGGTATCTATGTTTTCAGTTTCAGAATTCACTGTGCCACTTAGCAAATTTAATGTTTTTAAGACAAAGATCATCCACATTCTCTTAATTTCAAGGTCATTTCTTTGAGTCTGCTGTTGTTGTACTTACTGACAAGGCTGGTTATGTGTACCACTTTGCAAGGGTGACCATGCATCTGGTGTGCCTGAAACAGCCCTAGTTGATGTCTGTTGTCCCAGCATAATTACCAAAAGTGGTTTCTTTTCACTCTCCCAAGTTATCTGGCTATGGACAGTATATTCTACAGTCGCTCCAATTATTGCCAATCTATTGAATCTGAAAAGCCACGAACAATACCAGGGTAGAAATTTGGTATTATGAGTCTAAAGAACTGTAGTGCCAGCTGTGCTAAATGCCAAAACGCTGCTGTAATTCTGAGTGGAAAAAAATGACTGCTACTTAGTTTGACGGACAAGGATGGCTTCTTGAAGGATATGGCATTTGAGCTGAACATAGAAGAATGAGCAGGACTGTAGATTGGTCAGGTTACACAAAGATGAGAGAGGATGACATTTCAGATGTGTAAGTAAGAAGGCTCAAAGTGCATTTGAAGAATACCAAGCAGCTTAGTTTACCAGTCTTCAGAAAGCAGGAATATAAGAATATACATCCCAGAATCCAGATAGGCCGGATTATCTAGTACCAGCTCAAAAGATTGGCGTTTACTGAGTAGCTACGATACCCCAACAGTTTTCAGGTACACAAAGAAACAAGTAGCGCTTTGTGTACAAGTAGTACGCAAGGATTGGTCTATTGGAGGTGTGTTGAGTGAGTTTAGAGAGGAAAACGTGAAATCTGTGATACTGATTAGAATTCTGTGCCATATCAGATGTGATGTTTTAGACTCTCCACTGGGCATTGACAGTGGAAAGAGAAACCCTTTTTATCCCTCAATGGTCAACATTTAATAAATGTTGGATAGGTGTTCCTACAAAGGAAGAGAGGACAAGATTTGTGATTTGGGGGGGGGGGGATATTTAGGGTAAGGAAGAGAAGATTTAAGTTTCACACTAAATTCAAGTAGAGAGATTCTCCGTATAAGTCCAAGGTTATGATCTTAGTCTAGTTAGGTTAAGAAAGTTTGTCCCCATTACAGTTGACTTGTGCTGTTGTAATGAATACTCTGTTTTTAGAGAGCTTTGGAGAGGAAGAAATATAATTAAAGTATGATTCATCTGTTGAATGCTTAACATTTCATCTTTGACAAAAGTCATGAATTTTGAGGCCAGAACTTGTGAGGTCCAGGTAATAACTTAGTGCCTCAATTATAGATTTTTGGTCTCAAGCGACTAAATAGAAGTTCTACAAATGACCTTTCTGGACACAAAGATGGATTTAGACATTATCAAAGAGCAAGCTTGAATTTGAATTTAATGCTGTTATTTTGTTATAAAGAAAGAATCTATTATGCAGTGCTAAAACACCAGAAGGAAGATAGTATGTCTGAATA
Source organism: Puma concolor (assembly GCF_028749965.1). Classification (NCBI taxonomy): domain Eukaryota; kingdom Metazoa; phylum Chordata; class Mammalia; order Carnivora; family Felidae; genus Puma; species Puma concolor. The sequence goes on from NC_141672.1 coordinate 116,429,806, forward strand.
TCTTTTAATTGGTAGCTATATTTAAGAGATGATAAATTATACAATAATGTCATCGTTGGCAGAACATTATTTAGGACTCTAAGACATCAGTGACAATCTGGCTGCTTGTAGGCTTTATTTCATATAGTTTCAATGCTGGATCAGTGTATTCTTCGTTTTAGGTTATAGTGTTGTTGGTGTTAAGAACTTCTCCCATTTGGTGCATGCTTAAGGGAGCACCAGAAATTAAAAAGTATAATATAATTTGATATGCATTTTGAGTTACACTTTTCTATAGTATTAGCATTTTAAATGCCACTACTACCTCATAACTACGATAATATTGTCCTCATATATATGCATATTTTAAAAGCCAACTTTGTTCACTAGCAGAATCTCTCTCTGAGTTTCCTTGTATACATTGTGTACCTGAGCATTGTAGACCCCAGATGACAGAAAGAATGTGAGAGACTTGTTAGTGGGATTCTAGTTGGTTGACAGTTTTCTCCTAATTTTTAGGATTCCTCTTCAGTTCACACTCCTTTACACATTTGAGTAGTTGGGGCTTCCTGTCAAACTTGGTTGAAGATCCAGATTAGGTACTACTTGAATTCTATCACTTTTTACACAATCGGAGGAAATAAAAACTGCTAGAATTGGGGCTTCTAAATCTGAATCTTCACAAATGCCGAACAAATGCTAATGCTCCTTATCTCTTGACTATGTCTCGGGAGACTAGTTATGATCAGAGTTAATGTAAATCATTTAAGCACATTGGAACAAAGTCCGTTTTCTCTTTTTATTGGTCTAAATGGGTAATGAACAAAAATATCTTTACTCATTTTGTCTTTCCTTTTTTCTAGAGTGTTTAAATCACACAGCATTTTTATTTAGGATGAAAGGAGAGAAGGCTATCTTTTTTCTGGGCTCACTGCTGTGACAGGTGCGTCATTAGCATCTGGCACACCTTTTTTAATGAGTGCTTTTGATGTCAGGAAAATGTCAGATGACTTCCTTAAAATTGAAACATATCTCCTGCACACAAGAATGGGAGGAGTATTTTGTGTTCATTTTATTTTATAACTTCCTTCAGTTGTTTATATAAGTCATTTATTTAAACCAGCAGTTCACTGCAGGGGCTGCTTATCAGAACACACACCTACTAAAACTCTCCAATAGAGTGCGTTCCTCTGATATCAGGTTAGTTCTTCTCCTACCTTTGGGATTTAGTTCCTCAGAGGAAGAGCTCTAAAGTCTGTGGAATCATCACATGCAACTTTTATGCCCTTGCTTTGAAATTGTTTGAATACTTAAACTATGTAGCCTTGACAAAGCTTTTTTGTGAGTTCATGTTCACATTGCATCGTGCCCCTAACCAGTTGCCTAGCTCTTTAACGACTGTGCTGGTGGACATTTCAGGTATTTGCATAGTTTTGAATTATTTCATTTTGGAGTATGCTATTCTCTCACAACCCTTGAAGACCATTAATAAATTCATAAGCACCAACTTCAGTTGGGCCTCAGACTCCTGGAAGACCCTATTAGGTTTTTCTAGTCTACTTCCTCCCCCTTTCTTGTAAATCAATTATTTTAAACCTTCATGCTCTTCAAACCTACTATTTTAATGTCAGAAGACGACCATAGTTCTCCTTTCATTGGAATTTGAGATTGTTTTTATGATTTAATACACGGTCAGTTTTTGGTGAGAGTTCTGGTATCATGTTTGCTAGATATTACCGCTTGTAAGTATCTGTTAGCTCAAACTTGTTAAGTGTGTTTGTAAAATCCTTTAGAGCCTTACCTAATTTTTGTCTACTTAGTCTGCCAATCTCTAAGAAAATATATTTCTAAGAAAAGTATGATTGCAAATTTGTTCAATTCTTATATTTCTTCTAACTATAATTGCTTTGAATATTCAGAAGCTTTGTTAATGCATTAGGAATCATGACTTATTCTCCTGGTTAGATTACTATGTTTCATCAAATCTAAGATGATAAGATGCATCCTGATTTCAGAGATCTTAAAATGTGAAAAAGTACATCGTAGAAGCTAGAAAATGTGTTATCAGCAGGAAACATTCATTTTGCCCTGATTAATTCTTGTTAAATTCAACTATGTTTTGTTTGATATTGACATTACTATACCTCATTTCTTTTTTTTTAAGTTTATTTTTTTAGAGAAAGTGTGTGCGCACATGCACAGGGAGGGAGAGCCAGAGAGAGAGGAGAAGAGAGAATCCCAAGCGGGCTCTGCTCTGTGCTGTCAGCACAGAGCCCTGTGCTGGGCTTCATCTCACAAACCGTGAGATCATAACCTGAGCCAAAATCAAGAGTCAGACGTTTAACCAACTGAGCCACCCAGGCGCCCCTGCCTGTTTTCTTTTTAATACTATTGCCTGATATATATTTTCTTTTATTTTCAAAGTTTTGGTGTTCTCTTATTTTATTGATTATAGACAGCTTTACACTTACTGTTTTTATATCCTTATGAGTCCTGCCAACCCATCCTAATTTGTTTCTATTTATCAAATGGTTATCTTTAAAACTTTTCTGTACAGGGGCGCCTGGGTGGCGCAGTCGGTTAGGTGTCCGACTTCAACCAGGTCATGATCTCGCGGTCCGTGAGTTCGAGCCCCGCGTCAGGCTCTGGGCTGATGGCTCGGAGCCTGGAGCCTGTTTCCGATTCTGTGTCTCCCTCTCTCTCTGCCCCTCCCCTGTTCACGCTCTGTCTCTCTCTGTCCCAAAAATAAATAAAAAATGTTGAAAAAAAATTTTTTAAACTTTTCTGTACATATTTACCATAGTTTTTTTTTAGTAGCACTTAGGGTTAACCACAGTCTCTTCCCTCTCACCAAATAACTAAAAAGTTCATCATGCTGTCACTGCCTTCTTCCTCAGATGCTGTGCCTTCCTCCCAAATGTATTCTTTGGACTACAATTTCTACTTTCTTGGATGTGTTTAAATTTACTTTGCTCGAGGGGCGCCTGGGTGGCGCAGTCGGTTAAGCGTCCGACTTCAGCCAGGTCACGATCTCGCGGTCCGGGAGTTCGAGCCCCGCGTCAGGCTCTGGGCTGATGGCTCGGAGCCTGGAGCCTGTTTCCGATTCTGTGTCTCCCTCTCTCTCTGCCCCTCCCCCGTTCATGCTCTGTCTCTCTCTGTCCCAAAATAAATAAAAAACGTTGGAAAAAAAAATTTAAATTTACTTTGCTTGAGTATACCTTGTAGTAAATTTCTCAGAAAGGATGTGTGAAAAGTAAATTTAAGACTGTGTATCTGAAAATATATTCTTTGCTCTCATGTGAAGCTTCATTATCTCTTTAGCATACTCTTTGGAATCTTTTCCTTGTTCATATTTTGGATAATAGTCGTCTGTTTTATTCTCTGTAAGCTTTTGGAATTTTTGTCTTTCATTCTTTGAATTCTGCAGTTCGTGACACGGATTTCTTTCTTCCTCCACCTCCAATTCATACTGTTCAGCATTGAGTGGTCCCTTTAAAACAGACTTGCATCTGTTTAGTTCCAGAAAAATTTTATGATGTTACATACTTGACCATTTATTGCTCTTGCTGCTTGTTCGTTCATCTCCTCTCAGACTTTTCCTTTACATGTCACTTCTTGTACTTGAGTGTTTTGTTCTGGCAAAATCCCTAGTTTACTTTGCAGTCCACTAATTTTATCCTTATTTTGGGTCCAATTTTCTTTTCTGTCTGTATTTTTTAATAAACTTTTAATTTTAGAATAGTTTTAGATTTATAGAAAAGTTAATGAAGACAGTACAAAGAGCTGTTATACATTCCACACCATTTCCCCATTCACATTTTACATTAGTATATTTTTCAGGGTTAATTAAACAATATAATGTAAACATCACTTTTTTATTAACTAAAGTTCATACTTTATTCAGATTTCCTTAGTTTTTATCTAATGTCCTTTTTCTATCCCAGGATCCTACCCAGAATATACATTACTTTAGTCATCATATCTTGTTAGACTCCTCTTGGCTATGACAGTTTCTCAGACTTTCCCTGTTTTTCATGACCTTAACAGTTTTAAGGAGCATTGGTCAGATATTATGTAGAATGTCCTTCTATTAAGAGTCGTCTGATGTTTTTCTCATGATCATATTGGGAATATTATTTGGGGAGAGGAGGACCAAAGAGGTAAATTTCCATTCTTATCACATCATATCAAGGCCTACACTGTCAACATGAATGATGACTGTAGATGTTGACCCTGATCACCTAGTTAAGGGTAGTACTTCTCAGGTGTCTCCCGATAAAGTGACTTCTTTTTTACTTTTCTATATCCTGCACTTTGGAAGAAGTCACTATACATAGCCCAGACTTACAAAATGGGGAGTTATGTGCCACCTCCTTGTGGGCAGAGTAACTACATAAACTATTTTAAATTCTTCAGTGCAGGAGATGTGTCTGTTCTCCCCCCAGTATTTATTTATTCAGTCATTTGCAAATATTTTCTTAAGGATTTTGCATCTGTGTTCATATATCATGAGATATATTCGTTTGTAGTTTTCTTTTCTGGTTTGATATTAGGATAATGCTTTCTTTTTTAATTTTTTTTTTCAACGTTTATTTATTTTTGGGACAGAGAGAGACAGAGCATGAACAAGGGAGGGGCAGAGAGAGAGGGAGACACAGAATCGGAAACAGGCTCCAGGCTCCAAGCCATCAGCCCAGAGCCCGACGCAGGGCTCGAACTCCCGGACCGCGAGATCGTGACCTGGCTGAAGTCGGACACTTAACCGACTGCGCCACCCAGGCGCCCCTAGGATAATGCTTTTTTTATAGAATGACTTACAAAGTGTTCTTTCTGTTTCTATTTTCTCAAGAAATTGTGGGGAATTTGCATTAGATGTCCTTTAAGTGTTTGGTAGAATTCACCAGTGAAACTGTCTGGGCCTAGTGCTTTCTTTATAGAAGGTTTTAAATTATTAACTTCATTTCTTTAATAGTTATATGATTGTTGAAGTTCTCTGTTTCTTCTTGTGTAAGTTCTCATAGTTTATATTTTTTAAAGAACTGGTCCATTTTATCTAAGTTATTAAAATATGGACATAGAGTTTTCATAGTATCCCCTTATTATCCTTTATTTGGTAAGTTTATTTATTTTGAGAGAGAGATTGGGGGAGGGGCAAAGGGAGGGGGAGAGAACCCCAAGCAGGCCCTACGCTGTCAGCATGGAGCCCAGCGCAGGGCTCTAACTCATGAACCGTGAGATCATGACCTGAGCCAAAAACCAAGAGTTGAATGTACAACCAACTGAGCAGCCACCCAGGCACTCCCCCTTTATTATTTTAATGCCTGTGAGATCAAGAGTGATGGCCCTCCTTTTATGTCTGATATTAGTAATTTGTGGCCTATTGTTTTTTTCTTGGTGCCTGACTAGAGTTTTTCAATGTATTGATATTTTCAAATAAGCAGCTTTTAGTCTTGTTTTTCTCTGTTGTTTTCCTGTTTTCATTTTTGTTGATTGCTGCTCTAATTTTTATTATTTTTTCTTCTTGATTCAGGCTTAATTTGCTCTTCTTTTTCTAGTTTCCTAAGCTAGAAATTTAGGTTATAGATTTTAGATTTTTTTTTCTTTTTTAATGTATGCATTAATGTTGTAAATTTCTCTCTAAACACTGCTTTTGTTGTATCCCACAAAGTTTAATAAGCTGTGTTTTCATTTCATTCAATTCAAAATATTTTCTAATTTTCTGTGTGGCTTCCCCTTTGACCCATGAATTATTTAGATGTGTATTTATTTTTATTTTTATTTTTTTTTTTTCAACGTTTATTTATTTTTGGGACAGAGAGAGACAGAGCATGAACGGGCGAGGGGCAGAGAGAGAGGGAGACACAGAATCGGAAACAGGCTCCAGGCTCTGAGCCATCAGCCCAGAGCCCGACGCGGGGCTCAAACTCACGGACCGTGAGATCGTGACCTGGTTGAAGTCGGACGCTTAACCGACTGCGCCACCCAGGCGCCCCTGTATTTATTTTTAAATATGTGGGGGTTTTACATGTATATTTCTATTACTTATTTCTAGATTAACTCTGTTGTGGTTAGAGAACCTACTGTTTTATGATGTTTATTCTTTTAAATTTGTTAAAATGTGTTTCATGGCCCAGATGTTGTCCTAAGGAATTCCTATATAAGTTTTTAAACAATGTGCATTATGCTGTTGTTGGGTGTTTTATAAATGTCAATTAGATCAAGGTGACTGATGATACTATTCAGGTCATCTACATGCTTACTAATTTTCTTCCTGTTTGATTTACAATTTACTGATGGAAAGTTGTTTAAACTCTCCAATTATGACAGTGAATTTACGTGTTTCTCCTTGTACTTCTATCCATTTTTGCCTTATATACTTTGGCACCTGTTTTGGGGTGCATATGTGTGTAGGATTGTTATATTGTCTTAGTTGACAGCTTTTTCATTATGTATTGCCCTTCTTTATTCCTAATAATCTTCCTTATTCTGAAGCCTGCTTTGTGTAAAATTAATATAGCTAGCTATTCCAGGTTTTTTTTTTTTGATTAGTGTTAGCTTTGTATATCATTCTTCATCCCTTTATTTTTTGTTTACTGAATTCATTATAACTTTTACTCATGTAGTCTTCTAATCAAGGGATTTATTTTCTTTTCTTTATTTGTGAGAGAGAGAGAGCAAGAGTGCACAAGCGGGGGGGAGACAGAGAGAGAGAAGGAGACACAGAGTCCAAAGCAGGCTCTAGGTTCCGAGCTGTCAGTGCAGAGCCTGATGTGAGACTCGAACCCACAAACTGTGAGATCATGACCTGAGCTGAAGTCGAACACTTAACCAACTGAGCCATCCAGGTGCCCCTAATCAAGGGATATTTAAACTACAACTGCTAACATGAAGATCTTTAAAAAACAAAACAAAACAAACAAACAAAAAAACCAAAAAAAGCAACTATATTTAAAAAGGGATCCTCCTACTCAGAATTTTGGAGTTACTGTCCTAATCTGTAACAAAAAGATGTTTCTAACTCAACTGAGCCTCACTGGACAAGCCTGAGAAGAGAATTTATAATCTTGATTCCTATTCACAGCCCCTAATCCCTTGAATATTATCATAAACTAGAATTGCCCTAGCCTATGGTTTTTTTGTTCTAGCTGTCTTTATCCTTTTTCTCTGTCTTACCTTCTCCTGCCAGTATTCTTTTCTTAATTTTTTTATTGAAATGAAATTTACTTTCTTAACCGTTTTTAAGTGTCCAGTTCACTGGCATTAAGTGCATTCATATTGTTGTATACTGATTACCACAATTCATCTCCAGAAATCTTTTCATCTTGCAAAGCTGTAACTCTCATATAGTGTTTGTCTTTTTGTGATTAGCTTATTTTACTTAGCGTAATGACTTCAAGGTTCATCCATGTTGTAGCATATGTCAGTATTTCTGCCTTTTTAAAGCTAAATAATATTCCATTGTATGTATATATCACATTATGTTTATCCATTCATCCATCAGTGGATCCTTGGTCTGCTTCCACATTTTAGTTATTGTGAATAATGCTGCTATGAACATGGGTGTACAATTCTTTGAGATTTATATCTAGTGGAATTGCTAGATCCTATGAATTCTATTTTTAATTTTTTTAGTAACTGCCATACTGTTTTTCATTGTGGCTGTACCATTTTACCATTTTACATTCCCACCAGCAATGTACAAGGGTTCCATTTTCTATACATTCTTTCCAACCCTTGTTATTATCTGTTGTTGTTTGATAATAGCTGTACTAATGGATGTGAAGTGGTCATCTCTTTACTTTAAATGGGTTTAAAATGGATTTCTTATAGACAACATGTGGTTGTGTCTTGTTTTTTTAATATATTCTGTCTCTATCATTTAATAGCCTCATTTAGACAGTTTACATTTACATTTAAATTGATTACTGATGTGGGGCACTTGGGTGACTCAGTCGGTTGGGCATCTGACTTTGGCTCAGGTCGTGATGTCACAGCCCATGGGTTCAAGCCCCGCGTTGGGCTCTGTGCTGACAGCTCAGACCCTGGAGCCTCCTTCAGATTCTCTGTCACCCTCTCTTTCTGACCCTCTCCTGCTCATGTTCTGCCTCTCTCTCATATAAATAAACATTAAAAAAATTTTTTTAATAAAAATAAAAAATAAATTGATTACTAATGTAGTCAGATTAATGTCTACCATGTTTGTAACTGTTTTCTTTCTATTCATTGAATTTTTTGTTGTTTCTTTCTCCTCTCTCTTTCTGCCTATTATGGTTTTGAGTATTTTCCGTGATTCTATTTCAGCTCCTGTCTGTCAGTTATACTTCTTTTAGGGGCACCTGGGTGGCTCATTCAATTGAGCATCCGACTTCAGCACAGGTCATGATCTCACGGTTTATGGGTTCAAGCCCTGTGTTAGGCTCTGTGCTGACAGCTCAGAGCCTGGAGCCTGCTTGGGATTCTGCGTCTCCCTCTCTCTCTGCCCCTCCCCTGTTTGCGCTGTGTCTGTCTCCATCTCTCAAAAATAAATAAACATTAAAAAAAATTTTTTTTTAATTATACTTCTTTTAAAAAGTTTTTGGTAGTTGCCCTAGATTTTACAAACGCCTTTTTAACTAATCTAAGTTCATCTTCAAATAACACTATTACTGCTTCCTCTGGTGTAAGTACTTTATAACAGAGTGTTTCTAATTTTCCTCCTTCCCATTCCTCCGTATGGCAGTCATTTATTTCACTTATCCATAGTACTGCTTTAAACAGTTACCTTTTAGATCAGTCACGAATATGAAAAACAAAAGATTTCTTGCACTGTCTACTTTCTCCTTTAATACAGTCATTGGATGCATACAATTTCTTGTTTACTAAACTAGGATCACTGGGTAAAGGATTTGTGCCTTTTATCATTTGTGTCCTTTATCTAGGATTCCTAGCATTGCCTGTCATGTAACATTTCAACAGATATTATTAATAAATGCATATTTATTCAGTTTAATTTATGTCTTTATAACTGCATCCTTTTAAATCAATTTCTGCATCAGGGTTGTTGACTTATAAATATTTGTGTGGATTTTATTTAAATAGGAGTAGGGATCTTGAATATATCTGTTTTAATCCTGCTGATGGGATTAATATTTATGAATACCCAAGAAATGGAAAATAGTTTTAGAATTAATTAGATAGAGGCTCCTTATTATACTGGCATCAATAAAAGTATCTAAATTTGCATGAAAATTTCCAGGAAATTCAAGATATTTAGGAGTAATTTGCATGCTAAATAAACATTTAGATTTTTTCTTCTAGAACTTAAATAATGTGGATCATCACATGGAAGATGATTCTCAAATCAAATGTAGGCATCACGGGGTGCCTGGGTGGCTTGGTCGGTTAAGCGTCTGACTTCGGCTCACGTCATGATCTCACGGTCCGTGAGTTTGAGCCCCGCATCAGGCTCTGTGCTGACAGCTCCGAGCCTGGAGCCTGTTTCAGATTCTGTGTCTCCCTCTCTCTCTGCCCCTCTCCTGTTCATGCTCTGTCTCTCTCTGTCTCAAAAATAAATAAACGTTAAAAAAAATTCAAATGTAGGCATCAAATAAATCATTGTTTCTGTTACATACACCTAAAAGGAAAATAGCATGTATCTGCCAAGTCTTAAAATTCATGCCACAATTTCATAAAGCAATTTGATTATAAAATATCTTTCTTTTTAATTATACATAACTGAGATTTGTCCCTCTTCAAACAAGGGATATGTTAAACATAGAATCGCTAAGATTTATTAACAAGACCATATTTTTTCTGTTTCAGAATATCATAGAATTTGAGAATTATAAGTGTTACATGTACAGTGATTGTCTTAAGAATAACTCCTTCCATTTTCCAGTGATACGGCATTCTTTCTCATAATATATCACATTCTATTCAGCATAATTTAAAAAATTATTCCTTACTTTAAACTAAAATCTTCTTTTAAAAAACTCTGTTTTCTAGAGCTGCTTTCTTACTTGTAGTTTGAACCTTTAGAATCTATAAAAACCTTAAGATTTTTAACACTAACCCTCATGTGGGGCATCCAGCAGAATGAGGTGGAGCAGAGGCAGTGGTGCCATAGCTGTTTCTTTATATGAGTCTCCTGAAGGCAGATGTTTATAAACCAGATTGTGACAGTATAAGAGGATGCTAAGCCTAAATCATCACCATTGTGTCACATTATTCCTCTGCTTTAGTTTTCCTAATTCGATATCATTATATTTTAAAATTGGAAATAGTGGTGAACTATTTTCTTTTGAGAAAGGGGGAAGAAATCTGTCTTTTTCTCATGTGTCTCCGTTATGCGCTTCCATGAAATATGCCTGATCTGTTGAGAGACACCATTGGGAGCAACCAGTGCACAGCTTTGAACTCCCTGTAACTGCCACATATTTTTCAGTGGCTCCTTTATGTGATGGATTACTCTCAGGAGCAAATAATTTGTAGCTCTTCTCACATTCTGTTAGAGTTTTTATTTTTAATAAAGTGCTATGATTAATAGTCTAATGTAATTGTTGTTTCCCCGTTGAGTGTAAATGCTTCATTTGAATGTCTTTAATCTGAAGGAACAGTTGTTTTATTGGACTCTTGTTGTTTTTCTGTGCTTCTCAAGGTTTTTTGATTGCTTTCTTTGGGCTCTTTACAGTGGGAGGAGGAAATGAATTTCTCCATCAGAATTGTGGAGTAGGACCCAATAGAGAAATGTTAGGGATGAATACTGAGATACTTGAACATTCATGCATATATTTTTATGATAATTTAGAAATGGGACAAGCATTTATTGCAATTTTGATTGATTTTCCAATGGCAATTATGAAAATACCTTGTCTCTTTGGCCTACTGGTGTTATGATGACATTTACATTATAGATGCTTTCTGAAATGCCAGGGTGCTTTCACTAAGTTGTTTTTCTTGTTGTTTTTGTTTTTTTGTTTTTGCAAATTAAAGTATAAGGTAAGACAAGATGTAGAGAAGAATCGTTGAAAAGTGGAGAAATTGTGCACTGAGCTTTTAGAAGAATCTGATGCCCCACTCATCAATAGGACAGTTGTTTGTTCTTGCTCTTGAAGTGGTGACACTCTTCAGCCTGGTCATTCCTACATCCATTCTCAGAATCCTGACTGGGAGCAGAAGTGTAGGAAATACTTCTGTGTAACCACAGAGCAATTTCCCTTTTGTTCAGAAATCCAGAGTTTCAGGTTAGGCTTCTTTGGCACTAAACATTGAATACTTCATGAGCCCTTGCCAGGAGCCAACTACGTTGTTAATGGTGTAACGGCATTGGAAAGGTTGTTAATGGTGTAATGGGATTGGAACCTTATAAGAATTCAAAACTAGTAAGAAAGAATCTTGTGAAATTAGTGTTGAATGCATCTAACTTTATTTGAAAACTAATTGGGTGAAACTTTTACATATAAGAGAAAAGTCGCTTAAGACTAATTTAGAAGTTGAATAGCATATGTTTACTTATATCTACACAGACATCATTTTGGCCCTTTTTTGGCTAATAAAGGTATTACTTTTACTGTGTCTTAGAATTTAGGGAGAGCTGCTTATTTTGGTATAGTTAAAAGTCTTTATTTTATTTATTTTTTTTTTAATTTTTTTTTCAATGTTTATTTATTTTTGGGACAGAGAGAGACAAGTCATGAACGGGGGAGGGGCAGAGAGAGAGGGAGACACAGAATCGGAAACAGGCTCCAGGCTCTGAGCCATCAGCCCAGAGCCTGACGCGGGGCTCGAACTCCTGGACCGCGAGATCGTGACCTGGCTGAAGTCGGACGCTTAACCAACTGCGCCACCCAGGCGCCCCAAAAGTCTTTATTTTCATGTAAACTAAGTTCTTTTTAGAAATTCAGCCTCAAAAGTTTTCTTTATGATATCAATTCATATTTTAAAATCTTTCATATCTCCACAATTACATATTTTTGTTCTCAAATGTTTTCTTAGTTTTTATTTATGTATTCAGTCACTAAGTGAACATTTATTGAATTGTAGTAGATATTCGTTTCTACATAGGAAACTAATGAACATATCAATTTTAGTAAAAATAAGTGTTTTCTATAATGACTAGAGCTTAGAAGTGTTTTTAATACAGTGCTTTTTTTATTACAGTGGTACTTTTGAAAGAGCATTTTTAATTATTGTAGTATATTTTTTAACAGTTTTTAAATTTTTTAATTTTTTTTTTTAATTAGAGAGCAGCATGCGCATAAGCAAGGAAGAGGGCAGAGGGAGACAGAGAGGGAATCTTAAGTGGACCATGGTCGGCATGGAGCCCTATATGGGGCTCAATCCAGCGACCCTGGGATCATGATCTAAGCCTAAATCAAGAGTCAGATGCTAGGGGCGCCTGGGTGGCGCAGTCGGTTAAGCGTCCGACTTCAGCCAGGTCACGATCTCGCGGTCCGTGAGTTCGAGCCCCGCGTCAGGCTCTGGGCTGATGGCTCAGAGCCTGGAGCCTGTTTCCGATTCTGTGTCTCCCTCTCTCTCTGCCCCTCCCCCGTTCATGCTCTGTCTCTCTCTGTCCCAAAAATAAATAAACATTGAAAAAAAAAAAAAAAAAAAAAGAGTCAGATGCTGAACCAACCGAGCCACAACCCAGGCACCCCTAATTATCATATCTTGAAAGTACTTGGGACTTACATTTCCAGCCATGACAGAGTAACTAGTACTGCACTAGCTGTCTTGATCTAAACAACTAGAAAACTGGACAAAATATATGTAGTAAGTATTTTTAGACATTTGAAAACATGCAAGACCATAATCCCTAAGAGAAGGAAAACTAATGAGATGAGCCCCATAATTACCTCCAGCTTTCTGCCTGGAAGCACTTTCCAAACTGCAGTACAGGGTTGAGAGAAGGAAGCAGACAGCTTAGAGTCTCAATGAGCTAAGGAGACAGAGATCAGAGTTTAGGGTGAGAAAGGGTAGTTGGAATTTGTGGAGCAGCCCAGTGGAGAGAAATGAGATGTACAGAGAAGCTCAAGAAAACTGTATAGGGTTCCCCTTGAGTCTTTTACTGATGAATACTAAGCTGCACATAAACAGAGCAAGACTCTACAAGTTTAGCGAAGAACATCTATTAAGGAAAGAACAATTACAATTACTAGAGAGCTGAAAAATTCTTGGAGCATAAACCTGGTTGAGAAATATTTATATTCTGTCCAGAGTAGAGAGAACTTATTGAACACTCCAGGTCTTCAGTGGAGACTACAGAAAAGCTATTTTGAGAGTAGGGCTAATATAGTTCTAGACACCAGGCTACTGTAGAACCATCAGTAACAGTTTAAAACAAATCTTGAAAGGAACATGTTCAACACTCTACTTAGGAAGACAACAAAAGCCAAACAACCAACAGGTTAGCATACATAATGTGTAACATATAATCACAATTAGTTGAAAGGCAAAGAAAGGAAAAGAGAGAAGAGGAGAGAATGGGGAGGGGAGGAGAGAAAATAGAACAGGGAAAGGAGAGAGAAAAGAAAAGGAAAGGAAGAGGTTAACAATTAACCTAGAAAAAAACAAACAAACAAAAACAATCTAGGGAAAAAAATTCAGTAGAAAACAAACTCAGAAATGGCATTAGTGGACAAGGAATGTAAAGTAGCTATTATGGATATGTTCAAAGATATAAAGGAAAACATGAACACACAGGGAACAAATGGTGGCTCAGTAAAGAAATGGAAATATAATAAAGAACTAAATGGAAATTTGAGTACAGAAAAACACAATATCATGAGGAATACTTGGAAGAACAGAAGCTGGCCGGAAAAAAAATTTAAGGAAAATCTAACAAGTACAAGTTTCTCTTTTCAGCTATCTTGTTGAACTGTGCCTAAAAGGGTCATATAAGTTAATACTAATAGACTCACTATTAATGTAGATCTGCACATTTGGAACATTCTTATGTAGCCCTGTACAGGCAGTATAAAATTAATTTTAAACAATTACATAAGTGCTGTATAGGATAGCAAAATAAACTTACTACATGTGATATTGTATGGCCTTTAGGTTATTGGTAGCTCAGTAGATCTCATCAATATGATATAAATGCCGAGAATCTATTTTAACCTTTGAATACAATGACAAAAATATATAATATTCTTATTTATGTTTTGGCCACTTTAGTTCAAGAGTTTATAGAAAGGTTTCGAAACCATGTTATGAAGGGAATAGAAGAAAGAACTGGCATATTTTAATCAAAAGAAGACGACTACCCTTAAATACTTTAAAGTAGTCTTTGGCAGCTCATTCATATTTAAGAATATGGTATTAAAAATATTGAAAGTTCTATTTATATGAAAGGAACTTTTAAAACACTTTTCAAAGTAATTTTAGAATTGCAGAAGTGTTAGAAAGAGTGTAGAGAGCTCTCATAGAATATATTCTCCACCCAACTTCATCTAGTGTTAACGTCTTAAATAACCGTGATGTGATAAACAAAACTAAGAAATTGACATCAGTTAACTGTTAACTATGAACTTTATTCTGATTTTACTGGTTTTTCCACTAATATCCTTTTTCTGTTCTAGGATCCAGTTTTGGATCCCACGTTGCATTTAGTTGTCATATCTCCTACTCTCTTTAGTCTGTGACTATACTTTTGTCTTTCATGCCCTTGACTCTTTTGACTCTTGAGAAAAGTATTGATCAGGTATTTTGTATATTGTTCTCAATTTTCGTTTGCCTGGAATCATCTCATGATTACATTAGGTTAATGGAGTACATTAAGGCTATATTTTTTTTTTTTGACAAATACTATAGAATTGATGTGCCCTTTACAACACATCCATATCAGGGTTATATTATGCCAGTATGTCTTATTATTTGGTAATGCCAACTTGATCATGTGGTTAAGGTGGTGTCAGTCAGATTTCTCCATTGTAAAGTTTTCTTTCTGTAATTAATAGATACTTTAGGAGATATACCTTGAGGTTATACAGATACCCTGTTTTCCCTTAAACTTTTGAGATGAAATCTTTTTACTGCTAGGCTTTATTATAGGACAGCTGAGTAGTCATTCTTTTTTTTTTTTTTTTTTTTTTTAAGTAGGCTCCACACCCTGTGCAGAGCCCAATGCAGGGCTTGAACTCACGACCCTGAGATCAAGAGTCGGATGCTTAACTGACTGAGCTGCGCAGGTGCCCCAAGTCATTCTTTTTTGTTATTCTTGCTAGGACTTTACCAGATAGCAATATTTGTAAGTCTTCTCTGCTGCTCAGCTTATCCAGAGAGGAATGCTTCAATTTCCTGCTTAGTGATAGGAAGCCTGATGGCCAGCCTTCTGGAACTTACTGAGGAGAATGCCAGGGAGTTTCATATTTGAGTACGTGGTCTTAATCCCCTTGTTGGCTACCGCTGAGCGCAGAGCCCAGCCTCTCTGATTTAGTTTCTCCTGAGTATAAACCCCGTGTTTCCAGGGGTGAGGTGAAGGTTGCATAGCTCCTAATTCCTTTGTGCCCCATGTCATCCCTGTCTCCTGAAGTGCTGCCAGCGCCTCAAGGCCAGTTTGTTGGGAGTCTTATCAGTCTGTCCCTCTAGGAGTACTTGGTTCAACTCTGCTCCGTCAATTAATCTGTCCGCTTTCTCTTTGTATATGTTTTGGGGTGGGATTACAGCTACCTCTTTTGTTAAGAATAGAGTTTGTGTTCGTGTTTCTTGTCCTATTTGTTGTTGGAAGGTATTTATAAAGTTGTGGACCCAGAGGTATATTTGGCCCTCTGTCCTAAAACTGAGGCCAAAGTAGATTTTCAGATTATTTGGCATCGCCTCTGAAGCATTCAAATACACAAACCTTTGGCATTTCATTTCTAAGAATCCATCTTACAGAAATATTTGCACATGTGCACAAAGATACACAGATAGGAAAGTTTTCAAAAACATCATCCACAACAGCCAAAATAAATAAATAATGGAATCAGCCTAAATGTAAGTAATAATAAGGAAATTATTAAATTAATGGTGATGTTTGTGTTATAGAACAGTGGGTAGCAGTTGGGAATAATGAGGTTTGTTTTTATATACTGACATGAGACGTTCTTAAAGACATATTATACCATACAGCAGTTTGCAGAGCAGCATTTTTGGTAGCATTTTATTCTCATATTTTTATGTATATACAAGTGTATAATTGAAAAGGAAAATATTTGGAAGAATATAAACCAAACCTTTAACAGTGGTATTTTGGAGATGATGAAAAGTGGAACTTTAATCTTTTGGCTTTGTATACTTTTGTATTGTATATATTACTTTTATAACAAGCTTATTACATTTTTATTTTTATTATTTTTATTTTTTTTAATTTATTTTAATGTTTATTTTTGACAGAGAGAGAGAGACAGAGCATGAGTGGGGGAGGGGCAGAGAGAGAGGGAGACACAGAATCCGAAGCAGGCTCCAGGCTCTGAGCTGTCAGCACAGAGCCTGACGCAGGGCTCAAACTCACAGACTGCGAGATCATGACCTGAACCGAAGTCGGATGCTCAACCGACTGAGCCACCCAGGCGCCCCAACATTTTGATTTTTAAATAAGAATATGAAATAGACTGCCTAAAGAAGTAGTTGAACAATGACTAGATTTCAAACAGAGGCTCTTTGAAAGAACTGTCTGCTAGATACTATCTCAGGTATTATTAAAGATTGCCCAAACTGGATTATGGTTTGGGGAAAAGAGATTTCACGATCATATAAGAATGGGAAAGTCTAGGTTAACACACCATATTCTCCTATAGAATTTCTGGGAGTCTTTAACATACTAAAAAGGATGATACTCTGCACAGTCTCACAAATATGATTGTTCTCCTCTTTTATGGTATATTTGTTAACATCTCCCAAAAGAAATGCTTTGTAGAACTGCACTTTTGTTGACATTGCTTTTATGTTTAGAGCAATAAGCACCATGTTAATCTGACTCTGTTTTGAACAATGAATTTTGAATAATACTGCTGTGAACGTTCCTGGGAAATACCAATTTAGTAAATTCCTTTATGCAAGGAAATGAAGGGCTTGAAAGATAGGAATTTTTCCCTAGATGCCTTCAAAACCTTCTGAACTCCTTCAAAAGGTAAGAAAGAAAGGTTATGAAAAGGGAACAAAATTTGGGGGCACCTGGGTGGCTCAGTTGGTTAAGTGTCTGACTTTGGCTCAGGTCATGATCTCATGGTTCGTGAGTTCAAGCCCCACATCAGGCTCTGTGCTGACAGCTCAGAGTCTCGAGCCTGCTTCAGATTCTGTGTCTTCCTCCCTCTCTGCCTCTCCCCCACTCATGTTCTCACTCTCTCTCTCTCTCTCTATTAAAAAAAATTTTTTTTAACGGGAACAAAATTTGGATTTCAAAAGAAAACTTAAATGTGCCTATTCACAGCTCACTTGGCTGGTATGAGTGGGTATCAAATCAGGATAATTGGTTCCACTTAACTGAGGGCAGCATGCCCAGCACAGAATTTAATGATCTCTACCTAGAAACTGTTTTCAGTGCATAGATGTATTGGTTAAACTCATAATTACAAACTAAAAGTGACACATCATCCATCACAAATCTAATGTATCATTAAAACTGGATCCAGCAACCACAGTGTAGCTGGATTTTGAAAATGATTTCTCAGAAAAATGAGAATATTTCTGATGATTTTCTCAGGTAGCATACTACATCAGGAGGAATAGAATCCTTCAGGGTCTCGCACAGATCCCTTCAGAGCCTGTGAAGTGGTTAGGTTTCAGTGAAAGTGCCAGTGTGAAGCTACTGCCAGGAGTTTGAGCAGCAGGTCAAAGCTAACAGCTTTTTTTGATGTTCACATTTTGAAAGTTTGATACCTTTTCTCAAACATATTTCCCAGTTGCCTTTCACTTGCGTCAGATTTACATGGTGTTTATTGCTCTAAATAGAGTAGCAGTGTGAACATAGGTGCAGAAGCTGAACAGCCCATTCTTGTTCAGTAACCAAGCAAACCTAGAGCACGGTATGTAGGACCTTGACCCTTGTAGTGAGGCATTGCACTTCATTCTGTAGATAGTTTTGGGGAGAGATGTGACAAGATCTTTTACTTTCAGGGGTGAACTTTGGTGGCAGATGGGAAAGGAAGCAGCATAACTCCTAATACAATCAGACTTCTTTATTTAAAGAAAGATTTCACTTGTGCTTTAGGACCCTTGATGACTAATTGGCATTTGTAGAATCTTTGAGTAATTTCTGGACATTTTATTTTTTTTATGAAGGCTTCAGATAGGTTGGTTTTAAGCTCTGATATTTTGAGCAACAGAAATGCCCTGGGATTCTGTCACTATTACTATTGTAACTGTCTATTTTAACTATACACTAGAAAAAAGTATGTTTAATACTTCCAAATGGCCAGGTTAAGCCATTTCATTCTTTTTAGTGATTTTATTATAGTATGATTTACATACAATAAAATTCATGCATTGTAAGTTTACACTTTAGTAATTTTTAGTGAATTTATAGAGTTGTGTAGCCATCATCACAATATAGACACAAAACATTTCCATCCCCCAAATCACTTAACATCTGTTTGCAGTCAATACCTACTCTTGTCCCCAGCTACAGATAATCAGTTATTTGCTTTCTGTTACTATAAAAGCGCCTTTTGTAGTTCTTTTACATAGAAATGGAATCATGTAATATATAGTCTTTTACAACCATTCCTTTTCATTTAGGGTAATATTTTTGAAATCATCCATATTGTGGCATACATCAGTATTTTGTATCTTTTTATTGCTGAATAATATCTTTTATAGAGATACACCTCATTGTGTTTACCTGTGTATCAGTGGTTGGAGACTTGGATTGTTTCTAGTTTTTGTGTATTCTGAATAATGATACTCTGAACATTCATGTATAAATCTTTGTGGGGATATTTGTTTTCATTTCTCTTGGGTAATAGATTCTAGGAGTAGAATTTCTGGGTCATATGCTAACTCTATGTTTAACTTTTTAAGAAACTAAAACTCTCTACAGGTGACATCATCTTGTATATAGAAAATCATAAGGAGTGCACAAATAAACTATTAGAACTAATAAATGAATTCAGCAAGAGTCAATATCTGTACCCAGAAATCATTTGTATTTCTGTATACTTGGCAGTGGACAATCTGAGATTAAAATTAAAATAATTTCATTTAAAAAATAATAATACTTAGTAAATTAACAAAAGAAGTGTAAAACTTATGGCCTGAAAACCATGGAACATTTTTGAAAGAAATTAAAGATATAAATAATAAACGGAGACCATTCGTATTCATCAGTTGGAAGACTTAAAGCATTCCCGCCAACCATGTATGAGGATTGCAGTTATTCGTGCCCTCACAACTTTTGTTGTACAATACTTAGTTATCCTTTTTGATTATATACATTCTGGTGAGTGTGTCGTTGTGTTTTAATGTACATTTCCCTAATGACTAATGGTGTTTGCACATTTTCATGTGTTTATTAGCAGTTCTTATGTTTTCTTTGGTGAAATGTCTAAGTCTTTTACCTACTTTTAAATTGGGTTATTTGTTGTTGTTATTGATTTATAAGAGTTCATTTTATATTCTGGTCCTTGATATGTATTCTGACTTGTATGTTCAAGTCCTTTATCAGATGCATGATTGGGAAATAATTCCTGCCAGTCTGTGGCTTTACTTGTCATTTACTTAGTTGTGTTTTTCTTTTTTTTTTTTTTTTTTAATTTTTTTTTTTTAACATTTATTTATTTTTGAGACAGAGAGAGACAGAGCATGAACAGGGGAGGGGCAGAGAGAGAGGGAGACACAGAATCTGAAACAGGCTCCAGGCTCTGAGCTGTCAGCACAGAGCCCGATGCGGGGCTGGAACTCACGGACCGCGAGATCATGACCTGAGCCGAAGTCGGCCGCTTAACCGACTGAGCCACCCAGGCGCCCCAGTTGTGTTTTTCTTAAAGTAGAGAAGTTTTTTATTTTTAATAGGATGCAATTATCAATTTTTTTCTTTCATGTCTTGTGCTTTTGTTGTCATATCTAAGAACACTTTTCTAACCCAAGTTACAAAGACTTCCTGTATTTTCTTCCAGAAGTTTTCATTCTTCCATTAAGTCTACGAGGCATTTTGATTCATTTTTGTATGTGGCATTAAGTAAGGATCTAATTTCATTACTCTGCATATGGATATATAGTTGTACTAACACCAGTTGTTGAAAGACTTTTTTCCCACACTAAAATTTTTTGACACCTTGGCCAAAAATCAATGGACCACAAACTTAGGGGTTTATTTGTGGACTCTCAGTTCTCTTCCATTGATTTATATGCCTACTAATATGCCAATACCAGACTGTCTTGATTCCTGGAGCTGTATTGTAAGTTTTGAAATGGAGTAATACAAGTTCTCCAGCCCTTTTTTCTTTTTCAGAATTGATTTGGCGATTCTAGGCCTTTTGTCTTTTCTGTTACATTTTAGGAGCAGCTTGTCTTCTTAACAATGTTGTCCTCTAACCCATGAGCATTCATTTATTTAGATTTTCTTTTCATTTAGATACTTTTGTTTTAGATGTTGTTTAATTTCTCTCAGCAATGGGTTGTAGTTTTGAGGATATAAATCTTACACTTCTTTTGTTAAGTTTATTTCTAAGTATTTTGTTCCTTTTTTGATGCTATCATGAATGAAGTTGTTTTCTTAATTCCATTTTTGGGTTGTTTATTCCTAGTTTATAGAAATAGAGTTGGTTTTTGTATATTGACTTTGTGTTCTGTGACCTTGCTAAACTTATTAATTCTAGAAGGGTTTTGTTTTGTTCTGTTTTTTTTTGGGGGGGGGGGGGCGCAAGTGAGCAAGGGGCAGAGAGAGAGAGAATCCTAAGAGGGGCAGAGAGAGACAGAGACAGAAGCATTGCTCACCTGAAGTGGGGTTCACCCAAAGCGGGGCTCATCCGAAGCAGGGCTCACCCAGAGTGGAGCTCGAGGTCACCTGATATGGGACTCAGACTCAACAACTGTGAGATCATGACCTGAGCTGAAGTCAGTTGCTTAATGACTGAACCACCCAGGCACCCTTTATTTACTTTTTCTCTTTTTCCCACCTTCCTGCACTGGCTAGAACTTTCAGTACCTGCTTAATATAAGAAATGAGAGCTGACATGTATCCAACCTTAAGGGAAAAGCATTTACTTTTTAACCATTTCATATAATTTCACTGTAGATTTTTCAGGATGAGGAACTTCTGTTCTTTGTTGAGAGTTTTTATCATGAATAGGTAGGTGTTTGATTTTGTCAGATTGCTTTTTTCTGCGTTTATTAAGGTGATCATATATTCTTTTTTGTCTCTTAATATGGCATATTACCTTGATTTTTGGATATTAAACTAGTCTGAATTCCTGTGATAAATCCTACTTGGTCAATGTATAATCCTTTTAAAATGCTACTAACTATGGTTTGCTAGTGTTTCATTAAGGGCTATTGTATCTGTGATCATGAGGGATATTGATCCCTAGTTAATTTTCCTTTGGCTTTGATATTAGAGTAATATCGGCCTCACAGAATGAGCTAGAAGTGTTTCTCTTCTGTTTTCTGAAAAAATTACGAAGGATTAGTTTTATTTCTTGTTTTAAATATAGCATTTACCGGTGAAGGCATCTGGGCTTGGACTTATCTGTGTGGGAAGATTTTTAATTACTAATTAAATGTCTTCATTTGTTTTATTTCTACCTAGATTTTGTGTTTCTTCATGAGTAGGTTTGGTAATTTTTATTTTTCCGGGAATTGTTCTGTTTCCTCTGAGTTATCTGATTTATTGACATAATTTGTTCATAATTTTACCTTATAACTTACCAATCTATAGGGTTGGTATTGTCTCTTCTTTGATTCTTGAATTAGGCAGTTTATGTCTTCTATTAATTTCTTAGTCTTGTGTCTTTTTTTTTTTTAAAGAACTTGGCTAAAATATTATTCAGTTTAATTTTTCCTAGCTTTATTGAGGTATGACTGACAAATGGTAATATATTTAAAGTGTCCAACATGATGATTTGATACATGTATACATTGTGAAAGGATTCCCACAATTGTTAACAAGTTAATTAATACACCTATCACCATACATGGGTACTTTGTGTGTATGTGTGAGAGAATGCTTAAGATCTGCACTCTTCACTAAATAGGAGATTAGGTAATTTATGGGAGACTTCTCTTCTGGTAAAAGTATTTAAATTTCCCTTTAAGCATTGCTTTAGCTGCATCCCATAATTTTTAATTTTTTGTTTTTATTTTCATTCAGTTAAAAATATTATTTAACTTTTTTGTGTGATTTCTTCTTTGACCCTTGGGTTACTTAGAAGTGGGTTGTTTGAGGGGTGCCTGGGTGGCTTAGTTGGTTAAGTGTCCGACTTCGGCTCAGGTCTTGATCTCACGGTCCGTGAGTTCAAGCCCCGCGTCGGTCTCTGTGCTGACAGCTCAGAGCCTGGAGCCTGCTTCAGATTCTGTGTCTCCCTCTCTCTCTGACCCTCCCCCATTCATGCTCTCTCTGTGTCTCAAAAATAAATAAACATTAAAAAAAAAAAGAAGTGGGTTGTTTGATTTCCAAAAATTTGGGGTTTCCCCATATTTATTTGGATTCATGTGTTTTGGGGCTCTGTTAGATGTAAATGTATTTATAATATGTTCAAAGAGGTATATAATTCAATGATAATGGTTAGAGATTTTAATAGTCTACTCTCAAAAACTGATTAAAACAATCAGAAAAAGCTAAGAGTATAGAAGATTCAAACATCCCTATCAGCCACTTTGACCTGATATTACAGAATCTTCGCACAACAACTACATAAAACATAAAACAAGTCTCAAGAAATTTTAAAAGACTGTAACCATACGAAGTATGTCTCTGACCACATCAGAATTAAGTAAGATATCCACAGTACGCCTATTCTTTGTCTGGGGCTTGCTATAGAAGCCTCAGAAGTGCCTCAGGGCACCTGGGTGGCTCAGTCGGTTGAGTGTCTGATTTGGGCTTAGGTCATGATCTCATGGTTCACGAGTTCAAGCCCCCACATCGGGTTCTCTGCTGTCAGCGCAGAGCCCGCTTTAGATCTTCTGCCCCCATCTCTCTCTGCCTCTCCCCCACTCTTATAAAATAAAATTAAAATAAAATAAAATAAAATAAAATAAAATAAAATAAAATAAAATAAAATAAAATAAAATAAAGAAGTTGTAAATCCCTCAAGCTCAGGGTTCTTCTCCTGTTACAACCTGCTGCAGGTGTAGGCATCCATCCTGGGCCTTTAAAACATTGCCTTTGTGGCACTTGAGGGGCATGGAGAACTGATGAAAACAAACAAGAAGCTCTGACCATTGCCATTGCCCTGAGTAATGAAGTTCTTTGTCTCTGATGTGAGGCTTGTGTTTTTGCCTGTGCCCATGAAACAGTAATAGGCTGTCTTGTTAGCTTAAAAGTAAGGTAAATCTCCGACACTGTATAGTTCCTGACAGTTTCCTTTAGTTCTTTGAACATATTTTTAACAGCTCCTCTGAAGTCTTTGTTAAATCTAATATCTAAGGACCCCGAGACCTTTTTATTGACTGCATTTTTTTACATTAGCCTCTGAGTGTAAGTCACACTTTGTTTCTTTGCATGTCTCTTCATTTTTTGCTGAATATTGGATATTCTGGATAGCATATTGTAGCAACTGTGGGTTCTGAGTCCTCTTCCTCCCCCCACTCCCGTTTCCCAAGCTGTTCTTGTTTCCTTAGTGTAGTTAGCTTGCCTGGACTAAATCTGTGACATCCATCTTCCCCACAATGTGTGACCACTGATGTTTCTGCTCAGCTTTTGTTCTTTATTGTTTTGTTTTTATTTTTAAGCCTGGATTTCTAGGGTAACCCTTGTGTCTGTATGGATTAGCATTTATCCAAATATCAGTCAGAAGTTGTGCTCAAATAACTCAAGCCAGTAAGCCTTCCACTCTTAGCTGATGGATCTGGGTGTGGTTTGGGCAATGCATTCAAAGTTCAGGTCATTTTTTAGCCGGCCTCAGCTTTTGCTTTCTGCGGGGCTCTCTCACTTGTGCTCTGAATACACACATAGGTTCCGCTGGCTGGGGATATGTAGGTCATCTGGACCTCTTCTTGGCTCTGCTGCATATACGCATGGCTTTCAGTCTTCCTGGATTATATGGAGAACTTCTCAAGCCTTCTTACTATTTTTTACCTCACCAAACTCCCTGTTACATCCAGCCTATCATCTGCTGTTTGCCCCCAAATCACAGTCTCAGGCTAGCAGAGACACTGGCCCTTCCTTTTCACTTGCCACCAACATTGCCACTTTAGCTGGCAGTGCTCCACATCGAGTGTGCCCCTCTGATGGCAGCAGCAGGGCCACTAGCTTCTGGGGCCTGCCGTACCCTGGTTGAACAACTACTCCCACAGAGCTGGGGAGCTTGGAACAGACCCAGGCCAGAATGGCACACACAGACTCACTGATTTTACCTGAACTGTGGTAATTTTTATGAATAAATCCTTCTTGGTTTG
Source organism: Puma concolor (assembly GCF_028749965.1). Lineage (NCBI taxonomy): Eukaryota > Metazoa > Chordata > Mammalia > Carnivora > Felidae > Puma > Puma concolor. The sequence continues at coordinate 116,454,295 of NC_141672.1, forward strand.
TTGTATGCCTTTGGCCAGTTTCCAGTTTTTGACAATTTTGTCCAGCTGTATAGCTGCTTTTGGGGAAGAGCATTTGTTGACATCCTCAAACCATCATGCTAGAAGTCTAAAGTCCCAATCTGTATCGTTCTGCCATTGATCCTGGTGTATCTTAACTGCCTATTTGATTCTCTGAGATCACGTAAGACCCTTTCCCTTACCTGCCCAGCTAGATCATGGAACGGCAGCAAAAGAACCAACTTGGGGAAAGTGGCTATAAAACACTAGGACCACAGTGGACATGGATTTTTCCCGTAGTTAACTAGGAATCATTTACAATGATCTGCCATTATTTACACTTTGATTCTGTGTATAACTGGTAAAATACATTTGCAAAGCAAATGTTTACATAGCATCATTATATTTGTATATACTTTGTAGCAGCTACAAAGATTAAAATATTTGTGTGTGTGATGAGCTTCTAGAAACACTGGTCCCCATTGCACTAACATTCTCCCTGATTTTTTCCCACTTATTCAATAAATACACATTTATTGATTATCTAAGGTATACACATGCACAACGAGTGATGCCAAGAGGAAACAGATATGGATTTCATCCTCAAGGAGCTTACAGATGAGCATGATTCATCATGAACATGAAAAATATAAGTGGGAAATGCTGGATGCCATTCAAAACGTTCAGATGTGTGCCCTAGAGTTCCATGGGCTAATTGAAATGTCCGTGTCTGACCAGTTCTTAATTATCACCCATCACTTGTAGCACCTGATCTTCCTGCTTACATTCTCCTCCTGGTTGCCTTTATATTTAGATTTTTCTGTCAGTGAAAACATGCACCTAGTGCTTCCACATACACTTTTCTTATGGATGATATTCGTGTGGTTCATACCAGCCTGGGACATGAGTGGGGAGCGTTTCCAGTTACAGACAAGGAAACTGAGATCAGAGAGACTGTGTGACTTGCCCAACTTCACGTTATTAGGACGTGACAGAGTCAAGTTTTGAATAGAAGGTCTTTGTACTTGAAATCCTGGGCTTTTTCCAGTATGCTGTACTGCCTCTCACAGTACAGATTTCCTCTCCTCTCCAGCCAGCAGGTAGTTGGGAAAAACTTAGTGGGTCAGGTCAGACTTGGAAGCAGTTTTTACTTAAGTGTATTTCTGGATAGACACAGAAATGAAGCAACAAAACAAGACTATTCAGGCTACTCTTCAAATCATTTCCCTCTAAGGGTTTTTAGTGACTTAATTTTACATAGTCAGAGAGTCAACATCTCCAGTTGCTTCTTACACATTTCTCTGGCACATGTGGGATCATTACTTTGGACACAGCATGTTCATCATTTGCCATCTCTCCCTCAGTCTCTAGTCTCTTTTAATGTTGTCATTCTCTGTGAATGACACCCCCAACCACCCATTCTCCCAAGCCTGGTTTCTCCAGGAACCTGGAGTCCTTGACTCCTTTCTTATCTTCACCCCAACATCTAATCCTGTCATTCCCATCCTACCTCATAGGGTTGTTGTGTGAATAAACTGGCACAGCATGTGAAAAAGAACTCTGAAAGCTGTGAAGGAGAGGTATTTCTTTTCTCTGAGGAAGCGCATCTATTCAAGCATCAGGGATAAGAATGAGGCCTTAGAGGCCATTCAGATGTAACGGTCTTACAATATTGACACTTGTGTCAGTGAAATGTGGACTTGTATCTTCTGTGACTGTGGCTGTGACTTCATGGTCTTACATGCTGACAGCACTCTGTTCTCTCCAAAGTACTTTCTCAGAAGGAGAGGAAAAGAGAGAGTAAGTGACATGCACAAGATGATAAAACTAGTAAGAGGTCCAGCAGGAGTAGAGCTCCTATTGGCTAAATGCAGAGGCCTCTTAAACTAGAAATCAAAGTTGATTTTTTTACACTCCATCACTTACCATCTGTGACTTAGGATGAGTGGTTTAGCCCTCTTAACTGTCAGCCTCTACATAGAAGACAGAAATAGAATTTTTCATAGAGTTGTTATAAGGATTCAGTGAGTACATGAGCCAGAGTGCCATGTAGAAATGATAGCTGTTGGATGACTTTCACCCTGCCCCACCTGAAGAGCGACGTTAGGTTGGTCTTCCTCTGTACTTTCCCTTAGAGAACTCATTCTACCTGGTGTATTTATTTGACTGCTTCACTTTAGATTCTCTGCAGTTCACAGATCTTTCCTGGAGATTGTTGACTTAACATTTCATTGAAAACCAGCTTCAGGAGTTTTCGTGTTTTCCTCTCTGCCCTTTTTCTCCTAATTTTCCCATTAAGGTTTTGACAGAATTCTGATGAACTCCTTTAGTTGAAAATTGTGAAATTATCCTTATACTTTCTGGCCCCAAGATGAAGGAGATTTTAAGTTCACTATTAGGAAAATCAGAAGTGTCCAGCAACAGAATGGGCTGCCTCAGCGAGTAATAAAGTTACCCATGACTACAAATATATGAGGCTCTTGACAAGCAGAGCTTTGACTTGCCTTCACTTCATCTGTCCCACCCAGTTCCCGAGTTCTGCAAGCCACAGAAATATATATTGCAGAGAGGGCTGTAACAAACAGATGAGCTACCTAAGTGTTGTATTTTTATGGTTTTGGAATTTTTGATTCATGTTTTTATACTACTGTAGTTAAGTGAATTGATGAAGATAGCAGGTGAACTATTTGTGAAGTGAGGAAAGTTGTCGAACTTCCCTGGGGATTGCCAAATTACAGAGAGCAGAGTTTAATGTTAGTCTGAAGTTAAAGAGGTGGCTCTTGAATCTCCTGCAGAGCCGAAGACCCACAGCTGTGCCTCAAGGCTGGCGGTAGCCTGGGCCTGTGCTGAGAGCACCTACACTCCTCCATACTGCACATGTTATTCCATGTTTGATAAAGTAGCTAAAAATACTGAGGTTTTATCAGTAGATGAGACTTTTATGTGAAAGGTTTGACAGGTGATGCATGCTGCTTTCAGGATTAAAAAAAAATTACTTGGTCACTGCTGTGTCCTTCTGTGAGATGTTTTATCCTCAGCCGTCACCTTCCCTGTCCCTTACCCACAACCATTATAGTGACCAAAAAGTCTGCTTGCTCTACAGTGATGTGTCTTGAATAGTGCCCATTAGTTTTCAGTAGTTACCCCTGGCCTGCATGTTAGCCTTCAGTTTAATGGCCTTTTTTATGTTCATTCATTTTATTTTATTTCCCATCGTGGTTTTGTTTATTTCTTTTTTGTTTTTTGTTTTTCTGTTCTCTTTTTTAAAACCGTCGTGGTTTGCCCTTCATATTCCCCAATGTTTGCACATGACAAGATGTTGCCATCCCAACATTACCTCCCACTTCACTGACCAGTGCCACTACTGACCATCTAGCACCAGCCACAACGGGACCACTGCCTTCAGCTCCTCGGGATGTCGTGGCCTCGCTGGTCTCTACCCGCTTCATCAAATTGACATGGCGGACACCTGCATCAGATCCTCATGGGGACAACCTTACCTATTCTGTCTTCTACACCAAGGAAGGGATTGTTAGGTAAGTGTCTGTATGTCTGGAGCCAGTGGTTGCATCTTGGTCTACCCCAGGCCAGTCATGCTCACCCTGGCTCTTTGTTGTGCAGAATCTGTACCAATTTTCAGTCCAGAAAATATGACCACCAAGATGCATATTTCCCAATTTTAGGTCATTAAAACTTATCCCAAATAGAGTCAAGTCCTGGTATTCTTTCCTGCCTCCCTGGAATGACTTGGGGAGAAAGTAGATAGAGCTTTTTAGGTAGAAGTATTAAAATGTAATGAGGGCTGTTCTTTTTTCATAAGATTCAGTCAGCACAGCCTATAGGATGTGGCTTACTTAGAACATTCAGATTCTAGAAATTAAGGTAGACTTAATTTACGGAAGTAATCATAAATGAGTATTTGCCTGCACCCTTATGTGGATGTGGACTGCCCAGCTCTAGGGGGTCTCCTTGATGATACAAGAGTAATTAGTAGCTAATTTTCCTAAAAAACAGCACTTCCATTAAATTTCTCTCCATCTCCACCTCTTTTAGGAGCTCATGTTGCTTCTCCATTGCTTATGGGAGATTTTCCAGAATCCCCAGGCCACTTTACCCAGAGTCCAGCTTTATTTTATCTGTCCAGCCTTACTTGCCTCACCTCACAGTTTAATTCACTTTCTAATGAAACCAGTCCAGTTCCTATCATACACTGCCTTTCTTCAAGTGCGTTCTCTTCTGTTACTTCCCCCTTTCCCAACTGAAGCTGAAGTTAGTGAATCCTTTGTGGCCCAGATTAAGCCCCATGAAGTCCTCATGCATTTTTCTCCACTTTTTCGCATAGTCTTTCTCTTATATGCATTTCTGCCACTAATATTGCACTTAATTATGACAACATAGGATCTTATACTGCCATAAATTGTTACTCTTCTATTTTATGTATATTTGTGTTGTTTTCCCAACCAAATTATAAAAACTTTCGGAAGAACCAAGCCGCATGCTGTGTATTCTTAGCCTTGTCAAGTAGATTTCTTTATTCATATCAAAATAAGAAAGCTGAAATCACTGTTTGGGCTAGGGCCCTCACAGATGAAATAAAGCTTGTGTTTCTACCAGGGTGCTTACATCTGGTACATATTGTATTTAATAACTAGACTGTCAAGTTCCACAAATACAGGAACCTAAATCATAATCCCTTGATTTAATACTTTTGAGAAGTCCGAGTGACCTAATTTGAGCCAGTTGGAGATAGATAGAGCTTTGAGATAGATGGAGCTTCTGCTAGAATGATGTTTATCTGAACACTGTACCAGATGTTTTGGGCATTGCAAAGATAAAGAAACATGGTTCTAGACACAAAAAGGCAAGACGTTACTACCGAATGGCTTGTGTTAGAATGCCTCCAATGGTCTTTCACATCTCCTTGCTAATTTCATGATATTTCACAAAAGAAAAAACCATTTAGTAATTCCTCAGAATAACAAACTTCTTTCCATTATAGGTCCTTTGTCTCTGCTGTTCCTTCTACCAGAAATGCATTTCCCTCACAAACAACTGTTTCTGGCTTCTTACCAGTCATCTTCAGATGACACCTTCGTAGGCCTTCCGTGAATACTCACCCGGCTTAGCCCCCACTCCAACCCTATCACACAGTGATGTTCTGGGGCCAGCTTGTTTCCAAGCCTGTTGTTAAATTTTCAGGAAATTTTGTAAACCCATGACAACTTGGTAGCTCAAAATGGGGTGTGGCATGAGTATTTACTGAGACAAGTGCTACAAACCAGAGCTAGTTATTAAACGTTGACCACAACACCACTGCTGTCACATCATCCTGTTTTGTCTTTCTGCTTTTGTTTCCAGAACACGGAACACTCTGAAATTTTCTCTCTTTATTAACCAATTTCTGGTGTCTGTCATATCAGTAGAATATCACCAGCACCTGGAACAGGGCCTGGCATATAATTGCAGTAAATAAATACTTGTCCAGGGAATAAATTCATTTCAGTCAATGGAGAGGTAACAGCTTATTCAAGAAGTCATGTTGGGATAATTGACTCCATTTGGTGAAAAGAATGGAAGTTCTACAGCTCTGTCTTATATCATGTATGACAATAAGTTATAGATAGATGAAGAGATTTTAAAGCTTATAAATGTATTAGAAGAAAATACAACTGCTTTATCATTTGAGTGTGAAAGGCCTTTTAAAGGAAGACAGGAAATCCAGAAGCCACAACAGGAGAGATATACAAAGCTTATTATACAACAATGTAAAATTCCATGTGATAAAACATCATAAACAAAATCAAACCATGAAGTGATAAGCTGGGGAAAAATTGGTAACAGTTATAAGAAAATAATATTGCCATCCAGTCTATATAAAGAGCTCCTATAAGTCATAACTAAAAGATACTCCAAGAGGCAAATGGTACAAGTGGATGATTAACAGAAGTTAATGGAAAGCCTGTTAAAATTAAAAAAGGTTTTGCCATCACTTGTGGTCTTGGAGATACAATGTAATAATACAAAAAGTGAAACCATTTTTCACTTAACAAAGTTGGCAAAGATTTAAATTGATAATATCTAGTGTTAAGCAAGTTAAATGCTGGGAAGAAATCCACTCTAGGCTTTTGGTGGCAATATAAGAGTAGCCTTTGGAGAAAGTGGTTTGGCAGAATTATTTTTTTACTCTCTTTAATGCATATACCTGTCAGCCCAACAGTTACACTTCTGGGTGTTCTATAGATAACTGGTATGCATAGGGTACTCATAAAAATGTTTATTGTAGCATTGTTTGTAAGAATGAAAAGAGGAATGAAAGTAAATGCCCATTCGTGGAGAAATGAGCACATAATTAATATATGTATATCCACATGAAATGTGATATAGGAATTTTTAAATGATGTGTCTATATATTTTGATGTGTATGTAAATGCTTAGAACAGTGATTCTCAAACAGGCAGTTTGCCCATCCCTTGGGAGACATTCGGCAATGTCTGGTGACATTTTTGGTTATTACAACTGAGATGAGGGAGGATGCTTACTGATGTCCAATGAGTAGAAGCCACAGATGCTGATAAACGTCCTGCAATGTGCAGGACAGTCCCTTACAACAAAGAATTATCCTGCCCAGCAGCTCGCTAGTGCCAAGATTGAGAAAAGCTGACATGGAGAGATCTGGTAAGATACAGGTCAGTCCATGCCACAGTTAGATGTCAGGGAAGGACATGCTTTGAGGAGAGAGAAAAACTGGGACTTCCAGATTTTTTTTTTTAACTATATATACTTTTGTTTTTAATGAGAATCTGTCACTTCAATTTAAAATTAAATTGTCAGGCAGGAAGACAAGGCAAGTATATATAAAGGAAGAAGAGATGCAAGGAGGATCCAACTTAATGTGTCTGTCTGGTGTTTGAAGGATGGGAAAGTAAGAAAGCTGGGTTAAGTGGCCCAGAGTTTTGGTAGGAATTAGTAAGAGATTATAATAAAGTGGAAGTTTGGAGCCAGATGTCATAATGCCAGTAAGAATTTGGACACAGTCAGTTAAGAAGGGACCATTTTAGACTCCTGAGCAAGTGTGCACTGTGATTTTATTAGCTTTTCTTAGTAGTTTATGAGCACTGCATAGAAGAGGAGAAGAAATAGTCAGCGAGACAAATCAGGTAGTTAACCTAGTCGTGCGGTAGGTATGGCCTGGACGAAAGGGAGAGCCGTGACTTGGAGTGGACAGAATAAATATGGGGAATATTTCAAAGGAAGGTTCTTAGAGACTAATTTTTTTGTCACTTCATTTGTGAATGAAGCGTATGATTTCTGAATATAAGCAATGAAGGAGTAGAAAGAACACTAAGTCAGAAGACTAGATCCTGCTCACTTGTTTTATAAATAGAATTTATTTGACCTTTATAAGCTTAACTTTTCCCATCTGAAAAACGAGGGTCATAACTTTTCTTCATAGACTTATAATCAGAATGCAGTGTGAGGATGTATGCCACTACCCGAATTTACAAAGCCTTCCACTTCCTGCATTTGAAAAATCAACCACCAGGTGGCAGTATGTGTCTTGGTCATATATTGGTCATGTGTATTGGGTGCCAGAGTTTCTTGAGATTTCAAAGGGTCCTTCCTCTGCGTTTTCATCTAGGAAATGTTCACCTTTTTTTCCCCCCCAATGCCTTTAGTGTAATAGAAGTGCATTTCTGATACTAGGGACTAAATGGAAAAAAAAAACAGAGTGAGTTATTCCAAAATTAATAGCATTTCAGAGATGGACGAAACCTTAGCTATAAGTTGAGCCCAGGAGTTGGCAAGGCAGGAAGACAAGGCAAGTATATTGGACCTTGGACCAAATCAGCCTTGTTATTTTTATGACCCAGGAGCTAAGAATATTTTTACATTTTCAAATGGCTACATTCTAATAGGTTATATAAGTAACTACATAATATTTTCCATTTTGTCTGTAAATATTTGCTTTCTGGCTCAGAAGGAATTAATGATTGGCCTACAGTCCCCCAGAAAGCTAGTAGCTTGCCAAAAGTAGAATTGAAGCTCTTATCGCCTAGCCCAGCACTGTCTTAATATAAAAAATACCTTTGTCTTTCTCCCTTGATTCTTTGCTAACACATTCTAACCTAAGTTCCATTGTAATGTCACACATTTATGAGAATTGTACTTTGTAACTCACCCTGGATCTTGTCCTCAAGTCAAAAGTTTTTTCTAGACAGACACATGGTTCTGGGACCTCAAACCAATCTGGTGTTACAAGCTTTTGCAGGTACATGCTGGGTATTTATTTCATCTGAAGGAATCATACCTATTACTGATTTTTTAAATTGTAATGCTTCTATAGAAATTTATTCCAGATTTTTAGCTCTCTTCACTCATTTCTCTTGTTTTTTTCCCTTTCACATAGGAATGAACAAAAAATATACACGTTATTATTACTATACAAAGGTTTACATACAGAAGGTAAATTTCCGTTCGTGCATCTGCACGCGTTTGTGAGTGCTGCAGTATGAGCATTCTGCTCAGTTCTTATGTAATATGTGAATGTGAATGAGACACTCACTTCAACTTAAAGTAAAATGGTGCCTCCCCCAACTGTCTTTCCCAAGATAGTCTCAGCTTTTTGTACAGTTAACTTTTTGTTTGAACTTTTATGTACAGAGTGAGCAGAACAGACCACCTGTGCTCTCACAGGGAGCTTTTTTTTGGTGAAGTGTAAAATACCAGACAGCAATCATTTGTGATCAGACCAAAGGTCAGAAACTTCAAAGTGTAAGAAATCAGCTCATATCCTCCATTTAAATGTTGTGATTTGGAGGGTTAGCTGAAGAGAAAACTACCTGTATGTACCTCAGGTATCTTAGAGCAGTAACTGTTCCCAGAGTGCTCTTCTCCAGTGGACCTACCTGCTCATATAGAGACAGACACTCTATAAGTATGATGTGGGTACTGTTTGTTTGTTTGTTTGTTTTAAATTAAAATGAGGTAGTTTTAAAAAGTATAGAAAGCTATTGAAAAACACAAATATCTGAAATGTAAATGTTCACATACAATCAGGCCAATTGACATATGGTCATGTAGAACTAAATTAATTTTAATCAGTGATTTCAGAGAAAATTACCAATATTTTAAAGTAAGAATTTTAATTCAATAGATTATATGGTTTCAAGTAATTTCTTCCACAGAGTAGTTTTGGGCCTTTTTTATTACTGTCAGGATAGATACAGAGCTCTCCTTACATGATCGGTGATCCATAAAGGCCAGCTATTTGTCTAATACAGTGAATGAATACTTCAATATTTGTTGAAAACGCTTGTGTCGTATGAATTAGTTTTTATTATAGTACATACAGTAGGCTGAGCATAATTATGGACCCAAGTGTGGACACACAGACCCTGAGGATAGAGAAAACAAATAACTGCTTTTATGTTTTCAGTTCATAGCACCAGACCACTGGATTCATTTGTCCTGTTTGTCATAAAATTTGTCAAATATTTCAAATCAGTTTGGAAATCATTCAAAAAGGGTATTTGTTTTTTTTTTAATATTTTTTTTTATTTAACGTTATTCATTTTTCAGAGATGGAGAGAGATAGAGTGTGAGCAGGGGAGGGGCAGAGAGAGAGAGGGAGACACAGAATCCAAAGCAGGCTCCAGGCTCTGAGCTGTCAGCACAGAGCCCGATGTGGGGCTCGAACCTATGGACCGTGAGATCGTGACCTGAGCTGAAGTCAGAGGTTAACCAACTGAACCACTCAAGCGCCCCAAGAGTATTTGTTTTAACAAATAAATTATAAAAATCAGTATCAGGATTGGCTTATTTTAAAAATTGGATACTTAGGATTCATTTAAATGTTTAATGTTCCCAACTTTAAAAGTGTTAATCTCTAGTTTTCTTTTTATTGGGTCTTTTATCCAAAATATACACAGACTTCCTTGATATTTTTTGATAATTGGGTCATACCTGTAATCAGCTTCTGTTTGTCTCCCTGGAAATCACTCTTTAAAAACTTAATGATTCCTAAAACCTGCAAAATTGATGACCAGCTGTCCCATTTGAAATGGCAGTGAGAAGATCCTTGTCTGTGCCTTCTCTGAAAGGAAGTTGTGGTTATGACCTGCAAAGTCAGTCATGTTTAAGCAAAATGTCAGTAAGTTATCAGGCACGTGTGATATTGTTCTTTGCCAGTGTCTGTATTCTGTGCCCTGTTCCACCCCAAAGGTTTGCTTTTTTGAGAGTTCATTTGACTTCAATTAAGATTTTGATGTGGTATTATATCTATAGGACTTGCAGTGAAAATGAAACCGCACATTCTAGAAGTATTCTTAATCAATGCTGTTTCTTTCCAAACCCCTCTTTGTCTAAAGGGAACGTGTTGAGAATACCAGTCGCCCAGGAGAAATGCAGGTGACCATTCAAAACCTAATGCCAGCCACTGTGTACATCTTTAGAGTTATGGCTCAAAATAAACATGGCTCCGGAGAAAGTTCAGCTCCACTCCGAGTAGAAACACAGCCTGAGGGTGAGTCTTCCACCTGTCTGTTGGCCATACCTGTAGGTAGACTTATAGCAAGGTCTGTCTTCTGTGTAGCCTTGTGGAAAGTACCAGTTCCTTGCCATCAAGGACTTGTGAATTAGGGCAGATAAAATTAATTCCCATCAAACAGTAGCAGGTGGTGTAAGGCAATATGATTCTGCCGATACACAGTCCAATTTTATTGATCCTGTAAGACCTACCTCAGATGTCTTCTAGCGTCTTTCCTCTGATCCTTTCTACCTAATATTGTACCTCTATTATTCTAAGGAAAGTAGGCAGCACAATCTTTTGGTCAAGAAGTTTGATTAGAAGAAAGAGGTGAAATAAGAATGTAGGTGGAAGGGGAACCTGATTCTCTTGAGGGTATTTGAGGGATGGAAAGCGAGTATAACATGTTTTGGCAAAAGACAAGTTAGCAGAAAGAGACTTACACTTCATTTGGAGGTGTTCAGCCTGCGGCGGGCGAAGGTGTAAGTGTTGGAGTCAGTCCTCAGAAAATATTTCACATGTTTAGCTGAATAAACCATCTGAAAATGTTTTCCATTTATTATGCCACTGTGCAGGTTAAATGGAAGAATTTCTTAGTGCCTTTTAAGGATAATATTTGCTTATGTTTACCCAGTGAATATATTGAAAGTGATTTCAAGGGAATTGGGGGACTGTTTTGTTTTCCTTTTCCTTTGATAAGTTAGAGGAAAGTTTTCCGTAGCAGGAGAAGTGTGACAAATCCCACCTGTCAGGCTGCACAAAAGGATGCTCTTAACATTAAATGAATAACATGATTTATGGCTAAATAAAGAAACAACTGTCAGAATAACCACATTTAGGTTTCTCTACTTTGGTAGCAAAACTGTCAAACTGTGGTGCTGTTATTTAAGAAATCCAATTTGTTTTACATTTTGCTAGTTTTTTCCCCTTCTCCTAAAATCTAATGGATTCTGTTGCAGAAACACTAGCACCAGAGAAATTGTTTTCAAATATAGAATGTCTACCAAAGTGTAGGTGTAGGCAACTTCCAGAATTTGTGTATAAATTGGAACTGGAACCTATCAGACAAAAAGAATATAGTAAAAAGGTATGGGAACTGTTGTAGGAGGTAGAGATGGACAATCGGGACTAACCATCCCACAGAGGGTGTTGTAATAATCTCCTAACTGGTCTCCTTGAGTCCAGGTGTTAGAATCAGAAAGTGTGCAACTCCTGGCCCCACTGCTCACTAACTTTCCCATCATTTAAGAATGATTCTTAACCTCAACCTCATGTGTAAATAGGGATGACAGTAGTATCCCTCTCATGTGAGTTAGTACGAGGATTAAATAAGACATAATTGAAATTTATGTAAAGCGTAAAGCACTTTAAGCCGGACTGATTATAAGCATTCAGTAAATGGTAGCTATTTTTAAAATCATTATTCTTTTATCTAGTCTTATTCCCATACTTTTTTCTTCCATGCATGTGTTCACATGTCCTTTCTAAATACAGATCTGATCATGTCATGTCATGTTCCTGCTCATAATTTTTCAGTAATTACCTAACACCTACAAGAGATAATTCAGACTCCACAGCAGCACATTAGAAGCTCTTTGGCTCGTGTCCTCCTTTTAAACATTCTCCCTCCCACGTTTATTCAGTATTCAGCCTGAACCACATTACACTGTCTTCTCACGTATCATCCCCATTGACTGGAATAATTTTCCCCTTGGTGTCTGAGAAAGCTGTTCCTTCTTGCTTCCCAGAAGTCTTCCCCAGTCCTTCCCTTGCCTCCCCACCCCCTCCCAAAGCAAAGTGTGTATTCTCTTTATGTTTTTGTTACAGTCACGAAATCTGTTAGCATTTGTCACATTATTTGTAACACTTATATGTCTGACTTCCCTCTAGACTGGGAATTCTTTGCGGGCAGGCACCCTGTCCATCATCATTTCCCCAGTTCCTGGTAAAAAAAAGGCGCTCTCTCTTTTTTTTTTTTTCTTATTAAGTTTTTTACTTTAATCCCAGTATAACTAACATACTTATATTAGTTTCAGGTGTACAATACAGTGATTCAGCAGTTCTGTACATTACTCAGTACTCATCATGATAAGTGTGCTCTTAATCTCCAGAAGGCTCTCTTTTTGTGATGGCTGTTTTTGTGTGCTACAGTCCTACTGAAAAATTAGGACTTTATAAACCACAGGAAAAATTCTGCAATGTTTATTTTTTTCATTGAATACATTTGAGATACCTCACAGATCATTTTTGGTTATAATTTGAGTCATAAACAGGGCAATGCATTTAATTATATATTATCCTAAAGCCACTTCCATCAAAACGTTTTCTCAGTTTTTATTGTTTTTAAAAACATGGCCAAAATGACATTACTGCTGAGAATGGTTATTGAGGAGTATATTAAATTTCACTCATATCTCACTGTCTCAAAATTTTCCTTCTAGTTCAGCTTCCCGGCCCAGCACCTAACATCCGAGCACATGCAGCTTCACCTACGTCCATCACTGTCACCTGGGAAACACCTCTGTCTGGCAATGGGGAAATTCAGAATTACAAATTGTACTACATGGAAAAAGGGACTGATAAAGAACAGGTATAAGATGAAGCCATTTTTTCATCCATTGATTGGAATAGTGGAGTTGAAATATATTTCCGAAACTCAATACTTGCTTGTCTAGAAATCTGAGAATAAAAAAGATGTATATAGGAAATGAAAAGTCAGCAGACTCTATTTCTTTGTACCAAGTTTTATTCTGTATTTTTTATCAGCAAGGGTCACTAAACAACAAGCAGTATTTCCCAGTAAATTGCCAGTGTTTATGATTATTCCACTTCATTAAGTAGCATTCTGTAAAAGAGATAAAAATCTGCATTGTATCAAATATAGAATTTGTATAGCTCATTATTTCACAGCATGTCTTTTGGCTTGAGTTGTATCCATGGAAATTGTTTTATTTTATTCAAGGATGTTGACGTTTCAAGTCACTCCCATACTGTTAATGGGTTGAAAAAATACACAGAGTATAGTTTCCGAGTGGTGGCTTACAACAAACATGGTCCTGGAGTCTCCACACAAGATGTTGCTGTTCGAACGTTGTCAGATGGTGAGTCTTTCTTCCTTTGGAACACGTGCCGTGCTTGGGGGCCCTGGTGGCCTAGTAGCAAGGTCATGGGCTTTGATGATAAGAAGATTCAGTTCAAACCCAGTTCTACCCCTTTTCTGGACTTCAGTCACTTAACATGTCTAAGCATGCTTCCTTACGTGTAAAATGTAGATAATACCAACTTCATTGGTTTGCTGTAAAGATTTACTGAGAGAGTACAGAACATGTAGTGCCTGGTACTAAATAGTTTCTCGTGTTTTTATTTTTGTGTAAGTAAATGGTGTTGCTTGTTCGTAACACAGACCATTCCAGGACCGATGGAAGGCTGGCTTTCTTGACTTAGCAATCATATTTGTGTTCTGAATGGCTCTTTTTAATTCTGAGTATTTTGTGACAGTTTCATTTCTGTCTGCATTTTGAAGCTAACTTACATTCGTATAACCATGACCTGGAGCAGTATTTTTCAAACTACAGCCTGCCAAGGGCATTGAGTAGGTTAAGACCAGCATTTTTAAAAAAATATTTTTATAATAGAACAGAAGATCATGGCATTTATTACAATTAATAAGTATATGATGTATTGTTTTCTGAAAGTCAGCAATATTTTTTAAGAGTCTGGGCCAGTTTGTTTATTTATAGAATTTTCCTTAGTTTGGATGTGTCTAACAGGAAAATTCTACCAAAAAAAAAAACAAACTAAACTGGCCTGAATTATTTTTGTTTATTTATTTAATTTAAAAAAAATTTTTTTTAAGTTTATTTATTTTTGAGACAGAGAGAGACAGAACATGAGCAGAAAAGGGTAGAGAGAGAGAGGGAGACACAGAATCCTAGGCAGGCTCCAGGCTCTGAGCTGTCAACACAGAGCCCAATACAGGGCTCGAACTCACAAGCTGTGAGATCATGAGATCATGACCTGAGCTGAAATCGGATGCCCAAGCAACTGAGCCACCCAGGCACCCCTGGCCTGAATTCTTAAAAAATATGAGTCTCATGAAAGAAAAGGTGGGGGAGGACAATTAAAAAAAGTATACAGACTATTCAGAGAAAAAAATGGGGAGTATCATGGGACACCTGGGTGGCTCAGTCAGTTAAGTGTCTGACTTCAGCTCAGGTCTTCATCTCCCAGTTTGTGAGTTTGAGCCCCGCGTCCGGCTCTGTGCTGATAGCTCAGAACCTGGAGCCTGCTTTGGATTCTGTGTCTCCCTCTCTTTCTCTGCTCCTCCCCCACTTTCTTTCTTTCTGTCTCTTTCTCTCTCTGTGTCTTTCTCTGTGTCTCTCCAAAAATAAATAGATGTTAAAAATGGGTGAGGGGGGTGCCTGGGTGGCTCAGTCAGTTAAGCGTACAACTTCGGCTCAGGTCATGATCTCGCGGTTTGTGAGTTCAAGCCCCTTGTAGGGCCCGTGCTGACAGCTCAGAGCCTGGAGCCTGCTTCGGATTCTGTGTCTTCCTCTCTCTCTGCCCTTCCCCTGCTCATGCTCTGTCTTTCTGTCTCTCAATAATAAATAAGTGTTAAAAAAAATTTTTTTTAAATGGGGAATATCCTACTGTAATCTAGGTTAAAGAAGAATAAAGACATGAAATAAAAAACGTGTATTATCTTCAACTGGCTTCCAGATCTGGGAGTAAAATTAGCTATAAAGGGGGGTGTCTGGATGGCTCAGTTGGTTAAGCATCTGACTTTGGCTCAGGTCATGATCTCACGGTTTGTGAGTTCGAGCCCCACATTAGGCTTCTGTGCTGACATCTTAGAGCCTGGAGCCTGCTGTGTGTCTCCCTCTCTCTCTGCCCCTCCCCTGCTCACACTCTGTCTCTCTCAAAAATAAACATTAAAAAAATTAGCTATAAAGAATAATATTGGTACAATTAGTTAATGTTAGGTAGGCAATTTTAAATATTAGATATGTTACATAATTTTTTAATTTATTTTTTTAATATTTAAAAAAATTTTAATTACAGTGTAGTTAACATACAGTGTTGTATTAGTTTTGGGTGTACAATATAGTGATTCAGTGATTCCATACACATTGCTCAACACTCATCATGATAAGTGTACCCTTAATCTCCTTCACCTATTTCACCTATTCCCACACTCAACTCCCCTCTGTAACCGGAATTTTGTTCTCTGTAGTTAAGAGTCTAGGTTTTTTGTTGTTATTGTTTTGGGGATTTTTTTTTTTTTTGGTTTGTCTCTTGTTTTCTTCATTTGTTTGGTTTCTTAAATTCCACACATGAGTGAAATCCTATGGTATTTGTCTTTCTCTGACTGACAGACTTCACTTAGCATTATACTCTCTAGCTCCATCCATGTTGTTGCAAATGACAAGACTTCATTCTTTTTCATGGCTGAGTAATATTCCATTTTGTGGGTGGGTGGTTGTGTATACATACTGCATTTTTATCCATTCATCTATATATGAACACTTGGTATGCTTCCATTGTTTTGCTATTGCAAATAATGCTGCAATAAACATAGGGGTACGTTTATCTTTTCGAATTAGTGTTTTTGTATTCTTTGGGTAAATATCCGGTAGTGAAGTTACTGGGTCATACGGTAATTCTATTTTGAACTTTTTGAGGAACCTCCATACTGTTTTCCAGAATGGCAGCACCAGTTTGCATTTCCATCAGCATCGCAAGAGGGTTCCTTTTCTCCACATCTTGCCTACGCTTGTTGTTGTGGTTTTGATTTCAGCCATTCTGACAGGTGTGAGGTGATATCTCATTGTGGTTTTGATTTGCATTTCCCTGATGATGAGTGATGTTGAGTATCTATTCATGTATCTGCTGGCCATCTATATGTCTTTTTTGGAGAAATGTCTTTTCATATCTCCTGCCCATTTCTTAATTGGGTTATTTGGTTTTTTGGTTTTGAGTTATATAAATTCCTTATGTATTTTGAATACTAACCCTTTATCAGATATGCCATTTGCAAATATCTTTTCCCATTCAGTAAATTGTTTTTTAGTTTTGTTGATTATTTCCTTTGCTGTGCAGAAGTTTTCATTTTGAAGTAGTCAAATAGTTTATTTTGCTTTTGTTTCCCTTGCCTCAGGAGACAACATTTTTCTAGAAAAATGTTGCTGTGCCTGATACTAGAGATTACTGCCTATGTTCTCTTCTAGGATTTTTACGGTTTCAGGTCTCACCTTTAGGTCTTTAAGCCATTTTGAGCTTTTTTTTGTGTGTATGGTGTAAGAAAATGGTCCACTTTCATTCTTTTGCATATAGCTCTCCAGTTTTCCCAGCAACATTTGTTGAAAAGGCTGTCTTGGGGCGCCTGGGTGGCGCAGTCGGTTAAGCGTCCGACTTCAGCCAGGTCACGATCTCGCGGTCCGTGAGTTCGAGCCCCGCGTCGGGCTCTGGGCTGATGGCTCGGAGCCTGGAGCCTGTTTCCGATTCTGTGTCTCCCTCTCTCTCTGCTCCTCCCCCGTTCATGCTCTGTCTCTCTCTGTCTCAAAAAATAAATAAACGTTGAAAAAAAAAAATTAAAAAAAAAAAAGAAAAGGCTGTCTTTTTCCCATTGAGTATTTTTGCCTCCTTTGTTGAAGATTAATTGACCATATAATTGTTGGTTTCGTTTTGGGATCTCTGTTCTGTAGATCTGTGTGTCTGTTTCTGTGCCAATATGATACTGTTTTGATTACTGCAGGTTTGTAGGTTAATTTGAAATCTGGGATTGGATACTTTGGTTTTTCAGGATTGCTTTGGCTATTCAGAGTCTTTTGTGTTCTACACCAATTTTAGGATTATTTATTCTAGTTTTGTGAAAAATGATGTCTGTATTTTGATAGGGATTGCATTAAATTTGTAGGTTGCTTTGGGTAGGATAGACATTTTAACAATATTTATTGTTCAGTCCATGAACACAGAATATCTTTCCATTTGTTTGTGTTGTCTTCAATTTCTGTCATCCATGTTTTGTAGTTTTCAGAGTACAGGTCTTTCACCTCCTTGGTTAAGTTTATTCCTAGGTATTTCATTGTTTTTGGTACAGTTGTAGTTGGGTGGGATTGTTTTCTTAATTTATCTTTTTGCAACTTTATTACTAGCATATAGAAATGCAACTGATGTCTAGATAATATTTTTGGGTTAAGATGAAATGTTCTGAATGTGATTGTTTTATTATAGTTTTGTTGGAGAACATCCTTGTTCTTAGGAGGTACGTACTATATAGTATTTAGGAGCGAAGTATGATGATGACTGCAGCTGTTCCTCAGATGATTCAGAAACAGTACGTAGATATATAAATATGCAAGTATAAATATAATGAGAGAAATAAAGCAGATGTGCCAGAACATTAACAATTTGTGAATCCAAGAAAAGAATATGTAGAGATCAATATCTTATTCTTGCCGCTCTTTTCTGTGTGCTTGGCATTTTTTCAGGATAAAAAGTTGGGAAATATAAATACAAATTATAGTTTGGTTAGCCAACTACATAAGCCATTTGGTCAGGACTTTTGAGAAAAATTGAGAGAAAAAATGTTTACTGTAGGCTTTTAAACTTACACATGAACCAGTTACAATGCACTCATTGGAACGCTGACTACAGTGCCTGTCATGGGAACTGAATGTGTCTGAGCATGGTGGTTAAGGGCAGCACTGTGGATTAAGACCATTCTTTCCCTACATTAGCGAAACAAGTAACTCGGTCAGGTTCACTGCCCTGAACCTCATCTATAGCTTTCTCATCTATACCATGGGAATGATTATAGAAACTACTTTGTAGGATTGTTGTAAGGATTAACTACCTGCCATGTAGGAGCAGGCAGCAAATCTTAGTCATGATGATGAAGAAGATGAAGACACCAGCAACAGCTATGTTGGCTGCCTCTGCAACTAAGTCAGGGGTTCTTAGCCAGGAGATGATTGGAACCATTCATAGACTTTTTTCAAAACGCACTGGAGTCCTACTCGAGGCCTTCTCTGTCTAAATCTCTGGGTTGAGGCCTGATGTACTGTGTTTAGCACAGGATACAACATTGAGCAAGAAATAGTGTCTGTCCTCCAGAAGCATATAGAGCAGTGGGCACTGAGTCATATATCTGGTCACCAAATGTCAGAGAAAGGGAGACAGAAGTTTCCATGGATGGATTAGGAGAAAATGAGCTAAAGTCAGCGTTTTGTGAGTGAAGAGGAAATTAACCAGGTTTACTTAAATTCTTTTTGCCTGCTGTAGTTACTACAAAGGGATGCTGGAAGGTGTGTGGATCATAAAATTTGAGAATGCCCTGCCTTGTGTTCTCATACATGAGAAATTAAAGTTATGCAGCTATTTGTTTAACCAGCAGTCCCAAACTTGTCACATCAAAATGAGTGTTCCCTGCAATAGAATTTGTCTTGGGAAAACAGATGGCCCCTTTACTGAAGCTGTCATTGTATATCTCTCCTTACTGTACTTGGGAATTGGCTTCAAAACCAGTTTAGGAACCCCACAAGAATGCAGAGCTCAGTGATTTATGCACCTCATATTTGGGGCTCATAACAACATTACCCAGTACATTTACTCGCCATATTCGTTAGACTTGTTTCCAGAAAATTTGTAGCTTTTCCCCTAGGTAAAGATATGCTATCACCAAGAATATTCAGAATGATATGTTGAAGGTTCAGAATGTATATATGGGGTCTAAAAAAGTTTAGAGTCAATGTCATTTCCTTGAAATGACTCCCCAAAGGTGCAACCTAACTTGGATATGGGGTCCTTTATATGAATGTGTCCCTTTTTTTTTTAAGCCAGTCAAATATGGCCACACCTTATCCACATACTTCTATCAACATGAGGGCATTGGCAGCTAGGTTTAGATCTGCAAGTTGTATAATAAGTGTTTGAGATGCACATTTGTATAAAGTCTGGCCAGGAATATCACATGATGGGTAAAAAAAAAAAAAAAAAAAATTCTTTTTTTTTTTTTCTTTTTCTGCCTGTCCAGTTCCCAGTGCTGCTCCTCAGAATCTGTCCTTAGAAGTAAGAAATTCAAAGGTAAACTTTATGTTGCTATTCATTTTTACTAGCATACTATTAAGTCTCAGGAGGGCTTATAGACAGGGAGAGTCTGTGTCAAAAGACTTGTCATCAAGCAGAGAAATAAGGTGTCATAGATATTCCACCTACCAGTAAAACTGAATTTGGAAACCGACTCCAGGATTTTCTGTTTAACTTTACTGCCTTTCTCTCATGCCAAAATTACTATAGTCTTTCTGCAGATGTATTGCAGTTATGCAAATCATGACATTATAAATCTCAGCAGTTCAGAACATTGGTGATAAGGTAGAAAGAAGTAAGTTTATGATACCATAACCCCTCAGTTCCATGCATTGAGCTCAGTGCAAAGCTGAAGGTGGACATCTGTCAGAGCGTTGCATGTGTTCAGACTCCCTCATAGTCAAGTCCCTGTTCACTGAAGACCACGTGTGCCTCTCAAAGACCCACAGCCCCTTCTGGGCTCACTGACACCTGAGACACTCAGTCCTTTCAAAAAGTACCATAGGACCCCTTTTCCTTTCGTCAAAAACCACTATTAACAATTCCCTTCTTGAAGAGTTTTTGGCAGAAATTGCTCAACTTCAGCTGTTCCACAGTGGAGATAGAAGAGAGCACCTTACACCTAAACCATAGTTTACTTTCTAATCCATGTGCCTCTGACCTTATATTTTCCTTATGGAAACTTTTCTGAGACTTTTGCCTAATGTATAAGGGCCCAGAACATACTACCTGCAACTGTAATCTCCCCACTCGATCATTAAAGATTTTAAAATTGAAAAGTAATTTTGAGTGATCCTTAAGCAAAACTCTGAGCACACGGCTGCCTTTAAAATGTCCATGAATTCAGGATAATAATATACCAAACAGGACCAAGCTTTTGATAGATTTGGTCTTTTCCCAATATTCTTGTCTTCCCCAGAGTATTGTGATTCACTGGCAGCCACCTCCTCCATCCACACAGAATGGTCAGATTACTGGCTACAAGATTCGCTACCGAAAGGCCTCCCGAAAGAGTGACGTCACTGAGACCTTGGTACCTGGGACACAGCTCTCTCAGCTGATTGAAGGTAAGCTGCCCCGCACGTGGGCAGAAGTTAGGAGACAGCGTCTTTCTCAGGAGTTGAATTATGTTAGTCTAATGACCACTCTGAGCTGGTGACTTAATGTGAAAACAGTGCAAGAGAATTAATTCAGTCTACTTCTGACCTGATAATCAAATTAATAGAAAATAGTATTAAGTGTTCTGTTATCTGAGCCTTGAGATTGTGTTTGAGTTTCATTTCTTCACTTGGAGTTTTCTGTAGTCTCCACATTTTCTTTTTTGAATATATAGATACAGATCTTCCTTGACTTACAGTGGGGTTATGTCCCAATAAACCCATCAAAATTTGAAAATATCCTAACTCAAAAATGCATTTAATACACCTAACCTAGCAAACCTCATAGCTTAGCCTAGCCTACCCTAAGCATGCCCGGAACACTTACATCAGCCTACAGTTGGGCCAAACCATCTGACGCAAAAACCATTCTATAACAAATTGTTGGATATCTCATGTGCTTTATTGAATACTGTACTGAGAGTGAAAAACAGAATTTTGTAAGTGTATCAGTTGTTTACCTTCGTGATACAAGGTTGACTGGGTGCTGCCACTGACCCCACCCAGCATCACAAGAGAAGACTGTGCTTCATATCACCAGCCTGGGAAAAGATCACAATTTAGAATTCAAAGTACAGTTTCTACTGCATGTGTATCACTTTTATATCATTACAAAGTCAAAAAATAGTAAGTCGAACCATCCTAAGTCTTCATTTTTTTGTAATCTCAAAAGAAGGTAAAACAAAGCTGTCTAGGCCAAGAATCTGCTCAGTCTAGCTGTTAGCAGAGGTCTACATAACACGGACACCACTCATGTATATGTGGCCCGAAGCAACGTTTGTGAATAGCTATAGCAGTGTAGCAATCATTCTACTGCTTGCTGCATGATAAGTTTTAGAAAGTTCTGTCAGGGATAGCTCCTTTTGGGCAGTTTTCCCTTTTTGTGCAGCAGAGCAGGTGGCATAGTTGGTAAAAAATGGACCCTCTTGCATCTCTAATATGGATTCCCTCTACAGATGACAGAATGCCGCCCCCCCCCCCCCACTTCTTTCCTCAGGTAGGGGAGTAGAGTGGGCTCGGCAAGGACCAGTTGGCTTTGCAGGAGAAGCATGAGAAGAAACATGAAGTGCTTTTTTGCTCTTTGGATATTTGTACTATGCTTACAAGGAACAGAGATAGATGCCCCTAAGAAGCCATTTTGGGGCTTCCCAGCAGAGCTGGTAGAAGAGAACTACAAGAATTGGAGATATTGTCACCATTATTTAAGCCCTGAGAATTAGTTTCAGCTCCCTTGGGGAGCTCTCAATTTCCCTTACATTGCTTCCCTCCTGGGGAGAGAAGCGTGACATCAACCTCTTTGCTGTGCCCAAGGGGTCACGTTCTTGGCAGAACCAAGATCTGGGGTCAGGACGTGTAATGGTAGGAATCTCTAACAATTAATTGAGTCTCTGTAGTGGAAACTTTGCTCTGGTAATCCAGCACGCTTTTCTCCTTACTCCTCAGCTCACAGATGGGATTGACTTCTTTCAAAACAGGTGAATGTTTGTCTCTTAGGGTAGCTTTCAGTCTTTTAATTTATTCACGGGAACCCCACAGCTCTAAGCTTCAGCGTGTAAACACAGTTGAAATAGTGTTGCTGAGACATCTCACAGAGGAGCATCTTCTATGTTCTTAAAAATCAGTTTCTGGGGCGCCTGGGTGGCTCAGTCAATTGAGCGTCCGACTTCAGCTCAGGTCATGATCCTGCAGTTCACAGGTTCAAGCCCCATGTCAGGCTCTGTGCTGACAACTCGGAGCCTGCAGCTTGCTTCAGCTTCTGTGTCTCTCCCTCTCTCTGTCCCTCCCCTTCTCATGCTCTGTCTCTGGCTCTCTCTCAAAAATAAACATTTAAAAAAATGAGAAAAAAAAGTTTCTGATTTTATACCAAATACAGATAACATTTCCCATCTGTAAGGCCTTTATTTTGAATATTTAGTAGTAGATACTTACTGTGTACCAGGTACTGTTCCTGTTACTAGTATAGAAACAGAGTGTAGTCCTGGGCCATGAGGAGACTATTCATTTTCTCAATGAAACATTTGACATTTAAGCCAAGTAATCACCTTCATGTTAAAAACAGCTTTTTCTTTCTTTTTTTTTTAATAATTTTTTTTAACATTTATTTTTTACTGAGAGATAGAGAGACACAGAGCGTGAGCAGCGGAGGGGCAGAGAGAGAGGGAGACACAGAATCCAAAGCAGGCTCCAGGCTCTGAGCTGTCAGCACAGGGAACAATGCGGAGCTCGAACTCACAAACTGAGATCATGACCTGAGCCGAAGTCGGTCGCTTAAACAACCGAGCCACCCAGGTGCCCCCAAAACAGCTTTTTCTTTATCGAGAAAATCCTTGGATTTTAAAATCATATATGGATTCATTTGTTTAATGGACTATACTGAACTTTTGTTCATATGTGCTGGCACGAGGTACACAATGGGGGGCAAAAATGGACATCTTTGCTCTCCTGGCGCATTAACTTGAAGCTTGATAAGTATTAGCAATGTGGATTACCAGGATCCTATACCGAAACACAAATATGACTAAGTGGTAGCCAGAAGGAATTGTTTCTTCGTTTTATGCCACTTACAACACTTAACACATTCTGCCGTGTCTTTGTAAACATTAAGTGTGGGTCTTAGTTTTAGTCTGCATTATGTAGGTTACTTATGGGGAGAGGAACTCAGCCTCTTTACACTCATGTCTCCTGCTCACATGGGCGTGTGCACTGTCACTTGCTTACGTGCTCTCTTACATTCTGACTTTCACCTACGGGGAGGGAATGATAATCTGATTGGTTGAATTCTTTTAGGACCTCAGTTGAGCCATGTTTGCCAGTAGTCCATATCATTTGTCTATTAACAGTCATAAACACATGCACAACCCTCTCTGGCACTTTTGGGTTCAGTGTATGCAGGGAGGTGACAGGTTGAACTGACTTGGGCCCAGTCATTTGACTCCTCCTCCTGCCTTGCTTGTTGCTTCTCCTGTGGGCAACCAGCTTCAGGGTGGGCCTGCTGAGAACAGAACCTCCCACCCATCTCTCACGTGTGACAGGATTGTTTTGAGCCACGCTGCATCCTGGCCGCGTCCTCCCTCTCAGGTTCTCTCTTAAGAACTTCTGTACTATGCTGCTGGCCAAAGAACCTAATATTTCGATATGGGGAGGTAGGATCATTTCTCACAACCTTATGAGATCTAAGGCTATATTTAGTATTTAAGTGCTCAAAAGATGTATACATGTGAGCTGTACGCTGAAAAATCATTAAGATGGTAAATTTTATGTTATCTGTTTTAACAGAAGAAAAAAATGGATGTGTAAATAATATGAATAGCTGACTATATTACTGGCTGTTGCCCTATTTTGTAGGGTAGACTTTTACATGTGGGTTTTTGTTGCCTTCAGTACATAGGCAGGTTTATTACTGATAGTCATTATGAAAAATTGCATAATAGAAAGGGCTTATTCCTAAGTTTATGGGCAGGTAGGCTGTTGTGAAAAAGATTTCCAGGCCACATTTGGTGTTTAAAATTGTTCTACTCTTGTTATGGGGATGACTCAGAGAACAGAGGTTGAGGTAACCCAGCAGGAGTTACATCTTTGAGTTATTTTCTGGTCCTGGGTATCTTCTGAGACCAACTGACTTTATTTCTTTGTTAGGATTCTTTCATTATCTTCCACCTCTTTTTGACCTTAGCTGCCTTAGTAACAAAGTGAAGAGATTACATTAAATGATCTCTGAGGGGCCTTCAGACTCTTAAAAAAAAAAAAAAAAAAAAAGTCTGTAATCTCTTGGGACCTTTACTCATTGGTTTTCCTCCTGATTGTGTGGGCTTCAGCCTCTCCTGGAGATGTGGGGGAGCTCCTCTGAGCTGTGTTGATGTATTGCTTGTGCTATGTTAACTTTAACTGAAACTTTATCAAGATAGTAGCTGTGTATGGAGTTGGTGGATGGGATACTTGGTTAATGACAAGTTGTTAATCTTCTGTTTTCCAAATCTGTTTCAACTTGTCTTCTTTTTTTTTTTTTTTTTTTTTTTTTTCCTCCTCATTTGGGTCTCAGGTCTTGATCGGGGAACTGAATATAATTTCAGAGTGGCTGCTCTAACCATCAATGGCACAGGCCCGGCTACTGACTGGCTGTCTGCTGAAACTTTTGAAAGTGATTTAGATGGTAAGAACAACAATCAACAGGGTTGGCAGAAGCTAGGTACTAACTAACTGTAGTTAAATTATTTAAACTGGAAAGCCACAGATTTGGTGGTGTATGTGGCTTAAATCTGTGAACTTTAATATATTACACTGCTGTCCTTACTGTAATGCAGCAAGTCTCCTAGAATGCTTTTTTTTCCCCCAGTGGCTTTTAGAGATCTGTCCCTTTAAGCAGAACCAGAACAAATAAAAATGTACAGGTGCTTTAAGTCTAGTTTTTTTATCAAGGCCATTGAGTAGATGGATAATCTAAAATTGAACACTGAGCCACATCAATCCCTCCTTTTTCAGCTACAGCTCCCCTTTTCTCTTAGTCCTGCCCACCTTGCCCTTTTTCTCACCTGTGTTCAGTGAGTACCTCCATATAGGGTGTGTGTGTGTGTGTGTGTGTGTGTGTGTGTGTGTGTGTGTGTGTGTGTGTGTCTGTCTGT
The DNA here is from genome assembly GCF_028749965.1 of Puma concolor. Classification (NCBI taxonomy): domain Eukaryota; kingdom Metazoa; phylum Chordata; class Mammalia; order Carnivora; family Felidae; genus Puma; species Puma concolor. The sequence goes on from NC_141672.1 coordinate 116,479,680, forward strand.
CTGTCTGTCTGTCTTTATCGGACACTGGTACTGCACTTAGGAGACGAAAGACTCCGGTCCTTATTCTCATTCTTGGCTTACCACTTTTTAAATTTAGATAGCAAGTTATGCCTTGAAGTGATGGATTTGAAAGATACTATAAATTGCTACCTTTTTTAAGCCTCTTAGTCTCCCACCATTTAAATCAATATGTAGTTCTAAGGTTTCCTGTTTTCTGACTTACATTACTTAGAGGAGTAAATAATTGATACAGTTGCTGTAATGTGATACTTGATCACCTGTTGACAACAGGCTTCTAATTAGTTGGTATTATGCCTTTTTCATGCCACCTAGTTGAGTCTGGGACTCACATGTGGGACCAGGAGGAATGAGTAGTTATTGAAAGGCAGTTTGTTTGTTTTCCCCATTGGGCAGAGGTTCTTAGATTCCTTTGCCTTCCCTTCCAAATTAATATTTCATTGTCTTGTATTTCAGGCTGTTTGGGTTTTGTTTTCTTCTTAGAATGTGGTAAAACCACAGGCCATACTTCACTATATGTACAGATTCTCTGTGAATTCTTGGGTGTAATGGAAAAATCTTAGCCCCAAATAATTTGACAGGAGGCTAAACACCATGGCCCAAGGATGGTGAAATATTCTAAGTCCTGTTTTTCTACTTTCCTTCCCAGAAACTCGTGTTCCTGAAGTGCCTAGTTCTCTTCACGTCCGACCACTTGTCACTAGCATTGTAGTAAGCTGGACTCCTCCAGAGAATCAGAACATTGTGGTCAGAGGTTATGCCATTGGTTATGGTATTGGCAGCCCTCATGCCCAGACCATCAAAGTGGACTATAAACAACGATATTACACCATCGAAAATCTGGGTATGTATGCTGAGTAGAGGAAGTAAATGCACATGGAATTTCTTTCTTTTTAACTTTTTAAAAAAATTTAAAAAATTTTTATTTTAGAGAGAGATGGGAGAGAGGGCCAGAGGGAAAGAGAGACAGAGACAGAGGGAGAATCTTAAGCAGGCTCCATGTTCAGCACAGAGCCTGACACGGGGCTTGATCCCACGATCCTGGGATCATGACCTGAGCTGAAGTCAAGAGTGTTGGATGCACTACCAACTGAGCCACCCAGGTGCCCCTTAACTTTTTATTGTATAATAACTTTATTTTTACAGAAAACTTTTAAAAACTACAAAGAATTCCTATATATCCTTCACCAAGAGACCCCAAAGGTTAACATTTTACCATATGTGCTTTATCATTCTCTATCTTCCTATACATACATATTTTTTTCTCTGAAACATTTGAGAGTAAGTTATACATGTGATGCCCTCTACCCTCTGACACTTTTATGTGAGTTTCCTAAAACTTGAGGGCATTTTCTAATATAACCATAGTACATTTATCAAAGTCAGCAAGTTAACACTGAGACAATATCTATAGACTTTATTTATATTTTACGAGTTATCTCATTAAAGTCCTTTATAATAAAAGAAAAACATTGTTTTCTGGTCCAGGGTAACTTATTGCATTTAGTTATCATGTCTCATTAGTTTTCTCTGACATAGAGTAGTGCCTTGTTTTTTTCTTATATTTTATTACTGTGACATTTTTTATAAGTATAGACCATTTATATTTTGTAGAATGTCTCTCAGTTTAGACTTGTCTCATGTTTCCTCACTACAGTCAGCTTACCCATTTTTGGAAGAAATGACATCCATACGTTGTGTTCTTGTCAGTGCATCACAACAGGAGGCACATGAAAGGCTGTGATGTTAATGCTAGGTGATGTTAATCAATCACTTGGTTCAGAGGGTATCTGCCACATTTCTCCAACATAAGGTTACTGGTTTTTTCCTTCATAATTAATAAATACCTTGTTGGGGAGATACCTTGAGTCTTTGTAAATATCTTGTTTGTCGTCAAATGTTCACTCACTTGTTTTAGCGTTTTCCTAACAGGTTCTGTGGTGGTGTTTCCCAAGTGAAGTTCTAATTCTATTACTTCTCCTACATTCATCAGCATTCTTTGATACAGAAGCGCTTTCCTTTTCTTCCTTAGTGAAAGAATGGCCAGTGGGAGTCTCTTTATAGCCACTTCCTTTGTTTGACATCTTCCAGCTTTCTGTGGGTACTTTCTTCCTTGTGACACAGTAAGATATTTTCCCTGCCCTTAGCCCTTGAATCAGTCATTTCTCCAAGGAACACTGATTTCTTTTTTGGAAAATGATATTTAGAAACCAGTATCTGCACTGTACATACTTGCTGTTATCAAGGTAGAAAATCCTGAGGAATCTGTAAAAACTCTAAGTGAGCTTAACAAAGTCACAAGAGACAGAGTTGATATACAAAAATAGTTGTGTTCCCATGTACTCACAATAAACAGAAGTTGGAATTAAAATAACAATACTAACATAGCATCAAAAAATATGAAATACTTAGTGATAAACTTTAAAAATATGTAGAAGGTCTGTACTGGAAATTAGAAAACTATTGCTGAGAGAAATTAAAGATGACTTAAATAAATAGAGGTACCATGTTTATAAATTGGATAATACTATTAAAAGAAAATGATTTTATTAAAATGACAGTTCTCCCCAGTACTACTCCAAGTAAAATCCTGGCAGGTTTTTAGTAGAAATTGATAAACTTAATTCTTAAAATCAAAGGAACTAGAATAGCCAAACATTTTTTAAAATGAAGAATCAGGTAGTGTGGTCTTTTCAACATTTATTCAAGTGTTTTCTGACGACCCACACTGCCTGATTTCAGTACATATTATAAAGCTACAGTAATCAAGACATTGTGGTGGTATTGATACAAAGGTCGGTGTTATAGATCAATAGAACAGAATGGAATCCAGAAATAGATACATAGTTTGATAGAGTGAAATGATTTTTTGATTGATAGAGTTAATTGATTTTTTTTTTTTTTTTTACAAACACGCTGCCATAATTTAGTAAGGAGAGGGTAGTCTTTTCAACAAAAGGTATGGGAGTAATTAGATATCTGTATGATAAAGAAAAGGAACTTTCCTTGGCCTTTATCTCACACCATACACAAAAACAGATCTAAATGCAAGAGCTAAAACTATAAGACTTCCAGAAAAAGACAGGGAAAAACCTTCATGACTTCGAGGTAGGTAAGGATCTCTCAAGATATAAAAAAGCATAAGTTACAAAATTAAAAAATTAATCTATTTTACTTCATCGAAATTTAAAATTTCATCTTTTGAAAACACACCAATAAAATGAAAAGATAAGCCACAGACTAGGGGAAAATACTCCTCATTCAAATATCTAACAAAGAATTTGAGTCCAGAAAACATAAAAACACTTACAACTTAATAAAAGAATAGGCAAAAGATTTTGATGGGCAATATACCAAAGAAGGTATGTGAGTGGACAGTCAGCACATGAAAAGACTCTCAGCATCACTAATCATCAGAGAAATGCAAATATAATCACAACAAAATACCACTCACATTCTCTACAACTGCTAAAAATTAATAGTCTGATTATATATCAGCAAAGTTCAGCCGAACGGGAACTCTTATACTTGTCGTGGGAACATCTGAGGTTACAACCACTTGAAACAGTTGAGAGGTTTCTTAAAAAGCTGGCCACACAACCCAGCATTCCCACTCATAGATACTTAGCCAAGAGGAATAAAAATACATATTTACACAAAGTAAATACATATTTACACAAATCTAAAAGGAGTAAACAGGTAAATGGTAAATTGTATCTGTGCAATGGAGTACTCAGCAATTGAAAGGGATAGGCTGTGGATAGACACAGCAACATAACGAATCTCATAACATTATGCTGAGCAAAAGAAGCCAAACACAAACACTGCATTACTACTTTTCTATGAAATTATAGAGTTGGCATCATTTATCTACGGTGACAAAGCAGGATCGGTAGTTGCCAGAGGAGACAGGGGTGATGGGAATTGACCGCAGGGGACACAAAAGAACTGTTTGCAGTGTTGAAAATATTCTGTCTGGATTGTGGTAGTGATCACACAGGCAGGTATATATATTTGTCAAAAGTCAAACTGTATACTTAAGTGGGTGCATTTTATTGTATGCTAATTACACCTGAAAGTTGATTTACAAAGCCAAAATTTTTTTGAGAAATAGTAATACTTTATAATAGAAAATGAACTGATTTTGGTAGCTGTAATTACTTTTCCAAATTAGGCTATCATTATAGAGATCTTTCTTTGAAAGACTTCTCTTGAAATTCAGAGTCTGCCCTGACCAACTTTTTTATTCAAATCATTTCTTTTTAAATATCTTTCCTAAGAATGACTTTACGTGCCTAACAAATGAATTACCTTCATCTTTTCTGGTAGAGAATAAACAGCAATTTAATGCTTTATTCAGAAACATTATTTGTCTTTTTCCTTTAAGAAGAAACAGCACAGCTAACCTAGGAAGTATTCCTGTGAAACAGTCTTATAAGGCAATTGTAGGAGAACAAACGAAAAGCTTTGCTGGTAGGATAAAAGTGTCTCTGTGGCGTTTCCTTTATGCAACTACTCAAATGAAGATCCTCTGCAGTATACATGGTCCTTGACCCTCAGGTGCTTTCAGTCTAATAGGAAAACACAAGAAACAATGAAATGAGTTGATGTGAAGTATGTTCAGAGAACAGAGAGCTAGTTGAGGTAACAGTGGAGCAGTCAAGGAAGAGGCTTAGCCTGCACTTGAAAGACTGAGTCATGATTGTGTTTGAAAATAAGATGAGAAGGAGCAGTGCATGTGCTGAAGAATAAACAGACTTTATTAGAAAAGAGAGTGGACATTGAAAAGTAGCAAGAATGTTTAATTTGGCATAAAGTGAAGTAAGCTTAAGCTGTTTGTCAACACAGATAGATCAAAAATGCATGTAATGTTAAACAAAAGAAGAAAGTCAGAAGTGGAAAAAGTACATTTAGGAATTCATTAATCAACCAACAGCTCTCTCCTTCCAGTTGATGTAAACTTCTGCTAACTGGGTATCTGCACTGGGATATATCCCACATTCTATCATAATTTAACCCAAATTAAAGTTAGTGTCTTCTGAAGATCTTTCAGTCAGTTAATATTTCATGAACACCTACAATATCCCAGACTTTCAAACAGACATGATTCTAATTACTAGAAATAATACTATTTCGAGATGATTGAAATTGTTTAGAGTGCTGAGGAAGAGATATGAGGTGGTATAGCCTATAACCAGAGAGGCTAGTCCAGTCTGGAATGAGCCCTCTTAAAGGAATAGGCACCGTTCAGGCAAAGAAGGGTGACTGTATCACAGCACATGGAACAGCTGCACATGTTAAGGCCCAGTGGTAGGAGAGCTCACGGTGCTCAGTGAACTGAAAGATAACGGTAAAGAGTATAGAGCACTGAGAACAAGGCAGAGTGGTGAGAGGCAAGAAGGTGGAATCAACAAGACTTGATCATTTGCATAAAGGGGAGGAGGGAGAGGGAGGTCTTATGATTCCCAAGTTTCTGACTTGAGCAGCAGGATACATAGTGCCATTTACAAACTAGAGAACACTGGAGCAGATCTGAAGTGGGGACAGAGAGGGAGATGCCAAGTGGAGCATGCCAAATAGACAGTTGAACATAGAGGTCCAGTGCTCAGAAGAAAGGTCTAGACTGAAGAAACGTATTTGCATTTGATGGCACGTGTGTGCTCATCCAAACTAAACACAATAGGAAAAAAATGAAGAGTCAGAATTGAAGGGGGCCTAGAATCAAGCCTTGAAAATGCGTACATGGTTGCTCTGCCTCTGTCTCTGATCCTAGTGAGTGACATCACCATCTATCATGTTGCCCAAATCAGCACCTTTTCCTTTTTCCTCACCTGTCAAGCACTAAGTCTTGTTGATTCTACTTATCATCACTTCTTTCGGACATTGGAAAACGAGGTGCCTTTGTACATTTCCCACTGATAACTAGAGAGTGGGCCACCAAGCAGACCAGCTCTTTTAAGCTTTTGAAGTAATGCAGGCCACTTGAGGTGTGGCCTCTTGGAAAACTGCCCAACTTCACCAGAAATAAGTGGTATGGGTCAGCTCCTTACCCTGCCATACTTCGGTGGAGCCGAAGTCCCATTTCTGGAACTGGACTTCAAAATATGAATACTAAACCTTGCCTAGATCAGGAATGTGAGAAGTAGAGCCTTCCTGATTTGCCAACAGGAGAATGAATTCTGCTCCAACCATTTTATGCCCCCTTTCCACCAAGTGTCACTAGTAGCATTTTACATGATCACTGGAGGGAGCATTTCTTTCCAGCTTCATTTCCTGCAACATCACCTCCAGGCCAGTTGAAATTTGGGACCATACCTTATCCAACCAAGAAGTCTACCTGAGGGCCAGATGGGGGTTGGCAGTTCCTGGATTTGGAGATCCCCCACTTGCTGAGTTAACAGTTCTGCTACTTCTCCACTTGCTTGGCTGTTCCATTCGCTGTCCCGCTTTCTGAGAATAAAAGGGGTTTAATTCTAAGCTCCATCTATGGGCTTACAACACATAAAATTCCTATTTACTCATTCTCATCTGAGCCCCTCACTGTACAGTAACATCAAACCATTGGTTAGTTGAGGCCAAGAGAGGATTCAGGTACAGCCACCCTCACTCCTGGAACTAACTCCAGATAGTTGATCCCAGCCAACTTTTCTGGGCTGTGTACGATGCCATCTCCATTTCCTCACACCCCAGAAGAATCCCCACATGAAATTCTCAAAATCTTTCCTAACTTCCTCTGCATTTAAGATCATGCATAGTCACCCTTGGATTTTTAAAATTCTGGAGTGAGAATTTTTTTCTAAGTGTTTTCACTTGTTTCTTTCCTTCAGATCCCAGCTCTCACTACGTGATAACCCTGAAAGCCTTTAACAACGTGGGTGAAGGCATCCCCCTGTACGAGAGCGCCGTGACCAGACCTCACACAGGTAAGCCATCCTGACCATCTCCAGTCTTCAGCAATTTTTCCAGCAGCTTATGTGGAATGTTGGCACGAGGTCTGCCCCATAGGTATCAGTGGAACGGAAAGTATATGCCACTATAGACTTCATATAGGAAAATGGGCTTTCAGCAGGGAAATTTGTTAATATCTGGTTTTCTCTTTGTAGAAAATATTAACAGTCCTGTTATGCAAATAATTCTATGTAGATATGCAGCAGATGTTTTTAATAAGTTGGTCTCTAGAAAGCATAGTTGTGAGAGAATTAAAAGTGATTTTCATCTTTTGGTCATGTGAGTTACAACTAAAAGGAGTGAAAAAAAAGAAAGGATCGCTATGACTCTGGAGGAATTATATAGGTTACTGAATGTAGCAGTAAATGTGTATGATCAGTGAGTGAATCCATCGTTTTCTTTACTAGTTGCCTGAGTTGATTGGGAAAGTACTTCTATTTGCTTTTCATAAACTTTGTTTATATAAAGAGTATAAAGTCCATCATACTATCCATTTGATCGACTGTACATTTATTACAAAAGAGACCAAAATACTCATTTTTTTTGTAACAAAGGAATACACATATAAGATTTCTGTAGGTAAATAAAATCTCTAATTTAGAGCTGTATGAGAAAGCTTATTGAAATAAATATGTAAGACTTGTAAATTTTTCTAAGGAATACTGAAAACCCAAGAATTTATCATTTTCAGAAATGCTCTTTTCCGTTTGTTTTCCAGAACTGTGAATCTCTATTTCCTGCCATATTTTTTGGATACTTTGTATAATAGTGCAAATTTGACATTATTCTTTTTAAAAAGATAATCTCTGTCCCTTTTGTTCTTTAATGCTTTTACTTGACAAGACCAACATCCTTACTGCCTGTTTGGTAGTTCTGTCCTGTCTTCTCCTGTGTGCTTGCAATTTATAAGTTCTTTTTCCAGAAAGGGGAAAAAATGTAAGATGAAAAAGAGAATATTTAAATAAGTGGTTTGCTACTTTTTAAAATTGGCTTATAATAGAAAAATGTTTTTGAAATTATTTTCTCTTATGTGACTTAAAAATAATAGTCTTCTGGCTAGAAATATACAAGAAAATGTTCCTAAGTCATGTAACATCATTATCTTTTCCAAGAGTTATTACAAGTAAAAAAAATTTCTCAAAGAAGTCTAACGATTTTTGCATCTGAAGGTGCATATTCTGTAACTAATTGGTTTGTGTCCTAATTTTTGAACAAATCCCTTGACTAGAATGTGTGCTATTCCTCTGTTATTTTTAGTACTCATTGTGTAGGAATACACAAATGGAGACTATTACATTAGTTTGGCAATTATTCATGAACAAGGTCCATGCCATTTCAGATTTTGAGTTACAGGAAGGGCTAATTTCCATAACCATGTGGGAAACCCATTTTAAAACCTTAACTTAAATCAATCTGTGTATACTTAGAAAACCTGACCAAGAGTTGATAAAGCCCAGTGGATCCTGCTGTATCACCCTTGGTTTGTGGTCCTTGTTGCCTTTGTGCACATTCCATCAAACAAGAACTCTCACTTCTAAAGTTCATAAAGGCTGTCACTTGGATCCATAACTATGTCATTTCCCATAACTGATTGGGATTCATTAGATGCATTGTTTTCTGACCCTACTGGAGAAAGTACAGCAGATGTTCCTGCATGGTATCACCTTACCTTTTCCCCAGGAAGAATAATACCCTTGAGAGTTACTTTTGCTTTATTTGGATGTACGCCATCTTGCTGTACTGCTTATAGACCCAAGACATCAGTAGATCTCAACTGGACCCTGTGGGTATCAGATAACCCTAACACCAAGGCTAGGTTAAGTTGCCATTGGCTGGCATTCAAGACTCAGGTTTGAGAGTAGGACCCTTACCTGTTCATTGACATGCATTGATAAGCCATGTCCCAAAAATTCGGCCATATTCACTGAAATATCAAAACAGATCATAAGCTTTGTGTTGCTTGTTCTGAAATTACACCCTTGATTTTAAAAGCAGATTGTATCTTCTCACAATCCTTTTTGGAAAGGTAGTAGAATTTTCAAGTAATTAAAAAAATTCAAGTATGATTATGTTAATATCACTGGATTATCAGATTTTAATATACATACAGATACTGTAGAGAATATAGTTAATTATTTCCCTAGAGATTTTCCTGCAAATTTTTCCTGAAAGAATGCAAGTGGAAATATTCTTTTTAATGAATGATGGTTATCTATTAACTCCGGATTCTCTTTCTCTTTCTCCATTCCTCATCTTTCATTCCATTATGTTACCCTGCATTTCCTTTTCTTTTATTTTTGTTTATGTTAAAATGCCACTTCCCTTTTTTAATTACTTTTTACCCAGACACTTCTGAAGTTGATTTATTTGTTATTAATGCTCCATACACTCCAGTGCCAGATCCCACTCCCATGATGCCACCTGTGGGAGTTCAGGCTTCCATTCTGAGTCATGACACCATAAGGATCACATGGGCGGACAACTCACTGCCCAAACACCAGAAGATTACGGATTCCCGGTACTACACAGTCCGATGGAAAACCAACATCCCAGCAAACACCAAGTACAAGGTACTGGCACATTTGCTGTGGGTGAGAAAAGCTAATAGCTATTGATATTTCCTAATTCTAAAGTTCTTCATTCATATGCTTCCAGAATGCAAATGCAACGACTTTAAGTTATTTGGTGACTGGTTTAAAAGCAAATACACTGTATGAATTCTCTGTGATGGTGACCAAAGGTCGAAGATCAAGCACATGGAGTATGACAGCCCATGGGACCACCTTTGAATTCGGTATGTGTTGTCTGAATCTTACATCACATGGCATTTCTTCTCTTTGCAAGACATGAGAGCCAGTGGAAGTCCATGTGAGTATTGTCCCACATCCCAAGTCCTGAGACTTCTCATCACCTGCTTCTACGACCCAAGGAAAATTATCGAGGGTGTGAATTAGCACATTTACAGAACACAGTAAGCAGCTACAGCTGGAGTTCAGTGTTTGAATTATGTTTTCTTCATCACTGAACAAGAACATTAGCAAATAATGGGGTAATATAATGCAAAGTATACTAGTTTTTAGGAATCAAGAGACTTGAGTTCAATCCCAGATCAACCAAACACTGACTGTGTAAGTCATAAGTAAGTCATCCAGCCTCTCCATCTGTTTCTTCCATCTGTAAAAGAGGGGTAATAATATCTGCTTTTCATACCTTACAGGGTTATTGTAAGGGTAAAATGAGCAGATGAGAAAGCACATGGTAATTATAAAGCACTGTGTAGATGTAGAGGATTACTGTCATTAATCCTGCTTTACTGCTAAATTGAGAGAAAAACAAGTGACCTGCCCTTAACGAAGCAGCTGCCAATGCCATGCTTGCTGGAGCCTCAGAACTTTACTGGTAGGCCACAAAGCTGCCCCAGCAGCCTTCTTACAAACCAGTTAATATCTGGTTGATATCTGATAAATCTCCCATTGGGACAGCCTCTAACGGGTTTTGTCTGTAAATAAACATGAAAGGTAAAAGACACCTAAACAAATTAAGGGGAAAGCAGGCTATCCAAGTTTGAGATTCCATTTGCCTTTTGCTCATTTGTAGGCCTACCTTCTACCTCTTACACTTTTCTAGCATGTGGATATGTGTAACCATTGGGAGTCTCTGTCTCTTCTGGCCTCCTATGGCTTTTTTCACCTGTATATAATGAAAAAAATGGAGCTATTAAGTCTCTCTGGACTGGGCCTGGCCCTAATGCCTTTTTGTCTTCTGCACAGTTGATTGGACTTCCTACAGAGAAAGAGGGTTGACTTTGGAGAGCTTAGAATTAATAGTGCACAAAAGTTTAGGTAGACATTGAGTTTACTTTCTTTGCTAGTTTTAAGAATATCTTTTTGCTTGGGGCCCCTGGATGGCTCAGACGGTTGGGCGTCCGACTTCAGCTCAGGTCATGATCTCGCGGTCTGTGAGTTCGAGCCCCGCGTCAGGCTCTGTGCTGACAGCTCAGAGCCTGGAGCCTGCTTTGAATTCTGTGTGTGTGTCTCTCTCTCTGCCCCTCCCCCGCTCATGCTCTGTCTCTCTCTCTCTGTCAAAAATAAATAAACATTAAAAAAAATTTTTAAAAAAGAAAATATCTTTATGCTTAATTCCAACCCATTAGTTAATAAATGATACTACGTATTCCCTTAGGATGTGTGCATTTCACCAGGCTGCCTGCCTTCCATTTTATGCTAGGAGAATTCCAGTATTTTAGGTAGAGAAGAGTAAATTGAAGGATATACTTAATTTGCTCATTTCTCTACTGGTACATTAATAGTTATCAGCCATGACATCGAAATACAAGAAATGCAGTGTTGTTTTATTCTGTTGGTTTTTCCATTTCATAAACAACTTTACATTTCAGAACAATATTCTCAAATAGTTGACAGTGTGTGTTTAGTGCAAACTTAAAAGCATCAGTTTGTAAATCATTTGTTTTTTGAGGGAATAGGGATTTTTAAACATTGTATTTGGTTTGGAGAGCCATCTATAAATGAAAGAGAAAATTATTTTACACTTGAAAATATTCTAACAAAATTATCCAAATTTGAGGGGGAATGTCATCTTGGGCAAATTACCTGACTTTTTTCATTGCCAATGCCCTGATCTGTCAAGCAGGGATAGTGGTAACTGCCTTTCAAGTTGCCATAAATATTAAGTGAAATACTGTTTATAAAATGGCTGGCATATACTAGATACTTGGTAACTAACTACAAAGGTCTTTTGACTTCCCTAAGTATCCTATAAATCCCTGACCCGAAGCCAAGATAACAATTCTGTATTCTCATTGTGTGGTATTTTCTCTTTGGTACTTGGCATATTCTTCTCTTGATTGGAGCTATTTGCAGGTAGACTTTGAGTTCTTTGAAGCCAGGAGGCTTTATCTTTTTTGCCTTATACCTCTTATTGTGCCTTATAAATGGGTTGAGGAAATGGTGACTTAAATTGAAATGGACAGGAACTAATGAAAGTCTTGTTTTTTTGTAGTTCCTACTTCTCCACCCAAGGACGTGACAGTTGTGAGTAAAGAGGGAAAACCTAGGACCATAATTGTAAATTGGCAGCCTCCCTCAGAAGCCAATGGCAAAATTACAGGTAAGCTGCCTTTGAGTGTATGTCTGCCCTCTGCAGAAGCATCCCAGCAGAGTGCTGTGTGGTTGGGGGAAGTGGGAGTCTGAAGGCTGGCTTGGTCATTTTATGAGGTGCAGAGTCATGGTGATCCTTGAAAGTGGACCTAGGGGGTGCTGTTGCTCACAGTAAGGTAAAGATGAATGGCCAGTTGGTTGTTCTGACTCACTTTGGGTGAAAGTCTGATGGGCGTTGTTACATTAGACAGTCTTTGGCTATGGTGGGGCTTTATGGACATATTTATTTTCATCAGAAAAGCTCTTCTTCTCTGCCTCTGACTAGATAATCAGCTTTGGCGTCAAAGACCCTGCCTGATTCTAAAGGGTAATACCCAGTAAATATAGATTCAAAGACCCAAAAAGCCCATTAAACTTTTAATTCAGTTTTTTGTCCCCAGGCCTGCTACTTCAGCTTCCTGTGCTCTTAACACTAGAGTTAGAAGTTTGAATTGGCCTAGGCCTTTGAAGGGACCTGGGATTTTTCCTTGGACTTCCAGGGAACTTGCCACAGTAGAGGACACCGTCTTCCTTGGCTTTATCAGGGAGGAAAGCCCAATGGGATTTAGCTCTTAATTATTCCCCTTGGAACCTCTGCTCCGTGTAGGTTTATGCTGAGGAACAGGAGTTTGCTTTCTGATGTTCCTATGTATGAATAAGTAGGCCCAAGGGAACTGATCGCATTTCTCAGTGTTGTCCTGCTTCCACTTCCAGTTAGAATCCCTTTCCGTAAATCCCTGGGCTTTCTCATGGTGTGTGTGTGTGTTTTTTTTTTTTTTTTTTTAACTTCCCTGTTCCTTACAAGAAGGAAGCATGACTTGACTTGGATTACATTTTATTTTATCTTTAAAAACCAGTAATGATGCATGCAGTGCATTTTTGCACTGTGTAGGTCAGGTAGGCATGTAGCTCTTCCTGCCTCGGCCGTGGAGACTGAGTGCCCCCTGGTGGGAGTATCAGGTGATGTTTCACTAGGACTTCAGCCACATCAAGTCTGCAGTTTTAATAAAGGTACTGCCCAACCCTCTCCCCACCAGGGCGGGGGAGTTTTTCTCCTGGGAAATCATGTTGGTGCGAGGTAAAACAGCGCTTCAAATCAGTGTCTGTTTTCAAAAGTGCATTATTTTATTTATTTTTTTTTTAATTTTTTTTTTCAACGTTTATTTATTTTTGGGACAGAGAGAGACAGAGCATGAACGGGGGAGGGGCAGAGAGAGAGGGAGACACAGAATCGGAAACAGGCTCCAGGCTCTGAGCCATCAGCCCAGAGCCTGACGCGGGGCTCGAACTCACGGACCGCGAGATCGTGACCTGGCTGAAGTCGGACGCTTAACCGACTGCGCCACGCAGGCGCCCCAAAAGTGCATTATTTTAATTGTAGACCATTGATGTGTATGCTATTCAAATATTAAGATGTTGAAGTGATTGGATTGTTTCCTTCTGAGAGTTCTTGCCCCTGTATTATTAACTTATGATAGTTACTATATAACTGCTTTTATTGCTTCAAGTGCTGATACAGATGATAACTTACAGCTTGGCACTGTTGAGATTGCGATTTTCTCTATATTATGTTTAGTGTAGCATTTTGAAGGCATTTTACCCTTGCCCCCCCGCCTTTTTTTAAGTTTATTTTGAGAGAGAGAAAAAGTACGAGTGAGGGAGGGGCAGAGAGCCGGAGAGAGAGAATCCCAAGCAGGCTCCACATTGTCAGCATAGAGTCTGACTGGGTGCTTGATCTCACAAACTATGAGATCATGACCTGAGCTGAAATCAAGAGCCAGATGCTTAACCCACTGAGCCACCCAGGTGCACCACCATTGCTGTTTAATCAGTAGCTAGTTTTCTACTTGTATATGTCATAACATATATCTTTGTTGACTTACCGATTGCAAAGAAAAAGCAGGAATAAGGTATCTTTTCTCATTTCCTCCTTTGGACAGGTTACATCATATATTACAGTACGGATGTGAACGCAGAGATACACGACTGGGTTATTGAGCCTGTTGTGGGAAACAGGCTGACTCACCAGATACAAGAGTTAACACTTGACACACCATACTACTTTAAAATCCAAGCCCGAAACTCAAAGGGCATGGGACCCATGTCTGAAGCCGTCCAATTCAGAACACCTAAAGGTAAAACTCCACTAAACAGTGTTTTCTTATATGTCTCTTTAGTGAGGCAATGCTTGCACATATAACTTTAGCACATAGAAACTGTGGAGAATATAAGAAGTCCTGATGATGAGTTTATGAGCCACAGTGTGAACCTTTATCTCAAAATGATCCTTCACTCACCCGTTGACCACCAAATCAGTGCTCCCTAGGTTATTGGCCTAACCATATCACTTACAAGGCTGTTTAAGGCAGATGAATTGCAATGATCCTAAAGTTTTTACCGGTCAGATCAGATGTGATTCGTTTAGTTACTGGGTACAGTAATAGCATGTTAATTTCCTTTCAACACATGCAGGCTCTCAACCTGAAAGGCTTATGGACCTTTGTGGAGAGAAACGGGGGATGTTTGAAGAAATCTCTAGATAAAAAAGTAAAGATAAAGTACTGAACCATGTGAGATTAGGAGTAAAATTTAGCTGGGGACTGAGTCTGGAAATTTCTTTTCTGTTAGTACTGAAAACAAGATACAATTTGTTTGGAAGTTTGTGGGTTTTTTTTTTTCCTTTAAAAATTCTGCCTGTCCCATCTTCAAAGCTTGTGATCCTTGCTCTTGTTTTTTCTTCCCCTGTGCTTGGCCTGTTAGCGGACTCCTCTGATAAAATGCCTAATGATCAAGGTAAATCAGTTAGATGGCCTCTTCTTTCCTTTCCTCTCTTTTGTGACCTATTATTACTAGCTTTTTGTTGTTTTTGTTTCTTTTTTTTTTCCCCCAAAAATCGGTACTTTGTGTTAAAAACCACATATTCATTGGCCAAAGTGGAGTTGAGTCCATGTTTGTGGCACTTGGGGTATCTGAAAAGCTGGGGATCTACTTAGAAGCTAAATAGGCAGCATCAGAAACGGAGCTGTAGATGAAATTCTGCAGCTGTAGGAGATTGGCCTTAAGTATGGGTCAGTTTGTCCTTTGTGTTAAGATACTGAAATTCTGTAACAATGATAGGCATTTGGGCCATGATGGGAACCCTCACAGTTGTTTGTCATATTTGTAGCATCTAGGATTGTATTAGTATTTCTGAATGAAAAGTTGTAATCAAATTCAGCCGATACCCTATTTCCCTCCCCTCACAAAGAATCTACCCTAATGAATTCTATGGTCATCCATGACAAAATTAGTGCTATTTATTCTGTTACCCTAAGCTTACTTCAGAGCTTTTCTCCATTTCTCCCTTAAATATACTTGCTCATTTCAAAAGAGGTAGAAACAATTTAAAATGGAAACTTAAGAGGCACTGGCCTCAGTGTCCATTCTTGAAATTATCTGTCCACATGGTTTTTCTGCTATAATTGCTATGGTGGAGAAGTAACTGGATTGTGGTTTTCATCTCCAGGGAGTCAGCTACAGTTGGTATCTGTTTTCTATACCAAGAGCAATGAAGGGAAAGTTGATGATTGCTTTCAAGATTTAAGAGTAGTTTTTAGAAATAAAAAGTCTTTGGATTTTGGTGAATGGCAAGGAAGAGTCAGAACTTGAGGTTACATGTTTCAGGCTTTAGAAATGTGTTTGCACTCAGTGAGTCTTTCTTTGTATGTTCTTGTGTATATGTGTGAGGTACCTTGATGATGGTAGACATTTTAACTTAAGCATGAGAACAGAAGAAGAACCCTACTGTGTGCACAGATTACAGATGTGCTCACTGTCCTTCCTCTACTTCACTCGGTAAGCTAGAGTACAAGTCTTCACTTGCACCACACCTCTAGCCTTTAAATTCCTTACCCATGTTTATTTTTGGTGTTTGGTTAATCCTTGGAATTTCTTGCTCATAGGTTATATTTAAAAGAAAAAAATGCTGGGGAATACAGGAATTCAGCCAACCAGTTTATTGGCAAAGTGTGTTCTTTGGCAATTAGTTACATGCTACGATAGTTGGACTCTGGATAGTTGGACTTATAGGTGGGCTACCTGAAAAAGAAGCAGACCTAAATGTGAAGAGCTTTGCAAGTACTAAGTCATCCCCTCCAACTAGACTTCATCACAGTGAAAAGAACAGCTGGAGTCATGGCCTGTGGTGTGTGCCACTTGGCAGGAATGATGGCGACAGAAACAAGGGGATGAAGTAACAAGTATGGACAGCAGGAAAGGGATCAGGGACTCGGAGTTAAATGTGCCCTTTTGGATACCCAACAGCTTGCATTACTTTGGGAGTTTTGAGCTTCTTGAAACATAGAAAACAGTGTTTTCATCTAGATATTTATTCTGTTCAATGAACTATATACACAGATGTTCAGATTTTAATTGTTCATTTAGTCCAATGCTATTAACTTTTATAGAAGTACTTGACATTAGCTGTAATATTTTGTAGAAACACATCTAGTTTATGTATTTCTAGCCAAGCTTTATTTGTAGAAATAACTCATTTTTAAGTGTTTTCTGAAGCTTCGTACTCTGTGTCTCTGCAAAGGGAAAGATTATATTCTTCCCTGGAGATTTATTATATTTGTAATAATAGTAGTTAATATTTGTTGAACATTTGCTATGTGTCAGGCGGTATTCAAAATATTTTATAGGATTAAATTTCTATTTAATCATCAATACCATTTCATGAAGTAGAAACAATTATTATCACTGTTTTACAATGAAGAAACGAAGACCCCAAAATAATGAATAACTTGCCAAAAGTCAAGTACACGAAAGGCCAGTACTCAAGTGCAGGCAGTGTCCTGTATTAACCATGAGGAGCAGCTTTGACTTTGCAATTCTTTCAGACTTCAGGAGAAATCCAAACCTTGAATTGAGGAATACCTTTGATTTACTGGGAAAGGGCTCCTTATATTTGCTTTACCCAAGCAGCTTTTTCTATAAATGTGAAGAACAAAATCTAAGACCAAGAATATGAATTATTAAAAAAACTGATCTTTGTATTTCATGAAGTCTGTTTGTGAGGTGGTCCCAAGCCTAAGGTCGACAGCCTCACTCATTGTGTTTCATTATGATGGATTAGGAGACAGTGTCCTTGGTGAGCAACTAGAGGGAAGACTTCATTTTTCCATCCTTGGGTATTTAGATGGCTGAGCAGGAACTGAGAACCCGATTTGAACCTCCACTTGTTTTCCTGCTCCTGCTTAAGGCAACTTTATACTGAGAAAGGCAACTTTATAATTGGAGAAAAAAAAAATCCAAACAATACTGATACCTGGTAGGCCAGATCAACATAGCCAGGTCCTTGGAAAAGTCCACTTCAGTAATGCAGAAGTCAACCCAGCTGGTCCCTCTGTTCCTTTTCTGAGAGAAGCTAGTTTTGCCATAAGTGCTCTGAGCAGTCTTTCAGGAACTGTTTCCTGGGCGAGAGGAATGGGTGTGTTCCCACCTTATGAACAGCAAGTGGCAGTCTAGTTACATGCTAGATACAGCCATGGAACAAGGGTGTCAGCCTTTCAGATGCCTCATTGCATAGAAAGCTATATACCTTAGTTTGCTTTGCACAGCCTATTTTTTTCCCTGTTGTTTATGTGCTACTTTGTTTTCTCATGGACAGAGTAGACTGAAAATATTTTTTGTAGAACACACTTGATGTGAAGCAGACTCATCACACCAATGGCTTGGACCCTTACTGATACGATTTCTTCTCCTTCAGCCTCAGGGTCTGCAGGAAAAGGAAGCCGGCTTCCAGACCTAGGATCTGACTACAAACCTCCAATGAGTGGTAAAGCCTTTCTTATGGCTCTTCTGGCTTCCTGTGGGCATGACACAGTTCTACTTGAGTCTCAATAAGTCTTTTGTAGCTTGTTTGTGGTGGGTTGTGGCATGTTACCTATTTCCTTTTACTGAGTAGAGTTTAATTTAGGCATTTTCTGGCAAATGTTTGCTGAATTATAATGAATTACCCATTCATTATAGGATCCATAAGTAAAATTGTTTCCCCACATACACAACTTAAAATAAGATTAATTCTAAACAAATGAGTCTTCCTTTGCCCACTGCCTGCCTCTATAAAATTAGAATCTTGCTTTCAGAAATAAATTATTATCCGTCACATAACGACAAGCCAAAGAAATGCTTCAGAATCATGAATTTCTCCCCCACACTGCTTACCACACTGTTTTTAATTTGGGAATTCTAAAAACTTCTTCCCAGTTTTCCTAGCCAGGCTAAGAGCTGGTGCCTTCTGATTACTTAAGTGATGGCACCTACTTCTCTGTAGAACTTCACTGTTTTAAGTTATTGTCACATGTGAAATTACATTTGATCCTCATAACACTGTGAAGCAGGGAGAACAGATGTCATTCCCATTTTTACATTAAGAGACTGAGTGAAGTGAGTGCCTGGGTCCACCCACTAATTATGGAAGTCCTAGAACCAAAGTCCAGGTCTTCTGACTTCTGATTGTGCCTTTTCCACTATCACATGCAGCCTAAAAGGTGTGGGGTGCTGTACCAGAGGTGGGAATCTGAGTCCTAGGCTGAGTTCTAGGACTCTTGAATTTTTCCTCCTGGGATGCATGTGTTACATTTATGTGCTGTCCACATAGAATATTCATGATTATGAGAAAAGCAATTACTTCCTTGTCTCTTCTTTCATTTATACTTTCATTCACACATGTTTTTAAAGGTTCAGGTTCTGTGTAGCAGGCTATGGGAGCAAAAGGAATGGGTAACAAACCAGCTGACGGAGAAAAGGGAAAGCTTCATAGAAGAGGTGATGACTGACCCAGATATGAAAGGATGCATGGAAGATGGCTTGACATTTGTCAAGGAGGGGGTTGGACATTTCAGGAAATAGTAACAGCATGTGCGAAAGCATGGCAACAAAAAACAGCCGGCTCTCTCCAGGGATCACGCTGCCTAGAGACAGGATAGAGAGTCTCACATCAGAGAAGGTAGTGGGTTAGAACCAGCCTGCCCAAAGCTCAGGTACCCACACTATGAAATGTGAGTTTCATCCTGTGCATAGCACATGTAAGATACCTCCTACCACAGGGACACTGGGATTTCCATTTATTGAGTATCTAGTGTTATTACTCTGATGAACGAAGAATGAGTCAGGGGCTAAGATTATGAAGTCAGAGTGGGGAGTTAAGAAGCTGTTGCAGTAGTCCAGATGAGGCTTAAGAAATGGCCTATCATAATGTCCCTAACAGGACACGCTCCTATGGCAGCTCACTCTCACTCTATCTTCCCTGGGGGGTTTTGGCCCTCTCAGAAATTAGAGGTCAAATGCAGTTTAATGGGAATTCATCTCTGTTGAGAACAGGGAAGAACTGCCCCCACCACCCCTGCTAGCCTCCAGGCCCCTAATCTCTGATTCGTACCGCCTGTCCCACCACATATCCCACCCTGTAACTCAAAACTGCTGTTAGTGAAAGTTATTTATGCAAAGCCTCAATATGGTCTAATTTTATTAGTCCCTAGCTCTGTAGTCTTTCCCAAATATAAAAATGTTGTTTTACTAAAGGTCGTTATGTTCAGTATATGTTATCTGTCTGCTTACCTTTCTCTCAGATGAAGAATAAAAATAATCAAAGCAAATGTAGAATAATAAGCTCTAAGCCCTCCTAAATCAGCCCAGATTTCTAGCACTGTGCTTAGATGTAGCCTATAAAATCATATCATCAAAAGTTGGAAGGTCAGCTAATACAGTGTTCTGGATGGGATTCCCACAATAGGTAAAGTTTGAATTAGATCCTAAGTTTATAAACCAGAGTTGTATTTGAGAATCACTTTAGGAGCTTTTCTAAACACTCAGATTCCCAGGCCATAACTTCATGTTAGGAATTTCTTCCACAATCTCCCAGACGGGTAGAATGACTCTTCTTAGGCACTTCTAGAAACTAAACACTCATTACTTGGTAAGACAGCTCATCCATCATTGTGCAGCTCTGTTTGTTAGGTAGGAGAGAGAGAATCGCTAGAAGGAAAGACATCAGATATCTATGGTAGAGCTGTTTGGTGGAATTTCCCACGTTTTATAATATGAGCATGCATAACTTTTATAACAAGGTGGAAAGCAAAGCAGTGTGTTCCAGAAGGTAGAAGAGCAACACAGAATAGAGCTAAGTTACAAAAGGCCTTGGACGCAGAGTTTGGCCCTCATCCTGTAAGCAGTGGGGAAATAGTAACAGGAAGGAAAGCCAAATTTCCTCAGGGTCATAAATGATCCAGCCTCTGCACACTCATCTATCTCTGTCTTTTTGTGCTCACTTTCTTCCCTGTAACTTTGCATCTCTCCTTGCTTGAGCAACACTGGCTGCCTTCCTCTTCCTTGGACATGCCAGGGCTCATTCCTGCCTTAGGATCCTTCCACTAGCTGTTCCGTCTCGAATGTTCTTCCTCCACATCTTTGTATGGTGGGATCTTTCTTGTCCTTCATATCTCAGCTCAAATGCCATTTCCTCAGAGAAGCCTTTTTCAACCATTCAATCTAAAATAGCCACCCAGTCACTCTGTATCATATCCCCTCATTTTATTTTTTTCACAGCACTTATTACTAATAATTTCTTACTTGTTTATTTTCTGCCCCTACCCCAGCAGTCACATCTTTGTTGTTCACTGTTGCATCCTTAGTAACTAGAACAATGCCTGGCACATAGTAAAACTACTTGGTAAATATTTGTCAAATTAATGCGTATGTACAGACCTGCTTTTTCCTGAAACTGAATAAGAGAATTGACTTTGCAAAGACTGTATTTATAAAAACAGACTGTATTTTTCAAGTAGTTTTTTGTGGTCTCAGACATCTCTATGGTGGGGAAGACTTCAGCTTTCTATGAATGTACATTTTTTAAATGGTTTTGAAAGTCAGAAAACTAAATGATTTACAAATGGTGCTTTATAACACAAATTTATGCATAATATAATATAAGACCATGAGGGGCAGACCCGTTATTTGTCCAAGTATAATGTTTAGTATAATTTGAGAAGCTTTTATTGAACCAGCTTTGTGCAAAGCACTGTGCTAAGAGCTGTACATAGTGCAGAAACTTGGCTCTCTAGATTTTGTGAGACACCTGTATGCAAGGCACAGCAATGAGTGTATTACAGAGAAGTTCACATGAAGTTTCCATAGCCTGAGTGTATACATGTTTGGAATTCTCTAACACTAATAAATGTCCCGGTTTTCCCTCTCCAGGCAGTAACAGCCCGCATGGAAGCCCCACCTCTCCCCTGGACAGTAGCATGCTGCTGGTCATCATTGTTTCTGTTGGCGTTGTCACCATTGTGGTGGTTGTGGTCATTGCTGTCTTTTGTACCAGGCGTACCACCTCTCACCAGAAAAAGTAAGGAGCCCCAAATGTAGCCCATGATTTTTGCTATTGATTCTTTTGCTACTATGTGACTTCTCTGTTTGGAGTTGTACAAAGAGGTCAAACATAAAATGCACTTCTCCCTTGAAAAATGTGAGGATTAGGGACACTGACCCTAATTCAGAATTAGGCAGTCAGAATTCTGCATGTAAATTTTGACGACTCCCAAATTTAACTACCAGTAGCCTACTATTGACAGAAAGCCTTGCTGATAACATAAACTATTGATTAACATCTATTTTGTATGTTATATATTATATACTGTATTCCTTCAGTAAAGGTGGAAAAAAGAAAATGATTAAGAAAATCATAAGGAAGAGAAAATACATTCACAGTACTGTACTATAATTATCAAACAACGTCTGCATGGTGAATAGCAAACGTATACCCTCACCCTGGCCCTAACCCTAACCCTAGATCTGGAAAGTGGATTCCTGAACACCCAATAAGGAAAGCTAGGAAGCAGCCTAGTTATTTTGGAGAAGACCCCAAATATTTAAGAATTTCTGGAATATTTAAGAATTTCTGAAAATTGGTATGAAGGTAGAGATAAAAACAGAAGGAATAATTGAATATCTATTTAAAGACTGTTTAGAGCCCAAAATCCCCTCCTTGCCTCAGTTCAGTAGATGGCTACCATTCTATTTTCAGCCAAGCAGAAGTCTGGGGTTTTACTCTCTAGAGAGGTCTCTGAACTGTCGGATGCCAGGCACTTACTCTCATGCTCACTCTAACCCTAGATCTGAGGGGGCAAAAGGGAAGATATGGTATATTTATGCAATGGAATATTACTCAACCATAAAAAAGAAGGAAACCTTGCCATTTGCAGTGACATGGATGGAGCTAGAAGAGTATTATTTTAAATGAATTAAATCAGAGAAAGAGACAACCATATGATTTCACTCATTTGGAATTTGAAGCAAAACAAATGAGCAAAGGGGAAAAGAAAAGAGAATGGCGAACCAAGGAACAAACTCTTATAGAGAATGAACCAATGGTTTTCAGAAGGGAGGTGTGTGGGGGGACGGGTTAAATAGGTGATGAAGATTAAGGAGGGCCCTTGTGATGAGCACCGGGTGGTGTATGGAATTGTTGAATCACTACGTTGTACGCCTGAAACTAATATTACACTGTATGCTAACAAATTTAAATAGAAATTAAGAAAAAAAAAAAGTCTGCATGTAAGTGGACCCCTACTGTTCAATCCCATGTTGTTCAAGCGTTAACTGTACATGAAAAATTATGTTTTAAATATTTTTAAAGGAAAAGAAGAATGGTTCTCATAAGTATGTATCACTCGGTGTCCTGGCAGGAGAGAGGTGGCACACTCAAAAAGAGTGAAAGGAAGATTCTCTTTCCTAACCTGACTCTTTCCTAAATGGTCCCTTTAGGACATTCACAAAGTCATAGGTGGGGTTAGGAAAGAGGCAGAGATGTTTGAGGGCCAGCAGCCATGATGGGCACTGTCACCCTTAGGCCCAAAAGGGCAAGAGGTCTTTCTGAAGAATAGCTGTGTTCAGAGGTCTGAAGCAGGAGGAGAGGGCTTTCTGACAGGAACTGGGTGTGGTTGTAGGAATGTAGTCTCTGCCAACCTCTAGCCCAGCAGGGAGGGGACAGGCTAAAAACTCCTACTCTCCAGTCTCTTGCCTGTGTCTTCTGTTGGCCAAATCCATAGGAAGCCACATAAAGCAGATACAGTTCATTTGACTCAACCTCTCGGGTCACAGGGTCACATAGAGAATAGATCTGGAGAGGAAAGTGGACCACGTCCCGCCTTGCTGGTTTGGAGTACTGTTTAGAGGTGCACACGGTGAGCCAGATGGACAGGGGTTTATGGGCATTCTTACAAGCTTTTTCATGGCACAAATATACCTGAAGTGGAAGACCACAGCCCTCTTTATTCTACATCTAAGCTTAAGAATATTTTCCAGAAAGTGCTACCAAGTGTGGAAGTTGAGGTTAGGGCTGGCAGGGGCAGGTTGGGGGTCAGTGGGGACAGATACTGATTTAGGGAATAAGAAAGGCTCATTTAAGATCAGAATATCAAATGAGCAGAGGGGTCAGGTGGCTGCTAGCTCTGAGTTCCTCTGAGATACTGAGGGTCGTGGTAATTGTTTAAAGCACATAGCCAGATGATTGAGTTACATACTGCTTGATAACAGCCTACACTCCTGAACTTGACAGAATCCCTGACCCAACACTGCTTTCAACTCCTATATAGTATCTGGCCAGCGAGACAGATGCCAAAAATAAAAAGGTTCCTGAGTTAGCCCTGATAGCAAAACACATTATGGGCAATAAAACGACTTCAGTTGCAGTATCCTAAAAGATCATAAGATGGAGATACTGCTGCGTAAAAGAGAGAGAGACCAGTTCATGTTAGTGTTTGTGATTATCCCTCAGACTTGGTCTGCCCAAGGCGAGATGCATGTGTTTGATAACAATGAATTTGGTTTTAGTACCGAGGACGAGTACAGACTAACCACCCTGTCACTGCCACTAGTGACAGCTTCATGTCATTTTGTGTACGTTATGTGAGGTGCTGAATCTTTCTTTTGCCCAGAGAAAGTAGCTTTCTAGATCTTGCAGAGCATCTCTTTTCCAAGGGAATGGGAGCTCCTTTTATAAGCCTCCTGGTTACTGCCTCTTACACCTCTCCTTGTCCCCTTTTGATTATAGAAAACGGTTTCTCTTAAAAGCCTCAGAGATGACATTATTTCTACTCTAGAATTTTCCTGCAAGCTTCTTTGTTTGGCATTTCACATTTATTTACCTTTATGAACTTAGTTTTATATCTAGTTTCAGAAATCTTGAGATCTTTATTTAAAAGAGTCTAAAAAAACAAAGTGACATAATTCCTTAGTGCTTTGGGGAATTTAAAATTCAAAGTAAATAAAAAATACTTATTCTTCAGATTGAGAGGTAGGAAACTGAGTGGATAATAGGCTCTGTACTTTGTACTTGAATCTGCAAGTCCTACAGATTTGGGTCCTTTGGTTTAAAAAGAATTGTACCGAGGGGACACCTGGGTGGCTCAGTCAGTTAAGCATCCGACTTCAGCTCAGGTCGTGAGTTCAAGCCCCGCATCGGGCTCACTGCTACCAGCACAGAGCCCACTTCAGATCCTCTATCCCCCTCCCTTCTTGCCCCTCCCCACTCACACTGTCTCTCAAACATGAACAAACATTTCAAAAAGAATTGTATTCAGTCTTCGTGGAGCTTTCCCTCCCCCTCCCCCAGTGACCATCTTTCCAGGTGTTCCATGAATACTAAAAAATATGAGAGCTTTTCTGATCACTTTTCTTCCTTTCTGATACCTGAAGTACCTCCCATTTCAGTTGTAGCTGTTTATAGACTCTTACAACCTCAGTGATGACCGAGCATTTAGGGCCTCGTTGCTTCTCGACATGTTCCTCATTAGCTGCCTTACCCTTGGCAGATGAGAACTACCTCCGGGTACCATCATTGGATCCAAAAACCTTCCTCTGCATACTTCCTCCAGTTGTTCATTTATCCTCTGGATCAGTGGCTCTCATCTTTCTAATACCTTATACTTGCTGTTACCCCCTCTCTAGCACAGCCAACCTTTCACTCTCTCGGTTCTATACCTTCAGCAGTTAAGTGTGCTCAGACCTCTTTCATCTTAAGAAATCAGTATAATTATAACCCTTATTCTGCTGCGTAGTCCTTACCACTGGCCTTTTACAAACCCCTGTCTTTCCCTTCACCACAGAATTTCTTGATTACTGCGTCCACTCGTCCACTTTTCCATTGCTTACTCATGCTTCAGTCCTTTTCAATCTGGATTCTGCTCCTTCAGCTTTTATCAGAATTGCTTTTGGTAAGGACCAGTGACCTCCATATTGCTGAAGCCAGTAGACCTTTTTGAGTCCTCATCTTAATCTCTCAACCGTGTTCAACTCAATTACTCCTTCCTTTTGAAACATTCTCTTCTCTTGTATTTCATGATTGTATGTTTTTTTTTTTTTCACCGCTCCTCCTGTCTACCCAGCCATCAAATACAAACCTTCCTTAGGGTCTGGCCCTAGGCTGACTTCTCCCTCTATGCTCTTCCCCAGTGATATCTGCTCCCATGGCTTCATTTACTGTTGGCATTCCAGTTACTTCTGTGTTTCTGTCTCTAGCCAGGGCCTCTCTTCTGAGTCTCAGACTTGCATACCACTTGCCTCTTCTGCATTTCCTCTTGAGTGTCTCAGAGGCACTCAGCATATCCAAGACAGAATTTATAATCTTTTCTGTGAAACCTGCTTCTACTGCATTAATCCCAATGCTAGTGAATGGCTTATCCTCACACCTTGTCTTCATCATCTGCTCCTCTTGCTTTGTTACTCCCACCCCACCAAATCTCAAATGACCAAATCTCGTCATTTCCGCCCCCTGAATAGCTGTCAAGTGTGCCCCTTGCCTTCATTCCACTATCCTGAACCACCATCAGTCATGGCTAAGACTATTGCAGTAGCATCCTGTTTGGTCTCCTGTTCTGTCCCCTACCACACAAATCCGTTCTTCACACCACAGTTAGCATAAATTTTTAACTCAAAATTGATCTTCTTACTCTCCTGCTTAAAAACCATGTAGTGAAATTAAACTCTTGGCATGTCTCTAAAAGCCCTTTATGGTCTGGGCTCTCTTTCCACTATCATTTCCTGTCATTCTTCCCATGGTTCACTGTGCTCCCACCACTCAGGACTTCTTACAATCCCTCTGATACACCAGGCTGTTGTGCTCTGCTGCAGGACTTTGACATAAGCTGATTTCATCACCTGGAAGGCATTTTCCGCCCTTCCTTCTTTAAGTCTTAACTTTGGCGTCACCTCTTCCTCCAGGTTTGTCCTCTCCACCTTATGTGCAACTATTAAGAAGTAACTGTAACTCTTGGCATTTAATTAAGTTCAGAATATTTTAAAATACTTAGTTCAATATCTGTTTTCCTCACTTGACCAGAAATGCTGTGGGCACAGCAAGCCAACACAGGGATTGACTGGCATACAGTGGACACCTAATAAATGCTTACTGAGTGGATGAGTGAGCGAATGGAGAAATTAAGGCACAGAGGAGTAGACACTGTCATCTGCTTTCGTGACTTTACCTGTTAGGTAGTCCTTGTTTGGGTTACCTAAAATGTTCCCTTCCTTTTTTATGAGCCATAGACTATCTCTACTCCACTCTTACATTTCTAATTAATGTTTTCTGTCTATTGTTTGGAACTGGAGGAGAAACCTTCTGCTTTAGAGATTGTTTAATCTTAAAATGCTGTCTAATCTGTTGATAAAAAAAATAGTCACAAAGCAGTAGTCAAATGTGCCCTTGTATGTATCTCTAAATACGGGTGGACAAAGCAGAGATACCCTTATTATTCCCTGAAGTGAACTTACTGCCTCAGTTTTTTGTTGTTTTGTTTGTGTGTTTTTAGTTTCTGCCTTTGCTTGAAGCATCTCTCAGATGGGCAGTTTTAGTCACTCAAGCCTTTGACAAATATGTTCAAAAGCATGACTTTTAAAAAAAAAAATCCTCTTAAATTTGTGCCTAGGAAACGAGCTGCTTGCAAATCAGTGAATGGTTCCCACAAGTACAAAGGGAACTCCAAAGATGTCAAACCCCCAGACCTCTGGATCCATCATGAGAGACTGGAGCTGAAACCAATCGATAAGTCTCCAGACCCAAATCCCATCATGACTGATACTCCAATTCCTCGGAACTCTCAAGATATCACACCAGTTGACAATTCCATGGACAGCAACATCCATCAAAGGCGGAATTCATATAGAGGTGCAGGTTATCCCCAAATATGGGGAGACTATTTCCATTTAAATCATTTTCTGTTTTCTACAATTGCCTCAATTTGGTGATTCCTGTGTGAGGTTAGGTTTAAAGAAATCTGTGTGGTGGGATTTGGTCAACATCAGGTAAAGAATAGCTAACCTGAAGGAAAAAAAAAAAAAAAAGAATAGCTAGCTTGTTGTGGGGGAGAGGTTCTGTACCCAGATGAGATAGCTTTCTGGATCTGTTAGGTCTCCTCTCGTGTTGCCAACTCGATACTCAAACATTTGAACAACCTACCCCATGTCTGTACATTTCATCCTGTCCCTTCATTTGGAGTCTACCTGTCATTGTGGTTTTCAGAATGTTCTGGTCTGGATGCCCTTACTCACTGACACCACACTGAAGCATGGTAGGCAGCATTGTGTCAACTGCATTCACTCTCAGCAGAGACTTCCTGTAATGCACTACTGGTCATTCACCTCTTTATTTCATTTCCTGCAGAAACACCTCATCCCCATCATGGTGTTTGTGAGTCCTGAGTCCCCCACCAGAGATGTTCTACTGCTGAGCCTACCTAGTGGCGTAGGGCATACACTTGTAACTAACCTCTGTATTTGATGTCTAGGGCATGAGTCAGAGGACAGCATGTCTACACTGGCTGGAAGGCGAGGAATGAGACCAAAAATGATGATGCCCTTTGACTCCCAGCCACCCCAACGTAAGTTAAAAGCCTCTCATTTGCCCTGTGCTATCAGTATATCTAGTCATTCTGGGGAGCAACTATGAATGATCTCTTTGACTTCACTTGATCCTAACACAACAGATAACCTACTGAAGCTGGCACCTTGAGGGAAGAAATACCAAGCATACTTTGCAATTAATATTATTCGTGAGACTATTTTCTTTAGATAAATAAGCTAAAAAGCCAACTCCCTCAGTTCTCTCAGGAACAGGGAAGTTGCCAGTCTCCCTGACAATGTGCATAGCATCTCCATGGCACAAATGAGAAAGCCAAATTTCACAATACTCCCTAGACTTCCTGATACGCACTCAGTGTTGATGGGGCACCTGTGGAATTTTTTCTAATTAGTGGACTTTATATTTTAGAGAATTTTTAAGTTTATAAAACAGAGTTTTTAAAACACAATTTTTCAACCTTATTTGAAACCTTATTTGCCTCACTTTCATAAGCATAAAAGTTACCTAGCCTTCTTTAATAACATTTGAAATCCAAAGTGAAATATCATGACTGAAAACCCAAAGGCAATGGGACAGACCAATTTCTTTTTTAAAACGACTGTGTCTTCTCCCTTGTCACTGTTTTCAAGATAGGGAAGCAGTTCAGACTAGCTAGCACAGTGGGGCTCTCAGTGCGGGTCCCTGCACCAGCCTAGAGTGATACAAAACCACCTGCCTACTAAGAGCAAGTTTAAAAAACTTGGAAGTATTTGCTCTAAGCTGAACAGGTGCCCAGTAAGCCTTAACACTGCCCATCCTGAAAGCATCCATTAGATCACTTTTCAATTTAACCTAAATGAACCTTTGAATTTGTTATTCATTTCATAAGATGTCTGATTTCAGAACTCTCAGGCATCTCTCTGTTGACAAGTGGCAGGGATTTAAACCACAGATACCCTACACACAAAGAAATGAACCATGACTCCCTATGCTTGGAAACTGGTGAAACACCCAAGTGTGTAAGTGTGCGCGCGCGCGCACACACACGCACACACACACTGTGCACAAACATGTAGGCACTAGCCTCAAAAAATCAGCTTTGGAAGAGAAAGGCTGATTCATTAATAGGTCATTTCTGCACGAAGTAGTTTTTGCTCAGGGACCATGATGAAAAATGAAGAGCCTGAACTTGGAAACATGCAGGGGGAAGAACATGGTTTTCCTCTTATAAGAGGTGCCCAGGATGGGGTCCCCAGGTTTAAAACATAAATGTCTGAAAAGAGTAAATCCATTAAAGTTGCTTTTAATTTATAGGAAGATGGTAGCTTGACTGCTTATTTGTTTCGTATAAGATTTTAGTTTTTACCTGAACTGGCTTATATTTAAATGTTAAGGAGAAAAGATATGTTCTACCAGTTGGTAACAGTTCTTTTTTCTTTCTTTGGGGATGGGTAAGGTGTACACATAAATATACAGTATTACTTAATTTGTGCCTTAATGGTTGGGTGAGTGAGTGGAATCTTTAATTCAGGAATCTGGAAACCAGGTACCCTGATGTACTTATGACCTTCAGGTTTTGAGATCTCCTTTTCTGCCTGTGGCTCCAGTCCTTTCTCTCAAGCTGCAGCTCCCTGAAGTCTGTCTTCACCATCCACCTTCCTATTGCCAGCATTGGGCTGGGCTCGGTCAGCCTTGTACAAGACCTTGCTCAGAAGCATCAGGATCCAAGTCAGCTGACAGCTAGTAATTGCCAGCTGTAATCTAGGCAGGCACTCTCACATTGTTTTCTTTTTCTACTTACTCTACTTGGAAAGATTGGAAATGCCTTTAAAAAGAGGAAGTCAATTTTGTTTTTCTTTGTTAGAGTCCTGCATACCTAGGATGCTTTGCAGGTTGGACTTCCTAGGTAAAAATCAGGAGGCTTCTTTCCCTTGTCCTAGCCTCAATTCTAGAAAATGCTGATTCTGAAGCTTCTTGCTCCTAAAAACCACCTATCTTCCCCCTAAAGGAAATGCTGACTCCCAGACTGCCCTGAACCCTCCTCTGCCAGCTTTTCCAAGTGTTTTATTCCGAAGGACCACCTGAGCCTTCTGTCTCTTGGTGGAGCCATCTGCTTGTCCAGCAAGTGGCCAGGACAGGAAATAGCTGGAGAATAAAAGCATCCTGTTTATTGACTAGGATTTTTCTTCACCAGAGTAATTTTGAGTGGCCTCACAAAGATCTAGGGAGATCCTTGATGACAGAGACATTTAATAGACTCCAAAGGCTAATTAAGCTTTATCATAGTTTGTGAAGCCCTTACTTAGAGGGGAAAAAAAAGATCCCCTGTGTTCCTTATCAGCCCCACCTGTTTGCCTGTATAAGGGTTTAGAGCTGACCATGTTGGTCTTAAACATTCTGTTTCTAAAAGTGCTCTAAGGGAGGACCAAAGAGAGGCTTATTCCCCAGCTGGGCTTCTGGTTTTGTTTGTTTGCATCTCAATCAATAATGAAGCCTCATTAAAGAAGTGTTTTGTCTTCATAGAAAGTTGTATATGAGATATCTGTGTGGAAACTTGGATTCTATAGCTAAATGCAGCAAATTTAATTCCTTAGCTTTTGTGGGATGGAAAGAGGCAATTAGGAAAGATCCATTTATATTTTAAAATGTGAATGGATGTGGCTGAGCTTCCAGACGAGAAGAGAAGCGGTCAGAGATGGTGCCATAGGCCTGTGTTCCATACTTTTCTTACAACTTTGGAGTTCAGGCCCATTTGCATCCTTTTAAGATACGAAAACTGATTAAGCGGCTACTCACTCATTCAGCCTCAATGCCTACTGCATGCCTCATCCAACTGTAAGAAAAACGGAACGTGTTAGGAATATAATCAGAGGAAAAGAGACTTGTATTTTTTTTTAGCGGGAGAAAAAAAATGATAGAAACCTCAACCATCATTTGTTTGCTAATGGATTTATATTTTGTGACATATTCAGTTCGATGTTTTAATAACTCATGTAATCCGTGTTTATTGTAGAAGAATTGGAAAATACAGGTGAACCAGAAGAAATTTTTTTTTGACTCCTGACCACTCTTCCCCACAAGATAATCCCCATAAACATTTTAGTACCTATTCCTCCAAGGTTTTTTTTTTTTGGTGTGTGTGTGTGTGTGTGTGTGTGTGTGTGTGTGTGTGTGTGTGTAGACCAATACCTAGCAGTATGTTGATTTTTTAAAAAAACAAATGTAAAATCCATGGCTAATTGTTCACATCCAGCTGCCACCCAGAAGCCAAGGGAACGGTCGTACCGCATGGGAGGGGCAGGGGCGGCTTTGCTCTTGAACTGTACTTGTGTGTGTGTGCAAGCATGTTAAGCACTTCTCTGTCTTGTGTTCGTTCACAGCTGTGATTAGTGCCCATCCCATCCATCCCCTCGATAACCCTCACCATCATTTCCACTCCAGCAGCCTCGCTCCTCCAGCCCGCAGTCATCTCTACCACCCGGGCAGCCCGTGGCCCATTGGCACATCCCTGTCCCTTTCAGACAGGGCCAATTCCACAGGTGAGAGATGAGGCTCGAGCCCCCGATGGAAAGCATCCTGGGAGTTGGCAAGCCCAGATGGGGAGGACTTGCCCTGCTTAGAAGGATTTGGAATTTTTCTGTGTTATTTATGTATCATAACATTTC
Source organism: Puma concolor (assembly GCF_028749965.1). Taxonomy (NCBI): domain Eukaryota; kingdom Metazoa; phylum Chordata; class Mammalia; order Carnivora; family Felidae; genus Puma; species Puma concolor. The sequence goes on from NC_141672.1 coordinate 116,511,344, forward strand.
TGTTACTGACTCAAATTTGTTTCTGTAAAACTCACCCCATTTTCTTCTCCCTAAGTTGTTAAGTACTCAGTGCAAGGTGTTCTTTCAGTAAAAACGCAGTAACTCTAATCACATAACCATGTCCTGTTCCATCAAGTTGCATCTTATTAATTCAGTCATGTTTTCAAGTTTCTTTATTTTTTTAATCTTACAATCTGAAAGGAAATCTCATTCTGGGTGATTTTTCAGACACTAGAGGTAGCCTTTGCCTCATAGTCACCCTGATGTTGGGAGGGTCTGGAGGGCAGCCATAAGGTAAATTCTCATCTGAGGTCTCACTGCATTCCTCCTGCTGTGGCCCGGAGTGAGAGGAGTACCGCGGGGCCACATTGAATTCTGTGCCTCAGATTGTACACCTCAGGATGTGCCCGGTGGACGATTGAAGTCACAAGGGGCTGCACAGACATAGATCATCTCTAAACAACAGGTAGAAATTAGCCTAAAAATCTGCAGTGCATTGCCAGACAACCATGCCCCAGTTGGGATATCTCAGGAAATAGCATTATCAAAACAGTTTTAGGGAGGAAATCGTGAAGGTGAGGAGACAGTAAACGGAACAAATACTGTAATTCCTCATTAGATGAGAATGAACTTCCATCTTCTCAGTTTTAAGGCAAAAATCTAGTAGCTTCTCATATGTACAGTATGTTCTTTTTCCACCATTTGAAACTTGTCTATTAATAGTTATGACGTTAATAGTAGGACTAAATTTTGGTCGTTCTGGAAAACAAGAGAACTTCAAGTGAATTCCATTTTTTAAAAGCACCTCAAAACCTCATGCTAGAAGTTTGGGTTGCCAGTAACACTCCCCCTCCCCTTTAAGTTTTGATCAATTTGAAATATACCTAAAACATCAAATGAAGGTCAAAGCTTTATTTAGGGATCTACTGACTCCCACAATTACCTCTCCCAAAGCTTTACTTGGTTTGGACAACGCCACTTAAACCCACGTCAGAAATTGGCCTTATGCTCTCTCCCTCAAGATCCAGGTTTGGGGTCCTGCCCCAGGGAGAGACCATCTGCCAGAGGCTGTATGGAGAACCACCCTCTGGCTCACAGACTTAGTCTCAGAACAGGGACCAGAGAGCAGACCTCCAGATGTGCTCTTAGAAAGCATTTTTAGGGGCGCCTGGGTGGCACAGTCGGTTAAGCGTCCGACTTCAGCCAGGTCACGATCTCGCGGTCCGTGAGTTCGAGCCCCGCATCGGGCTCTGGGCTGATGGCTCAGAGCCTGGAGCCTGTTTCCGATTCTGTGTCTCCCTCTCTCTCTGCCCCTCGCCCGTTCATGCTCTGTCTCTCTCTGTCCCAAAAATAAATAAACGTTGAAAAAAAAAATTAAAAAAAAAAAAAGAAAGAAAGCATTTTTATGTCCTGACTCTGTTTCTCTATTTTTAAGGCAGAGGAGTCCCACCCACTAAGATGTGGGCCTGCCAGAGTGCATGGTAGGCTCTTCCCAACCAGATTAGCCCCTCTTCCTTCCTCTCAGACTAGGAGGGGTCAAAGGTTGGCAAGAAGCAGGGCAGCCCCGCCCAGCCCTCAGCCAGGTAGTCTAGTGCTGCTGAAAGCACTAGTCTGTACGGACTTGGGCAGAGAGTGAAGAGAGGGCAAAGTAAAGATCTGCATCACTAGAGGGTTCCTCACTTTAATGACCAGGGGGATAAAGAAGGTAAACTAATGACTGGGAAAGTCACTGGAGATAGATTTGAAACATAGAGCAAGTCTCTAGAAATCATCTGCATTCTCTCACTGTTGTATTTCCCTGTGTCTCTGGAGCTCCGAGCTGCCACCAGCCCTGCACATGTGGGCTAGGCGTGACTCGGACCGGCCAGGGCAGTCCTTGCTCTGGAGACCATTTACTATGTCACCACCACTTGACGTAGGAAGAGCACTTTCCTTTTGTCTAAGCCCTTGGCCAGTGTGAACTTTGTGTGTCTTAAACTCTGAGAGGTAAGTCAGTCAGGAAGTAGACTCCTCACCAAGCGGAAGTTTAGTTACAGCATAGTTTTCCTCGTGAGCCAGCAGTGTTGCACACTTTCAGGGCACACCCTTCACTGAGAGTATAGTGTGCCTGGTGCCCTCTGTAGTTACACCACAAGACAGCCCTGGTCTGTGGCAGCAGGCCAGGGTTCTAACTCATGTAGGCAGCCCTATCTTCTTTTTTTACATTTCCCACCATCTCTTTGGCCCTCAGAAGCTTATGTATGAAATTAAGGCCGTTGAGGCAGCCGAGGTAGGCCTCTGTGCCCAGAGCTGACCCAACCGCCTGCCGATACAAGCTGACGGTCCCAATTGGAGCCTGCCTTTTTCTCTGCTACTCCCTGCAACCCTCCTTGACCAGCTTCTCTCTGGCCGAGGATCACACGGAGTGGGTCCAGCAGCTCCCAGCTGTGGCTGTGGCTGTGGCTGTGGCTGTTTAAGCAAGCACAAGAAACAAGGTCCTTGGTGCACCTCTTGAGAGGATGAGAAGTGATCTAGTCCTAGTAGGGTTATCATCACAGCCAGGCTTTCAGCACTAGGGGGAGGGGAGTCCCTCATCCCTGAGACCCAAGGTCTTTAAGCTAAGGGAGTAGCACTCGTGACTGGTGTGACTTGTCTTCTAAGAGCCCAAGGGAAGAGATTCAGTGATACCTCAGCAAAACAGGCAGGGAAATAGGTTGGATTTCTTCAGGCTACTCATGCGTTACTACTTAAAAGGGTTTATTTTCCTTTTTAAGGTTGAGGACTCTAGGAGTCAGGGGAGGCCCTCCTCCTGACTAGCTGGTGCAGCCTATTTGTGGAGAGCTGGTGCCTCTGGGCCCCTTCTCAGGACAGGGATGTTGGTCTGCACCCCTGTTTGAAAGGGCTTCCTCTTATGGCCAGCCTGGGTCTTGGTGCTGCTTCTGCCGCTGCAGGGTCAGGGGCCATGTGGTACTGGAAATGGAAGGGCAGTTTGATGTGGTAGTTCAGAGCATGGGCTTGGGAGTCAGAGCACAGGGGTTCCGATCCCTGCCCTACCCATTCTATCTGCATCTTTGGGCGATGCCTAACCTCCCAGTGCCTTCTGAGTTAGTATGAGGACTGAGGGAGGTAAGGAATACAAAGGGCATAGCATAGTGCCTGGCTCAGCGTAAGCACTGAGTAATTTACAAAGAAAAGAGCCTTATCAATTATTGAGGTCCCGTGTTCAGCACATTTCATACATCTTCTCAATCCTCAGTGAGTTATTTTATTCTTCCTGTTTTGTAGGTGAAAAGAAAACAGAGAGTTTCAGTGACTGCCACATTCACCCAGCTAGTATGCCAGGATTAGAGTCCAGGTTTATCAGACTCCAAAGCCAGTGCTTTTTCCATCCCCTCATGCTGCCTTCTAGAACAGCTCTGAGCCCCCTTCATGTATTTTGAGATTATCATGTTCTTCCTTAGTCTCCCCCTTCTCCAAGCTGATCTACCCCTGTTTTTCCCTCTGGACCCAAACACCCCTCCTATGGCATGCTCTTAAAGCTATTTGCAGACCTCTGGACTATTTGGTTGTCCAGGTCTCACTTGACTGTGGGGCTGTTGCTCTGGTGAGGCTGCACACAGTCCGCAAAGGACATATTCACCACCTGTGACATTGCTTCTCCTGTAGTAACCACCAGGCCTTGTGGGGCAGATACTTGTCAGGTACCCAGCCAGCCTTAGTGACTAGATGTGTACTCTATGAAAGACCAGCTTCTAAGGCTGAGTGTCAAGGAGTGATGTTTTAATCTCTTTTTATACTTATTTACATCTTAATAGACAGTAGTCTCAGGAACCTTTCTGTGTACTACACAGTAAGTACTGAGGAGAACTTTAAATCTGTAAAATTGTGACCACTTAGCTGTGTAGGTGAGAAGGTTCCAGCAGAGCGGCTGGTTGACAAAATTCTTTGGGACTCTCTTAGGTTAGTCCATTCCTACCTGGCCTTGTCAGTAGTGCTAAACCATCTTCCCTTGGACTAGCACTGATCCTAAGTGCTTATTGAACTGGTTTCGGGGCCCTTAGAAGTAGCCAGAACCCCGGTATGTGCGTATGTTTCATGATAGAAGAAATGCTAACATTTAGACTTTCCTGCTGTAGAATCCGTTCGAAATACCCCCAGCACTGACACCATGCCAGCCTCCTCGTCTCAAACATGCTGTACTGATCACCAGGATCCTGAAGGTGCTACCAGTTCCTCTTACTTGGCCAGCTCCCAAGAGGAAGATTCAGGCCAGAGTCTTCCTACAGCCCACGTTCGCCCTTCCCACCCATTGAAGAGCTTTGCTGTGCCGGCAATCCCGCCCCCAGGTCCTCCCACCTATGATCCCGCGTTGCCAAGCACACCATTACTATCCCAGCAAGGTGAGTGAGGGCGGCAGCACCACTGGAGGGACCCTTTGGCTCTGGCTTATGGCAAAAGTCACTTCTTTGAAAATAACAAAGCAAGTATCTTCCAAGCTTATCCCAGCAATTTAGAGTAGCCGTAAGTCATTGCCCCTCTCAGGAAGTACATGGGCTCCCCTCCTTGGGGAATGCGTATGAACCAGAGAATAATTTGGTGGGGAGTGAGGGCTGACTTTTCAAATCGTGTTTTGGGTGCAGAATCCTTGATGGTAAAACCCAGTGGCCATGCGTATGGGCAACAGATCTAATCCATTCAGTTTCCCAGAAGTGCATCATCCTGTAGGGTTCCTACAACCTAGAGAAGGATCAGGGAGGCCAAGACACGGAAGCCAGGGGACCCTTTGGATGGGAAGTCTGTAGTCCCTAGATTCACGTGGCCCAACAAAGTCCCCTGACCTGAAAGGCATGCTTTTCCCCACTTCTCCACATTATTATCTGTTATGATGGTTTGTTTTAGAGTAAGTCAGTGGTTTTCAAGCTTTTTGGTCTCAGGATCCCTTTATACTCTTAAAAACTATTGAGACCATGAGAGAGCTTTTCTTTTTTTCTTCATTAAAAGAAAAAATTTTTTTAATGTTTATTTATTTTTGAGAGAGACAGAGACAGAATGTGAGTGGGTTAGGGGCAGAGAGAGAGGGAGACACAGAATCTGAAGCAGGCTCCAGGCTCTGAGCTGTCAGCACAGAGCCCGACACGGGGCTCAAACTCACGAGCCATGAGATCGTGACCTGAGCCAAAGTCGGACGTTCAACCGACTGAGCCACCCAGGCTCCCCGAGAGAACTTTTCTTCACATGGGCTATATCTGTCTATAATTTACTATATTAGAAATTAAAACTCAGAACATTTTGAACTATTTTATTAATGCATTTAAAAATAGCAATAAATCTATCATTTGAAGATAGCTTATTTTTCTGAAAAATAACTTCTCAAAACAAAAATACAGTGAGAAAAGTGACATTGTCTTCTGTTTTTGCAAATCTCTGTAATGTCTGGCTTAATAGAAGGTAGCTGGATTCTCATACCTACTTCTGCACTCAGTCTGTTGCAGTATGTTATTTTGGTTGAAATATAAGAAAATCTTGGCCTCAGATAAGTTGGAAAAGGGAAGAGTATTTTTGTAACCTTTTCAGATAACGGGATATTCTTTTTTGATACTATAGCAAAATGCAAGAAGTTGTAGTTTCTTATAGGTTTGTTTGTAATGTGGAATCAGAAACCATACCCATGAACTGTTCGTACTCTGTTCCATTAAAATCCATCTATCTTGTACTTTGAGTGCATGATATCAAACATCACACATTAGTCATTTGGAAAATACTGGTTCAGTAAGTTATACAGATCCTCCAAGTCTTGACCTATTTCATTGTACAATATCTAAAAATACATTTATTAATATCCCCAAAGGCTGTGAGTATTGGGAGGCTCTGAAGCTCATGCTGGCAGACACAAGTTTTTCAGGATTCTAATTTTCACTTGAAACTTAAATTTTATCGCTAGCAGTAACTACTGTCCATTGTTTCTCTTGAAGTGACCAGTTTTTTGTACTTTCTAGAAAATTTCTACAAACGCTCAAGTCTGAATAACTGGTTTGCCTTTCTTTGGCCTAACGGTGCTTCATGATAAAAGCAACAATTGCGCTTGTAACTCAAGCTGTCACAAATGCCTTACTCGAAACAGCCACCATCCTTGAGTATATAGCAGGAGTTCTTTATGCAGACTTTCCATCTTGTCGCATAGAATATTGAAAAGATGTGTAATCAAGTTGAGATTTAATAAAATAATTTTTACTACTTCCTTAAGGATGATCTTAATGAAACAGTCAAACTGTTTTGTTTTTTTCATTGCAAGGGGTGTCAGCTGATGACTTACAGTTTGGTGCCACTGCCTTAATTTGTGCTAAGGCTCCAATAGTTTTACGCACTGCTTTCATACCCTGAGTGCAAAGGTGAAAAATGTCTTCATATTATTATGAAAAGAATTTTGACCTCCTGGACATCCCACAAGGATTCCATGGATACACCAAGGTGTGGTGACGCTTTGAAAACCATAGGAGTAGATTAGTTTTCCAAAGCCAAATGGAGTATTTTCTCTGGCCTCTGAGATGCCACACTTTCTCCCTCCTTCCATCTAGTGCCGCCTTTTCAGAGCCCAATCTGTGCACTGGGTCTGGGTGCGCCCCTCACCCAGAAGCAGCATTTGGACCTTAGTTGCCTTGGTGCGGAATGGGGGGAACGGGCTCAGCCCTACACCTGATGGTGTGCTTTCCCCCTCAGCTCTGAACCATCACATTCACTCGGTGAAGACAGCCTCCATTGGGACTTTAGGAAGGAGCCGGCCTCCTATGCCAGTGGTGGTTCCCAGTGCCCCTGAAGTGCAGGAGACCACGAGGATGCTGGAAGACTCCGAGAGTGTAAGTTCCTGGGCCACCAGCCCAGCCACGATGTCTAGGTGCATGTCCCACAACCTGCGAGTGTGCTGGTCACACTGATCCTCGGTGCTGGCCCAGAAGTGTGAAGCAGATGCACTCATTCATTGAGCAGATGTACACTGAGCATCTCCTCTGAGCCAGGAAGCATGCTGAGGGTTTATCTGCTTTCTCTTTCCTGCAGAGCTATGAACCAGATGAGCTGACCAAAGAGATGGCCCACCTGGAAGGACTAATGAAGGACCTAAACGCCATCACGACAGCATGACGACCTTCCCCGGGACATGACTGCAGACCTGGGTCTAGAAGTCTTGGGACGGAGCCTGGAAAGCAAGGATTGTACAGAGCACGTGAGGACAGCACTTGAGAACACAGAGCGAGCAAGCAGACCGGTCAGCGCCCCTGTGTGGGGCTGGCTCCGGGCATGGCCACCTGCCTTCTCCTGGTCAGCCTGGAAGAAGCCTGTGTCGAGGCGGCTTCCCTTTGCCTGCTGACACCCTGCAGGACTGGGCACCATGGGCCAAAATTTTGTGTCCAGGGAAGAGGCAAGAAGTGCGACGACCTACATTTCACTTTGTGGTCAGGCTGTGTCTTCGTGCTGCGACTGCATCGCCTCTATGGAGTGTAGACATTGGCATTTATGTACAATTTTATTTGTGTCCTATTTTATTTTACCTTCAAAAGAAAAACACTATCAAAAACCAAGGGAGTCCATGGTGTTCTCCACAAGTGGTTGACGTTTGACTGCTTGTTTGAATTATGTATGGAAAGTCATTGACAGTGTGGGTTGTTCCAGGGGTTGGCTTGTTTTTTGTTTTTGTTTTTATTTTTGAATTCCAAGTCATTGCATCCTCTACCAGCTGTTAATCCATCACTTTGAGGGGGGAGGAAATGTTGCATTGCTGTTTGTAAGCTTTTTTATTATTTTTTTATTATAATTATTAAAGGCCTGACTTTCTCCTCTCATCACTGTGAGATTACAGATCTATTTGAATGAAATGTAACATTGAAAAGACTTGTTTGTTGCTTTCTGTGCAGTTTCAAAGTATTGGGGTGGGGGTGGGCTGGGGGGTTGGGAATAGGAAATGGCGGGGCTGCTGAGGTCTGTGAATGTTTCAGTCGATGTACTTTCTTCCAGAAGCCTGCAGAGAATGGAAGCATCTTCTTTATTGTCCTTTCCTGGCATGTCCATCTCTATTGTCACTAAGTTGCAACTGGAGTTTCGTTTGGATCTAGTTAAAAAAAAAAAATTCTTCTGTGCAATAGGTGAGTTCGAGAACTTAGCTGCCCTGATGTCTTGGTCATATCCTGATAAGAATGTCCATGCTGAGGCGCCAGTGCCATATTTCCAGTTACAGGAGTGATGCCGGAACAGGACCAGAGCCCAAGCCTGTTCCTGGGAAATCGGGGGAAAAGATGGAGTCCCTTTCCTGCTGTTATCATGTGTTCCCTGGGGGAGGCCAGAGGTGAAGGAAGGAACTTTGTCTCCTCACAGGACTCCTTGCTTCTCTCTAGCTCCTGTCCTCAGCCAGCCTGGCTCTCGCTGCCGTGTTTCAGAGCCGCTTAGGAAAAGCGTTCCCAGGATGAGGCAGGCAGGGGCTGTAGCACCCCTGAAGCTCTCCTTTCTGAACATTGTAGATAACGGGACAGGGACAGCAGAAAGGGACAGAGGAGGCGGCTGCCCCCTCCTCCATCCCAGCAGCTCAGTGAAGCCCCTAATTAGAACAGGGTAGCAGGAGGTTGGTGAAGTAATGCTGAGAGGCCCAGCCACATACACAGAAGCCTTTGCCTTTGCCAACAGTTCTCATGTTCTTTGTCTTAAAAAGGTAAGGAGCTGAGGTGGGTTTTTTGGGTTTTTTTGTTTTGTTTTTTCTTTTGTTTTGTTTTGTTTTTTACTATTGAGAATCTATTCCGACAAAACACAGGACTGACCCTCAAGCATCTTCCCCTACTCCCTACCACTCCCCGGAAGACAGTGTGGAAGGCAGTATAGGAGCATCAGGCTTTGGTTCTGTAGCCAAGAAGAGTTCAGCTCGCTGAGACCACCAGGGGGCGCCCAGCCTACCCGCCTTGGCCCTGCAGGCACCCCACTTGCCTTTGTACATTGGTCACTTCTCCTTTTTTAGGTCTTAACACATATTTGCTTTTTTAGAAGATGAACTCTTTGTATTTATTATTTTGGGGGGCAATGAAAAGTGCAATGCCGGAACTCCCCGCCACCGTGCCGGCCTGTCGTAGAGGGCAGTGCCAGGCGGGATTCTGGAAAACCAGTGCACTTCAACTGATCCTGAACAGAGCACTCAGAGCACTCTGGACACCAGGAGGGCTAGATTCCCCAGAAACTGTCTTACCTTTTGCCCAAAGAAACGTGCTCGGTATTCGGGGCATTCCCTCCCGTGAACCCTGACACTCGTGTTACCTCAGGGCCTTGGAACCTGGATACTGCCACAGAGCTGGGGCGGGGGGGGCGGGGCCTATTTTTAAATAAAATAACTGTTCAAAGTCGGGGGATTTTTTAAAATTAAAAAGGAAAGCTATTCTGTATTGCACCTTTTCACAATTTAATACATTTTCTTACATTTTCCTGTGATTTTTGCAATTAAACCATTGTGTGTCTTGTAATGTCTAGTTGAGCTGCTGTTCAGCAGCTTCCTTCAGGAGGATTTGGAACACATGTGTCTGTTGCCTTGTCGCCTGCTGGAGGGGGGCCTGGAGGACTGCTGGGGACTAGTCTCTGTACACACTTGTTTGGCCTTTTCTGTAGTTGATGCTGTAAACTCTATGGCTTTTTAAAAAAAACAATTTCATGTTTTTATTTAGTATTGGAAATCCAATACACTTTTTTAATCCAATCAAACTCTGGTGTGGTCAAAGAGTGTTTTTCCTGGAGAAAACAGAACTGCGGGGTCCCCTGTTCCCTGCCCCAAAATGACTTTACCGTTGCCCTCACCACCTCAAAGGCAGGAGTTGTGCAGGGCACGCAGGGAGGTGTGGCAGGTGAGCCAGGAGACTGCAGGCAGTGGTAGGGTTGTCCACCAGCCCTGAACGGGAGTCCTGTCCCTGTCCCCGACACCACCCCCCACCCCCCGCTTTGCTGCCCTGCAGGGAGGAGCAACCTGAAGAATGGGAGGTGACAGCTGGTCCAAAGGGCCTAGTGGCCCCAGCAGAGAAGTGCAGCCGCCCCCGGAGGGTGTGTAAAGGCCAGGTCACTGATGTGGCAGCGTCCTCGGGCACACTGAGCACCCTGCGCCCTCCCCTCCTGCCCTGCCTCTCATGGGCTTTGTGACACGAGAGGCAGCATCCACCAGGAGCCCCACCTTTCCCAGGCAACCTCACTCTCAGTCTCCACCCTGGCTCTTAGCTTAGGCTACTGTAACAAAAATACCGTAGACTAGAGGACATAAACAGCAGACAATTATTTCTCACAATTCTGGACACTGGGAAGCTCAAGGTAGAGCAGATGTTGTGTCTGGTGAGGACCTGCTTCTTGGTTCGCAGATGCCATCTCGCTGTGTCCTCACATGGAGGAGGGGCAAGGGAGCATCTGGGGGCTCTTCTAAGAGCACTGGTCCCACCCACGGGACTCCACCCTGTGACCTAATCACCTCCCAAAGGCCCCACCTTCAAATAATTCATTGGGAATTAGCGTTTCAGCATATGAATCTGGGGGCATAAACATTCAGTCCGTAAAGCTGTGAGGTCTCTCATGGTACACGAAGGTCTGGGCTTGGAATAAGGGTGAACACAATAGCCACAGGCCCTCCCCCTCCATGAACTTGCAATAGTGTAAGGGATACAGAGCCCAGCGTCCCTACCAACTGCTCTGACGCCAGCACTGTTTCTGCTCTGCTGCCAGGTGCACCTTATGATACACAAATCTCATCCTTCCCGTTAGCAGCCTCAGGATGGAGTCTGAGCTCTCAGGGCTAAGGTCTGTGCCGGTCCGCTCAGCCTCCGGGCAAGGCTTCCATCACCTCGTGCTCCCAGGATTCTAGCCACGGAAACCTGCTGTGAGACAGTGTGTAGGCATTGCACATGGACCGTCCTCTCTACCAATGCTCCTGTTCCACCAGTGCTGGCCCTCCTCTGTCTCCCTAGAGGGAGCTCTTGGCACGTTTTATCAGTTTGAGTCTTTCCCCACTGGACGGTGGACTCAGTGGGGACGGATTAATTACTCTTCTCCTGATGTCAGGAGAAGTTTCTGACAACAACAGATGCTTGTTTCCTGGATGGATGGACAGATAATCATGAGGACTCACGGCATAGAGCATGTTGGAAGGCTTCCCACACAAACACCACCCCACCCCTCCTTTGGACTCTCGTTACTGGTGCCAGGACCCTACCATTCCAGCAGACATGGCCCTGTGGTGTCCTGGGCTGAACTTGAAAGAGAACACCTGTCTGCCTGGCAGTCCTAAGTAAAAATGCCGATGCCACGGTGACCAACTAGGTACTGGGAACTAGGGCAAGGGTGTCCTCCACATTGGCTCTAAGATGAACATTGTGAGCAAGACTCTATGTGAAGAAGTACCCTCTCTCCCCAGTGCATCGGCCTCCCCAGTTTCAGCCATCTTCTGCTAGGGGTGTGATATCATCACGAGAGACTGGAGAATATCCCTGAACATGCCATCAGATTAATGGAGATGGGGGCGTGGGCAGGGGTAAAGAAGCAGAGAGCCAAGAGGGGCCCCAGACAGCAGGCGTGACTCTTCCCCTTGGGTTTCCAGCTACCAAAGGAGGGGGTTCACCAGGAAAGCTGGGAGAAGAGGGGGGAGAGACTAATTGAAGGGAAACAATACTTTCTATTTTTCATAATCTTTTAAAAGTATGTAGTAATACTTTTTAAAGTATTCATGATACTTTAAAAGCACATTGAAAAAGTGCTACTCAAAACAATTGCTCTCTAAGCAGAGTGGATGATGTTCATCTCAAGATACTCTTTTACTCAACTAGGGACTTGATGCGTTTTGGAAATGACAAGGTAGGCCTGGAGCTGAGCTGAGAAGGGGTTAGAGGGGGCTCTTGCTGCACTATAAAGGAAGAGGAATTCAGAATTTCCCGAAATAATGGAGTGGGGGGAGGTGTGCTGGCAGCATGTATAATCAACAAGATGGTGAGAGAGTGAGGGGCAAGGTGGGAAGTTACCCCCAGTGGGAAATGGCTGCCCTCGAGATACCCAAAAGGACATTTTCAAATGGGAAGATCCGAGAGGTAAATTTAATGCTGTTTGCTCCTTGCACAACTAGGACACAAACCCCCTCCAACTCCCCAAATTCTGCATGACATCTGCCATGTGTATAAGGCCTGGCATGAGTTACTGGTTTCCCCCCAGCAAAGAAAGGGGCATGTGGGCCAACACAGTGATGGACAGACCACAAATCAGGCATGGTGGGGGTGACCATAAATGGGATTGGCTCAGCAGAAACAAGAGCCCAGAGCCAGAAATGACTACAAGAATCTAAACCTGAGAATTCGCAGAAATCCAGGGGGCAGAGGGGAGGGCACGAGACCTTTCACGGGTCAAGAGATGTGAATGCCAATCAGCTTTGTTCAGGTTTTAAGAGGCAGGCTGACCTCAGCTGGAGCCTGGGTTGCGATCAGAGATTTCCACACTGTCCGTCAGCGTCCTGGAGCCACTCCCTGTCACCTGACACAGGAATGTATGCTTGGTGCCTGCTCTTCCCCAGTGGGTCTGCCTTCTCTGACCCTGGTCTCCCAAGGGAGAAACCTGGGAGCCATTCTAAACTCTTCCCTCCTCACCAAAGCACAGTGCTCAGCTAGTCCTGCGGCTCTCTCTCAAATGCCCCCCAAAGTGGCTCCTCTTTGTGTGTTGGGCAAATTCCTGGCCCACACCCCTGCCTCTGCCTCACCGACAGTCCAGCCTCCACACGACGATAGGGGTGATTTTTCTAACTCAAATCTGGCCTCTCTCCCCTGCTCAACACCATATGTTCTCTTTCCCGTCACCTGCCCTGCGGAAAAGAGACCAGTGCGGCCCTGTTCGCCTCTTCACATTTGCCCCTCAGTCTGTCCTCTCGCCCACAGGTGGCCCTAGCGTTAGAGAACCATTTGCACTTACAGAATAAGCCACACCGTCCAACCTCTGTACCATTCCCTTTGCCTCAAATCACCACCCTACCCACTACCATCACTGCTGGCTTTCCCTGGCTAGTGAATTTCCATTCGTCTTTAAGGACCCGGCCTAACCACCCGGTCCTCTGACTGTTCTCATTCATATTTCCGTCTCATCCAATACACTGTGAACTCCCCGAGGGAAACGATCATGCTAGTTTTTGGATCCCCCACCCCAGGGCCTAACACACTGTAGGTGTTCACTGACTGAACTTTCCCGAGGAAGATGGACTGAAGTTACCGTGGCCCAGTGCTGGGGGGTTGGGCAGCACCCTGACTCATCCTGGGAGCATACACAGGTTTCGCAGAGGAGGCAAGGCTGAGGTGAGTATGGGAATTACCATGAGCCCATCTATCTGGAGGGAGAAGGAGCCACTGCAGACCTGGGCAGCTGCGCCCTTCATGTGGCCGTCAGAAGACCTAGAGGGGCACACATCCCAGCCATCCTGTTTCCTGCTGAGGCTGGGGCCTCTAGGACTGTGCTCAGCCCGCTGCCATCGGATTAAGGGCTGGAGTCCCGGCAGGCCGGAGCAGAGGGTATGGAAGATGACAGAGCTGGTCCCGCCCTCCCCAGAGTCCCTGGAACACTGCAAGGGTGATTTTGGGCCCCGTCGAGCTGGGTTTGGTTGGCCAGGTACCACAGGTGGAGGGCAGCCCTGGTGAGTTAAGAATAAGGTGGGGTTCCTTTCAGAAACTCAAAATCCAGGTCTTAGAATTCTGGGCAGCTTTCTGAAAGAGGACAGGAAAGTCTACTCGTGAAGGCAAAATGATGGATCAAACTAGTTGCCTGGGACCTGGCAGGAGAACCAGCTAAAGAACATTCTAGACTAACACACAGAAGGAAAACTTACTCCTCTTCTACTTTGAAGGATTGGTGTTAATTGTTCTTTAAACATTTGGTAGAATTCTCCATTGAGGTCCTCTGGTCCTGGACTTTTCTTTATGGGAAGTTTTATTACTAATTTAATCTCCCTACTTATTATAGATCTATTCAGATTCTCTATTTCTTCTTCTTCTTCTTTTTAATGTTTGTTTTTTGAGAGAGACAGAACATGAGCAGGGGAGGGGCAGAGAGAGAGGGAGACACAGAATCTGAAGCAGGATCCAGGCTCTGAGCTGTCAGCACAGAGCCCAGTGCGGGGCTCAAACTTGTGAACCACGAGATCATGACCTGAGCTGAAGTCAGACGCTCAACCGACTGAGTCACCCAGGCGCCCCTGATTTCAATTCTTTTGAATTTATTGAGATGATCTATTTTGCAGAATGTTCCATAGGCACTTGAGAAAAATATACATTTTGCTCCTGTTAGGTGGGGTATTCTAGATGCCTATGAGGTCTAATTGGTTTGTATTGCTCAAATTTTCTATTGCCTTGCTGATCCAGTTGTTCTACCCATTATTGAAATACTACAATTAAAGTATTTTAAAGTTTTAAAGACTACAACTATTATTGTTACCTATTTCTCCCTTCCATTGTATCAGTTTTGCTTCATGGATTTGTGGCTCTGTTGATAGGTGTATATATGTTTATAATTGTTAAATGTTCTCTATAGATTGACCCTTTTATCATTTTTAAAATATTTTTTTAACTTTATTTTTTAAAATTTACATCCAAATTACTTAGTATATAGTGAAGCAATGATTTCAGTAGATTCCTTAGTGCCCCTTACCCATTTAGCCCATCCCCCCCACAACCCCTCCAGCAACCCTCAGTTTGTTCTCCATATTTATGAGTCTCTTTTCTTTTGTCCCCCTCCCTGTTTTTACATTATTTTTGTTTCCCTTCCCTTATGTTCATCTGTTTTGTCTCTTAAAGTCCTCATATGAGTGAAGTCATAGGATTTTTGTCTTTCTGACCAATTTCACTTAGCATAATACCCTCCAGTTCCATCCACGTAGTTGCAAATGGCAAGATTTCATTCTTTTTGTTTGCTGAGTAATGCTCCATTGTATGTGTATACCACATTTTCTTTCCCCATTCATCCATCGATGGACATTTGGGCTCTTTCCATACTTTGGCTATTGTTGATAGTGCTGCTATAGACATGGGGGTGCATGTGTCCCTTTGAAACAGCACACCTGTATCCCTTGGATAAATGCCTAGTAGTGCAATTGCTGGGTCGTAGGGTAGTTCTATTTTTAGTTTTTTGAGGAACCTCCATACTGTTTTCCAGAGTGGCTTCACCAGCTTGCATTCCCACCAACAATGCAAAAGAAATCCTCTTTCTCCACATCCTTGCCAACATCTGTTGTTGCCTGAGTTGTTAATGTTAGCCATTGTGACAGGTGTAAGGTGGTATCTCATTGTGATTTTGATTTGTATTTCCCTGATGATGAGTGACGTGGAGCATTTTTCATGTGTCGGTTGGCCATCTGGATGGCTTCTTTGGAGAAGTGTCTATTCATGTCTTTTGCCCATTTCTTCACTGGATTATTTGTTTTTTGGGTGTTGAGTTTGATAAGTTCTTTGTAGATTTTGGATACTAACCCTTTATCTGATATGTCATTTGCAAATATCTTCTCCCATTCTGTTGGTTGCCTTTTAGTTTTGCTGATTGTTTCCTTTGCTGTGCAGAGCTTTTTATTTTGATGAGGTCCCAGTAGTTCATTTTTGCTTTTGTTTCCTTTGCCTCTGGAGACGTGTTGAGCAAGAAGTTGCTGCGGGCAAGATCAAAGAGATTTTTGCCTGCTTTCTCCTCGATGATTTTGATGGCTTCCTGTCTTACATTGAGGTCTTTCATCCACTTAGAGTTTATTTTTGTGTCTGGTGTAAGAAAGTGGTCCAGGTTCATTCTTCTGCATGTCACTATCCAGTTTTCCCAGCACCACTTGCTGAAGAGGCTGTCTTTATTCCACTGGATATTCTTTCCTGCTTTGTCAAAGATTAGTTGCCCATACATTTGTGGGTCCATTTCTGGGTTCTCTATTCTATTTCATTGATCTGTCTGTTCTTGTGCCAGTACCATACTGTCTTGATGATTACAGCTTTGTAGTATAGCTTGAGGTCTGGGATTGTGATGCTTCTTGCTTTGGTTTTCTTTTTCAAGATTGCTTTGGCTATTTGGAGTCTTTTGTGGTTCCATACAAATTTTAGGATTATTTGTTCTAGCTCTGTGAAGAATGCTGGTGTCACTTTGATAGGGATCATGTTGAATATGTAGATTGTTTTGGGTAGTATAGACATTTTAACAATATTTGTTCCTCCTATCCAGGAGCATGGAATCTTTTTCCATTTCTTTGTGTCTTCTTCAGTTTCTTTCATCAGCTTTCTATAGTTTTCAGTGTATAAATTTTTCACCTCTTTGGTTAGATTTATTCCTAGGTATTTTATGGTTTTGGTACAACTGTAAATGGGATCGATTCCTTGATTTCTCTTTCTGTCGCTTCATTGTTGGTGTATAGGAATGCAACCTATTTTTTGTGCATTGATTTTATATCCTGCAACTTTGCTGAATTCATGAATGAGTTCTAGCAGTTTTTTGGTGGAATCTTTTGGGTTTTCCATATAGAGTATCATGTCATCTGCAAAGAGTGAAAGTTTGACCTCCTCCTGGCCTATTTGGATGCCTTTTATTTCTTTATTTTTTTTTTTTAGATAAAATTAGATTTTTTTTTATTTTTTAAATATATGAAATTTATTGTCAAATTGGGGGGCACCTGGGTGGCTCAGTTGGTTAAGCGGCCGACTTTGGCTCAGGTCATGATTTCTCGGTCCGTGAGTTCAAGCCCCGCATCGGGCTCTTGTGCTGACAGCTCAGAGCCTGGAGCCTGTTTCAGATTCTGTGTCTCCCTCTCTCTCTCTCTCTGCCCCTCCCCTGTTCATGCTCTGTCTCTCCCTGTCTCAAAAAAAAAACAAACAAACAAACAAAAAAAAAACGTTATTGTCAAATTGGTTTCCATACAACACCCAGTGCTCATCCCAACAGGTGCCCTCCTCAATACCCATCACCCACCCTCCCCTCCCTCCCACCCCCCATCAGCCCTCAGTTTGTTCTCAGTTTTTAAGAGTCTCTTATGCTTTGGCTCTCTCCCACTCTAACTTCTTTTTTTTTTCCTTCCCCTCCCCCATGAGTTCCTGTTAAGTTTCTCAGGATCCACATAAGAGTGAACACATATGGTATCTGTCTTTCTCTGTATGACTTATTTCACTTAGCAAACACTTTCCAGTTCCATCCACGTTGCTACAAAAGGCCATATTTCATTCTTTCTCATTGCCACGTAGTACTCCATTGTGTATATAAACCACAACTTCTTTATCCATTCATCAGTTGATGGACATTTAGGCTCTTTGCATAATTTGGCTATTGTTGAGAGTGCTGCTATAAACATTGGGGTACTAGTGCCCCTATGCATCAGTACTCCTGCATCCCTTGGGTAAATTCCTAGCAGTGCTACTGCTGGGTCATAGGGTAGGTCTATTTTTAATTTTCTGAGGAACCTCCACACTGTTTTCCAGAGTGGCTGCACCAATTTGCATTCCCACCAACAGTGCAAGAGGGTTCCCGTTTCTCCACATCCTCTCCAGCATCTATAGTCTCCTGATTTGTTCATTTTGGCCACTCTGACTGGCGTGAGGTGATATCTGAGTGTGGTTTTGATTTGTATTTCCTTGATGAGGAGTGACATTGAGCATCTTTTCATGTGCCTGTTGGCCATCAGGATGTCTTCTTTAGAGAAGTGTCTATTCATGTTTTCTGCCATTTCCTCACTGGATTATTTGTTTTTCAGGTGTGGAGTTTGGTGAGCTCTTTATAGATTTTGGATACTAGCCCTTTGTCCAATATGTCATTTGCAAATATCTTTTCTCATTCTGTTGGTTGCCTTTTAGTTTTGTTGGTTGTGTCCTTTGCTGTGCAGAAGCTTTTTATCTTCATGACATCCCAATAGTTCATTTTTGCTTTTAATTCCCTTGCCTTTGGGGATGTGTCAAGTAAGAAATTGCTACAGCTGAGGTCAGAGAGGTCTGTTCCTGTTTTCTCCCCTAGGGTTTTGATGGTTTCCTGTCTCACATTCAGGTCCTTTATCCATTTTGAGTTTATTTTTGTAAATGGTGTGAGAAAGTGGTCTAGTTTCAACCTTCTGCATGTTGCTGTCCAGTTCTCCCAGCACCATTTGTTAAAGAGACCTGTCTTTTTTCCATTGGATGTTCTTTCCTGCTTTGTCAAAGATTTGTTGGTCATACTTTTGTGTGTCTAGTTCTGGGGTTTCTATTCTGTTCCATTTTTCTATGTGTCTGTTTTTGTGCCAATACCATGCTGTCTTGATGATTACAGCTTTGTAATAGAGGCTAAAGTCTGGGATTGTGATGCCTCCTGCTTTGGTCTTCTTCTTCAAAATTACTTTGGCTCTTCGGGGCCTTTTGTGGTTCCATATGAATTTTAGGATTGCTTGTTCTAGCTTCGAGAAGAATGCTGGTGCAATTTTGATTGGGATTGCATTGAATGTGTAGATAGCTTTGGGTAGTATTGACATTTTGACAATATTTATTCTTCCAACCCATGAGCACAGAATGTTTTTCCATTTCTTTATGTCTTCTTCAATTTCCTTCATAAGCTTTCTATAGTTTTCAGCATACAGATCTTTTACATCTTTGGTTAGATTTATCCCTAGGTATTTTATGCTTCTTGGTGCAATTGTGAATGGGATCAGTTTCTTTATTTGTCTTTCTGTTGCTTCATGATTAGTGTATAAGAATACAACTGATTTCTGTACATTGATTTTGTATCCTGCAACTTTGCTGAATTCATGTATCAGTTCTAGTAGACTTTTGGTGGAGTCTATTGGACTTTCCATGTATAATATCATGTCATCTGCAAAAAGTGAAAGCTTAACTTAACCTTTGCCAATTTTGATGCCTTTGATTTCCTTTTGTTGTCTGATTGCTGATACTAGAACTTCCAACACTATGTTAAACAACAGCAGCGAGAGTGGACATCCCTGTCGTGTTCCTGATCTCAGGGGAAAAGCTCTCAGTTTTTCCCTATTGAGGATGATGTTAGCTGTGGGCTTTTCATAAATGGCTTTTATGATGTTTAAGTATGTTCCTTCTATCCTGACTTTCTCGAGGGTTTTTATTAAGAAAGCGTTTTTTATTTTTGACAAGCATTTTTGCAAACATTTATTATCAAATGCTTTTTCTGCATCGATTGACAGGATCATATGGTTCTTATCTTTTCTTTTATTAATGTGATGTATCACGTTGATTGATTTGTGAATGTTGAACCAGCCTTGCATCCCAGGAATGAATCCCACTTGATCATGGTGAATAATTCTTTTTATATGCTGTTGAATTCGATTGGCTAGTATCTTATTGAGAATTTTTGCATCCATATTCATCAGGGATATTGGCCTATAGTTCTCTTTTTTTACTGGGTCTCTGTCTGGTTTAGGAATCAAAGTAATACTGGCTTCATAGAATAAGTCTGGAAGTTTTCCTTCCCTTTCTATTTTTTGGAATAGCTTGAGAAGGATAGGTATTATCTGTGCTTTAAACGTCTGGTAGAACTCCCCTGGGAAGCCATCTGGTCCTGGACTTTTATTTGTTGCGAGATTTTTGATAACTGATGCAATTTCTTTGCTGGTTATGGGTCTGTTCAAGCTTTCTATTTCCTCCTGATTGAGTTTTGGAAGTGTGTGGGTGTTTAGGAATTTGTCCATTTCTTCCAGGTTGTCCAGTTTGTTGGCATATAGTTTTTCATAGTATTCCCTGATAATTGCTTGTATCTCTGAGGGATTGGTTGTAATAATTCCATTTTCATTCATGATTTTATCTATTTGGGTCATCTCCCTTTTCTTTTTGAGAAGCCTGGCTAGAGGTTTATCAATTTTGTTTATTTTTTCAAAAAACCAGCTCTTGGTTTCATTGATCTGCTCTACAGTTTTTTTAGATTCTATATTGTTTATTTCTGCTCTAATCTTTATTATTTCTCTTCTTCTGCTGGGTTTAGGGTGTCTTTGATGTTCTGCTTCTATTTCCTTTAGGTGTTCTGTTAGATTTTGTATTTGGGATTTTTCTTGTTTCTTGAGATAGGCCTGGATTGCAATGTATTTTCCTCTCAGGACTGCTTTCGCTGCATCCCAAAGTGTTTGGATTGTTGTATTTTCATTTTCGTTTGTTTCCATATATTTTTAAATTTCTTCTCTAATTGCCTGGTTGACCCATTCATTCTTTAGTAGGGTGTTCTTTAACCTCCATGCTTTTGGAGGTTTTCCAGACTTTTTCCTGTGGTTGATTTCAAGCTTCATAGCATTGTGGTCTGAAAGTATGCATGGTGTGATCTCAATTCTTGTATACTTATGAAGGGCTGTTTTGTGACCCAGAATGTGATCTATCTTGGAGAATTTTCCATGTGCACTCAAGAAGAAAGTATATTCTGTTGCTTTGGGATGCAGAGTTCTAAATATATCTGTCAAGTCCATCTAATCCAATGTATCATTCAGGGCCCTTGTTTCTTTATTGACCATGTGTCTAGATGATCTATCCATTGTTGTAAGTGGGGTGTTAAAGTCCCCTGCAATTACCACATTCTTATCAATAAGGTTGCTTATGTTTGTGAATAATTGTTTTATATATTTGGGGGCTCCCGTATTCGGCACATAGACATTTATAATTGTTAGCTCTTCCTGATGGATAGACCCTGTAATTATTATATAATGCCCTTCTTCATCTCTTGTTACAGCCTTTAATTTAAAGTCTAGGTTGTCTGATATAAGTATGGCTACTCCAGCTCTCTTTTGACTTCCAGTAGCATGATGAATAGTTCTCCATCTGCTCACTTTCAATCTGAAGGTGTCCTCAGGTCTAAAATGAGTCTCTTGTAGACAGCCAATAGATGGGTCTTGTTGTTTTTTTTTTTTTTTTATCCATTCTGATACCCTATGTCTTTTGGTTGGTGCATTTAGTCCATTTACATTCAGTGTTATTATAGAAAGATATGAGTTTAGAGTCATTGTGATGCCTGTAGGTTTCATGCTTGTAGCGATGTCTCTGGTACTTTGTCTCACAGGATCCCCCTTAGGATCTCTTGTAGGGCTGGTTTAGTGGTGACGAATTCCTTCAGTTTTTGTTTGTTTGGGAAGACCTTTATCTCTCCTTCTATTCTAAATGACAGATTTGCTGGATAAAGGATTCTTGGCTGCATATTTTTCTGTTCATCACATTGAAGATTTTCTGCCATTCCTTTCTGGCCTGCCAAGTTTCAGTAGAGAGATCCGTCACGAGTCTTATTGGTCTCCCTTTATATGTTAGGGAACGTTTATCTCTAGCTGCTTTCACAATTTTCTCTTTATCCTTGTATTTTGCCAGTTTCACTATGATATGTTGTGCAGAAGATCGATTCAAGTTATGTCTGAAAGGAGTTCTCTGTGCCTCTTGGATTTCAATGCCTTTTTCCTTCCCCAGATCAAGGAAGTTCTAAGCTTTATTTCTTCAAGTACACCTTTAGCACCTTTCCCTCTCTCTTCCTCCTCTGGAATACCAATTACGTGTAGATTATTTCTCTTTAGTGCATCACTTAGTTCTCTAATTTTCCCCTCATACTCCTGGATTTTTTTTTTTCTCTCTTTTTCTCAGCTTCCTCTTTTTCCATAATTTTATCTTCCAGTTCACCTATTCTCTCCTCTGCCTCTTCAATCTGAGCTGTGGTTGTCTCCATTTTATTTTGCAGCTCATTTATAGCATTTTTTAACTCCTCCTGGTTGTTCCTTAGTCCCTTGATCTCTGTAGCAATAGATTCTCTGCTGTCCTGTATACTGTTTTCAAGCCCAGCAATTAATTTTATGACTGTTATTCTAAATTCACTTTCTGTTACATTGTTTAAATCCTTTTTGATCAGTTCATTAGCTGTCATTATTTCCTGGAGATTATTTGGAGGGGAATTCTTCCATTTTGTCATTTTGGATAGTCCCTGGAGTGGTGCGGACCTGCAGGGCACTTCCCCTGTGCTGTCTTGAATAACTTGCATTGGTGGGCGGGGCCGCAGTGAGACCTGATATCTGCCCCCAGCCCACCGCTGGGGCCACAGTCAGACTGGTGTGTGCCTTCTCTTCCCCTCTCCTAGGGGCGAGATTCATTGTGGAGTGGCATGGTCTGTCTGGGCTACTTACACCCTGCCAGGCTTGTGGTGCTGGGGATCTGGCGTATTAGCTGGGGTGGATCGGCAAGGTGCACAGGGGCGGGAGGGGCAGGCTCAGCTCGCTTTTCCTTCGGAGATCTGCTTCGGGAGGGACCCTGAGGCAGCGGGAGGGAGTCAGACCCACTGGAGGGATGGATCTGCAGAAGCACAGCGTTCAGTGTTTGTGCGGTGCAAGCAAGTTCCCAGGCAGGAACTGGTTCCCTTTGGGATTTTGGCTGGGGGTTGGGTGAGGGAGATGGTGTTGGCGAGAGCCTTTGTTCCCTGCCAAGCTGAGCTCTGTCGTCCGGGGCTCAACAACTTTCCCTCCCGTTGTCCTCCAGCCCTCCTGCTCTCCAAGCAGAGCTATTAGCTTATAACCTTCCAAATGTTAAGTCCCGCTTACTGTCCAAACACACTCTGTCCGGCCCCTCCACTTTTGCAAGCCAGACTCGGGGGCTCTGCTTTGCTGGCGGGCTGCCCCTCTGCCCTGGTTCCCTCCCGCCAGTCTGTGTAGCGCGCACTGCCTTGCCGCCCTTCCTACCCTCTTCCGTGGGCCTTTTGTCTATGCTTGGCTCCAGAGAATCCTTTCTGCTAGTCTTCTGGTGGTTTTCTGGGTTATTTAGGCAGGTGTGGGTGGAATCTAAGTGATCAGCAGGACGCGGTGAGCCCAGCATCCTCCTACGCCACCATCTTCCTCCTCTCTGGATGCCTTTTATTTCTTTGTGTTGTCTGATTGCAGAGGCTAAGACTTCCAATACTATGCCAAATAACAGTGGTGAGAGTGGACATCCCTGTCTTGCTCCTGACCTTAGGGGGAAAGCTCTCAGTTTTTCCCCACTGAGGATGATATTAGCGTTGGTTCGCTCATATATGGCTTTTATCATCTCGAGGCTATGATCCTTCTATCCCTACTTTCTTGAGGGTTTTTGTCAAGAAAGGATGCTGTATTTTGTCAAATGCTTTCTCTGCATCTATTGAGAGGATCATATGGTTCTTGTCCTTTCTTTTATTGATGTGATGAATCATGTTAATTGTTTTGTGGATATTGAACCAGCCCTGTGTCCCAGGTATAAATCGCACTTGGTCATGCTGAATAATTTTTTTAGTGTATTGTTGGATCCGGTTGGCTAATATCTTGTTGAGGATTTTTGCATCCATGTTTATCAGAAAAATTGGTCTATAGTTCTCCCTTTTAGTGGGGCCTCTGTCTGGTTTTGGAATCAGGGTAATGCTGGCTTCATAGAAAGAGTTTGGAAGTTTTCCTTCCATTTCTATTTTTTGGAACAGTTTCAAGAGAGAATAGGTATTAACTCTTCCTTAAATGTTTGGTAGAATTCCCCTGGAAAGCCATCTGGCCCTGGACTCTTGTTTTTTGGCAGATTTTTCATTACTAATTCTATTTCCTTACTGGTTATGGGTCTGTTCAAATTTTCTATTTCTTCCTGTTTCAGTTTTGGTAGTGTATATGTTTCTAGGAATTTGTCCATTTTTTCCAGATTGCCCATTTTATTGGCATATAATTGCTCACAATACTCTCTTATTATTTTTTTTATTTCTGTTGTGTTGGTTGTGATTTCTCCTCTTTCACTCTTGATTTTACTTATTTGGGTCCTTTCCTTTTTCTTCTTGGTCAAACTGGCTAGTGGTTTATCAATTTTGCTAATTCTTTCAAAGAACCAGCTTCTGGTTTCATTGATCTGTTCTGCTGTTGTTGGTTTTTTGTTTTTTGGGTTTTTTTTTTGGTTTTGACAGCATTAATTTCTGCTCTAATCTTTATTATTTCCTGTCTTCTGCGGGTTTTGGGTTTTATTTGCTGTTCTTTTTCCAGCTCCTTAAGGCATAAGGTTAGGTTGTGTATCTGAGATCTTCCTTCTTTAGGAAGGCCTGAATTGCTATATACTTTCCTCTTATGACCGCCTTTGCTGCATCCCAGAGGTTTTGGGTTGTGGTGCTATAATTTTCATTGACTTCCATATACTTTTTAATTTCTTCTTTAACTGCTTGGTTAGCCCATTCATTCCTTAATAGGATGTTCTTCAGTCTCCAAGTATTTGTTACTTTTCCAAATTTTTTCTTGTGGTTGATTTCGAGTTTCATAGCATTGTGGCCTAAAAATATGCACGGTATGATCTTGATCTTTTTGTACTTACATAGGGCTGATTTGTGTCCCAGTATATGGTCTATTCTGGAGAATGTTCCATGTGCACTGGAGAAGAATGTATATTCTGCTGCTTTAGGATGAAATGTTCTCAATATATCTGTTAAGCCCATCTGGTCCAATGTGTCATTCAAAGCCATTGTTTCCTTGTTGATTTTTTGATTAGATAATCTGTCCATTGCTGTGAGCGGAGTGTTGAAGTCTCCTACTACTATGGTATTGCTATCGATGAGTTTCTTTATGTTTGTGATTAATTGATTTATATATTTGGGTACTCGCACATTTGGCGCATAAATGTTTACAATTGTTAGGTCTTCTTGGTCTATAGACCCCTTGATTATGATATAATGCCCTTCTGCATCTCTTGATACAGTCTTTATTTAAGTATTTATTTTTTAATTTTTTTTAACATTTATTTATTTTTAAGACAGAGAGAGACAGAGCATGAACAGGGGAGGGTCAGAGAAAGAGGGAGACACAGAATCCAAATCAGGCTCCAGGCTCTGAGCTGTCAGCACAGAGCCGATGTGGGGCTGGAACTCACAGACTGCAAGATCATGACCTGAGCCAAAGTCGGACACTTAATCAACTGAGCCACCCAGGCATCCCATACAGTCTTTATTTTAAAGTCTAGATTGTCTGATATAAGTATGGCTACTCCAGCTTTCTTTTGTTGACCATTAGCATGACAGATCCATCCCCTTATTTTCAATCTCTAGGTGTCTTTAGGTCTAAAGTGGGTCTCTTGTAAACAGCGTATAGATGGGTCTTGTTTTCTTACCCATTCTGTTACCCTATGTCTTTTGATTGGAGCATTGAGTCCATTGACATTTAGAGTGAGTACTGAAAGATATGAATTTATTGCCATTATGATGCTTGTAGAGTTGGAGTTTCTGGTGGTGTTCTCTGGTCCTTTCTAATCTTTTGTTGCTTTTGGTATATATATATATATATATATATTTTTTTTTTTCTCATCTTTTCTCCCCTCAGAGCAGAGAGTCCCCCTTAAAATTTCTTGCAGGGCTGGTTTAGTGGTCACAAACTCCCTTAGTTTTTGTCTGGGAAACTTTTTATCTCTTCTTCTATTTTGAATGACAGCCTTGCTGGATAAAGAATTCTTGGCTGCATATTTTTCTGATTCAGCACACTGAATATATCCCACCATTCCTTTCTGGCCTGCCAAGTTTCTGTGGATAGGTCTGCTGCAAACCTGATCTGTCTTTCCTTGTAGGTTAGGGACTTTTTTCCCTTGCTGCTTTCATGATTCTCTCCTTGCCTGACTATTTTGTGAATTTGACTATGATATGCCTTGTTAATGGTAGGTTTTTGTTGAATCTAATGGGGGGTCCTCTGTGCTTCCTGGACTTTTTTTTTTTTTTTTTTTTTTACGTTTATTTACCTTTGGGACAGAGAGAGACAGAGCATGAATGGGGGAGGGGCAGAGAGAGAGGGAGACACAGAATTGGAAACAGGCTCCAGGCTCCGAGCCATCAGCCAGAGCCTGACGCGGGGCTCGAACTCACGGACCGCGAGATCGTGACCTGGCTGAAGTCAGACGCTTAACCGACTGCGCCACCCAGGCGCCCCTGTGCTTCCTGGATTTTGATGTCTGTGTCTTTCCCCACGTTAGGAAAGTTTTCCGCTATGATTTGCTCACATAACCCTTCTACCCCTATTTCTCTCTCTTCCTCCTCTGGAACCCCTATGATTCTGATGTTGTTCCTTTTTAATGAGTCACTGATTTCTCTAAGTCTTAAACCGTGCTCTTTTGCCTTAATCTCCCTCTTTTTTTCTGCTTCGTTATTCTCTATAAGTTTGTCCTCCATATCGCTGATTCTCTGTTCTGCCTCGTCCATCTTTGCTGCCGCTGCATCCATCCATGATTGCAGCTCAGCTATAGCATTTTTAATTTCATTCTGGCTATTTTTTACTTCTTTTATCTCCGCAGAAAGGGATTCTAATCTATTTTAAACTCCAGCTAGTATTCTTATCGTGATTCTAAATTCTGGTTCAGACATCTTGCTTGTGTCTGTGTTGGTTAAATCCCTGGCTGTCATTTCTTCATGCTCTTTTTTGGGGGGTGAATTCCTTCATTTTGTCATTTTGAAGGGAGAAAAGGAATTAATGAGGTAGAAAAATTGAAATTAAAAATTAAAATTAAAAAATATTACAATTAAAAATTAAAAATACACACACACAAAAATCGAATAGATGCTAGATCATAGGTGTGTTTTGGTCTGGGTATAGAAAGTGGTTTGACAGATTAGAGAAGCAAACAAACAAACAAAAAAGGGGGGGTGAGAGAAAGAAAAAAAAAGGAAATCGTTTGAGAATTTGAAAAAATGAATACACTAAAGTAGACTAAAGTACACAAAAGTACAGAATATAGTAGAAAAAAATTACAGAAAAATATTTTTGATAAAAATTAAAAAGAAATATGAATTTTTTCATTTTCTGTATTTAAGAAAAAAGAAAAGAAATGAAAAAGAAAAAAGAAAAGACAAAAAAAAGAAATCGTTTGAAAATTTGAAAAAGTGAATACACTATAGTAGACTGAAATAAAATGATGGGAGTAAGATAGAATTTGAAAAAATTTACATAAAAGCAAAAAATATAGTAACAAAAATTAAATAAAAATATTTTAAAAAGAAATTGAAAGTAAAAATGAAGTTTTTCTGCATTCAAGAAAAGAAAAGAAATGAAAAAGAGAAAGAAAAAAAGAAAGGAAAAAGGAAATTGTTTGAAAATTTGAAAAGGTGAATACAGTGAAGTAGACTAAGATAAAATGATGGAAGTAAAGTAGAATTTGAAAAAACTTACACAAAAGTAAAAAATATAGTAATAAAAATTAAAGACAGATATTTTTAATAAAAATTGAAAATAAAAATGAGTTTTTTCTCTTTCTGTATTCAAGAAAAGGAAAAGAATTGTAAAAGAGAAAAAGGAAAAAGAGAGAGAAAAAAAATTGAATAGATGAACCTGCTAACAGATTGACGTAGGACTGAAATTGCTTCGTTTTCCCCTAGAGGTCAGTCCATACATGGACTGGCTCTTTATAGTCCATAAATTAAGCCGGCAGTGAGGTTTGTGTTCTTGAAGAACGAACTTGGCCCAGTTGGGCAGAGCTCGGTGTAACATCTCCACTCTCCCCTAGATGGCGCTGCTAGCCTACTGGGGTGGATTGTTGCGGTGCTTGTCGGTGCGCATGCGCATGCGCTGGAGCGGTGAAAAATGGCGCCACCCAGCCACCGAGTCTGTTCTCCCAGATCGGCAATCGCGCACCGGTCCTTCATCTTCAGCTCTTATCCACTCCTTGCTTTTCCACTCTCTGTGACCAGGCCCCAGGCAGTACCTCTCTCCCAAGTTCTGTCTCAGATGCAGCTGTCCTCCCCGGCCCCTTACCTCTGAAGGACTGCAGCTTTGACCCGCTCCGCCCCTCTGCGGGAGGGTCTCACGGAGCAAGGGCGGAATCAGCAATGGCCGAATGTCAGCTGCACCCAGGAAAGCCCGCTGGACCCTGCTGTTGCCAGTGCCCCAGACTGCGGCCAGGTGCCAGCCCCCCCCGCAAAAAAAATCGCAAGACAGTGTAGCCTCAGCATTTCAGGGACCATGGGAAATTGCAACACACATCTGACACCAGGCTTCACCCTCAACAACCTTGTCCCAGCACCAGCGAATGTGGCTGCCTTCTGGGGTCTGCTGGGACCAGGTGGCTTCAACAGTCTCTACCAAATGTCCTTCCAGCAGTGGAACTGCTTTCCCCGTGTGGCCTGAGAACCTCCCTGACCCCATTCTGTTCCTGGGGATTCACCTTTCCCACCAGTGCACCGCCAGGTATGGAGCTGAGGAGTTGCAGCCTTTGCGCTCCCCTTGTTCAGTCTTCATGGAATTTAAACCCTCTCCTTTCTCCTTTCTTCCTTTTTAGTTTAGTCCCTGTGGCTGTTTCCAATTTTCCACTTTATCTCCAGCTGCTTTTGGGGAGGGGTGCTTTTCCCGTATGCTCCCCCCCCCTGCAGTCTCCATCCTCTCTCCGCCCTCAGGGCTTCTTGCCCCCCAAGTTCAGCTCTTTGTGTCACGTACCTGCTGAATTCTGTGGTTCAGGTTGTGCAGATTGTTGTGTTAATCTTCCAATCGGTTTTCTAGGTGTGTAGGATGGTTTAGTGTTGGTCTGGCTGTATTTCAAGGACGTGAGACACACAAAAAACTTCCATGCTGTTCTACCATCTTGGCCCCTCCCCTAAAGTATTTTTTATCTGTAGTGACGATTTTGTCTTAAAATCTACTTTGTCTCATATTAGTATAGCCATTCCAGCTCCCTTTTGGCTAAAATTTGTATGATGTGTCTTTTCATATCCTTTCAACTTACATGTGTATTTGAATATGAGGTGTGCTCTCACAGACAGCATAGAGTTGGATTTTATATATATATGAGACATATTTAATATATTAAATAATATCAACAAATAGTATTATATATAATTTATTATGTTAACATATTCATAAATAATAGTTATATTTTATTATATATTAAAATCTATCTATCAAAATTATATACTTTTATTCATTTTACCAGTTTCTGCCTTTTAATTTGGTTGTTTAATCTATTTACATTTTATGTAACTGCTGATAAGGTAAGATTTACATTTGTTATTTTGCTATTTGTTTTCTGTCTTTATTTTTTTTGTCCTTCTCTTACTCTGTTACTGCCTTCCTTTGTGTTAAGTAAATATTTTCTAGTGTACCCTTTTACTCTCTTGTCAAAAGGCACAAATCTTAAAAGAAAAATTCGAGGGGTGCCTGGGTGGCTCAGTCAGTAAGGGTCCGACTTTGGCTCAGGTCATGATCTCATGGTTCGTGGGTTCGAGCCCGCATTGAACCTGGAGCCTCAGAACCTGGAGCCTGCTTCGGATTCTGTGTCTCCCTCTCTCTCTGCCTGCCACTAATGCTCTGTCTCTCTCTCTCTCTCAAAAATAAATAAACATTTTTTTAAAAATTTGGTAAGTTGAACATCATCAAAATTAAAAATGTTTACTTTTTCAAGACATGGTTAAGAAATTTAAAAGGCAAGCCAAAAACTGGGAGAAAATATTTACAAAATATGTATATTATAAAGGGCTTGTATTCTGAATATATTATTTAAAATTTAATATGAAGAAAACTAAGGAAAAAAATGACCCAGTAAAAACCAATGGGTAAAGATTGGAGCAGTCACTTTACCAAACAACACATGTGGATAGCAAATAAAGGCCTGAAAATCTGCTCAACATCTTTAGCCACTATGGAAATGCAAATCAAAACTAGGAGATAAACATTACACATACTTTTGATGATAAAAATAAAAGACTGACAATATCAAGTGTTGCCAGGATGGGTGGTAACCAAAACTCTCCTAGAATTGCTGGTGGATGGCAATGGAAGACAGTATTCCAGCTCAAAAAAATATTCTAGCAGTTTCTTAGAAAGTTAAACATATACTTAGCGTATGACCCAACAGCGTCACTCCTGGATATTTATTCAAGATAAATGCAAATCCATGTCCACATTAAGACTTGAACATGAGTGTTCATAGGAGATTGATTGATTGATTGACTGATTTTTTTTTTTTTGAGAGAGAGGGAGTGGGAGAATCCCAAGCAGCCTCCACACTGTCAGCACAGAGCCTGACAGGGGGCTTGAACCCACAAACCATGAGATCATGACCTGAACCAAAATCAAGAGCTGGATGCTTAACCCACTGAGCCACCCAAGCACCCCTGGAGTCTTATTCTTCATGGCCCAAAACTATAAACAATCCTATTGTTCAACATTTGGTGAATGACTAAGCCAATCGTGGCATCTCCATAAAGGGAGTGTTTGCTCTACAATACACACGACACACACAGATCTTAAAAACTTCAGACTCATTGAAAGAAATCAGATGCAAGAGGGGCATATTTAATGATTCATTCCATTTATATGAAATTTCTAGAAAAAACAAAACGTTAGTGACAGAGGCAGACCACCAGGGGCCAGGAGAAGGAGGGCAGGGGTTGACTGAAAAGGGTCACGAGGCTCCGGAGGAGTGAAGGACATTTTCTAGATCTTCACTGGTGGGTTGCTTACAGGACTGTGTACATTTGTCAAAATTCAGCCTCCGTAAAGCAAACAGATACGACTAGCAGTCGCAACATTAAAACAAGGGATGAGGAATAAATCTAACAAAAGGTACAGACCGCCGTGAACTGTAAAGCCATGTGAAAGATTTGGCAGAGGCAGTTAATGCCCAGCGAATATTCCACACGCTTCCTCACGTACCACAGCCTCCTTGGCGGTTACGAGATAGCCAAGTGACAACAGACCATGAGAGGAAGTGAAGCATGTCTCTGCTGGACAGAAGTGGTCCACGATCACTCACCTCTTCCAGTTGCCTCTGCTCCTCCCACAGCATCTTGGACACCAGGGGTTCCAGCTGATATCAGTGAGGAGAGTGGCTGCCTGGCCTGCAGGGGGCTTTCCCTAAGCTGGAATAAACCCTCCTTGTGTAAGACCATTGAAATTTGGAGCTTTTCCTGTTGGGGCAGCTAAGTGCTAATTATCCTGACGAGTATATATATAGCTAGATAGATATAAAAAAAACACATTAAAGAAGACCCAGGTGTGGGGAAAGTTATACTCTGTTCATCCATAGGAATACAAATTTTAATAATAATGCTCATGTAATTTCAAATGAGAAGTCCATTGAATTCTTCATGCATCTTAACAAACTGTACAATGTATATGGTAATACAAAGAGACTAGAATAGCCAAGACGTTCTTTAAGAGGAAGAAGGTGGGGACTCGCTCAACTAAATATTAACGTACTTTATAAAGCTATAGTAAGACAGGTACTGTTTGAACAAGGACAGGCAAGGACAGGTGCTGAACACAGAGCCTCAACATAGACCCAGAGATGATACATAGTGACATTGTAAATTAGTAGGAACAATTGGTTATCCATATGTGGTAAAAATGAAACTGAATTCTGTCCTGATACCATACCAAAGTTAAGATCAGGTAGGTTAAGCAACACTACACATTTTTGCAAATTAATATAGAAAAATATCTTTATAACATCAGAGGAAGATAGGTTTCTTAAACCAGCAAAAAAGACACTAAAGAAATACTAGACATTTTTTTAATATTGCTAAAGTTGATCTCATTAAAGCGTAAAACTTCTGTTTATCAAAGAACACCAAAAAAAAGTGAAAATAAAAGCCATAAAGAGGAAGAAGATGCTTATAACACATCTAACGAACAAAGAATTTGCTCCCCAAATAGATGTGTGTGTGTGTGTGTGTGTGTGTGTGAAACTACTACAAATCAATAAAAAGATAATAAGAAATCAGGCAAAATACATTGAAAAAATATTTCTCAGAGGAGGAAATACAAATGGCAAATGGATATATTAAAAAATATTCAACTGTACGAGTAATCAGGGATTTGCACATTAAAACATAATCAGGTGTCACTAGATTGGGAAAAATAACAAAGTCTGATGATTCCAATTATTGGCAAGAACGTGGGGCAGGAGTAAGTCATACCCTGTAGGTGGGAGGTATAAATTGTTAAAACCACTTAAAACTGTTTGGCATTATCTTGTAAAGCCAAGAGTAACTCACCCTATGACTCAGTTATTCTGCTTCTAGATACAGAATCTAGAGATCTTTTTACACTTCTTTATCCGGAGCCACAAAGAAGAATGTTTCTAGTAGCTGTGTTTGTAATAACAGGACCTGGAAGTAACCAGAATAGCCATCTCCAGAAGAATACCTATGAACATGGCATATTCATATATTGGAATGCTGTACAGCAGTGAAAATGAATTAACTAGCTCTATGCATCAACAGGGTCCCAAAATTACAATATTGAACCAAAAAAAGCAAATTACTAAAGAATACATACAGCATGATACCACTGTGCAAAGTTCAGAATTTTACAAATGTGTTCAGTGGTGTACAAATTGGAAAGGGCAGGCAATGAAAAGATAGATCATTTGCAAAGAAACTGAAAACAAGAAAATGAACTAAAACTCAGTTTGCTTTTTACGATCACTGTCTATCAGCAATTCTGAATATTATTATTGATAACTGCCCCCCCCCCCCCCCCCCCCGCCCAGCAAAGACAACTAGTTCCAATCCCTATCCCCCAACCTTGGTAAGCAACCAGACACATTGTTTAGACATGCTTTATTTTGGTAGTAAAAGTGTCAGGAAAAGTAAGGGGATGATAGTGGTACATGGTTGCTTTATCATATTTTTAATGTCTTATTTATGTATTTATTATGTGTTTATATCTTCTCCTGTGTGTGTGAAATATTCCACCCTCAAGAGAAAGGGAATTGAGGAAGCAACATCAACAAGGGGCGGGGCGGGGTCGGAGAGGACCACTCTGTAGTGATGTCCTTGTCTAGAGCTATTGGTGGGGAGGAGCTGGGAGCCAGATTGTGGTGGAGGAAGAAGTGACTTGGAGGAAAGGAAATGAGGGTGGGGAACGGAGACAACTCTCAAGAAGTTTGGCTGGGAAGAAACAGAGTTGACGGAGGGATTTTATTCAACTTTTTAAGTGTTTTTTCAAAAATGTCAATCTGGCTTATCCCCACAAAGGCACAAAGGGTGACTTCAGTCCTGCCCACCGCGATGGTAGCGGCACATGGAACCGAAGCCTGGGGTGTGGTGACACTTCTGGGGGTGGGGGGCGCTGCCTGTGTGGAGGGGAGGGAGGGTCTTATGGCCAGTGTTGTTCGGAATCGCTGGTAGATGGTGATGATGACAGATAAGAGAAAGCAACCTGGCATTTAGTCATTTTTATTCTTGCTTTTAAATTCTTACAGACAACACCACCTTTCTTGCCTGCGCCCAGACAGACTGCTCCTGCCATCAGCCCCTTGGCATGTCACCACGGAGAGGGGCAGGATTGGAGTCCCCAGTGCCAGGTGTGCATCCTGGTCCCTGCACATTCTCGTGGACTGGTCTGGTCCAAGTTCCTCGCCCTGTTGAGTGTAGGTGCCCTTCTGCTCACTGTAACTGAGGTGAATTCTGAGTGGTCAGGGTTGTGTGGGTAGAAGGAGAGAAGGGGAAATCACCAGCGCCTGGCACACGGTGGGTACTTACCAAGGGTCCTTTTGGAGTCAGGGAACAGAGAAGATCGTGATTGGTGTTGCCTGGGTCCCCCAGTGGAGCAGCAAGGCCCTGTGCTGTGCAGGTACCTGGGGTGATGCGTCCTGGGTAGGTAGGGGGGTGGATGGGGGTGAGTATCCTTGGGACCGCTGAAGTACACGTCTGCCCCTCGAGGTTTGGCTGGACTAAATCACTCTTCTTGGAAAAGACTTCCCCAGAGCCTCAAAGGCCAGGCCTGTGTCCCACCTCTGCCCTCCCCTGGGTCCCTGAGGAAGTGCCTGCTGCCTGGGCCGCAGGGGGCAGTTGTCATGGGGACGCCAGGCCTGCCAAGCTGCCTCCTTAGCAACGGGACTACGGGGCCGGTTACCATGGAAACAACATCCAGTTGGCAATCCGTGATGGGGACCGGGTTCCCTGCCCTTTGCTGAGGGCTTTCCCCTCCTCCTGCAGGCGGCCACGTGGCAGTCCCCGAGCCCAGCAGGGAGCCCCGGGGACTTCACTTTTCCAGCCATGGATGGCTGCCTGTCCCCTACGGCAAGGTCGCAGAGCTGATAGGCACCGTCTGTGGCCTGGGGAGAGTGGGGGCACCTGCCTGAGGGCTTCACAGAGAGTCTGGGGGCCAAGCCCAGGGCCCCCACCCCTCAGCAGGGAGTGGGTGCCACACCTCTTAACAGCGAAGCCACCAATCCTGAGTGTGCCCTCAGGTTCCCCAACCCACACGGCAGCCCAGCGGCTGTTCCCTGTCCTTGGCTATTCTGAAAGGCAATCCTCTGTCCTGGCCATGACACCCTACCCCCAGCCTGGTCACCTTTTGCCCCCCAGCCTCCCTCCAGTTGCTGAGGGCTCAGGCTAAAATGGCATTTCACTCTTCAGTATACAACTGGAGTCCACATGCACACTGACTATCCTCCTGCCCCGATGGGGAGCACCAAGGAGCCCTAATAGCTGGGGTGGGAAGGGTCTGAGCCAGGGTCTCCTCCACCAGCCAACAAAGGACACTCACACACTCTCACGCTCCTCCTTAATGACTCACCAGCCCGTAAACTGCACACCAGCCCCCACAGCCAGACCTCTCACACTCCCTTGCACGTGTGACCCCTTCTCTGGGGCACAGATTTGTACACACAAGTGCCCCCGTGTGCTCTAGGGGCCATGTCCCACCGCCCACCACAGGCTGGCTCCTGAGCCTCCAGTATATCCCACTGACCTTACTCTCCAATCCCAATCCCTGACACCTGGAAAAAGACAGCATCTGCTGGAATTTTTTTATTTAAATAAAATATACAACACGGTGCATTTACCGTTTTCTGTTTTAAAAGTGGTAGATTTGAAAATTGCTTGTGGGGGATTGGGGATGAGTGGGCCTGCTGACTGGACCTGGCTTCCCCAGTCTCTGAGGAGTGGCTGGACGGGGTCAGAGCTTTTATAAAATGTGTGTGTGTGTGTGTGTGTGTGTGAAGAGGGTAGTGAGGCCAGGCCCTGATGGCAAGGGGGGTGGTCCTCACTCCTCATGGCCCTGCACCCTCCACCCCTACTCCTGTCCCCTCCCCCCACCCCATCACCTCCAGGACTAGACTGGTTTTGGATCGAGTCCTGTTCCCTTCCTTGGGGGGAGGGCGGGACAGGGGTGTGTGCAGAACTCACGTTGAGGCTGCCACTTAAATCCTTCCAGTTCTGAGAACTCCCTGGGCCTGAGGGGCATTCTCCTGCCCCACTAGAGACCGGGGCCAGGTGCTTAGTCTCCCCCCAGGATCCTTCCCCACCTTCTCTCCTGGATGACTGCCTCCCTGTCCCTGTGGCCCAACCATGGAGAAATTGGCCTGCCCTACATCCCAGGACGATTCAGGACAAAACCTGATGGTGACATCATTCTGGTTGGAGCATGGAGGGGGTTCCTGGATGGACAAGGCGAGACCAACCCTCCTCACTGTGCGGGTCCTGGCAGCCATATCTGCTCTTGCCTGATAGGCAGAGGCGGACCATTAATCTTGGCTCTGTTGTCCGGGAGGAGGAGCATGCTTCAGGAGGCACCCGAGCAACTTTCACGTTGACCCCCCACTCTGAACCTGCTTCTGGCTCCCAGGTGCCTTCAGAATTGAGCCAATCCCCTTAGCCTTTCATCCAGGGCCTTCCCCGGATCTCCACCCAAAGCCCCTGACTCTACAACTGTTCGTCCACCTCAGTCTCGTCCTCACTGGGCGCTCCATCCCACCCCTACTCTCCTCTTCTTGACACTCCCCTTCTCTTCCCTTTCCTTCCTTCTTCCTTTCTTCCCTCTGACACTTCCACCTCTCAAGGCCTGGCTCAAGCCCACCACCGGCCACAGGAGGCCCTTCAAGAGGCCCAGGCACCTCCTGTGTCCTGAGATCATAAGATCCTGGAGCCCTCAGCTGAAGTTCTCTGAGCTCTTACCACAGCTTGTTGGAGCAATGGCTGGGCACATGAGGGATCAGAGGAAACATTTATTGAGCACCTACTATGGTGTGTGCCAGGCTCTGGGCTGAGCATTTCACATCTACTTTTCTCATCTGGTCCTCATAGGTCCTTGTGAAGCAGTACCATGATTATTCCCATTTTACAAGTGAGGTAACAGACTCAGAAAGGTCAGATAATTTGCCCAAGGTCATATAGCTAAATGGCAGGGCTGGGATTCGAACCCAGGTCTGATTCCTTCCAAAATCTGGTCTCTTCCCGCAGCACTACAATTGAAGACTCACTTAGCCCCGCTCAACAATTGCTTATGGAAGGGACATAGGATTTGGCCACAGGCAGGCGTGGATTTAAACCTCAGATCAGTCCTGGCTCTGCCACTCCTAGTTACAGGATTCTGGGAAAAATACAGCCAAACTCAGTTTCTTCACTGTGAAATGGGGAGAATCAAAGTACCTACCTCATCATCTTTGTGAAATTGAGGGAGTTAACGTATGTAAAGTGCTAAACCAGTGCTTGGCACAGAGCAGACTCAATAAATAGAAGTCCCCCTCACCTCCCACTGTACAGATGGGAAAATTGAGGGCCACGGAGGTGACAGGATGTGCTTGAGGCCCCACAGGGAAGGAGCAGTCTTCTGCCTCCATGTGGTGAGAGGTTGGGCTGAGACTGGATTTGAGACCAGAGATGGGGAGAAAGGGAGCCTGCTGAGAGGTCCTGGGGTCCTCTTCCCTGAGGACTGCAAAGAACACTTCCCCGAGACCCTGTGGTGTCCAGCCCGAGGGCCAAGGCGTGTTGCTGGATGTAAAGTGACCTGGGTGTCCTGGCAACATGGGGTTAAAATGTGCACACATGTGAGTGGCTATCTACATGGCTCTACAGAGCGCTACATAACTATACATATACACATCTTACATACATATACATATACATATACATATACATGTTCATATACATATCTTGCTAAGTTTGCAGTAGAAAAAACGCAAGACCCTCAGGGCCCTGGCCCCATTTTTGTCTCAAGGACTCAGGCGACTGAGGCTCCCCAGAAACACATCCAAGGGCAACACCTTCCTACCCCCATAGAATGGGGCTCCAAGTTCACAGCTGGGGGCTAGTGGTGCCTGTTGCCCTAAAACAAATACAATAAACAGATCTGCTCTAAGAACCCCAAACATGGGTCACCCCCACCCCGCCAAGCCCCAGAGACCCCACCTGCCTTCTTCTGGCTTTTGCCTTTTGGGCCCTGCCTGCTTCCCTCCCCCCTCCCTCCCTCTAGTGCTGTGTATTAAAATAGTCTATAAAAGCAAGTGACCAAAAATCTATAGCTCTAAGAATACCTGGTTATTTTCTGCTGTCTTTTTTCTGGTGTGGGTTTTTTTTTTAAATGATAATTATTGTTATTGGTATATCTCCTAATCACAGTTAAACCTGAAGGAAGAAAGAAGGGAGAAAAAGGGAGAGAAGAGGGAGGGAGGGGCCCCAGCTCATAGATTGGACGGCAGTTTGGAGCGCACCGGCTCAGACCTGGCCCCAGGTTCCCTCTGGGGGGCAGCAGTCAGAGGGGGGCCCCCAGAAGAGGCGGCTCTTGCCCCAAACAAAGAAAGAGGGGGTGGCAAAGAACCTGAGGATGTCTTCCGAGGCAGAGTGACATGCTGGCCGGGGACGGCACCATAGGGCCTCCCCGGGGGACCGAGGCCCCCGCTGCCCCCGCTGGCGCCTCCAGCTCTGGGGACCAGCGGGAAGGCAGCCACGGACTCCCCCGAGGAGTGCGGAGAGGCTCTGCGGAGAGTCTGCGCCCCGTCCTGGGGCAGGGCCGGCTGAGAGGCTGAGATGAGCTTGAGGTCCTGGGTGAGGCGGCCTGGGGTGAGGGGTGGCGTGCCCCGGCGCTGGGGGACCTGGGGGGCCGGGGGGCTGGATGCGGGCGGCAGGAGCAAGGAACCGTGGGAGCCAGAGGCCCGAGGGGGGGCACTTGGGAAAGTTCTCGGGGGGCCTGGGCTGTGGCCAGGGGGGCTGAGACCTCCGCGGGGTGTAAAGGCTACGGGAGAAGCCCCCCCAGAGGCCCCGGCCACGAAGGACAGGCGCTCCGGTTGCCGCGGGGGCGTCTCTGGCGTACTCGGTGGGCCGGCGGCCAGACCTGGGGACAGCTCCCCGGGAGGCTGGCCCAGCTGCCCGGGGCTGGACGACGGGGACCGGGATGAGGGCGGGGGCGGCAGGAAATGCTCCAGGAGTCCCAGGCCCCCCCGGGCCCCCGGCAGCGGCGGCGGCGGCTGGTTGGCCTGCGGCGAGCGGGCGCCGGGCTGCAGCGGGGTGAGCAGCGGAGAGTCGGACGAGGACAGGGAGCCGCCCAGCGCCTTATGGAAGTGGCTGAAGCCGGCGGCGGTGGCGGCGGCGGCGGCGGCGGTGGCGGACGGCGTGGGAGCCGGGGAGGAGCCGCCGAGCCCGGGGGGCGGGGAAGAGCTGGACGAGGGCAGCAGGGGGCTCAGGCCCGCGGGCGCGGAGAATCCGGCCAGCTGCTGGATGTGGAAGGAGGAGGAGGACGGCGTGTCCACCTGCGACGGGCTGCTGGCGGGCGAGGCGGAGCCCAGCGCCGACGGGATCAGGGACTGCAGCCGCTTCAGGTGCCTGGGCGTCTGCCCCGCCCCGAGGCTGCCTAGCCCGGGGCCGGGAGGAGGGCGGAAGATGGCAGCGGGCAGGCGGGGGTGGTGGGTGAGCGCGATGGCCACCGAGGTGGTGGCCGCGGCGGCCTGCAGCGGCGCCTGGATCAGCGGGGTCCAGATGACCGGCGTGGGGGTCGGGGTGGCGGAGGCGGCGGCCTGGACGCGGTGGGCACAGTGGGCCATCTCGCGGTCGTGCTGCACGATCTGCTGGATGATCTCGTTCTCCTGGTAGTTGAAGACGCCCGAGTTGAGGTCGTGCTGGACTTTGTGGAGGAGGATGGAGTTCTTCTTGCCTGGGCCGCAGAACGAGAGCAGGGGCTCAGGCCAGAGCAGGAGGTGGGGTTGGGGAGGGGGGAGGCCCCAGCCCAGCCGCCCTCTTGCCCGGCCCCTCACCAATGCGGTCCAGGCGGTCCAGGGCCACCGTCTCGAAGGCCCGCCGCATCATGGGGTACTCCTCCAGCACCTCGTTGAAGTTGTCCACGCTCAGTGAGTAGAGGCGACAGTAGGTGTCAGCCCTCACGCTGGCCGTGCGCCGGCCCCGGGTCAGCAGGCAGATCTCTGCCAGGACAGCAGGAGGGGGGAGGGAGCTGGAAGGGGCCTCCTGCTAGGCCCCGACCTGGGTCCCCACTGTCTGGTACAGAAGCTTGACAGTCACAAGACTCCATCCCCGGCTGTGACCACACTAGATGTCCCCCAGTGGGTGCCAGGCCCTTCCAGTTCTGGGACCCCTATACTGGGCCACAGACACCCACTTCCAAGCAGTGGCCACGAGGGGCTCCAAACATCATCCTTTGTGTCTCTCCTGTCCATTCCCCTGTCCCCCCCAGGGCTCCCCGGCCGCCTCACCTCCAAAGTAGGAGCCATCTGCCAGCTTGGTCTCCTTGTTGCCCTTGGTGAGCACACTGACCACACCGTGCTGGATGAAGTACATCTTCTTGCCAATGGTGCCTTCTCGGATGATGTAGTCCCCTGGCTGAAACACCTCGAAGCGCAGCTTGGTCAGCATGGATGTCACAAAGTTAGGATCCGCATTGGCAAACAGCGGCATGGAGGCCACCAGCTTCCGGCAGTTAAAGTTGATGATCTCCTGCTCCCCAGACAGGGTGGGTGGGGAGAGAGGGAGAAGATGAGGGAGCCACCCAGCAGGAAGGAAGCTCCCTTCCCAGACGCCCCCACCCTGCTCACCTCCCTCAGTGGCTCGCTCAGCTCGCCCAGGATGCTCTCCTCATCGAACATCTTGCCCTGGTAGCGGTGCTCATAGTAGTCATGGATGCGCTGTCGGGTGTCGGGCGGGAGCTTGTGGAAGGACATGTACTGCTCCACCTGCTTGTACTGAGCCCCGGGAGAGAGGGAGAGGGCGTCACCTCCTGATCAGCCTCGGTCCTGCTGGTGACCAGAGCTGGCACTGACCCTGTGGGCCTTCTTGGCTGTCCCTGGCTCCTTGAGATTGAGATCCTTGGTGTGGGTGTGCCCCAAACAATGGCCCTGACTCCCAGCTGCTTGGGGTGGGGGAGGGCTCCATCAGCATGTTCAATACTATGGAGATGGATGGGGTCAATAGGGACTGTCCAAAGCCTACTTACAGGCCAACTGACCAGGAGATCAGTCAAGTTTCCTCTGCACATGGGTCTTTTCTGTGTCACACTATGGACCAAGGCTATGGACCAAGGAGGCTTCACTGACCCTGGAAGGAACTCTTTCCCACCAGTGATAACACTGGCATAGGCAGCGGGGCTGGGCTGCAATGGGTTAGGAGGACTGGAGGCTGCAGTCATGATTCCTGACCCGTCATATGGCGTGCATCCAAATGTGGCCCCAGCTGGGTCCAAGTCATTTTGTTGAAGACTGACTCTAGCCCACGGGAGGGCCAGAGTAGAGCAAGGTCCTTAATCAGAGGTTGGGGATAAGAGATTTGTGAGCCTATGTGCCCAGGGCTCAAACTAATAAGAAATGCTCCTGCCCACCCAGAGGTGAAGGATGGGTGCTGCCCCAGCCATCCTAGGACTGTGGGTGGAGAGTAGGGGTCCACAGGAACATGGTAGACAGAAACAGATTAGGCAATTAATAAATTTTTCCCACACTGAGATGTCAGGGAAGTTTCTCTACCCCAGGAACAAGCAGATTAGGGGAGCCTGTTCTCATACATTAGTACTTCCAAGAGGTGGGGTGGGGGGGTACACAGTGTGGCTACAGATAGATGCCAATAGACAACTGAGAGCTGGGAGATGAAGTTTCCTAAAGTTCTTCCAGCCAAGCTGGCTCTGTCTGCTCAAAGTTGTACCCAGCCCCAGGGGACAGAACAGCTAGAGCTGTATCTTAGAGAATTCCCCATGCCTGCAGAATCAATAGTGGTGAAGAGGCAAGGTCTGGAGACAGGGATGGAGTTAGAAGGTTGCTGAAGTGGTCCACGTGAGAGCTAGTAGTGGGGACAAAGGGAGGTAATACATTTCAGAGAGATTTCAGAGAGAGATTCAGTGAATCATATTGGAGAGCCATTAGCTAAAGAAGAAAATAAAGACAACTCTCAAATGGAAAGCCACAAGAGGCTTGACTCTGCCCTAAAATGAACCCTGGTGCTTTTTCTGAACTGTCCCTGATTGTAGTCCCGGACTGAGCCCCAATCCTGGCCACACACTGAGCCTTCAGCCTGGTCACACACTCGACCCTAATCCTGGTCACATACTGGGCCCTCGCACTGATCCTGCAGTGAGCCCGATCCTCATCACACACTGATTCCTGCCCTGGTCACAGGCTGGGCCCTGACGCTGGCCCATATGGATTCCTCACCTGGCCCAGACTAAGCCCTGGCCTTTATAATCCAACTCCTTCTGTCCTTCCCCTTTCCAGCCCCCTCATTCCTAATCCAGACCCTTTGTTCTACTCGGGCTGATTTCTCTCTCACCCATCTACATACCTTTGTTGCTGCTCATCATGACGACTGGCCTAGAATTCTACTCTTCTACCTTCTCCTTCCTCTGCCTTCCCAAACTGACCCTCCCACCCTGCCCTGGCTCTGCAGGCTCTTCTGAGCTCTCCTTTTGGCAGCATGGGACCTGGGCCGCCATCTCTCGGTCACCCCACCAAAGGACAGCACCTGGAGCAGGCAGGCAGCCAGTTAATCCATACATACTGAGCCCTGCCTGACACTGCGAATTCAATGGGGATGGAGAGACCTGGGTCCTGCCCTCACAGAGCCACAGCCTGGATAGGGAAGAGGGGACGCTAAACAACTGATCACACAGATTAATTAAGCAATGGCAGGCGTACCAAGTGTGGCAAAAGGGAATTAGAGGGCATGGTGGGGTCACGTGATGGGTGGGTCACGGAAGGCTCACCACGGAGGCCAAGTGCAGGCTGAGAGGTGGAGAAATGGTCAGGTAAAAAGGAGAGAGGAGAGTTCCAGGCTAGTGTTTGAGCCAAGGCCCTGTGGCAGGACATGTGTAAGGCTCTGGCGTGGCTGGAATAGAGGGCTGTGGGCCCATGGCTTGATCCGGGCATGAGAAGGGCAGGGGCCAGGGGTGCCCAGATGGCTTAGTTGGTTGAGCATCCAGCTCTTGATTTCAGCTCAGGTCATGGGATCGAGCCCTGCATCAGGGGGATTCTCTCTCTCCCTCCCTCTCTGCCCCTCCCCCACACAATCACACTCTCTCTTTTTCTCTCTCTCTCAAAAATAAAATAAATAGGGGTGCCTGGGTGGCTCAGTTGGTTAAGCATCTGACTTCGGCTCAGGTCATGATTTGACGGCTCGTGGGTTCGAGCCCCGCGTCGGGCTCTGTGCTGACAGCTCAGAGCCTGGAGCCTGCTTCAGATTCTGTGTCTCCCTCTCTCTCTGCCCCTCCCCTGCTTGTGCTCATTCTCTCTCAAAAATAAATGAATAAACATTTAAAATAAATAAATAAAATAAAAACATTAAAAAAACAAAAAAAGGAAGGGCAGGGGCCAGATTATGCCCCTTAAAGGCCAGGCTGAGGAAACACACCTCAGGGTTCCTCTGCATGTAGGAGTAACGTGAAGACTGTAACAAGTTTGAAGCAGGGTGATGTGATCAGCTTTACCTTTTTTAAATGCCTGCTCTACCTGCCACGTAGAAGATGGAGTAGAAGGTGGTGGACGGAGTCCACTTGGCCAATAAATATTGAATGGCTTGCTCTGTGCTAACACAGTCTTAGTGGTTGGCAGGTACCATTCACTGCTCGTAAATGCCATGATATGACTGACCCCTTCTAATGTCCCCATCTTACAGATGAGCAAATGGGGCGCAGAGACGTGAAGGGACATGCCCGCGCTCCACGGACAGCTGGTTATATCATTTGGGCCCCACTGCACAGAGGTGGCCGTAGAGCATGGTGGCGGGGGTAGCACTGAGAAAGACGGAAGACAGGGAGGAGTAGAGAGCAAGGCCTGAGCCACCAGGGACCCAATGTGTGACAACTGGGAAAACACGCCAGCCACGGAGAGCAGCAGAATCGGCCAGAGAGGGAGGAGGAAAACCGAGGGTGTACGCTTACGGAAACCAAGTGCGAAGCCAGGGAGGGAGAGGTAACTGTCTAATGCCACTGACAAGCTGGGCGAGATGAGGACCCAAAGGAGCTATTGGCTTTAGCAACGCAGAGGGCACTGGTGAACGTCAATTTAATGGGCTGAGATATGGATTCGGCAACCGGAAACAATGTGGGGGGTTGTTTATTGTAGGAATTTGTTCCACGAACAGGAGGCAAACTAAAAAGTTAACAGGCAAAACCAGATGATGGTAGAGGACAGAACATGTAGGGGGCCTGGTAGGGACCCACTGGCTGCCAGCCTGTGCTCCCTGGGAACCAATGGTCAGGTTCTCTCGAGAGCGCCCAGGATGGACCACAGCTTTCTGACCTACCTTTTCCTGGTACTG
This sequence comes from Puma concolor, assembly GCF_028749965.1. NCBI lineage: Eukaryota > Metazoa > Chordata > Mammalia > Carnivora > Felidae > Puma > Puma concolor. Next base: position 116,554,706 of record NC_141672.1, read on the forward strand.
GCGCCGGGAGGAGTCCAGGGACTGGATGAGGGCGGTGGCGTGGCCGATGAACATGGCGTAGCAGGTGGCGCCCACAATCATGCTGAGCATGGTGAGCCAGACGTCCGACATGCCTACAGGTGCCTGCCGTCCGTACCCAATGCACAGCATGTGGCTCATGGCCTTGAAGAGGGCATAGGAATACTGCTTTCCCCAGGAGTTGTTCTGTGGACAGATTGTGGGGTGGGTAGTGAATGGCCCGTCCTCTCATTAGCACCTAGAAAGATCCTTGCCACCTTCTGCTCGTCAGCCTAACTCTTTCCCAGTGTGAGCCCTGGGCTTCCAACCTGGCTGTTGGCTGAAAGCCTTGGGTGAGGGACAGGAGGTCCACGCTGGCAACCTGTGGTGACAGTGAGTCCCCGACTTGGGCCTTTCCCTTGCTATCAGGAACAGGGATCAGACCGGCAGCCCCAGCAAAGGGAGGGGAGCCAGCCTCTCAGCCCCCAAGGGGCAGCCTGGAGCCCCTCCCCCACCCAGCAGCCAAAGGCTCCAGGCCGAGCCACCCTGCTGTCCTCTGCTTGCTTAAATAGCCCTATCCCCCAACCAAATGACTGCCAAGTGAAGCCCATTTCCCCACTGACCTCAATTATAAAACCAGATACACTTCCCCTGGGGGGACAAGCTCTGGCAGCCTGAGCCAAAAACACTGCCCTCGTTTTGGGTGAGCAAAGTTTAGGCACCACGGAGCTAACTCGCCTCCTGGGTGAGCCCCACCAGAATCAGTCCAGGGCTGAGGCCACTAGTTGTCCTCCCCCATCGGGAGGTGGACTGTCTGGAACACACAATGCTTGGGGGCAGGAGAAGGGAGAAAGGGAGCGAGAGAGGCTCTTGGCTATTTTTGTCTCCAAAGCCACTCAGCGTCTCAAGGAAGTCTCTGTGTGGGAACGCTGGGCGCAGAAGGACCATCTCCTGAATTAAGTGCATGTGTGGGCCTGTCACCCTCACACAGAGGAAACTGTCCCAAAAGAGGAAGCTGCCAGATGAACCCCAGCACCTGCCACCTCCCCAGCGCCTCCCTGTTCACACAGGGAGTGTGTGAGCAACAGTGTGCACGACCTAGTGCGGAATCCACAGAGCCCCTGCCCAGAGCCCCAAACCCTTCCACGGTCACCAGGCTGTTCTTAGCACCCAGAGAAAGGCACAGGAGCTGCGTGCCATGTTCAAGGTCACTCAGAACGGTCCTAGACAAAGCCGAGCTGGTCTGGTGGTTCTCAGTCCAGACCAGGTTGGGAGGTCAGTGGGGCTGATCCAGGGGTGCTGGCCTGTGGTCCGGGCCTGGGGAACTGGGGTGGCCCCCAGCTGCCTCTCAGTCAGGGCTTCGGGCCTTACTGCAGAACCTCTGGGGACCGGGAAATTCAATCCATATGGCCGATTCATTTACACTTAGCTCATCAAAAGGCTGTTTTGTAAAGGCCTATTTGATGCTGAAAGATGCCTCAGGGTCTCTTTCACCTCTTTCAAAGCTGGTTTTTTGTCCCCTGGGGCCCTGGGGATTTGCCAACAGACCAAACCAACTGACTGGAGGAGGGAGGCAGGGGTTCGCCAGACCCACAGAAATGCTCACAGGTCCAGGGGTCCCCACCCCGCCTGGTGCCCAATCTGTCCATGGGAGGCTGGGGGACTGACTCTACGCTATGGCTTCCCAGCCCCAATTCCATCTTCCCTCACCCACCACAGGGTTGGTGGTAGGGAGGTGGTAAGTCTTCCCAGCTGAGGGCCCCACCTATGAGCAGCAGGTGTGTATCTGGCGGCGGAGGAGGAATGGGGGGCAGGGGACAGCCCAGCTCAGCTGCTGGAGCAGAAGGAGGCCCTCTGTGATCTGGGAGTCGGGGCATTGCCAACAGCGCCTTTCATAGGTTTCCCTTTTCTTGGGTTCCGCTTTTAGGACTAGTCTGCCTCTGGGGAGCAGAGGTAGGACAGGAGCCCCCAGCCCAGCTTTGCCACTCTTGAGACAGTCTGAGAAAGGCCAAGGTTTCGTCTCCCTGAGTGAAGTTGGGACGAACACGAAGCTCCCAGCCGTGCTGGATGCTGTAAGAAGGCACAGGTAACCGCACGCAGCCCAGCGCTCTGGGACAGACGGATACTGGCTAGATCCATGCACCCTTGGGCACCAGGCTGGCACCCCAGGATCCTACGTGTGGGGGCCCAGGAGTCCCAAGCCCTAGACCTACTCTGCCCACCTGTGCCTCGCTGGCTCCCCTCTTCCCAACGCCCAGAGGGAGGGCTGAGCCGCACGCTCACCACCATGTTGTTGATGGACACCCAGCAGTCGTCGGGGAAGTCCTGCAGCATGGGCACCAGGAACTGCAGGCAGCCGTCCCAGTGGCAGAGCAGGAGCATCATGCCGATGAGATTTACTATGCGCACCACGGCGCTGGCCAGGTCGTAGGTCATGTGGAAGATCTGCAGGCAGAGGGCAAGAAATTGGCCTGGATAGGTGGGCGGTCAGGAGGGGTCTCAGCTCGCCCCTGCAGCTGCTTGTGGGCGCCACTCCACGTGGACTTGGCAGAGCACCGGGCTGGGTGCAGGTGCAGGCTGTGGCAAGGGTGGGAAGGTGTCAGGCCGGGAGCCGGAAGCACACGGCAGGCTGTAGGGCCCCAGAGGGATGCCTCCTGGGTTGTGGGGGCCTCCCACGGGAAGTCCAGCCATCCAGGCCAATATGCAAAGGGAGGGCATCCGGAACCCCAAAGACCCCAAAGGGTGCAGAGAAGCTGCTTCATCTGCTTGCCTAGGCCGTGAGGACAACAGGGAGAAAGCCAGAGCCAGCGTGAGCCTCCTCCGGGGACCAGAGTCTGCAGTCTGGCCAGGGGCATGGTGCTTCCCTAAATCTGCCACTAGATGCTGAGGACCTACCAGGGGCAGTGGGCTCTGCTTAAGACAGCCACGGAACTGAAGGAGAAGCAGCACAGACACTCCAAGTTCACACAGACCTTGATCCCAAGCCCACTTCCACCCCATTCCTAGCTGTGTGCCCTTGAGAAAGTCCCTGACCCTCTCTGAACATGCCTTCTCATCTGGAAAATGGCAATAAAAATTCTTACCTGGATGGATTGTCAAAAGGATTCAATTATACATATAAAGTGCTTGGTACTGGCTATAGAAGTGTTCTATAAATTGCAAACCATTATTAACTGATAAGTGGTTAATAATTAATCTTTATGATTAGTTAATATGTGGTCGTAGTAATGCTCTCCCGTATCGTTTAATAAAGCACAGCACCCTCCGCCTGGGTGGCTCAGTCAGTTTAGCGTCCGACTCTGGATTTCAGCTCAGGTCAGGATCTCACAGTTCGTGGGTTCGAGCCCCTCACCAGGCTCTGCGCTAATGATGCGGAGCCTGCTTGGGATTCCTCTCTTCCCCTCTCTCTCTTTCTCTCCCCCACTCATTCTCTCTCTCCCCCCCCCAAAAATAAATTAAAAAACATAAAAACAAAATAAAATAAAGTACAGCCCCCTCAACCCCAGCCCAGTGGCACCCATGCATCCCCACTCTCGTGGCTTCTAGTGAGAGGCTGAAGCATGGGTGGGTGGGGCCAGGGTGGGCACATCAGCCCAGCACCCCCCGCCCACCACCCTCCTTCCAGAGCTGCTGCTTCGTCTGGTTTCAACAGGGCTCACCATGCCGACAGGGCAGTGAGGGGACGGAGAGATGGAAGGAGGCCTGGAGGGAGGTCTCAGGAAGTTCTGGCCTTGCCTCTGGCCTGGGAGGCTCTGGGGGCAGCATGGGGTAGACTTTGGTAGCTGGAGGCAGGATATTCTGATACTAGCGACCTCAGTTTCCCCTTCTGAAATGTGGGCCTAGTTTGGGTCTAGGTTCTGAAAAGCCGAACATGAATCCTACTTGTCCCTCATCTCCAGGGTTGTGCCCGCCCGTGGCTCCCTTAGTCGCATGACTCTGGATATTCCAGCTGAAAGGCTGTGGAGCCTTTTCAGGAGGAAGCAGACCTTGGAACGGCTGGTGGAGGGTGGTGCCGTACCACCCCCATGGCCCCGGTGACAGAGGGACAGTGACACCACACCTGAGTGTGGGCACGTGGTCCCACAGCCACCACCTCACTTAAACTCACCCTTTGCTGAAAATATCATTAATCCATTTTACACCAAGGCGCAGAGAAGTAAAGGGATTTGCCAAAGTCATGGCGGCAGCGGAAGAGGCATTATCTGAAGAAACCAGGGCTGCCTGCAGATTAGTGGGTTGGCCTGGTGAGGGAGGGGCTGTTTTCGGTGGCTCTGTTTTGGCAGGTGAGACAACTCAGACCCCAAGTGGCTGAGTGATGTGGCTGGATTCACACAAGCAGGACCCAGGGCTAGCCGGAACACCCCGGCATCTCGCCTCCGCAGCCCAGTGCACAGACAGAGAGCTGTGTGTGCTGCACCCTGGCCCCACGGGGGCCCCAAACCGGCCCCCCGTCCTCAGTGTGCCAGCTCCCAGCCAAACCGATACATTAGCGTAAGGAGTGGCAGACACTAGCGACCAGGCAGGGCGGCTTGGGACTGGGGTCTCAGAGGCGGAGCAGGCCTGAGCACGACACCGGTGCCTCTGGCCATCGGTCCACTGCCAGCTGTGCCCTGGGACCTGGATCCCGAGCCCAGGAAGCTCCTCAGCCTCTCCCCACCGTTCCCGCAGCTCCTGAATACCAGCACCACATCCTGGGCTCTGAGGGGAGATGCCCCTCCTGGCCCTTCCGTGCTTAGGTGAACACAACAGCTCTATGACCTTAGGCAAGTCACTAAACTTTCAAAGTCTCAGTTGACCAGGATGCCACCAGCTCTCCAGACTCAGAGGCTGGCAAGTGACGTGGGACCATCCGGTCTCAGAAATGGCCAGCACCTGCCCTCACGTCCCACCACATCTCAGCCTCCCCTCAGCTAAGACGAGCCAGGCATCTGCCCCCCATTGCTCAAGGTTGCTAGAGAAATTAAACTGGCTAAGAAAGTCCTCTGGGCCCTGAACACAACACAGGTGGGGTCATTATTACGAAGCTCCTTCATTTCCCAGCTGCTACAGACTAGATGTCTGTGTCCCTGTGATATTCATATGTTGAGGCCCGAATCCCCACTGCGATGGGGTCTTTCGAAGGTGATTAGGTCGTTAAAGTGGCACCCTTATGGACGGGGTCAGGGCCCTTAGAAGAAGAGACATGAGGGGCGCCTGGGTGGCGCAGTCGGTTAAGCGTCCGACTTCAGCCAGGTCACGATCTCGCGGTCCAGGAGTTCGAGCCCCGCGTCAGGCTCTGGGCTGATGGCTCAGAGCCTGGAGCCTGTTTCTGATTCTGTGTCTCCCTCTCTCTCTGCCCCTCCCCCGTTCATGCTCTGTCTCTCTCTGTCCCAAAAATAAATAAACGTTGAAAAAAAAAATTTAAAAAAAAAGAAGAGACATGAGAAGGAGGATCTCTCTCCACCCTGTGAGGACATAGCAAGAAGGTGACCATCCACAAACCAGGACGAGGGCCTTAGGCAGAACCCAACCACACTGGCACCCTGGTCTGCTCTCCAACCTCCAGAACTTTAGGAAATCACTGTTTGTTGTTTAAGCCCTGACGTCTGCGGTATTCTGTTATGACAGCCTGAGCTGGATGGTACCTACGGTGTCTAGGGCATAGAGTACTATGTAGTATATGCTGCAGAGTATAGTAGACTATATAGTATGTGGTATATAAAACAGTACTTGAGCTGAAGGAAGCCTTGGACCCCTTTTAGAAAGCGTCCCAAGGGTGCCTGGGTGGCTCAGTCAGTTAGGCCACCAGTTCTTGATTTCGGCTCAGGTCATGATCTTGTGGTCATGGGATCAAGTCCCACATTGGGCTCCATGGTCCTCTCTCTCCCTCTGCCCCTCCCCCACTTCTCCTCCCTCTCTCTCTCACGCTCAAAAAAAAAAAAAAAGAAAAAGAAAAGAAGAGAAGAGAGAAGAGGAGAGAAAAGAAAAGAAAAGAAAAGAAAAGAAAAGAAAAGAAAAGAAAAGAAAAGAAAAAAGAAAAGAAAAAAGAAAAAAAGAAAGAAAGAAAGCATCCCAGACTGGGGCAGCCCCTGAAAACTTTCCTCTACATGAATCACTTTGGGCCTTAGAGACAGAAGTATCAGGGTTGGCACGTTTTTATGCAGTACTTTCTTTTCCTTTGGCATCATCTATGTTTTTTGTTCCTTCGTGGCGAATTTTCTTCCATGATCAGGTGCTTGTCTAGCTTTGGCTTTATCATGACCTCAGCAATGAATATGGCAGAACACATGGTACGATCTCAGGAACTGAGAAGTGCTTAGCGACAAGGGTAAAGGTGAAGGTGATGATGACAGTGATGGGATGACTGCGATCAGGGCTGCCACACGTGTATATGGTGGTGTTAGGGAAAGGCCCCACCCTGCAGCCTGCCTCTGACCTTGAGGGAAGAAAATGATGCCTTTTCCTGCAGGTGGGCACAGGCTCATGTGTCCTGCACAGAGCACAGTGGTGGTGGTGGTGCCAGTGTCAGGCTGAAGAAGCATGTGGATGTAGGGAAGGCCCATGCGGAGGCAGGGAGGGTGCTGGGAAGCGGTGGGAGGGTGGGAGTTTTCGGTGGGGTGAGGGGTATTGTGGCTGACTGCACCAACGTGGCAAAATCTGAGCTTCCTGCCAAGAGTTGGGTCGGGGGTACATCCATTCAGGCTAGGAGGGCACCCAGGTGGTGAGGTCACTCGCCCCGGCCCCGACACTACGGCACCCAGGTGTGGTTGCCGAGAGTAAGGCTGGACGTTGCTGGGAGAGGCTGCTGAACACTTGTGTGTCCCTGCTGTGGGCTGGAGCCACAGGCCACCCGCAAGTCAGCTGCACTACACAAATATTTGTTTTGCTCTTTGTACCTCATTAAAACCCCCGTTTACGATGTTGGTTCTGACCGTGGGGGTTGAGTACTTCATTTCCAGGCCCTGCAAGGCTTGCTGGGTGGGCAGCCTGGGCAGCTTGCTCTCTGTGCCCCGCAGGGCACTTGGGGGAGGCTCCGTATCTTCTGGTAACAGTGTGGAGACACAGCGACATGTCCTCTACCTCGGCCCAACTCCTTCTCATCACAGATGAGTTTCCTTATCTGTGCAATGGGTCAATAACTGCCAGGTCCCAGGGCTGTCTTGGGGATAAGGAGAGATTATGTCCACAGCTGGTACACAGTAGGTACTAAATGCATGTTGGTTCCTTTCCTTCCCTCTCTTCCCCAGGCTTCAAAGACAGAGTTGATTTCTCAGTCCTGGGAAGAGACCAGAAACTGGAGTTTCTGCCAAGGCCTCTTATTGGGGCCTAGTTGAGTTCCCTCCCAGGGACTCGTCTTCTCCTCAGGGAAAAAGAATAACTTCCCCTTGTGTCTCAGGGACCAGTGGCCACACTGAGGTCAGCAATCCCAGGCCTGAGAGGATGGCTGCTGCATGTGTATCCCGGAAAGAGCCTGGGGGTGCCCAAACTGAGGGTCATGCTGAGCCCCTTCCTGGGGCGCATAGAGAGGGCCAACCCCCTGCCCCGAGGACCTCTCCTTGATTCCAAAAGGTAGAAAAATTGGGCCCATGGGAGAGGAGACTCATCAGGAGGCTCGGCCTCAGCCCAGCCTCCTGCCTCCAGCCTTCCTCCCCAGGATGGCTTCCCCGCTCCTGAGGGAAAGAAGAGGATTCTGGGATGGGTTGCTGGGGTGCAGAGCCTTCAGGGGAACATCCGGAGGGGGGGCGACCAAAGTTTCTAACAATAGCCTCTGTGCCTGTAACAAGCTCACACCTCAGAGGGAGGGAAGAGGCTTGGCTGGGAGAGGCTTGGGTGGAGGATGCTGACCTAGATCGCCTGGGATGGAGGCAGAGGCTGGCATCCTCTGAGAGGGTGGCTGTCACCTGCCGAGACCTCCCCCTCCCCTAACTCCCAACACCTGCTAATACCACTAGAGAACTGTCTGATGGGGGGCTGAAGCCTGGGGGTCAGGAGTCTAGCATCTTACAGCTTCACCAGGGGTTATTTCCTCTTCACAGGTGGCTACCATTCTACCTGCCACCCGGGGCTGAAGACCATGTCCTCAGGATCAGCTAACACGATCCTTGCCGACAGAGGCTGGAGTGGGGACCAAGCTCCCACCTCCTAGACTATCAGAGCACACCTGACGGTTGGGGAAAGTGAAGCCTAGAAAAGGAAAGAGAGTCACAATTGGAGTTAGAGGAGGAGACAGAGCAGGGTTTTCTCTACCAAATACCTCCTTTCCCATGTTTCATGTAGACCTGGGACCTCAAGGGTCTCCTTGCTCTTGCCTCCAGGCCAAGTTGAGGCTAGAAGCCCCAGGACTGGGGCAGGCTATTGAGGATGTGGAGACAGGGTTTCTGGGACGAGCTGGGAAAACCCAATTCAATCCCAGGGGTCCAACGGGAGCCCTTGGTTGGGCGGTGTGCCCGGCAGAAGCCAGCTCAAAGCAATTTCCTCCCCAGCTGATAGGCAAGATAACAGTGTATGTGGAGGGGGTGGGGAGTCATCCATCTGGCCTCCTGGGATCTCCCTTCTGCCCACAAGATTGAGTACCAACTTCTAGTTCAAAGCCCTGACCTAAGGCCTCCTGGGGCCTCTGTCTGCCCCAGGAAAGGGCCAGGGTAAGAGCCTGCCTGACCAGTTCTGGATAGCCCAGAGAGGCAGCAGGGACAGAAGCCCTGGACAGAGCTCCCAGGACGCATGGTGCAGGGACAGTAAAGAAGCACTTAGTTTCTATTCTCAGGCTCGTCCTGCTGAACCACTGGCCATTCTGCCACTTCTCGCCAGATATCATGGCCCTCAGGGCCCAGGCATGAGGAAGGAGCAAGGATGGCTCCCAGGAGGCAGGGGCCTGGAGACACGAACCAATGCCAGAGAAGGCAAAGAGTGGCTATTTCTCTGCTTTTAATGACAATCTAGCTGTAAGTTCAAGACAAACAGAAGGTCGGGGTGTGGTGGTATCTTAGGGACTGAGGGAACCAACGTGGTCCAGTATTTTGACTTGGACGAGCCTGTTAGGGCATTCTAGGAAATATGCTTCCATTCTTCCTCCGCGGCCACTCAAAGGGGCCCAGCCACCGTCCCCTCCTCCTGCCCGGCACTGTCCCCTGTCAGGCCTGAGCTCAGCCCCACGTGCCAATGTCTCTCCATAGCTGGATGTCCCATGGTTACCTCAAACCTGACCTGTCACACAGAACTCCTCACGCCACCCATCGGCCCGCTCCGCTGCCTGCCTTCCCAATCTCGGCTGGGAGTCATCCCTAACAGAGGGACAGATAACAGAATCAAAGTCACCTCGCATTCAGGTGACCTAAGAATGCAGGGAGTGCATGGAACCCGGAATCAGGAGGCCCAGGTCCAAGACCCTAACACTGGGGCAGCTGACTCTTCTGACCCCTGTCCTCGCTGACAATCAGGAATAATAAATCCTGCCTGGCTTGCCTTGCCAGATAGGTGTGGCGAGCCAATAAGATAAGGGTTAGAAAGTATTTGAGAAAAGCAACCCCTCCCATAGAGGTATAGAGGATTATTAAGACAAGTGATTGGGGAGAGGCATTTATCAGATAGTTCACCAGGCTTTGTGCTAAGCATTTGGTAAATATCATCCCATTTAATTCTCAAGGCAATCCAGTGAGGATTAGACCCACTTTGCAGATAAGAGATTGAGGCTCAGGGAGGCAAGGTGGCACCAAGGTCACAGAGCCAGGCAGTGTGGAGCCAGGATCTTCATTCAGGTCTGAGAAGTGTAAAGCCCTGTGGCGGTTCACTGCACCAGACAGGCACTTCTCATTGCTGGGAGTCAACAGAGCTAACTGGGTTCTGCTCCAGCTCTTCCAGAGGCCTGCCGCATGACCTTGGGCAAGTCATTGCCCCTCCTCTGTCAGCAGGAATAATGCGAATTTTCCCAGGCAAGGAAAATTTCTGCCATGCAGGGATGCTGCCAGGCCGGTGTAGGCACTTCTGCAGCACAGGTGTTCATGACACCTCCGACCTCAATCTGCCAGTGCCCTAACCATCAGCCATGTGTGCTATTTGCTCAGGGCCCAGGCTGTTGCTGGGGTGGGGTGGGGTGGGGGCTTTGTGTCCTGAGCATAGGAACTTCTGTCCAACCAAGCAGAGGGGTCCTGGAGACCAGAAGACCAGCAGTGAGCCACGGCAAGAAATACGTCTCTGTAGAAGCTTCCCCAGGCTACAGCCTACTCCAGACCCCAAGGTGGGCAGCCTCACAGAGTATGCCTACCTCCGCCCTGACACTTCCAGGCTGGCCTGCCTGCCGCCGCCACCAAAAGGTGTAAGGTGGATGGTGGCAGACACAGACAGAAGCGCTTGCAAGGTCACCTGCTTTTTCTCAAACGCCAGCCCATAGCCCTCCTCTTGTCCTTCCCACAGATGACTGCATTCAGCCCATGGCTGAGTTAGGTTTGTTCAGAACAGTGTTTTTTTACACCCAGTCCTTTTACAATTTTTTATTTAGTTTCTGTAGCCAATGCTCTGCCCACAGCCCCTAGGATCCCTTTACAGTTTGTGCACACACAACTCCAGTCTCCTTGGAGCTTTTCACTCCCTATGGCTAGCACCTGCGGCTCTTTGTCGGCGACCTGCCCCAGGCTGCTGGAAGCCGCTTCGCCTGCTAGCACTGAGCGCAGGAAGTACCCTGAACTAATGACAGACATGCAAGGGGATATAAAAACTCCAACTTCTTTGCCCTGACTGGGACAACTCAGAGGTGTGGGGTAAGAGGTGTGAGGTATGCTGTCCCCAGAGCTCCCCATGGGACTTTGCTTGATGTCACCCTTGTTTGGCCTCCTTCCTTCTTTCATGTGTCCCTCTTCCTTAGTCCCCCATCAGATGATTCCTGGAAACACTCCCCACCTCAACCCCACTGAGAGAAAAGCCACTTTCATGCAAATCCTCACCTCAGGGTCTGCTCCAGAAGAACTCCCAGGATACCTAATAGAGTTGCCTACAAAATTTGCACAAAAATCCAGATTTCTGCATCCCATGGTCAACCTACAGATCTAGCAACCCTGGGCCCTTTCTCACTTGGCAACAAGTGGCCAGAGCAGAGTAGAGGCAGACAGAAAATGTTTTCTTCAGTTTTCCCCAGTCTACCACACTCTCTACTGCCTTTAGCTGGCCCTTTTCACCTATTCGCGTTCCCTGCCTGGCCCCTGCCAGCTCATGAGTTTGCATTTCCTACAATATAGTCCAATGGTTAATAGTGCAGGCTTTGGAATCCAGGTTCATCAATTACTGATTCTGTGACTTGATATAAATCCCTTAAACTTTCTGCCTCTCGGTTTCCTTATGTAAAAAACGATGTACCTATATGATACTCTCTACAGTTGTTAGAGACTTCAATGGGATACTGCCTGTAAAGTGAGTTTTACAGTATCTAGCACATAAGAGGTCAAGAAATTACTAATATTTGTCCTCTCGGAGCAGATGTGCCTGCTACAATCTGACAGCCCAAATCCAACTATCTGAGATTACCTGGGGGCCCCTTACTCCCCCTGGGGGTAAGATACCCCTTCCCCCAAGATGTTTGGGTCTGACCACTCACCTCTTCCCACTGATGAATATATCGAATGAGGCGGGAGAGACGCAAGAGGCGCAGGAGGCTGAGGATCTTGGTGAAGCGGACAATGCGCAAGGCCCGGGCAGTCTTATAGACCTCTGAGTCAATGCGTGTCTCCACGATGAGGAAAATGTAGTCCACAGGGATGGACGAGATGAAATCTACCACGAACCAGCTTTTGAGGTACTTCATCTTAATCCGCTGCGGATCCAGGATGATCTCTGTGTTGTCCTCCACCACGATCCCTGTGCGGAAGTTGAGGACCAAGTCGATGAGGAAGAACGTGTCCGACACCACATTGAAGACGATCCAGGGTGTGGTGTTCTCATCCTTGAAGAAGGTGATGCCCACGGGAATGATGATTAGGTTTCCAACCATCAGCAGCAGCATGGTCAGGTCCCAATAAAATCTGCCCAGAGACACAGGGGTCAGTCGCCAGGAGGACAGAGAGAATGAGTTACAGACTATGGGAGAAAACTCCAAGGGACAGCAAACGTTGAAGAAGGAAGTCTCGGGAGGTTCTGAGTCACTGGGTGAGAAATGCACATGGGTACCAGGGGAAGATATGGAGATTGGCATAGAAAGGCTCTTCCTTCACTAAGGATACCCTCTGCCTGCCCCTCTGTCTGCTCCCCTGACCCCATCCCCACTCCCCAGTGGGATTCAGGCTGAAAAGCAAACCACAATGATGATGTCCAGAGAGAAGTGCAAAGCTATTTTAGCAGCAGGAGTAGCTCGCCCCACAACACCCCAGGCTCAGGCTTAGCTGCTCCATTCTCCCTGAGGGTCAGCTGTGGTCTGAGACAGGCTGGCAGGCAGACATGCTACAGACCGTGACCAGAGAGCAGGGGAGGTCCAGACACACAGCAAGTGTCTCGGTGGAAGGATGCTTGGGATCCACTCCCAGCTCTGTCATTGACATGCTGTGTGACATCAAGCAGGTGGCCTCCCTGCTCTGGGCCTCAGTTTCTTCACTGTGCAATCAGGGATGGAGCCTCAACGCTTTGTCCTATAATTCTGAACTGGCCCTCACCCACACTGACTTTCTGGGGTCCCCCTTTAGGCTATTTCTTATTGCCAGAAAATGTCTGACCATCTCTCTCCTCAGAGGTTTGCATCCTAACACAGGGTTAGGGAAGGACAGTGAAATCTTCAAGGGCAGGAAGCGTTAATAAGGGGATTTCAGGCACCAGTGAGGTGCCACTCGATGCATTGGAGTGAGATCAGTGGGGGCTTTAGAGTATCATTTCTCCTAATGCGTCAAAGCAACTGCAAGTGTTTCCTGCGGGAGGTGGGGAGGGCCCCCTCAGGGTGAAGCCACCTGGCTCATCAGGAGCCCCTTTGGAGTGTGCAGACAGCACAGGTAGGCACAGACCCATGTCCAGAAGGTGTGATCAATCAATCCCAGGGACCCTGCCCGAGTACCAGCCACCCTAGGGCTGGCCCCAAGATCTAACACTTGCACTGCCCAGCTGTTTCCCTCTGCTATTAATTTAGACAGTTACACGATGATAGATAAAGGTATTAAGTCAGGAAGAAATAAGCATGTTCTCCCCCAAGAGAAATAACCTTTCAGCCATCTTTAATTCTCAACTACACGAAAGCCAGGAGGGAGTGGGAGACAAAAAGACAAGCTTTCCTCGAGTCTTCAGAGGGTCCAAAGTGCTCCTGCCAGAAGAGTTCCAGGTTTGCAAAAATATTACTTCCCAGCAAAATGTTTCCTTTGCCAAATGCAAAATGGTGCTATGAGTCAAGGAGAGGGTAGGGCCTGCTTCACTAAAGGTGGGCAAGACAGCTGTCCCACAACACACAGCTCAGGGAAGCACAGCTTCTGGAAAGGGAGCTTTGGAGAGCTCTTTTGAAAGCCATGCCATTTAGGGCCTCAAGAAAAGACTTCAAGTCAGGAGCCTCTCAGGCTAAATATTCTCATTCTAAGGCTAGTGCCAAGAGGTCAACTTCAGCTCCTTCCTTGCTCTACAACCCACCACCCTTTCTCCAGCCCCAACACCCCTATGCCATCTGGGAGAACCCAATCTATGACCCAAGAACCCACCCCAGTCATCACACCCACTACACAGAATACAGCACATCCTGCTAATGACTCGTGGGCCCCAAGAGAATGGCTTCAGCTTCTACGGGGTGTTCCTGAGCTGTGTATACTCTCTACACAGCCTCATGCATGTCATTCAAAGACAGCTGCAGATGCTCATTAGAAGCCACAAACAGGTATCCCCATTCACACACACAGTATGGAAACACCCCTATATACACATGGCCACCATTCCTTTTCACTTAATCTCTTGGAAGAAACAAAACAAAACAAAACAAAACAAAACTGGCATAGAGAGACTACTGAGGGCCTTGTGGCCCTCTGTACATAAAGCTAATAATACACCCAGGCTAGAAGAGTTTCTAAAATTAACAGAGCGGGCGCAAAGCGGCTGGGAGTGCTGACTCGGGCAGGCCTGCCACTCCAGCGGGTTTCTACACTTTTCCCAGCTCTAGTTCCCTCAATTACAGACCAAATTTGAGACAGTAATTAACAGGAGAATGTTTGCATTTAGTGGTCTTCATAAAACCAAATTACATGAGGGAAAAACAACCATTTCCTTGCATTCTGACTAATTATTTCAATCGTGAGTTTCCAGATGCTAAGGGATATTTCTGGTGCCTGATCTGGGCTGGGGTCGGAATACTGGAGCATTCCTCCCCACAAACCACTATCCTGAAGCATCACAGAACTACCCAAAAGGCAGCATAATATAGTGGGAAGAAAGGCTTTCAGAGCCAGCCAACCTGGGTTCAATTCCTGGTTCCATCATTTACTAGCAAGTCACTTAATCTCTCCATGCTTCAGTTTCCTTGTCTGCTCAATGAGGATAATAACAGTACCAAACTGGCAGAATTGTTGTAAGAATGAAATGAATTGACGTTTGTAAAATGCTCTGGCCTACGCCTATCTGTATCACTAAGTGAGGCAACAAATTCACAGGAAAGAGGTGAGGGAGGTGAGGGAGGAAGATGAAATCTTCCAAGGAAGAGCCAAAGCAAAGCATCTACTTGGGGGTGGGGGTCGAAGGGAGCTTAGAATGATTCTGGGAGAATCCAGGAGTGGAAGTCAAGGACCACAATATTCTGCGAATGGTCAGACAACAGAACCAATCTACCTTGGCAGACAGATGCCCTGACCTCAGGGAGCTCATGGTCCAGTCAGAGCACAAGGCTTAGTTAGAAGACAAGTTGAGCAATGATGTAAGAAACCATCCCAGGCAGCAGCCCATGCAGCTGAGAAGGTGAACTCCTGGTGGCCCAGAAGGGCGAAGCCAGAAAGTGTTCCTGGAGGAGCTGGTCTTTGGAACCTGTCCTTGGCCTTGGAGACGACCTCTCCTTACTCTTGCAAGATGATTCCACAGACATCCAAAAGCAGGGCTGGACGAGGGGTGAGGAAATGGTTCAGCACCATGGACAGCTCCCAGCGCCCGCGAGCCCCATTCTGTTGGTACAGCCAGGGACAGTTTGCAACAGCCTCCCCACTGCATCCTCTGCTCCCTGGGCCCCTCTTCTTGCCAACCCCAGTGATTAGAAGCATCTCAAGTGATTCCTTAATGTCCCTGGGCTTTTTTACGGGGGCTCCTTAGTGACCGAATTCATAAAGCCTCCAAAACATTTTACATGTATCAAGCGCTTGCTTTGTGCTTTCCATGCATTACTTCATTTAATCCACACCAGCACTGAAGTGGCTGTTAACATCTGTATTTTGCAGATGATGACACTGAGGCTCAGAAAGAAATATCTACCTAAGACCACACAGCTAGTGAGGAAAAGAACGAGATTCAGAGAGGTCTGGGGGACTTGAGAGCCTGACTGCTTAGGATTTTAGGCACCTCAATGGGATGCAGGGAGGGAGACAAGACTTACTGGCATTTCTGCATCACACTAGGGAGGTAGCCTATCACAGCAGGTGTGGTCCTCTCTTGTAGACGAGAGAGGAGAAGAGATATGGTGACAGATGGTGACTACACTTATAGTGGTGAGCACTGAATAATGTATAGAATTGTTGAATCACTGTGTTCTACACCTGAAAGGAATATAACATTGCATGTCTGCTAAACCTCAATAAGATTTTAAAAAGAGGCAGAAGAGAGACTTGTGAAGAGGTTTTGAGGAGACCCATCCTCCTGATGTCAGAGCCCTCTGAGGTGCTTCGTGGGTGGGGGAAGTAGCACACCTTTCAAATATTAAAAGCACCTTGGTCATCAGCAACCAGGTACAGTTGTGTGAATCTGTAAAAGGGGAAAACTAAGGTCCATGGAGGAACAGTAACATTTCCAAAACCTTGAGCTGGATGCCCCCTATTTCCCTAGCACCTCACTGCCCCTGGAGTCATGCATAATTAAATTCCACAATCCAGGGTACACACTCCATGGTAGCGTGTGGCAAGCCCTGGCAGGGAAGTCATGGACAGCCAGACTCAGACATGCTGGAGTTGGCACATGCCTGCATTAGAGGCCTTGTTCTCTCCAAAGCCAGAGGACCCTCCCGTATCCCAGTGTTCTCAAAGATAAAGGGAAGCCCTGGCCAGCAACACACCTCACCGCGGTTTCAGCCCCATGATCCCAGGCCTGTCCTCCCTCATTCCTGGACCTTCCTTCCCACCTGGCCATCCAAGCAGGCAGGTGGCCTCTCAGCAGGCGGATGTGGCCTGAAGGCCAGCTTTGGAGGAGGTCTCATGTGCAGAAGGAACGGGGGATGGCAAAAAGCCAAGCAGCCCTTTTACACTGACACCTGGAGCATTTCATCATTTGGTCTGAGAGGAAGGTTATGGTCTCAAGGGAGCTGAGAGAAGCGAAGATAGGAGGCTCCTGATCCTGAACGCAGAGACTCAAGGACCAGACCAAGGGCCCTCTTCTTTCCTAGAGGCTGAGAGGAGTGAAGGGTAATAAAATGGGAGCAGGAGAAGTAGAAGCCAAACAGGGATGGCCTCCTTCAGCCTCCTCTTGCCCACATATGCCCATGCTTGCCCGTGAGCACATATGCTCATGCACACAAATGCATGCACATGCACACACGTGCACATACCTGCACACGTGCACATGCACACACCCACCCCTGAATACATTTTTGTACACGTTTCATCTATGTGCTCCTGTTAATTTTTCCCTCGTACACACATGTTTGCATACATTCCCTGGGACTCCTGCCAGCTGGAAGAAAGAGTGTCAGCGTTTTGCCCATTACATTCTTTTCCATCCTTCAGGATTCATCTGAAGGGCTACTTCTTCCAGGCTTCTCCCACCTCTCACTGAGGGAGCCTCAGCCCAGCCTGAGCCCTGGCTTTGGACCTCCTAGAACGCTGCATCTCCCTGAGGGCAAGGGCCTTGTCCCAGACAATGCTGACTGCAGGCCAGGGTCCCCATGCTCTCTTCTCGGTGAGTGGCACACCCAGGGCCCCATCTTCTACCCCCTCCCTCTGTGTAGACACCTCTCCTAGCACCAGGCCTGCATTCCCACCTGCCACCTAGAGGGCCCGCTGGCTCCTGCACCCAAGCCCAAGGCTGAACTCAGCATGTTCCTCCTCAGAACTAAATGGTACAGTCAGCATTTCAATCACCTGGGCTTAAAACCACAAAGCTGTCCTCAGCTGCTTTCTCTTTCCCGCAGGCCCCATATGCAGTGACAAGTCTTGTCCAGCATCCTCTACGATGGCTTCTGGATCTGTCCCTGACTGCTCTGTTCTAGATCAGTTCCTCACTGCTCCTCACCTGGACCCATGTCCCTGCTGCCTACCTGGATCTAGCCTCCACACTCTTTCCTTCCAACTCACATGATCTCTGGGTTATCTTCCCAAATATTATGATTACATCACTCCTTGCAAGCTTGAGCAGACTCCCACAACTACAGAAGAAAGTTGAAGCTCCAAGGTCTGGCCTCGCCTGTGCCCCACTTCTCCTGCTTCCTTCCCAGTAGCCACCGGACACCCGACCCCTGGCTCTATCGCCATCCACATTCTCGCTTCTCCTTCTCCTGAGAACCACCCCAGCCTCCTGAACCCCCAGCTTGTGAAATCCCTTCCCTGTTTGACTGCCTCCTCCTCCGGGAAGTTTGTGTATCCGTGCTGTGTGCCTGGGAGCAGCTGTCGCATCCTGCCCCTTTCAGCAGGCTCTCCTCTCTGCCTCCCAACAAATCACAGAAACCAGAAATCTGGGAGTCCTCGTGTCTGAGACAGGGATGGCAGCGGGGAGACCCCTTGGGTTCCCAAGCCATCCCTTGGTGTTCCAGGCCCAGCACAGACGACTGACCCATGTGACAGTGAAGACAACGAAACTGGAGGGGGCCAGGGGCCAGTGTTTTTTGGAGACTTATTATTTGCCAGGCCCATTTATTTACTCATCTGAATACCTTATATGGATTATCTTATTTATTTTTTTTTTAATTTTTTTTTTCAACGTTTATTTATTTTTGGGACAGAGAGAGACAGAGCATGAACGGGGGAGGGGCAGAGAGAGAGGGAGACACAGAATCGGAAACAGGCCCCAGGCTCCGAGCCATCAGCCCAGAGCCTGACGCGGGGCTCGAACTCCCGGACCGCGAGATCGTGACCTGGCTGAAGTCGGACGCTTAACCGACTGCGCCACCCAGGCGCCCCTGGATTATTTTATTTAATCCTCACAAAAACTCCGCAAGGGAG
Source organism: Puma concolor (assembly GCF_028749965.1). Taxonomy (NCBI): domain Eukaryota; kingdom Metazoa; phylum Chordata; class Mammalia; order Carnivora; family Felidae; genus Puma; species Puma concolor. The sequence goes on from NC_141672.1 coordinate 116,572,969, forward strand.
ATACTAGGATTATGCCTATTTTACAGATGAGGAGACTAAGGCACAAGAAGTTGAGAAGTTTGCTATAGATGGTGCATCAAGAATTGAAGCCCGAAGAGCCTGCCTCCAGAATCCCACTTTTAACTACTCTACAGAAATATCAATCCGGCTCGTAGTATTTTCCTCTCTCCCAAACTCTGTACCTCCTTCTGCTTCTCCTCCCCTCACTGAACTTGTCTCCTGTGCTCTCTTCACCTGCATCCTCCACCTCTTTACTTCCTGACCCCTCCGGCGCTTCCCTTAAACAAGCCTTCGCTGTGTCCTAAGGACATCACTCTCCCGGTGCCACACACCTCAGCGTCGGGGGTGGGGTCGGCATCCTCCCCGCTTCACGCTGGTGCCACTTCCTGCCGGCGCTGGAATGTTTTCAAGATCTTAAGAGCATCCTGTCATTTTCTGGCCATCCTGCCAACATCCATCTGCCACCCTTGGGGACCCTGGCAGTGCCGACACTTGGTTCACAACCTCCCATTCCACTCCAAACCCTGCCATCGCCCTGGGTGACTTCTACTCCGTATATCAACCCAAACGCCCAGCTCCTCAGTGGCTTGGTGCCCTGACTCTAATGACCGCACATCAGTCACCCGCTCCTGCAGTGTGGGATGGACCATGTCACCGTCCCCAGTTCTTCCATCTCTCGCCCCAACCCCCTTTCCCTCCAGCTCTCTTAGCCAGTCATGCTAAGTCTATTCCTTAGTGTCTGTCCCAGGAACCGTGAGTCACAGAACCCTCTGCCCCCTCTCCTCCCCTGAGACATACTGGTCCAGGTCATCCACCTTTCTCGCCCAGTCCTTCTAGCACCCACTTCACAAGGTCACACCCTGGCTCGGGACCACCATTCACCCTTTTCGTGCTTCACGAAACTGCAGAAAACCCCACAACCTCAGACCTGTCCTACTAAATATTTAAGCACCTTGGCTCCTGTGCCTCACTTTCCTCATCAAGGCTTCCATATTCAGCCGGCCTTCCCCTCCACCAGCCCAGCCTTCCAGGAGACCCTAGGAAACACCCGACACCCTGCTCCTCCAGCAGCCATTTCAAATCACCTCCTCTCCTCAAAGCTCTGAAACTACTTTTCCGCCCATCTCAGCAGAGAACACCGTCTTCTACTTCTTAGAGAAAAGAGAAGCCACCAGAATGTCCCCTTTCTCTTTCTGCCGCCAGACCCCTACCCTGCTTGCCTCTCCCTCATTCACCTCCCTCCTCCGGTCCCAAAGGCTTCGGTGACTCCTCCACCTGCCTCTTGACACCCATCCCCTCCCCCTCCCCAGGGATGCTGACCCATAGGTTACCCCTCCCTTGTCTGTATCTTTGGTCTCCCTCTCTACCCATCCCTTCCCATCAGCTTGTTCTTTTAAGCTCCCTTCATTAAAAAAAGTAAAATGGAACCACTCCGGATCCCCGCTGCCTTATCTCTTCTCCCCTCAGAAATGAGCTTCCTGGAAGAGGCGCCTCTCCCTCACTTCCCACACTCCTGTCGGCCCCCCAGGCCAAAGCACTGCACTGGGTGCTTTGCGGTCTGTTCCTGGCCGACCCTCGCTGTGGGTCACTCTGCGGAGGCCCCTCGCCCCGCTGGGCTTTCTCCCTTTTCTCGGCCTCTCTTTTTCCTTCCCCCGAAGGGGCTCCTCTTCCCCTGCAAGACCTTTAAGTGCTTTTGTTCCTCTGGGCCCCGGCCCCTTCTCTCTCTACACGCCGTCCCAGGGTGACCTCACCAACTCCCAAGGCCTCCGTTGTTCGGCCTCTCTCTAAAGCTCCACACCCACGTGTTCGCCTGCCAACCACCCCTTTAAACCTGCATGTTGTGCAGGAACCTCATCCTTGCCACATCCAGGTATGAGGAAACAGCTTCCTCCAAACCCTTGTGCTCCCAGCACGTGTTAATCCAGCCATCCAAACGCTCGGTCTAGAAACCTGGGAGACACCCTCCATCTCCCTCACCCACCGACCACCCACTCAGAGAATCTCAGCAGCACACCACCTGGCCTATCCCGTGGCTCCTTAACTGGGCTCCTGGGCGCTGGGTGGGGCCCACATCCCGCCACCAATCCACTCTCCATGTGTTGCCAAGCCCAGAGGCCTTCTGCGCTCCCAGCTAAACCAAGTTCCTCACCGTTGCCCCCCGGGGCCATCCCGATCTGGACTCTGCCTCCTCCCCGTGTCTCATGACCCTTCCTCCTCTCGTCGCTCTGCTCCAGACATACCAGCAGCTTTCAGTGCCCCATGTACACTACACCTCCTGTCCTCTAGCGCTTGCCTACACACTGGTGTCTGCCTGGATCTCTCCTCCCCACCCCTGCCCACCCCAGGCTCCTTGGCTCAGAGGCGTCATTTCTTTGTATCCTAGGAAATCTGGTTAGGTGCCCCTTGCGTGTGTTGCCCTAGCATAGTATTTATCACACCACGATGAAATGGTGTGTTTTCATCTCGTGGTCTATGCGCCTCTTGGAACCTGGCACAGGGCATTCAGGGCCTTTTGCATGGTAGGTCCTGACAAATGTGTGAATGGATAGGTGAATGAATGAACGAACGCAAGCCTTGGGGAACAAAGCTGAGTGACAGGTGGCCCAGCAGAAGCTGCGTGAAATGGCAGCTCACTGAGACCCATGAGGCTTTCACAGGGCCTCGGATGATCAGGGTGGAACTTATCCTGTCCAAACCCCGAAGACTCCAAGACTCCCAGGAACATCCGTCAGAGAATGGCCCCCCTACCTGGTGCTGAAAACCATGGTGGAAAATTCACAGAGAAGGAAGGGCAGAGTTGAGGGGGCAAGGGGGACTAGGTGAATGAGAGGCCAGGAGACGCATGCGGGTTGGGGTTTCTGACAGAACGGGATGACAGGAGGAGCTGGCGGGGGGACACAGTGGCTTCAACGTAGGCATGACTATTTCCAGCCTGACCAGCGCAGGCGCCTGGTAGTCGAACACCCCCTCATTAAGGGCATGGCCTCTCATGAGGATTTTAAGGATTCTCCCTCCTCCCCAAATAGGCCTAGCACAGAGATCCAGGAGGTGGGGGTGGGCAAGGGGAGGGGGCGAAGGGCAAGAGCAGCAAGGAGGCTTCTCCTAGGATCTTCTCCTAGGATCCCCCTGTGTTGCCCCCACCTTGCAGATCCAGCATGAGTCTTCTGTCCTCAGCCCCGCCACATGCTCCCCGAGAGCAGAAACGATTGCTCTTCCTTTTCTGAGATGTGAACACAGAGCTGGGCCTTGGGGGTGGGTGGTGGGGCGAGGAGGGCAGTGGCCTCTCGGTAAAACTGTCTTATCGCTAAAGAGATGGGTGGCTGTTGCCAGTGGGGGGGGGGGGGGGGGAAGACTGCCAAAAATAAAAATGAAAAAACTACCCTAAAATGTTAACGCTGATCACTGCTATGTGGTGGGATTATGAGTGATTTTGTTTTCTCCATCACACCTTTCTATATTTCTTACATTCTGTTCTATTTCTAGATTCTTTATTTTCTTAAAAGTGGGCAAATATTCCCTTTATGATCAAAACTCCGAAACCTGCCTTTAACCGATGACCATGCCCCATGCTGGGAGGAGTCCCCTCGCGTGTGTCAGGAGACAGACACACTGGGTCCCCGGGGGAAACTCTTAGGCAGCCAGAGTAAACATGCAGAAAATGTGTTAGCAAGACGGGGAGGTCAGGATGAGCAGATTTTTTGGAGGAGGGCAGTGATGAAGGAGGGAGGGAGGCCATTTGAAGGGCAGGTGTGATAGGCAAAGGAGACCACGTGCCCGCCCACAGCACACACGTGGGCACGCACACAGGCGAGCTGGCTTCCTTGTCTTCTCTCCCTCCCAACCTTAAAAACTGGATCTTCAACCAATCCTTCCCTGCCCCCCACCCCGTCCAGGCTCCTGTTCGTTATTCTCTGAGGCGGTGCAGCCCAGCCCCCTCACCACCCCACCCCTACTGGAAGAAGCTGCCAGCAGCCTGTCTGGGGGTTGGGCGGGGTGCTCCCTGCCTGTGCCCCTGGGCTGGCATTGTAGACTCTCCCTCTCCCTCAGGCTGGAACTCCGCCATCCGGCAACAAACCAGGGCCAGGCTGGGCCCACAGGTGTGGCGTCTGAGGGCATAAACCCCCATTCTCACCGCCCACTCTTTTGACCAACCACCCCGACTTGGGGGTCTCCCCCCTGTAAAAGATGAATTGTTCCCTTCCTCCCACTAGCCTCTGGCCACTAGGGCTCTATTTTTAACCCACCTCAAACCCTCTGACTCAGAATCACAGGGCTCCCAGGTAGCTGCTCCCTCAGCCGGCAGCCTGGGGCTGCCTCCAAAACAGATTCGGCACCAAGGGCATCTGGTGCTTGGTTTATGGGTGGCTAGCTGCGATTTGGGCGCATTTTTATTTTCTAATTTTTCTATGTGACTTGAGGAACAAAATTTGTTTTTGTTTTTGTTTTTGAAGTCCCAAAGAAGACCCATTCCCCCGTCTCTTTGCGCAGTCCCTCCCTGTCCTGGGGCTGAGGCCCTAGCCTTTCAGCATACAGTGAGGGCTAGACTCCGCTATTCCCCAAGCAGAGGTGAGCTGAGGGCTGTAACTGATGGAATCTTCCCCTTCTGTGATCTTTCAATCATACAGCACAGTGCTTCACAAACCTTAATATGCACACAAATCACCTGGGGGCTTTCACCAAGACACAGACTGGGATGTACTAGGTATGGGGTGGGGGCTGAAATCGGCATTGCTGATAGGCTCTCTAGTGACACCGAGGCGGCTGATCCAGGGACTACACCAAGGAGCCAGGCTATAGCATATGGTAGGGAGGTCAGGCATTCTAGTGTTTAAATACCTGGCTGTGTGGCCTTGGAAAGATCACTTAACTTCTCTGAGCCTGTTTTCTCATGTGCACAATGAGAACATTGATCCCACCTCACAGGATTCTGGGAGAATTCAGTGAGATATTCATAATCTGCTACACAGTGTAAATACTCAGCACATGCAGGCTGTTACCATCACCATTATTATTCTTGTGACCACTAACATGCAGGTCCTGGCCTGAGGGCTATGGGGATACTGACGTGTGTGGACTGGTCCCACCACAAGGAGCCCTCAGTGTGGTGGATGGACAGACCCACCCCACACGGGAGCTGATGATCCAGACCAGTTCCATGGGCAGAATGAGGCCATAAGCCGGCGGGGGCGGGTAGTGAGGGGATTGTCTGGCTGGGGATAGCTGGAGGGGAAATTCAGCCAGGCTTGAGACAGGGACAGAGAAACGGAGCAGCACGGCCTGCTGGGCACTAAAGCCCCACACAGGACATGGCCCGAGTGTGTCCACTGGTCAGGAAGGTCAGTGTTGTGGTTACGGGAAGGAGGTTTACGCTGCACAGCAGAAGGAATCTAGGCCAGGGGCACACGAGTCTTCGGTTCTAGTCCCCTCTCCATCTCTCACTTGCTGTGTTCCCCGAACAAGTCCCTGCCTCTCATAATCCTTTTCTCAGTTTCCCCATTAATGAGAGAGGATGGAACCAGCCGATCTCTGAAGACTCGCCAACTCCATGCATCTCTGCAGTGCAGAGGCTAGAGGCCAGCCAAGGGCAGCTGGCCAGATGGAGAGCTCGCTGAGAGAGAAGTATAAACCGTAGAGAACCCTGACACCCCGTCCCCCAACCCAACACTGGTCTGCAGAGAAGACGGGGGGGGGGGGGGGGGGGGGAGGGGTCACCCGAAGGCCAGACTGAGAAGCCATGAAGTTTGCAGAGGAAGAAAGTTCCTCCAGGCAAGGGACTGTGGCTGCACCTTCTCAAAGGCACAACTGAGCACGGGCCCCGCCATAAGGAATACCAAGATATCAGCCCATCGCTCCTCCGATGGGCTCAGACTTCCTCTGGAGACCCTCAGTCTGTGCATGCACAGATACGCTAATGTAAGAGGAAGCACACATAGCCACACACATGTGTACGGCAGGGGTCATCTACGCTCCAGCGCTCTGAGCTGCCACGATGCTGTGTGCCTTCAGGCCAGCAGCCTAACCTCTCTGAGCTTCACCCAGCTCACAAGACCATTTGGGGAAAAATGGGGAGGGAACTAGCAGTTGGAGAACTTACCCGCCCAGCTGACAGGAAACAAAGAAGGCTCAAGCACAGCTGTCCCCTCTCAGGAGAATGGAACAAAAATAGCGTACTGCTGTGGAGTAGCACGTGAACTCAACCTCGGGGGATCTCAGGTAGGGGCGCTCACCTGCTCCTGAGCGAGGGAGCGCCAGTGTGAAGGGGGAAATGAGATGGATTCAGGGCAGAAGTGGTGCTCCGGTGACAGATGAGGCTAACGAGGACAAGGACGCCGCGGGAGGGCTGCCCCACAGAAAGTAGCTAAATATTGACTCTAGGAGGGTCTACATGGCCCCCTTCTCGCTGGGATGGGGGTTCCCTGGAGGCGCCTGGGCTCTTGAGAACATGAGCCAGATGGGACTCCGCTGCCTTCCATCTAGGAAAACACAGTGTGACAAGGACGCAGAGTGAGGGCCATGTTCCCTGGGGTCCCGCCAGCCTCCGGGTTTTACGATTCTGATTGCTAACGGAAGAAAAGGTAACGACTCCCCGGAGAGGGGCCTATCATAAATGGGCTCAGATGGCGGGCTGGGGAGCAGGCATTTCACCCCCAGGCTCTGGGGAGCACCGGAGGGCTGAGGCAGACGAAGTGCACTCAGAGAGCTGCAGACTGCTTGCGCGGAGAGGGCCTTAGGGGTGCCCAGCTCACTGGCTCCTAAAGTGACAGAAGCAGAATCATCTGGGTGCTCCCCACAATTCTACCCACGCCGGCCCCACACAGGGAGGCCCAGGCATCCGTAATTGCATACAGCTCCCAGGGGTCTCTGCAGCCTGCCGATTTCAGCTCTGGGGTCTTGAGAAAACCCAACCCCTCTCTGGAAGCATTTTCAGATGAGGAAAGGCAGGCGCAGGGAGGTGAGGCCTCGGCTCAGTCCTCACAGCTGGACGGGGCAGAGCAGAGTATTCACTGGTCTCTTATGATGGGGGGAGGTCTGAGGCGGGGGGCTCGGCTTGTCCCCAGAAGCTGTGGAGCAACACAGAGGGATGAGGACTCCTCAGAGCCTCTGGGACAGGATGAACAGCTTGTCGCATCTCCTTCCCCTGCCAGTTCCAAAGCCGAAGGTGCTGCTGGCCTGCCCCGAGGACCCCTCCAGTCACAGCTGTCTACTACGACCTGTGCTCTCCACGGATCCTCACATCTAAACTCCTCCGAGGCCAGGTCTGAGCTTCCAGGAGGGGAAGACTGGCCCCCAGGAGAGATGGCTGGAGGAGAGGGGGGTGGGGTTTGCCTAGGGAACAAGAAAGCCTGCTCTCCACTCCCACAGGGGCCGTGGTCTAATGGCGGAGCTCAGCAGACCACATGGATGCCACACAACATACTAGGGAGCCTCCGGCCTGGCCCCCAGCACTGAAGGCTAGCAGAGCCTCTGCAGAAAGAGACGCGTGTGTAAGGAATTCCCACATCCCCAGGAGCCAGGGGCTGCACAACTCCAGGATCATGCCCCGATAGGCCTCGGCGGAGTCTCCAGAAAGAGGGAGGGAGGTTCTCATCAGCTCTACTCATCAGCAGTGCTGTCCCTGCCCTGCTGGCTCAATTTGTACTAATGGGGTCAGGATTACGGGTTCAATACCTATTTGGGCAATTAGCTTTGCTCTCTTCTCAGCCTCAGACGGAGGCCTGACCCTGGACACTGAGACAGGAAAGGACTTTGCTGAGGTCATACAGCGGAACAGGAAGGGGGTCAGGAGGGCAAACTCGGCATGGAAGGGGTGGGCAGTTATAAGTCAGGAAAGCTCAGGGTGAGAGGATCTGGGGGCTCCAGGGTGGGCCAGCCCCGATGCTGCACACACAGGCCCTAGCTGTGGAGTCTTCCCAGCTAGACCATGTTTCTTCTAAAAGGTGCTGGTGGCCCTGTAGGCTTGTCTTTCCTGTCCCTGCAGAAAAGAACAAGCACCTCGTATCCTCTGACAGACTATATAGGTGGGAGAAACCCCTGGCTGCCTTTGGCGATGAGTGGCCGCGGACGCACGTTAATCATTGACAGGGGCTGCTCCAGCTTGCAACAGGGAACTGCAGGGTAATTACTTCTGGGCTCCAGGCCACACACTCAGTGACATTAATGCGGTGGCAACACCTGCCTTCCAGGCTGAGTACAGCAGGGAAACAGGGTCTTCTCAGAGGTTGTGCAGCTGGGGCCAGGAGAGCCGCCTGGGCCACAAGAACCCAGACAGTCCAGAGGGACGCACATACGCATGCAAACATATGCACACATACTCAGACAGCATCAGGGGCAAGACCCAGGGCAGTGGGGTCACAGTCCTGAAGGGTGAAGGGCAGAGCTTAATGAGTACAGGTCCGAAAAGGCAGATTTGGGGGCGCCTGGGTGGCAACTTGGGCTCAGGTTACGATCTCGCAGTTCGTGAGTTCGAGGCCCACATCTGGTGAGCTCGAGCCGCGCTTGGGGCTAAGCACTGACAGTGCAGAGCCTGTGTGGGATTCTCTCTCGCTCCCTCTCTCTCTGCCCTTTGCTCACTCGCACTCCCTCCCTCCTCTCAAATAAATAAATAAATCTTAAAAAAAAAAAAAAAAGGCAGATTTTGAGTGACCTGCTCTTAGTGCTTGCCAACACCCACCCCAGCCCCTTAGCTCCATCTCCCAGAAACCTACTTACAAGAAAGTGTGCTGAATGGTTCTCTCTTTCCTTCAAATCAGCTCAGATCTGCTTCCTCCAGGAAGCCTTCCCTGACCATCAGTCCATAGTGATCTACCCTAAGAGGCGCTGAAATCCTATTCTCTTCTTTGCCAGGTAGGTAGTGACCCCCATCCACCATAGTGGGTGAAAGCGGTCTTGGGATGGAGCATCTGGTCTCTGAGGGGGCGTGACCCCCCACCCCCCTCCACCTTAAGATTGCCCCCCACCAGGCCCAGAAGACAGCGTATTAGCCAGCCCCATGTTATGCATTAATGTCTGAAAGCCTCTTCACGTAGACATAACACGTCCACCCACACAGATAAATGCTTAGACAGACACAAAATCATCAGCAGCCAATTATCAGGCCCCCACAGCTGCCGTGAGCAGACCCGGAGGCCCCGCTGCTGGCTCCACAGTTTGTGGAGCGGGGAGTGCAGTGGCTCGTAGGGAGCCCCTCCGTCAAGCCGCCACACGCCTCTGCCCAGCCCTGAGCACGGCTGTGCTGGAGCCCCGAGCTGGCTGCCTGGCTGGGAAGACAGACACCAGCCCCAAACAATGCTGGAGCAGAGTGGGGCGGGGAGCCGTCACGTGTGAGATTTGGTGGCTCCGGCGTCGGCAGCAGTGGCACTGTTGTTTATTTATAATTTGTACTTTACCTCCCAGAGAGGACCGGAAGCAGCTGGCTCAGATGCTAAGGGGTGTAGGCGCTCAGGGAGCCTGAGAAAGGGGAAGGGCACAAGGTGGGCTGGGCCACACGCCCACCTTGCCCAAGCCCTGGACGCCTCAGCAAGGTACTGACGTTGGTTCTGGGACTCTGTTGGAGGGCTCCAGTTCCTGACCTCAGACCAAGGCCTTATCTTGGTCTCAGGCTGAGCCCTGAGCCTGGTCACAGCGTGGGCCCAGACCGTGGCCTCAGATAGAACCTCGACCCTGGACACACACTGAGTCCTAAACCAGGACTCCGCTTCCTCACTTCTCTGGAGGATGTGAGGAACAGACCACGTGACCACCTATTTCTCTGGTGGAGAGAACACAGATACACTGACCACTCGTCCCCTTCCCCTAGGAACCCTAATCACCCCTATTGAAGAAAGGTGCATCAACAGCATCTGGATATGGTGCCAAAATCCCAACGGCCTCCACACCAGTCAGGATCCTGTTCCAGCATCCCCAGGGGCGGAGCAGCCCCAGCGTGGGGAGTCAGGGCAAGCATGTCTCAGTCTGAAGTTGCTGATATGGAAAGACTCCCTTCTCACTGGATAAGCTTAAATTAAAAAGGGACTCTGAAAATACCCATCATCTCAAAATTCAGGCATGGAGCTGGGGCAACCAGAAAAAGGTCCGGTGAGAAGACTATTCAGGACCTCCGGCTGGGGTCTAGGGGTGGACTGTGGAACTTTATGATCTTTGCAGCCAGATGTTACATAACCCACTTGGGTTCCAGTTTCATCTCTGACGTGGATTTATTCTGTGACCCTGGGCTGGTGGCTTCCCCTCTCTAGTCCTCTGCCCCCTTTTATTTTAAGTTTTTCATATTATTAGAGACAGAATGCGTGAGCGGGGGAGGGGGCTGCAGGAAAGAGAGAGAGAATCCTAAACACCCTCCACACTCAGTGCGCAGGCCGACTCAGGGCACCTCTCTGCTCCCCTTTTATAAAATAAAGGCTTTTGACCAGGACCTTGCTAAGGCCTGTCCAGATCTGGTATTCTGAGGCCTGTTAAATTTCCCATGCCAGCGCAGCCCCATCTCCTACAGCCCCTCTTCACCGATAATGTGTGGTCAAACATTGTCTCCCGTTTTTATTCTCAGGAGAATGTTTTCTTGAACTACTTTTGTAGTCTAGCTTCTTAAAGCTAACAAAAAGAGAAGAAGAAGGAGACAAAGAGGGAGGAAGGAAGGAAGGAAAGAAGGAAAGAAGGAAGAAAGGAAGGAAGGGAGGGAGGAAGGAAGGGAGGGAGGAAGGAAAGAAGGAAGAAAGGAAGGAAGGAGACTCAGTTTCTTTATCTGGAAACTGGGGGTAATAGAACCTATTGTTCAGGCCACTGTGAAGAGTAAATAAAATATGAGACATAAAAGCTTCTAACAGTTTGGTACATGGTACAGATAGTTCACAAATGGTAGCTATTGATCTGTGAATCCACCTGGCTTTAGTTGGTTTGAATCTAGGGTTGTAAACTGAGAAGCCTACAGGGGTCAGGTAGCTAAACGTGCATAAATGACACGACTGGGACCTTAGGGACAGTGGGCAACTGGAGAGCAAAAGTCACACTAAAGGGGGCAGCCTCTTGTCTGCTCCAGCTGCCTGCTATGGTGTGGGACGTGGGGCCAGAACTGCCAGAGCTCTCAATGTTTCAGAAGCCCGAAAGCCAAATTTTTATGTTACATCTTTCCATTTTAAAACACTGTCTCTGAGTTGTTATGACACACCATGCTGCCCAAACAGAACACATCTGGGCGCTGTATTTGGTCCCTGGGATGCTGCTTAGCAACTTCTCGTCTAAGTACTGCTGTCACATCTTGAGTACCTTTGGTGACGGGGTACTCTCCACCTCTTTGTGCTGCTTCCTCCCCAATTCTGGACAGGTGCTGATGATTAAGAGTGTCTTTGAGTGGCCTCCTAGGCTTTGGGATCACAGATCTCCAGGGCCCTGGCAATGCTTTCCCAGTAAAGCCTGGCTGGCAGAGAACATCCTCTCCAAAGCCAAGGCAATGCCCCTGCCCTCCCCATGGCCTGCTCTGGCTGACGAACGTGGATTCTTCAACATCCCCTGGGCCCAAGCAGGACCGCCTGGCCGGCCTTAGTAGCCCTTCTATTAATTAGCAACTGGCAGTGGCAGCTTTGTCGGAGCCCTTGAGCCAAGGGGTGTATGTGCTGGAGCTGGCCGCCTCCTTGGTTGAACGACAAGCCCCTCCTCCCCGCCGCAGCGACCGGGGCTGCACCTTCTACTCTGGGTGAATTCCCCCATGATGGCCAGTGTTGTGACGGGCCGCTCGGGCTGTGAGGACACTGCCAGCTCTGTCATCAGTATGTAGACTTGTGCCTGCCAGGGTGGGAGGGGGCAGAGAGAAGTGACAAGTCCCACCCACCAGGGAGGCTGCTAGGCATGGCGTGGGGCAGTGGACGGGGCATTAAGATTCAGACAACGCCCCACCACCACAATCTCAAGGCACCAAGGCAGCCGCTGTTACTGGATGTCTCCTTCTCTTCCCGGGCAGCCACTGTCAGAGCCATCTCACACTGACCCTCTTACCCTGACACCTCTGGACTCTCTCACTGACATCTGTCCCTTCCCAGAAACCTCCCTGCAGCACAGCAGTCACTGCTCCTCCAGCCGGGCCCGTTCCTCTGGCCTTTGAATGGGAGAGAAGGCACCCAGGCAAGGGGACAGGATGGATTCATAAGGGTCCTCTGGCCACCTGGCCTGCCCCTGTTCCTCCCATCCCAACAACCAGCATCCAGGGCCAGCAGGGTCCAAGCCGCAGTGCAGGCGGGGAGGCGGGTCTGTGAATCCAGCTCTCCCAGGCTTGCGGCTGACCTCTGTGGCGGAGGGCTGCTCAACCCAGTTCACAGAATTCACCCTGCTGTGCTCAGTGCCAGAGGCCAACTGGAGAAGACAGAGTCTCTGCCCTCAGGGAACTCAGTCAGGGACCGTGGGACGAGCATAGAATATACACCCAATCTGAACCCCGGTCCTACAAGCTTGGCTCTGGGCTGGGCACCAGCAGCATAGCATCACCTGAGCACGTATCAGAAACACAGAATGTCAGACTCCACCCTATTTCTGACCTAATGAGTCCGAATCTATAGTTTAATAAGATGCCCAGGTGAGCTGGATGCCACGGCGATGTGAGAAGCACCGCATTGGAACAAACACAGAGCTCCATCCAAATGCCCGGGGGTGTGTCAGGCAGGGACAGACGGATGATGGTGGCCGTGGTGGCCTGAGAGGACATCCCAGAAGACCCAGGGGCCCTACAGCATGGGAGAGGAGGGCAGAGGGACAAGCAGACAGGCAGGCAGACATCCCAGCCCTGTGTGAGGCAGGCCACCTGACAGCCCAAAGCGTCACAGCTCACAGAAGTTAAGGGAACAAGCAGGGGCAGGGTTGGGCAGGGGAGCAGCCCCCAGCCTCATCACGTGGTAGTCAGCCCACGGACTGAAGTCTTGCAAGGGGAGAACCTGGAGCCCAGCCCTCCCCTCCCAGGCGGTGCAAGGGGCCTGGCCCCATGGGCCTTCTGCGCACCTCGCATCCGGGGAGCACCTCAGCCCCGAGCTGGGTGCTGGCTTTTGCCACCAGCCCAGCCTCATCAGGTAGAACACGTCCTCGTCCCTGGAGAATCCCGCTGCCCACTGTGCCAGCTGACAGCACGGCCCAGGCAGCTCACCTTGGAATTCCCCTCTGCACCAAGGCGCCCTTCCCCCTCCCCTGGCGCCGCAAGGCCTGCAGCTCTTTTAGGCCTGGCTCTCTACCCTACAACACATGGAGGGAACACCTATATTCCTATGTTCCCGTTAGCAGGAGCAGCATTCTTGCGCAATGGCCTCCAGCAAGGCCCACCCAGGAGGGACCTCAGAACCCCCACCCCCATCCTACCCAGGGCCAGGCCGCTCCCTCCTTCCTCCTCACCACCTCCTATGCAAATAGTCCTGCCCAGGGTTGGAGGGGAGAGGGATGGGCGTGGGACTGAGGAAACAGAAAAGTAACTAGTCCCCAGAGTGCCTCCTTCAGGCATCTGACTCTGCTCCATTTTCATTTCCATCCCGCCAGCAGTGGGAGGCCCAGGCCTCAGGTTACAGAGGGCCCCAGGGAAGGCTAGCTCTAAGAGGCTGGCACTTGCCCCTGCCAGACCAGGACTCTTTCTGGGATGGTCTAGATAGAGTGGGGTTCACAACCTACATGGTTTTCAAGCTAGGGAGTCCACAGACCCCAGAAATTGAGCGTCATATTGTGTCTGGATATATGTGCCTTTTTCTCAGTAGAGACCCTATGGTTTCCAGCAGGTTCTCACTTAGGTCTCTGACACAGGTTCAGAACCACTGGTCTGAGCCAAGGATAGAGGCCCATCTGGTCCACCTGGGACTGAGGGAAGGAGGCAGTGCGAGCGGGGGCAGCGTGGCTCAAAGCAGCATCACTGGACTCTGACAGCACACTGGAGCTGCTTACGTCGACAGGGTGATCACAGTTGTACGAGTCGTGTCTGACACGAGCAACAAGATTCCCATTTCTCTAGGTGGGAAAACTGAGGCTCAGAAAAAGCTCACAACCCAAGCAGGGCCCCATAGCAGACAGGGCTGGGCAGGTGATAGGAGGTGGGCAATGGCAGTGCCTGGGGCCAGGGACCAGCACAAGAATTCAGTCTGAGGCCACCTTTGGGACTTATCAGGGCACTGGCCCAGGTTCCATGACTTCAGAGCCCAGCTGTTTCTGCCCCAAGGAAAGGACCTTTCAGGGCCCTTCCCTTCCTTACCTTTCCCTTCCTCACAGCCTCAGAAGGCTCAGGCTAGAAGAGGGAGGGGCAGAGGGCTGACAAGGGCCAAGCTTCTCCACTCTCAAGGCCAAACTGGAGTTTGGGGCACAGGAGTAGCTCCAGAACAGACACCCCACATAGGGACTTCTGCGCCAGCCCACATGTCTACCCACACAGCCCCAAGACATCTGCACAGACAGACACCTAGGCGTACACACCCCCAGGCAGACCCCCCTGGGCCTGACACTTAAAAGCCCAACAGGCTTCTGGGTCACCACTCCTTTCCTCTCTCTTTGAAAACACACTGTTTTATTTGTTTCGGGTTTGCACTGCCAAGCCCGGGTCCCAGGACACGGCTCACATGGAAGGAAGGACCATCCAGGATCCAAGAGTCCAACAAAACCTTAATTAGCAGTTTCAAAAGGCGACTGGGGAAGGGGAGGCCAGACAAACCCACAGAACCTGGAGGAGCCATGGAGTAGCTGGGGTCATGGTAAAGAAAATCACAGGAAGCCAAGAAAAGCCGAGTGTTAGTCATGGCCCGGGTTCTGCAGGTCCCTCAGAGCACAGTCTACTCCAGCCCTTGGAAGAGGCACCCAACCTTCCTCCCCCAGGAATGGGAGATGTCGGAAGCAACCCATGACAGTGAGCCCTGAACTCCAAACCACAAACTCAATCTATCATGGTTTGCTGGCGATTCTTTATTAAACCAATTCTGCTGGATCAATGCTTCCTGCCCGTCAAAATGATGAATAAATCCTCAACTGGCCTGAGCAATGCTTGCAGAAGCTCTTGTGAAGGCTGAGCTAGGCGGTGGGGATTGGCTCTATATAGAAGCCCAAACAAGGCCAGTGGCTGAAACTCAAAGGACTGAGGCTTGGGGTGCTGAGGGTGGGGGTGACACTAGTTTGGTGGGTTTCCTAAGCTCAGAAAACTTAGCGAGGCCCTTGCCTCTTTGACCTTGTGTAGATGAGACCAGCTATTTTGGCCTAGAGGTATGACCACTGCTCCTCCAGATGCACACAGACGGTCTTTCTTGGATTTCTTTTCTTACACTCCACCCAGCCCCAGACAGTTACAAGGCTGCGCACAGAGATGTGCGCTTCCGGCTACCGGTCCCTGTTGCTTGTTGCACAAACCCAAATTCAAAGCCCAGTCTGACCCTTATCCTGTCGCCCATTTACCAATCGTGCAGCATCCACCCTTCCCTACCCCCACCCCCACCACCCCCGCTCCGCCATGTCCTGGGCAGCCTGCAGTTAGTGAGAGATTCTGCAGTAGGGGGACTGCAGACAGACATGCCAAGATGGGCAGAGTAAGATCAGGAAGGCGGCGGGGAACTTCCCATTGATGCAAACAACCCAGCTCTTCACCATCCAGGGTAAGGAAGGTCCAGTTCCCAGAAGGTGCTCAATCAAAGCCTATGCTCTACAGAGGTCAGGCACGCCTGGGGCTTCCCCCTTGCACTCCCACATCCCAGGTGATGAGAACCTTGAACAGAGACTCTCAGACACAGAAGACAGTGAGGAAATGAACAAGGGGAGGGAAGGCCCCTCAACAATCTCAAGCGGTTGATATTGGCACAGCCCACCTGCTACCACCTCCCAGAAGTTCAGAGGGAGGAGCAGAAACCCAGGACAACCAGAGGGTGCAGGAAATACAACCCCTACCCACTCCTCCCTAGCTCAGGCTGGGATCCTTCAGTCCCAGTACTGACCAGAGGGAAGGCCACACTTTAGGAACCTGGCCCTGGGAACCAGCTACAGTTCCTGATGGTCTCTGTTCACTCAACTTGAAGACTATGCCTGTCTGTTTAGCCTGTCCTCTGGCCTCCCACACGCTCTAGAATGGGAACCCTGGGTATTAGGGTTAGGAAGAACAGTCCCTCAAAAAAAGAAAGGCGGGGGGGCTCTGTTCACCACTATTTTAAGCCATCGAGTGTTGCCTGACTGGTCACTCCCAGCACGAGAAATCTCTCTCATTGGATGGAAAATGGCTTTGCTCTCATTACAAACCTGGCTTCCCTGGAGTTTGCAAAGAGGGCTCTGGGTTGGCAAAATGCTCATTTATATTGGCAGGCAAGCAGGGTAGGCAGGGAAGGGAGCTAAATAGGGGGCAGGGCTCAGAGAGAGAGAGAGAGAGAGAGAGAGAGAGAGAGAGAATAAATTAGACCCAGTTTTAAACGGTGAATGTTTTCAGACCCTCACTTCTGTCCTATGTATCACAAAAACTCGGCGGGGGGGACCCACTGGGGGACCTTAAGATCTTGACTGGGATAGGGGGGCATCCCTTATTTCAACTTTAGAGGCAATCACCAATCTCCTGTTTTGCAGATACCCCCACAGGCTCCAAGTGGTATCTACTCGGTCAGTGGCATCTGACTCAGGTGATGGGGGAGGGGGCAGGGTCCTTTTCCCTGACTGGCAGTTACACCATGTGTTTGGGGACCCATGACTGAACCATGAGAGTCCTAGTAGCTACTGGAGCTTGGACTGGGGTGACAATGGGACACAGGATGAGCCTGGGGTTACAGGACAGCTGCTTGTCAGTCAGGACACCAGGCATCTTCTCTGACCACTATGAGCAAGGTCATTCTGTCCTGCCAGTCTGGATGCCAGGTGCCCAGGGTGCCTGCTGTTGGCCCACCACTTGGCATGAGGGTCTGGGCCCAGGGTTAAGGTGGGCATGGTGGGCTTTTATCCTGGACTTGAGGACCCAGTGACCTCACTCCTCCAGGGGCCTAGCTCTCCGTCCCCAGCTGCAGCTTCCCAAGGCACAAGAAGGAGATCCTAATGCTTGGGGTCAGTACCCAAGGAGCTGGCCCCTCTGCCAAGAGGTCTGTCTCTCTTCGTGGCCCTGCTCTTCAGGCTGAATGACCTGGAACTGCCTCTAGGATGGCCACCCTGACTCTGCAGCCCAGAACAGGGAGGTGGGATGTGTGGCTTAAAGTGGCAGAGCCATATCCTGGCTGCCGGCAGGGCTAGGCCAGGCTCAGAACACCTTTTTAGCCTGCCTCTAATGTGGCCTAGACCCCAAGAGGGCGAGGACTGGAGCCCGGAACAGAGAAGAAAGTTCCCAGCGCGGTGCAGGAGGAGGTCTGGGGGTGTCTTGGTGCCTAGAGGTGCCCCACTTCTCTCGGAGCTCCCCGCGCGAGGAAGGAAAGTTAACTCTGGCTGAGAGGCAGGGCTGAGAGAGGAAGCATGCCTGCCACCGCTTCAGGGAACCCATAGGATCGCCTTGGCCTCCTTACCTGAAGTCGCTGTAGGGGTGGATAATCCAAAATCCGGCCGACTTCACCCTCTCCTGCTCGCGCTCCACCGCTTTCTGGCTGCCAAACATCCTCAGGGAGAATTTGTTGACCCCGGGCTGGAGCATTGCCCCGAACTGGCGCTGCATGAAGCCGGCCTGGCCCAGGCGCACCTCGGCCTCGGGGAGGATCTGGTCGCCGGCGGCGGCCGCGCCTCCCTCCACTTTGATAGCAGTGTCCACCGAGGGCTGCTCGCAGGAGGCGGAGGCCGGCTGCGGCTGCTGCTGGGGCGGCGGCGGCGAGGCTGCGGGCTGCGCCGAGGCGCCGGGGCGCTCGGGCTCTGCCGCCAGGCCCGGGGGCGTCCTGTCCTCACCGGGGGACGCGTCGCCCTCGGCGATGAGCCGCCGCTCCTCCGCGGAGTCATGCAGGTGCCCGTGACTGCTGCCGCCCCCTGCTCCGGAGCCGCCGCCGCCGCCCCGGCTGCCCAGCGAGGCCAGGCTCCCGCGGAAGCGCCTGCAGTCGCCGTTGGTGCTGGACTTGCCCGCGCCGCGGGCCGGCCCCTCGCCGTCCGCCGCCCCGAGGGCCGCGCCCCGGGGCTCCGTGCCGCCCGCGGCCGCCGAGGGTGAGGGTGAGGGCAGCGGCCGCAGCCGGATGCTCCTGCGGCTGGGGTCCTGGCGGCCCCCAGCCCCCTCCTCCTCGGCGTCCTCTTCCTCGTCCATGATCCACGCCTTGGCCCCCACCTGCTGCGGAAGGCTGTAGAGCCGCTTGCGCATGGACGGCGGCAGCTTGTCCATGGCGCCAGGGGCCGGGGCCCGGCCGGGGCAGGGGCGCGGGTGCGGCGCCGCCGACCCGCTCCAGGTCCGCCCTCCGGTCGGTCCGCCAGCGGGGACGCGTCCTCCGCCGCCTGCTCCGGACCGCCTTAGGCGCCCATGCTCGGGGAGGCTGGGTGCCGCGGGGAGGCTCCCAGTCCCGCTCCGGGTCCCCCGGCTCGCAGCGCTGCGCCTCCTCCCGGGCCGGGCTGGGCGCGGGGACCCTGCGCTCTCTCCCTCCCTCCCTCCCGCGTTCGGGGGCGCGGCGCGCGGCCCGGCTCCAGGCGCCCCGCCCCCGCGGGGAACAATGGGCGCGGGTAGAAGCGGCGCTGCGGCCGCGGCGCTCGGAGAACCGCTCTGGAGAGCAGAGCGCACGACCCGCGCGCCTCTCGGGCGTGCGTCCCGCGGGCCGGCGGGCTATCAGTCTGTCCCGCCGCCCCGGCTTTGTGGCCAGCCACTCGCGAGCTCGCCTCGCCTCCTCTGGCCGAGCCCGGCCGGCCCGTCCCGGGGCTCCCGCCGCAGCCGAGCGGAGCACAGCGGCCCGCCGGGCTTACATCAGCGGCCGCCTCCCCCGGAGCGCCCTCCGGCAGCGCTGGGCTCCCGCGCCCCGGAATATTCATGAAGCCGCCGCAGCTCGCGGGTTGCCATAGGAGCGGCTCCCGCAGCCGGGCCTGCCTACCTGGGCTTCTTAAAGGAGCAGCGGCGCGCGGGCCGGGGGCTCGGAGAGGGGCGGAGGGTGGGGGGCGGGACCCGCGGGCGCGCAGGGTGGACCCTTGCCTGACCTTAGGGGCTGGGGTGAAAGGTGTCCTTAATCATACACCTTCGAACACCTTTCCTTGGACAAGGCTGGGAGCGCGCCCCAAGTCTAGGATTCCAGCTTGGGTTGCCAATTTCCACCCCAAGACGGGGCGGGGGAAAGTGGAGGGGGGGCGGGGGGGACGGGGTTTCCTTGATCTCTCCTTCTCCGAGCTCTAGGCTCGCCTTTCCCCGGCGGTTTAGCTTCTCAGCTGAGTCTCCGACCCTGCTCCCGGGAGGCGGGCGGGTCTTCTGGATGCGGAGCCCCCAGGCCTTTCCTCAAGGCGCCTGGAGAGGGGGTTTCCAGGAAATGCGCTGCCTCTGTGCTGCTCCCGGGGTTTTCCTGCGACACGGGCGAGGGGCGAACCCCCACCCCCCCTCCGCCGGTCTTTCCCCTGCGGAGGCTCGAAGCTACCGGGCAAGGAGGGCGTGGGGAAAACTCCGGGAGACACCGGGCGCGCGGGTGAGACCCAGCCCTTCGAGGTAAGACTTCGAGGAAATGCGCCCGCAGCAGCCTCGGACCGGGGGTCCGATCCCCGTGCACACCTCTTCCGATGTGGTTCCGACGGGGGTTTCTGAGACCAGGGGGGCTGCAGCGGGGAGCCAATAGGCAGGCTCCTCTGGAGGCCTGGCACTCTGGAGCTAGCTGTGGACCTTCTCCCATCCAAATTGTGACACCCCCATATGGACCAACGCCGAAGGAGTTCCCGCTCCACCCTACCCCCTACCCCCCAAGCAACTGTACAATCGCCTCCCCCTTTGAGTCTGCTCCCCACCCCCACCCCCAGGCCAGCAAGCCATCCAGCTGTGTGTCCTCTCTCTCCCTGTACGTTCTCCAGGGCTTATGGACAAATCCCACCAGCTCAGCCAGAAATACCGCTCTTTTTCCTTCCACACCCCACGATAGCCTGACACCCCCGCCCCTCCACATCCACACAGGCAGGGCTGCCACACCCCCTCTCCTTGGCCTGGGGGCTACCAAGATGGCTCAGGGGTTACTCAGATCCTGTCAGGTCCAGCATCCCAGATTAGGTCCTGAATGAGGACGGGGCATTAGAGGGAAGGGGTTGGCCAGGGAAGGCTGGAGTTTGGGTTAATGCTGAAGTGGACCCTCAGCAAAGTCTGACTGACGGGAGAGAGGCAAAAAGGTCCCCTAGCCTTGCCATCTGTCTGAGGAATAACGTGAAGTTTTTCTTCAAAGGATTTTTTAGTCTCATTCTTAGCCCACTTGGGACCACCTCCCCCACCCCATTCAGAGCAGAAATTTTGGAAGCAAGATGGGAGGAGGCCGCCTGGCAGGTGCTTCTCTGCTCTACCCACTGGACCACAGGACATCCCATGGGGGGAGGGAATGACTAGCAGTGATGTCATCACCGCTAGCTGGCATTTCTACTTTTGAGCAGCTCTGAGCTGACAGTTCTCTGCACAGATGCTGGGAGGCCTAATCCTTGAATGTCCTTGGGTCTCCTTGAGGAGTGTTCTTAACGGGCTGGGAGCCCCGCCTGCCCTGATGTGCCAGCCATAGGGAGAAGACCTCCGTTTAACTCACTTCTTTGGGCTTCTGGATACAACTAGGAGCTAGTCTGCCCTACCCCAGCTTCAGGAAGTCAGTCCAAACAGGATTCCCAGTGACCTGTGGTAAGGGCATCCTCCTCTAGGTACCCTTCCTGGCCACCCAAATCTTGGCCATGTCCCACCTTTTAGTCCCCATGGCCCATGATCTCCCATCAACCTGAACACTGATTACCCAGTGGAGTTTATGTCCCCTTCAGGACTGAGCTCCCGAGGGTAGGACAGATTCAATTCATCTCAGGGACCTCAGCACCAAAATTGGGGGGGGGGGGGGGAGGACAGAGAGCAGATCAGTAAATGTCAACTAAGGATAAGCAACCCTAGAAGCCAGCTATGCCACTGAAGGGGGTCCTTGAAGTAGATGGAGGATATGACCAAGGTTTATGCTTCCTGGGTTACTCCTGCCACAGGCTGGCCAGGGGTCAGGGCCCTCAGATTCCTCTCCCTCTAGCCCCTCACCTACCCTCAGTTTGGTTAGTACCACTCATCTAGGACCATCTAGGATCACCCTCGGGTGCAGAAATGACCATTAGGTAAAGTAGGCATATGGTAATGCTGGCCTCTCCTGTCTCCTCTGTGTGAAAACCCTAATGGAGGACAGCTGTGGCATGTCGGCGGTGTGGGGGAGACAGGAAGAAACCCAGGCTTTGATGGGCTCTAATTGTGGGAAATCTTGGACACAGCCTTGGGAAAGAGGAGAAAACTCAAGATAAGAAAGAAGTGTGTACTAAATCACGCCTCAACCGATGAGCAATTTGAGGAGGGGGACCTCACTGAGCTCGGGGTAGCTAGGGAGGACTCCCTGGAGAAGGGAGTCAGATTTGGTAAGAGACAGGTATCCAGCACTTTACAGTTGACTCCGTATCTGTTAAGCCACAAGAAATTTTTGTGGGCCAAGTATGATCAGATTGTCAGGATTTCACTGGCTCTAACTAATATCCTTGCTCCCATTTGCAAATAAGGGAACTAAAGCACTGAGACATTGCCATTGCCAAATGTCTCACAGCAAGAAAATGGTGGAGCTGGATGCCCAGCCAAGGGCCCCACAGGTTGGGCTCTTCTCAGCTGCCCAGAGGACTCACACAGCTACGGTGCCATTCTGAGTGCGTGGTTGAAGCAGAGAGGAGGTGAAGAATGGAGCCCCTGCATTCTGTATTCTCCCCATTGCTCCTGCCAGATCTCATGCCTTCTCATTTCCAGTGCCACCTTAGAAAGCCCGGGGTCTGTTCTGATTCATCTGGTAACACAGTGGACAGGACCTGGGGACCCCAGGAAGGGGAAGGCCCTGCCTCTGGCCTGAGACAGAGACCTGTGGCTCTCAGCTTCATTGGGGAACTGAGTGTCCCTGGGAGACAGATGTGTCTCCTCTAGGGCCATAGGGGAGTCTGGGTATTCCTGGACTGCAAACCCAGAAAAAATCTGGGTCTAAGAGAGAAGAGGCTGTGGGATGGGCTAAGAGAAGGGATGAGCTTCCTTCTCTGCAAGGGATACTGAATTCAGAAGATCAGCTGGGAGTGGGGTGGGGATGTAGCTGATTATTATAGATCAACCTCAGACCTTATTTGGCAGGAATCTGGATGGGCAGATGGGTAGAGGGGGTTGAGAAATTCTGAAAGGTTATTTGCTTGTGGGCCAAGGGCATTGTTCTTGCTTAAAGAAGTGGCTCCAAGGTAGGGCCGTGGCTCCCACACCATGTTATGCCAAGGTTTTGTCCAGTCCTGCTTAAAATTTAACCGAGAGAGAGAGAGAGGGAAAGAGAGAGGGAGAACAATGTAGGATATTTTAGGGTAAGGTTGCCAACTGCCCTTCTTAGAAGTCTGTCTTTATTCTAACATTATATCCTTGCTGCATTTTCTGTGTTGAAATGCCCTTTTATGAAATCATAGTGCCAGGAGATGGTATTTTTTATGTCCTCGGCTAAATAAAAAGTTGGCATGGGATTCTGTGTTTGTTCCCAAAAATCATTTTTGAAATGTTATTGGTCTGTGAATTCCAAAAGTCTGGGAGCCCCCACCATAAACAATAGAGCATGAGACTGGAAAACAAATCCAGTGGAATTAAATACTCCTCTGTCATTTACTGCCTGTTTATGCCTCAATCTTCCTCATGTGTGAAATGGGTTTAATGATGTGTACATCATAAGCTATTATGAAGACCAAATGAGACATGAATGCACAGAATATGACATCTCATTTGTAGTAAGTTCTCAACAAACATGGAATGATAGAATAGTGAATAAAACCTGGGTGGCTCAGTCGGTTAGGTGTCTGACCCTTGGTTTCAGCTCAGGTCATGATCTCATGGGTTTGAGCCTCACATCAGGCCCTGTGCTGGCAGCAAGGAACCTGCTTGGGATTCTCTGTCTCTCTCCCCCTCTCTGTCCTTCCCCTGCTTGCATTCTCTCTCTCTCTCTCTCTCTCAAAATAAATAAGTAAACTTAAAAACAAAACAAAACAAAAAAAAACCTGCAATGGCCAATGGAGAGGAGACAGCCTTTAGAATCCAATTTAGGTCATATATTTGTCTTTAAAATTGCTGTTGGGACAAAAAGGATGCCTTGTTATGCAGGATTGCCTTCTTTGAATTCTTCATCCCTGGTAAGTCTTGGCTGATTCTCCAGAAGGCAGATTTTCTTCTCGCTGGATGAGCACTTGCCTAAGTGGGATCAGAGAAATTGACCCAGAGGTCACACCCTTGACCTTATGCTCAAGGCTCCCACCATTCACAGGTGCAACTCCATCTTTCTGTTTAGGGTAGATATGGTCCTCCCAGTGCACCTTCTGCTCTGCTCTGAGGCAGGTCTGCTCTGTGGGCTGGAATTGGAGGTATGTAAATTTCCTGCTGGTTGTCCTGAACTGGGGATGAGGCCCCAAGAAGTAATATTGGAATCTGCTACATTCCCTCATGTTTCCCATCTCAAGGCTTCCTGATGAAAAAACTGGAAGGGAAAAGGAACATGGGAGCAGCCCGATTGGATGTAGATGTATGGAGAGAACAAATTAACCACGCAGTCTTGACCAAGCCTTGGTGCCCGTCCCTGAGCACAGCCACCAATGGATGGAGGCTGAGAATGGGGCATCTGGGTGGCTCAGTTGGTTGAGTGTCCAACTCTTCATTTCAGCTCAGGTCATGCCTGCTCCCAGGGTTGTGGGATTAAACCCCATGCTGAATGTGGAGCCTGCTTAAGATTCTTTCTCTCTTTTCCTCTGCCCCTGTCCCCAACTCATGCTCTCTCCGTCCTTCCCTAAAAAAAAAAAAAAAAAAAAAAAAAAAAAAAAAAAAGATAGAGGCTGAGAAGACAAAGAGATGCCCTATTTGAGGCAGTTCTCAGTCTGGTCAAAGCAGTGAAAGACCATACCAGAAGTTTGTAATCAAGGGTCAGAGTGAGTGGTTCAGAAGCTCAGAGCAGTGGTGCTCCTGAGTGTGGTCAAGGTGGGCTTCCTGGAGGGGGTGGAAAGTGAAGTGGATTTTCTAGACAGTGGTTACTGTGTGTGTGTGTGTGTGTGTGTGTGTGTGTGTGTGTGTGTGTGTTTCTTTTGGGGGAAACAGTGAATGGCGCAGCCTGGCAAGGGTGAGGCCTGCAGAATTCTCTGTGGGGTTAATGAGGCATTGTCAAAGGATAGACCTAGGGTAGCATCCACCCCAGGGGACCACTACATGGTTGCTCTAAGCTGTCCCTAAAAGAAAGTCTGCTGTCTCCATAGGAGGAGGGTATTGGGTCCTTTTGACCCCCTCCTCCCAACACACTCACCCTCACAGTCTGGCTGCAAAAACTACTGGGAGCCCACATGCTCACCCTCCCCCAATGACGTTAAGGCACTACTGAAAGAAAGTCCCTACAGGCTCAGTTTCCTATTGGATTTGCCATCTGCTTTCTTCCAGCTCTGCCTTGTTTCTTTAGGAGCTTGGAGTGTGGGCTATGGCATTGTCCCCTACTCTACCCCCTGCCTCTGTGCAGGACCCCACCTGTGAGTGCCCAGAAGCTGGCAGAGCCCAAAGCCCTTTCATCCCCAGGCCAGGCCTTGATCTCTCCATTCTCCCCATCCCGCACTCCCGGCTACTCTCCAGGACTCAGCCAGGACCCTGGCAGGGACATCATGCCCCTTTCCTCTCAGGAAGGCAGAAGAAAGATGTGCTGACAGCTCAGCCAGGCCTGGACTGTGTCTCTGTGTCCCACCAGGGCTCCAGGACGTCTGGGCCACCTGGACTCAGAGCCAGGCTGGAGAGTGAGGCATTTGGGGTCGGGGGAGGCTCCCGAGGTGCTGGCTGAGCTGAGCTGCCAAGAAGTTAAGTACCAGAGACTCCTCTGTCCCAAGTCTGGAATTCACCATATATCAGGGCTGAAGTGAGTTCAGACAGGAGCTCCGGAATGGTTCCAAACCTGCGCTGGAGGAGTTAGGGAGGGAAAGGAAGAGACAGGATGGCCTGGGAAGGGGGAAGAGGCAGAAGAGGCTTGGCAAACAGGACAAGGTGGAGGATTGGAGGAGAGTGAGGAGCACCGGGCGGGGGCGGGGGGGGGGGTAGGTTTCCACCCCCTCCTCAGGGAAACCTGAGGTGGCCCTTACTAATGCTAGGCTCCTCCCTTCTGCCAAGGCTTGTTCATGCTGTCCTGCCCTCTGTCCTCTCCCCCACTCCTCTACATATTCTTCCCCCAATTTCACATAGTTCCTGTTTTCGTTCAACCGTTCACCCCTTTATTTACTGAGCCGACTATGGAGTACCTACTGTATAATGCTGAAGATCCAGCCCCTAATCTCCAGCCACCGCAGGCTGTGACAAGAATAAGACAGAGACAGAACCTCTTGTAAAGAAGCCAGGGACAAGGGTCATGTGATGTGGACAAGTGGCTGGAGCGCCCGGAAGGAGGAGGAAGAACGTGGAGGAGGGGAGCAGGGGGGAAATGGTCTTGGTTGAATTGGCTTTTGCAGAAGGCATGTGTGATTTGGAAAAGTGGAAGCAGAGAGGTGGCCTATGCCGGGCAAAGGGCACGGTGTGAACAAAAGAGGGGCAAACGGGAGCCCGTGCACTGGGGTGGCTGAGCAGTCTGGGGGACGGCAGCCCTGGTGGTCGGGATGGGGGAGCACGAACACCCAAAGGTAGCCTGGCTCTGGAGGCAATGGGGAGTGACTAGACCTGACTTAAGACAGGCCAGGACTTTGGGGACAACCATCAGGTTGTGCCCTGGGAGCCCAGCCCTGTACTCAGGTCTTCAGTGAGTGAACAAGAAAAGAATAAGATACAATCCCCGCTCTTGGAAGCTCACAGTGGAGTCAAAGAGATTAAAGTAATGGCACAAAACCATTCAGTCATCCTGCCAGAGTCAAGGACCTGGCCCCCAGA
The DNA here is from genome assembly GCF_028749965.1 of Puma concolor. NCBI lineage: Eukaryota > Metazoa > Chordata > Mammalia > Carnivora > Felidae > Puma > Puma concolor. Next base: position 116,598,932 of record NC_141672.1, read on the forward strand.
TGCCTGTGGGCGCATACAGGGAGCCACAGCCAGGGCTGGCAGCTGGTTTGAGAGCTCTGCTCTCCAGCTCCCTGCAAAGCACATCTTTTGTACGGGCCCGACAGCCCAGCCTCCCTCCCACGAGCCCTGCGCATCAGGATAACCTGCTATTACATGAGCCTTTCGCTGGACGCCTTCCAGAGAGAGACAGTTCCGCTGTGTAACGAGAGCCGTGCCCCACAGGCCACCCTGCAGGGTCCAGAGCAGAGGCAGTGTCAGGGAGAGGGTGATAGAGGCTGTGATAGGGGCTGTGGCAGACACTATGATAGGGTCTGTGATAGAGGCTGTGACAGGGCCTGTGGCAGTGGCTATGACAGGGGTCTATGACAAGGCTGAGACAAAACCTATGACAGAGGCTGTGACAGGATCTGTGACAGAGGCTGTGATAGAGGCTGTGATGGAGCTGTGATAGGCTGTGATAGAGGTTGTGACGGGGACTGTGACAGTGGCTGTGACAGTGGCTGTGACAGGGGCTATGACAGAGTCTGTGATAGAGGTTGTGATGGGACTGTGACAGGCTGTGATAGAGGCTGTGATAGGGACTGTGACAGGCTGAGACAGGGGCTGGGACAGAGGCTACTACAGGGGCTGGGACAAAACTGAGACAGAATCTATGATAGAGGCTCTGACGGGGGCTAGGACAGAGCCTGTGACAGGGGCTGTGACAGAGTCTGTGGCAGAGGCCATGACAGGAACTGTGACAGGGGCTATGACAGGGGCTGTGATAGGGGCTGTGACATGGTCTGTGACAAGACTGAGACAGAATCTGTGATAGAGGCTGCGACAAAGGCTGTGATGGACTGTGACAGGAGCTGTGACAGGAGCTGTGACAGGAGCTGTGACAGAGTCTGTGATAGAGGCTGTGATGGGCTGTGACAGGGACTGTGACAGAGTCTGTGATAGAGGCTGTGATAGGGCCGTGACAGAATGTGATAGAGGCTGTGACAGGCTGATACAGGGGCTGGGACAAAACTGAGACAGAATCTACGATAGAGGCTCTGACAGGGGCTAGGACAGAGTCTGTGACAGGGGTTGTGACAGAGTCTGTGACAGAGGCCATGACAGGAGCTGTGACAAGGGCTATGACAGAGACTCTAACAGGAGCTATGACAGAGGCTGTGATAGAGGCTGTAACAGGGGCTGTGACAGGTATTGTGACAGGGGCTGAGGCTGTGACAGGAGCTGTGATAGGGGCTATGACAGAGACTCTAACAGGAGCTATGACAGAGGCTGTAACAGGGGCTGTGACAGGGGCTGTGACAGGTATTGTGACAAAGGCTGTGGCAGGTACTATGACAGATGCTGCCACAGTGCTGTGACAAAGGCTGAGACAGGGACGGTGAGAGAGCCCGGGACAGAAATGTGACTAAGTCTGGAACCACAATCAGAGTTGGGACAACAGCTCCCGGAGCCCAGGCCTACACTCCCACGGTTGACAGAGCAGTTGGCGGTGACAGCAGCAACACAGCAAACACATGGGCCCAGCCAGGCCCAGGCACTTGTGGAACCGCCAACAGGCTGAAGCTGCCACAGGAGAGCGAAAGGGGGTGAGTGAAGCCCGTTCCCAGCCCCCCTGCCGTGGGTTCCTGTGTGTCCATGGGTAAGTTTCCGGGCCTCCGTTTCCTTGGTAATGCCTGCCTTGGGGAGAGGCCAGGTCGCAGAATGAGACCGGAGCAGATGTGGACCGACCTAGGGTCCCTGTGAGACTCCAAGCTTTTTCAAGGGGTCTCAGGGTCTCCCCAGCCGCCGCCAAGAACAGCCTGCTGGCCGAATAAGAGACGCACCCTCCACCTATACAGACAACCATTCCCCCCATGTGTGGGTGCTAGTGTGACGCATAAAACACCGATTTGTTTTAAAGTATAACTGAATTCATAGTCGTGAAAACTGACATTTATGGAGAGCTAGCTCTGTGCCAGGCACCTTGCCAAGTGCTTAGCATGGATTAGCTCATGTAATCCCTGCTAGAGTCCTGGTCAGGTAAGTGGTATTATCTCCATTTTACAGATGATTAAATCGAGGCTAGTGAGGTTGACTAACTTACCCAAGCTCCCACCGGCAGAGGAAGAGCCAGGATTTGCTGGCAGTTACGTCTGACACAGTGTCTTAATCTCACCCACCATTGGCTGCTTTCTCAATCACAACTGCTATCACGTGAGATGTATTTTGAAGCTTCAAAGCCAGAGATTTTTTTCAGCGTAAAAGAGGTCCTTGTACTCGAATGGGCTGGGACCTACTGTGTACAGGCTCCAGCAGCCCTGCTGAAATCACACGGGTGCCCTGACTTGTGCTTCCTCCAGTTCCTGGTCTTTAATGCACCCGGGGCCACCTGGTGATCCCACTGTATTTTCCTATCTGCCTGTCCTCATGCTGTTCCCATCGGTTACCATTCTCCCAATCTTTGCACCTCTTCCTACAGAGTCCTGCCCATCAGCATTGAAGCCTGATCAGATGCCTTTGATCCAAAAAGGTCCTCTTTGAATCCTATTGTCTCTTTCCCTCCTTCCCATCACATCTAATCTTCTTGAAAGGGAGGGAAGCCCTCGCCTTTGTCTCTCAACTGCCACTCATTCCTTAGCGTGCAGCCATCAGGCTTTGCTACCCTGTGTCTTCAGCAAGACCAAGTCCACCTTTCGTTCCCTTCCTTACCTCCCTCTTCTTGAAACATCCTCTTCCCTTGACTTCAGGAGCACATACTCTCCCGATGTCCTCTCCATCTCTGGCAGTCCTCAGTTTCCCGTGTGGGAGGAGGAGGGCTTCCTCAGCCGACTCCGCATCTCTTGGCTTCATTCCTGACTCTGTTGCCCGTGCTTTCTTTTCTTTTTATTTATTTATTTTTTTTTCAACGTTTATTTATTTTTGGGACAGAGAGAGACAGAGCATGAACAGGGGAGGGGCAGAGAGAGAGGGAGACACAGAATCGGAAACAGGCTCCAGGCTCTGAGCCATCAGCCCAGAGCCCGACGCGGGGCTCGAACTCCCGGACCGCGAGATCGTGACCTGGCTGAAGTCGGACGCTTAACCGACTGCGCCACCCAGGCACCCCCGTGCTTTCTTTTCTTATGTGATCTCTCTCCTGGGACACTGTCACCCAGTGGGCTCAATTCTCATCCATGCCCTCAGCCCAGACCTCTCCCATGAGCTCCAGATCTGGTTGTTTAATGGCCTCTTGGGTATCTCACAAGCACCTCACATTCCACACGTTCTTCTTCAAAGACCCCTCTTTCTTCCCAGTCAGTGAATGACCACCATCCTTCCAGTGGCTAAAGCCAGAAACACGGGCATCATTCCTGACTCCTTCCACCACCAGTCCCACCACCGGCCCCCATATCCAATCAACTCCAACGTCCTGCTATTTCTCCTTCATAAATATCTCTCAAGTACGTCTACTCCTTACCATGTCCGCTGACACAACTCCAGATTACTTCTTGCCTAGGCCATGACAGCAGCCTCCTAATGGAACTCCCTACCTCCAGCCTTGCCTTATTAAAACCCATTATCCATGATGCATCCAGAGTGATTTTCCAAAATGTAACTCTGGCATATCTGCTTAAGACTCTATAATGATTTCCACTGGGCTGGGATAAAGGCCATTTTTAATGGCCTGGCCACCATGATTTCCTCAGCCTTCCATCTCAACAGTGCCCTCCTTCCCCTGGCACTCTGCACTCATGCACTTTCCTAGACTTTCTGCTTGTGGTGGTAGCGACACTCTCATTAATGACTGCAGTGGCGATCATGGAGATGTTAGTTGTTGATGATTAAGGTGGAGTAGCAAGTTGAAAACACTGCCTACCACATTGTAACGGCAGTCGTTGGAGGCAAAACCGTCCCACAAGGTTGGTAACATATGCCCATCTCAGGACCATCTGCAATGGGGTTGTTTGGGGACTCTCTAGTCGGGGCACAGCTGTCTTCCCATGGTGACTCTTGGCTGTCAGCCTGAACCTATGTCCAGTATTCATCTCTTTTCAGCCTTGAGTTGATCCCAGCAAGTTGGTGCAGTAGTGGCGAGGGTGATGATCGTAGAGGGACCAGGTGATAAGTGGGAAGATGCCACTGCTATCAGCCCTTAGTGAGGACACAGGCAAGGTTAGCCACGAGGCCACAGAAGACCAGCTCCAGCCAGTTGGTGCCCCAAGCTCTGTCTTTGCTGGTGACTCTCTCGGTGACCAGCTGAGGTGGTGCTTTGACTTTCTCGGAAGCTTAGGTCTATAGCCCCGACCAACCACCCAGTTTCCGTGTATGCCCAAGACCGGTAGCCTGACCTCCATCACGGGGCACTGGCTTGCCAGGCGGGGCCTCTGACACCCCTGATATAGACAACATTCTTCCCCAGATTCAGCATTTGTTTGCATCTATAAATATGCATGGGGGCTATTTTCCTGAACTTGGGAAAGGGATTGGGGGCTAAGAAGACAGGAGATGAGCAGTCTGGAGGATGATAAAAAGGCATCTGGCCCTGTGGCAGTCTGAGAAATGGTACCCAAAGATAATCGAGTCCTAATCCCTGGAACCCGTGAATGTTACCTGATATGACAAGACACTCCAAAGATGTGATTAAGGATCTTGAAAATGGGGAGATGACTTTGGATTAGCTGGGGAGGCCCTAAAGGCAATCATTAGTGTCCTTGTAGGAGGGAAGCAGAGGGAGATTTGACACAGAACAAGAAAGCAATGTAACCATTGAAGCATGATGCCATGCTGCTGGCTTTGAAGATGGATGAAGGGGCCATGAGCCAAGGAACACAAAGAAGGCAGCTCTAGAAGCTGGGAAAGGCGAGGGAAAGATTCTCCCTGAGAGCCTCTGGAGAGAGTACAGCCAGGCCTGCCAGCACTGTTATTTCAGCTCGAGACAGACTTCGGACTCCTGGCCTCCAGAGCTGTAAAAGAATAAGGTGTGCTCTTGTAAGCCAATGGTTTGTGGTCATTAGTTACAGCAGCAGTAGGAAACTAAACAGTCCCGTTCTGTCCTCCTTCTCCGTCCCCTCTGTCTTCCTCTTGCGCTGGGTTAATCCCCTTGGTGTTAGCAGGGAGGTCAGACACTGAGCAGTAGAGAAAGCTGTTCTCCTCACTTCTCCTCAGGGCCCAGCACACTCTGGTTCCAGGAAATGGAGGCTTTGGGAACATTGGAAAGGGGACACTGCCTCACAGCAGTAGTCACACATGGGTCACTGTTGGAGTGGCTTTGCTGGCAGCAGGCACTGAACCAGGAGAGGAGAATTCCAGAGAAGCCATATGGGGATTGTAGCTGACGGGGTGATGCTTCATCATATGTGGGCTCCCTTTTTGGAACTCCCAGAAATACTTGTGGCAGAGGAGGAAGAGGGCAGAGGTCTTGTAGGTGCCAGAAGAGAAACAGCAGGAACTTTGGGTGATGGATGTTAATGGAACTTTATTTATAGCCCCAAACTGGGAGGGTCTGATAACATTTGTGTTACATTGTTCTTCTAGCGCACTAGTCTCTCCCTGACTTTACGCCAGGTGGCTGATTAAGCAAGTAATGATTTCCCAACTCTTTTCATGCCCTTTCCCCATTTCCATTCAGCTTTTTATCTTTTTTTCTTATGGAGTTGAAGGAGTACTTTCTATATTGGGAAGAGTTTTTCCTTTTCTATCATTTATTGCTACAAATACTACCCCCCCTCCCCCCCGCCCAATTGTTATTTGACTTTTGTTACGGGGCATTTGCCATGTCAGAAATTTTCATATTTTATATAGTGAAGCATATCAACCTTTCTTTTAAAAAATTTTTAATGTTTATTTATTTTTGAGAGAGAGAGAGAGAGAGAGAGAGAGAGAGAGTGTGTGTGTGTGTGTGTGTGAGTCGGGGAGGGGCAGAGAGAGAGGGAGACACAATCTGAAGTAGGATCCAGGCTCTGAGCTGTCAGTCAGAGCCTGATGTGGGGCTCGAACCCACAGACTGCAAGATCATGACCTGAGCCGAAGTTGGACGCTTAACTGAGCCACCCAGGCGCCCCAACCTTTTCTTTTATAATCTCTGACCTATATCACACCTGAAAGAGCTCTTCCCCGCCTGAAGAAATATTTATTTACATTCTCTTGTCTATAAGCACATGCTATATGCATATGTAATCGATCTTTCCCCTATTAACTAGCAGTGCCCCTCTTCTCATACAGTACATTTCTATCTGTATGGATATATATTCTGGATTCGATACCTATTCCGTGATTTGCTTCTTATTCCTGTTCCTATAACACAACCTTTCCCCCAAATTACCATAATGTACTATTATCTTTTAAAAAAAGAAGAAGATAAAGAATCTTTCTCCTCTCCTGCTGTCTCTTTCAGAATTCTTCTAGCTATTTCCTGTGAGATTAACTATATATAATTATTTGATGCTGGTCTTTTGATTAGGATTGTACTGGGTTTACAAATTAATTCAGAGGAAATAGATATCTTTAGATCATGGTATCTTCCCTTCCAAGAGGAAGGTCTGTCTCTATTTAAATCTTCTTTTGTGTCTGAGGAGAATCATGCCATGGTTTCAGCCCTGGTGCAGCCTTTTCTCTCATTTTTGTTTCTTTTTGTTCATTTCTGTCAAGTTTGGGGAGGGTAGTTTTGTAAACCTGCATTTAAGCCACCACGATTCCCTGAAGCCTTTAGCTTTGTACTGCGTTGGGGGCGAAGGCGGAGATGATGAGCTGAGGCTGTGGATGGGGGTGAAATTCAGAAGGAGATTAAATGCTAAGTGAAATAAAACCTTACAAAGCTCCAGCATTTGGGGGGAAAGTGAATGTGGTGGGAGTGGATGAGAGAGAGCACACAGAAGGGAGAGGCCAGAACTAGCCAAAGGGTGTCAAGCAAGCCAGAGGATGAGGACATTTCAAGAAGGGCACAGTCAACAGAGCCGGTGTTGCTGGGAGGTTGTGGAGAATAGCTGCGATGAAGCCGTGGGATGTGTTGGTTGTGGCTGGTTCAAGGTCAGGTGATCCTATCACTCCGCGTTTAAACTGGCACATTGAAAACGATTCTGGGACAACAGGGGCAACCCAGGGTTATTTCTGGCAAACCGGAACACATGGTGCCCCTGAATATGGTGACCTCTGAGAAAGTGGTCTCAGAAGATGACATCCACAGTGCCCATCGTTGTGTCAGTTGAGGAGTCAAGACAGTCAGACTAGATTGTTCTTTTTAGAAGTCTGGCCAGAAAGGTAAGGAGACAGTTGGGTCATAGCCGGAGGGAAATTAAGGTTGGAGGACGGCTTACTTGCTTGTTAGTTTTTTACACTTGACAGATTTGTCTATCTGGGGAGGAAGAGGACTTAGCAAAGAGGGAGAGATTGAAGACGCAGGGTATAAAAGGAAAAATTAATAAAGACGGGAGACTTAGGAGGGAAAGAAGCAGCCCCAAGAGCCTACAGAAGACCTGAGGCCAGCCTGGAAGAGAAGGAAGGACAGTTCCCAATATGAGAGGCAAGTAAAAGAATGCATGACAGGCCAGGGAAAAACTGAGGTGCAGAGAAGGATCTGAGACAACTCATTTAACTTCTCAAGGATCGTTGCCAAGTAGGAGGTGGGCAAAAATCCATATGGGGCAAAGAGCGTCCAAAAGGAAAGGCCCCTTGGCCCCTTCCTTTGGAGATCAACATGGTTATCCCTTCTCTGATGGATTGAGATGATTCTAAATGAGGTCCACTGGTGGTAGGAAGCTTGACAGATTGTCTAAGCTCAGTACCAGGCCCTAAGCTTGCAGGGTTCTGGCTGGTATGTGTCGGGGACTGGAAGCTTCTCTCACCCTAACCACTTTGACAGGTTGGGGGTCTTTCTCCACTGGAGAACTCCTTTAGAAATCCCTTGGAAACCTGTGCCATTGAGGACATCAAAGCACTGCCTTGCTGGACAAAGATGCTGGGATTGTGCAGGACCAGGTTCTACAGGGATACCTCGGTGTGGCAACAGAAGCCATAGCTAATCAGAGGCTCCAGTGCTCTCGTCTGTCCCCTGGCTTTGGATGAGCCAGCTCTTTTGAGGACGTCCTTGTATGCTTTGACAATTCGGGGCGGAGGAAAAACCCAAGACAGACAGACTGTACTTCTTGTCACTTCAGATGGGCTTGAGTAGTTAGTGTGAATATTTTTGAAACTTTTATCTTATTTCTTCCCCAACTTGATAAAGCAGGTTCATATAATAGAATGTTCGACAACCATTCGAAATGATATCAGAAAATAAAACAAGTAAAATTGATGATATGAAAAAATATTTAGGGCACATTAACTGAAAAAATGGGTATGAACACAGCAATCTGATTTTTTTTAAAGAATATGTAGTATGTCCATACATGGACAGATAGATGACTGTAAGTATATACCAGCTAGCAGTGACTGTTTCTGAGTGGTGGAATGTGGAATTAAGGGTGACTTTTCTTTTTCCCTGACCTTTATTTACAAATTTTTTGACAATGTGTTTGTATTGCTTTTTCTTAGTTAAATAATGTGGTTATTATTTTTTTTTTTTTGAAGGATTGCCAAGCAGCAATGGGACCCCATCTGAACCTGAAAGAGAAATCTGTCAAGGGGCCCATGTATCAGGTTGAGTTTACTCCCTCCAGCTGCACTCAGCAGCTTCCCTTTCCAAAGGGAAAACAACCTGGCCAAATTTAACGATGTCCTTAGCCCAGTGCTGCTCACAGGTCACCCATGGGACACATCCAGGAAGAGCCTCCCTACATTCCCCACCTGGGGCTCCATGGACAGCCCACCATCATTGAGCTGGCATCTTCAATCCAGGTGCATAAATGAAACTTTCCCCCTTCCTTGACCCTGCAGACAACTGTCTGGAGACCATTTGTACCCCAACCAAAGGGAAAAGGCACATTGCCAGACCGGAATCCAGCACTCAGAAGGATGGCACTTTTAACTCTAGCCAGAATCCTTGATGAGTCCTAAACAGCATTCAGATGTGAGTTGGACAGCGAGTGCACTCATCCTGGCCTAGTTTGTTGGTCCATCCTCCATGCATCAGTGAGTTTGACTCAAGAAAGTCCCATGGGGCAGTTGCTGGGCTCAGAGGCTTTGCTCCAGGTCAGCCCCACTGGAGAGGAGCTTAGTGACACTTCCTACCTACATTTGGCTAGTGTGTGTAGGGGCATAGTTGTTAGATATGAGGGGGTCTCCACTGGGCCATGCAGAAAGGTCTGGGCCTTCACTTGGCACTCTACTCTTACCATATCCCTGAGCTTTTGATCCCTAAATCGGACATCACCACCTGCCCCATGGGAAGCCCCATAGGCAGCCAGACTTTTCTGTCCCCGGCAACAGGGCCACCTCTCCCAGGCACCTTTGCCGCAACAGCAGGAGTGAAGTGGGCCAGGTGATGAGGGAGGGGCCCACCTCTGTGCCCATGTGAAGATTCCATGCCATCTCTGATACCTACTAGCCTTCCCTGAGCTTCTTCCAAAGACAGTGAAGGAAATGCACAATTCATCTCTGACCCACGATACGCATCCCATAAATATTTGTTAATGAACAAATGGGTGAAGAAGTGAATTAATCAATCACCTGGTTTTGTGGGCACAGAGGCCTTACGTGGCCGGATGAGGACATCAACTCTTTTTAGACTAGGGACATGTAGATAAAAATACCTACAGCACTTGGCTATGAGTAAAAAAGAAAGGCTAAGATGCCAAGTTTTGTGACTGCAATTCAAAATTTGTACGTATTAATCACTTGTATGTATTAATCATGATACTTTAAAAAGTCTTTCCTTGGCACTGGAACCATAGATTATCAAGTCCAAGTTTCAGATAAGCCACACCAAGGCCCAGAACAAGAAGGGAGTACCCAACGCCAGCAGCCTGGTGAAATTAAAGCACACAATATTGGACAGTCCTCTCGGACCCTGGCCTCGCAGGGCTCTTCCCACTATCTATGCCAATGTTACTGGAGGTCTTCTGCTCTGGGGCAGCGGGGGGCAGTTTCTCTTATAAATAGATATTGGTTCGGTCACTATGGGTGCCAAGCAAGCTGCTAGGTGCTGATGACATAATGATGGACTAGATGGTGCTCCGACAAGAGAAAAGATGGGCAGTTATGGTAAGGAAAGTGCACCTGACTTTGGAAGCCTGGAGGGGGGACACCTAGCCCAGACTTGGGGTGAAGGGTCAGGTGGGGGGAGCTTCGGATGGGAAGCAGAAACTCCACATGCTCCTCTTAGAGCTCTCTAAGGGCATCCCTCGGCTGCCACCCCCGCGCCACTCTGTCTCCTGCTTCAGTGAGAGCACCAGATAAGAGTCACACCTCTGGGGCCAAGGGGGCAGATAAGCAAGAAAGCTGCTCAAATGAAAGAGGCCCCAGGCAGGGGTGGGTGTCAGGCTCCAGAGGGAGGCCCTGTGAAGGAAGGGACCTGCTGTCCTGTTTGAAGGGATGTGGAGAGATGACACAGACCCCATGGCAGAGGCCTGAGCTCCAGGACTGTCTCAGCAGGCCCTCCAACCCCTGGGCAGTCAAACATGGTTCTGATCTTCAACCTCAGATCGATCTGTCTTGTCTGGAGTCCAAAGCTTCTCAGGAGGCCTCAATGACTCCTGCACTCTGTCTTGTTTTCCGCCTCCTTCCTCTGATTCGTTGAGTCTCCACCTCACTAACAACTCATCCCTCCTGCCTCATCAGCCCGCCCTGAGCTATTTCTTCCATCCTTCCTCATTTGGATGGCTCCCTTCTGAAGAAGCTTGGAGGCAGAAGCAGAGGTGGTGAGAGGAACATCCACGATCCCCCATGCCTGTGGTACTACCAATTGGACTAGCCTAGGCAGGGTATCAGGACAGGGGAGGCATTTTCACAGTAGGTCATGGAGGAGAACCAAGTAAAGAGTATCCATAAGGAGAAACCAACAAGGGACAGGGCAGCACCCCATCAAGAAACAACAGGAAGCGCCTTCCACCTCAGGACCTAAAGGGACATATGGAAAAAGTTACTGGGACTTGGAATGAGGAGCTCTCTAGAGAGGGCCACCTGACAATGCTGTGGCCTTTCATAGAGGGACAGAGCCCACCCACAGTGGCCAGGCAGGGAGAATGCCACAAAACAAGCACCCCAACGTCTCTCCTTTCCTGCCCTCCAATATTCTGTGGTGTCTTCCAATGGCCAAATCCAACCAGAAGACAGAGGGCAAGGAAACCCACTGATGCAATCCACAAAGGTCAGGTTCACAGGCACAGAGTAGGGTGGAGAAGAGTGGATGGTGGATCTAGAGGGGCTAACTAAAGACACCTAGCTTATCTGGCTATGTGCGGGGCACCGTGCTGAAGTGTCAAATGGCTTAACTCATTTGAGGGCCATGAGAACCTTATGAGGCAGATATTATTATCATCCCCATTTTAAAGAGAAGGAATCTGAATCCCAGAGAAGCTAAGAAATTTACCCTAATTGTAGCTAGTGAATGGTAGACTACAGATTTGAAGCAAGGAAACCTGACTTCAAGGCTATGTCTTTGTTCAGATTCTGTCTAATCCACCAGTGTGTCCAATAGAACTTTCTGCCGTGATGAGAAGGCTCTACATCTACATTGCCCAATATAGTAGTCACAGACTACATGTGGATACTGAGCACACAAAATGTGGCTAGGGCAACTGACTGAAGAAATGAGTTTTAAATTTGATTTTACTTTCGGGGCGCCTGGGTGGCTCAGTCGGTTGAGCGTCCGACATCGGCTCAGGTCATGATCTCACAGTTCGTGGGTTTGAGCCCTGCGTCGGGCTTTGTGCTGACAGTTCAGAGCTTGGAGCCTGTTTCAGATTCTGTGTCTCCCTCTGTCTCTGCCCCTCCCCTGTTCACGCTCTGTCTCTGTCTCAAGAATAAATAAACATTAGAAAAATTTTTTAAAAAATTTGATTTTACTTTCATACATTTTAATTAAAATGGCCACATGTGACTACCCTATTGGACCACACAGGTCTCGAGCTTACTCTGTGGGTCTTGGGTTGTTGGACCTTAGAGAGAGGAATTTCTGCTAGTCTTGCTCTGCAGCTTAACCCTGGGGAGGGTGAGTTGATTGACAATGTCACGGGGATGCAGGTTAGCCTTGGACTGAGAAAAGATGTGGGGGGGTGGGTGTCCTCCCCCACCTCAGGCTGCAGAAGCTCATCAGATACTTCCCTCCACCCTCACCTGGGGAGGAGCAGCCATGGAGGTAAACAAGGGGTCATTAAGATGCTGGGGGCAGGGTCCTAAGGGAGAAGGGACAAAGACACTTGCTCACCTTCTCCCGCTAGACATGCTGGTTAAAATAATTGGCTGTGGTAGGTCGGCATCTCTGAAATTTTATTGCTACTGCTACTTGGCCTGGGGCAGGCCCCCGAGCACTTTTCACGCTTCTTGATGAGGAGTTCTTAACTGGGCTACTGGGGTTCCATGCATTGCTCTGGGGGGGGGGGTCTCTGAAGCCCCTAAAATTGCGTGCAAAACATCGTACCTGTGTCTTTGTTTCTAGGAGAAGGTCCACGATGCCATGAGAATCCCAAAGGCATCTGTGACTCACAAGACAGTAAAGCCCCTGACTCAGGTCCTTGGAGGAAGAAGTGCCTCCTGCTGGGCTGTGCCCTCCCGCGAGACCCGGTCTGCCCCCCCCTCTGGGTTTCTTCCACTGCTATGGCTCTGCAGGCAGACTGTCCCCAGAGCCATCTGGAGCTGTGTGCCTCGCTGCTCACCTGGACACAGCGCTGCGCCTCTATCGACTGCCCTAGTTAAGAGCTGTTGAGCTGACTGCAGAGACCAAGTCTGCACCTGCCCCCTCCAGAGGTGGCCAGGCTTTGAGGTGGGGTATAAGCAAAAGCCCTCTGAATCTCCGGGCTTGCAGGAAGGAGCAGGAGTCCTGGAGCCAAAAAAGACGTGCACTTTACCTTGGATCTGTGCCTGCTTGACAAGTTAAAGAGAGTCCCTGAGACTCTGTTTCCTCATCTGCAAAATGGGGGGGGGGGGGGGGGGGGCGGGGATTAATGCCTCCCTAAAGGGGTGTTGTAAAGATTAACTGAAGTAATGGCTATAAAGCACCAGGAACCCGGTAAACGTTAGCTGTTATCTGGCACAACTGGATCCAGAAGTTTTCTCCACAGTGTTCTGGCAGGAGGCTGTGCAGCTCTGCCCTGGGGAACTGCAGCCTCCTGGGGCGGCCCAGCCTCCATTTGGACAGCTCTGTGAGAAAGTTCGGACGTCAGTCAGGAACCCTTTGCGTTGACGTGACAGAAATTCAACTCAAACGGCTCACCAAAAAAGGGATTTTATTGGCCCAAGATATCGGAAAGGACAGGAGTCGAGGTGATTTCAAGGGCTCTGGAGACCCAAACAGTGTTGTCAGGACTTTCCTCCTCTCCCTTCACAACTCTTGGCTCTCTTTCTCCATGTAATTGAGGAGAAGGCAGCCCACAATGCTCAGCATACATGATCACATCTTACTGAATCACAAGATAAAGCTTCTAGGTCCCACTGATGACATATAAATTCTCGGAGAAGGACTGAGGCGGCCCAGCCTTGGGTCACATGACCATCCTGAGCCAATCGCCATAGGCAGGGCCATGGGTAATTATGATTGGCCAGGTCTTGTCACATGACCCGAGGCTAGGCAATGCTAAATGGTAGGCCTAGTGGAACCAGTTGGAGTGTGCAAGGGTAGAATCCCCAAAGGGCGAAATACTGTTTCTAGAAGCCTATAGAAAACCAGAGGGTATGCACCACCCTTCTTCCCTTACATTGGCTCCGATTCTCTGTCCCTCTGACAACCTCCAGGCCCACACTGGTCCTCGCTCTGTCCCAGCAGGCATAGCACACGGCTGCTCACCCAGTCGAGTCAGCTGCTTGGAGATACAAAGTGTCAGTATGACTTGACCCGATATGCTTTCCTCCAAGCAAAGTTGTTCTAGTTCCTCCATTTCTCCGAGTGCAATAGGTTTACAGACCTCTTCCTTCTCTACTCCTGGGCAGACAGCAGCAATCTGGTGGAAGTTGGAATGGGGGCCAGACTTGAGATGTGTCTGCTGGAATGCTGATGAAAATCATGGAGGGCTGCAGTACCCCCTGGTGCCAGTCGCCAACCTGCTGTTTCCTTTGGCCAAACAAGTGAGTTGACTGAGGAGGAAGCACAAAGAAGGAGGAGAATGTGGGGAAGAGGAGGAAGGAGAGAAGAGGGAAGAGTGGGAGGAGGGAGGGAGGCAGAGGTAGAAATAGAAGGAAAGGAGACAAGGAGGCCAGGAGGAGAACAGGGAGGAAGCTTCAGCTCTCTTGGAGCTCCCAGGCTGGGAAGCACCATCAAATACTTTAAAAAGTACCCAGCTTGGGTGGCACAGACTGTACATGCAGGAACTGGCCAGTCAGGGGAGGCTTCCTGGAAGAGGGGGCCTGGAAAGAAGAAGGAGATTGCAAAGCTGGAGCTTGGCTCAGGGAGCTTGCTGCAAGAAGTGCAGAACCATCTCTGGATGCTCAGCTGGACAGTACGGGGCAGGCTGGCAGGGGAGGGAGCTTATGCTCCCCTTCCCCCCCCCCCCCCATTCTTCCTTTCCCAATAGGGCTGCTCTGCAGAGGTCACCCCTAGGCTAATGAGGAATCTTCCTGAGGTTTAAAACCAATTAAGCAACAAACGGCTTCTGATTAGTTATTTCTCTTGATATGAATTTTAATGAACAGCCTCCTCTCCCCTCCTTACCTCTCAAGCACCCCTCGGGGTCAGCCAGCTTTTGGTCTGCCTTGGAGAGCCTGCAGGGGGTGTCTGGGAAGGCTAGAGGGGAAGGGGAGAGGGGCTAAAGTGGGGTCTAAGCAGTTTTCCACTGCACAGCAAGCCCTGCCAGTCAGCTTGCATGTCCCCTGACATTTCAAGTTTCACTGTGTCCTAAGACAGGGCTGCTCTCTTGGAGGGGAAGGGGTGTGGGGGGTGGGGCAGAGAGATACACAACCACTGACCTCTGCCAGCTCACCTTGTCCGAGAGGCTGAGCAAAATGTAGCAAGTTAGCACATGACAAACCTAGAAGTGCTTGGTGAAAGACATGGGAATGGGGGCAGTGCCACGTTTCAGGGGGCACAGAGCTGGGGACAGGGCTACAGGAGAAGCCAAAATGGCGCATGGGCAGAACTCAGTTCTACAGGGGTGCGCTGAGTGCTTTTGAACAAGCGAGCCCCCACTCTCACTGCTTATCCTTCCAGGAATGTAGAGATGCTAGCTATAGCTTGGCCTTTCTCTGGGGACTCTTATGTCCCTCCTATGAGATGATGCAAGAGAAAGTCCACGATAAGCCAAAACAAGAGACTGGGGGTTGGGCAGGGAGTGTGCGAGAGGTGGCAGGGCACTGTCTTCTTTACTGCCCTGAGCGCTCACCAGGAGAACCCCAGCACAGCAGCAGTGAGACCCTGTTTGGTTATATGCCATCCCTATTTCACAGGCAGCAAACTGAGGCCAATACACTCAGCTCTGTCTCCAGTATGGACAAAAGGGGCAGCTGCAGAGCCTCAGGGTCCAGCTCTTTCCATCCTAAAATGGGCATCCTTTAGGGTCCTCCCCTGGGATCTAGAAGCCCAGAGGGGAGGCTCAGGAGCCCACACTCCTGACTACTCCTTCCAGCTGAGCAGAAAAGCTCTTTCTTGAAGGGAGAATAAAGTCCATGGTGTCTGCTGGAAGAAGGAAAGGGAGGGGGAAGCTCCTCTTGAGAATTGCTGACAACATAAATAAAGATGGATTTTTCTGCAGGTTCCTCTTTACCATCTCCCTTCTCTTCTCTCCTCCCAGAGTACATATTTTTCCTCTCCCTGTCCTCTCTGTCCCTCTCCCTGCCATTCTCTTCCCTACTCAGTCCACGTTGGCTCTGAGGGGCATCTGGCTGAGGGATTACAGAAGGGTCTGACAGGCCCTGGACTCCCAGGGATAGCCCAGTGAGTTTCGTAGTGATTCCCTGAAAGGCAGCCCTGCTGTCCAGGTCAGAGGAAAGACATCATTTCTGGCTCAGGCATCTGAGTGATGACAAATTTAGAGCAGCCACCCCCAAGCCCTATCTCTTTGGCTTCCGTTTTGGGTACCAGGAGCCAGCCTGGCCCAGAAGATTGGCTTCCAACCAGGGCTCTGCAGTCCAGAGTGGGGCCAGCTGTTCCAGGCCTGAGATTTCCCTGTACGTGTCCCCATGTCACCATCAGGCACCTGGGCCCCTCTGGTTTGCTTCACCGCCCCAACTTTCTGGACTGTGTCCTCCTCATGCAGTGGTGATGGGTGAGGAGACAGATTAGTCAGGTCACTTGGTGGCAGGAGAGTTCATACTAACATGGGCACAAAAAGGGACTTTGTTGGTAGATGTTGTGGTACCAAGTTGTCCCTTTTGAGAAGCAAGCCAGGGTCAGGTATGGGATATTGGCAAACGTATCCCAACCAAAAGAAGGGTCGAACTGCCAACCTGGAGAGAGCAGGGATACCACTAAGCCTCAGGAACATCTGAACTCAGTCTCAAATGCTGCCAGGAATCCAACTTCCTCCTTACGTCTCCATCCGTGTCCCTGCTTCTCTCTGACACTAGATTGGCTTCCTATACCTCCTGAGCTTCACCCTCACAACCGCAGCTCCTGGAGAGAGATGGGGTCTTTATCTTAGTGCCAGTTTAAGAAATGCCAGCAAAGAGATCTGATTGGCTCAGCTTGGATGGCAGTCCCGCCCCTGAAGCACTCAACTCTGGCGGGTGGAGGGAATAGCAAAATGGCTGCTCCCATGGGCACCCTATGATTGGAAAGGGAGAAGGCGCAGTTTACTGTAAGTTGGAAGGGGGGGAACGGGGGAGGAGGGGAGCTCACCCCAGAAACGGAGAGGAGGGATGGAGAGACAAATCAGTAGGTATCTATCTCATCTTCTCTCTGACCATGAGGATAGTGGAATTTTTTTTTTTTAAGTCCTATTACAGAGACTTTGTGAATGTTACTCTCACCAACTCTGGTTTGCTAGGACCACAGACAGCTGGATGTCTTTCCTTCCGTCATCCATAGCTCCTGACCTGTCGTCTTGACTCATGGACTGTAGTCACATGTCACCTCAGATGTGGTCCTGGTAACCTACCCCTGTCATCTTGTTCTGGCATCATCTCATCTTGGTCAGCTTTACTTAGCAGTTGAAATAGAGCCCACAGATGGGAGCCTAGGATTTGGAGTTCAATCTACCTGAGTTTGGATTAAGTGCCACCATTTACTATCTGTTGGATCTTAGTTTCTCTTGTCTAATTCCCTCTGGTTCCTCGCATGTAAAATAATACTTAGCCAACAGGGTTATGGTAGAGGATAAAACAATAGAGTGTAAGCTCATGGCACACAGTAGGCACTCAAAAGGGGCAGCTTGGAAAAAAGCCATGCAAATGTATAGGGCCTTCTCAGATTCTTTTTCAAATAGCAAGATCACTATATCTGAGCAGATGCTATTTGTGCTAGATGAGGGATGAGTGGTGGGGATTTCCTTCAAGTCCCAGGGTCCTGGATGCAGGCTAAGGGAGAGAACTTCAATCCCCTTCCCTAGAGAAGCCCACACACACCCCTTCCGGCCAACTCTGGGGAGCCCTCTCTTTCCTGGGTGACTGCTACAGCCCTGATAAAGCCTTCAGGCCCACCCTTGGCCTCAGGGGAAAGGACTGATGCCCTAGAGTCTATCCTGAAAGCAGAGTGGATCAGGGGAGGGGGATCCTGCATGGGATCCTGGCCACATCTGTCCTGAGGAAGCTCCAGCTTCCAAATGTCTCAGGCCACAGGGAGAACCCTGAATACAGGCTCCCATGTGACCACAATCTGCGTCTGTGTTCAAAGCAGTCTTGTGTATCAGTGCAAGCTGTCCCTTCTGAGGAGCTGGCCGTGACTGGGGATGAGATATTGGCAGACACGTCCCAGCTTCGTCCCTCCCCCTTGTTGGGACCAGCATCCCTGAGCTCTGGCTGGTAGTCATAGTATTGGTGGGGGCGGTGGGGCTGCAAGGAGGATCAAAGACGTGGGCACACACGTGCAAGCACACTCTCAGACACACACTCACCCTCGCACATGCTGGCCCTGTGAGCGGAGGGAAACAGATGGCCAAGACCAGAAGCCCTACCTGATGTCTAAGCCTCCCAGATGCCTAATAATAGTAATTGAGACTCTACACTGACAGAGCACTTACCACGTGCCAGGCGCTGGGCTCACATCTTCACCTTCATTATTTCACTGAGTCTTTTCCACGACCCCTGGACATGGGCATTAGTCTGTAAAACAGGGGTTTTACAGATCAGGGAATGGAAGCCCAAGGGTTAAGTAACTTGCCCAAGGTCATACAGAATGTGACCGAGCCAGCGTCCAATCCCAGACTGACTTCAAAGCCCTGTTATCCTGCGCTCACCTGGGTACTAGAGCAGACACAGTTTTCCCAAGGAGAGATTCAAAGGGGACAGACGAATCTTAAGGCAGATGCACTGGTTCTTGGAGGGAGGCCTGGAGCGGACCAGCCTCAAAGTCACCTGGGGAAGTTGCTGGCAGTGCAAGTTCTTGGGTCCCATCCCCTCCCTCCATGTGCTCCTTTCCTTCAGGTATTGATTCCATGAGGTGGGGTGGCCTAAGAATATGCATTTTAGCAAGCCACCTAACTCCCGTGAAAAGAGCTTCCTTCTCCATTGTAAAATAATAACAGTGTTCACTGTAAGACGTTTGAATCCATGTGGGGCTCAGAACTCTGCATTTTAATCACATTCTCCAGGAGACACCTCGGTTCACTAAAATTTAAAAACACTTTCTCAGGGGGTTGAGCCTGCGCCCTTCCTTAGGTGAGTCCCAGGCATCTGCACTGAGGACTGTGGGACCTCCACAGTCTGGAGTTCTGGACACCCCCTCCAGCTCACACCTGGCCCCTGAGGCTCCCCTAGGCACTTTGGACTCAGCCTCACAAGGAGGGTGGAGAGGGTAGTGAGCTCTGCTCAGAGGTGACTCTACCAAAGCTTCCCTATCCACCGGGGATGCTTCAACAGTTTCTGCAAGAACCCGCCCTTCCCTCTGCTGCTCTGCCCAGGACCCTCTCTTGGGAAGCCTGGACCCACCCCTTGGCTCCCTACTTGCTCAGCCCCTCCCACACCATTCTGCCAGACTTACAAAACTCCTCTTCCAAGAATGTCCTCCCCTGGGTAATTGGACCCTCAGGCCATTGACATTTAAAGAAATGTTCTTGACCTTTTCAGCAGTTCCATAAAATCACAAAATAGAACGCTAAATATTACTGCAGACTCCTACTTGCCCAGACCCTGGCAGAGACTCATTTTCCAGGCTAACTCAAGAATGAGAGAAAATAGCAAAATTGCCAGCAAAAAAAAAAACAAAAACAAAAAAAAAAGTAAACCCCCTTCTCAAACATCTCCTTTTTGGTAATCATCCCATTATGGACCATTATTAACTGCATCAAGATTCTGCCATCATCCACCACCACCACCACCATCACCACATCCATCCCATCATCATCACCCATGACTACCATTGCACGGTTCACCGTCATCACCTCAATTGCATCATTACATAAAACTTGTAGGATTTGTGCTCTTGAGACCTCCCAGTGTGCAAAGTTTGCTTGTGCTTCGGATCTCTGGTCCAATACCTCTCCCTGCTTCTCTTCTTGCCTCGTTGCTATGGAACCAGGTGGAATAGTGGATGGAGAAGGACCTAATGGCTCTGGAGGGAGACACAAGAGAGGACACACCTTGTGGGGAGACAATGAATGTGTTAAAGACATTTTGAGAAAATCAAGAACATTTAAAAATAGATTCGATAGTGGATCAGGACCATCCCTTACATTTACAGAGCTTGGGTCAAGGGTAGAAATTTAAACTATTTTTCCCATAGGTTTCAAAGAAAGTTTTGTCGTCTAAAACAGGCATCCACAGATTCTGGTCTGCAGGTCAAATCCAGCCCTCGGCCCATTTTTATGTGGTCCTTGAGCTTAAAAAAAAAATGCTTTTTACACTTTTAAATAGCAGCTTTGTTGAGATATAATTCACACACCATAAAGTTCGCCTTTTTAGAGTGTACAATCCAGTGGTTTCCAGTGTATTCACAGAATTATACAACTATCACCACTCTTTAATTCCAGAATATTTCATCACCCGCATCCATCAGCAGTCATTCCCCCTTCCCCCATTCCCCCCCAGTCCTTGGCAACCAATAATCTACTTTCTGACTCTATGAATTTCTCTGGACATTGTTCTGGACATTTCATATAAATGGAATCATACAATATGAGGCCTGTTCTATCTGAATTCTTTTGCCTCGCATAATATTTTCAAGGTTCGTCTACGTTGCAGCATGTATCATATATATAGCATGCATAAGTAGTATTTCATTGTGTGGATACAGATGTGGTGTTTTCTGATACCGCCTCTGACACCAAATGCACAGGTTTTTTCTTTCATGGCAAATATATATTATTTTCCAAACCAACAACAACCAATTCTCAGATGCCAACTGGGTGTCTAACAACTCAATTCAGTTCTGACACAGTCCAGGGTTAGCACAGACCCCATAGGTTAAGGACTCAGCCCCACAAGACTGCTTCCATTCAGATGCCAGCTATGAATGGGGTGCCCAGGCTACTAAGAGCTTCCACGATCCCTTTCAACTTCCACAATGCACTAGAACAACCCACAGAACTCAGGAAAGTGCTTTACTTGCAATTACTGGTTTATTGGAGAGGATACAAATAAACAGCCAAGTGGAAAAGATACACAGGGCAGGATATAAGGGGTAAGGCATGGAGCTCCCGTGCCCTCTCCAGGTGTGCCGTCTACCCAGCACGTCAGTGTATTCACCAACACAGAAGCACTCTCCTTGTTGGAGGGTTTTTATGACCTTGCCTCCAGCTCCTCTCTCCTCCTTTGAGGTCAAGGATGGGGCTGAAAGTTTCCACCCTGTAATCATGTATTTAGTCTTTTTGGTGACCAGCTCCCATCCTGAAACAGTCCAGGGGCCCCACTCTGACTCACCTCATTAGCATAAGCTCAGCTGTGGTCTGAAGGGGTTCTAACGAACAACAAAAGACACTCCCATCACTCAGGACGTTGCATGAGTTTTAGGAGTTCTGTATTAGGAACTGCGAACAAAGACCAAATGGATATTTGATTATGCCACACAATATACCACATTTTATTTATCCATTGATGAATGGATAGCTAATGGACATTGGGATTGTTTCCACCTTGAGCTATAATGAATAATGCGGCTGTGAGTATGCACACCCTGTTTTTGTATGAATGTTATGTTTTCAGTTCTCTAAGGTGCACACCCTGGAGTCATGTTTCACTTCTTGGGGAACTGCCAAATTGTTTTCCAAAGAGGTGCTTCATTTTACGTTCCCACCATCAATGTGTGATGGGTGCAATTTCTCCATATCCTTATCAACACTTATTATTGTCTGGCTTTCTTAGTTTAGCTATCCTACAGGCTATGACGTGGGATCTCCCTGAGGTTGGCTTTTACGTTTTTAAAGGGCTGCAAAAACAAGCAAAAACAAAGGAGCCTACTATATGTAGCCTGCAAAACCTTAAATTTTTAGTATCTGGATCTCCACAGAAAAAGTTTAGAACCCGTGGTCTCAGATATTCTAAATTATCTTTTGAATTAAAAGGCAAAATAGAAGTCATAATTAGCGAATATCAAGAGCTAAAGTCCAAATTACTTAGCTAAAGCTGAGATTCATATTTAAAACAAAGCACTTTATATTAAGTATTTTTATTGAAAAATATTCACTGGGGTGCCTGGCTGGCTCAGTTAGTAGATTCTTGCATGTGATTCTTGATCTCAGAATCATGATTTCAAGCCCTATGTTGGGTAGGGAGCCTACTTAAAATATAAATTAAAAAAAAGAATTTAAAACATTCACAATTTTGGCATTCTTTGCTTTTCTAGTTGCCTAAGGTAAGGATCATACTTCAGGGATATTACATCTAGATCTAGCATACACAAATTTAAGAGTAGCATGAATTGTTTGACTTTGCAAAATACTCCTCGGTCGCCATGTACAACTATTGCAAACCCTGTGCTAATTCATGAGTGCCTCCAGAGCCGTGAACTGGAATATGGAGAGAAGCAAGAAATGGTTCATTGGCACTGCTGGAACAGACAATTTATTATGCAAGAATCTACAACATCCACATTCTGTAAGAGGAGGGACGTGACAAGTTAATTAGTCTTTTCTCTACTTACGAGCTTCTGCTGTAAAATCTTGTAGGCTGTCTGCTGTGGACCCATCTCCAACCCCTGGAGCTGCACAGCTCAGAGGCCTACTGAGTAGGTAGAGGCCCTAGGGCAAGAAGGGGGGAGAAGTGATTCCCCGGGGCCTGAACTGTGTTAGTCACAAAAGCGGATGTTAGGGCAATGGGTCGTTCAGCTCAGTGCAATATCCACGGTGATATTGGTGCCCATGATTTCTTTAAAAAGTTATTTTCTGTGTGTTTGAAATATGTGGGAACTTTTAAAGGATAGGGTCTTGCTCAGGTCTGAGAGTAATATTGTATTCTTGTATTAGAAGATATTGAGGGATTGTTATTAATTTTGTTAGGTGTGATAATGGTATTATGGTAATTTTTAAAAGTCATCTGCCAACACTGAAGTATTTATGGACGGAATGAAATGATGTCTAGGATTTGCTTTATAATACTGCGGCAAAAAAAAAAAAATCAGAGAGATAGATGAAATAAGATTGACAAAGTATTAATATTAATAGTTGTTGAAATTGGGTGATGATATGACTTCATTTTACCATTCTCTCTACTTTTATGTTTGAAATTTTTTATAATACAGTTAAAATAGGAAAATGAAATGTAAAAGGACAGAAAGATTGTCAAAGAAAGGAGAGGGTGCGGAGAAGATGTCCCTGGCCTCCTGGGAGGGCAGCCACATGCTTCCCCGTGAGAGTGCAGGAGGAATGCAGCAAGGACACCCATCAAGGCAGCTGTAGTCAGATGCAAGAGCCTTTCCTCCCAACCCACTCCATAACAAGTGGTATGAAAGTACTTAGACCTGAAGGAAAGGACTAATTAAATGTTTCCAGGATTCCAGCTGTGCTTGTAACCAGCTGATGCTTTGGTTACTTTGATATAGGCCGTTCCAATCCTATTCCATAAAGAAGGGTCTATTTAGGGTAGGTTACACCAGGAAGACTGCGGGATAAGGAGAAGACAAGGCATGCTTGGGATGACAGAAGAGTCCCTGAGAACCCATGGACTGAACCCTGTGGTAGCTGTGTTCCACATAATTTTCAAAACTGGGAGACAGTTCGAACACCAAAAAAAATTGTATAAAATAGCTTGGTAGACATCCATGTACCTGCCACTCAGCTTGTGAAATCTTAACATTTTGCCATGATGCTTTAGACCTTTTTAATAAGTTAAAATACAATATTATAGATACAGTTGAAGCTTTCATGAACCAGTCTGCAATTCTCTTCTCCCTTTTTCCTCAGAAGTAACCATGAGCTTGTAGTTGGTGTTCATCATTCCCATGCGTGTTTTATACGTAAACTCCGTAGGTATGCATCTGTAAGCAGTATTTAGCATTATATTGCATGTTTCTAAACTCTATATAAATTAAATCACACCTAGGTATCCTTTGGCAATTTTGTTTTTTCACTCACATTCTGCAAGATCTATCTATGTTGATTCTAATCATGGCACAATTTATTTATTCACCTCCCTGTTGATGGACATTTGGGTTGATTCCCATATTTCTCTATAACAAACTGTGCTAAAATGAAAATTTTGTAGCAATCCCTATCAAAATAACACCAGCATTCTTCACAGAGCTAGAAAAAAACAATCTTAAAATTTGTATGGAACCACAAAAGACCTCGAATAGCCAAAGCAATCCTGAAAAAGAAAACCAAAGCCAGAGGCATCACAATTCTGGACTTTAAGCTGTATTACAAAGCTGTAATCATCAAGACAGTATGGTACTGGCACAAAAACAGACACATAGATCAATGGAACAGAATAGAGAACCCAGAAATGGACTCACAAACATATGACCAACTAATCTTTGACAAAGCAGAAAAGTGGAAAAAAGTGTCTTCAGCAAATGGTGTTGGGAAAACTGGACAGCGACATGCAGAAGAATGAACCTGGACCACCCTTATACCATACACAAAAATAAACTCAAAATGGATGAAAGACCTAAATGTGAGACAGGAAGCCATCAAAACCCTAAAGGAGACAATAGTCAACAACCTGTTTGACCTCGACTACAGCAACTTCTTACTCAACATGTCTCTGGAGGCCAGGGAAACAAAAGCAAAAATGAACTATTGGGACCTCATCAAGATAAAAACTTCTGCACAGCAAAGGAAACAATCAGCAAAACTAAAAGGCAACCAATGGAATGGGAGAAAATATTTGCAAATGATATATCCGATAAAGGGTTAGTATCCAAAATCTATAAAGAACTCATCAAACTCAACACCCAAAAAACAAATAATCCAGTGAAGAAATGGGCAAGAGACATGAGTAGACACTTCTCTAAGGAAGGCATCCAGATGGCCAACCTACACATGAATAAATGCTCAACATCACTCATCATCAGGAAAATACAAATCAAAACCACAATTAGATACCACCTCACACCAGTCAGAATGGCTAAAATTAACAACTCAGGCAACGACAGATGTCAGCAAGGATGTAGAGAAAGAGGAACCCTTTTGCACTGCTGGTGGGAATACAAATTGGTGCAGCTACTCTGGAAAACAGTATGGAACTTCCTCAAAAAATTAAAAATTTAACTACCCTGTGACCCAAGAATTGTACCACTAGGTATTTATCCAAAGGATACAGGAGTACTGTTTCAAAGGGGCACATGCACCCCAATGTTTTTAGCAGCACTATTGACAATAGCCAAAGTATGGAAAGAGCCCAAGTGCTCATTAACTGATGAATGGATATATATATACACAATGGAATATTCCTCAGCAATCAAAAGAATGAAATCTTGCCTTTTGCAACAACGTGCATGGAACTAAAGTGTATTATGCTAAGCGAAATAAGTCAGTCAGTGAAAGAGAAACATATGATTTCATTCATTTGTGGAATTTAAGATACAGACCAGATGAACATAAGGGAAGGGGAGCAAAAATAATAGAAAAACAGAGAGGGAGACAAACCATAAGAGACTCTTAAATACAGAGAACAAATTGAGGTTTGCTGGAGAGGTGGGGGTGGAAAATGGGCTAAATGAGTGAGGGGCATTAAGGAGGACACTGTTGGAGTGAGCACTGGGCGTTAGATGTGAGTAATGATTCACTAAATTCCATTCCTGAAATCATTATTACACTGTATGTGAACTAACTTGGATTAAATTTTTTCTTCATTTAAAAATAAATGAATTTTTAAAAAAAAAAAAAGAAAAAATGAAAATTTTGTAGATATTTTCTTATGCACATGTATGAGAGTTTCTATATAGCTGATGGTAAAATAGTTGATTTCTAGGGTGTACACATCTCATATGTCGCAGTTCCTCTCCGAAGGGGCGGTATGAGAGCCCCAGTTGCATGAGGCTTCCTAATTTTTGCATCTGTTGAGTAGAAATGGTATGTCAAAAAAAAATTTTTTTTATTTTAGAGAGAGAACGCATGAGTTGGGGAGAGGGGCAGAGGGAGAGAGAGAGGGAGGGAGAATTCTAAGCAGGCTCCACACTCGGCACAGAGTCTTACATGAGGCTCCACCCCATGACTCCGGGATCATGACCTGAGCCAAAATTAAGAGTCAGATGCTCAACTAACTAGCCCCCCAGGTGCCCCATGGTATGTCAAATTGTTTTAATTTTGCATATCTTTGATTATTTGTGAGGCTGTGCACTTTTCCCCTATACTCCTGAAGCTTTATTTTCTGTGAATTCTGTTTGACCAGCTTTACATCAAAGGACCTATACATCATTGGTCCTTTTCTTGTTGCTTTGTAGAAGTTTTTGTATATTCCCTATACTGACACTTTAATGGTTTTATGCATTATATATAGATCATCTCTCAGTCAATAACCTGGCTTCTCAATTGTCGTATCTCTTTTGTGCAAAAGTTTTTGTTTCTAATGCAATTGAATTTATCCATTATTCCCATTATTGTTGATGTTTTTTCTTCCTTAAGACATCCCTTCCCACTCCAAGGTCATATAGATATTCTTTTATATTTTCCTCTAAAAGTGTTCAAGTTTTGCCTTTCATAATAGGGCTTTTAGTCCATCTGGAATTTATTTTCGTGTGTATGCTATGAGCTACAGTTCTAATTTGTTACATGTGGATAACCAATGTTTTCAGCACCACTTGGTTATAATTCAAAATTCTACCTCTATCATATATCAAATATCCATATACGCATAGATATGTTGGTAGGCTCCCTGTTACATAGGGTTTTCAATTTATCAGCATTTATTCCAAGAATACACTCTCTTAGCTACCATAGCTTTATACTAAATCTTGATATCTAGTTGGAGGAATATCTCCTTCAAAATTCCATTGGTTGTTTTTGATCCTTCACTACGCCATATAAATGTTAGGATCACATTGTTCAGTTCCACAGAAAACTCTACTGATATGTTACGTGACATTACATTGACTGTAGATATTAATTTAGGGGTAAGTGCCATCTTTACAATTTTGGGTTTTCCCAAATATAAATACAAAATATATCTCTATTTGTTTACATTTATTTAGGTTTGTTTTGAAATCTTTCAATAATGTTTTTTTTTATTTTTATTTAAATTCTAGTTAGTTAACATTCAGCGCAATGTTGGTTTCAGAAATAGAATTCAGTGATTCATCACTTACATACAACACCCAGTGCCCATCATCAGTAATGTTTTTTAGTTTTTTCCATTAAAGGCCCTGAATGTTTTGGTTAGGTTTGTTCCTAGTTAATCAATAGTTTTGATTTGCTGCTTTGCTTATATTTTTAAATTATATCTTATAAGTTTTTAATGCTATTGTATATGAATAAAATTGATATTTGAGTATTTTTACCTTCCCCTACTCTTAGTCCTAATAATTTTACTGTAGATTCTTAGATTTTTCTAGGCAAATAATATTCTGCACATAATGATGGTTTTTCTTCTTTACTTTCAATACATTTTTGACAGCTCTGTATTGATTGCTTTATGTTTTATTAGAGGGATGGGTTTTTTGTGTTTTTTCTTTTTCTTTCCAACTTCTTTTCTTTCCTTCTGTACTGGCTACAGTCTCCATTACCTCATCAAAAAGAAATGGTATTAGCATGCATCCTTGTCTTATTTCTGACTTTAAAAGGAATGCTTCTAACACACATGCTGTAGGTTTCTAATTAATATCCTTTATTGTGTGGAGGATGCTCCCTCCCTATTCCTATTGTGCTGAGTTACTTTTCCGAGTGGGTGTTGGGTCAACTGCTTTTCTCTGCCTCTCTTGAGAAGATCACACGGATTTTCTCTTTTAATGGATTGATGTTTCAGAGTTTGAGAGTTTCAGCACGGGCTGGTATGCAGGCTAGATTCATCTAGAGAGGATGCAGGAAAATGGCTACCACCACTATTAGAACAGGATGCATTTGCTTCTTATCCAGCTGCAGTTGATATATAGATACATAGTTGATGATAGAGATCAGGCCTCAATGAGGCAGTGTCCTCAGGCTTTAGGGCCACTTCTCTGATGAACCATTTCCCTCTCACTGAGAGACCAGGAGAATTTCTCTGAGAAACACTCACACAAGCAGAAGACCCCCATCTGGGAGTGTGTTTTTTTTTTTAATGTTTATTTATTTTTGAGAGAGAGAGGGAGAGAGAGAGAGCAGGGGAGGGGCAGAGAGAGAGGGATACACAGAATCTGAAGCAGACTCCAGGCTCTGAGCTGTCAGCACAGAGTCCGAAGCAGGGCTCGAACTCACGAACTGCAAGATCATGACCTGAGCCGAAGTCTGAAGCTTAACCGACCGAGCCACGCAGGTGCCCCTCATCTGGCAGTTCTTATGGAAGGCCTCACTGTGTCATGGGCAGCGTGCACCTTTGAAACATTAGGGTGAACTAAGTTGGAGGAAGACTGGAATGGCACGAGAGTGGTGGCCAGGGGATACATCCTTACGATGGTTAACTCAGTCCACCGAGAGTAGCAGTGCAGGAGAGGGGACAAGAGAATTTAAGAAGAACCATGTTAACCACATGAGGTTAAGGACCAGGCCCCAAGTAACTCATGGGATCCAAGTAGGGCCCAGTAGTGGTAGCAAAAGAACCAAAGCACTAAGGTAGATGTGCTGAGCACTTCCTTATATGTTAAAGGGTTGGGGTACTCAGTGACTGATTTATTTTGACCTACAAAAATAAATAAGTCTGAAAATCCCCTGCATCTGAGGGTCATGGCTGTCACTTATAGCTACTATACAGGCAAACAGTTTTGTTTCTTTTGTTCACCTAGAGCAGAGCCTACTACACAAAACACATTCTACCTTTCTGATATTTTAAAAATGAGTGTTTGTTGACCATTGAATGAGCCCCCCCCCCACCAAAACACACACACACACACACACACACACACACACACACACACAAAGCAATTAGCACAGGGCCTGGCCCACAGTGATGCAGGAGCCATAACAGCAGCTCTGAGGGCTGGTTGGTGAGATGCTGGGTGAGCAGAGGCCTTCACAGACTTTCCAGAGAAGTGTCAGACAGAGAGTGTCTCCCTGACCAAGCCCAGGACGAGGGAGCAGGGTGAGAGAGCAGCTCCTGCCTCCTCCTCCTCCCCTTCTCTTATGCACAGTCTCTGATGTGTGCCAGAGTCACAACAAAGGAAAAGTGACCCGAGCATGGCAATTCACAGAGGCTGCCCCCCTTGGTATGGCTTCCCCTGTTTTTTGCTTCCGTTTCACTAAGAGAATGAGACCCATTTGAGCATGTGTTCTGCTTCACTCCTTCTCTAGGAGCTGTCAGCTTGCCTGTCAGAATTTATTCTTGCAAAACCATCAATGATCAGGCGATACTGTGGTTGGTCCCCGTTCCTTGCTGCCTCCAACAGGACTACAGGAAAAGCACGGATCACATCTTTCCCTCCCTCCCCTCCTATTACCCATGTCCCTGGGAGGGGGAGATGGGCCTCTCAACCTCCATTCTACCTTTTTCTAGTTAGAGAGGTTGAAAAGGTAAAAACTGCATTTCTCAGATTGCTTTGCAGCTAGGCTCCTGGATTCAAAGTTCCTTTCATCAGTAAATGCACTCAGACTGCATTTGGAAGTAGGAGGTAGGGGGAGGCCATCTTACTCCTGCTGATGGTAAGCAAGGCTGAGTGTGTGCATGGCGACAGCTGGACTCAGAGATCCGGTCCAGCTGTGGTGTCTGCAGAGGTGGCAGCTGCAGTGGGCGCCTGGTGTGGGTTCGGCGGTGTGTTTGCTTATTCAACAGCCTGAAGCCAGAACCCTGACTTCCACACCACAAATCTCTTCCAAAAACATACCTTATTCTTTCTATTAAATCTCTTTCTGCATGAAATAGAGTGATTTCCGTTAACTGCACTGAACTGATTAATGCACCCATCCTCTGCGAGATCCTCTAAGTATGTAACATTTTGCCCAGTTCAGCTCAGTCTGTACTGACCTTCACCGTGTTCCCAGTTCATTTTCTTGGGCCTTGTCTTCAGGAAGTTCCTGATCTGTCTGGAACAGGTGCAGACTCACACACAAGGGTCTGTTAATAACAGCTGCCATTTATTGAGCCACATAGCAGGAAGTACTGTTGGGGCTTTACATACACTGGTCTTTATTTCCCATCACAACCCTGTGATGTAAGTGTATTAGAAATGCTTTTGGCCATGAGCATTAGAAAACCCTCCTACAGGGGCACCTGGGTGGCTCAGTCAGTTAAGCGTCCGACTTCAGCTCAGGTCATGATCTAGAGGTCTGTGAGTTCGAGCCTCACGTCAGGCTCTGTGCTGACAGCTCAGAGCCTGGAGCCTGCTTTGGATTCTGTACCTCCCCCTCTCTCTACCTCTTGCCTGCTCACACTCTGTCTCTCTCTCTCAAAAATAAATAGTAAACATTAAAAAAAATTTTTTTAAAGAAAACCCTTCTGGGGTGCCTGGGTGGCTCAGTTGGTTAAGTGTCCGACTTCAGCCAGGGTCATGATCTCACAGCTTGTGAGTTGAAGCCCTGCATCAGGCTCTGTACTACTAGCTCAGAACCTGGAGCCTGCTTCCAATTCTGTGTCTCCCTCTCTCTCTGCCCCTCCCCTGTCCATGCTCTGTCGCTTCTGTATCAAAAATAAATAAATATTTAAAATTTTTTAAAAAAAGAAAAGAAAACCCTCCTACATACTCAGACAAGAGAAATTTGTCTTTTCCCATATAAATAGGTGTCAGGTTAGGAAATTCAGGACTGTACTGCTGGCCAAGGTCATTATGAAGAACTAGGTTTCTTCTATCTACTGGTTCTACCACCATTAGTGTGCTTTCCTCCCTTAGAACAGATGCTGGGCCCTCAGACATCCCATCCAAGTTCCAGGCAGAAAGAAGGGGGCTAGGGAGGCAAAAAGTAAATGGTAAAAAGCAAAAGCTTCCTCCTTGTCAGGCATTGCCTGGAAGGCATCCTGGAAGGGAAGGCCTCTCGCCTCCCGTGGGGTGGGGTTTTCTGCTGCATCTCGTTAGCTAGGGGTGTGTTATATCATGGCCACCTCTATCTGAAAAAGAGACGGGGATAGAAGTATTTCACTTGCTAGCCTCTGTAGTAGAGTAAGGCAGTAGATAATATGGTTGACCGGATGCTGAGTCAGCTAATCTACAGTAGCTGCCAAGGCAGGTGTTGTCCTAATTTTGCTGATGAGGAATCTAAAGCCGAGAAAAGCCACATGATGGGCCAGAGTTAACTAAAGGAATGTGGACCACAGAAGATACGTCATTCTGTCCTTGTGGAGAATCTGTGCATCATCCTGAGAGGGGTGAAGGGGTACCTTTCTCCAGTGTTCACCTTAGCTTCCTAGGCCTCAATGCCTCCTGCAGGTATCCCCAGACCTTGGATGGGAAGTGTAGACTTAGAGAATTCTTGAGGCTGTCAAATGTAGAGATTGTGAAACTAACGTTCTGATGCTGGAGCATTACCATGGGGATGCACAGGCCACTGTGAGAAGGAATTCAAGAGAAGTATCCATAGCAAGTGCCACCAACATACCAAGGACGCTTGCCTGCAACCTTGCGTGGCACCAGCAAGGAGCATGAGGGCTAACAGAGGATTGTGGTCATTGTTGAGTTGGTGTAGAGGTGGCCTACAGCATTTGGGATAGCTTAAAAGAGAAATGGTGATCAGGTAAATGGCTTGGGAAGGTAGAGGAAGAGTCTTTGTCCCTGCTGGATTGGCTTAGGCTTAAGGGAAGAGTAAAACTGTGGACAAGGAGACCTGGGGTGAATGGTGGTTCCAGTGAGGAACCTTGAAACAGATAAACACTTGATCTATGGCAAAAATAACATTGCAGAGCACTAAGGAAAAGATAACCTCTCCAATAAGAGGTAATCATGCAATCAGGTATTTATGTGGGGGGAAAAATCTGATCCTTATCCTCACACCATCTACAAAAAATGAATTCCAAATGGACTAGAAAATTCCAGATTGACTGGAGTTCTAAAATTAAAGATAGGATAATAAAGTCTTTAAAAGACAACGTAGGAAAATACCTTCATGACCCTCGCAAAGGAAAAAATTTCATAAGACATATAAAAGTACCAGCCATAAAAGAGAAGAATCCTCATCAAAGGCACTATTAAGAGGGTGAAAAAGCAAGTCACAGAATGGGGGAAGAGGAGAGATCTTCCACACATATAATGGACCGTAATGAACACCTACCAATCAATAAGAAAAAGACAACAGAGTTTTAAAAATGGCAAAGTACTTGAACGAGCACGTCACAAAAAAGGAAGTCTAAATGGTGAATATACTTAAGGAAAGGGATTCAATCTTATTAAAATCAAGGAAATGCAAACTAAAGCCACAATGAGATTCTATTACACACCCATCATATGGGTAAATTTTTTAGAAGTCTGGTAGGCACTAGGCATTGGCTAGGGTGTAGTGCAAGGGGAACTCTCTTACACTATTGGCTGGAGTGTAAATTGACACAACCACTTTGGAAAACTGGCATTTCCTAATAAAATATACCCTATGACTCAGAAATTCTTGTACACGAATGTACATGGGAAAGAATGTTCATAGCAGTACTTCCTGAAAAAGCCTCAAATTGGAAAAAACCCACACATCCAGGTGCCTGGTTGGCTCAGTTGGTTAAGCATCTGACTTTGGTTCAGGTCATAATCTCACGGTTCGTGGGTTCGAACCCCTTGTGGGGGTCTGTGCTGACAGCTCAGAGCCTGGAGCCTGCTTTGGATTCTGGGGCTCCCTCTCTCTCTGCAACCCCCCCCCCACCCTCACTCTGTCTTTCTCCCAAAAATAAACATTAAAAAAAAAAAGAAAAAGAAAAAGCCCACACATCCATCAACAGTAGACTGGATAAACTGTGGTATATTCATATGAGAAAATATGATATAGCAACAGATATAAACCCAGCTACCCTAAACATAAATGAATCTCACAAACACAATTTTGATCAAAAACAGCGACATGTGGAGTGCCTGGCTGCCTCAGTCAGTAAAGCATGCGACTCTTGATCTCAGGGTTGGGAGTGCAAGCCCCACGTTGGGCATAGAGTTTACTTAAAAAAAAGAAAAGAAAAAAAAAAGAGCCAGATACAAAGGAGCAAACACTATGTGATTCCATCCATATGACATTTAAAACCTCACAAAACTAAGCTACCTTGTCTAGGCTTGCATGCTTAGGTAGGATGTGATTACCTCTAATGGGATAGTGGGCACCTCTTGCAGGTCAAGGGGATTGGGATTAGGAAGGGGCACGCATAGAGGTGCTTTCAGCGGGTGCTAGAAATACTCTTTCTTGACCTGTCAATTACCTGGGTGATCAGTCGTAAGAAGATTAAAGCCTACAGTTCTTCTTTTATGTTCTTTCCGGGGTATTCTTTAGAATAATAAAATGAAAAAATATATCTTAGCTTAGAAAGGACTTCAAGAGACCCTCTGGTTTAGGTCCACTCCGATAAACAGATCAGGTGTCTTTCACGCCCACTTTCATTTATTTAATTTTTTTTAAGGTTTTATTTTTAAATAATCTCCACAATGTGGGGCTTGAACTCACAACCCCAAGATCAAGAGTCTCACGCTTTTCCGACTGAGCCAGCCAGGCATCCCTTACACCCACTTTCAGATGAGACAACTGAATGTGAGAGCTTTAAATGACTCATCCAAGGCCGTTCATTGGTAGTCATCGGAACCAAGATGAAAACACAGTCCTGCCTCCCAGGTAAAGACTCTTTCTGCTCAGTCCACATATAAGTGGTTCAGTTCAGAAAGGTTTAAGCAACACACTGACGGAGGAGCATTTGTGGGTGGCCTGAGTGATCACTAGGGCAGATGAAAAAGCCTCATCCTTTCTCTAGGGTCCTAGCCTCATGCTGATGGTCCAGGCAGTGTAGCAGCTAGAGCTGGAGAGTAGACCCTGACACTCTTAAGGATTGCGTTCCCATTATTACCCTGCTCTGCTTCACGGTCTCTGGATGGCCCCTCTGCACTTGAAAGCCCTGGCTGATGTGACTAGCTCTTGTGATTGGTATGTTTTATTACTTCTCAGTCAGGAAGGGAACTGCTTAAAAGATATACAGTATACGCTCTGGGAAGGCAGGAACCGTATCAGTCTTATTCACTAGGAACTGTATTCCCAGTGTTTAGCACAAGGCCTGGCACAAAGAAAGAGCTCAAGCAACACTGATTGCTCATTTGGGTTTTTAAAATTTATTTAATTTATATTATTTATTTATTTATTTATTTATTTATTTATTTATTTAGAGAGAGTGTGCATATGTGTGAGTAGGGGAGGGGCAGAGGGAGGGAAAGAATCCTAAGCGGGCTCCACCCAGCGCAGAGTCCTACTGTGGGGCCCTTAATGCAGGGTTGGAGGGGGGGACCTTCCCGTGGGGCTCAAATCTAACCACCCTGAGATCATGACCTGAGCAGAAATCAAGAGTCAGACACTTAACCAACTGAGCTGCTTAGGTGCTCCGAGTGGTCACTTGTTGAATCAATAGTCTAGGAGGGCTGTTGGGGAAGTGAGGTGGGGAAGAGTGGAGCTGAATACAGATCCCATTCCTTACTCAAGGCCATTCAGTCTATGGGCTTTGTAAGCCAACAATGCTTGGTGAAGGAAGAGAGCAATGTAGGCTGTCTGGTCCAAGAAATCACACTTGAGCTGAGTCTTGAACGATAAACAGGAATTAGTAAGTGGAATAGGAAAGGAAGCATGGACAATGGCAGTGATGTAGGGGAACTCTGACCAGTTTGGGGACAGTAATCAATTTGACCTCAGCCAATCGTTTATGTTGGAGTGTCTCAGTAGGAGTTTAGTCAGTAAGTCTCTCTGATATGGCATTCTGCAGGGCTTTGCCCCAGGGCTGCCCCTCGTCATAGCAGAGGCTCTTGCAGGGTGAGGTCATTCCTCTTCTTTGGGGCCCAGCCCAGAGTGCCGCCCTCAGTGGCTTGGCTGAATCCCCCTCTGATCTTCAGGGTCTCGGTCAGCAGTGTTCTTCCCCCTGACCATCTCTGGGTTCCACATGACAGCTCTCCCAGACACCCTGTGTTGCATATTTTACAAGTTGAAGTACACTACTCCATCCTGGCTGTCCCATAGGCCTCAATGCTTCTGCATTCGGTCCCCTTGGCCCCCATATTTTCAGCAATCAATGTAATTAATGTGCTATCTAATTTGTTTTCCTGGAACTGTGATTATGCTCAAGGTATTTCAAAGCTTTTTAGAGTAATTACTGAGAAAAGGCTTGGAGAATATGAACTGTGCGAGTGGAGTGAGCTGTAATCTGGCCCTTAGACACTTAGATATTAAAAATCTCTCTGACTGTGTCTGCTTTCATTTGCATTTCCAAATTTTCAGGTTAGAGGGCCTTTCAGTTGATTGAATAATGGGTTAACGGCATCCTCTCTCTAATTAAATCCAGATTGTCTCTTTGTGAAAGTGCACACTTGATAGTCTCTATCTGGATCATTCTAATTGCATTCTGAGGGTGCCATGGGGGCTGCTTTGAAGAAGTGAATGTCCTGTATGAGGGTTAAAGTTCTATGCAAGAGGGAGGGGAGTAGATCCAGGAATACTTAGAGGCTATCTGGTTCTGCGTGTCGCCATGGCGTAAGACTCAGGAGAGCAGGGACGGGCTCTGTCTTGTTGGCCACCATACACCCTGTGTCTAGAACAATGTTCTCAGTGCTGGCCCTTGATGCTTGATGATTAGTTCTTTTTTAAAAAATTTTTTTAAACGTTTATTTATTTTTGGGACAGAGAGAGACAGAGCATGAACGGGGGAGGGGCAGAGAGAGAGGGAGACACAGAATCCAAAACAGGCTCCAGGCTCCGAGCTGTCAGCACAGAGCCTGACATGGGCCCTGAACTCACGAACTGTGAGATCATGACCTGAGCCGAAGTCGGATGCTCAACTGACTGAGCCACCCAGGCGCCCCTTGATGATTACTTCTTGAACAAATGAATGAGTGAATAAATGAGTTACAGTTGTGTTGTCATACTGACAACCTGCTGGAGTAGTCTGGATGGTCAGTCACTTGGGTAGTTTTAAGCCCATATTGAACCTAGAGCAAGAGAAGTTTCTGGACATAGGAGAAACTAGGCTTCAGAGCCTATATCTCTTTAAGTATACATTCCCACAATCAGCCTTCTGTTGTGACCAGGTAGGCCATCTCCTGCACAAACACTTACCTTGCTGATAGTCATCTCATTTCTATGCTAGTTATTCCATATGTCAAAAACTTTTTTTTAATGTTTTTATTTATTTTTGACAGAGAGAAAGAGAGAGCTTGAGAGGGGAAGGGCCAGAGAGAGAGGGAAGCACAGAATCTGAAACAGGCTCCAGGCTCTGAGCTGTCAGCACAGAGCCCGATGTGGGGCTCGAACTCACAAACCGTGAGATCATGACCTGAGCCGAAGTTTGATGCTTAACCGACTGAGCCACCCAGGCACCCCTCAAAAACTTTTATATGATGTTCTCTCCTAGTACCAATTCTAGGAGATCTAAAACCTGTGGCTGCTCCCTCTAGACATGCATCTCTGTGCTTAAGTCTTGTCTTTTTTTTCTTAACACTAATTATAGTCCTTGACTACAGAGAAAGGCTCCACATTGTGGTGGGGAAAGTATTCTGGGTATGTTCACTACAAACACTTACACATAAAATATAACAAATGTCATTTTTTAGAATGTATGGTCAAGCTTACAAGAAAGAAGAGTGGATCTTTCATTACCATCAAGGGAACTCATACCAATGAGTTACTATTCCATACACACTAGGATGACTATAATAATTAGGGGGAAAAAAACAGAAAATAAGAGCTGGTGAGGATGTGGAGAAATTAGAACACTTATACATTACTGGTGAGAATATAAAATGGCACAACCGTTGTGGAAAGAGTGTTGGTTTCCCCGTCCCCAAATTAAATATAGAATTTAATTCCCAGCGATTCAACTCAAGGGAATTGAAAAATACATGTTCAGATGAAAACTTGTACACAAATGTTCATAAGAGCACTATTCATAATAGTCAAAAAGTGAAAACAACCTAAATGTTCATCAGCTCATGAATGCATAAATGGAAGTCTCACAACAGAACATTAATACACTTCTCTCAGGTCACTTTTCCCAGCACAAAAGTCAATGACCAGGTGTACTGCATACAGCTTTGTCTACTAGAAGGTTTATGGTGTTGAGTGGTAATGGGTCAGCAGCCTGTTTATGGCTCACAGAAACAAATCAAGGCATTCCATTTAGGAACCTGACCCAGTTTTTTCCTGCCTACATTATACAGAACTTCTCATGAGGCCTTAGGTCTGAGCAGGTGTCGTGGCAACAGAGGGCATGGAGGTGGCATGGAGATTTGAAACACCTGATCATGTAAGTTTTTTGAACTCTCCAGTTTTGTTTGAGCACAGTTCCACCATATGATTGATTGCTGCTGTGCTTCTCAAGCTTATGACCTGGTGGATGTGACAGGATCCAACTCATGAAGGTGAGATCCAGTTACGTAGTCACCTGATGCCCCATGATTATACACTCAGTCCCTGCCCAAGCTCAGTGGCATGCCAGGAGCTGTCGCTTGAATGATGGATAGCTGTCTGCTGCAGATAGCCTTGCTCCAGAACCTTAGCTGTTCGTGGCGCTACTCCCCTAATACAACTTGCTGGAGATTCTGCACAGCACCCTTAACTACCACAGAGATCCTTAGCCCCATTGATCCTGCTGGGTTATATGATTCTAGAGGCTTTTGCTACAGCCTGGATCTGCTGAAGACTCCTGTCTTACTCTGGGCCCCACGCAAACCCAGTGGCTTTCTGACTCATCTGATGAATAGGATTTAATAATAGTCCCATGGTATGCTCTGTCTCTAAAATCCAACAAGGCTTCTCAAGGACTGCGCCTCCTTTTTTATGCCAGGGGGTACAAGGCACAATAGTTTCTCCTTTCCTTTGGAGGGGATATTCCAGCATGTCCCAGACTATTGGACACCTGAATGCTTAATAGGTGTGTTAGGCCCCCTAAATTTTTCTAGGATTTATCTCCCACCCTTTGGTACTCAGGTGTCTCACCAGGGCTTCCAGGATACTTCTCATTCCCACTTGCCAGCTTTGATTAATGTGATTTCATCAATATAGTAGACCAGCATGAAGTTCTGTGGAATGTCAAGATGATCAAGGTCACTTTAAACTGTGTTGTGACAGGGGCGCCTGGGTGGCTCAGTCGGTTAAGCGTCCAACTTAGGCTCAGGTCATGATCTCACGGTTTGTGGGTTCGAGCCCCGCACCAGGCTCTGTGCTGACAGCTCAGAGCCTGGAGCCTGTTTCAGATTCTGTGTCTCCCTCTCTCTCTGCCCCTCCCCCACTCGTGCTCTGTCTCCCTCTGTCTCAAAAATAAATAAACATTAAAAAAAAATTAAACTATGTTGTGACAGACAGTAAGAGAGTTGATCTAGCTCTGGGTCAAGACATTGAATGTGTACTGCTGTCTGTCCTAGAAAATGCAAACTGCTGTTGATCCATTTTCCTGATGGAGATTTAAAATAACACATTCACCAGCTCAGTAGATGCATACCAAGTAGCATAGTCTGTGTTGATCTCACTAAAGATGCTGTATTTGGCACAACAGTTGGGATTGGGACCACCACTTGTTTAAGTTTATGGTAATCCACCATAATTCACCTTGATTCATTTGATTTTTAGGTCCTTTACAGCAGCATTAATCTCTGCTATCCCACAGGATACAGTATTACTTCTAATTTACTATCTTGGTTTGAGGGCAGTAGCATAGTGGGCTTCCATTTTGCCTTACATACCATAATAGCTCTTACCCTACAAGCCAGGGAACCAGCTGCTGAGTATATCCATCTCAATTATGCAATTAGAGACAGATAAAATGGACTTGGACTAGGACTCCACGTAACACCTGGCCTCCGTATACGCCATCCCTAAGCATAGGGACTATGATGGCATTTGGGGGTCCCCATAGTATCAGTGTCAGCTCAGATCCCATAAAAAACAGCCTTCAAAGATCTGGATATTCCCTTGCACTCAGTGTACAATGACTCTGTTGCAAGACTGTAGGTCTCTTTGAAGGAAGAATTGGAAGAATCTCTGCTACATAAACTTGATGTGACATTGCACATTGTTCTTCTTCAAGGGGCCCAGCCCCCTCCTATCAAGTGCTCTAAAAACTGGCTCAGTTAAGAAATCATGATATTTGGGGCGCCTGGGTGGCGCAGTCGGTTAAGCATCCGACTTCAGCTCAGGTCACGATCTCGCGGTCCATGAGTTCAAGCCCCGCGTCAGGCTCTGGGCTGATGGCTCAGAGCCTGGAGCCTGTTTCCGATTCTGTGTCTCCCTCTCTCTCTGCCCCTCCCCCGTTCATGCTCTCTCTCTGTCTCAAAAATAAATAAACGTTAAAAAAAAAATTAAGAAAAAAAAGAAATCATGATATTTTTCCATTGCAACCAACCTTTCGTTCACTCTTTCTTGATTTTTTGATCATAGGATTTAAGCAACGTCCTCGCTGGTTGTCCATTTATCTCACTCCTAGAAACATTGTCTGTTAGCCATTGTCCTGATCCCCCAAGATCAAGGCCCTTGATTTCCATCTGATCTTGTTGTTCATTATGATAATTACACTCACATGGTATCTGACAGTTAAGTGCTACTTCCTGGCCTCCCTGTTCTCGAATTCTATCATCTCATTGACATGGGGACCCCAGGTCCACAGCAGCATCTCATACCATCAACCCTGGCCTACAGAAGACAGGAAACACTGAGCCACTTCGTTAGCACATTCCTTATTTCTTTAGTGGAGGAAGTATTTTCAGAGCCTTCCCAGGGAATATAGTCACCTGAGAGCTCTCTGGTATTACATAATAAATCCATTTTAACATGCTTATCCTTCTAAGGTTTGGGTTTTTTTTTAATTGACGTAGTTGACCTACAATATTAGTTTCAGGTTTACAACATAGTGATTTGACATTTATATACATTACAAAATGATCACCATGATATCTAGTTACCCTCTGTCACCATACAAAGTTATTACAATATTACTGACTGCATTCCCTATCCTGAGCTTTTCATCCCTGTGACTCCTTTGTTTCATAACTGGAACTTTGTACCTCTTAATCGCCTTTACTTATTTTGCCCACTCCTCCACCCCCTCCAGCAACCACCAGTTTGTTCTCCTGTATTTCTGAGTCTATTTCTATTTTGTCTTGTTTTTTAATTTTTATTTCTATTTCATTTGTTTTGTTTTTTAAATGCACATAAAAATGAAGTCGTTCAGTATCTGTCTTTCTCTGTCAGACTTATTTCACTTAGCATAATAACCTCTAGGTCCATCCATGTTGTTTCAAAGGGCAAGATCTCATTCTCTTTTATGGCTGAGTAATATTCCATAATGTGTGTATATATTACATCTTCTTTATTGCTAGATGAAGGTTGCTTCCATATCTTGGCTATTGTAAGTATTGCTGCAGTAAACATAGGGGTGCATATATCTTTTCAAGTTTTTTTTTCCACAGAAAGATATCCAGAAGTGGAATTGCTGGATTGTATGGTAGTTCCATTTTTATTGTGGAGGCAATCTCCATACTGCTTTCCATGGGGGCTGCACCAATTTATACTCCTACCAACATTGCACAAGGGTTCCCTTTTCACCACATCCTCTCCAATACTTGTTATTTCTTGTCTGCTTTGATAATAGCCATTCTGAAATATGTGAGGTGATGTTTCATTGTGGTTTTGATTTTCATTTCCCTGATGATGAGTGCTGTTGAGCATCTTTTCACATGTCTGGGGGTCATCTGTGTGTCTTCTTTGGGAAAATGTTTATTCTGGTCTGCAGCCCATTTTTTAATCAGATTGTTTTTTGGTATTGTTTTTTTTTTTTTTTTAATGTTTATTTACCCATTTTTGAGTGGGGGGAGAGAGAGAGAGAGAGAGAGACAGCACAAGTAGGGGAGGGGCAGAAAGAGAGGGGACACAGAGAATCCAAAGAAGGCTCTGAGTTCTAAGCTGTCAGCTTAGACAGCTTGCCGATGCAGGCTTGAACCCACAAACTTTGAGATCATGACCTGAGCCGAAGTCAGATGCTTAATCAACTGAGCCACCCAGGCGCTTCAACACTCTAGTGTTGAGCTGTTGTTGTTGTTTTTTAACCTCCTCTTTAATACTCTGCTGAGGCATCCCCACCTTATTTCCTATAGACCATCATTGGTTTCAAGCTTCAATTAATCAATCCATGTGAAGACCTCCTCCAGGATGGTTGTTGAAAAGTCCCTTGCCAGGATGTTAAATTTGAAGTCATGGAAGTGTGTCTGTATCATTAAATCTTGCATACCAGATTTATATTTCAAGCTCTTTTGTCCAGCAATCCTGAAGTCCATTCTCACCTATATATTTTTTTCACACATTTGCTGTGTCCTATGTCTCTTTCGGGGAAATAATCCCTTTTATTCCACAGCAAGGACAATACTTCCCAAATGAAGCCAAGCTGAGACCTGACCACAGTTATCAATCCAGGTGGCAACGGGAGGCTAGTTGTTCTGGCAAATGGGCGGCACCTCTGCTGACCCAGAGGATTCTAGGTTCTCAAAGACATCTACCCAAATATCCCTATCCCATGTGTCAGAGTCCTGATCTCACCTTACCAGGGCCCTGATTTCATCACAGACTTGTTAGGGCTGTGAATTCATCTTCCTTTGCAATCAAATCTTGGCCTGATTTTTTAGCACAATCTGTCTCCTCTATCTGGAGGAGATGAAGGTCACTTGAAACATTGCCATGCAGGCCCTATGACCTTCATTATGTGTCTTGATTTGATAGTAGGCTGACGTGAGCTTGCTATATTTTTTTTTCTTCAGGTTTCTATGGAGTTAACAGACAACCAACTCTGCATTCAGATGTAAGAAACAAATAACCCAATTCAAACTGGCTTGAAAAATGAAGGGGATTTATGGGCTTACATGACTGAAAAGGCCAGTGGTAGGGTAAGCCAAAACATAGCTGATGTGGTTCAGAGATTCAGCAATGCCATTCCCCTTCAGGGATCTGTGTCCTTCTCTCTCTCTGCTC
Source organism: Puma concolor (assembly GCF_028749965.1). Lineage (NCBI taxonomy): Eukaryota > Metazoa > Chordata > Mammalia > Carnivora > Felidae > Puma > Puma concolor. Next base: position 116,640,655 of record NC_141672.1, read on the forward strand.
TGCCTTCCTAGGCTCCAGCTTTAACCCAAGGCTGGCTCCCTTCATGGTGCCCAAACGGCTACAGAAGTTCCAGGTTTTGCATTTACCTATCATGCGGCTCCAGAGAGAAGACCTCTCTCCTGGTATCTCTTTCAGAAGAAGAAATTTCTTTCTCATATGATTCAGACAACTAACACCTGAGTCTCCTTGACCAGATTGTGTCACATCTCCATCTCTGAATCATTATCCTGATTATCTCAGAATAGACAGGGCCAATCCAAAGCAGATGGGCTATAATGGGGAGGGGTAGATACCTGGAAAAAAAAAAAGTCTGGGTATTGCTAGAATGTTGGCTAGGCATCTAACAAATAAATGTCTTTAAGTGTATTCTAATTTTTTTACAATGAGCTTGTATTTCTTTGGGAACTTTAGAAACCGTAAATGTGAAAATGTTCTTTTATCCTCATAATAGTGTTCCATATGCAGCAAAAAGTAACAAACCTCTTTCTCTAGCCTTTTCCATAGTAATATATAGAATAAGCCCAGCATTCTGAAATCAGCCTTGATAATGATCTTGATAATACTGTTAGGGATGATATTCAACATATTAATGAGCAGTATGGCACAGTTATCGATAAATCTGAGGGGTCACGTGATCAAGCAGGGGGTCACTGGTCATCACACTGCATCAGTGACTTCGGCCACTATTAGAGATGCTACCGCAGAGCAGTTGCCATCAGCTCAGAGTGTCACATATAACTGTCCAATCCACCCTTAGCCACCAGTATCGGGTGCCCATAGCCAGGGGATCCTCACTGACACCCAGCCCTGGGCCGGGACAGAGGGATTCCCCACCTCCACAAGTTCAAGGGAGGTCAGGACTATCATTGTGAAACACCAAAAGAAACACACGCTCAAGGGAACAAAAAGAAAACTCAGCAAAAGCCTCCCTGGTCCTCTGTTTCATTTAGTGAAGAGACGCAACATGGGAGTCAAGACACACCAAGGTCAAAACGAGCCTGATCATCGATTTACAGCTGTGTCACTTTGGACAAGCCCCTCTTCCTTGCCAACCTTCAGTGTTCGCACCTATAGAGTAATTCAAGAATTGCTTTGAAAATGGTCTATGAACACTTAGAAGTAGTATGAATAAGGCATCTAGCTCAGTGCTAGACACTTCAGTTAGTCATTTGGTTAATCGATGATAAGTATCACTTCTTAGCATCTCAAAGAGACGGGCTGAAAAGCCTCAGACACCCCAAGGGCTTACAAACATCCTTGTAGGAAGATTAGCTCTCTGATTTCTGACATAAGGAAACTCAGCCACTGGCCTCTCCATAATTTCACCCCCATTTTGGGCTTGAACCATCCATTCATCCATGCTGCCCCTGTCTCTATAAATATCTTGGGCTGTCAGCCACTAGGGCTGGAAACTGCTCTTCCCGAGCTGGAATCTCTAACAGCTCAACCTCCACAAGCTGTTCATGAGTTATTTCAAGGGACATTTTGCTGTCAATCACTTATCCTTGAAGTGGACTGCACAGGCCTGCTCTGCACCCAGAAGCATGAGGGGGTGGGAGCAACATTTGCTTCTTGGGAATTAGCACACTAGTTCATGACCTATAACAGGAAGTCGAGAAAAGGCCTGTGATGCTAAACAAGGAAAGGAAACTATTCTTACCAAGAGCTCCATACATGTCAGGCACTATGTTACCTTTCAGAATCCTCATAAGAATCCTGGAAGGCAGGTAATAGATTCCCATCTTACAGGTGAAGAAACTGAGGCTCAAAAATGCTAACTTGTCTGGGGTGCCTGGGTGGCTCAGTCGGTTAAGAGTCTGACACTTGATTTCAGCTCGGTTCTTGACCTCAGATTCATGAGTTCAAGCCCCACATTGGGCTCTGTACTTAGCATGAACCCTACTTTCAAAAAAAATGCTACCTTGTCCATCTGGTAAGGGGAGGAGTTTCCCTAGGGCTCTTTTTTTTTTTTTAATGTTTATTTATTCTTGAGAGAGAGAAACAGAGTGCAAGAAGGGGAAGGGTAGGGAAAGAGGGAGACACAGAATCTGAAGCAGGCTCCAAGCTCTGAGCTGTCAGCACAGAGCCCAACATAGGGCTCGAACTCATGAACCGCGATATCATGACCTGAGCCAAAGCTCGACGCTTAACCAACTGAGCCACCCAGGCACCCTTCAAACCTATGGCTTTTTGACTATGAAGTTCTTCCAGTATTTCTCAGAGGTGGTGCTGTCGTATTTGGGGCAGGATTATTTTTTTTACTGCACAATGTTTAGCAACTCTGGTCCCTGGGCATTAAGTCAATAACATCTCTGGGTCACTGTAGCAACTAAAATTACCTCTGCACATTTTCAAACCTCGCCTTGTAGAGGTGGGGTACCCCAGGCTAAGGACTACTTAGATAGATAGATAGATAGATAGATAGATAGATAGATAGATAGATAGATAGATAGACAGACAATCTATAATGGATCTACCTGTAATAGATAGAACAACATCCTGTTTCAGAACAGGATTCTGACAGAGGGTATGAGGAGAAAGGCAGCTTTGCAGACGTGGCTGTGAGGGCTCTCACCTAGCATGGAAATAAAATACACCTGTGAATCTGAGTATGTGTGTTTCTACCTGAAGTTAATGATGTTCCTTTGTGCATGGTGTGGGCATGCAAATGATTATGCACATGCATGCGGTGTGCCTTTGAGCATGCGCAGGAGTGCTCAGGTCCCAGTGACCTGGCCCCCTCCTCTCTTCCTCCACGTTCAGTCAGTTTCTACTGTCCTGGTGAGTCTCACTCCTAAATATATCTCACACCCATTCCCACCACACTGCTCTACATCAAAACTCTTCATGTCTCCTCGGGGCCATTGCAACGACTGCCTCTAGTAGCAGATAGCACCAACTCATTCTCCACACCGCTGCCAGCACGATCTTTCTAAATGGCAAATCAGACTACATCACTCTCTAGCTCAAAATTCCTCTGTCATTGCCATTGCCTATAGCAGTTTTAGACGCAGACCCTGTATCTAAATGAAATCTTCACACAGAAGTGCAGTATGTAAAACAGATAAATGCAGGACCACTCTGTTGAATTATGTAGACTCCTAAGTGAGGCATACAAGGTCTTTCCTGATCTGTCCCCTGCCGACCTCTCTAGCAACATCTCTTAACTCTACAGAATCAGTATTGCTTGGTAGCTACATATGAGGACTCTGGAACCAAGCTTTCCGCATTCAAATCCTTTGCCACTTACTAGCTGTATAAACTTGGGCACACTGTTTTACCTCTCTGTGCCTGGGTTTCCTTCTTGATAAAACACAGTTAATAGAACATCATGGGCTTCTTTTAAGGATTAGATTAGTTTATATTTGTGAAGCACTTAAAATAGTTTCTGGCACATAGTAAGCACTTAGTGAATGTTAGCCCTTGTGACCTTCTTTATATCTCACCGGTGCTCTAAACTTCTACAAGTTCCCTGAAATGTTATGCTACCCCACCCTCCCTTGCTTTTCACTCTGTACACATATGTGGGCAGGTGTGCAGGGCTTGGCTACAAGACCTGGAGTCATGAGGCTTCTTGAGAAAGGAAGTAATTTTATTGTAAGAACACATGGAGACTGAATCTGGCGTCAGAAAAAGCTATCCAGGATTTAAGGAGGCTCTAGGCACCAGGTGCTCTCACCAGATCTCCACTTCTCTCTGGAGAATCTCTCTTCATCATCCTTCTGCACTGACTGGGCAGTCCAATCTGTACTCTTCAAATTCTTGGGGGGACGGGTCCAATCTGATTGGCCAAATTCATTTTCCAGTGCTTCCTAACTGGGTAAAGCCCTTTGTGCCCAGCTACTTCGTAGGACATTACCTTCTTGTCATGAAGCCATCTCTGGTCCAGTCAGTGGCCACCATGCTTCAGAGAATGACTTCGCTTCTCTTCTCTGAGCTAAGTGTGGTAGATGAGGCAGTGCGGCTGGAAGGGGCATTATGATCAGGCCTCTATAACATCGTGTAACCTCCACTAGAATGACCTCCTTCCCACTTACCTGCCTGGCAAACTTTTTATTTACCTATCAAGTTTCCACTCAAGGACTACTTCCTTGGTCTCTCTTCGCTGGTTTTCCCAGGCAGAATGGGGTGCTGTGTTTACACATGTAGGACCTGAGTATCAACATCTGTAAACATCTCTGGAGGCCTGGTCTTATCAGCATCTATATTTCTGTTGGCCCATCTTTTTTTTTTTAAAACAACTGATATATAATTGGGGTTCCTGGGTGGTTCAGTCAGTTAAGCGTCTGACTTCAGCTCAGGTCATGTTGTCGCGGTTTGTGGGTTCCAGCCCCTCGACAGGCTGTCAGTGTGGAGCCTGCTTTGGATCCTGTGTCTCCCTCTCTCTCTCTACCCCTTCTGGGGCACTCTCTCTCTTGGAAATAAATAAACATTAAAAAATTTTTTTAATTGACATACAACATTGTATTAATCTTAAGTGCACAACATGCCTGTCTTTTCACAGGAATTCCTCGTGTACCTGGCACACAGTGGTGATTGACTAAGAATTTTAGTAGATGGATGAAAGGAATCTGGATATGTATGCAAAAGAAGGTAAATTTCAGTCCTTGTTTGTTTTCTTTATTGAAATTGTGTCTCTTCTTCAGAACTAAGACAAGTTCATACTGAAAAGAAGACATAGATGTTGTTTCTATGACATTTTCAAACCTTCTTTTACTACCTGGAGGCACAATTTTCTCTCGTGTCTGATTTCTCTGCTTCCTCCAGTTGGGATGTCCTTCAAAGGATCTTCTTGTCTAGCCCTTGTATACCTGGTGAACTACTATTCACCCTTGAATAAGCCCTCACATGTTAGCTTCTCTAGGAACATCCCCTTGACCTCCTCCTCCTCCCAATATTGATACTTCATTCCTTCTTGCTCAGCACTAAGTTTGTGTGGTATCCTATAGCCACTTTTGTGTTTATTACATAGAATGGAGGGGTGCCTGGGTGGCTTGGTCGGTTAAGCATCCGACTTCGGCTCAGGTCATGATCTCGCAGTCCGTGAGTTCGAGCCCCGCATCGGGCTCTGTGCTGACAGCTCAGAGCCTGGAGCCTGTTTCAGATTCTGTGTCTCCCTCTCTCTGTGACCCTCCCCCGTTCATGCTCTGTCTCTCTCTGTCTCAAAAATAAATAAACGTTTAAAAAAAAAAAAGAATGGAGATGTATTTCCTTATATATTTGTGGTTTTTTGCCTAGAAAGGAACTCACCGAAGGTAAGAAGAGGGACTTATTCCTCTTTACAGCTCCCACGCATCCAAGATAGTCCTAGGAATGGAGTAAATGCCCAATACACGTTTATTGATTGAATGAATGAATAAGTGAATAAATGCACAGGGTGCACAGCTATTCCAAGATGGCAGAAAATCCCTTTGTTATAGCTTAGTCTTTGAAATATGATTTTCTTGCTGCAGACCTCCCTTTCCATCATGTTTCATTCAGACTAAAGCTACTTTTCTCATAGTTTTCACAATTTCCCTGAGTATATTTCAACTGACTAATGGGGGTGAGGGTACCCAAAGTTATTTGCTAATGTGCCACTGTAAACAACTAAGACCTACTATAAACCTCTCTAAAGTGGTTTTGTATGATTGCTTTGCCCAAAGAAGATCTTTGTACTCACATTTGGAAATGTGAAATTCCTCTGGTATCCCTGGTTTCTTCGTGTTTCCCCCATCCTCTGTTACCTTCCTGCCATTTCTAGGTCTGACAAATGTGCATTATGCAAAATGCCAAGACATCTCAGCAAGAAGCATGTTTTAAAGCAAAGAGAAGCTTCTTCTCAATGCTTGTTAGCTCAAAAACACCGATGCTTCACACCGTGCCTGAAAATAAATTCCAGATGTATTAAAGACCTAATTGTGAAATCAAACTTTAAAACTATGAGGGGAGGGGCGCCTGGGTGGCTCAGTTGGTTAAGCGGCTGACTTTGGCTCAGGTCATGATCTCGCGGTCTGTGAGTTTGAGCCCCATGTCGGGTTCTGTGCTGACAGCTCAGCCTGGAGCCTGTTTCAGATTCTGTGTCTCCCTCTCTCTGACCCTCCCCTGTTCATGCTCTCTCTGTCTCTCCCTGTCTCAAAAATAAATAAAAAATGTTAAAAAAAAAAATAAAGGTTAAAACTATGAGGGGGGACAATAAATAAATATCATGAACCTCCATGAAAATAAGGATCTCTTAAGACACAGGGGCACCTGGATGGCTCAGTTGGTTAAGCGTCCAACTCTTGATTTCATCTCAGGTCATGATCTCAAGTTTCATAGGATCAAGCCCCGAATCAAGCTCGGCACTGACATCATGGAACCTGTTTGGGATTTTCTCTCTCCCTCACTCTCTGCCTCTCCCCCACTCATGCTCTCTCTCTCTCTCTCAAAATAAATAAAAAGACATAAAAAAATTACAAACTATAAAGGAAAAAATATCTTTTTGCAAGTAACCTGGCAATTTCTAATAAAGTTGGGAATGTATGCATTAGGTGACTGAGCAATTCTACTTTTAGGTTTACACCCTAGAGAATAACTTACACATGGTCACATGGAAATATATAAAAGAATAAAGCAAGATTCTTTTGTAATCATAAAAAATTTGGAAACCTTTTATGTCATAGCTTAGATTCCCCCCACAAGCAGAAGTAAGACAAAGTCTTGCATGCAAGTGATCCCAGGAAATAGAGATGGGGGGATGGGGAAAGTGTAAGGGAGAAGAGGAAAAACCAATCCAAGAGTATTTATCTAGCCAGTCACCACTGTAGAGAACTCTAGTGGGGCTCCATCCTACTAGAGATCTCTTTGGGAACCATATAGAAAGCACTATGGGAATCGTTTGCCCCAGAGATAGAAGACGAGCACATTTATTCATGGGCTTCCAACTACCATTGGTCAAGGGTTGCCCTATGGGGTGTTAACTCTCTTGCATTTCTAGGCTGTACACAGGTCACAATGGCTGAGTAGGATCCCACTGGAGCTCCCAGATTGTCCTTATCTTTTCTTTTTTTTTTTGAAGATTTTATTTATTTGTTTGTTTGTTTACTTATTTATTTTTAATTTACATCCAAGTTAGTTAGCATATAGAGCAATTATGATTTCAGGAGTAGAATCCAGTGATTCATCACCTACATATAACACTCAGTGCTCATCCCAGCAAGTGTCCTCCTTAATGCCCCTCACCCATTTAGCCCATCCCCCCCCCCACCAAAAACCCCTCCAGCAACCCTCAGTTTGTTTTCTGTATTTAAGACTCTCTTACGTTTTGTTCCTCTCTGTTTTTGTATTATTTTTGCTTCCCTGCCCTTACGTTCATCTGTTTTTTATCTTAAATTCCACATATGAATGAAGTCATATATTTGTCTTTCTCTGACTGACTTATTTCACTTAGCATAATACACTCTAGTTCCATCCACGTTGTTGCAAATGGCAAGATTTCATCCTTTTTGATTGCCAAGTAATATTCCATTGTGTGTGTATATATATATCACATCTTCTTTATCCATTTATCAGTTAAAGGAAATTTGGGCTATTTCTATACTTTCACTATTGATAGTGCTGTTATAAACATTTGGGTGCATATGCCCCTTCGAAACAGCACTGCTATATCCTTTGGATAAATACCTAGTAGTGCAATTGCTGGGTCATAGGGTAGTTCAATTTTTAATTTTTTGAGGAACCTCCATACTGTTTTCCAGAGTGGCTGTACTAGTTTGCATTCCCACCAGCAGTGCAAAAGAGATCCTCTTTCTCCACATCCTTGCCAACATCTGTCATTGCTTGGATTGTTAATTTTAACCATTCTGACTAGTGTGAGGTGATATCTCAAGGTGGTTTTGATTTGTATTTTCCTGATGATGAGTAATGTTGAGCATTTTTTCATGTGTCGGTTAGCCATCTGGATGTCTTCTTTGGAAAAGTGTCCATTCATGTCTTTTGACCATTTCTTCACTGGATTATTTGTTTTTTGGGTGTTGAGTTTGATAAGTTCTTTATAGATTTTGGCTAACCCTTTATCTGGTATGTCACTTGCAAATATTTTTTCCCATTCTGTTGGTTGCCTTTTAGTTTTGCTGATTGTTTCCTTTGCTGTGCAGAAGTTTTTATCTAGATGAGGTCCCAATAGTTCATTTTTGCTTTTGTTTCCCTGGCCTCCAGAGACATGTTGAGTAAGAAGTTGCTGCGGTCGAGGTCAAACAGGTTGTTGACTGCTGTCTCCTCTAGGGTTTTGATGGCTTCTTGTCTCGTATTTAGGTCTTTATTCTATTTTGAGTTTATTTTTGTGTATGGCGTAAGAAAGTGGTCCAGCTTCATTCTTCTGCATGTTGCCATCCAGTTTTCCCAACACCATTTGCTGAAGACACTGACTTTTTTCCACTGGATATTCTTTCTTGCTTTGTCAAAGATTAGTTGGCCATACATTTGCGGGTCCATTTCTGGGTTCTCTATTCTGTTCCATTGATCTATATGTCTGTTTTTGTGCCAGTACCATACTGCCTTGATTACAGCTTTGTAATACATCTCGATGCCTCCAGCTTTGTTTTTTTTTTTTTTTTTTTTCTTCAAGATTGCTTTGGCTATTTGAGCTCTTTTGTGGTTCCATACAAATTTTAGGATTATTTGTTCCAGCTCTGTGGAAAATGCTGGTTTTATTTTGATAGAGATTGCATAGAATATGTAGATTGCTTTGGTTAGTATCGACATTTTAACAATATTTGTTCTTCCAAACTATGAGCATGGATTTTTTTTTCCATTTTTTTGTGCCTTCTTCAATTTCTTTCACAAGATTTCTATAGTTTTCAGTGTATAGTTGGTTAAGTTTATTCCAAGTTATTTTATGGTTTTTGGTGCAACTGTAAATGGGATCAATTCCTTGATTTCCCTTTCTGCTGCTTCTTTATTGGTGTATAGAAATGCAACCGATTTCTGTGCATTGATTTTATATCCTGTGGCTTTGCTGAATTCATGGATCAGTTCTAGCAGTTTTTTGGTGGAATCTTTTGGGTTCTCCACATAGGGTATCATGTCATCTGTGAAGAGTGAAAGTTTGACTTCCTCCTTGCTGTTTTGGATGCCTTTTATTTCTTTGTGTTGTCTGATTGCTGAAGCTAGGACTTCCAACACTATGTTGAATAATAGTGGTGAGAGTGGACATCCTTGTCGTGTTCCTGGCCTTAGGGGGAAAGTTCTCAGTTTTTCTCCGTTGAAGACGTTAGCGGTGGGTCTTTTGTATGTGGCTTTTATGATCTTGATATATGGTCCTTCTATCCCTACTTTCTTGAAGGATTTTATCAAGAAAGGATGCTGTATTTTGTCAAATGCTTTCTCTGCATCTATTGAGAGGATCATATGGTTCTATTCTTTGTTTTATTAATGTGATATATCACATTCATTGATTTGCAGATATTGAACCAGACTTGCATCCCAGGTATAAAATCCCACTTGGTCATGGTGAATAATTCTTTTAATATATTATTGAATCCTGTTGGCTTGTATCTTGTTGAGAATTTTTGCATCCGTGTTCACCAGGGAAATTGGTCTGTAGTTCTCCTTTTTAGTGGGGTCTTTGGTTTTAGAATCAAGGTAATGCTGGCCTTGTAGAATACGTTTGGAAGTTTTCCTTCCATTTCTAATTTTTTAACAGTCCAAGAGAATAGGTGTTAACTCTTCTTTAAATGTTTGGCAGAATTCCCCTGGAAAGCCATCTGGCCCTGGACTCTTGTTTTTTGGGAGATTTTTTATTACTAATTCAATTTATTTACTGGTTATGGGTCTGTTCACATTTTCTATTTCTTCCTGTTTCAGTTTTGGTAGTTTATATGTTTCTAGGAATTTGTCCATTTCTTCCAGATTGCCTGTTTTATTGGCATATAATTACTCATAATATTCTCTTATTATTGTTTGTATTTCTGCAGTGTTGGTTGTGATCTTTCCTCTTTCATTCTTGACTTTATTTATTTGGGTCCTTTCCTTTTTCTTTTTGATCAAACTGGCTAGGGGTTTATCAATTTTTTAAATTCTTTTAAAGAACCATCTCCTGGTTTCATTGATCTGTTCTACAGTTTTTTTTTAGTTGTGATAGCATTGATTTCTGCTCTAATCTTTATTATTCCCCATGTTTTGCTGGTCTTGGGTTTTATTTGCTGGGTTTTTTTTCTAGCTTTTTAAGGTGTAAGTTTAGGTTGTGTGTCTGAGGCCTGGATTGCTATATACTTCCCTCTTATGACTGCCTTTGCTGCAGAGGTTTTGGACTGTTGTGCTATCATTTTCATTGGCCTCCATGTACTTTTTACCTTCCTCTTCGATTTCATGGTTGACCCATTCATTCTTTAGTTGGATGTTCTTTAATCTCCAAGTATTTGTTGTCTTTCCAAATTTTTCCTTGTGGTTGTTTTCAAGTTTCATAGCATTGTGGTCTGAAAATCTGCATGGTATGGTCTCAATCTTTTTATATTTGTTGAGGGTTGATTTGTTTCCCAGTATGTGATCTGTTCTGGAGAATGTTCCATGTGCACTCGAGAAGAATGTGTATTCCGCTGCTTTAGGATGAAATGTTCTGAATATATCTGTTAAGTCCGTCCGGTCCAGTGTGTCATTCAAAGCCATTGTTTCATTGTTGATTTTCTTTTCAGATGATCTTTCCATTGCTGTAAGTGGGGTGTTGAAGTCTCCTACTATTATGGCATTATTATTAATTAGTCTCTTTATATTTGTAATTAATTGATTTATATATTTGGGTGCTTTACGTTGGGGGTATAAATGTTTACAATTATTAGATCTTCTTGGTGGATAGACCCCTTAAGAGTGATATAATGCCCTTCTTCATCTCTTGTCATAGTCTTTATTTTAAAATCTGGTTTGTCTGATGTAAGTATAGCTACTCCAGATTTCTTTTGGCGTCCATTAGCATGATAGATCGTTCTCCATCCCCTTACTTTCAATCTGAAGGTGTCTTTAGGTCTAAAATGGGTTTCTGGTAAACAGCATATAGTTAGATTTTGTTTTCTTATCCATTCTGATGCCCTATGTCTTTTGATTGGAACATTTAGTCCATTGACTTTTAGAGTGAGTAGTGAAAGATAATGAATTTAGTGTCATTGTGTTGCCTGTAGAGCTGGAGTTTCTGGTGGTGTTCTCTAGTCTTTCCTAGTCTTTGTTGCTTTTAGTCTTTTTTTGTTTTGTTTCATCTTCCCCCCCCTCAGAGAATCCCCCTTAAAATGTCTTGCAGGGCTGGTTTAGTGGTTCTGAATTCCTTTATTTTTTGTTTGTCTGGGAAACTCTTTATCTCTCCTATGTTATTTTATTTTTTTTAACATTTATTTATTTTTGAGAGGGAGAGAGAAAGAATGCTAGCAGGGGAGGGGCAGAGAGAGAGGGAGATACAGAATCTGAAGCAGACTCCAGGCTCTGAGCTGTCAGCACAGAGCCCGATACAGGGCTCAAACTCACGAACTGCAAGATCATGACCTGAGCTGAAGTCAGATGCTTAACCAACTGAGCTACCCAGTCACCCCTCTCCTTCTATTTGAAACGACAGCCTTGCTGGATAAAGAGTTCTTGGATGCATATTTTCCCAATTTAGCATGTTGAATATATCCTGCCACTCCTTTCTGGCCTGCCAAGTTTCTGTGGATAGGTCTGCTGTGAACCTAATCTGTCTTCTCTTATAGGTTAAGGACTTTTTTTCCTTGATGCTAATAATTCTTTCCTTGTTTGTGTATTGTGTGAATTTGACTATGATATACCTTGGTGATGGTCAGTTTTTTTTTAATCTAATGGGTGTTCTTTGTGCTTCTGAGATTTTGGTATTTGTGTCATTTACCAGATTAGGAAAGTTTTCCACTATAATTTTCTCACATAAACTTTCTACCCCTTTTTCTCTCTCTTCCTCTTCTGGGACTCCTCTGATGCAGATGTTATTCCTTTTTAATAAGTCACTGAGTTCTCTAAGTCTTGTATCATGCTCTCTTGCCTTAGTTTCCCTCTTTTTTCCTGCTTCATTATTCTCCATAATTTTGTCTTCTATATTGCTGATTTGCTGTGCTGCTTCATCCATCCTTGCCGCCATGACATCCTTTCAAGATTGCATCTTGGTTATAGTATTTTTAATTTTGTCCTGACTAGATTTTACTTCTTTTATCTCCACAGAAAGGGATTCTATGCTTTTTTCAACCCCAGCTAGTATTCTTATTATTGTGGTTCTAAATTCTAGTTCGGACATCTTGCTTGTATCTATGTTGATTAAGCCCCTGGCTATCATTTCCTCCTATTCTTTCTTTTGGGGTGATTTCCTTCGTTTTGTCATTTTGGAGAAAGAAAAATAATTAACAAAATAAAAAATTAAAATTAAAGTATTAAAAATAACACAAAAAATCAAATAACGGAAGATAGATACTAGGGGTCTTGGGTCTGGTTGTTGAAAGAAGCTTGATAGAATAGAGAAAAAGGAAAAGAAAAGAAAAAAAGTAAGAAAAAGTTTAAAAAACTTAAAAAATGTATATAATAAAATAGAATAAAATTAAATGGAAAAAGTGAAATAGAATTTAAAAATTTACAAAAAAATACATAGCAAAAAGAATTAAAAAACAAAAACATTTTTAAAAAGGAAAATAAAAATAGCATTTTCTCTTTCTGTATCCAAGAAAAAGAAAAGGAAAAAAAAGAAGAAAAAACAATTTAAACAAAAACAGAAAACAAACAAACAAAAAACAACAAAACGAGTAGATGGCTGCAAACAGAATGAAACCCGAATGAAGTTGCGTCCAGTTTCCTCTAGAACTCAAACTATGAAGCACTTTATAGCACTAAGCTGGCAGAGAAAATTGTGGTGGACCTCTAGGACATGTGCTTGGAGGGCACAGTTGGGCGGGGTTTGGTGTAAAAGCTCCATTCTCCACTAGGTGGTGCTGTTTAGCTTACTGGGGTGGATCAGTGTGGTGCACGCATGTGCATGTATGTACGAGAGAGATGAAAATGGCTTCTCCAGTTTCCTAGTCTCTGGCACAGGAACTCTGCACTCTCACCAACCAGCAATCAAGCACGCTTCCTTTGTCTCAGCCTTCTGTCCATTCCCTGCTTCTATACTGTCTGTGTCCAAGCCATCAGCCTTCCAGGTGGCACCTTCCTCCTGAATTTTATCTCAGATGGGGCTGTGTTTCCAAACCCCTCACTACAGGGAACCCTGTGGTGTGGATCTGCTCCAACCCTCTGGGGGAGGGTCTCACTGAGCAATGGCTGGGTGCCAGCTTGCCTCAAAGAATGTTTGTGAAATTGCACAGTGGCATAGGTTCAGAGATTATGGCAAATCACAACACAGCCAGCGCCAGGTTTTGCTGCTTTCTGGTGTTTCAAACGTGGCTGTTCTCCAGGGTCCACAGGGACCTTTTCCTGTGGGGAGGCCATATGGCCTCTACCAAATGCTCTTCAAGCCAGGGAACCACTTCTCCCTGTGTGGCCCACTGACCCCTTGGACGTCGCCTCCTGTTCCTGGGGATTCACCCTTTCTCCTCACCAGAGCACCACCAGGTATTGAACTCCAGAATTTCCGACTTTGTGCTCCCCTATTTATAGAGTCCTAATGGTATTCAAACCCTCTCCTTTCTCCCTGTCAATGTTTTTGGGGAACAGATTTCTTGTTCAGTCCCTTGTGTTTCCACTCTTTGTCTTTCTCCCCAGCTACTTCTGGGAGAAGCGCTTTTCCTGAACTCTCCCCCACTTTCTCTGTCCTCTTTCCACAAAAACAGCTCCCTACCCTCTGTAGCTTCTCTCTCCCCCAGTTCACCTCTCTGCACTACATACCTGACAAGTTCTGTGGCTTAAGTTATGTCCTTATCTTTTCTCTTTGTCTTTTTGTCTTACTTTCTGAGATAGTTCCTCAAATTTATTTTCCAACTCTTCTACTTTCTTTTATATTTATCCACAATCGTATCTTTTATTTTCTGAGAGTACTCTCTTTTCTATAATTACTTTTTTTTCATAGCAACCTGTTCTTGTTTTATAGATGCACTAGCTTTTCATGTCTCTGCAGATTTTAATTATTATTTTTCTTCTCCTCCCCCCATGTTACCTTTATCCCCTAGGGTCATTTATCCTTTCTCAAAATCTCTTTTTTATGGTGGAAATTTTTCTCAAATGTCTGATAATATTGTTGGTTTTTATTTAAGCATGAGGCACTAAGCTGTTTGGAGATGTATAATGGGTTAGGCTTTAGAATTGGTGAACTTTGTCTTATGTTATCAGATAGGAAGCTTGCTTTTCCTGTGAGTGGTCCCCAAATGCCAGATAAATAGGAATTATTCGGTTCTCCATGAAAGAACCCTCTGCCTTGGGAGAGATGCCCCGTGGCTAGATGTTTTACATTTAACTTGTGAGAAGTGGTTCATTTGTAGACATTCAATTAATCCATGTTTTCTGCCCCTTTGGGGATACATGCCATCTCTGCCCTTTGGGGATACATGCCATCTCTGCGGGCATGTTGGCTTTCTTCTACATTATACTATCCTTCTGGTATGCTCCAGGCTGCAAATTCCCATGTCCTACTCTATCAATTCCCCTTCTTGATGTAATTTTCTCTCTTCAGAAACTTGTTGAAGTTATGTATGTATAACTGTGTATGTGGTGTTTTCTTCTGATAATTTGGATGTTTTACAGTCTGCTGTTCTTGTAATTGATAATGTTATAATTCTAACATATAGTTAATGTTATGTAATATAATTAATTCTAGCATGTAACTAGGTTTTTAAAAAATGCAATCTGATAATTCATGTTTTAATAAGTGTGTATAATCTATTTACATTTTTGTGAATATGTGCATATCTGAATTTTTAATACCAGTTTATGCAGATTTCTGTTTACCATTTTTTCTTTATTCTTTCTTTCTGTTGATAGATTTTTCTTATCCCAGTTCTCATGTTTTAGTGTACTTCTTTGAAAGCTATAGATTGTACTTCTATTTCTTAGTAGTTTCTCTAATTTTTTGAACATATACACAATTTCTTACCTTCTAACAAAACTAATGTTCTTATATATTTCAGTTCTACCTTTGGACATTTTCATAATTTAACTGCTCTTCAAATACTTCGCATTCTTCATTTTATTATACTTCTTTAGAATTTCGCTTTTATATTTTTACACAAAAAGTATTTTTTTACACTCAATAGTTAAATTTCTCTACATTTTAATCAAGTTTCTGTGCTATCATTAAATGCATCCTCTAATAATTATTTCAGTGAGTGTCTGGAAGTACTCTCTTAGTTGTTCTTATATTTAAAAATGTTAGGGCGCCTGGGTGGCTCAGCAGGTTAAGCATCTGACTTCAGCTCAGGTCATGATCTCTCAGATCATGAGTTCGAGCCCTGCATCGGGCTCTGTGCTGACAGCTCAGAACCCGGAGCCTGCTTCAGATTCTGTGTCTCCCTCTCTCTCTGCCCCTCCCCCCCCTCTCAAAAATAAACATTAAAATTGTTTAAAGATTTAAAAATGTATTTATTGCTTACATTGAATATTAAATTAGTGAATACCAAACCATTGTTCATAGGGAAAATACAGGGTTAGGCTCGTGAGAACCTCTGGAAACATTTCATAAACCAATCAACACACAACTTTGCTCAGTGTGTGTTTCTGCTTGATGATCCCTTATTTAATATATATTGTTGACTCATTAACACAAAATTCATGGCCAACAGCACTATAACTCAGGTCTGAGGGAAATTTATCTAACACACGTATTTTCTACATAAGGCATATCACAGCTTCTTGAGCTTAGGAAGACTAGCCAGCATTTTAGACAGCTTAAAAAAAAGCACAAAAGGCACAAAAAATGCAAAATACATGGCACTAGGCAGACTACAAAAAGGATAATTGTTTACAGTATGAAGATTGAAATAAGAAGGCAGAATGTTACCTTGAGTTTGACCTCAGATGGGATCATAAACATCTGATAACTCAAAATGTCCCCCTTACTGCTTATATCTGCGAATGACCACAAAGGGTACATGTGTTGATTTGGGGGTTACAAATAAATTTTTGTGAGTAGGCAAATTCACAAATACAAAATCTGCAAATAATGAAGATTGACCCTATGTATAACACAATGACTTTTCACAAAGTAAAGGCATCCATGTAGCAAGTACCCAAGTCAAGAAACATAACATTTGTAGCTTGTCTTTGGGCTCTTTTCCAAAAGTAACCACTGTCCTGACTTCTAACATCATAGTGTAGTTTACCTATTTTTTCAAATCATTGTAAGCATGAGTTGTGTCCTCTTGTGTCTGGCTTTTTTTGTTCAATATTACATTATTTATCCATGTTGTTTCAGGTTGTATTAATATTGCTCATCTTAAAGCATTTTTATTAGTCTGTTCTGTATAATTAGCTTTGTCAGAAGTGAGTTTATATTCTTATTGTTGCTTTGGTTGGCTTTCCTAGAATTGTATTTCCTCGTGAGTTTTGGATTTTTGATTTTCAAGTTCATTTTCAGTGGGAAGCTTCCTGCTTCTTCATCTCTCCCTTACTTTCTAGTAGTGTAGCAGGTGTACTGGTGCTTTCCCTGAACCTCCCCAGGCCCCAGTCCAGTCTTACAGGCGTGTCTCTGCATACCTTCTCTGCAGCAACATTGGGGACATCCAGTCTCAGAGCCTGCAGGAGCCTTGGCTCAGGTCCTGCTTATGACGCTGTGTCCGTCCATCTGCCTCTGTAGGTCCTGATTTTCCTGAAAATAGTTACATTGAGCAGCAGAATGGCAGCATTCTGGACCCCCTTCAAAGGAGGGGCTCCCCACTCCAGCCCCTAGCTGCATGCAGGGTGCCTGACTCTATGCTGTGCCTTGTGTGGAGCTGTTTCATTCCTGCTTCTCTGCTGGAATCAGTCTCCCACCACCATTGTCTGGGTCCAGAGCTGGAGCCCAGCAGGCCCTGGCTTCATCTTTGCTCACCTTTGTGGATTTCTGGTCCCAGAGATGCCTACCTTGTCTTTCATCTCAGCTATCTCTTTTTGGCTGTCTCTTCTTATATTTGACCTGTCACTGCTGTGTCTGGAGGTGTGAGAAGTTGTTGAGGACTGAACTTTACCATGCTCTCTGGAAGTCTGTATTGCTTTGTTTTTATCAGCAGAGCATTTTTATTCTTTTATTCTGAAATAAATAAAGCACTGTTCAGGAGTCCTCATCCAGGTGGAAACAACCCAAATGTCCATCAGCCAATGAGGGGTAAACAAAATGATATATATCTATACAATATAATATCACCCAACCATCAAAAAGAGTGAAGTACCAGGGCACCTGGGTGGCTCAGTCGGTTAAACGTCCGACTTTGGCTTAGGTCATGATCTCGTAGTCCATGAGTTCGAGCCCCACATCGGGCTCTGTGCTGACAGCTCAGAGTCTGGAACCTGTTTCAGATTCTGTGTCTCCCTCTCTCTCTCTGCCCCTCCCCTGCTCACACTGTCTCTCTCTCAAAAATAAACATTTAAGGGGCGCCTGGGTGGCGCAGTCGGTTAAGCGTCCGACTTCAGCCAGGTCACGATCTCGCGGTCCGTGAGTTCGAGCCCCGCGTCAGGCTCTGGGCTGATGGCTCAGAGCCTGGAGCCTGTTTCCGATTCTGTGTCTTCCTCTCTCTCTGCCCCTCCCCCGTTCATGCTCTGTCTCTCTCTGTCCCAAAAATAAATAAACGTTGAAAAAAAAAAAAATTAAAAAAAAAATAAAATAAACATTTAAAAAAATTAAAAAGAGTGAAGTACCACTATATGCCATAACGTGGATGAATCTTGAAAACATTATGCTGATTAAAAAGCCAAACGGGAAAGGCCAAACATTGTATTATTCTATTTATATGAAATATCCACAACAGGCAAATCCATTGAGACAGAAAGCAGATTGGTGGTTTCTAGGATATGGGGGAGGGGGAAATGGGAAGTGACTACTAAGAGGTATGGGATTTCCTCCTGGGTAATGAAGATGTTCCAGAACTAGACAGTGGTGGTTGTTGCACAACATTGTAAATGTGCTAAATGCTGCTGAATTGTGTGCTTTAAAAGGGTCAAACTCATAGGGGCGCCTGGGTGGCTCCGATGGTTAAGCATCTGATTCTTGGTTTTGGCTCACAGTTTGTGAGTTGGAGGCCTGCAGGTTGGGCTCCGTGCTAATAGCACGGAGTCTGCTTGGGATTCTCTCTCTCTCCCTCTCTCTCTGCCCCTCCTCTGCTCATACTCGCTCTCTCTCAGAATAAAAGAAACTTTTAAGAAAATAAATAAAATGGTTAAATGTGAATTTTAGCACAAGACACCTTACTGCCCACTTTCCTAACTGCTCCTGTTGGACAGTGTCACCCTTTCTCTTTCTCGCACCTTCAGTGAGCATCTTTCTCACATTATATTGCAAGTTGTTTGTCTTTGTGTCTGTCCCACCACCAGACCATAAGCACTGGCAGGAGGGGAGTGTGTCCTATTCAAATTGTTTCTCTGTCACCTTGCTTGGTGTCTGGCACAGAGTAAACCCAACAAATACTTGCTGAATAAATGAAGGAACAAATTAGTTCAGCTCTTGTGACCACCGAGAAAAAAAATTCACTCTTCCTCTAGGTCTCTCAGTTTATTGTTAGAGTTATCCCCCCTGGAGAAAGGATTTTCATTCGGAAAACACATTGTGGGGCACGCGCTGAAGCCTTTTGTGTGAGGAAACAGGGCAAACAGCCCTGACCATTCCCCAGGGGAGTGGGGGGTGGGGGGTGGGGGCTGAGGGGGTGGCTACAACTTTGTCCTCCCAGTCTCCGCCAGTCCCCAGTCCTCACCTAGCATCTGCTGGAGGTGCAGTCCCAATGGCTGCAGGCTCAATTACTCAAAATATTCCCAACAACTAAGTGCAGAGATGCTTCTGCTGAGTCACCCTTCAGCACAAAGCGTTTTTTACTATGATGCTCTCATCTGTCCTCTGGGATGTAAATTGCAAATATTGCAGCCTCACTCTACAGAGTGGGTTTAAACGACTTCTCCTGGCTTAGGCAACAAATGGTGAATAAACAATGTATCAGATTGGAAGAGACTTCAAGGGGCGCATTCTGTCTCTGCTCCTATATTTGACTCCATATTTGTGGGCTTCGGGGTTACACATTTCCTGACGATACCAGCTATCCGATTAAGATTTTGAGATATAAAAATGTCTTCCTTGGCTTTGGCTACAATTTTCTTTATGACATGGCCAAAGATGTTTCTTCTTGTTCCAGCTCATGCGGAGATACGGGTGGGGAAAAGTCATTAACCATTTCCCTCGTGTTTGCCCTTTATAGCCTCAAAGTGACTTTTAAACGATCCCTCTCACTCTCTCATATTAGAATTTGCAATCCTTGGGGCGCCTGGGTGGCTCAGTTACTTGAGCTTCAACTTTGGCTCAGGTCATGATCTCATGGTTAGGTTTGTGAGTTTGAGCCCCACAGGGGCTTGCTACTGTTAGCACAGAGCCCGCTTCAGATCCTCTGTCTTCCTCTCTGCCCCTCTCCCTGCTCTCGCTCTCTCAAAAATAAATAAAAAACATTTTTTAAAAATTTGCAATCCTTTCATAAAAAAAATTTAAGAATCTACCATGTGCCAGAAACTCTTGATTCTGACATAAGTAAAATATAATCCCTCTCTTCGAGGTATGAGTTCATTAGTCTTTCTTGAGGATTTGCTCCAAGTTCCTATTTCTGACTCTAACCCAGCTTTGTAAAATGTACCCCCAAATTTACCAGCTGGTAAACATTTTTGACTACCCTACTATTCTCTGTGCTTTTTAAAAAATATTTGTTTATTTTTGAGAGAGACAAAATGAGAGTGGGGAAGGCACAGAGAGAGAGGGAGACACAGAATCCGAAGCAGGCTCCAGGCTCCAAGCTGTCAGTACAGAACCCTACGCGGGGTTCAAACTTACGGACCGGGTGACATCATGAGCTAAGCTGAAGTTGGATGCTTAACCGACTGAGCCACCCAGGCACCCTCTCTTTGCTTTTAATAAGTGGATAAAGTCACTATTAATCTCTCTTCGTGTTGTTGCAAATGCTCAGCAGCCTCTGGACAGGTTGGGATTGTCTGTGTCTAGTCACACTGAAATCTCTTCAGTTATCTCAAATGGAGCAGTTAGTTTTTGCATGTGAAAGATACAGAGTAGACACTTGAAAATAATTGCTTTCTAGCAGTGAGTGTAGAGTTCCATGGAAACATGCCCTTCTTACATAGCATCCCCAGGTCTAACATCATGGCTTTTCTGGGAAACCCCACAGCCATCGACAGTGCCCTGCAGTTCTCAATCACTCTGTGTGGTTCCCAGAGCTGTTGTAAAGGGACATGGCAGGCAGAATAAAGGTGCTTATTTCTCTATCATCCAGGAGATAGACCCAAGGAGGCTGAAGCCACCATTTCCTTTGCTTCATTTCCTTTGGGGTCCCTGGTCTGCTTTGAGAGGGATGTACTAGAATTCTGAAGCCAGCCCTACAGCCTGCTCCAACAATGATGCTGACTGCTAATGCAGCCAATATTTCTCTGTCATTCTTACTACCTGCAAAATGGAGTTGAACAGTAAAAGGATTTGGGATAAAAAATGTTCAATGAAGTAAATAAACTTTTTTTTTTTTACTTTAGGTGCTAGGTTTTTGGTTTTTATTTCATTTTTGTAAAAAACTGGTAATAGCCTCTGAAAAGGGAGGGAGAGGTGCTAACTCATAGTCACCTGTCATTCATTAGTCCTGACCACAAATGCTGTTGTTCTGTTACTGGTGGTCAGCTTGACATTGGCGGGTCTGCTTTGGATATGAGAGTGACTTCTTTCTCCTCTTACTGCCTCCTGTACTATCTTCTTGTATGCAACTATATTGTAGACAATACATGAAGGCGGGGGACCTGTCTGTCTTGTTTGTCACTGTCTTAGTTTGGGTTCCCTCAGAAGCAGACCTTGGGACAAAGATTCCTGAAAGTAATTTATCTGAGAGGCAATTCCAGGAAACAGTGGTTGGGGAGAAAGACAGGAGAGGGAGACCGGGAAGGGAAGCTAGCCAAAAACAGAAACATTATGAAGAAAGTTACAGCTTGGGTAACTGGAGCCTAATCCCATGAGTGAACTCTGGGAAACAGGGTATTACACAAATCTCAAAGTTATCCCACCTGAGGAGTGAAGAGATTGGGGTATTTATATGCCAATTTCCAACAGTCCTTGGTAAAAGGTTGTTCCTATCTAACATTAATTGCATATCTGCATTAAAAAAAAAACCAACCTTAAGTCCTACTTCATTTCCTCCAAACAATTTAGGGCCATATGCCTAGATGTAAAAGTTGGAACCATAAAATTTCTAGAAGAAAACATAGGAAAGCATGTGAACAACCTTAGGGTATGCAAAGATTTCTTAGGACACACAAAGCACTAAAGAAAAAAAAGCACCTGAAAGATTAATAAATTGTTTCCATTCAGAATTAAATAATTCTGCTCTTTGAAAAACATTATGAAGAACATGAAAAGACAAATCACAGCACGGGAAAAATATTTTCAACACATATATCCGACAAAAGACTTATATCCAGACTATGTAAAGAACTCTTACAAATGAATAACGGCAAATGATTTGAACAGACACTTCATAAAATAAGATATGCAAATGGCCAGTAAGCCATTGGAAATGGGCTGAATATTATTTATCATCAGGGAGATGCAAATTAAAACTACAATGAGACGTCACTATATATCCACTAGAGTTGCTGAACTAAAAGGACTTGACATAGCAAAGGTCAGCGAGGACAACTGGACCTCTCATATTTTGCTATTAAGGAGTGTGAATTGTATAAGCACCCCTGTCACAAACTCTTTGGCAGTTTTTTTTTAGCTTATTTATTATTTGAGAGAGAGAGAGTGAGTGAGGAAGGGGCAGAGAGAGAGGGAGAGAGAATCCCAAGCAGGCTCTGCACTGTCAGCAGAGCTGGATGTACGGCTGGATCTCAGAAACTGTGAAATCATGACCTGAGCCGAAATCAAGAGTCAGACTCTTAACTGACTGAGCCACCCAGGCCGCCCCTCATTGGCAGTTTTGTATATGATAAAAATACATCTCCCTAGAATACAGCAATTTCACTCCTAGGCATATATTGAATATAAGTGGCAGCACATATCTCCGAAAAAGACTGGTACAAAAAATATTCCTAACAGCTTTAAAAAAACACCAAAAACGGGGCACCTGGGTGGCTCAGTCGGTTAAGCGGCCGACTTCGGCTCAGGTCATGATCTCGTGATCCACGAGTTCTAGCCCCACGTCGGGCTCTGTGCTCACAGCCAGAGCCTGGAGCCTGCTTTGGATTCTGGGTACGCCCCCCTCTCTCTGCCCCTCCCCCACTCGTGCTCTGTCTCACTCTGTCTCTCAAAAATAAATAAATGTTAAAAAATAATAATAAAAAATAAAAGAGCACCAAAAACAACCCAAATGACCATCAACAGGTGAAGAACAAATTACAACACAATCATACAATAGAATGCTATTTAGCACTAAAAAGGAATGGATTACTGATACACATAACAACACAGGATGAAGGTAAAAGACAAATTTATGCTGACCAAAGGAAGCACATATAAAAGGGTACATTCTGTATGATTTCATGTATATTAAGTCCAGGAAAAGGAAAGCCAAGCCTTAGTGATAAAAAACAGACCAACAGTTGCTCTTGGGAGTTGGAGATTGACAAGAACAAGGCACTCCTAAGAGAACTTGGGGCTTTTGGAAATGTTTTATATCTTTTTTTTGGATGGCGATTATACGAGTGTAGGTGCCCAAACTTCCTTAATTGAACATGTAAGCTCTGTGCTTTCATTGTATAAAATTGTACCTCAATAAATATTATAGATCTATCTTTAAGAAAGAAAATACAATGACCATTAAAAATAAGGAGTAATTTGCTCAGTGTTCTGCACCCCCTCCCCAACTCCCTCCACCCTCTTGCTAGACTGTAAGCTTCAGGAGGGTAGAAGCCATACCCGGTTTGTTCTCTACTGTATCCCCAGCACCTAGCACAGCATCTGGGACCTTTTGAATGCTCGAGTCGCATTTGTTAATATCATAAGTTTTTAAGAGCCTCTGTGCATTGTGGTGTGGCTTTCTCATATCTCCCTTTGCAGACATGATCTGTTCTTGGCAGACACTGGTGGCCCCAGAAGCTCAAGCACAGGTGCATTGTCTAGGAAGGGAGCTTGCAGGTGGGAACCCAGCAGGGCCCTGGGTGTCCTTGGGCACTGACAGGGTCCCAACTGTGAGCACCATCTGCTCCTGTGAAGGGTGTCTGACAGCATCCACAGCCCTGGACCTGGAAGGTGAGTGCCTCTGAGACCGAATGTCAGGCTCCCATTCTCATCCTCCTGCCTACAGGGAGCCCACAGAAAGTCACTTTAACCCTGCAAATAGAAAGCACCAACATGTGTACTGCTTTGTAACTTACCAAGTATTTTCCCTCATAGGATCTTATTTTATCCTTCCTGTGGCCCTGTATTTGCTAACCCTATTTTACAGAGAGGTTAAGTGACTTCCCCAAGGTCACACAGCTGGCAAGTGGTGGAACTGGGATTCCAACCAAATTTCTAACTATTCACTACTACATTAAATGCAGTAGTGCTGTGTCATTTGAGGACCTTCAGAAACAGTTTCTGAAATCTGACCCTTTCAAGCTCTACTGGCTAATGGAAAGATAAGTAACATATATCCTTTGCCTTGAATGCAATTTATTCTGTATGCCCCCCAAAAATTAGCCTGCCTTAGACCACCATTATAACAGTGTCACTCCCCTACACACACGCTCCAAGCTGCTTATCACCTACCAAGTAAAATTCACTCTCCTAAGCTGCTGTTCAGTGCTCTTTGGCCCAACTCAACTTTGTGGCTTCATCTTCCTTAAAACACCTTGCGCTCTAGCTGGTTATGTCACTATCTTCACCCCTGAAACTTTGCTCCTCAACTTGCCCTCCAGTTTCTTCTGTCTTCCCTTGGGAAAATTTCTCACCCTTCAAGTTCACACTGAAATGCCACTGCCATTCTTCCTCTGAATCCTTAGAGAACATGGTTTGTACCTTTCACGTGGCAGTAGCTATCAGGTATCATGGGTACCTCTCACCTTTCTTATAAGATGCTGAGGTCCTAGAAGGCTAGATGCATGCCTTAACCATTTCTGTAAACAAAGGGTGACTAGACACACTGTGGGTATTTAATCGGTGCTTTGAAGGATGAATAAGTTACCACCTCTCCAACCATTGTCTATCCACTTACTACCCTTTGACATTCAGTTTTAAAAATTATATGTGGGGCACCTGGGTGGCTCAGTCTGTTGAGTGTCCGACCTCAGCTCAGGTCATGATCTCTCACCGTTTGTGAGTTCGAGTCCAACATCAGGCTCTGTGCTGACAGTTTGGAGCCTGGAGACTGCTTCAGATTTTGTGTGTGTGTGTGTGTGTGTGTCTCTCTCTCTCAAAAATAAATAAACATTAAAAAAATTACTTGCACCGGGCACCTGGGTGGCTCAGTTGGCTGAGCGACTGACTTCGGCTCAGGTCATTGTCTCGGGGTTTGTAGATTAAAGCATCATACCAGGCTCTGTGCTGACAACTCAGAGCCTGGAGCCTGCTTCAGATTCTGTCTCTGGCTTTCTGCCCCTCCCCCGCTTGCTCTCTCTCTCTCTCTCTCTCTCTCTCTCTCTCTTAATTTTTTTTTTTTTAACGTTTGTTTATTTTTGGGACAGAGAGAGACAGAGCATGAACGGGGGAGGGGCAGAGAGAGAGGGAGACACAGAATCGGAAACAGGCTCCAGGCTCTGAGCCATCAGCCCAGAGCCTGACGCGGGGCTTGAACCCACGGACCGCGAGATCGTGACCTGGCTGAAGTCGGACGCTTAACCGACTGCGCCACCCAGGCGCCCCTCTCTCTCTCTTAAATATAAATAAATGTTAAAAAATTATTTGCATTATAACTCTATTTTATGGGTTTGGTTAACATAGTCTCCATCCTCTGTATACTCTGCTTCTGACTTGACACAGACTCGGTGACTACCTAAAATCTTGGCAAGTGGGGTGGACACTTGGGAGAGATTGTGGAGACGACAGTTTTGCTCTGGTTGTGTAACCCTGGGCAAATCGCTTTGACCCTCAGGGCCTTATTTTGCCTCCCATCTATTCAATGGGGGGCAATAATCTCTTTTTTGCTTAATTCACAAGGTTGTTGGGAGGGCAAATGAAATAACAGATGTAGAAGTGCTTTGTCAACGACTCTATATCACCCAGACCTGTCATTTAGTTGCACCTGCTGTTTGATTGAGGCACATCTTTTATTGCCTGCAGCATGCTACCTATTTGCTTCTCTCTTTTGGAGAGAACTTAAGGGTCTGGAGGGAGTATGTCCACAGAACGAGGAGAAAATAGCCTTACTTCCTGAACGGCAGGTGGAATTGATGCTGTGTTGTGATGGGTTTGGGGTGGGCAGGGGCACTGTCATCTGAAAGGCTGCTGTGAGTAAGGGAAATATACTTGTCCACGCAGCCTCAGTCAGCGGGCCTAGTCTCAGCGCGTAGTTACAGGGAGTCCGCCAGCTTTCGGAAATGTCCCAGTCTGAGGGGCTGGACCGTGACACGGGCGGCCTGAGGGAAGGTGAGGGCCTCAAGGATGTAGAGGAGAGGCCAACTACTATCTCCTAGAGTCCCAGCCCCTCCTCAAGGTGGAAGTTACTCTCTCCACTTTGCCAAGGAAGAGGAGAAGGTCACAAGAGTTCAGGTGCCCACAGCCTCAGAAGCATGCAGGAGTCTTCGGGCCCGTCCATTGGCTTCCACTAGTGGGGGAGGTGGGCTTTGGGCCGTCTCGCTTCCTGATTGGTTGGCTGCGCAGATTGGCAGGTGCCCGCCTGCAGTGCACGTCGGGAAGCTGAACATGGCGGAGGCGGGAAAAGAGCCTGCAGGCCTCGCGTTCCCGGGAGGAGGTGCCACCCAATGGCCTCTGCAGCGGTATGGACGCTTCATGCCCTCAGGCACCGGAGAGCCTCCTGGTCCTGGTCAGGGCCCGGGGACAGCCTCTTCCCTCACATGGAAGGTGAGGCCTGAGGGAGGGAAAAGCCGCGAGGCGCTCACTCCTGTGGGGTAGGTGGGGGAGGGAGGGTAGACCGTGGCCAGATGCCACGCAGGATTCAGTCCTCGAATGCCATGCAGGCAGGAGGAGGGAACACCGCGGGACTGACAGGAATGGCTACAGCTAACAAAAAAAAAAATCTATGTAATATCTCATGTTTGGACCCAATACAGTCTCAAAATAATTATGCAAGGGAGTAATCATATATTTAATATAGATTATTTACTGAGCGTCAATTATGTGTTAGATTTTATTCAGGGTGATGGGAATATATCATCAGTGAACAAGATCGAAATGGCCCCTACCCTCATTTATGTTTCCAGTCTAGCGGAGGACACAGTATTTATCCAAATAACTTTGTAATTATTAGACCGGTTCCATACCCCTTATGTGGAAGCAATGGTTGAATAGTCCGTAACCAAGTTGTCACGCTACAGGCAGTCAGGCACTCCCACAGAAGAAGGACTAAATTTCAATCCTTGCTTTGCCACTGAATTTCTGTGACCTTGGTTAAGTTATGGATCCCCTCTGTACCTTATTTAACTTACCTTAAGATAGAGATAGTAATAGTAACCACTTCATAAGGCTGTTGTGAGCAATGAATAAGTCAACATATATACATTACTTAAATCAGTGCGTTATACATTTATAGAAGGGTTTGCTATTATTATTTTCTGTTGTGGTGGTGGTATGTTTGGTATATTTTAACGCCAAGCGTTGCTAATCATTCAGTTCCTTTCGATCTGGTTTGACTTAGTTGTGGACCCTGAAGTTTTGGATCGTGCCTGTGCATGTGTATGGTAGTGTGATTTGGGTAGCAACGGGTAGGAAAAGAGTAAAAGAACAGATATTTCAGGTAGAGTTTGCAGCAAATGCAAAGGCCCTACACCTGGAAAACCTCTGCATGTATAATGTATGGAGAAAAGAATAAGGCTGGTATTTAGAGGACAAAGGGAATGATAGCATGAGGCGAGATTGTCTGGAGAGGTATACAGGTGCCTTGTGAACATCATCCTAAAACAAGCTGGAAGCCACTGAAGGGTTTTAAGTAGGAGAATCTTCATATTTGAAAGATCATTGGCCGAAGTCTGAAGACAGAATTGAAGGGGAATAGGAGTAGATTCAGGAAGATCACTTAGAATGCCATTGCAGCAGGCAGGTGATGATGACTAGAGTGGGAGGGGGTGTTGGAGAGGATGACAGTGAGGTTGGGGAAATGGCATATTGAAACTATATTTTGGAGGCCAAAATGATAGGATTTGGAGCTTGATTGGGTAGGAGTGGTGAGAGTAAAGGACTTCTGGGCTTCTAGCAGGAGCAACTGGGTAAATGGTAAAGGAATCGAGAACATTGGAGGAGGAACAGTGAGAGAAACATCCAAGGCTTCAGTTTTGGATGTATTGAGTTTAAATGTGTTTATGAAACATTCATATGGAGATGTTGAGTCGGTAGTTGGGTACACTGGTGTAGAAGAAAGATCTGGGTTGGAGATGTAAATATGTTATCAGGCTGAAGGTGGGTCAACAGCATGAAGATGGTATTTATAGTTACGAGATTACATGAAATTCCAGGACCAAGTCCCAAGATAGTCCAACATTTGTAGGTCAGGTAGAGTAGACAGAGTCCCTAAAGAAGACTGACAAGGGACAGGGGGTTGGGAGGCACCCAGGAGAAAGCAGGTCTATCAAAGCTACAGAAAGTTGTTTTAAGAGGGAGAGAACAGTGAACTTTGTTGAATGATGCTGCAAAGTAGAGAAAAATGATAACAAAGGGATGTCTGTTGGATTTAGCAACATGAAGGTCCTTATGGTCTTTACTAAGAGAAGTTTCAGTGGGGTGAAGTGGTGCAAACCAGATGCAGTGGGTTGAAGAGTGACAGGTAGGTGAGGGAATGGAGCTAACATTCCTAGATCATTCTTCTGAGAGACTTGGCTGTGGATGAGAGTAGAGATGGGGCATAATGAATTGTTCGCCAAATTTTTGAATATTATAGCTAGGGACACTACTTAAAGCTTGAAATCAATATATCTAGGGCCATAAAAAGGGAGTTCAATACTTAGTTGTACTCTTGTAGAATGCTGTCTATATTCTGGAAAATTATATAGTCTGCAAATGCAAAAAGGCATGAGTAAAGTTAAATAGAAGGATGACTGATCTATAATTGTGTCTTATAAAAAACCTGGGCATGTTTGAGGACATATTTAATTTCTGAGATTGCCCATAACATTCCTTCACACCTTCTCTAAACACCCCTTCAAACTCTTTCTCCCAAGGCATCCGTGTTGGGTGCGTTGGCTCAGATGTACATGGGTAACTCTTGGATTCTTATTCTGCAGCCCAGAGGCCATGGACATTTGGCTATTGTAAGGAGTTCATTGTTATTGCAGTTATTTTTCCCCTTCTTTTTGCAAAGCTCTTCATAATTGCTTATGAGGAATGGCACTTTTCAACAGTTCTCAAATGTTTGGCATAAAGCCACAGCTCCAGTGACAAGAGATGAAGTTGGCTTTTGCAGTGCTTTTGAAAACTGAACATTTGTACCTTCCTTTGAATCTGTGCTGAAGCATCCTACCTGCTGTGATCAGTTTCAGCCTAGGTCTGTCATTTTTCTTTTTGGAAAAGCGAAAGAGAAAACAAGATTTGTTCTATTTTATGTGCACTGTGACTATTGTGTAATAGTAATAATAAAAGATGAGCCATCTAAAGAACTGTACTAAGTCCCATGTGAATTTCTTATTTTAAAACTATGTGGTACCTGCAGTAAAAAATATGTGTTAGGTAAAGCATAAAAATATATTATTGTGGAGGATAGAATCATTCTGGTCGTCTTTTCCCTAGGGAACTTTCTTTTTTTTCCCCCCCTAGGGAACTTTCAAGTTCAACCTTGGTTGAAATTATTTTGAATTTTTCATTTTTTTCTGAAATTATGGGGGGAACTGATCTGGTATTGTTCTATATAGTTGTTTAATTACACAGAAGATTTTGTCACAGTGGCCACATGCTAATGCTCACAAAAATGTTGACTTGAGAAAATATGGATAGTACAGCAAGTCTTCTAAGACTTGAAATCATGGTTGAGAGGGGAGGTCAAGTCTGAGACATAAATATTATATAGAGAACATCTAATATATGTATATCAATTGGATTTATTTGTCTGAATTAAATATTCTTTAAAAAAAAATTTTTTTTTTAAATTTTGAGGGTGGGCAGGGCAGAGAAGGGGGAGAGAGAGAATCCCAAGCAGGCTCTGCACTGTCAGCACAGAGCCCCATGCGGCTCGAACTCACAAACCAGACCGTGAGATCATGACCTGAGCTGAAACCAAGAGTCAGTCGCTCAACCGACTGAGCCATCCAGGCGCCCCTGAATTGAATTATTCTTGATGAAGAGTTACTATCTGGAGATAAGTCAATCAGTGTTTGGAAGCAAATAAACTTTTTGTAATACTGTTAAAAAAAAAAAAAGTATGGAAAAAGATCAAGAATTTAAAACTTTGCTATTCAGGTTTCATTGTGCATAAAATCACTTGGGGGAGGGGGTGCCTAGGTGGCTCAGTCGGTTAAGCATCCAACTTCAGGTCATTCAGGGTTCATGGATTCCAGCCCCATATCGGGCTCTGTGCTGACAGCTAAGAGCCTGGAGCCTGGTTTGGATTCTGTATCTCCTTCTGTCTCTGCTCCTTCCCCACTCGTGCTCTCTCTCTGTCTCTCAAAAATAAATAAACATTAAAAAAAAAAAAAAGAACTCACTTGGGGATTCTTTTTTAATGCACATTTGACTCAGTAGGTCTGGTATGCAGAATAAAATTCTGTAGTTCTAACAAGTTTCCAGGTGATGCTGATGCTCTGGTTATAGAACCACACTTGGAGAGGCAAGGGTTTAGAAGACCTTGAATGAAATGGGCAACCATACAGTAAAATTAATAAAATGAATTTATGGAGTTATGAAGTAAGGCAAGTAGATTCGTAATGAAAGTGCAGATGTTTTGTTAATAGGGTTAATATTTAAGCCATCTGTCATTTAAGTGGAATGAGCAAATGAAATACAAACTTGAACTTGATTTTATTTTATTTTTTTATTTTTAAAATTAAAAAAAAAATTTTTTTTAACGTTTATTTATTTTTGAGACAGAGAGAGACAGAGAATGAACAGGGGAGGGGCAGAGAGAGAGGGAGACACAGAATCTGAAACAGGCTCCAGGCTCTGAGCTGTCAGCACAGAGCCCAACGCGGGGCTCGAACTCACGGACTGTGAGATCATGACCTGAGCCGAAGTCAGACACTCAACCAACCAAGCCACCCAGGCGCCCCATTGAACTTGATTTTAAATCCTTACATTTGTTAGCCCAAACCTTTCTGAAAAGATTATCACAATAACAGATTGGTCTATTTTGTGTATTTTACATCTGAATATAATTTGTTATACTAATTTCAGAATAATTTTGAAAGGTGGTGTTAATTGTAGGTTCCTTTTAAATTAAAGTTTTATCACGTTTTTCAGATTTCAGGATTTCTTAGACATGCCCTAATTGGTTGAACCTGACAATTTCTTATTTTTTTCCCTTTCAAAGGGAAAAAAAATCAACCTTTAATTTTTATAGGAGGAACTTAAAATAATTGCCCTACTTAGAAATTAAGAAACAGAATATGAAGTTTGTACTTGAGATGAACTACGAAATGCGGATTCAACATAAAATATACTTCGGGTCCTCTCTATAGTGGCCTTTTTTTTTTTTTCCATTGTATTCCTAGTGCCTAGATACTAACTAGCATGTGATAGTTCCTCAGTAAATGTTTGTATGCTAATTTTTCTAAATTTTCCTTATGATGATGTGATAATTATGACATGATAGCTACTGTTTATTCAGTGTTTACTTTGGTATATTTCTTATAGAAGCCCTATGAAGCAAATATTATCATACCATTTTATAGATAAGTAAGCCAAAATTCAGAGAGGTTCAGTGGCTTGCCCAGGAACAGAGATAAGAGTTTATTCAGAGTCTGGTTTTTCTGCCTCCAAAGCTTGTGCTTTTAACCACTATGCTGTTTGTCTTTGAAGAGTTAATATTTCATATGGGGAATAACAGTTCAATTATGTAGATGAGGGATTTTTGAGATTAACACACAGGGTGAAAATGATAAAAATGACAGTTTTTTTTTTTTTTAAGGAAAATTTAAGATTCAGTAAAACCCCAAGAAAACTATTTTTAAAATAGCAAAGTAGTAGTTCTTCTTTACATGACTGGTAATTTTTGATTGGATGCTTGATGTTGTGAATTTTACCCTGTTGGATGCAGGATATTTTTGTATTCCTATAAATATTCTTGACTTTTCTGGGATAAGTTATCTGGAAACAGTTTGATCCTTTCAGGTCTTGCTTTAAAGCTTTGTCAGGTGGGACCAGAGCAGCATTTGATCTAGGGCTAATTTTTTCCTCACACCTGAGGCAAAACTCTTCGGACTATCCTACCCAATGAGAAATTATGAGGGTTTTCACCTGAGCTGATGAGAACAGGCACTATCCCCTGCCCTATGTGAGGTCTCTGGATTGTTCTCTTAAATCCTTTCAGGTGTTTTTTTGCCCAGCCTCACACACACACATACATGCTGAAGAGTTGAGTCTCTGCAGGCATTGGGAGTTCTTTCTCTGGTATTCTGTCCTGTGAACTGTAGCCACACTGTCCTTCCTGCACTCACAGCTCTATTCCCTCAACTCAGGAACACCTCACCTGGTTCTGCCTGGGCTCCTCATCTTTCTACTTTGGCCTGGAAACTTTCTCCAGGCAGTTGTAAGGCTCCCCTTTGTTTCCTGTTATTTCTCAGGAATCATGTTTTTTATTACCTAATATCCAGTGTCTTGAAAACTGTTGTGTCCTCTAATTTGCCCTGTTTTTTTTAGTTGTTTCAGGCAGGAAGGTAAATTCGGTCCCTGTTATTTTGTTGGCCAGAAATTGTGGGTCATTTGATTTGGTTCCACTTTGTCATTCTCCACGTCAGTTCATCAATTCAACAAAATATTATTAAATTATCTACTGGATACTTAGCATTTAGTGAGGCACTGGAGAGGCTATGGAGCTGTCCTTATGTTTCATCATGATCTTTTTTTTTTTTTTTTAGTGTTTATTTATTTTTGAGAGAGAGAGTACATGCCAGTGGGGGAGGGACAGAGAGAGAGGGAGACGGAAGATCTAAAGCAGGCCCCAACACAGACAGCAGAGAGCCTGAGTGGGGCCCGAACCCATGAGCTGTGAGATATGACCTGATCCGAAGTTGAAGTCAGATGCTTAACAGACTAAGCCACCCAGGCGCCCCTCTTCACGCTCTTAAAATAACAGAGCATCAAGCACAGGATAACAAGGATGGGTAGCGCCTGATCATAGAGCAGTGTTTCTCAAGGTGTAACGGGCACATTGCTTTCAACAGTGTCTTGGGGTACGTGCTGAAAATGCAGTTTTGTGGTTCCTGTGCTAGACCTAACGAACCAGTCTCTGGGGGTGATGCTTCAGGTTATGTTTATGTACTGCAATCCATTCTCATGCTCCAATTCTGAAGGAAGGGTGGGGAAGAAGGAATAACTGACAAAGTAATTGATACTATATAGCTGTTTACAATTTGTAGAGTATTTTCGTAAACCTCTTCCAATTCTCACAACTTTTTAGATCTGTCTTACTACCATTTTATAGAAGAAGTTGAGGCCTGCCCAGGTTAAATGGCTTGCCAGAGGTTTTACGTAGGAAGTAGAAGAATTCGTTCTAAAACTCAAGTCTTAATACAAGCCAGTCCTCATTCTGTTGTACACTGCTGCTTCCTACATTGGTATTTTCTCTTAATGTAGAAGTAGGAATATCATTGAGAGTTATTATTCTTTCATGCAGCTTGCTTTTTTTAAAGAGTTAACAGTTATGTTTTGTATTAATTAGAATTGATATTGACTCTGAGTAACAAAATATAAAATAACAGTGGATTAAATGAGATGAAAGTTTATTATTCTCCACATAAAAGTTCAGGGCTGGTATGACACTCCACAGTGTTAGGAACTGAGGAGCCTGTTTTGTTCCTCTGCCCCATGTGGCCATGGTCAAATAGTCCAAGATAGAATTGATACTCCAGACAGCTTGGTGGAGAAAGGGATCAAGAAGTTAAAGGATATATACATGCTGTCTCTTTTTTTTTATTTAAAAAAAAATTTTTTTTTTTAATTTTTTTTTTCAACATTTATTTATTTTTGGGACAGAGAGAGACAGAGCATGAACGGGGGAGGGGCAGAGAGAGAGGGAGACACAGAATCGGAAACAGGCTCCAGGCTCTGAGCCATCAGCCCAGAGCCTGACGCGGGGCTCGAACTCACGGACCGCGAGATCGTGACCTGGCTGAAGTCG
Organism: Puma concolor; assembly: GCF_028749965.1. NCBI lineage: Eukaryota > Metazoa > Chordata > Mammalia > Carnivora > Felidae > Puma > Puma concolor. Next base: position 116,674,149 of record NC_141672.1, read on the forward strand.
GACGCTTAACCGACTGCACCACCCAGGCGCCCCTATACACATGCTGTCTCTTAAGGAAGATTTCCCATAAGCTGCCACATGATACTACCTCCTACAGCACAGTGGCCAGGACTTGGACCTGAGGCCATCGTAACTGCATGGGCAGCTGGCATATGTAGTCTGTATTCCACAAGATCATGTGTCCAGCTAAAACCCAGCAGTTCTATTACCATGTAGAAAGGAAAATGGATATTAGAGAATAGCTAGAAGTCTGCCACACACTCTTCTCTTCTGAATCTGGAGACTGCTAAAAAATGAAGGCTTATTCCTAGGTTCCCTGGTTGGAACTCAAAGGCATTTTCTAATAACAATAGCAATAACCAAAAAAAAAAAAAAACAACCCTGTTATTTAGTGCATAATTGCTGTGTGGCAATAGGTATGTATCATTACTTGTTTGTTTGTTTGTTTTTGCTCTGGGTGTTATGCTGTTGTAATTGTTACTATTAACACTTAGCATTTCTATGAAACAGCAAAAACACTGAATTTTATAGTTTGGTAATGGGTATGTAGCAGGATCACTTTTATTAGCATATATACTCTACTAGTTTGTTGAAATAATTTATGAGGCACTTTAGCTACCAAGAGGGAAGCAGCTGATAGCCTACTTAGCAGTTTTGCATGTTTTTCATATTTTGTAATGCATAAATTCCTTAGGGCCAATATATACAACTGTGACACTTTCTGAGGGGCCTCAAAATCAGGAAAAAAAAAAAAAACAACCCTTAATCAAGTACATAATTTGTCACATCTGAAGAGTAATGCTGTTTTAACCTTTCATCTAAGTATATTTGAAATATTTTTCTATATTTTCATATATTTCTTTTAACTGTTTTCTTTTTAACTTTAGTGTTATAGTGCAGTCTTGCACAAATACATGCATATAAAATATAGAATATAAAAATATGCATGTATCCGATTTAACCAATGTATAAACTGTGCCTGAAAAACGAGCTTGTAATAGATAGGCTCTATATCTTAGTGCATCCTATTGTATTGATGTCAAAACACCACAATAGACAGAGGTCAGGTTGATGTAAACCTCCCCCCACAGTTTTATTGAGATATAATTGACATATAACGTTAAGTTTTTGATACACAACATAATGATTTGAAATATGTAAATATTGTGAAATGATTACCACAGTAAGTTTAGTTAACATCTGTAACCTTACATAGTTATACATTTTTTTCCTTGTGATGAGAAGTTTTAAGATCTACCCCCAGCAGTTTTCAAATATATAATCCAGTGTTGTTAGCTATAGTCATCACGTTGTATATTGTATCCCCAGAACTTATAAGTGGAAGCCTGTACCTTTTGACCACTTTCACCTATTTTGCCCGCCTCTATTCTCCACCAATCTGTTTTCTGTTTCTATGAGTTTGGCTTTTTTTTTTAGATTTCACATGTAGGTAAGGTCATGCAGTATTTATCCTTCTGTGTCTGGCTTATTTTACTTAGCATAATGCCCTCAAATTTCATCCATATTGTTTCAAATGGCAGGATTTCCTTCTTTTTCATGGCTGAATAATACTTCATTGTGTATGTATAAGTCTCAAATTATCTTTATCCTTTTATCTGTCTCTTGACCCTTAGATTGTTTTCATGTCTTGGCTATTGTAAATAATGGTGCAGTAAACATGGAGGTGCAGATATCTCCTTAAGGTAGTGATTTCATTTTCTTCAGATATATACCCAGAAGTGGATTTGCTAGATGATGTGGTAGTTCTTTTAATGTGTTTTTTTTTTTTTTTTGAGGAACCTCTATACTGTTCTCCTTCATAGTTATATGAATTTACATTCCCACCAACAGTGTACAAGGGTTTCCTTTTTTCCATATCCTTGCCAGCACTTGTTATCTCATGTCTTTTTTATAATAGCCATTCTAACACATCTGAGGTGATAACATATTGTGGTTTTGATTTATATTTCCCTGATGGTTAGTGATATTGAGCCCGATATCATGTACCTTTTGAACATCTTTAGGAAAATGTCTTTTCAGGTCCTTTGCGCATTTAAAAATTGGATTATGTGCTTTTTTGCTATTGAGTTATATGAGCTGCTTGTATATTTTGGATGTTAACCCTTTGTTAGATATGTGGTTTGCAAATATTTTGCCTTATCCATTGGTTGTCTTTTCTTTTTTTTAAAAAAATTTTTTTTTCAACGTTTATTTATTTTTGGGACAGAGAGAGACAGAGCATGAACGGGGGAAGGGCAGAGAGAGAGGGAGACACAGAATCGGAAACAGGCTCCAGGCTCTGAGCCATCAGCCCAGAGCCCGACGCGGGGCTCGAACTCACGGACCGCGAGATCGTGACCTGGCTGAAGTCGGACGCTTAACCGACTGCGCCACCCAGGCGCCCCGGTTGTCTTTTCATTTTGTTAATCGTTTCTTTTTTTATGCAGAAACTTGTTAGTTTGATGTAGTCTACTTGTTTATTTTTGCTTTTGTTTCTTGTGCTTTAGTTGTCATATCCAAAAAAATCATTACCTAGACCAGTGTCAAAGAGCTGTTTCCCTGTGTTTTCTTCTAGAAGTTTTATGGTTTCAGGTCCTACAGTTAAGTTTTCAATCCCTTTTGAGTTAATTTTTGTGAGTGATGCAAGATGGGGTACTAGTTTCATTTTTTTTGCATGTGAATATCCAGTTTTCCCAGCACCGTTTATTGAAGAAACTGTCTTTTCTCCATTGAGTATTCTTGGATCCCTTGTCAAATATTACTTGACTGTATATGCATGGGTTTATTTCTAGGTTCTCCATTCTGTTCCATTGGTCTATGTGTCTGTTTTTGTGCCAATACCGTGCATACTTTTTTTGATGACCTAAATCTTTTTTTTTAAATTTTTTTTTTTTCAACGTTTATTTATTTTTGCGACAGAGAGAGACAGAGCATGAACGGGGGAGGGGCAGAGAGAGAGGGAGACACAGAATCGGAAACAGGCTCCAGGCTCTGAGCCATCAGCCCAGAGCCCGACGCGGGGCTCGAACTCACGGACCGCGAGATCGTGACCTGGCTGAAGTCGGACGCTTAACCGACTGCGCCACCCAGGCGCCCCTTGATGACCTAAATCTTAAGCCACATTTAGGTTAGAAACTAAAAAGAAGAGAAGATGTGAACAGGATAAATGTTCTCTCTGACAAATTAAAATTAATGTCTTTTTCTCTGATGACTTGGTCATTAGAGATAACATTTTTCTTTGAGCTTTCCATATTGTGCTAATGTGAACATTTCAGTAAAATGCTAAATCATCATTCATTAAAAATATTTCCCAAGAACCAGAAATAAGTAATTTCTTTTCTCAGATGCCTGGATTATACTAGGCATTATGATATTTGGAATTTGTAGAGTTAGGACACTGCATGTAGTATTCCTGTGCTTTGTAGTAAGCTAAATGCTTTCCTTAACCATAATTCTACCTATTCAACAAAGAAAATGGAAGGCTTTTATAAAACTTTTTGTTATAAAGAAATTCAAACATAATCAAAGATAGATAAAAGAGTATAGTAAACTCACATGTATGTATCACCAGCTTCAATGGTTATCAACTCATGACCAATTGGTTTCATCTATATCCTGTGTCCATTGTGTTATTTTGAAGGAAATCTCAGACAGCATACCATTTCATCGATTATTTCAATTACCTCTAAAAGATAAGGGACCAGGGGCGCCTGGGTGGCTTGGTCGGTTAAGCATCCGACTTTGGCTCAGGTCATGATCTCATGGTCCGTGAGTTCAAGCCCTGCGTCGGGCTCTGTGCTGACAGCTCAGAGCCTAGAGCCTGTTTCAGATTCTGTGTCTCCCTCTCTCTCTGCCCCTCCCCTGTTCATTCTCTGTCTCTCTCTGTCTCAAAAATAAATAAACGTTAAAAAAAAATTTTTTTTTAAAAAATAAAAGATAAGGGACCAGTTTTTGTTTTATTTATTTTTTTTTTTAGAGAGAGAGAGAAAGTGTGCACACATGTGCACATGCAAATGAGCAGGGGAGGGGCAGAGAGAAGGAGAAGGAGAGAGCATCTCAAGCAGGCTCTGTGCTATTGGTACAGAGCCAGACACAGGCTGGATCTCACAAATCATGAGATTGTGACCCGAGCTGAAATCAAGAGTCCCGACAATCCGACACTTAACTGACTGAGCCACCCAGGTGCCCCTGGATGCTGACTTTTCTTTCTTTCTTTTTCTTTCTTTTTCCTTCCTTCTTTCCTTCCTTCCTTCTTTTCTTTCTTTCTTTCTTTCTTTCTTTCTTTCTTTCTTTCTTTCTTTCTTTCTTTAAAAATGTTTATTTACTTATTTTGAGAGAGACAGAGAGTGTATGCACACACATGTGAGTGGGGGAGGGGAGAGGGGAGAGAGAATATCCCAAGCAGGTTCTGTACTGTCAGCATGGAGCCTGATGTGGAGTTCAGACTCACCAACAATGAGATCATGACCCTAGCCAAAACCAAGAAGAGTTGGATGCTTAACCAACTGAGCCACCCAGGCACCCCTGGATGCTGATTTTTAATAACTGCTCAAGGTGGGGTGCCTGGGTGGCTCAGTTAGTTAAGTGTCTGATTTTGGCTCAGGTCATGATCTCGTGGTTTGTGGGTTTGAGCCCTGAGCCGGGCAGAGCCTGGAGCCTGCTTTGGATTCTGTTGCTCTTCCTCTGTCTGCCCCTCCTCTGCTCATGCTTTGTCTTTCTCTCTCTGTTTCTCAATAATAAATAAACGTTAAAAAAATTAATACCTGCTCAAGGAAAGGTAATTGGTATTTGGTTTGGATTTGGGAAGGAAAGACTGTAAGGATGCAAGCTACCATTTTTCCTAACTCCTTAGAAACTTCTAATTAGACAATTTCAGAATGTATGAGCATACTTTTAAGATCTTTTAGATGAAGGATTGCAACAAATATTTGAAAAATAGTATTATATACCCAGATATTTGTGTAACCCTCTCATGCCTTCAAGTCTTTGCTCAAGCCTCACCTTCTCATGATGCTTACTGTGACCACATATTTATATTGCAACTTTCATGCCCTGTCTTTACACTCCTATTCTCTTGACCCTGCTTTACTATTTCCCTACCTCCTAGCACTTTCTGATATATTTATTTATTTATTATGTTAAGTGATGTGCCTAGAGCATTTGACACCCAGAGTGGATAATTTTTTTTTAACATTTTTTATTTATTTTTGAGAGAGAGAGGGAGAGAGACAGACAGACAGACACTGAGCACGAGCAGGGGAGGGGCAGATAGAGAGGGAGACACAGAATCTGAAGCAGACTCCAGGCTCTGAGCTGTCATCACAGAGCCTGAGGTGGGGCTTAAACTCATGAACCACGAGATCATGACCTGAGCTGAAGTTAGACGCTTAACTGACTGAACCACCCAGGCGCCCTTGGAGTGGATAACTTTTTTTTTAAATGTTTATTTATTTTTGAGAGAGGACAGAGCACAAGTGGGAGAGGGGGTAGAGAGAGAAGAAGACACAGAATCTGAAGCAGGTTCCCGGCTCTGAGCTGTCAGCCCAGAGCCCGATGCGGGGCTCAAACCCATGAACCATGGGATCATGACCTGAGCTGAAGTCGGATGCTTAACAGACTGAGCCACCCAGGTGCCCCTGGAGTGGATAATTTTTTAACACTCCACTCCCCTAAATGATGACATTATTTTCATAAAATTTTCACAAATGAAATTGTTCATTTATTTTGTAGATAGTAAATTTTTCTATTGAGCTTCATTATTATACTCATGGCAGTAAAATCAATGAAAAAAGGGAAATACACATTATAGTATAAGACAGGAAAAAAGCATAACTCCTTAGCTAATTGTTTTTACATCTTGTTAACTGAACTTTGATTCTTTTGTTAGAGGCTGATACTTTATGTAATTAATCACCCACAAACTAACAAATGATTAAAAAACCTGAATCTCCAATGGTACAATCTAAGCAACTAATGATAAAATTGCTGTTTTGTTCTCCTTTTTGTTCTTTAGTTTGGAAACATTTAATAATTTAAAATGTTAAAGTTATTATTAAAATTTAGTAAAATACTTTTAGTGTGAGCTAAAATTTACACTTCAACAAAATGTTCCATCTTGTCAGTTGCACTTATAATTAAACACAAATCTAAATACCAAGAGGTCCCAGATTTTGAGTAACTTAAATCCGTTTTTTTTGTCTTTACAATCAGTGTGCTATCATTGTTTATTTTGAATCTAGTTTAAATGCAGAAGGACATAGTACCACAGGTTTGAAGTAAACTGCATCCTAAGAAAGAGTTGGAGACAAGAACTTTGCATTAAACAAGCTTGAAGTATTTCAAATCTTTGTGAGCTATTCTTGAAACAAATGTATGTGGTTAAGTCTGCATTTAAGTGGGCCAACGTTATAACTGGGAGTTTTCCAAATGGATGCGTAAAAGACCAAGTTTATTAAAGAATAACAATATGATAATTTGAAGCTTACATATGTGTTATTTAAACTAAGCAGTAATTGTAGCAGTTGTTTGGAACTAAGACCAACAAAAGACTCTTTTCAGAGGGTATTTTCTCAGTGACATTGATTAGAATTGTGGGCATGTGGTGGTAGTAAAAAGCAGAGTGCTTGTTAGTCAGTTTGACTATTGTTTATAAATTCTTGACAAAGCATTCCCTTATTGCCTGAACCAGGATTGACTGCTCTCAACATCCCACCCTTAGAGTGCCACTAATTATACTTGTTTATTGTAGTCTCTACCCTTGCCCAGCATCCCATCCCACATTAGCTCCATGAGGCCAACTAATATTTTGTTCAGTGATGTATCACATCTTTCAAAAAAAAAAAAAAAAAAACACGCTTGACATCTAGTAGGTGGTCAATAAATATTTGTTGAATGAACAAATGAATGAATGAAGCTCAAGGTCAGGGACATTCCTTGCCATGTTTTTTTTTTTTTTCTTTCCTAAATAGTTATAAAAGAAATTGGTGTATAGTGGATAGTACTTTGTTAATGTTAACCTAGTGAAATGCTTGATATATGGTGTTTTTAATCTCTACAGAAGAGTTTAGAATTTTTATTACTGCTATAAAAAATTGCCACAAACTTAGTGGCTTATGATAACTCAAACTTATTCTTTTATAGTTCTCGTGGTCAAAATAGGTCTTATGGGGCTAAAATCAAGGTGTCGGCAGGCTGCATTCTTTCTGGAGGCTCTAGGGGAGAATCTTTTTCTTTCCTGTTCCAGCCTCTAGTGGCTACCTGAATTCCTTGCCTTGTACTACCTTCCATCTTCCAAAGCCATCAATCACATTTCCTTCTCTGACTCTTCTGCCTCCTCTTTCCTTTATAAGAACTCTTGTGATTATATTGGGCCCCCCTGGACAATCCAGGCGCTCTCTCATCTCAAGATCCTTAACTTGAATTGCCTCTGCGGAGTCTCCTTTGCCACATAAGAAAGCATAATCATAGGTTCTAGAGATTAAGACATGGAAATCTTTGAGGGGCCATTATTCTGCCTGCCTCAGCATTGTACCAATACTAGATGTTCCTATCCGTGAACAAAATGTCTCACTCCATAGATTTACATGTTCTTAAATTTCTGTCAATTTTCAGTGTGCAGGTCTTTCACTTTTCCTCATATTTATCCCTAAGTATTTCATATTTTTGATGCTGTGATAAATGTTGATATTTTTAAAATTTCAAATCCTTTTTTGTTACAGTTTATTTATTTTGAGAGAGAGAGTGTGTGTGCGCATGTGCAGGAGGGGCAAAGAGAACATCCCAAGTAGGCTCCATGCTGTCAGCATGGAGTCTAGCATGGGGCTCAAATCCATGAACCGTGAGATCATGACCTGAGCCAAAATCAAGAGCTGGGCACTTAACTGACTGAGCCACACAAGTGCCCCTAAAATTTCAAGTTCTAATTGTTCTTTACTAGTTTGTATACATTTAGTTTTCCTTTATTGCTCTTGTATCCTGTAACCTTTCTAGAATTCATTTATTCTAGGAAAATCAATTGGACTTTCTACATAAGTGATCCTGTTGTTTGTGAATTAAGACAGTTTTACTTCTTTCTTTACAGTCTGGGTGTTTTATTTCTTTTTCTTGCCTGATTGCAATTGTTAGAACCTCCAGGACAGTGTTGAATAGGAGTAGTGAGAGCTAATGTTGTTTGTCTTGTTCTTTATCTTAGAGAGAAAGCCTTTAGTCTTTCACTCTTAAGTACGATGTTAACTGTAGGTTTTTCATAGATGCACTTTGTCAGCTCTAGGAAATTCCTTCTATACCTGGTTTGCTGAGTTTTTAAATCAGGAATGGATGTTAGATTTTGTCAGATGCCTTTTCTGTATTCTGTCATTATTGAGGTGATCATATGGTTTGTTTTTTTTTGTTTTTTTTTTTTTACAATTTTTTTTTTTAACGTTTTTATTTATTTTTGAGACAGAGACAGAGCATGAATGGGGGAGGGTCAGAGAGAGAGGGAGACACAGAATCGGAAGCAGGCTCCAGGCTCTGTGCCATCAGCCCAGAGCCCGACGCGGGGCTCGAACTCACAGACTGCGAGATCGTGACCTGAGCTGAAGTCGGACGCTTAACCGACTGAGCCACCCAGGCGCCCCGATCATATGGTTTTTCTTTTTGAGTTTGTTAAAATGGTGAATTACATTCATTTCAAAATACTTCCTAATTTCCCTTTTAATTTCTTATTTGCTCATGCGTTATTTAGAAATATACTACGTAGTTTCAAAATATTTTGGGATTTTTTTCAGAGATTTTTCTGTTATTGATTTCTAGTTTAATTGTGCTCAGAGAACATACTTATAAATTCACCAAGACTTGTTTTATGGCCCAGAATTTTGTCTGTCTTGGTAAATGCTTTCTGTACACTTGAGAAGAATGTGTATTTTTGCTGGTATTGGGTGAAGTATTCTATAAATATCAATTGGGTTATGTTGGATGATAGTGTTGTTCAAGTCTACTATATACATTTGCTGATTTTCTATGTACTTGTTCTATCAATTTTTGAGAGAGGGGTATTGACATCTCTGAATGTAATTGTGGATTTGTCTGTATCCCCCTACAGTTCTATCAATTATTGCATCATGTATTTTTAAGCTTTGTTATTGGAGACACAAATGTTTAGGATAATTATGTCTCTTGATTAACCTACTCCTTTATCAATAAAAATGAAATGACCTTCTCTATACTTTTTGACACTCTTGCCTAAGGTTAATATAGATACTTCAATTTTCTTTTGACTAGTATTCGCATGATATTATATTTTCCCCACTCTTTTGTTTTTAACCTGTTCATGTTTTTATATTTAAAATGTGGGGTGCCTGGGTGGCTCAGTCGGTTAAGCGTCCAACTTCGGCTCAAGTCATGATCTCCTATTTCGTGGGTTCGAGCCCTTCATTGGGATCTGTGCTGACAGCTCAGAGCCTGGAGCCTACTTCGGATTCTATGTCTCCCTCTCTCTCTACCCCTCCCCTGCTCGTGCTCTGTCTGTCTTTCTGTCTCTCTCTCTCTCTCTCTCAAAAATATAAACACTTTTTCTTGAAATTTTAGATTCTTCTTTTATTTATTTTTCTCATTCTGGTTTTTTTCTTCATTTAATTTTTTATTTAATTTTTTATTTTAACTTACATCCAAGTTAGCATATAGTGCAACAATGATTTCAGGAGTAGATTCCTTAATGCCCCTTGCCCATTTAGCCCATCCCCCTGCCCACAACCCCTCCAGCAACCCTCTGTTTGCTCTCCATATTTAAGAGTCTTTTATGTTTTTGTCCCCCTCCCTGTTTTTATATTATTTTTGTTTCCCTTCCCTTGTGTTCATCTGTTTTGTATCTTAAAGTCCTCATATGAGTGAAGTCATGTGATATTTGTCTTTCTCTGACTAATTTCGCTTAGCATAATACCCTCTAGTTCCATCCACGTAGTTGCAAATGGCAAGATTTCATTCTTTTTTTTGATTGCTGAGTGGTACTCCATTGTATATACATATATGTATATATACCACGTCTTCTTTATCCATTCATCCATTGATGGACATTTGGGCTCTTTCCATAGTTTGGCTATTGATAGTGCTGCTATAAGCATTGGGGTGCATGGGCCCCTTAGAAACAGCATACCTGTATCCCTTGGATAAATACCTATTAGTGCAATTGCTGGGTTGTAGGGTGGTTCTATTTTTAATTTTTTGAGGAACCTCCATACTATTTTCCAGAGTGGCTGCACCAGCTTGCATTCCTACCAGCAGTGCAAAAGAGATCCTCTTTCTCCTCATCCTCGCCAACATCTGTTGTTGCCTGAGTTGTTAATGTTAACCATTCTGGCAGGTATAAGGTAGTACCTCATTGTGGTTTTGATTTGTTTTTCCCTGATGATGAGTAATGTTGAGCATTTTTTCATGTTTTGGTTGGCCATCTGGATGTCTTCTTTGGAGAAGTGTCTATTCATGTCTTTTGCTCATTTCTTCACTGGATTATTTGTTTTTTGGGTATTGAGTTTGATAAGTTCTTTATAGAGTTTTGGATACTAACCCTTTATCTGATATGTCATTTGCAAATATCTTCTCCCATTCCATTATTGGTTGGCTTATTGGTTTTGCTAATTGTTTCCTTCGCTGTGCAGAAGCTTTTTATTTTGATGAGGTCCCAGTAGTTCATTTTTGCTTTTGTTTCTCTTGCCTCCAGGGACATGTTGAGTAACAAGTTGCTGTAGCCAAGGTCAAAGAGATTTTTGCCTGCTTTCTCCTCGAGGATTTTGATGGCTTCCTGTCTTACATTTAGGTCTTTCATCCATTTTGAATTTTTTTGTGTGTATGGTGTAAGAAAGTGGCCCAGGTTCATTTTTCTGCATGTCACTGTCCAGTTTTCCCAGCACCACTTGCTGAAGAGACTGTCTTTGTTCCATTGGATATTTTTTCCTGCTTTGTCAAAGGTTAGTTGGCCATACGTTTGTGGGTCCATTTCTGAGTTCTCTATTCTGTCACGTTGATCGAGTGTCTGTTCTTGTGCCAGTACCATACTGTCTTGATGATTACAGCTTTGTAATACAGCTTGAAGTCTGGGATTGTGATGCTTCCTGCTTTGGTTTTCTTTTTCAAGATTGCTTTGGCTATTCGGGGTCTTTTGTGGTTCCATACAAATTTTAGGATTGTTTGTTCTAGCTCTGTGAAGAATGCTAGTGTTATTTTGATACGTATTGCATTGAATATGTAGATTGCTTTGGGTAGTATTGATGTCTTAACAATATTTGTTCTTCCTACCCAGGAACGTGGAATATTTTTCCTTTTTTTGTGTCTTCTTCAATTTCTTTCATAAGCTTTCTATAGTTTTCAGTGTATAGATTTTTCACCTCTTTGGTTAGATTTATTCCTAGGTATTTTAAGGTTTTTGGTGCAATTGTAAATGGGATCAACTCCTTGATTTCTCTTTCTGTTGCTTCATTGTTGGTGTATAGAAATGCAACCGATTTCTGTGCATTGATTTTATGTCTTGCCACTTTGCTGAATTAATGGATCAGTTCTAGTAGTTTTTTGGTGGAATCTTTTGGATTTTCCATATAGAGTATCCTGTCATCTGCAGAGAGTGAAAGTTTGACCTCCTCCTGGCCGATTTGGATGTCTTTTATTTCTTTGTGTTGTCTGATTGCTGAGGCTAAGACTTCTAATGCTATGTTGAATAACAGTGGCAAAAGTGGTCATCCTTGTCTTGTCCCTGACCTTCGGGGGAAAGCTCTCAGTTTTTCCCCATTGAGGATGATATTAGCAATGGGTCTTTCATATGTGGCTTTTATGATCTTGAGGTATGATCCTTCTATCCCTACTTTCTTAAGAGTTTTTATCAAGAAAGGATGCTGTATTTTATCAAATGCTTTCTCTGCATCTGTTGAGAGGATCATGTGGTTCTTGTCCTTTCTTTTATTGATGTGATGAATCACATTGATTGTTTTGTGGATATTGAACTGGGCCTGCATCCCAGGTATAAATCCCAGTTGGTCGTGGTGAATAATTTTTTTAATGTATTGTTGTATCCAAAACTAAATACACGTTTTAAAAAATAAAATGCATTTCAGGGTGTCTGGGTGGCTCAGTTGGTTGAGCCTCCGACTCTGGCTCTGGTCATGATCTCACAATTTGTGAGTTTGAGCATCCATTAGGCTCTGTGCTGACAGCTCAGAGCCTGGGGCCTGCTTCAGGTTCTATGTCTCCCTCTCTCTCTGCCCCTCCTCTGCTCACACTCTGTCTCTCTCAAAAATGAATAAACATTAAAATATAAATAAAATAAAATGCATTTCTTATAGACAGGGTATAGTCATACCTTTTTGTCCTGTTAGATTGTCTTTTATTCGGGTATTTAAGCCATTTACACTTAATGTGATCGGTCATTGATAGGGTGGGTATAAGTGTATAATCTTGGTATTTGTTTTGTGCTTGTCCCATCTGTTCTTTGTTCCCTTTTTATTCTTATTCTGACTTTCAGATTGAGTATTGTTTATAATCCCATTTATCAATTACATTTTAAAGAAAATAGGTAGATAACAAGTAAATATAAAGTAACAAAAGTGGAAAGAACTATGGAGGAAAGCAAAGCTGGAAAAAGGTATAGGAGCCATCTGGTTTGGGCAATGAGAGGAATTGGTGGCAGTTTTCAGTAGGATGGTCAGGAAAGGTATTACCTGAAAAGGTGACATTTAAGCAAAGACTTGAAGAAGATGAAGGAGTGAGTTATGTGAATATAAGAGAATTTTAGATAGAACAGGACTGAAAAAGCCCTGAGATTTATAATCACGAATTTTCCTAGTAGGTTCAAAGAGCAGCAAGGAGGCCAGTGTGGATGGAGCAGAGTGCCCAAGGGTGATGAGAGCAAAGGGGCAGTAGGGGCTGGGTTGTAGAATACTTTGCATGAGTTTCTGAATGAGATGCAGGGCTACTGCAGGGCTTTGAGCTGGAAATAACATGATCTAACTTAGGTTTTAAAAGATTACTCTGGAGGGGGCTCCTGGGTGGTTCAGTTAGTTAAGTGTCTGACTCTTGATTTCAGCTCAGGTCATGATCTCACAGTTCACAGGATCAAGCTGCTTGTCGGGCTCTGTGCTGATAGCATGGAGCCTCCCTCTCTCTCTGCCCTTCCCTGGTCACAATTTCCCTCCCACTCTCTCAAAATAAATAAACTCTAAAAAAAAAAAAAAAATCACTCTGCTTACTTTATTGAGAATAAATTGTGTGGGGAGAGGGAGCAAGAACACAAAGGGAAAGCCATTAAGGTTATTATGTTAATACAACTGGAGATGGTAACTCAGACCAGACCCGTGAGAAGTGATTGGATGCTGAATATTTTGAAGATAGACATGAAGGATATGCTGATGGATTGATTTGGATATGAGGAAAGGAGAGGATTTAAGAATGATTCCACCATTTACCTAAGAATTATATTCTTTGATGTGAAACTGTGGGAGTCAGATACCTACAACAGCCTGGTATGTGGTATGCGTTTTGTGTTGGGAAGGCAGTCTTTTGTGCATGTAGTCTTTCAGCCCCTTTCGACCAAGACCATAAGAATGGGTCTGAAGCCTGGAACACTTCCTTTACCAAGGGAGAGTCCTCATAGCCCATGCTCCTTTGTTCTGCTTAAGTATTAAATGGCACCCAGCCAACCCTACTGCTGTATCTGTCCCTTTGGGGGAGGGAATGGCATCCTTCTGCTGCAGCACCAGAGGGCTGAGAACAGGCCAACTGCTCTGTGTGGCTGCTGAGAGGGACCTGCTCTCTCTCCCCCGCCAGGGGGAACTGACCCCCACTACTCATGCTCATCTTGCTCTATTTATTCTGTATGTGAGTAAAGTGCTGTTCCATCCAGTACTTGACTGTGTTGTGTTTTCCATAGTGACTCCAGTACCAAAATGCAGTGGGCAGAAATGGTTGGATTTCTACTCCTGGTGATAGGCAACAGATGTCACTTGCTCGACACTTTGTAAATATTCAATGAATAAATGAATGAGTGGAGGGTTTGGACTTGGAATTAGGAGCTGTTAATTTTGCAATGACTGTTGGACCTTTAAGTGGAAATAATGAGTGGGCAATTAGATGTAACAATTTGGAGCCCAGGGGAGAAGTCTACTGGGATTCTCTTGGAAGTCATTAGTCACTACTTGAAAAACTTATAAAATAATTGGGAAAGAATTGGGGTCTCCATAGTGAGTGTTCCTGCCTAACAAAAGACATATATAAAAATGTTCATAACAGCATTGTTAGTGGTAGACCTAAACTGGAAAACAATATTGATCAACAAGAGAATGAAAAAATAAATTGTGGTGTAGTCATAGAATGGTATTGTACAGTAATGAAAATGAATGAACTGGGTACATGCAACAACACTGATGAAGCCAGACGTAATTCTTTCTATATGATTCTATTCTTATAAATAAAGCTAAACTATGGTGTTAGAAATCAAGCTGTGTTAGGGGGAGGAAGGAGCAGGTAGTGATTGGGAGACAGCACTAGGGTACCTTCTGGAAGGCTGGCAATGTTCTGTTTCTTCACCTGGGTGGTAATTATTATATGTTGACGTTATCATTATTCACTGAGTTGTACATTTAAGTGTTGGACACTTTGGGGGGTATTTTCAGGGTGTCTATTACATTTCTAAAAAAAATAAACTATCATGTTAACATATTGCCTCCTAAAGAATTTGTTGACCAGGCTCTAGTTTTGAAAGCTCCTCTTGACTCCTAGTTATCCTTGTGGTTTTAAGTGGCCATGAAGCATAAAAGATAATCTATTTAAACTGTGGCAGGAAGAGTATCATACAAATAGCTGAATTCTTAATACTAGAAAAGAGGCAGAATAACAGCCACTGAAGTTTAGATTTTAGCATACCTTCCTTGACATCTAAAAATCCTTCAAGTTTTTTTAAGGTTGGAATTTAAAGTGAATTAGAGGAAACTCAGTAGGAAATCTTAAGTTTAAATATAGCATTAAAGCTGTAAACCCCACATATGAAACTATAAGAACATTATTTCTCAATAGAATGTAGTAACCTCATAAAGATATACTTGAGTTAGGTATGTGTTAATTGTTTTGAGCTTTGAGCATTGAGGTGAATCTATAATTTCATCTTATTATTTCTACAAGTTTGTTTACCTTACAGTGTATGAAAACCACCTATACAGGGTAGCCGCTTAAGACCCAAATTCTACTAGTCTGTATCTGTCAGTCATGTCCTCCTTGACATTTTGATTTCATTGCCTCAACTCCCTAGAAAACTATGGACCAAATTTAACAAGATAAAATATAATGAGAATAAATGCAAGGTCTTACATTTAGGTTCAGATGAAAATGAAAGTCTGATTTACCAGTATAAGTGATGAAGTTTCAGGAAGTTTTGCTGATATCAGATCATTCTTTAAATGGGACTACCCCCTCAAAAGGTTAATGTGATTATAGGCTGCATTAGTGCAAAAAATAGGAGATAGTTAGACCACACCAAGCGTATTATGGTCAGTTTTGGGCACCATATTTTAAGAGTGACATGGACAAATTAAAGTTCATGCAAGGAAAAACACCAGGTTTTGAGGGATTATAAAAATGGATTGTATGGCTGATGAAAGGAGGACTCTGAAGTCTCATAGCAACACTGTAGGGCATTATCCCCATTTTACAGAAAGGAAATTGAGGCTCAAAGATAATTAATGACTAATTAAAATGATACTGAAAAGTGGTTGGCTTAGGGCCCACATCTCCTTATTTTTAATCTAGTATTCTTTTCATTTCAAAATATATGTTTTAGTTATATTTTTTAAAAGCTGACTGTTAGCCCCTATAGAGGAGAAATTTGAAATGATAAGTAAATGATTACAGATCTGTAAATTTTTTTAATGTTTATTTTTTTTAAAGAGAGAGAGAGAGAGAGAGAGCGAGCGCGAGTGGGGGAGGGGCAGAGAGAGGGAGACACAGAATCTGAAGCAGGCTCCAGGCTCCGAGCTGTCAGCACAAACTCCAATGCAGGGCTCAAAGTCATGAACCACGGGATCATGACCTGAACCAAAGTTAGAGCTTAACAGACTCAACCACCCAGGCGCCCCTACAGATTAAACAGAAGGAAAAGAAATGTTCGGAGTAGGAAGCTCAGTGTGAGAAGATATTATACATTTATTGGTATTTCAGAAGTGTATTGTCTTATGCACATTTCTTTCACTTTTTCTTTTTCAAGGTTTTTGACTCCAGTGAAGAATCTGGGTATCTTGTTCTCACCATCGTTATATCAGGTCATTTCTTCATTTCCCAAGGACCCACACTGCTGGTAGGTTTTATGCATATAGTTTAATATGCAAATATATTTCTTTATATTTGTAGCTTTACATTAATGTTTGTATTCTCATGCTTCTTCAGTCTCACAGAAATTCATCAGGTTCAACAAATTAAGCATTTATTGAATGTTCTTTAGCAGTAGGTAATACAGATATATACTGAAGAGGTTTAGGGTTCTGTTTTGGGAATCAAAGTGGATCAAAGGATTGAGATTAACCAGTATTATAAAGGATTCTTAACTGGGGAAATTGGGTTGAGACCGGCTAAATTTATAGAGAAATGTGTGGAGGGTTTTTCAAAGAAGGTAAAGAACATATGCAGAGGGATAGATTTGAGGAAATAGAAAACTTGAAACAGGCTATTATTAACTTACATAGCCCTCTATAAAAGTAATTTTATAAAGGTGCATTTGTTCTTTATTCTGAACATACACATGTATTGTAGGAAATTTTTGAAATGAAGAAATAAAGGAGAAAAAATAACATTCATTTTTGCTTGAAAGTTTGTCTGAATTGGTATTTAGAAACAAAATGAAGAAACAAGACAACTTCTAGTCAAAGAATTGTAAAAGAAAGGAAATATAAAGGAAGGTTATTACATCATTTACCTGGGAATAATATCTACATAGACATAATAAATTTGTACAGATATTTACTGAATATCAACATAGGCATAACTTATTCACTTAACGGGTATTTATTGAGCAATTATTACATAGTAGGCATTGTTCTAGGTGCTAGGGATACAGCAGTAAACAAAGACAGAAATCCCTATCATCATGGAGTGTCATCATTTTAGTGGGGAGAAACATCATAAACAAATAGGTCAAATAATAAACAAATAGGTCAAATATAGTTAAAAGATACGAATTTTTGGTGGATCCCTTATACATTCTATTTTATTAGGATGGCAGCATCCCACAGTCGTATATTGTGATGATCTGTCTCTCCACTTACGTGGTGTATAGCCTTATCCTTGAATGTGAAGTGACCTGCAAAGTCCTTTTTGTGTTCCTCCTGATTTTTAAAACTGCAGCAATGGTATCATTTTTGCTTTATTTACCACTGTTAGGGCTTGAATCATTTGCAGAAGAAAAGATGTCTTCTTTAGCTTTGAATGAAGAATATTCCAGATGGTGGACAGGGGGATGCCTGGTACACAGCTAAGTTTTCCTCTATGAATATTGTGAGACTTCACTGAATGATGACAGTAAGGCAGTTTGGCTTCCTGAGACATAGGAGGACATCCTGTGCTTTGTCTGCTCCATCTGTTTGTACCAGTGGTAAATGTTGTTACAAACTGATAGAGGTCTCTTTGTATCATACATGAAACGATTTTTGCAATGCAGTTGTAAAACTAAGGTTATCAAATTCCAAAGAACCACTACTGAGAAATACAATGGTAACTCCACAGTTTGTTGCATGTTGCCTGTACATATATACCTTATATATTGGATAATACTTAAAAAATTCTAGGTAGGCTTCATTCCCGGTATGGGGCTTGAACTCATGATCCTGAGATCAAGAGTCACATGTTCTACTGACTGAGTCAGCCAGGCACCCCTATTGGATAATACTTTTTAAAAGTCTTGCAATGCCTGGGTGATTCAGTTGGTTAGCCTCCAACTTTGGCTCAGGTCATGATATCACAGTTTGTGAGTTTGAGCCCTGCGTTGGGCTCTGCACTGAAGCTCAGAGCCTGGAGCCTGTTTCAGATTATGTGTCTCCCTCTCTCTCTGCCCTCCTCTGCTTGCACTCTGTCTCTCTCTCAAAAATAAACATTAAAAATTTTTTTTAAATCTTTATTAAATGCTTTGTTTTACTTTTTTTAATGTTTATTTATTTTCGAGAGAGAGAGAGACAGAGCACGAGTGGGAGAGGGGCACAGAGAGGAGACACAGAATCCAAAGCAGGCTCCAGGCTCCCAGCACAGAGCCCAACGCGGGGCTCAAACCCACAGACCATGAGATCATGACCTGAGCTGAAGCCAGATGCTTAACTGGCTGAGCCACCCACGTACCCCTGTTAAGCACTTTTTGAAACTGTTTTATTGGGGTATAATTTACATAAAATCACTAATTTTCAGTGTTCAATTTGATGTGTTTTGGGAAATGAATATAGTTGTGTAACCACCATCACAGTTGTGATGTAGAACATCCCAAATAACTCTAAAAGTTTCTGTGTGCCCTGTTGTAGTCAGTCCCCTCTGAGGGGGGGAATCTACCCTTCTACCCTCAGATCCTGCTCTCTGTACCTACTGTTTTGCCTTCTGTAAAATTTCATGTAAATGAAATCTGATAATATGTAGTCTTTTGTGTCTGCCTTTTTCCACTTAGCATAATGCTTTTGAGATTCATCCATATTGTTCACTCCTTTTCATTACTGAATAGCATTTACTTTATATAAACCTCATTTGCTTATATCCATTCACCTTTTGATAAACATTTGGGTTGTTTCCATTTTGTTAATATGAATGATGCTGGTATAGCCATTTGTGTACAAGCCTTTGTATCTTTGTATGAACAAACGTGTTTTAATTTTTCTTTGATAAATTCCCAAGAAAGGAACTGCCGCAGGGTCATGTAGTACATCTGTGTTTATAAAATGCTGCACAGCTGTTTTTCAAAGTGGCATTCGCACAAACAATGTATGGAGGTTCCAGTTGTTCCATGTCCCACTAACACTTGGTATTGTCAGTCTTAAGTTTATTTTAATGGGTGTCTGGTGGCATCTCATGGTGGTTTTAATTTGCATTCCCTTAATAACTAATGACATTGAACAACTTTTTATGTGTTGACAGGTGTACCTTGGAGATACTGCAGGTTAAGTACTGAACCACTGCAATAAAACGAGTACAATGAAGTGAATCAAATGAATTTTTTTTATTTCCCAGTGTATATATGTTAGGTTTACATTACACTGTAGTCTGTTAAGTGTGCCATAGCACTGTGTTTGAAAAAAAAAACAACAGTGTACATGGATGCCTGGGTGGCTCAGTAGGCTAAGCATCCAGCTCTGAATTTTGTCTCAGGTCATGATCTCATAGTTTGTGAGATTGAGCCCCACATTGGGCTTTGCACTGACAGTGCAGAGCCTGCTTGGGATTCTCTCTCTACCTCCCTCTCTCCTCTCTCTCTCCGTCTCTGTCTCTGTCTAAGTAGATAAATAAACATTTAAAAATTTAAAAAATAGTGTACATACCTTAAATAAAAAATACTGTATGACTGAAAAATGCTAACTACCATCTAAGTTTTTGGTAAGCCATAATCTTCTTGCTGGTGGAGGGTCTTGCCTTGATGGTGATAGCTGCTGACTGATCAGGGTGGTGGGTGCTGAAGATTGGGGTGGCTGTGGCAATTTCTTAAAATAAGACAACAGTGAACTTTGCTGTATTGATTGACTCTTCCTTTCACAAATGATTCCCAGTAGCGTGCAATGCTGTTTGATAGCATTTTCCCTACAGAACTCCTTTCAAAATTGGAGCTGATACTCTCAAATCCTGCTGCTGCTTTATCAGCTAAGCTTCTGTCATATTCTAAATCCTTTGTTGTCGTTTCAACAGTCTTCACAGCATCTTCACCAGGAGCAGTTTCCATCTCAAGAAGCCACCTTCTTTGCTCACCCATAAGAAACAGCTACTTATCTGTTAAAGTCCTGTCGTGATATTGCAGTAATTCAATCCTGTCTTCAGGTTCCACTTCTAGTTCTCTTGCTGTTTCCACCACATGTGGAGTTTCTTCCTCCACTCAAGTCCTGAACCCCTCAAAGTACTCCATGAGGGTTGGAATCCACTTCTAAACTCCTGTTCATGTTGATATTTTGACCTCTTCCCTTGAATCAGGAATGTTCTGAATGGCATCTAGAATGGTTAATTCTTTCCAGAAGGTTTTCAATTTACTTTGTCCAGATCCATCATAAGACCCTCTACAGCAGCTATCACCTTACAAAGCATAGTTCTTAAATAAAACTTGAAAGTCAAAATGACTCGTTGATCCACAGGCTGCAAAATGACTGTTACATTTGCAGACATGAAAACAACATTAATCTTGTCATACATATTCATCAGAGCTTTTGGGTGACCGGGTGCATTGTCAATGTGTAGTCATAATTTCGAAAGGAATCTTTCTCCGAGCAGAAGGTCTCAACAGTGGGTTTCAAATGTTCAGTAAACCGTGCTGTAAACAGGTACGCTATCATCCAGGTAATGTTGTATTTATAGAACACAGGCAAAGTAGATTTGCCATAATTCGGAAGGCCCTGGGATTTTTGGAATGGTAAATGAGCATTGGCTTCAACTTCAAGTCACCAGCTGCATTAGCTCTTAACAGGAGAGCCAGCCTGTCCTTTGAAGCCTTGAGGCCTGGTATTGACTTCTCTTTAGCTGTGAAAGTCTGAGACAGCATCTTCTTCCAATATAAGGCTGTTTCACCTACAACTGAAAATCTTTTGTTTAGTATAGCCACCTTCATTATCTGAGCAGGATCTTCTGGATAACTTGCTGCTTCACCTTGCACTTTTATGTTATGCTTTCCTTACACCTCCTGAACCAACCTGTGCTGCCTTCAAACTTTTCTTCTGCAGCTTCCTCACCTCTCTCAGCCTTCATAGAATTGAAAAGAGTTAGGGCCTTTTTCTGGATTAGGCTTTGGCTTAAGGGAATGTTGTGGTTGGTTTGATCTTCTGTCCAGACCGTTAAAACTTTCTCTATATCAGCAAGAAGACTGTTTCACTTTTGAATCATTCATGTGTTCACTGGAGTAGCACTGGTAATTTCCTTCAAGAACTTTTCCTTTGCATTCACAACTTGGCTAACTTGTTTGGCACCATTTGCTTGCACCTCATGTTTGGTACAAGTGGCCTAGCTTTCGACCTGTTCCAGCTTTCAACATGCCTTCCTCACTAAGCTTAATCATTTCTAGCTTTTGATTCAAAGCAAGAGACGTGTGACTCTTTATTTCACTTGAACACTTAGAAGCCATTTCACTGTGGGGTTATTACTTGGCCTAATTTCAGTATTGTTGTGTCTCAGGGAATTGAGAGGCCCAAGGAGAGGGAGAGAGATGGGGAAATGGCTGGTCAACAGAGCAGTCAGAACACACACAACATTTATTAAGTTTGCTGTCTTAGATGGGTGTGGCTCATGACTCCCCAGAACAATTATAATAGTAATATCAAAGATAACTGATCACAGATCACCCTAACAAATATAATAATAATTAAATAATGTGAAATATTGTGAGAATTACCAAAACATGACACAAAGACATGAAGTGAGCAAATGCTGTTGGAAAAATGGCACCAATATACGTGGCTTTGCACAGGCTTGCCACAAACCTTCCATTTGGTATAAAAACACAGTGTATGTGAAGCACAGAGGTTAAGTATTGCACAAAAGTGAAGTGCAATAAAATGATGTATGCCTATATTTGCCATTTGTATGTCTTATTGGTATAGTGCCTTTTTATATCTTTTAACCATTTTTAATTCAGTTGTCTTTTTATGTTTGAATTAAAGGAGTTCTTATTCTGATTACAGCTCTTTTATCAGAAATATGTTCTGCAAATATATTTCTGTGGCTTACCTTTTTATTTCTTAACAGTTTTTTGATGAGCAGAAGCCTAAAATTTTGATGAAGTCCTTTTTTCTTTACTTTATGGCTCATGCTTTTTATTTTTGAGAGAGAGAGAGAGAGAGCGAGCACACTCATGCTCGTGCTCATGCAGGGGAGGAGGAGAGATAGAATCCCAAGCAGGTTTTGTACTGTCTGTGCAGAGCCTGATGGAGGGTTCGATCTCTCGAACTGTGAGATCATGACCTGAGCCAAAACTAACAGTTGGATGCTTAACCAACTGAACCACCCAGATGCCCCTATGGCTTATGCTTTTTTATGCTGTTTTAGAAATATTTGTCAATTTGCCACGATTGCAATAAAAATTTTCTGTGTTTTCTTCTGGAAATGTTAAAGTTTTAGCTCTTACATTTAGGCTTATGGTCCATTATGAATTTTTAGTATTAGTTGATGACACTAATATTTATTAGGGCTCCTTCTTCCCCTTAATTAAAGCAATGGGTATTGAGAAAAATTACTATATTGTGAAATATGATCATGGATCTTAGGGAATCTACTTCTGGAACCATTGAGTTAAATTTTTTTTTTTAAATTTTTTTTCAACATTTACTTATTTTTGGGACAGAGAGAGACAGAGCATGAACGGGGGAGGGGCAGAGAGAGAGGGAGACACAGAATCGGAAACAGGCTCCAGGCTCTGAGCCATCAGCCCAGAACCTGACGCGGGGCTCGAACTCACGGACCGCGAGATCGTGACCTGGCTGAAGTCGGACGCTTAACCGACTGCGCCACCCAGGCGCCCCCCATTGAGTTAATTTTTAATGTATGGTGAGAATTAAGGGTCTGGATTAATTTTTTTGCAAGTAGATAGCAGATGTTCCAGCACCATTTGTTGAAAGACTAGCCTTTGCTCATTGAATTACCTTGGTACCTTTATGAAAATCAATTAGTGATGTATGTGTGGGCATGTTTCTGGACTCTCTTTTCTATTGATCTATATGTCTATCCTTTCTTCCGGGAAGAGACTGTCTTGATTACTTTAACTTTGTTGTAATTTTTGAAGCTGGGAGTATAATTCCTCCAAATTTGTTCTTCAAAGTTGTTCTGGCTATTTTAGGTCATTTGCATTTCCATATAAATTTTAGAATCAGCTTTCCTATCAAAAAACCCTGCTGGGGTTTTCACTGTGATGCTTTGATTTTATAAATCATTTTGGGGAGAACTGACATCTTCATAGTGAGTGAACATGTTATGATTATTTATATTCATTATTCCATTTGTTATATATACTTTTCCTCAGCAGTGTTTTGAAGTTTTCACAGTAGGTCTTACACATATTTAACTAACTTTATCCATAAATACTTCATAGTTTTTATGTTATTATAAATATAATTTTATGAATCTCAGTGTCTAATAGTTTGTTGCTAGTGTGTAGAAACACAACTGATTTTTGACTTTGTATCCTGTTATGTTGCTAAACTCATTAGTTCCATAGCTTTTTTGTGGATGTTTTTGTAGAATTTTCCACATAGATGATCTGTTGTCAATACAGTTTTCCATTCTTCTTTCTAATCCAACTACTCTCCCTTGCCTCCCTCCTTTCTTTTCCCCCAGGTGACACTGGGTAGGACATCCTTTACAGTGTTGAATAGAAATGGTGAAAGTTGACATCCTTGCCTGTTCCTGATCTTAGGGGAAAGCATTCAGTCCATTCACCAATAAGTATAATGTTAGCACTGAGGTTTTCGTAGATACCCTTTATCAGACTGAGGAAGTTCCCTTCCATTCTAGTTTGCTGAGAGTTTTAATCATTAATAGGAGTTGAATTTTGTTGAATGCTTTTTCTGCATCTACTGAGATGGATTGTCTTTATTTTTTTAGTTCTGTTGATGTAATACATTTTTAAAGATATCTAGTTTCTTATTGAATCTTCCTTTATCATAGAAGTATTTGCTTTTTAAAATAATATACATGTCTAAGTGATTAAAAATAAGAATGCATATTAAAAAATGTACCACCTAAATTAAACAACAATTTTTGTCAGTTCATACTATTTTTTTGACAGTATTTCTGGGGTTCTACAAGAACCAAAGTATAGAAGAGCAAACACATTGGAATTATAAAACATTTTAATTACAATTTTATATTGGTATTATATTTATACACCCTCCCCCCTCATGCTAATCTGGGTTGTGATATATTTTTAGAATTTTTCCCCTAAAAAGTAGGGACATAACAGCTATGAAAAGTTTTAGCCACTTCTGTTTTAGTAAGAAAATCCAATTGTTGGCATAGATTAAATTGTGCTATATTTGTACTATCAAATCTTTGTGGAAGCTGCACATACCTCTAAAAAAGTCATTTATTTCAGAGAAACTGATGGCTAGGGCTCAGTGACAGCTCCCACTAGATATGTTTTTGTAGAAATCCAGACAGGTCAACAAGGCTTTGGACTTTCTGCTTGGACCTGGCCCCTATTTAAACTTCATTTCCCTTAAATTTCTTGGTTCTCAGATTGTCATTTCCTATTGAGGTCCATGGGAACTTAATGTTTCAGATTAAATGTAACTTGGTGTCCAGTAGTACAATGGATTTTCGTTTAGCTCGTTCAGTTAGCACTTGCACTCGGGTGATGATTCACTTTTGGAAGGCACTATGCACACCTACCACTGGGCCGTTCTATTGTTACTTCTTAAGGAGGGTTAGTATGGCAAGAAGACAGGGAGACCTTGGCGCCATCCTCATTCTGCCTTGGACTTGAGCTCAACAGGTTTCCCCTTTCCAGTCTTGGCATTTTGAACAGATTCTCCTTTGGCTATTTTGGGCTTTTAAAATTTGTTTTTATATAATTGTAAAATGCACATAACATAAAACGTGCCATTTTAACCATTTAAGTGTATTGTCTGCTGGTATTAAGTGCATTCACATGATTGTGCAGCTAGGACTACTGTCCATCTCCAGAAGTCTTTTCATTTGCAAAACTGAAACTCTGTACCCATTAAACAGTAGCTCCCTACTTCTAGTCTAGCACCTGGCAACAATCATTCTACTTTCTATCTCTGTGAATGGTAACTAATCTAGGCACCTCATATAAGTGGGATCATACAGTATTTGTCTTTTTGTGACTGGCTTATTTCACTTAGCAGAATGGCCTCAAGCTTTATCCAGCTGAAACATGTATCAGAATTTTCTTCCTTTTTATTTCATTGTTTTTTATTAATATTTTTTGAGTAGGCTCCACGCCCAGTGTGGAGCCCAACATGGGGCTTGAACTCACGATCTGAGCTGAAATCAGGAGTTGGACGCTCAACCAACCGAGCCACCCAGGAGCCTATCCCTCCTTTTTAAAGCTGAATAATACTCCATTTTATGTGTATACTACATTTTGTTTTTCTATTTATCTGTCAGTAGACACAGGTTCTTTCTACCTTTGCCTACTGTAACTAATACTGCTATGAACATGGGTGTACAGATATCTCTGTGAGACTCTGCTTTCAATTTTGGGGGGTATATACCCAGAAGTGGGATTATTGGATCCTATTATAATTCTGTCTTAAGAAAAGAACTGCCATACCCTTTTCCCACAGTGGATACAGTATTTGAAGCTCCCACTAACACTGCACAAAGGTTCCAATCTGTGCCAACACTTGTTATTTTGTTGTTGTTGTTTCTTTAGTTGAGGCATCATTGACATACCATTATTTAGTTTCAGGTGTATAATGTAATTATTTGATATGTGTATACACTGTTAAATGATCACTACAACCATCTGGTTTAACATCTGTCACCTTATATAGTTACAAAACTTTTTCTTGTGATGAGAACTTTAATAAGATTTATTCTCTTAGCAACTATTTAATATGCAACACTATTATTAACTATAGTCACCATGGTGTACATTACATCTCCACGACTTACTTATTTTACAACTGGGAGTTTGTACCTTTTGACTCCCTTTTCTTATTCCTCCCCTGCCCCCCACCAGTATCCACTCCTGGCAGCCACCAATCTCTTTGCTGTATCTGTGAGCTTGTTTTTGTTTTTGTTTTTAGATTCCACATATAAATGAGGTCATAGGATATTTGTCTTTCTCTGTCACTTATTTCACTTAATATAATACTCTCGGGTATATCCATGTTATCTCAAATGACAGGATTCTTTTTTATGTCTGACTAACAGCCTGGTTTGTGTGTGTGTGTGTGTGTGTGTGTGTGTGTGTGTGTGTGTGTGTGTAACATTTTCTTTATCCATTCATCCACTGAATGGACACTTAGGTTGTTTCCATGGCTTGGCTATTGTAAATAATGATGCAGTGAACATGCACTTTCATTTTCTTTATTTAATAAAGCATATTTAATACTTGCTTTTCATTTTCTTCAGATAAAATAACCAGAGGTAATATTGCTGGATCATATGATAGTTCTAGTTTTAATTTTTTGAGGAACCTCCAGTGTTTTCCATAGTGACTGCATCAGTTTACATCCCCACCAGCAGTACACAGAGGTCCCCTTTTCTCTGTATTGTTGCCAACACTTGTAATTTCTTATCTTTTTGATAATAGCCATTTTAACAAGTACTAAGGTGATATTTCACTGTGGTTTTGATTTGCATGGTGTATGATCCTTTTAATGTGTTGTATTTGGTTTGCAAATATTTTATTGAGGATTTTTGCATCTATTTTCCTCATAGATATGTTATTGGCCCATGATTTTTTTTTTTTTTTTCTTTTGGTGTCCTTGTCTGGTTTTGGAATCAGGGTAATAATGCTGGTCTTGTAAAAGGAGTTCGGAAGCATTCCCTCTTCTTCTGTTTTTTATTTTATTTTATTTTTTAAAGACTTTGAGAAGGTTTGGTATTAATTGAATGTTTGGTAGAATTCACCAGTGGAGCATCCTGGTCCTGGACTATTGTCTTTTGAGAGGTTTTGATTATTGATCCAATCTCTTTACTAGTAGTTGATCTGTTCAGGTTTTCTTTTTCTTTTTTTTTTTTTAATTTTTTTCTAATGTTTGTTTATTTTTGAGACCGAGAGAGGCAGAGCATGAATGGGGGAGGGTCAGAGAGAGAGGGAGACACAGAATCCAAAGCAGGCTCCAAGCTCCGAGCTGTCAGCACAGAGCCCGACGTGGGGCTCGAACTCACAGACTGTGAGATCATGTCCTGAGCCGAAGTCAGACGCTCAACCAACTGAGCCACCCAGGCGCCCCTGTTCAGGTTTCCTTTAAAAAAATTTTTTTAACGTTTATTTATTTTTGAGAGATAGAGCATGAGCTGGGGAGGGGCAGAGAGAGAGTGAGACACAGAATCCGATGCAGGCTCCAGGCTCTGAGTTGTCAGCACAGAACCTGATGTGGGGCTCCAACTCATGAACTGTGAGATCATGACCTGAGCCGAAGTCGATGCTTAACTGACTGAGCCACGCAGGCACCCTTGATCTATTCAGGTTTTCTATTTCTTCATGATTCAGTCTTGGTAGGTTGTATGTTCCTAAGAATTTATCCATTTTTTCTAGGTGTCAAATTTGGTGGCATATTGTTCACAGTAGTCTCATGATTCTTTGAATTTCTGTGGTATCAGTCATAAAGTCTCCTCTTTTATTTCTTTTTTTTTTTTTAATGTTTATTTATTTTTGAGACAGAGAGAGACAGAGCATGAACGGGGGAGGGTCAGAGAGAGGGAGACACAGAATCTGAAACAGGCTCCAGGCTCTGAGCTATCAGCACAGGGCCCAATGCGGGGCTCGAACTCACCACGAGATCATGACCTAAGCCGAAGTCGGCTGCTTAACCGACTAAGCCACCCAGGCGCCCCTTTTATTTCTGATTTTATTTATTTGAGTCCTTGAGTCTAGCTAAATGTTTATCAATGTTGTATATCTTTTCAAAGAACCAGCTCATAGTTTCATTGATCTTTTCTGTTGTTATTTTACCTTCTATTTCTTTTTTCTTTTCTCTTTCTTGTTTGCTTGCTTGTTTGCTTTTTTGACTACCTCATCCTAATAGGAGTGAGGTAGTATCTCAGTGTGGTTTGATTTGTGTTCACTAATTATTAGTGATGTTCAATGTCTTTTCATGTGCATTTTGACAATTTGTAGATCATCTTGGGAGAAATATCTGTTCAAGTCTTTGCATATTTTCTGATTTTTTTTTATATTTCTGTTTTTAATTTAAATTTTAGTTAATATACAGTGTATTGTGTACTGGTTTCAGAAGTAGAATTCAGTAATTCATCACTTACATACAGTACCCAGTGCTCATCGCAACTAGTGCCCTCCTTAATACCCATCACCAATCTAGCCCATCCCCCATCCACCTCCTCTATCAACCCTTAGTTTATTCTCTGTTGTTAAGAGTCTCTTGTGGTTTGTTTCCCTTTGTTCTCTTCCCCCCTTTCCCACGTGTTCATCTCTCGTTTCTTAAATTTCACATATGAGTGAAATCATATGAATTTGTCTTTCTCTGATTGACTTATTTCACTTAGCATAATACATTCTAGCTCCATCCACGTTGTTGCAGATGACAAGATTTCATTTTTTTTTCCTGGCTGAGTAATACACACACACACACACACACACACACACACACACACACACACACGCACACCATATCTTTACCTGTTCATCAGTCAGAGAACATTTGGGCTCTCTCCATAGTTTGGCTGTTGTTGATTGGGGTTTTTTGTTGTTGTAGGATTGAGAGTTTGTTGTTGTTGTTACTGAAGTATATTATCACATTTAACACACACACACACACACACACACACACACACAGCAGCTGATGAATGCAGCTTCTTTTTTACTAGGTCTATGTGATTTTCTTTTTCTCCCTTGTTTCTTCTTTCAGCTTGGGTAAGTATAGGCTGAGCACTATGAGTCTTCTTTAGGAGGAAGACATGGAATAATGGCCTTTCTGGGGCACATCATTCTGCACCCTGCTGACCCTCACCCAGTCACCATTAAGTGCAAGATTGCCCCTGCCTCTGCTCAGTCCCGCTTGGCTCCTGCCCTCTTGGTGCTGGAGCTCCAGGTCAGAGTGAATTTATCCTTCAGTGAGATGTCATCTGTTTTCTCTTTCTCAAACCCTTTTAAAAAAATCTAGAATTCCTTGTACCCCAATGTTTATAGCAGCACTCTCAACAATAGCCAAATTGTGGAGAAAGCCTAAATGTCCATCAACTGATGAATGGATAAAGAAATTGTGGTTTATATACACAATGGAGTACTACGTGGCAATGAGAAAGAATGAAATATGGCTCTTTGTAGCAACGTGGATGGAACTGGAGAGTGTGATGCTAAGTGAAATAAGCCATACAGAGAAAGATAGATACCATATGTTTTCACTCTTATGTGGATCCTGAGAAACTTAACAGAAACCCATGGGGGAGGGGAAGGAAAAAAAAAAAAAAAAGAGGTTAGAGTGGGAGAGAGCCAAAGCATAAGAGACTCTTAAAAACTGAGAACAAACTGAGGGTTGATGGGGGGTGGGAGGGTAGGTGATGGGCATTGAAGAGGGCATCTTTTGGGATGAGCACTGGGTGTTGTATGGAAACCAATTTGACAACAAATTTCATATATTAAAAAAATCTAGAATTCATAACTCCTTTTGAGATATTTTTCTCCCATCCAAGTACTAACCAGGCCCGACCCTGCTTAGCTTCCGAGATCAGACAAGATCGGGCGCGTTCAGGGTGGTATGGCCGTAGATGAGATATTTTTCTAAAATTAAAAACATATTCTGTATATAATTGTAGATCTATAAAGATCCACCTTTTATCAGCATCTCCCTTCTCAAGCTAGAAGTTGCAGAAACCAAAATTCTAAAGATATCCAAATGGGGGAAATTACTTCCTAAGACTTTAGCCTTTATTTCCAGCCACTCCTTTTTATCTCACTTGGTTCTGATCCAGAACAAGTGTCTTCACCTAAATAAAACTATGTCTGAAACACAGGAGTTAAATGGTCTTGAGACAATATAAATTCTGTCTTCTTGGGGAACATGGGTCATCCTGGAAGTGATGGCATTCATAGTTTTTGTTCTGTTTTCCTTTTAACTTTTCACACTCAGCCCAAATATTCTTCAAAAAGAAATTGTCTGTTTACCAGTAGAAATGTTAAATTCCTATTTACATGAACTCTGGAAACTTCAAACACTACTTCTAACCCAGTTTAAGAAATATTTGTTTAAGTCTCAGTCTGAACTTAATAATCTTCTGAGAGGAAAGACTCATCAGAGAGTTTTAAAATCAGGTTATTGTTCACACAGTTAAATTCTTTAAATTAGAACCAGTCTTTGGCCATCTTTTCAAGAAGGATCAAGGACAACAGAGCTTTTGTAACTTTATTATCACCCCCCTTCCCACATTTGAGACCACTGGCATCAACTGTATCATTGTTTTTTTGTCTTTTATCTCCCCTCCAGAGAGAATTGGGTTAGCAAGAGTTAAAGCATTCCGCTGCTCTATTTTTATACTTCCCACTTCTAAATAAACTTCAGCGCCTATGCGGTACTGTCCTGAAAAGTTACTGACTACTCATCTAAAAGGCATGTGCAGGGCACCCTCCATCATGCCTCCCCTATCTCCCTGTGCTGCCTTTGGGGAACTGTAATCATTCCCACCACCTTCATTAGTGAGCTATCTGTGACTTACACATTAGACTGTCTCGCCTTTCCTCTTTAAATTATCCATTGGGCTCAACTTGTCAATAAGTAAGAGAACAGCCTGGGAACTCCACTCATGACTACTCCAGAAAAAACAACTCTCATAGCTGCTGTAATTTCTCTCATCTCTGCCCAGACTTCCTCAGTCGTCACTTTCCTCTCTTGTCTTCCCAACACTCTTTCCAGACTTGTTTAACAAGGATGGTGGTGTGTCTGTGCCAGTCTCACTTGCCAATTTCAGGTGGGTGGAAGGAGAAGGCACACTCATGCACAATGGAGTTCAAGTTCCTTGCTTAATTGGCAATGGGAATATTATTAGAAGTCAGGTGACCACACCTGACTGCAGTAGATACAGTGAATGTCAGCAGAGTCTCCCTCACTTTCTTGTCTGATGACCCTGGTTTTTGCCAGGCTCTAGAAAAACTCACTTTTTGCTAATCCATAGCCTTTTATATGTGAGACTTATGTTACCATTCCAGAAAAATGAATCAGTCAGCTTCTGATTAAGGAAATGTTGGCAAGTATTAGATTCACATCTGTATCTTTTTTAAGATGGAAGGAAAACTGTCAGGGGTGCCTGGGTGGCTCAGTCGTTGAAGCGTCCTACTTCAGCTTAGGTCATGATCTGGCCACTCGTGGGTTCAAGCCCCGTGTCAGGCTCTCTGCTGACAGCTCAGAGCCTGGAGTCTGCTTCGGATTCTGTGTCTCCCTCTCTCTCTCTCTCTCTGCCTCTCTCCTGCTCACACTCTCTTTCTCTCAAAAATAAATAAACATTAAGAAAAAAAAAGATGGAAAGCTGTCAGTGCTCAGGGGTTTCTGCAAGCTTTTCAGCATTCTGGAAACCCACGGTGTCTTTCACATTTTCTGTTGGGAAACTGGAGTTTTGTTGTTGGTATTATTGGCATTATCTTTCTAGAGTAAGAATATTAAATCTTTGAATGTATGGTGAAATCTTTTTTCTTTTTTTTTTTTTTAAGTTTATTTGTTTTGAGAGAGAGAGTGCGTGTGTGCATGAGTCATGGAGGGGCAGAGAGAGGGAGAGAGAGAATCCCAAGCAGTTCCACACTGTCAGCACAGAGCCAAATATGGGGCTCGAACTCACAAACCATGAGATCATGACCTGAGCTGAAGTCAGATGCTTAACCAACTGAGTCATCCAGATGCCTGAAATCTTTTTTTCTTGATTTTCCATTAGCTTTTTTGAAAATGATTTTAATTGGAGTATAACTTACATAAAATAAAATATACTCATTGAGTGCGTGGATTTTTGATAAATGTATATATACAGCCATATAAAGCATCATCACAAGCATGATATGGAACTTTTATCCCCCCAAATTCCTTCATGGCCACCCATCTCCATCCCCAGGCAACCACTTTCTTTCTGCCCTGCTGTCGCTGCAGATTAGTTTTGCCTTTGCTAACAATTGGTATAAATGGAATTGTATACTATGTACTCTTTCTTGTCTGGTTTCTCTTACACAGAATAATGTTTTCAAGACTGGTCCCTGTTGTTGTGTGTATCATGTGCTCTTTTATTCCTGGTTAGAATTTCATTTTATGAGTGTACTGCAATTTGTTTATCCATCATCTGTTGATGGATATTTGGTTATTTCCAGTTTGGGTCAATTATGACTAAAGCAACTATGAACATTTATTTGTATACAAGTGTTTGTATGGACTGATGTTTTAATGTGTCTTAAGTAATACCTAGGAGTAGAATTGCTGGGTCACATGGTAAATGAATATTTAACTTTATAAGAAACTACTGTACTGATTTCAAAGTAATCCTATGATTTTTGCTTTCCCACCAGCTCTGTTTGTTAGTCCATGTTGCTCTACACTCTTGTTAACACTTGATAGTGTCGCTTTTTATAATAGCGATTCTAGTGTCTGTGTAATGGCATGTCATTGTAGCTTAATTCCCATTTCCTGAATGACTATTGATGCACATCTTTCATACACTTATTGTCCAGATTAAGAAACAGAACGTTTTTTGAAGTATAATTGACATATAATACTATGTTAGTTTCAAGCATATGATAAAATGATTCAGTGTTTGTATATATTTTGAAATAGTCCCCCCAAATAAGTCCAGTTAACATTCATCACCATACATAGTTACAAAGATTTTTTTTCTTGTGATAAGAACTTTTAAGATCTACTCTTTTAGCAACTTTCAAATATGCAGTACAGTATTATTGACAGTAGTCCCCATGCTATACGTTACATCCTCTGACTTATCTTACAGCTGGAAATTTGTACCTAAGAAAGAGAAAAAAGAGAACATTTTGATCACCCCAGAAACCTCTCATGTTCTCCTCCAGTCATTATTGTATATTACCACCCTCCTAAAGGCTAACCACCATTCTGACTTCCAACAGTATAGATGAGTTTTGCCTGTTTTTATATTTTATATAAAATGAGTAAATACCTGGTCTCTTCTATACCTGGATTCTTTCACTCACTATCATATTCATGAGACTTATCCATATTGTTGTATGCAAATATAAATTATCCATTCTCACTTTGTGAATGTATCACAATTTACTTATCCATTGAATTGTTTATGGGTATTTGGTTAACTTCCAATATTTAGCTATTAGAAATAATGCTGCTGTGAATATTCTAGTACGTATCTTTCAGTGAACACTTGTATATACTTTTGTTGGGCATGTAGGTAGGTGAGATGGGACAGCAGCTCTGCACTTAAATTTTTTTTTAATGTTTATTTATTATTGAGAGACAGAGAGAGACAGAACATGAGCATGGGAGGGGCAGAGAGAGGAGGAGACACAGAATCTGAAGCAGGCTTCAGGCTCTGAGCTGTCAGCACAGAGCCCGATGTGGGGCTCAAACTCACAAACCGCAAGATCATGACCTGAGCCAAAGTCAGACGCCCAATTGACTGAGCCACCCAGGCGCCCCAGCAGTTCTGCAACTTTAATGTGCTTTGGCTCTTAATAAAATACCTGTTGTGAATCAGCAGGTTTTTGGTGTGGCCTAAGATTTTGCATTTCTTTTTTGTTTTGTTTTGTTTTGTAAAGAATTTATTTATTTTAGAGAGAGAGGGAAAGAGAATCTTACTTAAGCAGGCTCTGTGCTTAGTACAGAGCCAATGTGGGGCTTGATCTTACAACCTTGAGATAATGACCAGAGCCAAAATCAAGAGTTGGACACTTAGCTGACTGAGCCATCCAGGTGGCCCCCCCTTAAAATAAAAAAAAAGAAAAGAAAAAACACAAATAAATTTAAAAAATTAAAAAAATTTATCTTAGAATGGGGGAGAGGGACAGAAGGGAAAAGAGAGAATTGCAGGCAGGCTCCACGCTCATTGCAGAGCCTGACACGGGGCTGGATCCCGTGAACCCCAGGATCATGACCTGAGCCAAAATCAAGACTTGGACGCTCAACCAACTGAGCCACCCAGGCACTGCTAAGATTTTGCATTTCTAACAAACTCCAAGGTGATGCTGTTGCTACTAATCCCTAGACACACTCAGGGATATGCCTATGTTCAGCTTTTGTAGATACCGCCCAAGAGTTCCCAGTGTGATTATGTTCAATTTTTACTGTCATTAATAATGTGTGAGAGTGCTTCACATTTTTGACAACACTTGGTATTTTCTTTTTATTTTGGCAATTTTGGTAGGTGTGTGGTGATCTCGTGATTTTAATTTATATTTTTCTACTTACTAATGAAATTGTGTCCTTCTTCTTATATTTATTGGCAATCTGGATATCCCCTTCTGTGAAGTATATGTTGAAATCTTCTGCTCATTTTTCTATTCGATTATCATTGATGTAGTTTTTACTTCTGCTATTACACTTATTATTCTTCTGTTAACATTTTTTTAAAATTAAAAATTTTATTTTTATTTTTGAGGGTGAGAGAGACAGAGCACGAGCAGGGGAGGGCAAAGAGAAAGGGAGACACAGAACCCGAAGCAGGCTCCCGGCTCTGAGCTTGTGCGCACAGAGCCTCATGCGGGGCTCGAACTCATGAACCGCGAGATCATGGCCTAAGCTGAAGTCGGATGCTCAACCGACTGAGCCACCCAGGTGCCCCTAAATTTTTTTTAATGTTTATTTTTTGAGAGAGAGAGAGAGAGAGAGAGAGCGCGCGCGCGCGAGAGAGAGCGTGCACACGAGTGGGGGAGGGGCAGGGGCAGAGAGAGAGGGAGTCACAGATTCCAAAGCAGGCTCCAGGCTCTGAGCTGTCAGCACAGAGCCAGAGGCAGAGCTCAAACTGATGAATCTCAAGATGATGACCTGAGCTGAAGTTAGACACAAACAACTGAGCCACCCAGTCGCCCCATCCTGTTAACACCTTTTTATTCTGTTACATCTCTTAGTTGTCTTACTCTTTTCTTAATCAATCTTTCTTTCTTTTCTTCCTTCCTCTTTTCTTCCTTCCTTCCTTCCTTCCTTCCTTCCTTCCTTCCTTCCTTCCTTCCTTCCTTCCTCTCCCTACTTATTTCTATTGACTCTTAGCCAGACTTCAGTCTGGTATACAATATCTGATCTGATAGCTCTGGTTTCAAAGAACCTGTTTTTTAAGTTTTTATTAAATTTCATAAAATGCAATATTAATTAAAATTTCTGTTTCCAGGGTTTTTTCAAAACTGTATGCCCTTGTCTGTATCTTGAGTGTTATATTTGACTTTTTTCCTTTTTTGCTACAGAACAATTTCATAGACCCAGCATGTGTTTTTTTTCTCCTCCTCTCTCTGTTTACCTCTTCCCATCCTCTTTCTCCTCTTTTTCCTCTTCTTCCTTCTCTTCCTCTTTCTCCTCCTTTTTTCTGTTTTATTAATCCTTATGCTTGGAGAAGTCTCATCTAGGGCTTGTGGGTGGATTCATTTGCAACAACCTCACTGTCCTTGGATACTAATAGATTTTCCTTTCAATTATTACATAAGTGACCTGGTTGATAGAAATTTATGTTTCTGTTCATCTACCCAGAAGCCTAAGAGGAGTAGATTGGGAGCCTGTCCTAGCAAGGAGTGTTGTCTCCAATTTCTTCTATGAGGAATTAAACTCATTCAGAAGCTACGAGGCTAGCTTTTGCTAGCCGCAAGGCCAACAAAAATTATTATACAACTGTAATCTTTCATCCACCTTCCTAGTAGATCTGCCCACTGTTTCTGGGAGAAATTGCTAGATTTCCTAAAACATTGTTTGGTATACTGCAGTGCATATCCTGGGGTACAGTTGTTTCCAGCACTTTTGGCCAGTGGAACAGATTTCACATGAAAGGTTTCTTATTTTTTTCCCATGGTGTACCTGTTCCCTAGCTCTTGCCCTTCTTATTAATGGTATTTTTGCCAGTATCTCCTCTACTTTCTCTCTGACTCACAGCTCCCCTTTCTCAGGAAGATAAGTCACTAGTCGACTCTTAATATCTTTTTTCCGTCCCAGATTTATCTTTCCATGTCTTGCAGAAATTCTTCAGTTTTGTCCTATGAATCTCATCCATTCCTAGTTTCTAACATTGGTATAGTTCTCTCTTATTTTAGATTTGTTTTGGCATTTTAATTGTGATGAGATGAAGGTGATGAGTTTAATGCCACTATTCAAGATGTTCTCATAACTGGGAGTATAAAAACCTTTCAGGTAATTTTTATGATTTTTTCCCACTAAAATATTTTATTCCACCAAAATGGAATAGAGTAACACCATAGAGTAACAAACATAGAATTAAAGTTTTGCAATTTTCTGTGAGGCTTGGTTGTTCATTGTATCTCAGATGAGTCTGTATTAGTAATTGGGTGATCTTCTATTAGTGGACTGGAATATCCAAATATAAATCAAGAACATTTCTGTACTTGAAAGTACTTAACAGACTATACTGGATCAGACAGATGAGGCACTCTAAATAGGTGATCTTTGACCTAAGCCTGAGTTACTTTGTTATACTAAGTGTTTTGTGGTGAGTGAGTGTATATATCTAGCTTCACTGATAAGGTAATGCCTCTGATAGGAAATTTAAGGGCTTATCTAGCCTGCTTTGCTTTTAAAACTATAATTATACTTTTGTTATGTTGGATTTTACTGGGGCTTTTCTGTGTATTTCTTGTCCTTCTTAAAGGACTAATTCATGACAGTAATTTGTAAAAAAGCTTCTATTTTGTATTTAGTATGAAAACTCATAAGCATGTACAGCCCGTAATACTGATCGTTGCTTTTTCTCTTTTCTCTAAAGTGAGTCATAACTTTGGAATGATGCTTTTGAAGGGGTATCAGCTACACACAAAGAGAAATTTGGACACTTGAAACCCAAGTGCTTCCCCCCATTCCTTTTCATGTCCACACATCTTGGAGTCAAATATATTTGCCAGATTTTGTGGATTGTGTCTTTGTTTTTAAAGCTCCCATTTACTTTACCAGATTATAGTTTGGAAGAAAAAGTGGCTCTTTGGGGCTGAATTCTGGTTGGTTCTTATTTCATATGTTGAAAGTGTATATATCAATATAGAGCTCACCAGTTTCTGTGGTATACTCAAACAAAATATTGTGAATACCATAGTCTTAAAATTTTTTACAGGGCAAATCTTTAAAAAAAAATTCTTTTCATATTTTTTTTACTGCAACAAATTAATTCTTGGTTAATTTATATTCCTCTTCACTGTCTTATCAAAGGATGTGGCATGAGTTTAATCACAGGACTCAGCCAGGCTTCTAGATACCTTCTCTGGTTAAGAAGTTATAGAATTTAGAGTCTTTCTTAAAATACATCTTTGGTATAAGATTTTTTTCCCTGCAGTATTCAAGCCTACACAGGTTTCAATTGGATCAGCTTTCCTTGGGTTGTTTTAAAATAGTAAATCTTTTACTATTATTGGAGAAAAGTCTTTTTTTTGTGTTGCTAATCATTAACGAAGAGGAAAAGAACAGATTTTACTTTGGCCATTACTACTTAAACTCTTCTTTTTAAAAATAAATTTAAAATAATTTAATACTTGAGAATGTTTAGTTCTTCAGTGGAGCTTACTTAGGAGACAAAATTTATACACACTTGAAACAAAGAAAATGCAACTCCAACTGATACGGTTTAGATTATAAGCACCAATAACTTTTTTTTTTTTTAACTGGTTATTTGGAAATAATTTCAGACCTAAACCAAAAGGTTGCAAAAATAATGCAAGGAATTCCCACATACCTTTCACTCAGCTTCTCCAAATGTTCACATGTAGCAGAGAACAATGCTCAAAACCAGGAAATTCATTTTGACACAATGCTATCGACTAATCTGCCTATTTTACCAGTTCCACTGGTCTAACTTAGGATCCCACGCTGTGCTTGGTTGTCATTTCTCCTTGAGCTCTTTCAATCTGGGACACCTCCTCAGTCTTTGTTTTGTTGTGCATGTCTTTGATACTTTAAGAGTACTGGCCAGGGGCGCCTGGGTGGCGCAGTCGGTTAAGCGTCCGACTTCAGCCAGGTCACGATCTCGCGGTCCGTGAGTTCGAGCCCCGCGTCGGGCTCTGGGCTGATGGCTCAGAGCCTGGAGCCTGTTTCCGATTCTGTGTCTCCCTCTCTCTCTCTGCCCCTCCCCTGTTCATGCTCTGTCTCTCTCTGTCCCAAAAATAAATAAACGTTGAAAAAAAATTAAAAAAAAAAAAAAAAAAAAAGAGTACTGGCCAGTTATTTTGTAGAATGTACTAAAAGAAGTGTTTGGCCCTTCTCAATTCACCATCTCAGGAGGTACCTGATATTGCTAGGTCTCATTGCTGGTGAGGGCCACTTGCTTAAGGTAGTATCTGCCAACTTACTCCATTGTAAACTTACTGTTTTCCCCCTTGTAATGTGTATCTTGTGGGGAGATACTCTGAGGTATACAAGTTTCCTGTTTCTCATTATAGTCTGGTCCATTAATTTTACCATCCACTGATGACTCTTGCCAGCAGCAGTTACTACTCTAGTGTTTGCCGAATGGTGGTTTTCTGTTTCTGTTATTTTGTCCACATTTATTCATTGGAAGGGGTGTCCCTTTCCCCTTATTTGTTTATTTATTCATTTAGTTGGTTATATTGGTACGGACTCATGGATATTCTGTAGATTATCATTCACAACTATTATTAATTTTGCCACTAGCACCTTTTTTTTTTTTTTTTTAAGAATATCAGGGTTCTTAACTTTCCTGTGTACCATGAAATTTGGTTTCAGGCAAAATATTCAACTATTCTCACCCTCCAGTGTATTCAGTAAAATGGAAATAATATCTGCTCTACTGTATATAAAATAGATTTGGAAGCGCTAAAATGTGATACAAATGGTAACATTGTTACTATTTTGTTGTTAAATGCCTATGGCTATTCAGAGAACAAAGGCTGTTTTCAGGGGCAGACTTGAGAGTTCATTCTTTTAGACTCGGTCCTCAAGTCTCTTTCGCCACAGGGAGGACCAAGTCTAAACGAATGAAGGTGGAGAGAAATAGCTATATGGAGATAAGAGTCTGAAGAAAGACAGAAGTAAATCATAGATATACAGAGGCAGCACACATTCTCACATTCTGCTGTGTGCAATAAATATTTTCTGAATGCCCTAGAATATTATGCAATAGTAAATGTATTTCTTTGACTATTAATTTTGAAAACTCCTTTGTTTTGTGTAGCAAAATAGGTTGCCAGATTAAATATAAAAATAACATAATTTTTTCTTATATCTTAAACCGTTGTCTGGTTTGGAAACGTTATCTCTGGTGTACTTTATTAAGGGTGTGTGAAACACACAAGACCATAAGGTACCATGGATGTTATTGCTTTTGGCTTTTTTTTTTTTTTCCAATTTGCTTTGTGAGTCTTTCTTGGTACCTATGACAATACTGTGTGCAGAAGTACTTGATGTGTCTTCCTCTTATTAAGTTTCTGAATCAATACCTATATGCCCTGCCCAGGATGATTTGTTCCTCTATCCTCTTTGCTTTAGATATTTGGAAGATACATCGAACATTAAATTTGCGACTTAAGAGCTCTCTTTTTTTGTCTTTGGGGATGAAAGTTTTATTTCTTCGTGTCACCACAATCAGGCAAAAAATAGTAGACTAAGCTGCTAAGTAGGTCGACCTGCCTGAGCACGGTGAGGTGGCAAATTCTAATGAGATTTCCTGACTTCAGCAGTTACTAGTGATGGGGACGGGGAGTGGAAATAGCAGTACTTGAACTGCAAATAGTCAAGGAAGAATAGATGAGATTCCACTGTGTTCAGCATTGTAACTGAGGAGACAGAAGACTTTACATCACAGTATGTTTTTTTCTATTTCATGTTAAAGAATGTGGCCAGATAAAGGCATGAAACCAGAATGAAATAAAGAACAGTCACAGTAAATAATTATATTAATGGATGGAGGACATTTCATTTGGCATCTTTTTTGTTCTCTTCTGCAGTAAAACATTAGAAATAGACTTGCCTCATCATTCTGTATGTTTATAAAAGCTAACATGAGGTACTGAAGCCATCAAAGGTTAATGTTTTTTTGCCAGTTATTTCAGGGATGGATGTTTTATAAAGTCCAGAGACCTCAAAATCAACAATAAATGCAATGAACCTCAAACTTTGGGTTTGGCTTAGCTTTTGCTTTTAGCTTGGAATTTCATCTTTTTTTGTTGGTTTTCAGCTGTTGACTTGTTTGCACAATGGCACTCAGCTGAACTCTCCTCCTTGTCACTGCTGTTCTGACTTGGTCTGCCAAGTAGCTAAGATTCTCCAGCTGACCGTGAGGACATTGGACACTCTCAAGGAACTCCTGCCAAGGTGTTAGTACTTCTTTTAATTTTTTTTAATGTTTATATATTTAATTTAGAGAGAGAGAGAGTGCGAACAGGGGAAGTACAGAGAAAGAGGGAAAGACCGAATCTGAAGCAGGCTCCAGTCTCTGAGCTGTCAGCACAGAGCCCTACATGGGGTGCAAACCCACAAGCTGTGAGATCATGACCTGAGCCGAAGTCGGATGCTTAACTTACTGACCCAGGCGCATCAAGGTGTTAGTACTTCTAAGTCAATTAGTTTGATTCCTTTTGTTTTGTCGAACTGAAACCTATTATGAGGGCTAAAGTATTATGGAAAAATATGTTTAATTTCTGTAAGGCTGTGTGGAGAATTTTTAAATAGAAAAACTAAATATTCACCAGAATTCAGTTTGTATCATTTGCTATCTAATGCAACCTTTTGTGCTAAATCTTTTAGGTTTGTATACAAAGAACAAAAAGCTAATTAAAAAATGTTTTAATTGAAGTATAATTAACATACAATGCCATATTAGTTGCAGGTATACAGTATACAGCTGATTCTACAATTCTGTACATTATGGTATGGCTACCACAGTAAGTGTGGTCACCATCTGCCATCATACAGCAGTATCATTGACTGTATTCCCTATGCTGTACTTTTCATCTTTGAGATTTATTTTTTAAAATGTTTATTTACTACCCAGGGCACCTAGGTGGCTCAGTCGGTTAAACATCTGACTTTGGCTCAGGTCATGATTTCACGGTTCATGGGTTCGAGCCCTGTGCTGACAGCTCGGAGCCCGGAGCCTGCTTCAGATTCTGTGTCTCCCTCTCTCTCTGCCCCTCCCACACTCGTGCTCTGTCTCTCTCTCTCAAAAAATAAAATAAACATAAAAAAAATGTTTATTTACTTTTGAGAGAGCGAGAGAGTGAGCACGAGCACATGGGGAGAGAGCAGGCTCTACACTGCTAGTGCAGAGCCTGACGTGGGGCTCGAACTCACAAACTGTGAGATCATGACCTGAGCCGAAATCAAGAGTTGGACACTTAACCAGCTGAACCACCTAAGTGCCCCTTGACTTATTTATTTTGTAAGTGGAAGTTTATAGATCTTAATCCCCTTTATCTATTTCACCCATCCTCCCACCCACTTCCCGTCTGGCAGCCAACAGTTCTCTGCATTTAAGAATGTTTTGTTGTTGTTCTGTTTGTTCTGTTGTTGTTGTTTTGTTTCTCAGATTCCACTTATAAGTGAAATTACACAGTATTTGTCTCAGTTTGACATATTTCACTTAGCATAATAGCATCTAGGTCCATCCGTATTGTCACAAATGGCAAGATCTCATTCTTTTTTATGACTGAGATTCCATCATGTATATGTACCACATCTTTCTCCGTTCATCAGTAAATGGCCTAACATGTGATCTATCCTGGAGAACCTTCCATGTGTACTTGTAAAGAATGTGCATTCTGCTGGTTTTGGATGGACTATTCTGTGTATATCTAATAGGTCCATCTGGTCTAATGTGTTGTTCAAAGCCATTGTTTGATTTTCTGTCTGAGGATCTATCCATTGATTTAAGTGAGGTGTTAAAATCCCCTACTATTGTTGTATTGCCATCAGTTTCTCTCTTTATGTTTGTTAATATTTGCTTTAGATATTTAGGTGCTTCTGTGTTGGTTGCATAGATAGTTCCAGGTGTCACATCCTCTTGTTGGATTGATTCTTTTATCATTATGTAGTGCCCTTCTTTGTCTCCTGCTACAGTCTTTGTGTTAAAGTCTATTTTGCCTGATAGAAGTATTGCTACCCTGGCTTTTTTTTTTTCCCTCTTCTTCCATTTACATGGTGTTTTTTCCATCCCTTCACTTTCACTATGTGTGCATCTTTAGGTCTGAAGAGGGGCACCTGGGTGGCTCAGTTGGTTGAGCATCTGACTTTGGCTTGGGTCATGATCTCACAGTTTGTGGGTTTGAGCCCTGCGTTGGGCTCTGTGCTTGACAGCTGAGGGCCTGGAGCCTGCTTCGGTTTCTGTGTCTCCCTCTCTCTCTGCTCCTCCCCTGCTCACACTCTGTCTCTCTCTCAAAAATAAATAAAGATTAAAAAAAATTTAAATATAGGTGTAATCAGATCATTCTCTTGCTTATGGTTGCTTTAGTAGCTCCTAGTTGCCTTAGAATAAAGCATGAAATACAAGGACCTTAATGATCTGCCTGTCTCTCCTACCTTAACACCTACACTTCCCCAAACGACTTGTCACTCTCTGAAAACTCTGTAGTTTTCCTTCTCACCTTTGCTTTTCATATTTCTCTTGCTTGGGGCACCTGGGTGGCTCAGTGAGGTCATGATTTCACAGTTTGTGGATTTGAGCACCACGTCAGGCTCGGTGCTACAGCTCAGAACCTGGAGGCTGCTTCAGATTCTGTGGTCTCCCTCTCTCTCTGCCCCTCCCCTGTTCATGTTCTGTCTCTGTCTCTCTCAAAAATAAACATTAAAATTTTTTTTTAAAAATATTTGTCTAGCTAGCATGCTTTTGTCTCATCTTACTGATTAACTCCTATTTGTGCTTCAGGACAATTTAAACTTTATTATAGATATTGTCAAACATACACTAGAGAAAATACTGTAATGACCCCCCACACATCTATCATTCATGTGCAGATAATCAACAGTTAGAAAATCTTTCAACTTGTTCTATTTTTCCAACTCAGTCTTAAATTTTTTTAACGTTTTCTTTTTAATTTACTTTTGAGAGAGAAAGACAGAGTATAAGCAGGGGAGAGACAGAGAGTGAGGGAGACAGAATCCACAAAGCAGGCTCCAGGCTCTGAGCTGTTAGCACAGAGCCTGATGCAGGGCTCAAACCCGTGAACCACGAGATCATGACCTGAGCCCTAGTCAAATGCTTAACTAACTGAGCCACCCAGGAGCCCCTCCAACTCAGTCTTTATTGGAGTCTTCTGTAACCTTTTTAGGCAAAGTGAGCCATTTCTTCCCTGTGTTCTCCTTAGAATGCTTATAAGTTGATATAATTACTCATTTACCTGTCTCCCCCTCTAGATTGTAAGTCCCTGACGAGTAGGTACCAAGTAGGGGCACCTGGGTGGCTCAGTCAGTCAAGTGTCCAACTTCGGCTCAGGTCATGATCTCACTGTTCATGAGTTTGAGCCCTGAGTTTGGCTCTGTGCTGACAGCTTAGAGTGTGGAGCCGGCTTCAGATTCTGTATCTCCCTTCTCTCTGCCCCTCCCCCACTCATGCTCTGTCTCTCTCTCTCTCTCTCTCTCAAAATTAAACAAACATTAAAAAAAAATTTTTTTTTTAAAAGAGTAGGTACCCAGTTCCTTTTGCCTGGTGTTTTATGTGCCTAATGTAGAGACTGATACATAATAGGTATTTAATAAATATGAAAAGTAATAAACCAATCGCATATCTTTCCCCTGCTTGCCATTACCCCATTCTCCCCTGCTTCCCAGAAATACATACATTGAAAAAAAAAAAAAAAACCAAAAACTTTTTCCCCCAAAGAAACCAGATACAAAAGAGTACATATATTAAAGGAAAAACAAAACTAAGCTATGGTGATAGAAGCAAGAATAGTGGTTACCTTTGGCAGCAGGTGAGGTGGGGGCATTGCTAACCTCGAGAGATCATATGTGAAGGGAAATTCTAGGTCCTTGGTATGTTCTATCCTGATCTGGATGATGGTTAGCTATATATGTGTATAAAATGTATCAAGCTGTAAACTTCTGTGCTTTGCTTAAGGTAAATCCTCCCTCAATTTAAAAAAAAAGAAAAAAAACCAACTTGCTCTCTTCCATTATTTTTTTCTTGCTGGTACCACCATTTTTTTGGTGACTCCAATTGGAAAACTGGGAGCTGCTTCAGACTCCCTGCTTCCTCTTCTGAATAATAACACTTGTCCTTCCCTCCTGTTCATCCTTAGCACCTCTGTTCCTAGAATGCAGACCAGCCTGAAGATGGGCCTACTCTGTGTCAGGTCCCACCCTGGCCTTTTGGGTTGAGGGAGGGAGTGAGTCATTGGACTTACTATCCATTTAACAGGAGTTGTAGTTTGGGGAGGCAGTGATACACTCACCAACACAGATTATGTGAGTATATAAGGCATGTTCATGAAACCATTTTCAGTACCTAGGTGAGAGTGTCCATGTAAATGGTGTATGATACTTGGCATAAAAAAAGACACCAAAACGTTGGTTTTACTAAGAATACTTTTTAATGGTTTTTAAAAATATTTATCTTTAAGAGAAAGAGAGAGTGCACACATGTGAGCAGAGGAGGGACAGAAAGGGAG
This sequence comes from Puma concolor, assembly GCF_028749965.1. Lineage (NCBI taxonomy): Eukaryota > Metazoa > Chordata > Mammalia > Carnivora > Felidae > Puma > Puma concolor. The sequence goes on from NC_141672.1 coordinate 116,718,733, forward strand.
ACAGAGAATCCAAAGCAGGAAGGCTCCATGCTGTCAACACAAAACCCGACCTGGGGCTTAACTCACGAACCATGAGATCATGACCTGAGCTGAAATGGGACACTCAACCAACTGAGCCACCCAGGTGCACCACTACAGGAATATTTCTTATTGCATATCCCTGAAGATGCAATATTCAGTCTAGTTGAATAAATGTTAATTGAAGTCTGAAAGACACAACTTTATATATGTAGTGTATAGTAGAATTTAAGGCAAGATGAAATTATTGCTTGCCATTTTCCTTTCTTGGAAGAAAATATATGGGAGGGTCCAAATTAAATAGTGAGAGTTTATGCTGTGAGTCTTGGCCAGTTTTATTCTTTTTTTTTTTTTCAATATATGAAATTTATTGTCAAATTGATTTCCATACAACACCCAGTGCTCATCCCAAAAGGTGCCCCCCTCAATACCCATCACCCACCCTCCCCTCCCTCCCACCCCCCATCAACCCTCAGTTTGTTCTCAGTTTTTAACAGTCTCTTATGCTTTGGCTCTCTCCCACTCTAACCTCTTTTTTTTTTTTTTTTCCTTCCCCTCCCCCATGGGTTTCTGTTAAGTTTCTCAAGATCCACATAAGAGTGAAACCATATGGTATCTGTCTTTCTCTGTATGGCTTATTTCACTTAACATCACACTCTCCAGTTCCATCCACGTTGCTACAAAAGGCCATATTTCATTCTTTCTCATTGCCACGTAGTATTCCATTGTGTATATAAACCACAATTTCTTTATCCATTCATCAGTTGATGGACATTTAGGCTCTTTGCATAATTTGGCTATTGTTGAGAGTGCTGCTATAAACATTGGGGTACAAGTGCCCCTATGCATCAGTACTCCTGTATCCCTTGGGTAAATTCCTAGCAGTGCTATTGCTGGGTCATAGGGTAGGTCTATTTTTAATTTTCTGAGGAACCTCCACACTGCTTTCCAGAGCAGCTGCACCAATTTGCATTCCCACCAACAGTGCAAGAGGGTTCCCGTTTCTCCACATCCTCTCCAGCATCTATAGTCTCCTGATTTGTTCATTTTGGCCACTCTGACTGGCATTAGGTGATATCTGAGTGTGGTTTTGATTTGTATTTCCCTGATAAGGAGCGGCGTTGAACATCTTTTCATGTGCCTGTTTGGCCAGTTTTATTCTTGAGGAAGGACAGAATCAATTCACTTCTAAGCAAGCTGATTTTGTGTTTTATTTTTCAGAATAAATGTTTCATCAGCTAATCAGAGCAGGTGTGAAGGATGCAGTGCAATGACTGGAGTAGTAAATACTTACATATATATACCCTTCAGGAACAGAATTCATTTTCTTGTGGGATGAATTTTATTAAAAGCATATTCTTTATGCTCAGGACTTAAGAGAGTTCTATTGTGAAAAGTACAATTCCAAGAATGATCTTAGCAAGGAGAGAAAGTAATTTTGTTTTATCTGGAATGTGACACTTGTATACTTTGTGTTCTCCATGCCTATTAAATAATAAACTTTAAGAAAAAAATAATGAAAATAAAATATCAAGCTGAAGACTAAATTTCCACAGTAACATTATCTGTCACACTAAGTAAGGAAGATTAGATTACATTTAAGGAAGTTTGCTACTAAAATTTGTCAGGGTATAAAAGGTTAAATTTTGCATTGATTTTTTAAAATGAAATTTCAGCCTATTGTTTGGAATACCATTGCCTCCCCCAAAAAACTACTTGTAACTGTTATTTGCAAAAAGGATGATCTCTTCAAGACATGTATTGATACTGAAATTAAATAATTTTGTTTTGGCCATTTATAAGAAATCATAAAGGAAGATGTGGAGGCTATTTAAAGATACGTTTTTATGAGAATATTCAAACAGAAAAACATGGGAAAAAACCATTGTATCTACCACTTGGCTTTAACCAGTCTTTAATATTTTTCTGTTTGTGTCAATTCTTACTGAATTGATTACATAGATTAAAGAAATGCAAATTAAAACCACAAGGAGATACCACTACATATCTATTAGAATGGCCAAGACTAAACAAATAAGAACTAAAATATTGTTTGCAAAGATGCAGTTTTCACGCTTTGCTGTTGGGAATGCAAAATAATACAGTCACAGGGGCAAAGAGTTTGGTGGTTTCTTGTAAAGTTAAATACATGCTTATCACATGGCCCAGCAGGAGAGGCTCTTAGATATTTACTAAAGTGAAATGAAAACCTATTTTCACATGAAAATTGGTTCACAAATGCTTGTAGCAGCTTTATGCATTATCACCCCAAACTGGAAGACCCCAAATCTTCCAATTGGTGAACATATACATTGGTGAACAGCAGTACAAATACCTGACTACCGATATATGCAACAATATGGACGAATCTTAAATGTATTTTGCAAGTGAAAGAAGTCGACTAAAAAGAGTATATGCCTTATCATTCCATTTACCTGACATTCTGGAAAAGGGAAGACTATAGAGGTGAAAAAAAGGAGTGGTTGCCAAAGGCTGGGTATTGGAGTCAGGGTTGACTACAGACAGGCAGCAGACAATTTTGGGGGATGATGAAAATCTTATTTATTTTGATAATGGTGGGTACACAACTATGGTCATTAAATCCACAGAACTGTATACCAAAAAGGGTGGATTTTACTGTATGTAAATTATACCTCAATAAATCTAACTAAAAATTTTCCCATTTTTTAAAGACATAGCTAAAATATTTACAGGAAAAAAAAATGCTGCAATGCCTGGAATTTGCTTCAAAATTAACTGGCATTTGGGGCCCCTGGGTGGCTCAGTTGGTTAAACATCCAACTTTGGCTCAGGTCATGATCTCGCAGTTTGTAGGTTCGAGCCCCACGTCGCACTTTGTGCTGCCAGCTTGGAGCCTGGAGCCTTGCTTTGGGTTCTGTGTCTCTCTCTCTCTGCCCCTTCCCCACTTGTGCTCTGTCTCTGTCTGTCAAAAATAAATAAACATTAAAAAAAATTAACTGGCATTTGAGGTATAGATGAAATAAGATTGACTATGAACAAATGGTTGTTGGATTGGGGGGATGGGTGTATGGATGTCATTTTACTACTCTATTTTCATATATGCTTAAAATGCCCTATTATAATAAAAAATTTTTAAAGTTGCTAATTTGGTGGATAGGAAATAAGATTTCGTGTTTTTAAATTTTATTTTTCCTGATTATAATGAGCTTTAGCATCATTTCATAGTGGCAACTGAGGTTCCTTATGTATGGATTGGATTTTTTTCTCCCCATGCCTGTTTTCCTACTAGTTTGTGTGACTTTTACTAATCAACTTTTATGTATTCTGGATACTTGTCCCTTGCCATCAACTAGTATGTGAGTTGCAGATATCTTTTCCCAGTCTTTTGTTGACTTTTTCTAATTAGTTCGTGTTGACTTTTGCTGTACATAAGTTTCTAATATTTATGTAGGTGGGTTTATCCCTTGCTGCTTTCATGATTCTCTCCTTGCCTGAGTATTTTGTGAATTTGACTATGATATGCCTTGTTGATGGTCGGTTTTTGTTGAATCTAATGGGGGTCCTCTGTGCTTGCTGGATTTTGATGTCTGTTTCTTTCCCCCACGTTAGGAAAGTTTTCCGCTATGATTTGCTCACATAACCCTCCTACCCCTGTTTTTCTCTCTTCCTCTTTTGGGACCCCTATGATTCTGATGTTGTTCCTTTTTAATGAGTCACTGATTTCTCTAATTCTTAAATCATGCTTTTTTGCCTTCATCTCCTTTTTTTTCTGCTTCATTATTCTGTATAAGTTTGTCCTCTATATCGCTGCTTCTCAGTTCTGCCTCACCCATCCTTGCCACTGCAGCATCCATCTGTGATTGCAGCTCAGTTATAGCATTTTTAATTTCATTATGACTAGTTTTTACTTTTTTTTACCTCTGCAGAAAGGGATTCTAATCCCTGGATTCGACTCCAGCTAGTATTCTAATTATTGTGATTCTAAATTCTGGTTCAGACATCTTGCTTGTATCTGTGTTGGTTAAATCCCTGGCTGTCGTTTCTTCATGCTCTTTCTTTTGGGGTGAATTCCTTCATTTTGTCATTTTGAAGGGAGAAAAGGAATTAGTGAGGTAGAAAAATTAAAATTAAAAAATTAAAATAAAAAATGTTAAAATTAAAAAATTAAAAACAAAAATGTTAAAATTAAAAAATTAAAAACACAAAAAAATTGAATACATGATGCTAGATCCTAGGTGTGTTTTGGTCTGGGGGTTGAAAGTGGTTTGACAGATTAGAGAAAAAAAGGGGGGGAAAAGAAAAAGGAAATCATCTGAGAATTTGAAGAAATGAATACACTGAAGTAGACTAAAATGAAATGATGGGAGTAAAATAGAATTTGAAAAAATTTACACAAAAGTAAAGAAATAGTAGAAAAAAATTAAAAATGTTTTTAATAAAAATTAAAAATAAAAATGAATTTTTTCTCTTTCTGTATTCAAGAAAAAGAAAAATGAAAAAGAGAAAAAAGAAAAAAAGGAAATCATTTGAAAATTTGAAAAAGTGAATACACCGTAGTAGACTAAAATAAAATGATGGAAGTAAAATAGAATTTGAAAAAATTTACATAAAAGCAAAAAGTGTAAAAAATTAAATAAAAATATTTTTAATAGAAATTGAAACTAAAAATGAAGTTTTTCTCTTTCTGCATTCAAGAAAAAGAAAAACAAGAGGAAAAAGAAAAAGGAAATTGTTTGAAAATTTGAAAAAGTGAATACACTGCAGTAGACTAAAATAAAATGATGGAAGTAAAATAGAATTTGAAAAAATTTACACAAAAGTAAAGAATATAGTAAAAAAAATTAAAGAAAAATATGTTTAATAAAAATTGAAAAGAAAATTGAATAGATGGACCTGCTATGTAGATGGGTTTATCAATCTATTTCTTTGTGTTTTATGGTTTTTATATCTTGTTTCAGAAATTCTTCCATAGAAATATTTTTATATTTGTTTTTTGCATTTATGTCTCTATTCCTCCTGGAATTTATCTTTGTGTTTAGTGTGATAAAGGAACCCAATATTTTTCTGTGTGGATAACTAATTGTTCTAACACTGTCCTTTTCTTGCTGGTTTGGAATGCAGCCTACAGTTTGTCACTGGGCTGCCTGCTGATATTGGTTCCCTTCCTGGGCCCTGGTCCTGTTTGGCCAAAAGAATCCTAGCCTTTCCTCCTGCCCACAACCAGCAGTTGTTTCCCCTCCTCTTGAGTTTCTTCAGATACTCAAGATTTATGCTCTTTGGCTTTGCCTCCCCTTCAGGTTTGGATATGAATCATTTAAAAAAAATTTTTTTAATGTTTATTTTTGAGAGAGAGAGGGAGAGACAGAGTGTGAGTGGGGGAAGAGCAGAGAGAGAGAGGGAGACACAGAATCCGAAGCAGGCTCCAGGCTCTGAGCTGTCAGCACAGAGCTCGACGCACGGTTTGAACCCATGAACCGTGAAATCATGACCTGTCCTAGAATCAGACGCTTAACCGACTGAGACATCCAGGTGCCCCACCAGTGGATATGGATCATTTTTAATTCTTCCTTAGGAATATTCTTGAGGGAGGAGGACAGGGAGGAACAATCAACTGATTTTACAAGTTGGGTTGAGCTGTTTAATCTTTCTGTTATTTATTAAAGCATTGATTACATACATATTATGTGCTGCATGAAAATCTTGAGTTAGCGATTTTGTGGATTTTGTTAGACATGTCATTAGATTCTGTTCTAATCCAGTTTAAGAAACCCTGGACCTTGGGTTGCCTAAATTTCTACAAGAATAAAATTGCATCCTATTCTCTAATCAAACTAAATTAAATTGTGTTCCTTGTTCATATCGTATTTCCTCCACTCCTCTGTACATTTGTATTTGCTGTCCTCACTTCCTGGAATGACTTTGTTTTCTCGTTCTCTCCCTAGAACACTTCTACGTGTTTATCTTCCTCGTTAGCTTGTGAGCTCTCTCCATGCCTTATTTATCTGTTAATCCTCTTTACCTTGCATAGCCCCTGCAGTGTAATAGGAGCCCTATAAATGTTTATGAATGATCTTACATTCACCATGTTTGTGGTATTCTTCACGTATCAAAGTTTGTAAACTTCTCCCCAATTTGGTTGGACATTTGGCAGTGTAAGTTTATCAGTTAAATACATGTGTGTTACTGTTCAGTTCCTACCATGTGTACTCAACCTGTTTGTCTCATATTTGCTAAATCCACAAAGATTCTTAGGAAAATAGTTTTTTGTCCCATTGCTATGTATATAAATTTTCTGACCATCTCTTTGGGGCAGGCTAATTGGGAGCCTTTTATTAGTGGTAATTAATTAATTAATGAGAGAGAGAGAGGTGGGAGAGGGGTAGAGAGAGGGAGAGAGAGAATCCCAAGCAGGCTCTGCCCTGTCAGCGCTGATGCTGACTCAGGGCTCAAACCCACAAACTGTGAGATCATGACCTAAGCTGAAACCAAGAGTCAGATGCTTGACTGATTCAACCACCGAGGTGCCCAGTGAGGTCCTTTGCACTAAATAGGGCCTTTTCTTACCCAACATTCAGCTCTAGTCCTTCTTAACCTGGTAATAGTTCATAGAAAATTCCCTGCTTATTGTTGCTCTGTAATGTACTTTTAATTTGAAAAGGCTTTCTTTTTATTGCTACAGATAGAACATTTGAGGAGAACATGCCTGAGAAATGTGGTTTGTGCCGAGCACATCCTTTCTGAACTGACAGAATTAACACTCCGCTGCTTTTTTTTCCTTTTTGTAAACATGTTTTCATATTAATTTTGTCCTTTTATGCAGAAAACTTATAGTAGGCTTCATAAATTAAAAGTAAGGAAAGCTTTGCTATTTCTTAGAGGCTAAAAGCTTTATGTTTTGCCTTTGGCCTTTTATCACACATATTTTCTAATAACGGAAGATAGTGAGAACTGAATTGTGACCCTTCTGTTTTTAAAAAAGCTGCTCCATTTTGTCTTGATCGTATTTTTAATGTCAGTCAGTATTGTCTGAGTTGTACTGAAATAGCAAGAGGTGGCATTATACCTAGCTCAGCTGGTTCATTGCACTGTTATAATTACTACTACTTGTGAAATCTAAAAATTAAAGTTTAAAAAGATGCCTGTAGTGCTGATATAACATGACTGAAGTGCCACTAGAAATGAATGCGAGCAGAAGTGCTATATTTAATAATTCTGGAATTCGATAAGAAATTGACATTAACTGTGAACAATGTTGGTTCGATAAGGATTATAGTTTAATTCAGCTATAAATATTTCTTTATAAAAACTAAATTCTGTCAATGTAGAATCACTGTTACAATTATAAATTTTGGGGCGATAAATGTAAATTAATGAGTGAGTTTTATAAATCCTGTCTTACATGCCTGAGAAGCCAATGACCACATCAAACTTAGAGGTCCCTTGGAAGATCAAAAATATAGGTCTGAAAGAAGGTACTTAACACAGATTTGTGTACTAACTCCATAACTCTCTTACCTTTGAAAGGCTTTTCAAAATCACCAAGGAAAATATCAAGAGATGCTGACTACATAGAAGTGGAAAACTTTGGTTTTATGGATTTTATTGGGCATAAAATAAACTAAAAAAAAATCTATTTATTTAAAGTTTCTTTATTTTGAGAGAGAGAGAGAGAGAGAGCACGTGCGCGCGTGCGCGCGCAGGTGGGGGAGGGGCAGAGAGAGAGAGGGAGAGAGAGAATCCCAAGCAGGCTCTGTACTGTCAGTGCAGAGCCCAACATGGGACTTGAACTCAAAAACTGAGATTGTGACCTGAGCTGAAACCAAGAGTTGGACACTTAACTGACTGAGCCACCCAGGTGCCACAAACTAGAAAAATTTTTAAATGGAGTGAGGAAGGTCTTTCTAATTAAGATATAAAAACCCAGAATTTATAAAAGTTGATAACGTTTGCTAATAAAAAGAATCAGTACTTACACATGGAGAAAATACCATAAACAAAGGTTTTTTTAAATAAAAATGACAAAAACATTCAACTCAAGACAAAGTGTTCATTTCTTAGATAGTGAAGAATATCTACAATTTAATTAATAAAACTATAACTCAAAAATAGGTCAAGGCTATAAAGAGAAATACAGAATATCCATGTCTCTGGAAATGGAAACTATGTGTGTATATAACTTAGATAAATGTATATCATGTGATATCTGCTTGTATATGCATGTGCATAGAGTATATCTAGAGGCTTTATGAGAACTTAGTTTCAGTGTTTATGCCGGGTAGGGGACTGGATGGCTGAAGGACAGAGATGAGAGGAGGAATTACTCCTTACTTTCAAATCTTTATCCTTTGGTATTTTTCCATTGCATATTCGATACTATATCTATATGTATATATACACATGTGTATAAAAGTCTAAGAACAATATTTAGAGAACAAATTGACAATATTTTTTATGATAACAATGAGCTCATGCAAGTTAACAAAAACAAGACTGTTATAGATAGAAGTAAGCAAGCACACATGAATAGTGAAAAAGGAAAACAGAATGAATAAATAAACATACAGAACTGTGTTCAATCTCAGTAGTAATCAGAATGAAGCTGAGTTATAACCTCTTAGGAAGTCATTCCTAAGCACCTAAAATCAAGGTAAGCACCATTTCTGTGTGTTTGTGGCACCTGACCTTGTGGTTCTTATCTCATCTCCACCATAATTACTAGGTTATGTGTTGATGATGTTTTCTGTCTCTACTTTTGCAAGTTCTTTGAGGTTAGAGAGTGTGTCTTTTTTTTTTTTTTAATGTTTATTTATTTTTGAGAGAGAGAGCATGAGCGGGGAAGGAGCAGAGAGAGAGGGAGACACAGAATCCGAAACAGGCTCCAGGCTCTGAGCTGTCAGCACAGAGCCTGAGGCGGGGCTCAAACTCAAACTGTGAGATTATGACCTGAGCTGAAGCTGGACACTCAACTGACTGAGCCACCCAGGTGCCCCGGAGAGAGCACAGGAGATTCTGTTACTCCTGACATCCATAATGGGGAAGGCCAGGAGGGTCTTGAAGAGATCTTTACCAGAACAGAGGCTTCTTCTGTGCTTTTAGACTTTTGGTCTTGAGGTGTTTCAGGTCCTAAACGGTTCTTAAGATTTCTTGGCAGTTTATGATCTTCAGGATCTTCTGTTTACCAAGTAGATATGCAAATGTTTGCATATTTCACCCTTTCCACTTACTCCTTTGCAGAGCATATGAAAAAAAAAAATTTTTTTTTTTAATCCTTAGAGAAGTAGGATGCTATTGAAGGATTCTAAGCAGAGGAGTGACAGGGCCAGTATGCTTTTAGATTAAAATGACATCTCTCACAGTAGTGTAGAGAAGGGAGTGGACAGAAGGTTACAAGAAGCCTACTTTAGGAGGCTATTTTAGTAAGTCAAGAAAGAAGATGTAGCTTATACTAGGATGGAGAGAAATGGGTTAATTGAAGAGATATTTAAAAGCTAAAAATCAGAGAGTAGTGGTGATTTGGAAATGGTGGTGATGGGGAGAGAGTTGTAAAAGAAACATTCTAGGTCTCTAGCTTATGCAACTCAACTGGAGGTAGCCTCATTCATTGTGGTTATGGAACTCTAGAGAAGAGCCAGGCCCTGGCAGTATGTGTGTGTGTGTGGGGGGGGGGGGGGGGGGGGACTGCGGCCCTGGTTTGGGACAATTTGAATGTGTGGTGACTTTGAGATACTCCAGCAGAGATGTCAGTTCCACACATCCTCATTTACTGTTCAACAACTAATCTCCTTGTTCTGTAAGGTCTCAGAGTGGTCTGCACTAGAGATCTGATTCAGGAATCAGAGGTATTTAAACAGTAATTGAGACTGTGGATGTAGTGAAGATTGCCTCGGGAGAGGGTAACAAAATAAACAAGGGGAGGGGGAAGTTAAGAAGAATAAACTAGCAAAGGAAGCAGAGAAGGAGCTGTCAGGGGTAGGAGGAAAACTAAAGAGTGTGGGATCATACAAGCCAAGCAGACATGTTTCAAAAAGGAAAAAGTGGTCAGCTGTGGTGAATACTGATAAGACATTGAGCAAGAGCAAGATAAAATCAATGTGTTAATTAGTGTATTGTTAAATGAGAGGATGTGGGGTTTTGAAAATGTTATGGCAATTGGACAGGGAAATTTGGATACATATTTAAACTGTTAAAAAGTGAATTATGTTTGGGGGCGCCTGAGTGGCTCAGTTGGTTAAGCTTCCGACTTCATCTCCGGTCATGATCTCATAGTTTGTGAGTTCAAGCCCCACATCAGGCTCTGTGCTGACAGCTCAGAGCATGGAGCCTGCTTCAGATTCTGTGTCTCCTTCTTGCTCTGTCCCTCCCCCTCTCACACTCTGTCTCTCTCAAAAATAAATAAACCATTTTAAAAAGTGAATTATGTTTGCTTTAAGCTGGATATTAATTAAATTCTTTGGGTTGCAAATAACAGAAACCCAACTCAGTTTCCTTTAAACAAAATAACTTTTTGCCTTAGGGCATTGAAATGTCCAGATAGGAGTGGCCTCTGGCACAATTGAATCCAGGGGCTCAAACGATATCATTAACTATGTCTTTCTATTTCTGTCTCTCTCAGCTCTGCTTTTCTTTAAGGAAAGATCTCTTCTGGTGGTCCCTGGTAACTTTGGGCTTTTCTTATCCTTCCAATCCTAATGGAAAGAGTGTTCCTCCTTTCCAGTTCTAGCAAAAATCTCAGGATTTGCTTGGATTGTACGAGTTTGTATCATGTGCTTATTCATAAACAAGTCACTTTGGTCAGAAGCAATCAGATATGCTGCCAGGCCAGGCCTGAGTCACCTGCTCAGCCCTGGAGCTGGGCCAGGTAAGGAAGTAGTCTAATCTGAATCACATGGGCTGTGAATAAGGGAGAAGTGAGTAATCTTTTGGCTGAAAGGATGATTGGGTCTATGTGTTATTGTAACTTACAGAAAGAGCCCCTGGATTTGATTCTTATGGCTAGAGAAATGTTGAAATTATCTTGCTGCGTGTGCTCCTGTGTTTGGGGAGCTGAATCATAACTAATCTTAAAGACACATTGAGATCAACAAACACATGAAAAGATGCTCACCATCACTAATTACTAGAGAAATGCATATCAAAACCACACTGAGATACCACCTCACACCCGGATGGCTACTATAAAACAACAACACCACAAACAGAAAATAACAGATGTTGATGAGGATGTGGAGAAATTGAAACCCATGTGCACTGTTGGTGCGCTGATTATAAAATGGTGTTAACTGCTATGGAAAACAATATCATGATTCCTCAAAAAATTAATAGACCTACCATATGATCTAGAAATCCCACTTCTGGGTATATAGCCAAAAGAATTGAAAGTAGGGTCTCGAACAGATATTTGTACACCATGTTCATACCACCATGATTCACAGTGAGCAAAAGATGGAAGCAACCTGACTGTCCATTGACAAATGAATGGATAAAATGGGGTATATACATACAGTGGAATGTTACTCATCCCTAAAAAGGAAGAAAATTCTGATATAAACTACAACATGAATGAATCTTGAGGACATTATGCTAGGAGAAATAAACCAGTCAGAAAAAGTTAACTTACATGACTCCACTTATGTGAGGTACCTAGAATAGTCAAATTTATAGAGACAAAATAGAATGGTGGTTACCAAGGGCTGGGTGAGGGAGAATGAGAAATTGTTGTTTGATGGGTTCAGAGTTTCAGTTTTGCGAGATATAAAAGTTCTGGAGATCTGTTGGACAGCAATGTTGAATGTATTGAATACCACTGGACTGTGCACTTAAAAATAGTTAAGATGATAAATTTTATGATACATATTTTTATCCTAATTAAAAAAATTTTTAAAAACACATTGATGAATCAACAAATTACAGATGTTCCTTAAGGACTAACTTACTACATTTTGAAATAAGGACTGATGCACCTAGCCAAAGGCAAGGGGATCTTAGGGGTTGAACATATCAAAAGCTGTCCCCTAGCACCACCATCACTGCCACCCCTGCTTCATTTTGCCTGGATATGACTCTGAAATATGTGGTGCTACTTGCAGTGGAATTGGTAGATTTGTCTGATCCATAATTTAATGTACTTTTCCCCAATCTTCTTTTAAATAGTCCACCTGTATTATGTGTTATCAGTAACTACCTTTTAAAAGAGTACTTTTAATCTAGTGTCTAGGAATTTGTAATTTTTCATTATATTTGTTTGAGAAGTGCACACTTTTTATGCCATTGGACATTTTTCATTCATTCAAAAAACATAAGTGCCTATTGAATATGATTAGTTTTTAAATATTTTTTTAATGTTTGTTTTTGAGAGACAGAGCATGAGTGGGGGAAGGGCAGAGAGAGAGTGAGACACAGAATGTGAAGCAAGTTCCAGGCTTCGAGCCTGACACAGGGCTTGAACCCAGGCACCATGAGATCATGACCGGAGCTGAAGTTGGACACTTACCTGACTGAGCCATCCAGGCACCCCTGAATATTAGTTTTTTAAATTGGGGGCACCTGGGTGGCTTAGTCAATTGAGCCACTGACTCTTGATTTTAGCTTGGGTCATGATCCCAGGGTCTGTCTCTCTCTCTCTCTAAAATAAATTAAAAAAAATAAAATTGAAGTAGAGTTGATATACAATATTTTGTTAGTATCAGATGTACAACATAGTGATTCAACAATTATATATATTACAAAATGCTCACCACAATAAGTGTAGTTACCATCTATCACCATACGAAGTTACTACAATATCATTGACTATATTTCCTATGCCGTGCTTTTCATTTCTGTGACTTATTTATTTTATAATTGGAAATTTGTACCTCTTAATCCTCTTCACCTATTTTGCTCATACCCCCCAAACTCCTCCCCTGTTGCAACCACTAGTTTGTTCTTAGCACCTATAGGTCTGTTTCTGTTTGTTGGTTTAGAGTCCACATATAAGTGAAATCATATGGTATTCATCTTTCTGTGTCTAATTTCACTTAGTATAATATCCTGTGTTCCATCCCTGTTGTTACACATGGGAAGATCTCATTCTTTTTTATGGCTGTGTAATATACCATTATGTATATTTACCACATCTCTCTCCATTCATCTATTGATGGACATTTAGGTTTCTTTCACAACTTAGATATTGTAAATAATACTGCAATAAATATAGAAGTGAATGTATCTTTTTGAATTAGCATTTTTGTTTTCTTTGGGTAATTATAATTACTGGATCACATGGTAGGTCTGTTTAATTTTTTTAGGAACTTCCATACTGTTTTCCACAGTGGCTATATTGGATTAGAATCCCCACCAAACATGCACAAGGGTTCCTTTTTGCCACATCTTTGCCAACACTTGTTATTTCTTGTACTTTTATTCCAGCCAGTCTAACAGATGTGAGGTGATATCTCATTGTGGTTTTGATTTGCATTTCCCTGATGATGAGTGATGCTGAACATCTTTTCATGTATCTATTGTCCATCTTCTTTGGAAAAATGTCTATTTAGGTCCTCTGCCCATTTTTTAATTGGATTATTTGGGTTTTGGTGTTGAGTTGTGTAAGTTCTTTATATATTTTGGAGGTTAACCCCTTATTGGATATATCAGATTAAAATATCTTCTCTCATTCTATAGGTTGCCTTTTTGTTTTGTTGATAGAAAAAGTTTGACATAGTCCCAATTATTTATGCTTGATTCCCTTGCTTGGGAAGTCAGGTCTGGAAAAATATTTCCAAGGCTGACGTCCAAGAGGTTACCACCTATGTTTTCTTTTAGGAGTTTTGTGGTTTCTGGTCTCACGTTTAGGTCTTTAATCCATTTTGAGTTTATTTTTGTATATGGTGTAAGAAAGTAGTCTAGCTTCATTCTTGTTCATGTAGCTGCCCAGTTTTTCCAGCACCATTTATTGAAGACTGTCCTTTCCCCGTGGCATAGTCTTGCCTCCTTTGATCATAGATTAATTGACTTTAAAAACGTGGGTTTATTTTTGGGCACCCTATTCTGTTTCATTGATCTGTGTGTATGTTTTTGTGTCGGTACCATACTATTTTGAGGACTACAACTTTGTAGTATGTTTTGAAGTCTGGGCTGGTGATACCTCTGGCTTTGTTCTTTCTGAAGATTGCTTTGGCTATTTGAGGTCTTTTGTGGTTACATACAATTTTAGGATTATTTGTTCTAGTTCTGTGAAAAGTACTGTTGGTATTTTTTTTTTTTAATTTTTTTTTCAACGTTTATTTATTTTTGGGACAGAGAGAGACAGAGCATGAACGGGGGAGGGGCAGAGAGAGAGGGAGACACAGAATCAGAAACAGGCTCCAGGCTCCGAGCCATCAGCCCAGAGCCTGACGCGGGGCTCGAACTCCCGGACCGCGAGATCTTGACCTGGCTGAAGTCGGACGCTTAACCGACTGCGCCACCCAGGCGCCCCAATACTGTTGGTATTTTGATGGAGATTGCATTGAATCGATAGATTGCTTTCGGTAGTATGGCAATTTAAACAATATTAATTCTTCTGATCCATGAACATGGTATATCATTCCATCTGTTTGTGTCTTCTTTAATTTTTTTCATTCTTGTTTTATAGTTTTCAGAGTACAGGTCTTTCACCTCCTTGGTTAAGTTTATTCCTAGGTATTTTATTGTTTTGGGTACAATTGCAAATGGGATTGTTTTCTTAACTTCTCTTTCTGCTACTTCATTATTAGTGTATAGAAGTGCAACTGACTTCTATGTATTTTGATTTTGTATCTTGCAGTTTTACTGAATTCATTTATTATTTCCAATAATTTTTTGGTAGAGTCTTTAGGGTTTTCTGTGTATAGTATTATATCATCTGCAAATACTGATGGTTTACTTTTTTCTTGCCAATTTGGATGCCTTTTTTTTTTCTTGTCTGATTGCTGTGACTAGGACTTCTAGTACTATGTTGAATAAAAGTGGCAAGAGTGGGCCTCCTTGTCTTATTCCTTATCTTAGAGGAAAAGCTTTCATCTTTTCACCATTGAATATGATTGATGTTAGCTGTGAGTTTGTCATATATGGCCTTTATCATGTTGCGGTATGTTCCCTTTAAACCACTATTGAGAGTTTTCATCATGAATGGATGTTGCATTTTGTGAAATACTTTCTCTGCGTCTATTGAGATGATCATATGATTTTTCTTTTTTGTTATGTTAGTGTGGTATATTATGTTGATTGATTTGCAAATACTGAACCATCTTTATATCCCCAGAATAACTCCCACTTGATTGTGGTGAATGATCCTTTTAATGTAGTTTGCTAATATTGAGGATTTGAGGATTTTTGCATCTGTGTTCATTGGGGATATTGGTCAGTAGTTTTTATTTTTTGTTTCTGTTATTTGCATGGTGTGTCTTTTTCCATACTTTCACTTTTAGTTTGTATGTGTCTTTATTATTTTTTTAAGTAGGCTCCATGCCCACTGTGGGGCTTGAACTCGTAACCTTGAGATCAAGAGTTGCACGCTCTTGGGGTGCCTGGGTGGCTCAGTTGGTTAAGCGTCCAACTTCAGCTCAGGTCATGATCTCATGGTTTGTGAGTTTGAGCCCCGCATCAGGCTCTGTGCTGACAGCTCAGAGCCTGGAGCCTGCTTCAGATTCTGGGTCTCCCCCTCTCTTTGCCCCTCCCCTGCTCACATTCTGTGTCTGTCTCTCAATAATAAATACATGTTAAAACATTTTTAAAAATAAAGGGGGTTGCATGCTCTACCAACTGAGCCAGCCAAGCACCCCTTGTATGTATCTTTAGGTCTGAAGTGAGTCTCTTGTGTGCAGCATATAGATTAAGTCTTGGCGGGGTTTTTTTTTGTTTGTTTTTTTTAAAATCCATTCAGTCACCCTGTGTCTTTTAATTATTCAGACCATTTACATTTAAAGTAATTACTGATAGGTATGTACTTACCACCATTTTGTTAATTGTTTTCTGATTGTTTTTGTAGTTCTCTGTTCTTCATCTCTTGCTGTCTTGTCTTATGATTGATGACATTCTGTAGTGTTATGCTTGGCTTTCTTTCTCTTCATTTTTTGTGTATGTATTAGGTTTTGGGTTTGTGGTTACCATGAGTTTCATATGTAGGATCCTAAGTAGATAGCAGTTTATATTAAGTTGATAGTCATTTAAGTTTGAACACACTCTTAAAGGACTTCTTTTTTACTTCCTCCTTCATGTATTTGTATATGTTGTCATATTTTACATCTTTTTATTCATAATTTTCTTTTAATTATGGCCTTTTCTTTTCCATTTAAAGAAGTCCCTTTAGCTTTTCTGGCAAGGCCCATTTAGTGGTGATGAACTCCTCTTAACTTTTGTCTGGGAGACTCTTTATGTGTCCTTCCATTCTGAATGATAACTTCACCAGATATTCTTGGTTTTGGTTTTTTCTTTTCAGATCTTTAAGTATATCATGCCAACTCCTTTCTGGCCTGCAGTGTTTCTGCAGAAAAATCAACTGATAACTTTGTGGTATTTCCTTTGTACTTAATGTTTTGTTTGTTGCTTAAAATTCTTTTTTTAAAAAAACTGTTTTGGGGCACCTAGGTGGCTCAGTCAGTTGAGCATTTGACTTTGGCTCAGGTCATGATCTCACGGTTAGTGAGTTCAAGCCCCACATCAGGCTCACTGCTGTCAGCATGTCAGCACAGAGCCTGCCTCGGATCCTTTGTCCCTCTCTCTCTGCCCCTCCCCTGCTTATACTCTGTTCTCTCAAAAAATAAAAATATTTAATAAATAATTTTTAAAAGTTTTAATTTTTATTTTTTAAATTTATTTATTTATTTTCAGGGGAGCCCAGTGCAGGACTTGAACTCATGAACCATGAGATCATGACCTGAGCTGAGACCAAGAGTTGCTTAACCAACTTAGCCACCCAGGTGCCTCTAAAGTTCTCTCTTTACCTTCAACTTTTGACACTTTGATTTGCATGTGTTGTGGTGGAGACCTCCTTGGGTTCATCTTGTTTGGAACTCTCTGTGATTCCTGAATCTTGATGTCTGCTTTCTTCACTTGGTTAGGGAAATTTTTAGCTATCATTTCTTCAAATAAGTTTTCTGCCCTTTTCTGTCCCTCTTCTCCTTCTGGGACCCATTTAATGCAAATGTTTGTTCACTTGATGTTATCCAAAGGATCCCTTTGCTATCCTCATTTTTAAAGTTCGTTTTATTTATTTTGAGAGAGAGAGAGAGAGAGAGAGAGAGAGAGAATCGCAAGCAGGCTCCATACTACCAGCACGGAGCCTGATGCAGGGCTCAAACCCATGAACCACAAGATCATGACCTGAGCCAAAATCAGACACTCAACTGACTGAGCCACGCAGGCATCCCAGCTATCCTCATTTTTAAAAATGATCTTTTTTTGCTGTTTAGCTTAGATTCTTTCCATTGCCTTTTCTTCCAGATTGCTAATCTGTTCTTCTATATCCACTAATCTGTTGATTCCTGCTACTGGATTTTTCATTTCAGTTATTGTATTTTTCAGCTGATTGGTTCTTTTAATATTTTGTATATCTTTGTTGAAGTTCTTAATGAGTTTACTCTTCTCTGCAGTGTTGTGAGCATCTTTATGATTGCTAAACTGTTTATCAGACATATTGCCTATCTCTGTTTCATTTAGTTATTTTTCTGGAGTTTTGTCTTATTCTGTCACATGGGGCATATTCTTCTGTCTCCCCGTTTTGTTTAACTTTGTTTTTGTTTCTATAAATTAAGGAAAACAGCTACTTCTAAACTTGAAGGAATGGTCTTGTGTATGGTGATTCTCCATGTAGACTGTGTGCCTGGTGACTTTGGCTGGTTGGCTGGAGCTGTGTCTGGTGTGGACCGGGGGTTCTGGGTCACTCCATGCTGGGCCACCCTAGTGAGATGGCCAGAGATGAAGTGGGTGTGGGCTGGGGTGGTCCTGGGGTTCTTTGAGCACAGCTGAACCCAAAATAGGTAAGCTAGAGTATCCTGGGGTTCTCCACATAGAGAGTGACCTGAAAGGACAGCTGGAGCCAAGGCAGGGTGACTGCAGAGATCTCAGGGTGCTCCACACTGGGATTGCCCTCACAGGACAGCTGTAGTTGAAGTAGGTATGGACTAGTGTGGTCCTGGAGCTCTTCCTACAGAGGGTACCCTGGGAGGACAGCTGAAGCTGAAATGGGTGCAAGTTGAAATGTTCAGGGTTCTCAGTGCAGGGGGTGCCCTGGTGGGGCAATTAAAGCTGAGACCTGCATGGGCTGGGGTGTCCTGGGGTGCTTTGTGCAGGAGATGCCCTGGTGGGGAAGCTGACCAGGGGTTCCTGGGCCCTCCACAAAGGGGCTATCCTGGCAGGGTGGATGAAACCAATACAGGCACAGGCTGAAGGTTCTCAGAGCATTCTGCACAGAGGGCACCCTGACAGAGTGCATGGAGCTAAAGTAAGTGTGAGCCAGGGGGTCCCGGAGTCCTCTGCTCCAGGGATGCCCCAGCAAGCTGTCTGGAGCTGACGTGGTATGGGTCTGGAGTGTTGGAGTTTGTGCCTGTGTCACCTTGACATTGGCTGGAACTGTGAGTGCTGGCCAGGGGTGTCCTGATGTGTTGCACTGGGGCTGCCTTGATGGGATAGCTGGAGCCTGTGTGGGCTAGGGTCCTGGGGCATTAGATCTGGACCTTGCTCCTGTCCACGCCCTCAAGTTGCAGAGGGGTGAGTAAACCATGGTGCTCACCAGCCCCTCCAACTTGGAGAGTGTCAGCAGCTCTTTAGCTGTTTGGCAGAGTTCTAGGGCTGGATCTTTTATATTCTAGTTGTTCTTTTAAATTGTGGCTCTTTTTCTGTGCCCCAAGGCAGGAAAATCTGCTTATGGCTTTTCAGTGCTGTCCCTCCCCGTTGCAGTTTGCAGCATTTGGGGTGGGGGTTCCTTTGTTACCACATCTCCATCTCTTCCTCTTCTCCATGTGGTCTCTCTTTGGTTGTGCGGAAACTGTTGAGTCAGCCCTCAGTTCTTCTTCAAGAGGAATTACTCTATAAATAGGTATCGATTTGGTGTGTCTGTGCCAGATGTGAGTTTAGGATCTTCCTATATTGCCATCATTGACCAGAACCTCTAGTTTCATCCTTTGGTATATAGCTTTCCAGTTTCCCCCCAACACTATCTGTCTATCTATCTATTTAATGTATTCTTTAGATGTATATTTTACTTAGTACATTTCACAGTATTCAACCCCTCATAAACATTTTGCAGTGGTATCTATTCAATCCTGATGTGAAGTATAGGATTCCAGTTGATTCAAAGGGTATGATTCCTCTTTTCACTCATGCCCAGCACCATTTATTGAAGATACTCTCTTTTTCCCACTGTATATTCTTACCTCCTTTTTAGTAGATTAGTTGACCATATAAACATGGGCTTATTTTGGGGCTCTCTATTCTGTTCTGTTGACCTGTGTGTCTATTTTTGTGCCAGTACCATACTCTTGATTACTATAGCTTTGTAGTATATCTTGAAGTCTGAGATTGTGATACCTCCAGCTTTGTTCTTTATTCTCAAGTTTTCTTTGGCTATTCAGGGCCTTTTGTTGTTTCATACATATTTAATTATTAGTTTTTATAGTTTTGTGAAAAATGCTGTTGGTATTTTCATAGGGGTTGTATTGAATATATAGATTGCTTTGGGTGGTATCGACATTTTAACATTATTTTTCCAATCCATGAGCATGGGATATCTTTCCATTTGTCTGTGTCATCTTTTACTACTAAGCCACAAAAAAGGATGAGATGCTACCATTTGTGACAACAGGTATGGACCTAGAGGGTATTATGCTAAGTAAAATAAGTCAGAAAGAGAAAGACAAATATATGATTTCACTTATATGTGGAATCTAAAAATATAGAACAAATGAATAAACAAACAAAAAGCAGAATCAGACCTATAGTTTAACAGAGAGCAAACTGATTGTTGCGGGGGGAGGTTGTGGGAGGATGGGCAAAATGGGTGAAGAGGAGTGGGACATACCGGCTACTAGCTATGGAATGAATAAGTCACAGGAATAAAAGGTACAGCATGGGGAATATAGTCAATGGTATCGTAATAGTGTCGTATGGTGACGGAGGGTTGCTCCACTTGCAGTGAGGAAAGCGTTAAGTAGAGAGTCGTTGTACACTTGAAATTAATGTAACATTTTGTGTCAACTATACTCAAATTTTTAGAAATAGAGAAAATAACATTAGGAATGAAAAGAGGTATATCACTGTAGAGTCTACAGACATTAAAGAGGTAAAAGAGGATATATTTTTAATATCTTTATTTCATGCCATTTGATTGTTTGGATAAAATGCACAAGTTTCTTGAAAAAATACAACTTACCAAAGCTAACAGAAGAATGAATAGAAAATCTGCATAATACAATGTCTATTAAGTAAACTGATTCCATTATTTAAACCTTCCCACAAAGAAAACCTCAAGCTGTATAACTTATCTGGTGAATTCTTTCAGATATTTAAGGAAGAAACACCAGTCTTGCAAAACTCTTCCAGAAAGCAGAAAAGGAGGGAGTAATACCTACCTCTTCTTGTAAGAAGGAAGTTATAGAATAATTTGCAAGGAAGGAAAATTGCAGGCCAGTCTCTTAGTGACCTTATTTATGGCGTAAAAGTCTTTAACACAATATTAGCAGATTGTATACATAAAAAAAGATAGTGTGTTACAGCAAAGTAGGTTTGTATCAAGTATGCAAGGGTAGTTTAATATTTAAAAATCAATGTATTTTACCACATTGACAGAAAATAGAAAAACTGTATGATCATTTTGATACATACAAACCTTTAAGCTTAGCGTAAAAGGCCCTTTTCAAAGAACCTACCTCTGTCTGCAGCCTCCTCTCCTTGCATTGCCACGTATGCACAAATTCCTCCCACCATTTATGGAACAGTGTGCACTTTCTGAATCATGCCCTGTTATTTCTTGATTCTCTGCCTTCGTGCATGTTGCACCACCTGCTTCTTTACCCAATAACTTGTTCTTCAAAAGGCAGTCTCCCCTCCCTTTATATATTCTGGATTTAAGTCCTTTCTCAGATATGTGTATTGTGAATATTTTCTCCCAGTTTATGGCTTACTTTTTAATTTTCTTAACATTGTCTTTCAAAGAGCTAAAGATTTAAAATTTTCATGAATTCTAATTTATGAACTATTGTTTCTTCTATGGCTTGTACTTTTTGTGTCCTGTGTAAGAACTCTTTGCCTACCCCAGGGTTGCAAAGATTCTTTCCTGTATTTTATTTTAGAAGTTTTATAGTTTTAGCTAGTGTGTTTAGGCTTATGACTTATTTTCAGTTAATTTTTGTGTATAGAATGAGGGTAAGAGTCAAGGTTTATTTTTCTCCCAAAATAAGTAATTTTGTAGTCCCAGTACTTTCTTCAGTGAGTTACTGTGGCACTTTTATTGAAATCAATTGCCTGTGCATGTAAGGGTCTGTTTCTGGACTCTATTCTGTGACAAGGATCTATATTCTTAATCTTATGCCAAAATCTTGTTGTGTTTATTACTCTAGTTTTATAATACTCTTGAAGATGGTGGTGTAAGTCTTCCAACTTGGTCTGTTTTCAAGCTTGTTTTAGCTAGGCTAGGTCCTTTGCATTTCTGTATGAATTTTAGAATCTGTTTATTAATTTCTAAAAATTTCTGCAAGATTTTAATTGGGATTTCACTATATCTATATATCAACTAGGAGAGAATTGAATCTTAATAATATCATAATCCAGTCTGTGAACATGTATATCCCTCCATTTGCTTAGAGCTTAGTTCATTTGTTATCCAATTATGAAGTATCACAGTCCTGTACTACCTACTTCCCATTGTCTGAAAATAGCTGTTTCTAATAGTTTGTCCTGTTTTCTAGTTGTTTATGGCAGGAGTATAATTTTTGACCCTCTTACTCTTTCTTGGCCAGAAATTGCATCCTAGCTTTTGAATCTCCTCAAATCATCCCATAAAAATAGATCAAATAAGACTACAAAGCCGAAGACCCATGGATAACATCTACAACAAAACTAGGTGACTAGGCGTTTCTTTGACCCTCCAAATATGAATGGGGGAGGCTAAATCACTGACAGCTGAAGATCTGTGTGATATCACCATCAGTGCAGGAGGAAACAGGGAGGCAGCCTAGCTTATGATACATGTTCAGTGAATTGAAACAGCAAATATATTTGAATTTATGAGTTTCAAATGATACTTAAAAAAAAAATCCCCTCATTGTTATTATTGGAGTATACCAAGGAACCATCTCATTATTTTGAAAGCTGACAAATGAAAGAAGCAAGCATTTATCCTGCCTTTTCTGTTTTTACCTAGAGTGACAAAGTAGTTGATTAGGCAAAGTTTCTCTTTGCTGATGTACTTCAGTTCATAAATGAGTGAAGAATGAATGGAAAACTAACACATCACTTTGCAACCACTGATGAAATTAGTGGGTCTGGGCAGGGATGGTCAATGGCTGCTAATTCACAAAAAGGAAGAGAAGACATTCCTACAGAATCACACATGGCCATCTAGGAGGTAGTCTCACAAAATCTGAAGAAAAAAAAATCCAAACTGAATCTGCTCAAGCTTACTGGTCCACCAGTTTACCAATCACAATTACATATTACAATCACGTATTAAATCACAATCATGTATTAAAAGACACCATAGGGATACAACAGCAAAATTTAGTGAGGACAACTCTAGAGTAGGATTTGGCAAACTTTGGCCCATGGGACAGATCTGTCCCATTGCCTGTTTTTGCATGGCTTATGAAGTAGGAATAGTTTTTACATTTTTAAATGGTTGAAAAAAATCATGAAATGTGAAAATTAAATAAAATTCAAAGTTCAGTGTCCACAAATAAAGTTTTGTTGGAACACAGCCATGTTCATTTGTTTATGTGTTGTCTGTGGCCACGTTCATGCTACAGTGGTAGAGTTGTAACTGCAACAGAGACTATAAAGCCTACAAAGCCTAAAATATTTCCTCACTGGCCCTTCACAGAAAAAAAATTACTGATCCCTGATCTAGAGGACTAATGACCCAGTTTCTTCAACAAAAAAAATGTAAGGGAACAAAAGAGATAAAAGGAAGAACCAACAGTTTGAAAGACACTTAAGAAATGTACCAGTTACCACAAGATATGAATCTTATTTGGATCCCTAATCAAAAAAAATCAGGATGG
Organism: Puma concolor; assembly: GCF_028749965.1. Taxonomy (NCBI): domain Eukaryota; kingdom Metazoa; phylum Chordata; class Mammalia; order Carnivora; family Felidae; genus Puma; species Puma concolor. The sequence continues at coordinate 116,741,943 of NC_141672.1, forward strand.
CTGGCTGGCTCAGCATGCGACTCTTGATAGTGGGGTTGTGAGTTTGAGCCTCATGTTGAATGTAGAGTTTACTTAAAAATAGTCTTGTAAAAAAAAAAAAATAGAGAAATGTGAACATTGACAAATATATTTGATATTAAGGAATTGTTCATTTTTAAAATTATGATAACCATTTTGTGGTTATGTTTTAGGAAGAGTCCTTAGCTTTTAGAGGTATATTCTGAAATATTTACAGAATATTACAGAATATCTGGAATTGATTCAAAATAATCTGAGGAGTGGGAGTTATTGGGTGTGGGTGTAAAAGATTGGCCATGTTATGAAAATTGTTGAGACTGAAAGATGAGTGCATGATGGTTCATTATACTATTTTACTGTTTAGTGTTGTGAATGTCTGAAAATCCACGTTACAGACTTAAAAATAAATCAGTTATTTCAAAATAGAAGTTTTTAAAAAATTGATTCAAGGGCCATATCCTCTGGGCCTTGTAATCTAATGCCTCTTTTCTGTGCTTCTGCAGAAACATGGGATTTACCACATTGATTGTTACTGTTAAATGATTGTTTGATTTCCCTATGAGTCGCTGAGGGCAGGGGTCATGTGTTATTTGACTTTGATGCCTAGTGCTAATCATAGGACCTGGCACATAATAGATTTTTCATTAACATTTTTGGAACAAATGTGACACTTCATAGCATATTTGATTTCTAGATGTTAAAGATTTCAAAATATAGTAACTCCTATTTTATTGACATTATTCATTAGTTTTTATTTGCTATATGCCTTCCAAACAGCCTGTGTTTCAGTATGAAAGCAAACTGTTTATAGCTCTTATAAATCAGGAAAAATATAACTTCAAAGTAAGTTACAGAATGGGCATGTTCATTTGAACTGTCTCAGTCTGAGACATGATATGGTTTGTTTATCTTCATGCTAAGTGTGGAGTAGTTCCTTCCAAATAAGACAATTATTTCTTCTGTAGGCACAATATTGTATATTTCTGAATGTAGGGGAAACATCCACATTCAAATGTAAGTTAAAAATCTAATCATCAAGGAATGCAAATTGGTGCACGCATTATAGAAAACAGTATGGAGGTTCCTCAAATGAAGATAGAGGGACTTACAGGAGTAGATGTAGGGCAGGGTAGGAGGGTCCTAAGCTCACCTTGTCCCATGGAAATGCCTAGATAACACCCACATTGGTGTAAACAACCCAGAAAATGACCCAAAGTCTGGCAGAATAGATTCTCCATAGCTAAATGTAGAGAAGAGAGGCCACATCATAAAGGATAGGAAGGGTGGAGACACAGTTGGGAACCAAACTAACCTGTGAGACTATCTGCGGGAGGGAGGGATGCTGTTGGCACAGAGAGGGGAGAGGAGCAGACCCCACACCAGGCACCCTGGGCATAGATAGGGACCTGTGCTGAGAAGATGAATTTCCATAACATTTGGCTTTGACATCCAGAGGGGCTTAATTTTGTGAGTTCTGACAGTCAATGGAGCTTAACACCTAGAACTTTAAAAATAAGCGAGGGGTGCCTGGTGGCTCATTCAGCTGAGCATCTGACTCTTGATTTAGGCTTAGGTCATGACCTCATAGTTTGTGAGTTCAAGTCCCGTGTCAGGTTCCTTGCTGGCAATGTGGAGCCTGCTTGGGATTCTCTGTCTCTTTCTGCCCCTCCCTGCTTGTTCTCTCTCTTTCTGCCTCTCTCAAAATAAATAAATTAAAAAATTGTTAAAAAAAATTTTTTTAAAGACACCAAAAAAAAAAAAAAAAAATCCCAAGGATGGACCTTGGGAGACTCAGAGGGCATTAGGAAACTGAGTCCTCACCCTTAAAGAGCACAACAAACAGTTCCACTGAAATATAGCATAGAAGCAGCAGTTTGAAGAACACCTGGGTGGGATGTAAAATGGGAGGGAAATTTATTTACCAATCTCAAAACGTGTTGGAGGGACAGAGACGTTTAGGAGACTTTTCTAAGAGCAAGAGCTAATGGTGCCATTTCCCTCCTATTCATCCCAGCCTAGATACATGGACACATGAAGGGACCAGTGTAGCATGAACACTCTCCACATAGTTTGTTAATAGCATGCCCTGTCCCCTTGCTCTTCTGCAGGCCTGCCCCCCCCCCAACCCATCCTCAGCAGTTCTCCAAAGCAGCTACAGGTCCCCTCTCATAGCCGACCTGCGCAAACTTTGCTAACACTGTGTACCCTGTCCCCATGTTTTGTGGGCCTCCAACCCACCCTCAGCAGAAGTTCAAAGTGATGCCACAAGTGGAGCAGAGTATAAGCAGCCCTGACAGGGCCAGTACCACTCCAAAATGATGCCTACCCTGGAGAGAGAGGAAGATAACCACATATACCAGTTCATAGCCCCAGCAGTGTGCTGGGAAGACATCTGGTCTGACCATAGGCCCTGCCCATCAATGAAAGCTTCCTGGGGCACAACACAGGAAGAGTGGCCTGAAGTTCACTGTGACCACAGCTCTGAAAGATGCCTGGTCTGATCCAACTCAAGCCCCAGGTGCTCCCATACTGGCCCACTGACAACACAGGGATCAAACCCTCCCCACACAGGCAGAGAGAGCCACTGAAGACAACTGGACTAAAAGCAAAAGTGGCTTAGCCACAACAGTAGGACACACATGCAGCACATATAGGAGACACCCCTACAGTGCCAGTTTCTGGTGAACAAGAAACATTGCACTGCAGGGCACTACAGGACTTCTTCATAAAGCTACTACTTACTTCTTTTTTTAAGATTTTATTTTTAAGTAATTCCACACTCAGTATGGAGCTTAAATTCACAACCCTGAGATCAAGAGTCACATGCTTCACCAGCTAAGCCAGCCAGGCCCCCAATGCCACTGCTTTCAAGAGCTGAAGACATAGCTGACTTTCCTAACACATAGAAACAGACAGAGAGTTAGGCAAAATGAGGAGGCAGAGAAATATGTCCCAAATGAAAGAACAGAACAAAAATCACAGCAAGAGATTGGGGCACCTGGGTGGCTCAGTTGGTTAAGCGTCTGACTTCAGCTCAGGTCATGATCTTGCAGTTTGTGAGTTCGAGCCCCGCATTGGGCTTTGTGCTGACAGCTCAGAGCCTGGAGCCTGCTTTGGATTCTGTGTCTCCCTCCCTCTCTGCCCCTTCCCTGCTCATGCTCTGTTTCTCTCTGTCTCTCAGAAATAAATGAACATTAAAGAAAATTTTTTTTAAATCACAGCAAGAGTGTTAAACAAAATGGAGATAAGTAGTATGCTTGATAGAGAATTTAAAGTAATGGTCATAAAGATACTCAATGGACTTAAGAAAAGAGTGGAAGACCTCAATGAGACCCTCAACAAAAAAACAGAAAACATAACAAAGAATCAGAGATGCAGAACTCAGTAACTGAAATTAAAACTACACTAGATGGAATAAATAGTAGACTAGAGGAAGCAGAACAGATCTGCAATCTGGAGGACACAGTAATGGAAAGCAATCAAGTTGAACAAGAGAAAGAAAAAAGGGTAATAAAAAATGAGAATATATTAAGGGAACTCTGACACCATCAAGCATAATAACATTCTTATTATAGGGATCCCAGAAGGAGAAGAGAGAAAATGGAGCAGAAAATTTATTTGAAGAAAATTTCTCAAGTCTGGGGAAGGAAACCGATATCCAGATCCAGGAGAAACAGAGATACCCTAACAAAATCAACCCAAAGAAGTCCACAACAAGACACATAGTAATTAAAATGGCAAAAAGTAATGATAAAGAGAGAATTTTAAAAGCAGCAAAAGATAACAGTTACATACAAGGGAAGCCCCATAAGACTATCGGCTGATTTTTCAACAGAAACTTTGCAGGCCAGAAGGGAGTGGCATGATCTATTCAAAGTACTGAAAGAAAGAAAAAAAAAAATCCTGCAACGAAGAATCTATCCAGCAAGGCTATCTTTTAGACTAGGAGAGATCAAGAGTTTCCCAAACAAAATTGAAGGAATTCATCACCACTAAACCAGTCTTACAAGATATGTTAAAAGGGATTCTTTGAGTGGAAAGGAAAGACCATAATTAGGAGTCAGAAAGGTAGGAAGCACAAAACGAGTAAAATTAAATATGTCAATAAAAATTAGGGGATTCACAAAATAAAAGGACATGAAGTATGACACCATATACCTAAAATGTGGAGGCAGTAGGAAGAGGAGTAAAAATTCAAGACTTTTACAGTGGGTTCAAACTTAAGCAACCATCAACTTAATATAGACTCCTGTTTGCATAAGATGTAAACCTAATGGTAAACACAAATCGAAAACCAATAGCAGGCAAAAATTAGAAAGGAATCTACATATATCACTAAAGAAAGGCAGCAAAACTGTGAAAGAGAACAAGAGAAGAAAGGAGTAGAGAAAAATTACAAAACAACTACAGAACAAATAACAAAATGGCAATAAGTATGTATGTATCAATAATTACTTTGATTTAATTTTTTAATGTTTATTTTTGAGAGAGAGATAGTGTGAGTAAGGGAGGGGCAGAGAGAGATGGAGATAGAATCTGAAGCAGGTTCCAGGCTGTCAGCACAGAACCCGATGTGGGGCCTCAAACTCACTAGCCATGAGTTCATAACCTGAGCCTAAGTCGGACATTTAACCAACTGAGCCACCCAGGTATCCCTATCAATAATTACTTTGAGTTTAAATGGACTAAATGCTCCAATCAAAAGATACAGTGTAACGGAATAGATAAAAAAGGAAGATCCATCTATATGCTACCTACAACAGACTCATTTGAGACCTAAAATACACTTGCAGACTGAAAGTGAAGTGATAGAAAGGCATTTATCATGCAAATGTAAGTGAAGAGAAACCAGGGTAGCAGTACTTATATCAGACAAAATAGACTTTAAAATAAGGACTGTAATAAGAGACAAGGACACTGCATAATCATAAAGGGAACAATTCAACATGATATAGTAATTGTAAACAATTATGCACCCAACATGGGAAAAAGCCACATACATAAACATAAAGGAAGCAATCAATAGTAATACAGTAATAGTAAGGGACACTAACACCTCACATCAATGGACAGATCATCCAAATAGAAAATCAACAAGGGAACGGTGGTTTTGAATGACACATTGGACCAGATAGTTCTTAAATTTTTTTTTTTCAACATTTATTTATTTTTGGGACAGAGAGAGACAGAGCATGAACGGGGGAGGGGCAGAGAGAGAGGGAGACACAGAATCGGAAACAGGCTCCAGGCTCTGAGCCATCAGCCCAGAGCCTGACGCGGGGCTCGAACTCACGGACCGCGAGATCGTGACCTGGCTGAAGTCGGACGCTCAACCGACTGCGCCACCCAGGCGCCCCTGGACCAGATAGTTCTAAGATATATTTAGAATATTCTGTCCTAAAACAGTGGAATACACATTCTTTTCAAGTGCATGTGGAGAATTCTCCAGAATAAATTAACTATTAGGCCACAAAACAAGACTCAACAAATTCAAAAAGATTGAAGTCATATTATGCATCTTTTCTAACCACAACACTATGAAACTAGAAATAAACCACAAGAAAAAAATATGAAAGAACATAAATACAGTGGGGTTAAGTAACATGCTGTAAAATAATAAATGGGTCAACCAAGAAATCAAAGAGGAAATCAAAAAGTACATGGAGACAAGTGAAAATTAAAACACAATGGTCCAAAATCTTTGGGATGCAGTAAAAGTGGTTCTAAGAGGGAAGTTTATAGCAATATAGGCCTACCTCAAAAAGCAAGAAAAATCTTTAATAACCTAACCTTACACCTAAAGAAGCTAGAAAAAACAAAACCCAAAACCAGTAGAAGGAAGGAAATAAAAAAAGAGTAGACAAAAAGTAGGAACAGTAGACCAGGAGCTGATTCTTTGAAAAAGCAACAAAATTGATAAACCTTTAGCCAGTCATTAAAAAGAAAAAGAGGAGTCAATATCAGAAAGGAATGAGAAGAAATAACAACTAACACCACAGAAATACAAAGGATTATGAGAATATTATGAGAAATTATATGTCAACAGATCGGACAGCCTAGAAGAAATGGATAAATACCTAGAAACATATAACCTTCCAAAATTGAATCAGGAAGGAATAGAAAATTTGAACACACCAGTTACCAGCAATGAAATTGAATCAGTAACCAAAAACTCCCAACAGACCAAAGTCCAAGACCAGATGGCTTCACAGGTGAATTCTACCAAACATTTAAAGAGGAGATAATACCTATTCTTCTCAAACTATTCCAAAAAATATAAGACAAAGGCCATTCTGTGAGGCCAGCATTACCCTGATACCAAAACCAGATAAAGACACTGCTGAAAATGAAGTACAGGCCAATATCTCTGATGAACATGGATGCAAAAATCCTCAACAAAATATTAGGAAACTGAACCCAACAGTACATTAAAAAAAAATTATTTGCCGCAGTCAAGTGGGATTTATTCCCAGGATTCAAGAGTGGTTCAGTATTCACAAATCAATCAACATGATACATCATATTAATAAGAGGATAAAAGCCATATCGTTTCAGATCATTTCAGCAGATTCAGAAAAAGCATTTGACAAAGTACAACATCCATTCATGATAAAAGCTCTCAACAAAGTAGGTTTAGAGGGAACATACCTCCACATAATAAAGGCCATCTATGAAAAACCTACAATTAACATCATACTCAATGGTGAAAAACTGAGAGCTTTGCCCCTAAGGTTAGGAACAAGAAGACAAGGATGCCCACTGTCAATATTTTTATTCAACATAGTACTGGAAGTCCTAGCCACAGCAGTCAGACAAGAAAAAGCAATAAAAAGCATCCACATTGGTAAGGATGAAGTAAATTTATCACTATTTGCAGATGACATGACACGATAGATAGATAGATAGATAGATAGATAGATAGATAGATAGATAGATAGATAACCCTAAAGACTCCTCCAAAAAACCTACTAGAACTGATAAATGAACTCAGTAAGGATGCAGGATACAAAATTAATATACATAAATCCATTGTATTTCTAGACACTAATAATGAAACAGCAGAAAGAGAAACTAAGAAAACAATCTCATTTATAATTGCACCAAAAATAATAAACTACCCAGGAATAAACTTTAACCAAGGAGGTGAAAGACTTGTACTCTGAAAACTATAAAACATTGATGAAAGATACTGAAGATGACACAGACAAACGGGAAGACATTCCATGCTCATGGATTCGGAGAACAAATACTGTTAAAATGTCAAAGCAATCTACAGATTTAATGCAATCTCTATCAAAATACCAACAGCATTTTTCACGTAACTAGGAAGTAATCCTAATTTGTATGGAACCACAAAAGGCCTTGAATAACCAAAGCAATCTTGAACAAGGACAAAGCTGGAGGTATCACAATCCCAGATTTCATGGTATAGTACAAAGCTATAGTAATCAAAATAGTATAGTACTGGCACAAAAATAGACACATAGATCATTGGAACAGAATAGAAAGCCCAAAAATAAACCCACGCTTTTATGGTCAGTTAATCTAGGACAAAGGAGGCAAGAATATGCATTGGGAAAAAAAATCAGCTTCAATAAATGGTGCTGGGAAAAGTAGACAGCTACATGCAAAAGAGTGTAACTGGACCACTTTCTTATACCATACAGAAAAATAAACTCAAAATGGATTAAAGACCTAAATGAGAGACCTGAAACCATAAAAATCCTAGAAGAGAGAAAAGGCAATAATTTATCTGACATTGGCCATAACAACATTTTTCTGCATGTGCCTCCTTTGGCCAGAGAAACAAAAGCAAAATGAAACTATTGGGACTACATCAGAACAAAAAGCTTCTGCACAGCAAAGAAAACAGTCAACAAAACTAAAAGGCAACCTATGGAATAGGAGAAGATATTTGCAAAGACATATCTGATAAGAGGTTAGAATCCAAAATGTATAAGGAACGTGTACAGCTCAACACCAAACCACCCCCCCCCAAATAATCCAATTTAAAAATGGGTAGAAGGCAGGAACAGACATTTTTCCAAAGAAGACACAGATGGCCAACAGACACATGAAAAGATGCTCACCATTACTCATCATTAGGGAAATGCAAATCAAAACTACAGTGAAGTATCACCGCACACCTATCAGAATAGCTAAAATCAAAAACAAAAGAAAAACAAAAAAGGATATGGACAAAAAGGAACCCTGGTTCAGTGTTGGTGGGAATGCAAACTGGTGCAGCCACTGTGAAAAACAGTATGGAGATTTCTCAAAAAATTAAAAATTAATATAAGACCCAGTAATTCCTCTACTGCGTATTTACCCAAAGAATATGAAAACAGTAATTTGAAGGGATATGTGCACCCCTATGTTTATTGTGGCTTTACAATAGCCAAGTTATGGAAGCAGCCCAAGTGTCCATCAATAAGTGAGTGGATAAAGAAGTGATATATAGGGGCGCCTGGGTGGCGCAGTCGGTTAAGCTTCCGACTTCAGCCAGGTCACGATCTCGCGGTCCGTGAGTTCGAGCCCCGCGTCGGGCTCTGGGCTGATGGCTCAGAGCCTGGAGCCTGTTTCCGATTCTGTGTCTCCCTCTCTCTCTGCCCCTCCCCCGTTCATGCTCTGTCTCTCTCTGTCCCAAAAATAAATAAACGTTGAAAAAAAAAATTTTAAAAAAAAAGAAGTGGTATATATATACACAATGGTATATTTCTCAGCCACATAAAAGAATAAGATCTTCCTGTTTGCAACAACATGGATGGACCTGCAGAGTATTATGCTGAGTGAAATAAGACAAAGACAAAAACCAAATGATTTCACTCATGTGAAATTTAAGAAACAAACTAATGAACAAAGAAAGAAAAGACAAAAACACAGACTGTTAAATACGGAGAACAAGCAGATGGCTGCCAACGGGGAGATGGGGGGATGCAAATAGTTGAAGAGGATTAAGAGTACACTCATCTTGATAGTCGCTGAGTAATGTACAGAATTGTTGAATCATATTGTATACCTGAAACCAATGTAACATGGTATGTTAATTATACTTGAATTAAAAATTATTTTTTAATGTTTGTTTATTTTTGAGAGAGAGAGAGAGCGTGAGTGGGGTGAGGGGCAGAGAGAGAGGGAGACACAGACTCTGAAGCAGGCTCCAGGCTCTGAGCTGTCAGCAGGCTCGAACTCATGGACTGGGAGATCATGACCTGAGCTGAAGTCAGATGCTTAACCGACTGAGCCTCCCAGGTGCCCCAAATTAAAAAATAATTTAAAATTGTAATCCTCAAACCAGATGTTTTTTATCTTTTCCCTTTTATTAGCTTAATAAGTAATTGGTTATGATTATTGAAAAATTAATTTTTATTTAAAAAATTTTTTTAATGTTTTTATTTATTTTTGAGGCAGAGAGAGGCAGAGCATGAGCAAGGGAGGGGCAGAGAGAGAGGGAGACACAGAATCCGAAGCAGGCCCCAGGCTCTGAGCTGTCAGCACAGAGCCTGATGCGGGGCTCGAACTCACAGACCGTGAGATCATGACCTGAGCCAAAGTCAGATGCTTAACTGACTGAGCCACCCAGGCGTCCTGAAAAATTAATTTAAAAAAAAAAAATTTTTTTTAACGTTTATTTTTGAGACAGAGACAGAGCATGAACGGGGGAGGGGCAGAGAGAGAGGGAGACACAGAATCGGAAGCAGGCTCCAGGCTCTGAGCCATCAGCCCAGAGCCTGACGCGGGGCTCGAACCCGCGGACCGCGAGATCGTGACCTAAGCTGAAGTCGGACACTTAACCGACTGAGACACCCAGGCGCCCCCCGAAAAATTAATTTTTAAAGATCCCAGTTCTTTTTCTTGCTTTCTTCTCTGTGCACATTGTCATCTTCATATTTTGTAGCGGCTCTTGTATCATGGATATTTTTTTCCTATCTTCAATGTAACGTGAACCTCACAGACCTTGAGCTCCAGGCAAAGTGAGTCAGAAACACAACTCTGAAATTTAAGACAGGATCTAGTTTTTAAATACATCACCTGGCACCTAAACACCTCACATTCATCAAGAAGCCCTTTGGGTGTTCTGGGGTTAAGGACTAGGTAGGTTGTCTAATGGTTAGTCATCGAGTTATTTTTGTAACCATATTCTCCTCTGCTGTTTTCCTCTGAATCAGAGTATTTGTAGCAGGTGTGAGCATTTTTTAATTGTTACTTCCATAAAAGTAAAATGCTGTTCCTTCACAGCACTTATGATCATATCTGGCATGGTTTGAAAGCTAATTTACTTAGCTAAATGCGACAACCCCCATGATGCCCTCATGGCTTGCCTGCTCAGACCTGAGAGGAGTCTGAACCCCTAACGAAACTAGTTCAGTAATAGAATCAACAGCAAGGGAAACAGTTTAGTCAGGGTGAAGGTGTAGGTTCCCACCCTCTCCGCCCCCCCCCCCCCCCCCCCGCCATCATTCTTGGATATCACATTGTCTACCTCTGGCCTCTCCATTAATTAGTTCCTTTTTACTTTCTTTTGATTGGCTTCCTTTCTGGTAACTGTTAATTATTTATGGTAATGGAGGCCAAGGAGAAGGTGGACAACTAAAATCTAGAAATGAACTTTGTAATTTATAATACTTGAAAATCAAAGTTTGCGGTTCTGTTTATATATACAAAAGTGTGGTATGGTGCCCCTTGGAATCATGTGGCTTTGTGCCACTGCAGAGAGACTGTGCTGGAGCTGGACAGCAGGAGGGAATAGGCTACAGGATGATCAGAGGACATGGCAGGGGTGAGGGGGCCAGAGATTGGCACTCTTTTTTAATTCAATAGACATGCAAGATACAAAGATGAATGAAACAATTCTTGGTCTCATGGAGTTTGCAATAAAGTGGGATCTAGAAGGAGAGTGAGGTAGAGTGACACATACACAGACCTAGTAGCATCTAGTCCCACCTGCTGAATTCAGTGCAGACTTCATAGCCCTTATTTTCACTCCATCCCTGTGCATCACCTGACACTGCCGATCATTCTCTATTTCAAAGTCTTATTCCCTTTAGCTTCTGCATGCCTCTATCTTAGACATGACTTCTTAGTTTTGGCTCTATTCTTTCGACGGTGGTAAATTTTGCATTTCCTAGAGTACTCCTCTCTTTTTCCCCCTCATACCCTATGCTATTAATTCCTAACCATTTTCCACCACCCAGCACTTCAAAGGGATATGGCAGACTCTCATCAGGTAGCAGTGGCTTCTTATGGCAGTGGTTTTTGACCAGGTGATGGAACAGTATCCTGAGCACCAGGAGGAGCAGCTCCCTGGGTGATTCTGATGCATTCTCCCCTGCCCTTAGGCAGCTTCTGTGTCTTTTTAACCTATAGCACAGTAGTCAGCCGTAGTAGAGCTCAGTGATGGTGAGTCTTTAGTAGCAGCTGGTACAGTGTGCTATAGGTGCACAGAGCAGGTTTACTTAACTATCTGAGAAAGTCAGGAGAGGCTGCATACAGGAGCTATCAGTTGACCTAAACTGAATTTATCAGGTGGATAAGCCTTAAAGGAGATTCAAAGAGGTGGATTTTCAGAGACAGGGAGATGCATTATTAAAATCTAGGAATATATGAATGGCAGGTGGTTAGGTACACAGGCTTCTTTATTAAAGCCCAAAACATTAGGATGAAAAAGCACTTTTTGAATCTTCAACAAGATTGGTATGAGTCAAATAAAAGTAAGATGTTTTGCATCATTGGACAGGTAATAAATGTATGGGCTTCATTGTTCCCAAGAAATACTGGCATGAAATATTCTGTTAATTTTAAGAAAGAGCTTCATTCTTTCATTCACTGAAAACTCGCTGAAGCATCTTCCAGTGTCAAACACTATTATGGGTGGTATATATCCAGTAGTGAGCAAAAAACAAATATAGCCCCTGCCTGCATGGGGCTTACAATGAGGGAAAAAATAGACATAAAGCAAATAATCACTACAGACACACCAACTGTGATCAGTGCTGTGTGTGCTATGAGAAAGTCTAACAGCGTGACCCAAGTGAGGTTAGGGATGAAATGAATAATGATTGGAGGTTAATTAGAAAAAACATCAGGGGGAGAGGCAGAGAGAAGACATATACAAAGTTCAAAGCAAATGGTTTGGACAGGTTTTATGAAGGGTTCTAACATGGCTCGAATGAGAGACACTGTCAGGGAGGAGACACCACTTTTCCCCACATGGCCACTGCACAGAGGCCTAAGTGGAGCGGCCACTGGGGTGGATGCAGTAGCATTTGCTAAACATTGTGCTAGTTGCTGGGATCTCAAGGGGGTAATGAGACACATTCTAGAACCTGCCTTGCCTGCTCAGAGATTCCTCCTCAGTCTATGAAATGTAACCACTTATGCGGTAAGTACAAGATCCTTTGAGAGCACAGAATTCTGAGGTCAGCCAGCTTAGTCTCGGGGAATTGTGGAGATAAAGCTGCGTTTTCAAAAATCAATGAAAAAGGAAGCCGTTTCAGAAGAGAGCTGTACAACAAAATCCAGGTGTGAGGAGCATGGCGCATTTGCAGAACTTCAGGGAGCTTTGTATGGGCCCCGGTACAGCGTTTAGAAGAGAATTGAAGGAAATAATCACACATGAAAGGCAGAAGCCAAATGTTAGAAATTTACATGCACTGAGGAATTTGAACTCTATCTGGCAGGTGCTTCTTGGAAGCGGTGAGGGAGGGGATGATGAGGCGGTGGCATCGAAAGGGAATGACTTCATCTGATGCTTGTTTTACAAATTACTATTCTGGCAGTAGCACAAATAGATGGAGAAACTAGGCCTGGACCTAATTTCTAGAGGACCAGGGGACCAGATCCAAGGATCGTGTGGCAATTCTGGGGACAATTGGTGGTGGCCTGCTGCAGCAGTGGCAGTGTACGTAGGGAGAATGGTGGGTGAGGAAGCTGTTTGGGGGTAGGATCTTGGAGGACTTCTTGGTGTTGAGGGAGGAGTGAGGAAAGGAGGAGTCAAGCATGATGCCCAGTGATCGTTTGGGTGACAGGCAGGTGTGCATGATGCCATTTTCTAAGGCAACACCGTGTAGGAATGGCAATGTGTGCAGAGGACAACTGTCGAGATCCAGCTGGACAAGCTTACGTGGAGAGATCTGTGGAGCAGTCCAGTGAAGATGTCCCTTAGAGCCCAAACTGCACTAGAGACAGGAACAGGTGAGATAAGGGCAGGGCCAAGAGCTGTTCATTTCTTTCTTTTTTTTTTTTTTAATCAGCTTTTTATTCTAGAATAGTTTGGGATTTACAGAAAAGTTATAAAAATCGTACAGAGTTCCCATGGATTTATCATTTCTTTAGGTCTTCTACCTCTCAAGCCTTGAGTATTTGCCGTATTGGAATGGGTGTCCTTGTTTTCACAGATATTCCCACATAAATGCTTAACAGGCTTATGTAGTTCAAAACACAAAGCAATATAAAAAGACATAGAGTAGGGGCACCTGGGTGGCTCAGTCAGTTGAGCGCCCAACTTTGGCTTAAGGTCATGAACTCACAGTTTGTGAGTTTGAGCCCCATATCGGGCTCACTGCTGTCAGCCTGTCAGCACAGAACCTGCTTCAGAGCCTCTGTCCCATTCTCTCTGCCCCTCCACCACTTGCACTTTCCCAAAATATAAATATTTTTTCAAAAAAAGACATAGAGTAAAAAATCTTATTCCAACCCCTGCCCCCATCTGCACTGTTTACTCCCACTCTGTACAGATAGCTTTTTTCTTAGTCTATACTAATCCTTCCAGTTTCTTTTTAATGTAAATATAAGCAAATAATAAGAATATACTTTGTATGTTTCCTCCTTTTCTTATCAAAATGTACTATATTGTGGACACTGTTCTGTCACTTGCTTTTTGCTGAACAATATACCTTAGAGATTAGTACGTATCGTAGAACTACACTGTCTGAGAAGGCAGCAACAGACTGGCCGTAAGTGGCTAATGAGCACTCGAAATGTGAAATGAAAACCAGAATTTAAATTTAAATTTAGATTTTAAAATGGAAGCAGTATAAATTATTTTCCCATTAAACATTATTTTGGTAGAATGACCTTTCACTTCAGCCATCAAAAATGCAGTATCCAAATTAAGATGTGGTGTTAAGTGTAAAACACACTGGGTTTCAGAGACTTAATTTTTTTTACACTGCCGTAATGTTTTACAATGTTTACATGTTGACACGTTTTGACATATTAAGTTAATTAAAATATTAAAATTTTACCAACTTCTTATAAAATGTGACTATTAGAAAATGTAAAATTACATATGTGGCTCAAATTATATTTCTACTGAACAGCACTGATATAGAGCATTATTTTTGTACAGTTGTATAGTATTTTGTTGTAGAGTACCATATTGAACCAGCCCACTGTTGATGTATACTTGAATTGCTTCCAGTCTTTTACTGTTAGAAATGCAGAAATGCTTAACCTTGTCCATGCATCACTTCCCATGTGTGCAGATTGATCTGTGAAATGAATTCCCAGGATTGGAGTCGCTGGGTTAGAGAGTACTGTGTTGGTAATCCTGATATTGCCAAATCATCCTCCATAAGAGTTGTACCAGTTTGCACTTTCCACCAACAATGTGTGTGAGTGCCAGGGTCTTCGTATACTGCTGTTTTACACTACAGTATCTACATGTTTAGGATCTGATAGTGAACACATTTCTTTTTGCTAATTCTGAGTTTTAAGAAATCACAGATGGTTTGCCTTTTTTCACTAAAAAAATAAAAGCTACTAACTAATGATGAAACTCTCAGAATCAGCATGTTTGTTTTTTTTTTTTTCTTTTTCAAATGAAAATGCCAAGGAATTAACACACAGTTTTCCCGGGCTCTCCATTTCTCTGGAAGTTGTGGTTCCACCAGATACAGATTTAGGAAGAGAGACTCTATGAGGGTTCATTATTTATAAGGGACATTTTCTTTTGTTTTCTAAAAGTAGGAGTTTTCTCAGATTCTTCCAGCAGTCTTCCCTGGCTCTGGTGGATTAACACTACAAGGTAGACAGGCAGTGTAGGCAGGATTTGTATACTGCTAGATTTTCAGTTCCCTGGATTAGTATTAGTGGAGCTTAACACATTCTAACTTGACAGGCTTTTTAACTGAGGAAATCCACTGACATAATTGGAGCTTATGAGTGACCATAATGGTTAAATAATCAATTGTTTGCTGTTAATAAGCTGCAGAAAAAGTTCATCTTTCTACCATAAAGATCTCACTGCCATCTCTCTTTTGAGACTAGTGTGCCCTCTACTGCCCTCTTTGCCTTTTCTTCTTTCAGATTGAAATGAAGAACTAGACATTCAGCATCCAAAAACAAGTTGCTTCAATTTTTCCATTTGTAGGAATCGGAAAATGAGATTCTCATGAAGAGAACTCTGTGTAGTTAGACGTGTCAGATAAGTTAATAAATTCTTATAATGGAAATCCTTTACTTACAAGGATGTATCGAATTACCAACATATTGGCAAATCCTAGAAATGTATTTTATAGCAAATATGACTATGGACATTAACTATCTTTAATATTTTATTGATTTTCAGTATGAAAAGTTTAAGCAAAGCTGAGACTGTTACTGTTGATCAGGCAGGAAGAGCCTTAGGGCTTACTGGAATGGTCATCCTTGGCAACGGGTGATGTTGAGTCATTTCTACTCTGCTTAATCTAAGAATCAGTCTACAACTTTCCAGTGGGAAGCAGCTGCACCATAGCTATTCTCCATGTCCCTTTTTGCTTCTTACAGCTAATTGTGCTTAATTATTTTGTTTCAGGAAGGGTTTTCACTCATTGGTAGCAAGAACTGGTTGAAGATTGTGAGACGCATGGATTGTCTGTTGTTTGGAACAACGATAAAGGCAAGATACTGTGTAGCCAACTATTTTTAAGCAAATGATCGTACCCTTGTCATCTTCTAACTATGCATGGGGGTGGAGTGAGTGCGGGAGCTTCTGTTTGCAGGGGAAATGGTACTGGGAAGAATATGTATGTTTAAGAAAGGTTTGTATTGGGAACATAACATGAAACAAGGTGTGTAGAGAGGCAGAAGCCTAGTTAGGAAGAGGGTGTTTCTGAAGAGCCAGGGCTTTGATTGATCTGTCGACGCCTGTCTGACAGAGCCGTGCAACCATTCTCCAGTCCCCAGGCACAAACTGCGAGGATGTGGGGTACATCATTGTTTGTCTTACTATTTTCGAATGCTTTACTGTGTCTTTTCATTTTCCCTTTTCAATATTCAAAAATTTCCCTTTTACTTGCTTCCTAGCTGCATTAAACATAAAGAATGATCCTCATCAGAGAAACATACAATACAGACTAATCACCTGGATTATTTTCTTTCAGAAATAACTGTAAAAAAAAAAAAACAGTCTGTTAACATTCACCCAGTAGATAATATTGAAATTTAGGTGAAAGCTCTTAATTTTTCATGGGCTCATAGACTGAGAGTTGGAAGAGCATCTAATAGAGCACTTAATAGAAGGGTCTTAGCCTGGGGTTCACAGACCCTCCAAAGGGTCCTTAAAGAATTCAGGAGACCATGAACTGCGTAGATATTCACTGACACCTAACTGAGATGTATCATTTCCTTCAGCTATGAATGTAGGCATCAGAGCCCAGTCGTATTAGACCTTTGCCCCAGTAGAAATCAGCTACTTTCATGCCGCATCACAGGTATGTTCAGTGTCAGGCTCATCACTGCCTCAGAATTATGGTGGTGATTAGTCCCTCTGCTAGAGCTTTTTAGTCATGTGTTAAGCATATGTATTGTTAATTCACAAATTAGTGTTTTAATATTGTAGTAAACTACTTCAGTATAATTGGTTTCCTTTATAATCTAATGTATTTTATGTGATTAAAAACATTGTTTTGACCAGGGGCGAGGGGGGGTTGCTGGGGTGGGGAGAGCTGGGTGGCTCAGTCAGTTGAGTGTCTGACTCTTGGTTTCGGCTCAGGTCTTGATCTCACACTTTGTGGGTTCAAGCCCTACACTGGGCTGCAATGACAGGCTCTGCTCTCTCAAAATAAATAAATAAACTTTATTAAAACACACACGTACACATTGTTTTGAGAAGCAATTCACTGGCTTCACCAGATTGCCAAAGGGGTCTGGAGCGCATACTCAAGAGCCCCTCTTTTCATTTATGTATGAGGGCACAGAATTCAACTTATGCCAATAGTCAAGGTTGTAACTGGCTGTCAGAGAACTGGGCCACCGACTTATCTTCTGACTCCCAGCCTGGGACTGTCATGCCAGAACAACATGAGTTTGAACTCGCAGGTTTGAACTCGTGGATTTTTTTTTTCTGATAAATACCGTACGGCACTATAAGTGTATTTTCCTTATGATTTTCTTAACAGTTTCTTTTCTCTAGCTTACTTCATTCTAAGAATACAGTGTATACACATGTAACATATAAAATGTGTTAATTGACTGTTTATGTTATCAGTAAGCTTCCTGTTAATAGTAGGCTATTAGTAGCTAAGTTCTGGGGGAGTCACAAGTTCTACTTGGAATTTCAGCACTCCTCACTCCCACATTGCAAGAGTCAACTGTATATGTCTTTCTAAAAGTTACACCGTGCCATATGTCTGATATGTGAGTTCTAATTTTTTCCTGATATATACTATTACAATTTTTAACTATAAAGAGTAAAATAAAAACCAACCATAATTTGACCACTGAAAAATAATCATTATTAACATTTTAAAGTTGCTATGTGGCAGGTATATTATGTCAAGATAGCATCCAGATGCACATGACAGAAAAATCCAGACATAGTGGCCCCCAAAATTAGGGGTGTATTTTTTTTTTTCACTAAATAACAGAAATAGGGAGGTGGTAGCTTTGGCTCAGCAATTTCACAGTGCCAAGGTCAACATCTTAGCAATTCCTTGGCCTCTCCCTCACATTTGCAAAATGGTTGCTATAGCTCTATTGAATGTCTATTGAAGGAAAACCAGCTTCATCTGTCCCTTTCATAAGGAAAGCATAAACTTTCTATGAGGCTTCCACCTTGCACAACCCCTAGAATATGTCTACTTATGTCTCATGGACCAGACAATGTAATGTGGCCAATTCCAATCTGCTAATATGAGCAAAATGAGTGCTTGGCTTTTCCAGCCTCTTGTATGTATCAGCTCATGGCAATGAACCCTGTGTCTGCTGTATAGATAATTTATAAACTTGGGATTGTAGTATACAGAGTACTTTGTATCCTGCCCTCTTGTCATGTAACATTATGTCAGGAATATTATACCAAGTCATTTCTTAGTCTTTGAAAATGTGATTGTTTGTGGCTACCTAGCATTTTATTGTTTGGATGCAACATAATTCAGTTAACTAATCCCGTTTCCACTATTATAAAAATGTTTTGATTTTCATAAGGATTTATTTGTAGGGCTCTCGAGACAGAAGCCTAGAATATATATTTATCTTGTACATTTGCCCTCTCTGTAGGTTGTTTCTGTTTCTACAGAACTAGTGGTATGTGAGAATGCTCATTTATCCAAATTCTAATAGGGCGTATCATTTAAATTTTGGCGCAGTTCATGATCTCATGGTTCATGAGATCAAGCCCTATGTCAGACTCCATGCTGAGAGCGTGGAGCCTGCTTGGGATTCTCTCTCCTTCTCTCTCTGCTCTTCCCTACTCACTCCACACCCGCCCAGTCACACACTCTCTCTCCCCAAAGTAAATAACTATTGGGGCGTCTGGGTGGCTCGGTTAAACGTCTGACTCTTGATTTTGGCTCAGGTCATGATTTCACAGTTCTTGAGTCCAAGCCCCACATCAGGCTCTGTGCTGACAGCATGGAGCCCGCTTGAGATTCTCTGTCTCCCTCTCTCTCTGCCCCTCCCCTGCTCATGCACACTTCTGCTTTCTCTAAAATAAATAAACATTAAAAATATTAAAAATAACTTTTTAAAAAGCTAGCTTCCAATCTGATTGGCAAAAATGAACATCTTCCTTTAATTTGCATTTCTTTGATAACAAATGAGAGTGAACATTTTTTGTGTCTTTGTTAGCCATCTATATTTCTTCTTTGAATCACTTACTGGCTAGTTTTGACTTACTTTCCTCTTCAAAGTATTTAGACAGAATATGTATAGAGATTACATGTTATATACATGTATAGATTACATGCTATGTAGAAATATGTTTATGTAATTTGTGTAGTTATATGTATTTGTATATATGCCATATATGTAGTTTTTAGAAATATTGCTACATAGTTTTGCTTACTGTTACTGGGAATGATATTCTTTACCCCGAAGTTATTTCTAGCTGCTTATTATTAGATTTTTTCTGAATTGAAATTTAGCTTCCTTACTAAACTTTTATTAACTGATAATTTGTTACTTGTTTTAATTTCTAGGAAAGTGATTTTATAATCTACAATGACAATTATAGTTATTTCCAGTAGTTTATATTTATTACTTTTCTCACCTTACTGAATTATCTAGACCCTTCAGAACATTAATTTTATGGTTATAGCATCATCTTTGACATCTTCCTGACCTGAATGGGAAGAAGTGTTTAGATGTTAAGAACATTTCTAGCTGTTGACTGGATGGATATTCTTTACCATTTAAGGGAAATAATTCTTTCAGTTATAGTTTATCTATCAATACTTTTCTCAGGATTACATATTAAATTTTATCAAAAGCTTTTTGACACCTTACCAAGATCATGTCTTTCTTTTTCCTTTCTATGATGTATTGACTTGATATATTAATATTGAACCAACAGATTCTTATTTTTGCCTTACCTGGAAAAGGATATCTTTGGTGTTCCTTGCCTTGGATAACTTTTAATTAACCAAGTATTATGTAACAAACACCAGTGTTTAAGTTGATAAATGGAAGAAGTATTTTGAAATAAAATTTTTATTCTGTTATCAGCAATTTAGTATAGCTTAAATTCTGTGGATAATAAAAGTTACTTCTTTTCCCTCTGGCTGAAGTAAGTAGATTATATAAGTTCTGCCTACTTGTAAGTTGGGCTTCCTTTTTTTTTGTTAGTAATTCTGATCAAAATGGTCCAGGCCAACCGGCAAAGGGTCAACATGTAATTACCTACCTAAAGGGACTTTGGTTTAAAGGAATAAACATAAACCACTCTCCTCTTTGCCCCCAGTAACTCACTGAAGAATGTTCTCATGATTTTGTCTAGCCTAGGCTTTGAGTAACGCCTCTTGGTTTCAGAGTAAAGGATCAAAGAAAAGTGTTGAAGCCCCTTCTCTCATTAAGTCCTTTTTCTGTACTCCCCTCTCCCTCCTTTTCTATGGTAGAGGAATTCTCTACCAGTGGTGGGGAAAACTGCTTTGGTTGGGGTCCTAGTGATGGGAGACTATATAGATCTGAGCATTGAATCTAAAACCAGCAGGAAAACCCGGCAAGCTGGTGAGGACTTGTATCTCTGTGGTTCTCCTCCCACGTGGTGTTAACCAGGTGCCTGTCTTCCACGTATGCTGGCACCATATAACATCAGCTGTAGAGCCTGAGGCTTAAGAATCTCCAAAAGGAGATGCTGTTCATGCCCAAGAGTCAGAATTTACTGGGCCAATGCCTTCCAGAAGCTGGAGCCTGACTTTCATGTGAGTACATGAAGAGAAGTGTCAAGAGGCAAGCCCTTATCCTTAACTTTTGTTTCCTCAAGGCGTCTGTGTGAAGAGAATTTTCTGTTTGTTGTAATAACTTGAAATTAAGTGTTCTAAAATAGGAGAGAACAATCTAACATTACGCCATCACCTAAAATACAGTAATTTTGAGTTAATCTCCTTAGACGATAGACTATATTTAGGCCAGTTCATGGCTGTTGATACATACTTGAAAACTTTTCATTTCACCACAAGAAGCCCTTTCTCACTTAATTATGGCATAAGAATAAATCTGATTAAGATTTTCAACCTAGGAGTCCTTTTTGTTAACCCAGTGACAGTTTTCCATTGTGCCCCACGGCACTGAGGATGTGGGATGGTGATGTAACTCACTGTCACATTTTTCTTGATGTACCTTAGTTTTATCTTGGGTCCACATGCATTGAGGTGATATTTCTGGCTTCAGATGATAAAGCTCAAATTGTACCTGAGAATTTTACAGAAGCAAACACGGAGCCAGGCTTCAGTTAGGCTATTGAACATATAGCCTACCCTGTCATTCTGGGAACTACATTCTAAAGAAACCCTAACTGTCCAGACTCCTTCTTATGCACATTCACATACAGACACCTCTAGGCTTACATGATTGGTCTGAGATTTTTGCCCTGACAATACACTTAATACTCATCTGTTTCTGTATACAGCTTTTCATCCAGCTAAGAGGTACAATTTTTAATGTGATTACTTTTCAAAAGGTTAATTACAAAATCAGCATGGAAATATCTAATATAAAGGTATTTCATATAAAAAAGGTATTTCTTTTTTAATTACTTTTTAAAAATTTTGTTTAATGTTTATTTATTTTTGAGAGAGAGACAGAGCACAAGCAGGGGAAGGGGCAGAGAAAGAGAGAGACACAGAATCCAAAGCAGGCTCCAGGCTCTGAGCTGTCAGCACAGAGCCCGATGTGGGGCTTGAACCCATGAACCGTCAGATCATGACCTGAGCTGAAGTCAGATACTCAACCAACTGAGCCACCGAGGCACCCCTAAAAAAGGTATTTCATATAGATGTCTTCATATAGAGTTTAAAGTAGTGTAAATAAATTGGAAACAGCCAATTAATTGTAAACAGGAAATCAGGTCAGTTTTATAAAAAACGATGCATAGAGTTACCAAAAATGAAACGTATAGTTCTCTTATCAGTTCTTTTCCCTTCCTCAGGGAAAAATCAGCTTTCAGTTACTCTTGAGAGTCTGGGGATTTATTCATCCAAGAGCAAAATGGCTAAGGAAATGAATAGGCAATACAGAAGAGATACAGATGACCAATATGCAGAAGAAAAATATTCAACCTTATTTGTAATCAAAGAAATGAAATTCTGCAATAAAAATCTATGTTACCCTAGTAGATTTAAAAACATTTAAAAGAGGGGCTCCTGGGATGGCTCAGTTGGTTAAGTGTCCGACTTCAGCTCAGGTCATGATCTCCTGGTTCATGAGTTTGAGCCCCACATTGGGCTCTGTGCTGTCAGGGGGAGCCTGCTTTGGAACCTCTGTCTCCCTGTCTCTGCCCCTGCTCCATGCATGTGTGCACATTTGCCTGTGCTCTCTCTCAAAAATAAACTTAAAAAAATTTTTTTTAATTTAAAAGAATAAGAATCTCCAGTGTTGGAGAGACTCTTAGTGGGAATAAATTGATACTATCCCGCCCACAGCAGTTTGGCACTACCAAAATACCCAAGACCTTTTGACCAGGCAAATCTGCTTTTAGGCATTTATGCACAGATGTATGTATAAGAATGCCTACCAAAGCTTTGTGGCTTACAATAGGGAAAAGGCTATAGATAAATGTTGGTAGGGGCCAGTTAAATAAAGGAATACTCTTCAGCCATTGAGAGCAATGAACTATACTTCTATTTTATACTTCTTATTAAATAAAAAAATCAGGTTACTAAACAGTAGTATAGTCTACCATATATATATATATATATATATATATATATATATATATATAATATATTAATGTTTTATACATTATATATATTCATTGTTGTAGGGGATGATAATGGATTATTTTATACTTAGGAAAAAGATGAAACGAATTAAAAGATAAGATCACCCAACAGTGGCAGTAAGGAGGGGGGCAGGGTCTGTTCTTCTAAACATGACACCTTACCATCACTTAGCCATGCTCAGAGTTTTCTCTAACTTAAATATGTGGCTTTGCCTAATGGCTTTATCTAAAAATGTAAACAGTGCAAATTGGAACTAGGCAAACCAAGGAATTTTTATCTGTGGGAACTTACAGGATTTTGTGAACTCTAGCTAGAAACATTTTCCTGTTAGCAGAGTGATTTATGTGTTTAATAAATGTCACTGTGCTGAGTTAGCATCTGGATTTCTTTACAGAAGAAACTGAACAAAGGCACACGATACATACCATCTGTTTGGTATATATCGACTCCTCTAAACTAGATGGAATATTAGACTAGAAAAACAGGAAACTATTGCTACTAAAATACTGGATTTATCATTGTTACTGTTACAATTTAGTTCTAGTTTTAAACTTACAAGCCAGTAAGTATGATGTAGTTGCCAAATTTTTTACAATTCTAACTGCATCTCTCCCACATTTGCTTATTTGCCAAGGGATGGAACTCATACAGTAAATTAAAGGCAAAAGGCAATTTGTGTGGTAGTCTGGCTTCTTTAAGAATAAAGGGCACTACAGATTGCTAATAGGAGCTTCGTTAGCTCTTAGCATCTGCCTGTCCCCTGTTCCCCAGTCTCGTTTGTCAACTTCGCTGGTTTGTTTAGAGTACCATGTACCCAGTTTGCTCTTTTATATACTTAGGTTTAGAAAAATTTTGTTGAGCTAGCACTGATTTTTCACCTAAGGAATTAGAAGCTATGAAATCTTTATTCCGAGTAAGACAAAACACTGGTATTTTACTGTAGTCAGTAGTGACTTTCCTGGTCTGTATGATACGGGCTTTTCCATTTTTGCTGATGTCAATTCCCTGAAGGAAACAAATTTAGTATGAGCAGCTCCCCAAAGGGGGAAGAAAAGAAATTACCGCCTTTTCTCTATCCACATTAACAATCTAGAGTTACCGCTCCCCGCAAAGGGAAGCACTCCCTAGAGGTGCCCACAGTAAATAAAAGTGAGGGCTTCTAGGGGGAACTCTGCATCTGTCCAACAGAACAAGAGCCGCATGTTCCGGGTGCAGTTTAGTGGAGGGTCCAAGGAGCAGGCGCTGGAAAGCTGCTGCAGCTGCGTGCAGAAGCTGGCCCAGTATGTGACCGTCCAGGAGCCTGACAGAGTCAGCCAGGAACTCAGGCCAAGTGCTGGCCTGCTGGGGGCAGGTGAAAGCCAAGGGAAGGATTGTGCACAGCACATCCCACCACAGCACCGGGTAAGTAGGCCAGTGTGTTGGCTGCATGAGAAACCTGGCAAAGTATTGCTTTATGGGGACGAAATCACAGTGGAATGTGTTGAATCTATCCGGTTTGTAGGTTAAAAGATACCTAATGTTGAGTGACATATTTAAAAAAAAAATTTTTTTTAATGTTTATTCATTTTTGAGAGAGACAGAGCACAAGTGGGTACAGGGAAGAGAGAGAGGGAGACACAGAATCTCAAACAGGCTCCAGGCTCTGAGCTGTCAGCACAGAACCTGACGCGGGGCTCGAACTCCTGAACCGGGAGATCACGACCTGAGCCGAGGTCGGACGCTCAACCGACTGAGCCACCGAGGCACCCCGAGTGACGTATTTTTAAAAATATTTTTAAGTTTGTTTATTTTGAGAGAGAGGGCGCACATGAGCAGCAGAGAGAAGATCGCAAGCAGGCCTCACGCCATCAGTGAGCCCAATGTGGGGCTCAAACTCCCAAACCATGAGATCATGACCTGAGTCGAAATCAAGAGTTGGACACCTGACTGAGCCACCCAGATGCCCCCGTAATGTTGACTGACTTGTTTAGATTGAAGATTGATCCTCATTGTAGCTACCTATAATCCTAGACATCAGATTAGCCAGGTGTCCCGGCTGCATTCTGGGTGTCGTCATAGACAGTGGTTCTCAAAGTATGGTCTGTGGACCCTTTCCTGAGACCTTTCTCAAGGGGTCCATAAAGTCACCATTATTTTTATAATACTGAGACGTTATTTGCCCTTTTCACTTTGTCAGTATTTGCATTAATCTGACAAAAGAATTGTGAGCAAAGCTGCTGTCACCTTGGTACCCATCAAGGTAGTGGCCTCAAACTGTGCAGGTGGTGATCAATCTTCACCAATCACTCACAGTAAGAACACAGGCAGAGCTGCTGTGCCCTGGGAGGCACGGTGGCTGTTTGGAAGGGAAGTGCCTGAGGGCCTGTGCTGGGCGCTGAACCGGCCTTCTTCACGGAACACCGTTAGTACTTGAAAGAACAAGATAAACTAGGGTTATTCATACTTGGGCATTCAGTGGACACTTTCTCAAATGAAGGGAGCCTATCATTTCAGGAAAACAACTAATAGTATTTATCGACAATGATGAAGTAAGCTTGTCAAGGAAAAATTGGACTCTTGGAAAACGTGTATGTATCTGCCACTTGACCTCCACAGCTCCCTAACTCAGAAGACTATTCTGATAGTGCTTTTAACGAACATGAGTGTTTTTCTTTGGATATAATTACGTGACAAGATGTTTCAACATTTTGGAAGATCTGTATAGTCCAGCGAATCAGTATTTTCCAAATGACCAATCCAATGATGCTACAAAATCATGCACGGATAAAAGATCCATTCAAAGTGCAAAACAGACCAGTGGTTTTAATATAACAGAGTGTAACAAGTTAATTGCTATGATTTCAGATTCCATGTATACAGCTAACTTTTAAAAACCAGTCAATTGTTGAGTTTTGGTGTTCTATCAAAGAATATCTATCCACAATTATCCGAAAAGGCTACTGTAAGATACTTCTGCCTTTTCCATCTATGTATCTATGTGAAGCCAGACTTTCTTCATGTACCTCATCCAAAGCAACAGACTGAATGCAGTAGATAGGAGAGTCAAGCCGTCTTCCATTAAGCTAGACATTCCAGAGATTTGCAAAATCATGACATCTTTATTTTAGGAAATAGAGTTACTTTTCATAAACATTTTAAATAACATATATTGGGTTCACTTTTAAATGAATATTTTTAATTTTTGCTTTCACTTTTAACATGTAAATATTAGATATAGCCTAAAAAGCCGCTGTCCGAGGGCCTCAATAGTTTGTCAGATCATAGAAGGAGCTTGTGATCCTAAGTTTGAGAAGCACTGTTACAGAATTTCTCCAGGAAGTACATATTCTCATGCTTCTTTGGCCTAATCCCAAATGCTGTTAGCATAGGCATTTGCCTCTGCTTTTGAGATGAAATTCTAGTTTCAAGTTGGGTTTTTTATATTCTACTTTGAGAAATGATTTTCCAAACCTGGCTTTCTAGCCTTTCATCCTATAAGGGCCCTTAAACTCAATGGAGCAAGACCATTCATTGTTGCTGTTTTATCACCAAGTTTCTTGTGGTTCATAATTTATCTAGGGGGAACATAAATTTACATTATTTATCATAAGGTCTTTTTCTTTCAACAAGTGCTGTATGATTTCCTCTTGAATGTGTTCAGTTTGCCAAATAAGATTTCTAGAATTCTTTCCCTCCATTTGTTTGTCTGATCTTTGTGAAGATTTCTTCATGCTAAAGCTCCATTTCTTACAAACCCTGGATCTGGTTTCATTTTGCCACATCAGCTCCTGCTATATTAAGAATCCCTTCCCTGCAAATGGGATGGAGTGGTTTATTACAAGGTACTCTATTAGTTTATGATCCTTTGCCCCCTAAGTAGAATGTCTTCTTTTGTAGGTTTCATCGATCGTTATTAGATTCAGATTACGGTACCCAGTGCGTGGAGTGGGACAGGAACTGAATAGGGTGCTAGAATTTGGGAAGTACGTCTGGAATGCCTTATAAAGGCAATGAAGACACGCCAGGCTGGAGCCTAACCAGGCTACACACTTATCTAAATATAAGAAGATAAATTGAGGCTGTAGCATGTAGGAGCAGATGCAGACTGAGGGTTCTGAGCTACAGCAACAAATGGAAGTTCTAGCTCTGATTTCAAAGGCTGGCCCCCAATACCCAGGTAGAAATATCCCCAGAGTGACTAGAAATTTTTCACATCTTTCCTCGATGCTGTATTCAGGGACTTTGACGATCTGCAGTTGGGGGTTATGCAGTGCTGTGCAAAGACCACAGGCTTCAGAATCAAAATGGATCTAGGTTTGAATCCTGGCCCTGCTAGTGGCCGCGTGATTTCGTGAGCCCCTGAACCTCATCTGTAACATGGCAAGACGGAAATGCTGTATATACAGACATAGTACAATGCCTGGCAAACATCTAAATAACATTATTCATTATTACTATTATTGCCAGTACCGTTACCCTCCCAGATCTGTGTTCCCTTGCAAGTGAACACGTTAGCGCGCTGGTCAGTAAGCAAGGGTCAGAACTCCCAAGGCAAGGGGACCGTAAGATGGAACGTCTATAGCTGCAGAGCAGAAGACAAGGTAAAGCCACTAGGTTAATTTGCCAGAGTGTAGACATTGTGAAATACTGCCTAGAACATTCTAGTCTTCCTAATGGCAAAACATTCCCAGGTTTGTCGTAGCTGCTCCTGTGCAAATTTGGTATCACGTTCCCTTTCTCAGAATCCATCTTGAGCGTTGCAAGCTGTAGCCAAGTCCTAGTCCTCTTGCTGCCCTCCTGGACTCAGGTGTCATTTCCCCAATGCCTTATATATACCTTCTTATCTGAAATAGTTCTCTTCTTTGCAGGTAGAGATAATTTCCTGTCTTTTCATTTCACGTTCTTCAGTCATTTCTCAGAACATTTGGTTTTTATTCTTCCTCAGCCTTGTAATTTTACCAACTGTGGCCTAACCAAGGCTTCTCAACCTGAGGGCTTCTAAGGCAGCCCAGCCCACCCCGAAGAAGGGGGAAAGGAAAGACAGGAAGGCGAATGGCAGTTCCCAGCTGAACTGTCCGTTGTTGATACAAGAAGTCCAAAAGAAGAAAGCAGCCAGGAGGCTCCAGTTACTGTGTGCACAGCACCTTCCTTGTCTGTGCACTTGGGTGGAGGACGGTCTGATCCCGGAGCCGCCTACTCACCTCAGGTGGTTCCATCACACTTGGCTACTCTCCAGCGTTTGTGCAACATGATGTTGGGTTGTTGTCTGCCCCGTGTTTGAAGAACATGTGTGACGTGAACTGGTACTCTAGGAAAGCATCAAAAGTCAGAGCTAGAAGAAATGCCAGGCACTGGAGTCTTTTATTTTTACAGATGAGGAAACTGAACAGAGAAAGGGGGTTTGCCTAAGGACTCCTGATTCACTAGAGTCCCTTATGTTTTTGCTCATTTTTAGTATTCCTGACTAGTTTTCTTTTTGTTCTTTCCTTCCTGTCTCCCTCCCGTTTTTGATGCTTCCAGATCCGCTTTTCTGTTAGTACCTAGTGTTAATACCTATTACTTTTCTGTTAATACCCACTACTAGCAATAGTCAGCTTCACGTAAGAGGAGACAAAATTTGGACACTCTGACTTCTGCCAGCCGTGACGTGATGCTGTTAGAGGCATCTTCTAGGGAGAGCCTGTTTCTCTCTCTATGCCACCAGCTTGTATGTGGGACGGGCGCACCTGTGTGCAATAGCCCCAGGTATCCAAAACCTAGCCAGAGCTGCAGACACGTGGCTAGGAAGGAGGGGTGGTGGGGTTTCGGAAACTGTGCTCTTAAGTAGAGGCGGCCTTCGGAGGCCTTTTAGGCCTCCAGGCCACCTCCTACACTGTGCTTTTGCCTGCGCTCTATCCAAGAAAACCCCCTCACATTGTAGATTCTTTCGAAATAGATTCTGAAGCATTCCTACACTTCATGCTTAGTGTACCACCTACTATGGCTCACCCCCTCCACTGTAAGCTTGAAGTCTTATACCTGCCTTCATTCTAACACCTCTTAGGTTGCATGCTAATCACTGTTCTACTTTTTAGGTTCTCACTTGGCTGTGGGTTCTTGAGGGCTGGACCACTACCTTGTTCTCCGTGGCCCCCTTCCGTGGTAGGCACTAACACTGTTGAATGAAGATATCTCGGTATTTTACTAACAGAAGAACTCATTCCCTTGGAATGTCTAAAATGAGATTTTTTTTTAAGTTTTATTAAAAGCATATGGTTATCTTGAAATCATAGGGTTTATTTCTTCCCCTGCTTTGCTTTTCTGTCGTGACCATTTATTACTTGAGTTGTAACTCTCAGAAAGTAACAAATCAGGGGCGCCTAGTTGGTTGAGCTCAGTTGGTTGAGCGTCCCAATTCTTGGTTTCAGCTCAGGTCATGATCTTGGCAGTTTGTGAGTTCGAGCCCCACATCGGGCTCCGTGCTGTCAGCACGGAGCCTGCTTGGGATTTTTTCTCTCTGCCCCTCCCCCACGCGCTCTCTCCTGCTCTCTCAAAATAAATAAACTTTAAAAACAAAATCATTATCGGAATCTGGACAGTGTCCACTGCCCTCCAGCACCAGCACATGGTCCTGGGCTGGGCCTCTGAAGACAGGAGAACATGATGGGGTTGGACAGCCGGTGAGACACCGAGGAACACCAGGTGCAGGGCAGGAACCTCAGACAGAAACTCTGTCCGTAACCCCCTCCTGTAGTAAATCAAGGGACAGCCCAGCTTAAACCAGGACAGAGTCCACTGATAATGACTTTATGCCTTTACTGACACTGGTATTTTCTTTTCACACAAGTATGTGTGTTGCCAGTCCTATGATGGCCAGTGGCATTTCTGATTACGTTCAGCTCATCTCCTAATTGCAGTCACACCAGAAGCCAGAGAAGCAGCAGCAGCATGGACCGGCCGGCACAGGGACTTCAGGAGGAAGGACCTCAGTGAGTTGGTTGGCTCAGGTAGGGCCTATTTCCCTGTTGTCTTCCTTGGTCATGAGAAACAGTGATCCTGAGGAATTTGTATCCTTCTGTTCACCCCTCTGTGGAATAGTGACGTGAAGTGCGAGCAGAGAGAGGACAGTAGAGACAGACAGGGCCGCTTCCGCCTACCTGTGCCGTCGGGTGCGGTGGCGCCACTGAAGAGCGGCCCTCCGAGGAGGGGGCGGGGGCGCTGTTAGCTTTTCAGTGTGTGACATAAAGAATTTAATTGCCATGCTCCCAAAGAGAAATAAAGGGAAGAACTTCCATTTAATTTCGAAAATGAGATTGAGAACTATCCTAAGACAGGTATCAATATGAATTTGGAGCCAGCTCAGTGATGGTCTCTGTAGCAGCAAATTTCCGGTGCTAAGAGCTGAGGATGTCCAGAAACCTGGGAGGATTCAGCCTTGTTCCCACAGACTTGCTTTCAGACATTCCCCTCCCCTTGCAGCTTGCTGTTACCAAAGCATCCCACAAAACCTATTCATTCAAATTCAGGGTTGCTTGATGCCCTGCTCTGCTGGGAGCTCCTGGAGGCCTGTCTCCTCCTCACTGTGTTCCCTGCTGCGCTCAACAGCAGCTCTCCGGCCAACAGCTTGTGCTTTCCACACAGTTCTGCATGGAAATCAGTATTTAAGGATGAGTTTTCTTTTTAATGTATTTATTGAACTGTGCTAACAGTAGTATAAAACGGAAAATATGGGTGTTTCCTCCATCTGGCTTACCACTCAAAATAAATAGACAGTCCTACAATTAAAAATTTAAGACGATTAAATAAGAATTCACATCTATTTCTTTTAATAACTTAGCAACCACAACAAAAAAAAATTAAAAGCCTCTTTGTCCAGCAGCAGGACAAACTCCACAGTGCCCTAGTTTGTAGCCTCGTATTTGCATTGTGGTTAGAGGTTAATTGAATGAGTGGCTGAGGAAAACATGGAAACAAGGCAGGGTATGATATCGTTATTCAGGAAAGATCAGATGCGGCAGAAGGTGGACCGTAGCCCAGCGTATTTACATAGTGGAGAACCACGTATGAACCATGCACCAGGCGGGCGGCTCAGATAGGTTTCTCATTTGCTCTAACCTTCTGGACAAGTTGTTGCATGAACAAGTTATGCATGAATAAGTGCATAAAACATTTTAGGAACCAATTTAATGTTGTATCTTATTACCTAGAATTCCATTTCAGCTACACAAACATACACATAAGGATGCTCTTCAGTGTTGTTGATAGTAACAAAACTGGCAACAACATAAATGTGCACTAGTAGGATACTAAGTGGTTTTAAGTGTGGTATAACCACAAATGGGATAAAAATACAGTCAATAAAAGTGATATATATCCCTATCTGTTGACGTGGAAAGATATTTGTAATACATTAAGTTTTTTAAAAGGTTAAAAACAACATGGATAGTTTAGTTTTTATAGAAACACAAACACACAAAATAGGTCTGGAAAGAGATACACTGACCTGCTAACAGTGGCTCTCACTGGAGAACAGGGCTCCATGTTACTTTCACATTCTTCTGAGAGGCTAGTTTGAATTTATTAAATTTCTATTACAGTTTCTAGAGAAATATCAATTGTGCACACCAAAACACACCAAACCATGCCATCCATAGAAAGGGCATAAAACCACCTACCTAGTAGATGGAGTGTGAAGAGTAAATATGGCGACTGAGTCAAAGCAGCAAACACAGATGTAAGACATCAGGGCTGGAACCCATCGTATCACAGTAGACTGTGGATCTGCTGTCACCGTATCTTCCAAATTGCCAAGCACAGTCAGACTTTCATTTGAACTCTGATATCTAAATCTGGGCAACTTACTCAGCTGGTTATTATTTTTTTTTATTTTGAGAGAGACAACTGAGCGGGGGAGGGGAAGGGGCAGAGAGAGGGAGAGACAGAATTCCAAGCAGGTTCCACACTGTCAGCACAGAGCCTGACTCAGGTTTTAATCCCACAAACCATGAGATCATGACCTGAGCTGAAATCAAGAGTTGGGACACTTAACTGACTGAGCCACCCAGGCGCCCCTCAGCTGGTTTAAAACACTGCAAGTTACCAAAGAAGTCATACAGGTGGCAAATAAGCATGTGAAAAAATGCTTGACATTATAGAACTTCCATTTATGACATTCTGGAAAAGGTAAAGCTACAGAGTAATGGAGAACAGATCAGCGGTTGCTTGCCAGGGGTTGTTTGACATAAGAGTGTAGGCAGCATGAAGAAATTTTCGGCGGGAGGTGGAGAGGTATGGTAATGTCCGTGTCTTCTCTGTGGTGATAGTTACATGCCTCTCCCTGCCAAACTTCGTGGACAGGACTGGAAAGAGACATGAGTGAGCTAATTATCTCCTCTGGACAGTGAGTTTGTGACCTCTCTTTATTACATTCAGAACCCGCCTTCCACAAGGTGAACGGCTCACACCCATTCATCTGGGAGGTGAGAAAGATGAACTAAGCTAGTGCATTTCATTCACTGACAACTTTCTTACCCACAAAATGTTAACACAGTATTCTTCATTAAAGCAGGACCTTACCTTTGTAAATCATTTCATTAATTTGACATGCTTAAGGATACAAGTTTATCTCACTTCCTATGTGTAGTTAGAGGCATTATATATAGGAACCCCGTAAAGGTAATAAACACTAATTTTTGGTGTTTCCCTGATATTTCCTAAAAGCAAAGTTTTTCTGTGTTCTGTTATTTCAAGCCATTGCTTTTGGCTATAATCACTAATAAACTACTCTTCTGGAATCCCCCTAGTCTCTCCTGGTGTCAGAGGAGCTGTCCCCGGTCTATGAACAATCTGCGTGGGACACGGAAGACTTACGCCCCTTTCTACGCTTGTGCCTCATGGATCAGAATTTCCCCGCATTTGTGGAAGAGGTGGAAAAGGAACTTAAAAAGCTGACAGGGTTGAGAAATTAACACTCCACGTACATACAGCACTAAGGAACTTGAAAAAGTTCACTGAAAAAGTGCTTCCTCCTAAGATTAGATACAAGAATAAAGAGTATTATTCCAAGCACCTTTTATCAATGTTTTATTTTTAAAAACAGTGAATCCACTTTTTTATACATCATTGCACTTCAACACTTACACAGAACACAAGTACATGCATCTACGGTTACACACCGCATGAGAACCCTGCCGGGTGAGAAAATCTACACTCAACTGTTTTAAATCAATGTGAAAAATACAGTGTCAACCCCAGAGGATAACTAGTTGCATAGAATACCATGCTATAACATTTCAAGGTCATTGAAAACAAAAGGTAAATTATAAAAGTTTGCCTTAATTGAATGTACAATAAGGTTCAACACATCAGTGCAAAAGGATTTAAGAATTTACATGATTTAACAGAAGAAAAAATAATCACTTAAAAAGCAATCATACATATATACTGCAATTCAATATATCCATTCAGTGGAGTGTTCCAGCTTTTTATCAAAGTCATAGGTTAAGCCCTTAAAATTATAGATTTCAGTTTATATTACTCATATTTATGTACCAGAACTGCACAATCTCCTCATCTGACAACATACAGTAAGGAATGAATATCAGCAGCTAAAAAAATGAAACAAGCATTTATTTTATTTTGGATTTCTCCCACCCCCAAAAATATAAATATATATATATATATATTTATATACTGTATATATCTGTAGGTTTTGCTGTACTTTACAAAAATGTTATCACTAGATGGCAGCAGTGCATTTTAGAGCTTTGCCAATTTAACAGCTGCATTAAGTAAAAAATGGCGCATGCATGATCCGATCCTCAGAGGACCTTTTCACTTCTACTTAAATATTTTAACAAAGGGGGGAAAAAAAAGCAACATTCACAGCACATCAAGCCCCAAATAGTTTACACCTTCTACACTGAAGCATTGTTTAAAATGTACCTGACTAGATCACCCTTACAGGAAAGGCTAAATAAGGCATGCTTTAGACAGTCATTTGTGGTGCTGCTCACTTAAAAGGGGAGAGAACCAAAGAGGTCCAAGCAGAAAATTTAGCAGATCATGTTGCCACCAGTTTCAGGAACCTAAAGATCTGTGAAGAAAAAGTATTTGGAAATTAAAAGGGAATATGCACTGTCCCTGAAGACTACACCAAATCCTACATACAACAAAGCTTTGGTTCAGACAGCATGCGCAGGGATGTGGTGTGAAACTCTGATCTCCATGTGCCGGCATGGAAGGCACTCTGGCCCAGCTATGCCCGGCCACCATTCTTGCCTTGCCCTCACAAGCAAAGTGGAATTAACTGGCCTCTGGGAATAATCCACCCAAGGTGACAATTTTTACCTCTTTTTTAAAAAAACAGTTAAATAGTGGTGCAAAGGATGCATTTTGAAACACCATACGTATTCTGAAACGGCACTTATATAAATATGTGGAACAACACAGCTGAAAAATGTTCCTTTCCGGCTGCTGCACTGGACGGAGGGCAAACAACTTGTTCCATCATATCAACAGCTCTGAAATGAACTAGAAGATCCTACAACATGCTACCAACTACCAAAGAATGTGCAACAAGGTCAACAGAGGCAACGTTCGTTTGCATATAATTTTTAAAATTTCTAAGGAAGGCCATACTTACATTATAAGCAGTATTTAATTTGTGTTTCTCTGGCGCAAGTTTTTATCTTTGTGATTGTTGGTAGAGTTGGTTTTCCTTTGGAGGAAAAATTGCATTATAAGAGTTAAAGTCAGTGGCAACTCTTGAA
This sequence comes from Puma concolor, assembly GCF_028749965.1. NCBI lineage: Eukaryota > Metazoa > Chordata > Mammalia > Carnivora > Felidae > Puma > Puma concolor. The sequence goes on from NC_141672.1 coordinate 116,776,333, forward strand.
ATTATAACACATGGAAATACAGGGATTCTTTCACTTACTACCATCCCTGGTATAGTAAGAAATTTTACTGCACAACATTAGTCAATAAAAATATTCTTTGTGTAAAGTGCATACACACACACCATCAGTTAATCCTTTTGACTCCCAAGGCAGACAATATACAGGTAACTTTCCATCCGATTTACAAACTATAATCTAATTATTCTAACGGTGTATGGACAGTGGTTTCTTCTCTACTGAACACCACAGTCTCTTCTCGAATGATAAAAGATAATCACACACAGGCGGGCAGTGGTGTGCCCTCTGGCACTTGGCCAATTTGGGGCTCTCACCCCTTAGTCCCCAACTCTAGGAGACTCCGCTTCTCCTGGACCGACTGAAAATTTGCAGTACCATCTGTCTTGGCTACACACAATTGTTAATGAAGCCAGACAGCTTCTCCATGCTACAGTCCAGCTTGAAATTAACGTTCACAAAACTGGCAGTCTCCGATACACTTGTTATTTCCTCCACACTATCAATTCAAGTATATAGGACGTGCAAAATTTTAAACGGTTTTTTGCATGGCGTTCCACCTTGTGTTGTTACGGAAAACAAAACTGCACAGCCTGTCCTGGGAATCAAATGGCTGTCAGCTCCATGTCTGTGTAGCTAGGGAGTCTACACTACAACACTCATTTCCACCCACTGGCTCCCCACCACCTTAGCTACTCACTCCATTCAATTAAACTGCAAATACAAAATAAACTACGGAATCAATGTCCAACAAAGTACTCACATTGGCCCAGCTGGTTCATCGTCTGTAAGGTATTCCGTTTTTTAATAATCCATTGAGAGACAGGAGGAGAAAGGAGAAAATCGTGAGACTCTACGTTAAGAATTAACACAAGAGCAAACGGCAAGTGGCAAACATGGCTATTCATAGCATTTATTCAAGGCCATTCCATCTGGAGGTGCAAAACACTCATGGAGTTATTACTTCTAGATTCGAGTTTTTAATGGCGGGTATGTTGTTTCAATGGTTTTAGTTGACACTGGGAATGCTTGTCATGAAAAACTGCAACTGTAGCGGACAGACAGGCTGCGATATTATACTCATCTTGTCCCCAAGTTCCAGTGGTTCACTCTTAGAGAAATGAGAACACAAACCAACATTTCAGTTGTAAAATCCTGCTGTTTGTTTTCTTGTGGTGAATGCATGGCTCAATCCTGCAGTGTGGACGGATGTGTGTGTTCTATACATTTAGCCACACATCCTCACTTCCCCAAAAGACAGTGTTCTTGCTGTTTTGTAATCTTTAGGAGAGTCTTTAGTCTGGCGAATGAGATTGAGGGAGAGGAAGCCACAACAGTTCAACCTAATACTGGGTCAGCCCAGCTGGGCTATGCCAGCACAAGTGCATACATAACCAGAAGACGTTCTGTGACACATCAGGGAGAGCTGAATAGTGGTGACATCCCTCTAGAAAAGACTTCAGACTTCTGACAGAAAAGACAGGCTCAACTCGAGCCCTGGCCAAAACCAGAACCCGAATCCAGATGAGCCATGAGATAGTTTTTGTTTTGTTTTGTTTTTTTTAAACCAAAAAGCTTACATCATCTGAGTTTAGAAGCCTTCTTAAATTGGTATTTCATTATTCTGATTTATAAGTTTTTCTTTCCTGTTTCAACTAAGGGCAACTTGGTCCCCTTTAAGCAGGGATATATGTACATGGGGAGGGAACAAGCAAGTGCTCTTAGTTTTTCTGTTTTATACCAGTCAGGTAGACTAAATGATTCTGAACAGTTTGGTTTAGCTGAAGGCTTCTAGAAAAACTCTCAGCAGGATTCCACAAGGGGGCTTGGTGCACATGAAGCAGTTATGGAGATTACAGTCTCAGTGTAGGCATCTGCAGGCGCACACGTCAGGAGTAATGTCTGTCACAGGGAGACATTGCTCCACCTGGTCCTTCGAGGCAACGGAAAGGCAAAGCCACCGCCAGCACACACAGTGACTGGAGCAAAAAAAGATTAAAAAAAAAAAAACAAACGAACGAACTAACCACAAACCAATGACTTCTCAGCCAAACAACAGGCTGGCGACACACCAGTGTCCAACAGGATTCTACTACTAACAGTCCACTATTGAACAGGTACAAAGAACAAACTAAGAGTCGAGGACACCCGAGACATCAGTGTGCTGTGTATGCAGTGAAGATATACGAAGACATATCAGGACTGAGACACACGAGCCCGGCCTAAATCTACCCTCACCACAACACCCGACTGCTCTCAGCATCCAGGCCAAGCCAGCTCAGCTACATGCTAGGAACTAAGCACTTCAGGGACTTAAAGGAAAAGACACAGGAGCAAACTTAGGATAGTTTTAGTGCTCTGGCTGTGTACCGGAAAACACAAAATTCTAAAGATAACTGACAAGACCACCACCAACCTACTCCCAATGTGGAAAGGAAAAGCAGGGGAGGGGGGACATCGCGATAGCCAAGCTACTCTTCTCAAAGCATGACGCTGTCAGCACCGACCCGAGCACTTTACACGCAAGCTTTTCTTTTGGTGGGGGGTTACGCCCTGCTGTCCGCCCAGTGGGGTCGTCTTCCAGCCTGACAAGCCGGTAACGTGCAAAGGGCCGCACGTTGGGGTTTTAGCAACAGCGGCTCCGGTGCAGCTGCCATGCCTGCAAGTGGGAGCGGGTGCTATTCACGCTAGTGTCTAAGCCTCACTTCATCTCTCTCCCCACATCCACCTGCACATTTACAAGGAATCGAGAAAAGAGCCTCGTGTGTCCTACTGTCCTGGACTGAGCCACTATCCGCAGCACCACTCTCCCTTTACAGGTCAGACAATAAACAACCTGACCCTAACAGGGAAACCAGGAGAGAGGGAAAGAACAGAACTACAGAAAAAAAGGTACGAAAATCAAAAAGTAAATGAGAATTGAACAGCAAACTGAAATCCAAATTAGTTGTGAAAGTGAATGAAGTAAACTTGAAGAAAAGTGTTAACATCATGAACTGTGCATCGTATAGACTGAAGCGGAGATTAAACAAACTCCAAAAGCATGCATATCGCTCACTTACCACCATGTTTTAAGGGTTTGATGCAATTGAGGGGGGAAAAAAAAGAAGTCATAGTAACCGACAAATATCAACATACCCCAAACCCTCAGGCCAAAAGGCAGCTGCTTAAACAAGGGCTCCTCTCTTCACCTAGGCATTACTCACAACCACTGGCTAGATGAGAGGAAGAGGACTGGGGAGAAGGGAAACAAGATGCTTCCGGAATCCACCTCAGGAGAGTGAAGTTCCTGGTGGAACTGCTGTCTTCCCAACAGACGTACTCCGGCCCTCACTCCCCTAGATCACATGGCCGTGTCATCAGGAAGAGTGCTCTGCGATGCCCGCTAAAGAACGGGTTACCTGACATGGTAGCACCTCCAAAAAGATGGCTTTCCAGTCAGAATGACCAAGAGGGGCCTGTCTGGTCAAAGCTCCTTGTTCACTGCCTTCATCTCACGGAGGATGGGCTTTTATAGTTTCTAAACCTGCTTACATTTTGCCTCATCTCAGCAGATTAGCATTAAACCAGAGACTGATTAACAGTTACTTCCAGTTTCCTTTCATATTTGGTCCTATTGTATTTTCTCCATAAGGTAACGGACTCAGAGGACCCCTAGTTAAGAGACAATGAAAGGTGTGTTTTGCATGTCATTTTAAAGATCACATTTCTTTACCAACATTCCTGGTCTGTTGTAAAGCTTCATATTCCCAACTGATAGATTTTTCGGATGTCAGAATACCTCTTAATCGTAGAGTGTCTAAAAGAGTTCGAATGCATCAGAGCCACTAAAAATGGTCCCCCCAAAACCTCAGATCTCCATCAGTAACTTAGAAGAGTCCCTTTGAACTGCTTATAAAAATTATCTCCCTAACGTGAAAACAGAAAACTCTTTTTGATGCCACCACTGCTTTTCTTAAATCAGCTCCTACTGTTTTCACCTGCGGTCACTAAAACGTCCAGTAGAACTGAAGGCACCAACCATGAGGCAGGTTCCCGCCTCATCTCCCCAGGTGAGCGGGGAGGGGGGAACTTGGAAGCACACACCAACCCCTCTGCTTCACTCAGCAGAGAACCAGCACAGAAGGTCTGCTCCAGGCATGTGAGCTGTAGGATGGATGGAAGGCTAGGGGGATGCTGGCTGGACCCACTCTTTTTAGAAAATTATCATGTAATATTTTCAGAGAATGTAGTCAAGTGATGAGTAAGCTGAAAAAACGAAGCCCTTGTTTGTCTCCATGACTCATCTGTTCCTGAAAACACTGAAGGTAAAAGGTGAGATGCAGACCATCTATCTAGAAGACAACCAATCTACTGGGCACCGATCCTCAAAGAGACCACAGCAGGGGCTAAAAGGGACTTAGTGTGAGTTCTGCTTAAAAATGTTCTGAGTAGATGCCAGTAGACTAAGACACAGAGGCCTTTTCTCCCCCTCCCCCTACTGGAAGTAGCTAACCCTTAACCCTAAGCATTTTCTATGTGAGAAATCTAAAGCAATCTTTGCTATTCTGGTGAAGCGTACTTGGAGTAAACTCTCTAAGTTCAAATTTGTGCAGGTGTGTAGTTTTAAACTGTTCACTTAGTGCTTTTCTGGTCAGGGGCTGAGTTACCAAGAACTCACAGACTACCCGAATATGAGTATTAGGAGTTTTATATGAAATTTTTTCATATAAGAAAAAGTTCAGTAAGTCAAAAATAAATCCTAGGTCTACCTTGATAATAAAAAGTACCTATTTTGGCAGAGAAAGCATGTCAGGCATATTAAAAAATCCATTTTCACAGTGGCACAAATAAGTCAACAGAGCCACAGATGGCTGGCTGATAAAAATCCATCACCTCTAAAACTCCCAATTCGTATCAGATACAAGGTACCTCTTCATTCATTCCACAAAGGAGTGCCTGCATCTCTCTATATGTAGACCTGGGGACAGGGTAGGTGGGGAGAAAGCATATGAGGGATGCATGGGAGTTGAGGGGAAACTGGCTGGAAAAAAAGCCACAGCATAAGGAAAACTCACTGAGGAACAATCAACTTTTTTTTTCTTTAATGATTAATTCCAGGAGGACAAGAGATAAAGGGGCATAGGAGCAGGGAGGGGTTTGAGAGGAGGAGGCAAACAAAGGAGAAAACTCTGGGATGGAAATGCCAGAGCAAGGCAGGGAAGTGGAGATGGAGAATGGAGCCTGGGCCGCGCTGGCTGTCGGGAAGGGAGCAGAGAGGAGGCAACACCGCAATAATTCCAGCATCCCAGGTCTGCTGCCCCAACTCAAGAACAAAAAAAGTAAACACTGCTTGCATTACATTTCTTCCAGGAGATCAGAGCAAAGAGATTTTACTTTGCACTTACCCACGTCTTTTATGTAGGATTCTTCCACTGTCTATAATGATTTAGCTTAAAAGAAGTACCTTCCCTTCAGGAAGCTGTTCAGAAGATTTACTGGCCACAGAGGTCTCCTCTACTCAACTGGCCACCACTTGAGTTCAGTAGCCATGGAGCTCTAGCTCTTTTAAGATAGCCACTTCCCCGGGCAGGTGTCTGCACTTGTCAGAACCAATACTAACCACTTCTCAAATCTAACCCAAATGTCTTCCAGACACGCTGGGAGAGCAACCTGGTAAACAAAGTGGCTTCCTACGAGGAAGACAGGAACCTCTGATGGAGACCAGCTAAGCCAACATATCACTCTGCCAAGAGAGCAGCACCCAGCCTCATCATCGTAAAATAAAAAATCAGGTCCGGAAGCCCATCTTTGCCCTTTCCTACCTGACTTTTTGCTTCTCCACCTTTCCAAAGGGAAGGCTGAGCAAGGTGAAATTTAGCAAAGCAAAAGCATTCTGAGGGGATGAAAAGCCCTTTGCAGGACTGAGGCATAACTGCTTCTAAAGAGCTGTGCTAGAAATACAGACAACTTCCCTTTACTCTCAGGCCTAAATACAGGTATTCTGCCTTGCTTGGGAGTCCTAATTTGTAGCAGGAAAGAGAAAAATCTAGAGAAAAAAGCATTATGCATATGTGAAAAATCCCAAGAATGCAGTTCACCTCGTAGAACAGCAGTTCTGTGCACCTAGGAGAAGGAATGTAAAAATCCCGGGGGCACACTTCTGTTGCAGGGAATCAGCTCATTTATTCACACAGGCCCATCGACTTCCAGCTGGCGTCCGCCTCACTCCTCTGTCTAGCTCACTGCTGGATGTACACCGGGAGGGGTTCTGCCAGGGCTCCCTACATGCGTTGTTAGTGTCAGCGACAAATCTTTTTGCCAGCCTCCCTAGAATACTCCCCTCTACTCAGTGCAGGCAGAGATTTGGAGGTGCTGAGAAGAAACAAAAAGAGGGGAAGAGGCTGCTGTTCTCAAACATGGCCTTCCAAACAGGCTGAAGCCACCAGCATGCCTTCAGGGCTGCATGACTTCTGAGGGAGCAGCAGACCCCCCTTAGCAATTCTCCACAAACACACATGGTTGGGGCTGCAGTCCTGCTGGTCAGCCACAGGGACAAGGACAACTCTGTGGGGCAAGGCACAGGACCACAGTGCACAAGCACAGGCCCAGAACAGTCACACCAGAGTTGACAACCCCACCATCACCCAAGGCCCGCCTCCACTGAACTTGGGCACACACCCTTCTCATCTAGTCAGTGATGGACAAGTGGGGGTAATCTCTGGCTGGCCGATTCATTTGCTGATGACGTGACAGGACAGGAGGGTGGGGAGCTAGTCAGAAAGCTGAAGGAGCTACTGATACAAGTCTCCAGCAGGAGCTGTCCCCTGACTGGAATCCCAGGGTTACAAATGGAACACCAAAAAAAAAAAAAACAAACAAACAAAAAAAAAAAAAACAAAGATTTCCTAGGACCTTCCTGATTGTAAGCATGTCCCCAAATCTAAGATCCATGTTCTTTCCAAAGCTTAATAATTCACTGTAGTCCTAGTGCCGCTCTATCCACTCCCATCTCTGGCACTCCACCAGCCTGCGGGTGCCACCCTGGGGCCTGGGTGCCAGGTGTTACTGCTTAGCTATCTCTGCCTTAAAAGTGGGGGTGTGGATGGATCAGACTCCACCATTTTGTCTGTGAGACAGAAAAGCCAAATGCTAGGTGCCTGCTTCACCAAGAACCTTGAAAACCTATCAAAGGGACCAACCAAGGGAACCAAAGGCTGGCTTGTTCCAATGGCTTTTCTCAAGAACAGTTTGACTGGACTGGGGCAGTTACCTACAGGGGCTACACGAGGCAACCATGTGACAACCAATTAGATACCTTAAATCTGCCTGAAAGGCCAGGTGGCCTGCGATCTTGGGGTGGCTTCTAGGCTTGACTTGGATTCTCCTCAAGCTCAATCTGCCTGATGATCTGTATTGAAGGAGGACAGAGCTGAACAAAGAGACTGACAGCTGCCCGCTCCCCACATGGGGCCTGAAGGGCAGATGGGACTGGGGCTTGGAGAACACCCAAATGGAGGGACAGAGCTAATAATTATAGCTCTAGGTGGCTAATCTTAGGGGTAGGGATTAAGGAACCAGTATGAGAATTTTCCTTCTCTCCTTTTGGGACTGAACCCCAACATACTTGTAGTCCTCTTTGGGTGCTTGGAAACCATCCCAAGGAACCAACCCCAACATTATAGCTATTTTGTAGGGATGCTCTTACCATCAGGAACTTCATCTGGCCTCTTCCTCTTCTCATACACAACAATGATCACCACCAAGATGATGATTTCAGCCAGAATTCCCAAAAAAGGCCAGAGTGGGGCCAGGTGGCTCCGTACCCTGAGGATGGTGACAACGGAGGCAGAGCCAATGGAGTTGGTAGCATTACATTCATACTCGCCAGGGTCTTCCGCGATCTGGAGATTCACGATGTTCAGCTCAGTATAATTTTCCTTGTTGATGATGAAGAAGCGGCCAGAGGTATTGACAATGTCCTGCTCAGGGTAGAGAAAGGGAGAACACACAGAGGTCAGAGTAGTTGAGTTCGTGTCCAAGATAAGGTGGCACTGTTCTCCATTCTTAGCAAGATCATTGGCTGGGATGAGGGAGCAGTGTCTAGGACCATCTTTGTCCAGGTAACTTGTGAGCCCTTCATTATTAACTTCCTTTCAATATCAACAACAACAACACATTAGTAAACTTCTGGTAGAGCCAGGTTAAGGCCTCCCCCACTGTTGGTCCTCCAGACTTCTCCAACTTCTATGAAGTGACTGGAAGACCTACTCAATCTAGAAAATGCTACTTCAAATACCATATGGTAAGAAACCATAACACAAAGGAGAATTGAGAAGGAGGGGTGTGACCTCCACGGTCAGGCATATATGCTAACCTCAGGCCTGTCTGATGACTTCAGAGTCAGGACATCTACTTCGTGCTTGGTGAATTCTGGGAAGTCTCCTTAAACTTCCTCCAAAAACAATGCTAAGAACTTGCTCCTAGTCAAGACTAGAGAAATTCATAACTGCCCTTTCCTTTCAGAATTACAGGGTTAAAGCAAAGTTTATTCAATCAATCAACTATTTACTAATGTATGCTACATGTCTTATATCCTACCAAGGGGAAGGTGAAATAGGGAAAAGTATGATACAAAAACGAACAAGGAGACTGACCTCAAGAGGGAACCTCAAAAGGGATGGTCATAGGAATGCGACGAGAAGCCCCAATGGAGGGCATGTACCAAATACTGTGGGACAGAGTGAGTGGCCAGTGCCAGAAACAGTCAGGGAAAGCTTGACAAGAGCCAGCTTTTGCACTAGATTGTGGGGAGGAGAGGTGCTAAGTAGGACGGGAGTACTCCAGGCCCATGTGGGAAGGCGGAGGTGAGAGTGCACAAGCAGGGCTCTAGGTGGAGCTGGGATCCAGCAGGCTTATAGCACTGATCCCCTGGGGTAGCAGGAAAATGGACTCATGTGCCAGTTGTTATGCAACTAAAGTGTAATCAGAAATAGTAGAGAGGAAAGGGGAAGATAATCCCCAGAATGATGTCTAGCTATAGCATACAATCGTGTCTGCAGTTGAGTGTGGGTATGCCTGAAATGGCAAACTCAGCCTTCAAAACAAGTTATCCCATGAAGCTTCGACTCGAGGACTTGGAAAGCTGCCAACTTCTCTCACCCCCCCCACACCCCTGCTCTACCGGCTCACTAATTCCATGTTTTTCACTTATAATCAGAAATGATTATTGTCTTCTTTGATCCACAGGCCTTCACTAAGTATTTTCTGAATACCATTTTATGCAAGAAACTTTTAACCTTTTCAATCAATGCATAATAAGATACTGAGTGGAGACTTGTCCTGTTGCTACAGAATTGATGACTAAGGAGAAGCATCAAAAGTACCCTATATTCTTGGATGAAAGCACAGCATAGGGAATAGAGTCGATAATACTGTAATGACGTGTAAGGTAACAGATGGTGACTACGCTAATCGTGGTGAGTGCTGCATTATGTACAGAACTGTCAAATCACTATGCTGTATACCTGAAACTAACATTATATGTCAACTATACTTCAATAATAAAAATGTGTACTTTTTTTTTTTAAAAAAGGATTCAAACACCATTAACTTGCACTTAGGAAGTGTTCACATACATTTATGACTGATAGTGATTGATACTTAGGTTTCAGTATCAAGACTGTGTCACCTTAGTCATTAGATATTCAAACCTTCTATAGTGTTGATTTTTCATCTCACCTGTCAAAGACTAAAAATAATATATGTAAGTATGCCACCATATAATTGTGCTTCTGGCTACATTTCCTTGTATTTCCAATTTTTAATTCATTCATTTTGGAACTGTACTATGTAGTGTGAAAAGATCATGATAGCTTTGTCTTTATTATGGATTAATCCTCTTATCATGATAAAAAGGAACTCTTGGTTTAACCCTTTTAAGGTATTACTTTTTATTAGTTATTATTTTTGAGAGAGAAAGAGACAGAGTATGGGGGGGGCAGGAAAGCGGGGGGAAGAGGGGCAGAGAGAGACAGAGTATGTGAAGTAGGCTCTCCGTCGACAGCAGAGAGCCCGATGCTGGATTCAAACTCATGATCATGACCTGAGGTGAAGTTGGACACTTAACTGAGCCACCAGGCACCCTGGTTTAATGTTTTTTATTTGAATTTCACTTTCTGTGATGTTAAGATTTCCACTTGTTCTTTCTATTTATAGAATTTCACTATATCTTTGTCCATCATTTTCGTTGTTTTTTTTTAATTTTTTTTTTTCAACGTTTATCCATTTTTGGGTCATTTTCGTTTTAACACTTTTATATTATTTTGTTATATGCAGATTATCTTAAACAACATATTTTTGTTTCTTAAATCTGCCTTTTAAGGAGGATACTTAAAACTTTGTATTTAACACGACTGTAATTTTTACATTTATGGTCAGAAATTATGATTTACTTTGAAAAAAAAAAAGTACCTATCTCTTTAAAAAAAAAAAAAAAAAGATTCAAACAAATCAGGGGGCAAATAGTCCTGCTAGGGCTTACTACAAGGGAGTCCATCAAGCTACCTTACCCCTCACATGACCACATCAACCCTAGCCAATCTATAAAAGAGAAGACAGGATTAGAGGTGACAGGAAGAGAGTTATACTTGGCATTGCATGCAGCTTCCCACCCTGCAGCTGAGTGGAACAGGCACCAAGAGAATCACTCAGGCTGGGGGTGCCAAGAAGAAACTATCTTTTTCCAGTGGGTATTTGTTTAGGCAGGAGACCGGCTGATGTGCCGTATGCCTCTCAATCTTGGAAAGGGCTATTTGGAGATCTGAAGGCAGAGTGGCCTATACTCCCAGGATTTGAAGAGCCATGATGTTCACGTTTCCCTGACAGGGTTGGTTGCCTTCTGGGTGAGAAGACCCCAGCAGTAAAAATCATCTGTGGCCGGAGCTAAGCAAGAAACAGAGATTTCGGTTAGAGTAGACCGCTAATATCTGAGAACTGGTCCTATAAGAACCAACACAAGTTCTTACAAGATTCAGATCTGGACACCTGCCACGCAGAGGCCACAGAAGGAGCAGCCAAGAAGCAGTGGGCTATAGGATAAGTCAGATGAGCCATACTTGTCCTCTTTCCCACTCCATACAGAAGAAAAACCCAGAAGACAGAATGAAGACAATCCTCTGCTCCCCTTGCAGCCTAGGGAAAGGGGATGAGAGAGAAAACTGGAATTTTGGATTGGGCTGGACTAAATTCTTTAAAAACAAAGAGGTCCAACAAAGTTATGGGATCTGTCTAGAAAAGGGATCTGTACTGAAATTAGTGTCTAGAAAAAAACTGAAAGCATTTCATCTTCGCCCTCAACCAAGTTCAGACTGTTCGACAAACTGGTTTTCAAAGGCATCAACCTAGAAATTGCTTTTCTTTTCCCTACCCCTCTTTCATTAAAAGTTTTCTATTTCCCAAACAATTCACAGCTTGAAAGCAACAAGAAGTAGTAATTTATTTCAAAGGTTCTTCACAATGTAACAGATAATTAAGAGTTCATGGGCATGAGGGGCATCTGGGTTGTTCAGGAGGTTAAGTGTATGACTTCATTTCGTGGTTCATGAGTTTGAGCCCCGTGTCAGGCTCTGTGCTGACAGCTCAGAGCCTGGAGCCCACTTCAGATTCTGTCTCTCTCTTTCTGCCCCTCCCCTGCTCACACTCTGTCTCTCAAAAAAAAAATAAATAAATAAAACAAACAAACAAAAAATGAATTCATGGGCATGAGAAGAAGAGGAGATGAAAATATCCACTGAGGAATCCCAATCTGCTTTGGCAAAAGCTCAAGGGCTCTCCTACCCAGATACCAGGAGAGAAATGGGCATTTGCTTGCCAGCACTTTAGAGAATTAAATATTTTGTTGACTTTTCAGGGCCTGCTCTGAAAATAACCTCTCCCTTCCTCATCACGACCCCTTATTAGTGGGTTTCTGAAATCTAGTCATCATTGTTAATGTCAGAGTCCTTACCACCACTTGACATATCATTATTGAGAGATCCTAGAGTGGGAAGAATTATGGACTTGAAATTAAAAAAAAATGGATTTGACCCTTCCTTGGTTTTGTCACTAATTTACCTTGGTTAACAATGCAACCTTTCTGAAGAAGCAGATTAGATTATCTCCAGGGTCCCTTCTGATTCTGATATTGACAAAGAGGATGCCTGAAAAGTACAGTGCTGGACATGCAAGGCCTCGGGAGAGGAGGAATGTATGACACCCTCTCACAGAAAAAGAGACTGGCCAAATGTCACGAAATCAGAGAGAGAATGAGAATCTAACAAATATTTGACTCCCCCAACACCATCAAGAATCATCCCACAGATTGAAAAAGATGTCTTCTTTGACCTTTTCTGGAGCAGATACTGTCAGATTTCCAATGTCTAAGGCTGCTCCTGAGGCTCATCATGTTGCCCCAATTCCTAATCAGTACTTTCTGTGTCCCAGGCATATACTAGTAATTGCCCTCATTGCCTTGTCTTTCCAAAAAACAAGAAAGGTATGTTAAGACTACACCAAGAACAGATGCGCTAGAATAATAAAAAAAAGTTTAAGATTGGGATTAGCTCTTTCAGTTTCTTGTCTTGAAGGCAAACCAGTCAAATCGCTTAATAGATAAACAGCTCTAACAGATCACGTAGGGATTCCAGTGCTGGACAGAGACTGTCAGTGACCTCCAGATTCATAACATTCATGCCTAGGAAGGGTAACCGGGGCCATGCCATTATGGCAGGGGTTGCAGAAACTGGTCCAGATGTCTGGACCTCCCCAGGAGAAACTCCAGCAACCACAGAGACCCAGGTATAGAGAATCAGGGCTGCCTCCTACTCACCATGGGCATACCATTCTCCTTCTTGCGCCAGATCCACTCTGGGTGCGGGTAGCCAACTGATTTGCAATACATCATGGCATCTTGCCCTTCATTCTTGTTCTCGCTCCGTTTGTGGCCAGTGATGTCAGGAGCAGCTGTGAGAAAGAGTGTTGAACAGTTATCACGGGAAGCTATTCTGAAGAGGATACAAAGGCCCCACCTACTGACTCAGAGCCTTGCTTCTAAGATAGCCAATCTTTAGGCCCATCCTCATATTTATCTTTGATAACATGCATTTCAGGTCAGAACAGAGCAATGGAATCAAACCATGCCCTACCTCCCACCCACCAAAGCAGCCAAAGCAGATACCAGGATTGCTATATGTGAAGTTCTGCTATTAATACAGGTGGCTCTCTAACCTCCTGGAAGAGGAGGCATAGGCTCAACTGCCCTAAATTAAGACATCCTTTAAAAAAAAAAAAAAAAAATGCAAACAGAAGCTATTATCATCTCCTCTTCCAGTCATGGTTTTTTCATGCCTGAACTAATAACAATTATGGATTATATCAAATGTCATATATTCCCTTAAGGAAATGAGAGATCTCTAAGGTCAAACATTTAAAATCAAGTCAAAGATTGCAAGCTATATAAAAATAATGAATGCCTGGAGAAGCTATCTGATGACTATCAATGGGCAAGGCTCTTCCAGGAAAGAGGGAATCCAGCAAACTGGTCTTCACAAGAAAGGAATAAACAGGAAATTCAACCAGTGTCCCAAGAGATTTTATTAACAGTTTAAGAATCTGACCTGTACACCTGATTTGCAGTAATCTCAATAAACCCAATCTTGGGGGAATTTCTAGACATGTTAGACGCTGCTGGTCTTCTCTGCTTTAAGGGATCACTTAGGAAGAAATAGACAGCACCTGTGGTTTAAAAATTAGATAAGTTTCAAGGATCCAGGAAGCCTGAGATGGGGGCTAATTCTTTGAATTTAGCCTCCTTTGATCTTGACAATATTTTCTACCATACCTCACCAGTTACAGTAAGTAATGTGAAAGCAATAAAACTCAAAGTAGGCCAGATGTCACGTAGTTGGCCAAGACAGGAAAGAGAATCAACAGGTCTGGTCCAAATTCAAGTTTTGCTAGTTCTTTAATTATTCTGTGCTTCATTTCTACACCCATTATCAAATGGAGATAATCCTAGCCCCTGCCTACATCCAGGGGCCTTGGGTAGGAAAGATTTAAAACACTCACTTTGCAACTATAAAAGCCTGTACAATTGTATTATATCATGGGCTTATCCCATGTTCCCCCTCAAAACAGCCTGTTTTTTCTTGGCTTAAAACAAATCCAAAGTTCTGCTACTTCTCAGACTGTGCTTCCAAGGCCACCTCCAGAGGCACCTGGACAGAAATGGAATGAATGAGGTTCCAAGCTGTCTCTATCACCACTGCCAGCCAAACTGAAACCTGCTCAGCACTACACAGTGTGTGGTGTTTTCTATCTAAAGAGGAGGTTTTAAAGGAAATGCCTTTTTGTTTTTCCAGGTAGACTTCCTCACTGCAGAAGGGAGTGGGCCAGGCTGGCTCCATCTTACTGCCATGTCACCAGATTTCTCCCAAAGCCACTTGGTTACTGCTCAGACCTACTGCTCCCCCTGCTCCCCCTTTCTCAGAGCTTTCTTCAGTCAGTAAAGAGTGAAGAACATCTTAAGTCCTCCAAGGAGCAAGCTCCATGGCAATACACTAAGTAAAACACCATCATGGGGAGACACAGCAAGCAGGACTACCACATTTCGCTTCTAGTTGTATTTCATTCATCCGACAAAGATTTGTTGAGCACCCACCACATGCCAGATACATCAATGACTAGTGGGGGAAGGTCTATCTACTGAGGTGCATTTTAGCACAGTCATGAAGAACACTAAGGGAGGAGCACACTCCTGTATCTGTGGGAAGAACACTCCAAATAAAAGACAAAAAGCCTTGAGGCACAGGTGCACTTGTTATGTACAAGGAACGGCATGGAGGAGTTTGGCTGAAACACAGTAAGCAAGGCAAAGATGGCAGGAGATGAAATCAGAGTGAACGGAGCCCAGATTGAATAGGACTTTGCAGGCCACTGAAAGGACTTTGGCATTTACTCTGAGTCAGCTGGGAAGCCACTGGTAAATATCAAACATAGGTATAAAATGATCTGCATGTTTAACAGGCTTCCTCTGGCTACTATGTAGATGACTATGTGGAATCAAGACCATTTATTTAAGGTAGCTATTAGAGTAATCCAGGCAAAGGAGAGGGTGGTTTGGATGAGGGCGGTAGCAGTGAAAGAGATTCCGATACATTTTATAGGTTGAGTTAAGGTATTTGCTAATGGAATGGATGTGGGATGTGAGGAAGAAAGTCAAGGATGACTCAAAGGTTTCTGGCTTGAAGAATTATAAGAATGGAGTTGCCAGTTACTAAGATAAGACTACAGAAGAACCAGGTAGTTTTTTGTTGGCTTGCTTTTGTTTTGTTTTTGTTTAGGAATGGAGCAATGGCTGTGGTAAAAACCAGGAGTTCAAAGTTGAGGACATGTTAAGCTTAAGATACGTCTTTAACCTCCAAGTGAAGGTGTCAAGTAGACAGCTGAGTATCAAGTCTGAAGCCCAGAGGAGTAGTCTAGGGTGAAGATATAAATTTTAGAAATCAGCTTATGTGTGACATATTTTTCCATTTTCCTTTGCCCCACAGAGAATACCCACTCTAGCCCAGTTAACTAACTAATTCCAATAGTACTGTGAATTCAGTACCATCAGCTTTTACCTTGGGGACTCATCTCAAGGTTACACATTAGAACCACCCAGAAGGCTAAAAGTCGATCTGGTTTATGGCACCATGGCCTCCAAGAAAGTCACTATTCTGTGCAAACTGGTGCAGCCACTCTGGAGCACAGTATGGAGGTTCCTCAAAAAGTTAAAAATAGAACTATCCTATGGTCCAGCAATTGCACTACCAGGTATTTACCCAAAGGATAAAAAGATACAGGTTCTAAGGGGTACATGCACCCTGATGTTTACTGCAGCATTATCAACAATAGCCAAACCATGGAGAGAGCCCAAGTGTCCATCAATTGATGAATGGATATAGAAGACATGATATTTACACACACACAGACACACACAGACACACACACACACACACACGCACGCACGCACTGGAATATTATGAGCACTGAGTGTTGTATATAAGTGATGAATCACGGAGTTCTACTCCTGAAATCAATATTGCACTGTATGTTAACTAGAATTTACATAAAAATCTGAAAAGAAAAAAAAAGTCAATATTCTGAAAGGATGCAGACTAGAAGGCCAAGACCTGAGGAGAGAGATGGGGATGGTCTTCACTCCTACCTTGGTGTTTAGGAGAACACTACTTCTCCTTTTCATTCATCTACCTTGGTGTTCTACAGTGGCTTCTATTTATAGATGTGAACATGGCCTTAAAGGCTACTATGCACAGAGATTATCTAGGAACTTAGCTACCCCATCACACTTCATTGGTCATATTTACATAGAATAAACCTACAGGGAAGAGTTTTCAATGGTTAGATCTGTTGCTTTCTCCTCAGCTTAGCAAAGAATACTGAGTGAAGCCCTGATTATTCACCCTTAGGATGGTGGGAGTGTCACTAGTATTATGAGCAGAGAGAAAATTAAGCCACATCACTCTATCCTTAAGGGAGTGATTATAACAACTATCACTTTAGCCTCTGGGTCAATGAAAAGTTTTTTCACTTCTCTCTTTCCTTTATGGTAACTGCTCAATCAAAAATCACGTTCCTCAGTTGGTAGCCACACTTGTGAACATAGCATGATGCACAAACTTGTCAAATCACAAAGTTGTATACCTGAAGCTAATGTAACATTTTATGTCAACCATAGTCAAAAAAAAAAAAAAAAAATGTTGGGGAGGGGGACAAAAAGAAAGCAAGCCTGTTCCTGTCCTACCAGCTAAACAAGACAGAGGAACCAAAGCAAGAAATGAAACCAGGCTCTCAGAGCACATGTAAAGCACTGGTCAGAGAGCAGAGGGGCCCTTAGGGCTCAGCGTCCACCCATGGTGGTTTTTAAATAGTCTCCAAATTCTTTGATGTTCTTCCCTTCAAAAGGTAAAGTGTAATAGCTCCCTCCCCTTGAGCGTGGGCTGGACTTAGTGGCACAATTCTCATGAATGAAGTAAAGCAGAAATAAAGGTATGCAACTTTGGATAGTTCACAAAGCCAGTGTGGCTTTCTCCTTGCTCTCTCTCGCTCACACAATCTGGGGCAGGTTAGCTGTCATACTGGAAGGCCACTCAAAACAGCCTGTGGAAAAGGCCCACACAGTGAGGAATTGACCAACAGCAGCCATGTGAGGCGGCCACTGAGGACACAGATCCTCCAGTGCCAGTCGAGCTTTCAGAAGACTGCTGCTTGCAGTCACCCCCACTAATCTGCTCCCTAATTCCTGACTCACAGAAACTATGAGGTAGTAAGAGTTTCTTGTTTTAAGCCACTAAGTTTGGGGGTCATTTAACGACCCAATGAAGAAAGAAAATATTACCCCATTTACATAAAAGAAAACTCAAGTTTGGAAAAGTTATTTAACATCTAAAATTACACTGCTAGTTAACAGTGAAGCTAGAAACAAATTCAGTGTTGATCCCAGAGGCTATGCTTTTTGAACTTTACATACAGAAGGGAAATAAACCAAACTAGAACAGAGTCCATAAAAATAAAAATATACAGTATGCTTTACAACATGCATAACAAACTGTCCAAATGTTATCTTTGCTTGTAGAGGTACTGGAACATTCCAGATCTGTAGTGGACTGATTTACCTGTCACAGTTTAACTACTCCATACACTATAACATAAGTAAAAAAGCTTTGGACTTTAAGTCAGAGGAATTTAGGCTCTAATGAGACTACTACTCACCAACAGTAACCTAAGGCGGATCATTTAAAGTCCTTTAAGTCATTTAAGTTTCATTACTCACTTTTGTAAAATAGTAATATTCACATACCTCACGGAGGTCTTGTGAGGATTAAGTTATATCTCTGTAACAACTAGAGCTCGGGGTCAAAAATAAACATTTAAATTGACCTATCAGTAGTCAGGGAAAGGAAAGGCTAGGCTTAGACTCTGGCCTTTGAGTTCTAAGAAATCAAAGAGATGCTGATTATTATGTTCTCTGTTTGCCGACACAAACAGGACTTGTGCTTGTAACTCCAGTAAGGTTTAATCGGGTCAGATACTGGACAAATTTTTATTAATGGCCTATTTATTTATATTAGTTAACGTGCCTTATCTTCTGTGGGCTTGCCACTTAATAAGGAACTGCTTAACCAGGATCTGCTGGTCTGAAGGTAGGTCTGAGGAGTCTGACACAAATACCTTACTTCCCTTTGCCCTCTCAGGGAGGCAAGGAGGAAGAGAGAGACTTTTAAAGAGCTCACAGACCCACTTGGGAATTAACTGGCTCTCTCCCTTCATTAGTCACATACTCTAATGAAATTAGATAATGGATAGATATCCTTCCAGTATCCTAATGAATGGCAATACAGGGGCTCCAAAAGAGTCTTAGTTCCCCATCAACACCCAACCCGATTTCATTATCTGGGTCTGTGGGTGAGAACAACCTCATGCTCCTCAATACCTTCTGTTGCCTGACCAGCCTACACTCAGAGCAGAGCGTCCAGCTTCTCTGTCAGACTGGTGGCTGTAGAAAGTGTCCACTTAGGCAATGGAGTTATGTTCACCTGAAGCTGATGTTAAATACAGTTAAGCACGACAGAGCCGAGAAAGGGGTCATGGTATGGAGTTTCTTACATGGACTGCTTCTTTGGTGCTCACTTTTCAAAGCAAATTCATAACTTCACAACTCGTTTTCAAAGAAACTCTATCCTTAAAGGTGTCAATGAGTAGCCTGTTTCTAAGTAAACATACTATTCCATATGATGATCTCATTGCTACCTTTATGTAGCCTATCAGATCCCAAAGACACCTCATCTTGCTATAGGCAAAATTAAGAGGCTTGGCTGAAGAAGGCAGAGATAACAGCAAGATTTACTGTTGGGGCACCTGGGTGGCTCAGTCGGTTAAGTGTCCGACTTCGGCTCAGGTCATGATTTCAGGGTTCATGGGTTTGAGCCCCGCATCCGGCTCTGTGCTGACAGCTCAGAGCCTGGAGACTGCTTCAGATTCTGTGTCTCCCTCTCTTTCAAAAATAAACATTAAAAAACAAAAAATAAACAAAAAAACATGTTAAGCCAAGGGCTAAGCCCAAGAAGCAATACGAGACTGGTCAGGATGGAAGCAAGGATGCTGGCTTGTGGCTCAATAAGCCTTCTCTACACAGAGTAGATTCATCATCAACTGTAAAGATTAAAGCAGGGACTTGTGGGACTTGTGCTGCCTTCAGCAGATGAGGCTTTTCCCTTTCCTGCAGGAGAGAGCACTGAGTGGGTAGTAACTGAAGTCTCCTCTAAGACCATGATTCTAACCTCGGCTATATGCTATAATCACCCGGAATGCTCTTAATAAAGCCTGATGTCAGACCACATTGCCTACACATTAAATCAAGTTTGAGAACCACTGCTTTCATACCCTTCCTCGCACCAGTGTTTGAGACAAGGCGACTGTAAGAAGGAGTGTCCCCTAAGACAAGAAGATGAGTGGAAGTATGGGGAACACTGAGGTGACATTCACAAAGTTGAGAAGGTGACACAGCCGCTACCATGAGGAAAAGAAGCTTAGAGATCATTTTCCTTTAATAACCCAACCTCTCATTTGTATCCATATAAGGGAACTACAGACTGCTGGAGCCTTACAGGACCTCCAAGACCATCTATCTCATCCTGCTTCATCCCATGCTTGTGGAAGCTGAGGCCCAAGGTAAGAGAGCAAACGGTTAGGGCCACAGCAAGTTTAATGGCAGGGCAGGATCAGAATCCGATTCCTCTAACTCTCAGTCCAAGGCCTTCTAACTGTTATATGCTGCACACAGTAACATGGCTTAGTGTTCAGGAGCACAGGTGAGAACCCACGTTCCACTCTTTACCTGCCACACCAGTTAAGTCATCTAATTCCTTTGAGTCTCCATTTTCTCCCCTGGAATGTAGGAATAACAACAGCATTTCCATCCAAAAGTTGTGAAGACTACTGGGAGGACAGAAACAGCAGTGCACCCAGAATGGCGCCTGGCATACAGTTAATGTGCAATGTTAGCCATTCTTATTCTTATTAATGAAGGTCAGGGTAGCACCATGAAAAGTATAGGTATGGTTATCTGGGCTGAAGTTGATGCTCAAAGTGTTCTAGAAGCTTCAAGGTATTATTATTATTTTGCTCTCGAAGACTTTTCAAGTATGGGCAATTCTGAGTCAGAACCAGCTTTGCCATCAGCTCTGACCTAAGGATGTCACAACCTCTAAGCGTCCTCACCTACCAAACTAGCTGCCTATCAAACAAATAAATAACCATGAGAACAATCTGCATGCCAAAGGGCCATACAGATGAGAGATATGTATTATTACTCTTAATGATATTCGGCGTCATCACCATGAGGTCCATCTCGGCCAGTCTGAACTGTAATATATCATTTGTAAGGCCACACAACAGAGGAGGAAACAGGGATGCCAGACAAGGTCCCTTAAAGAGATCCTAACATTTAGTCATAATATTAAAATACAAAAAAAACTAAGAAGTATGGAGGGAAAAACAAGATCAGTCTTAGCTCTGGTACCCCCCAGAAGCCTGAAACTCACCCACAGTGCCCAGTGAGCAGGAAGAGATAATGAGCCTGATGAGACCCTAGACCCAGACCTTCGTAGGGCTGGGATGTACCTTTCACAAGAGGCAGTAGCATGTTTGTTGCAGAGGATAGGATGACCACCAAAATCTTTTTCTAAAAACTGAATAAAATTGCATTTCCTTGTTTCTTGGATTAATCAAAATAACTGAGCGATGAGGATGGGGTTTAGGAGTCATGAGAGGGATTTCTTCCTTTTTGCAGATTTCAGACATTTTTATGTGGTTTTTTATGAGCACATTTTTTTAATTTTAGAAAAGGAAGAAAGGGGAAGAGGGAGACAGTAAGAGTTAGAAAGGTTAAAGAATTACAGGAATAGAAAGTTCAATACTTATCCATTCACAAATGCTCTGTAATGAGCTGTGGACTCTCTGGAAGACATAAGCCTTGAAAAGTCAAAAAGTTGGGGAAAGAGATGCCTCCCCAGAGTTATCTAAGTGGATCCCCAGAGAGGCTGGGCTATGGGACAGAGGTCCCACTAAGGTCTAGTCATTGCTGTTTCCTCTCCCCTGGCCAGCCCTGCTCCATCTTTCACCTCCAGCATCTGCTCAGGTCACCTGCTAGATACCTAAGAAATGTAATCCTAAACAGTAACAGTATCTTCCTGTTTACACTGTGCCTCATTCTTGGCCTTTAAGGAAAAAAAAAAGTGAAAGAAAAAAACCCTACTTCAGACGCAGGGCCTTCCCTACTACACGTAGATATTACCATCCTCAAAATTCCTTTCTTGACAGACTAAGGTGGAAAACACTGCCACCTCAGGTCTGTTCCAGGACACACACCCCTCCCTCGGATTCCTGCAGCCTTCTTTTCTCTTGCACACCACAAGTAACTCAAGATGTGCTGATCTGCTGCACAGTGCCCAGTTCTGGCCTAGTATAAACCCTTCACTCCCCACAGTGCTGAGCCCAAACAACACCCCAGGGAGGAGGTGCTGAAATGCAATAAAAGCCAAATGGGGAAGAAAAGCACTGAGTGCAGAACAGGTGCTGAAGAGATCTGTCTGGTGTAAATTCTATTACCCTCACACGCCGAGTTAGTTAAACCACAAAGAAGACGCTCAAGAGACTCCTTTCAACAGAGGTCACTCATGTTCCTTAAATCTCTCTTGAGTACAACCACCTCTTACCTGTATTACTCAGATTTTTCAAGTCTTTATAGCTATAAAAAGGTAACTGTCTCTTACCCACCATAGAGGCACCAAGGAAATAAAACCAGAGTTTATATGAAAATGCTTTGGGAATCAATCAACCTCTCTCTCTCTTTCCCTCTCCCTCCCACCTTGGCTCCTTCTCTCTCTCTCTCTCAATGCAAGGCATTGGGTTGGCAACCACAACCACCTAGCTTAGAATATGATCCTGGGGCACCCCCAGGGTGGCTTAGCCACCTGGGGTGGCTTAGTCAATTAAGTGTCTGACTCTGGATTTCAGCTCAGGTCATTACTTCATGAGTCGTGAATTCAGGCCCGAGTCGGACTTTGTGCTGACAGTGCAGAGTCTACTGGGGATTCTCTCTCTCTCCCCCTTCTCTTTGCCCCTCCCCCACTCACTCTCTTTCTCTCTCTCTCGAAAATAAATAAATAAACTTTAGGGGTGCCTAGGTGGCTCAGTCGGTTAAGCATCCAACTTTGGCTCAGGTCATGATCTTACAGTTCATGGGTTCGAGCCCCACATCAGGCTCCGTGCTGACAGCTCAGAGCCTGGAACCTGCTTCTGATTCTGTGTCTCCCTCTCTCTCTGCTCCTCCCCTACTTGCACTGTCTGTCTCTCTCTCAAAAATAAACAAACATTAAAAAAAATTTTTTTTTTAAAGAATATGATCCTGGGCCTATAGCAAATCTTTTTGAAGCTAAACAGAAAAACTCAAATGTTCAGTCTTTTCCATACTAAACTAAGGATCACCTGTAAGACATTAAATGTTCACCTGTCTTCTATCCAGGTATTAGGGGACAGAAAGGAGAAAGACTGGAATTCCCTGTGAATTTTCTTGAGAGACTAACATATCTGTCCAAGCTAATCACAGCATATGCTTAGGATTCTATGAAAGAGAATTTTCTTAAGGTCTACTCCTTTAAAACCAGGATAGCACCACCTGCCCAATCTTCCTCGCAGAGCTGTTGTCAGTAAAATGCAACAGCACACATCTCGCGCAGTCACGATAAGATGCCATGGAATGTTTTAACTTCCTCTGAAATCACTCCTGCTTGCAGCCTCCCATTCTCTGCCCCCCAGCCCACCACCTCCTATCTGCTAAAGACAATGTGAGGAAAGATGCTGCCTCAGGGGCCACTGAAGCCCACCTCTCAAGCAGCCAAGCCAATGGGAAACCTCTTCTGTCTCTACTCCTGAAAGTTCTGCTAGAAATCATTAGAGCCCAATCAGCACTATCACAGGGAAGCCAGGACTAGGAACTGCATGTAACCACTCTTTAGGTTTGGGGAGGGTGGCTAACTACACACACAACTTTCCCTCCCTCGCCCATCCTGCTACCTCCATACTTGGACGCTGTGCCAAAGGCTCAGCCTGGAATGCTGCAGGGCCTCTGGTCTCTCATGGAGGAGTAAAACATCTCCCCATGCAGGCCAGCTCACCCAGGTGAGGAAAAATACATGGCAGGCTTAGAGAAAAGGCGACTTCTCACACCTTCATCCTCATGTTGAACAAATGTGCCATCCTTCAAAAACAGAAATAAATCCAGATCCCTCCAAGAAAAGCCCTGAATTAATCAAAGCCCACATTCTCTGGCTGGTGTGGACTATTACCAGGCCATCATGACTAAACCCTTTCAGGCATTTAGAATTCAACGTGGCAGCTGGAAGAGACACTGGCTGTCCTTACGTCAACTTACAAATTAGGGCTGGGTCACCAAGACACTACTTTCATTTAATAACAGATCACTGAAACTTGGAATCTAAGCCTTTCTTTAATCTGAATTTCTAGTCTTCAAAATATTTTAAGAAAGATCTGATACTTGCTATTATAGGACCTTCCCATTTACTAAATTTATCCTTCCAGCTGCTAAGGATCACCCAAGGATTTGAAGAACAAATCCGTATCCTTCCTGAGCAAAATAAAGACTGAAAAAAATCTGGGGCGCCTGGGTGGCTCAGTCGGTTGAGCGTCTGACTTCAGCTCAGGTCATGATCTCATAGCTTGTGAGTTCAAGCCCCGCGTCGGACTCTGTGCTGACAGCTCAGAGCCTGGAGCCTGCTTCAGATTCTGTGTTTTCCCCCTCTCTCTGCCCTTCCCCTGCTCATGCTCTGTCTCAAAAATAAATAAAAAGATTTAAAAAAATGTTTTTTTAAACATGAAAAAAATTTAGAAACCCTCATTTCTTCAGTCTGACCTCAAACAGCAACCCCACCTCCCCCTGGTCATTTTATAAAATGGAAAAACATGGGATTGAGAATCAAGATCTGGGTTCTAATGCTAGCTCTGCCACAAACCACTCTGTGAGCCAGAGTTCATGGCTGTACTTTTCTGGGTCTCAGCTGCTTCTTTGAAATAACACAGGAAAGCTGGGATTCATGATGTTATGTTAAGTAGCTTCAACTTTTACAGTTTTCTTGGCCCTTTTGGGAACTTTTAGCTACAGCTGCATCTTTAAGATGCCATGCACCCAGAGTTTCTATTAAAATTCTAATGAATGGGGCACTTGGGTGGCAACAAACTTCAGCTCAGGTCATGATCTCACGGCTTGCTACTGTCGGCGCAAAGCCCACTTCAGATCCTCTGTCCCCTTCTCTCTGCCCCTCCCCCGCTTGTTCTCTCTCAAAAATAAAACAAACACTAAAAAAAATTCTAGGGGCGCCTGGGTGGCGCAGTCGGTTAAGCGTCCGACTTCAGCCAGGTCACAATCTCGCGGTCCGGGAGTTCGAGCCCCGCGTCAGGCTCTGGGCTGATGGCTCAGAGCCTGGAGCCTGTTTCCGATTCTGTGTCTCCCTCTCTCTCTGCCCCTCCCCCGTTCATGCTCTGTCTCTCTCTGTCCCAAAAATAAATAAACGTTGAAAAAAAAAAAAATTCTAATGAATTATCCACAAATAGTTTATGTTCACTCTGCACACTGTACTTTGCCAAATCCTTCTGGCCCATTGGAGATCTGTGTAATAATATTTGTATGGCACTATTTGCTCGAAAACATTTACATAGGTTGAACCATACGAAGCTGCCAACATTCAAACTTTTACCAGACAGAAACAGCAATTTCATATGGTTCAAACTACTACATTAACTTATTTATTCCTCCTTACAACCCCACAAGGTAGATTTTGCAAATGAGGAAACAGGAGCACAAAGAATCTAATAACTTGCCATAGTCACACAGCTAACAGATGATGGGGTTTGGATTTAAACTTGGGCAGCTGAACTCCTGAGCGTGTAGTCCTACCATAATGTTATATTGCCTCCCATAATGGGAATAAGAACAGCTTGAAGACTGGGAGTCCAGAACAAGGTAGTGTCTCAGAAGGAGAGGGAGAGGCTCACACTGCAGCCTCTGTTGGGTTGTACCTTTCACTTCAATGGTGGCATTTGCTTTAGGAGCACTGACAAAGTGATATACACAGTGGTATTCGCCTGAATCCTCAGCTCTCGGCTTATTGATCCTGCAGAGATGAGAAAAAAAATCAAGTAAGGAAGCTGGGAACAAATATACAACAAAATATACAACAAAAGAAGAATCAAGAGGGTAACCAGGGACTCTCCTCTCCAAACTGTGTCCCTGAATGCAACTCCCCTCCTCCTAACTAAAAAAAAGCAAAAGCCTCCCTCCATGAAACATTAATGCTTTACTCCTTACTGGGAGTAAGATAGAATACAAAGATAGAATGATACATGGTCTCTAACCTTAAACAAGTAATCAAAATAGAGGGCTGTACAAAATACTATGGACTATATTTAGATATAGAGGATGGAGCCATCACCAAAAACTTTTTGCTCACCTTGTGGTTCTAGTCAAATAAATAAGAGCAGAAAAAAGCAAACCTTTTTCTGTGTTTCCCTAAAGACCCTTGTTCTTCTCATCTTGTTCTTCCCACCCTGTATTTCAGTAGCATGCCTTTCAATAAGTCTACTCACCAACAGGACCCAAGGGATAGTTTAAAAAAAAAAAAAAAAAAAAATCCGCCATCACAGCACCGACCGCAGAGAGGCAAATACACTTTTAATGCTTAAGTGCAGCTAAAACTCCATCCACAGCACTGCATAATCTGTCGTACCCTCACCTCAGCCACTTTCTAGCCCTGCTGGGCTCTTTTCAGTTTTTCAACGTGTCACACTCGTTCTTATCTCAAAACCTTGACACAAGGGGCGCCTGGGTGGCTCAGTCGGTTGGGCGGCCGACTACAGCTCAAGTCATGATCTTGTGGTCTGTGAGTTCGAGCCCCGCATCAGGCTCTGTGCTGACAGCTCAGAGCCTGGAGCCTGCTTCTGATTCTGTGTCTCCCTCTCTCTCTGCCCCTTCCCTGCTTGCTCACTCTCTCTCTCAAAAATAATAAACATTAAAAAAAAAAAGTTAAAAAGAAAAAAAGCCTTGACATGAGATGTTCCTTTATAGAGAATAGTCTTCCCATCAATCTTAGCCTACTTTTGCATCAGTCTCGGCTCACATCACTTCTTCCTACCCCCCAATCTAAGTGACATCCCCTCCATGATATTAATCTCTAATACTACAATGCCATTCTTCACAAGCATTCACCACAACATGTAATTATATGTTTATGCAATTGTTTGATGAATGTCTAGTTTCCCAACAGACCAAGTTCTATGTGGACAGGCACTGTTTATTTTGTGAACAGATCTACACCCAGCTCATGGCCTCGCTGGAATGTAGCAGGGGGATGAATAAATAAACGAGTAAATGATGGAGTGAATGTAAACTCAGAATGCATAGCTGTGCAGAGATCCCAACCAAGGTAAGTAGAGGGACAAGGAGGACTGTAGGAAGTGTGTATGGCCAGAACAGCACTTCCTCTGAATTCACAAGGTGATCCTTAACAAGCTGTCTTGCCCCTAATGACCAACTTCACACCAGCTCAGCACACTATGGCCTACACACACCCCCAAACATATGCAGAAAGGCTGGTGTGTAATTACCGAAAACAGAGAAATCCACATCTGATAACCATTATACGGATCCTGCTCTTTTACTCAGTGGTTAAAACAGAGAACTTGCAATGGTCAAAGCTCCACTGCACTAGTTAATGCCTGAGAAAAACTCAGAGAAACCTTGACCACTGAGTGGCCGAACATATTTATCCACCTTACTGTTCAATCGCAAAAAAGAAACACGGGTTACTAGACCACGGATGAGGAGAGACACACAGCCTATCCCCAGGACTGTCTCAGCATACCCATGGCAACCTAATATTCTAAGAGGAACTGCCAAGAGTCTTCTAAACCTCATACAAGTGGCTCTTCTTAAACCAATATCCTCCCAACTGGAAAACAGACACAAGTCAGCTGCTCTTAGCAAATGTTCCAGAGTTTGGAGAAAGAGCAGCAGCTATATCTTCAGAGCTCAGACTGACTCTAAGTTCCTTGAAAAGACTTAGAAAGATGACTCCCAAGCTTGAGCCCATGCCTATGGGCTCAAAATCTCCCTACAACATTCCCGTCAACTAGCTACTGGGAAACAACGCAAATGGAAAACGTCCCCTACAGCTGAGCAGGAGCAGGGTCTGAGACTGGCTCCATGGCTGACCAAACTAACAGGTGGCTCAAGGGCTCATCAGCTGTTTTTTTTTGTGTGTTTTTTTTTTCCACAAAATGTGGGAGAACACAGATTCCTTGAAAAACGGACAATGCAGAACACTCCTGGAGAGCTTCAAATAAACTAAGAGGAAGAAGAAAAAAGAGGAAGAAGAGGAGGAGGAGGAGAAAGAGGAAGGGGAAGAAGGGGAGGAGGAGCAAGGGGGAGGAGGAGGAGCAAGAAGGAGAAGGAGGAGTAAGGGGAGGAGGAGCAGGAGGAGCAGCATTTTATAAAGTCAGGCTCAAATTTATAGTTACAGTTCAAATCTATATGGGTAACATAATACAAGACCCATGTCTGGTACCTTGAAAGAGTTGTTAAAAAATACAAACTTGTAAAACTAAGAAACAGACCAGGAATATATATATGCCTTTCATTCCACCAAACACTTCTATTTGATTAACGTTTTCCAAACTATGAGAATACAGCTGAGGCTATATTTCCAATTTAATATGAGAAGAAACTACAGTCGAGACAGATTAGCTTGCCACTAAAATGGCAGGGGGAAAAAAAATGACCTAGATTCTAGAAAGTCAG
This sequence comes from Puma concolor, assembly GCF_028749965.1. Taxonomy (NCBI): domain Eukaryota; kingdom Metazoa; phylum Chordata; class Mammalia; order Carnivora; family Felidae; genus Puma; species Puma concolor. Next base: position 116,804,297 of record NC_141672.1, read on the forward strand.
AAGACCTGGAACCAACCCTTGCTTCTGTAATTTACTAGATACAGTATTTGGCCTGGAAAACAGTCATTACTCTTGGAGTTTTAGCTTCCTCACTTGAGAAAAGGAGGAAGATCCAGAAATTAACGTGGGTCAATAAATAAGGGGTATGAAAAGATCTCAATTTTGCAAAATACTGCAGAATGTCCTTGCTACTACTGGGTACACAAGTCTTCCTGATCTCACTCCAGTGCACTCTTTCTTCTCACTGCATAATCCTGCCAAACAGGATTAGCCGATCCTTTTCGGGATTAGGTTTTAAACAAAAACTATTCTGAAAGGTGAGGTGCCATGTGTTCTAGATATTACAAAAAAGCACCAAATGTTTGGGTGCCAGGTTAACTTCAGCCAGCAAATATCCCCCCTTTCATCAAAGGATGTTTACAGGCTACTAAACTTATTCCAGATCACTAAAGAGCCCTATATCCACCGGTCTTGATCTGATTATGGTCATATTAATCACTCCTAAAAGGTAACTCACTAGGAATTCTACCCAATGGCGAAAGATCATTTACGGTGTTCTTGCTCTAAGAGTCCTAAAGCAGATTTCAATCTGATTCCTCAAAGCACTGAATTAAGTCAAGGGACCTGCATTCAAGTTCTGACTTTCCTACTGACTAGCATGGTTACCCTGAGCAAATCACACCTTATGCCCTCCGTTTCTCTATTATCATAATGAGAGGAACACCTAGAGCTCTCAAGCCTAGCTATTCATTGGACTCCGTCGGAAATCTTTAATAGGTTCCTGGGCCTCACCCAACACACTGGATTAGACTCTCCAGAGAAGGACCATATATATCTTATGTGTCTCCTACGTAACATAATTATGGATTATGAATGTCCATAGTAAGTTCACTGCTCCCTCCCATCTTCCTAGGAGATGTTAGTCCCTCTCACCTGTATTCCATGTTGCTGGCATTCTTGCGAGTGGCAGTCAGCTCTACCCCATTCTTTGTCCAGTAGCTGTATGTAAGGGTGTGAGAGCTGGAAGTGAGGTTACACTGCAGAGTGACGGGAAGAACAGGGCTGTCTCGAAGAATGACCTCTTCACTGGTGACAATCCGTGGCTCTGTAATAAGAGTGCACAGTGATAGGGAGCCACAGCCTTCTGTTCTCTGTAGCCCTGGCCTGAGAATTGGATGGGGTAGGATGGGGAGACTAGAAGAAGAGGGAGGGCAGACAGGACCACATGAGGAATTTCACTTTACCAGTTTGGAGGAAGTCAAGAAAGGAAAAACAATGATTATAAGCAAATGACCACTAGCGCAGACAACAGCCTGAAGACCAGTTGGCCTAGACGTGAAAAGAATGGGAGTATTATGGGTACTTATACTGGCAACAATCCACTTACACTTTTAACACCACGGTTTTATGATATAAGAACCACCAACCAATTCAGCTTCAATTAGAAAACCAGGCTCCACCTTGCAGTTCTGAAGACAAAGGCAGTATCATTTATATAACTAATAAACTCCCTATGGAGTCACTAGGCCTTGGAACAGTAATTTCTGTAATTAGATAATACATGTATGGCTTTTCCCACATTTAATTCTGATAAACCTATGGCAAATCAGCCATGGCCATTAATTATGCAGAAAAAGTGTAGATCCTTAAAAGCAAATTTCCTGCCAGAAGTCTATTGTATTTTCCAAAATATGCCACGGGAAAATTCTTAAGGAATCATCACAGTTCTTCTCTCCAGCCCATATTTATTCCCAAAACAAAACCTTTTCAGAATTCCCGTTTAAAACACATTCCACTGTGGAGATAATATAACTAGAATGCAGTATGTGTTGGTATCATGGGCTGTAAACATTTTAGAGCTGAGAGGCCCTTAGAGTTCACTAAACCCCACTCTTGAAGAGCTAGCGACAGAAAATGGCTTGTGCAAGGCCATAATTATTATTAGTGGCAAAGCTGGGCCTAGAACACACATTTGACTGAATTCTCTACCTCTGCCTCCCTTTCCCGGCCCCAAATCCCCCCACACACTTTCCACCCTACAGCAAGTTACATACTTCATCTTCTGGTTCTATCCTGGGCTTAGATAACCTGGGGTCATTAGTTTAGAATCTACAAAAATAACCTATTTGACCCAAATATTAGAACACATTGAGCAGAAATTCTGTAAGGCACACTCTGTCATTCCTGGAAGTTCATCCTTAAAGCCCTTTGAATTCCACCACTATATGAAAGTCAAGATGTTTGTTTGCCGTCTTTTTGTTGTTGTTACTTATCTCTAATCTTTTCCCACACTTAAACATTTTCAGGTAAAGTCTAAACTTTTCCCATCCACCATTAGAGGTATTTCTTCCTCTTTTATCCTTTTCCACTTTTTCTCAGAAATTCTTGACTAGCTTCCCATTTCCCTGCCCCTGGCAACTCTGTAGCAGCAACCTAACACCATTTTACGCAGTATAGTGCTGACTCTTAACTCTTGAGGACAGAACTCTCTCCCTTCACTGGAACTAAACCTTGTTCACTGTGCAGGGAGGAGGATAGTATGGAGCAGTCATGGGACACTTGAAAAACATAATGCCCAAGGACCTCCTAATCAATGCAACATTTCTGACTGTAGACTCGTATCAAAGAACACTGTGGCAAATAAAGCAAATCCTCAAGTTTCTTCAATTAAATTGCCTCTCACTATTTTCTGACTCTGGCAAAAGGATAATGGTTATCTTCCATTCAGCTCTGATCCTTACTGGTGACATCAAACAGGGTCTCTATGTACAGATAATGGAGGCATAGCAGCCACTAAGACAGAAGCAGATGCATGTAAACACGTTAGCGCAGTGGTGTCCCATGGTTTCCAAAACACACTGGACAGAAGCCAAATCCCTGGGCCTTTAAGTTGAGCAGAACGGCTGCAAACCCTGCAACGGAAGGCGCACACACACCATCAGCAGAAAGCACCACAATTCCAAGAAAAATCAAAACCAAGCAAAAACAAAAACAAAAAAAAAAAAGAGAGAGAACCAGTACTCCACAGAAATTAAAAATATAAAGGCAACATTAAAACCCAAACACACTTTTAGGTTTTTACTAAATTTTTATTATCCAATTTTATTTCCTGTCCCATTTGGGACTCTCCTTCTGGTTCTTCTTCTCAGACTGCACTGAGAAAGGGCAAACTCTGAGAATGAGGCCAAGAGCTTCTAGATGTTTAAACACAAGGAGGCCAAAATAAATGCTACTCTTACCTGTGACGATGCAAATGCCCACTGCAGCTCAGGGAGATTAAGAAGTTGATGAGAGCAACCTGGTAGACTTTCTGCCAAGAATTCTTGGAAGGCAAAGGAAAGCACTTTTCCCCTTAAGTGTTAAAGATCCAGGAGAGAGTCGGCTGGGAGCAAGTGGATAATTTAAATAGGTTTAAATATGATTCTGCACCATAGGAAGGTTGTGGGGTGTGGTACCTCCCTCCAATGATCGCTGTATATGGAAACCAGTGCTAACCCAAGCTCCTTGGCCATGGTGCCACATCTGCATTCTGCACCAGGATGAAGGTGGAGCTTTTGTTTCTGTGGCCCAGCAATGCCCATGAAAGTCCAAGAGAGATGAACATTTAGGAGAAGCCCCAAAATTTTTGCCTGCCACTGACTCCTACAGAGAAGCAGTGGATGGGAGACCCCTACCCTCACCGTCACACATGTGTAGAACATGCTATGGCCAGGGAGATACCCTAAAAACTGGGCATATTTCTCATCCTGTCTTACTTTACTCAAGGAGTTCTGGGGGGAAATATTGTCAAGGAGTCATTTTAGAAGACTTCAACCTCCTCCTGGAGGCAAATGTCCTTGGGATGCTAAGATCATAAAATCCAATTAGAGTGAATTCAGGGTGTTTTTTAAAAGTAGCATCAGCAGCTTGGCTCTCTAAAACAGTTAACTAGAATTAACTGATTGATGGGGAAGTCTGGGATGAGACTGAACCAGGGTTTGGTTCAACCACATGCAGACACTTCTAAGTTAGGAAGTTTATTTCCAAGTAAACTGGAGAAATGTTATGTATTCTCAGGATTGGTAGTAAGTACCCCAAAGACTCATCTTCTTCTAGCCCCAAGACATGACCTCTTAACTATGAGTCTACTTGAGTCAAGCTCCTGGAAGTACAAATACCAAATGCCCAGCCCAGTCCATGCCTACAAACTTCTGCAGGTCTTTGTGGCCATTTGGGTAATTCTGCTTTTATAAGGAAAGGAGCAGGGGGGCAGGAGAAGGAAGCGTGCAAGGGAAAAATTGTTAAATAAAAGGAAAATCGCTGGGTTAATATTCCCCATTTTCACATAGACAAGGTTTTCTTTTCCCCTTTCCAGAAGCAGGTTCTCTGATTGAACAGTGCCAGCTGCAGCAGCCTCTCCTACCTCTTCCCAAAGGCCTCTTCTCTCCATAAGCATCTTCTAAGGAACTATGAAGGACAGACAACTAACTTGCTATCTTCCATATTAAGTACATAGATATTCAGGGCCCATATCCTATTAATCCCTGTGTTACTACCAAATTCCTCATGAATGTGTTCTTACTATTTTTACTTACTCTTTCTAAATCAATCAGTTCTTTAAGCCAGAACTGGCTACAGGTCTGAGTTCTTAAAAGAGAAGGTGAAAACTCCAGAGGATCATTCCATTAAGTAGAGTATGCTCCCTCAATTACAATCGGGTCAGATGTGGGGCTAGAACTCTTCCTGGCCAGGAGCACTGGCTCTGTGGTGGCTTTTCCCTCCCTCTCCTTGCCTCTATACAAGTAGCAAGACACTTGCTAGAAAGAGAGGTGGCCACAAAAGTCCCTGTGTCTAATGTCTTACTTATAGCTGACACAACAGATGAAGAGAAGAATTCTAAGCCAGCCGCTTAGCTTTCCCTCATCACTTAGTTGGACGTTAGTTTCTTCTTTTTTCAAAACACAAGAAAAGGCCAGTGTGAATGGCTTCCAAACTATTTCTAGGGTTGCCAGCTTCTGGGAAGAGGAGCACTGTGCCAACAGTCAGTCATCAGAGTCAAACTATCTGTGAACAGGAAGCAGATGCAACTCTGACTCTGAAACAGCATGATGGGGTTTAAAAAAAAAATACTTTGCAGCTTGTGTCACCTGGTGCCTAACAGCAAGACACATGGAGGAAATCTCAGACTACTGCTTTTAAAAGAACAGGAGACTGGATGGGCAGAACCAGTAAGGAGTGTGCTGCTGTAGTGCAGGGCTGTTATCAGAGAAGCACGTGCCACTGTTTTAGAAAAGAAAAAGAGCTGGAACTATGGAAATATCCAAGCTTACATGCCACCCAACAACCAAAACACACCATCACACCGCACCTATGGCGACATTCCCATCACAGAACAGGATGACACCAAGTCACAGTGAGGGAAGAAGCTGGGCAGACACAAACTTAAAATCATAGAGGTGAAGGCAGCTATTCAGAGAGCTTCAAACAGATGAACAGAAGAAATAAAAAGTAGTTAGACTGTGGAGAGAAACAAAAATAAAAAGGCACCAGAGAATAAATCAGCAAAAGGATAGCAGGAAACCTACTACAAAATTAAAGGGGAGGGAAAGAAACAATTCAACACTACTACCCTGGTTTAACTGCCTGGTCTTGTGAGTTTTAGGTGGTTTTCTGAGCCTCCCCAGTTCTCCCTCCCCACCTCTTCCCAATGCAGATGATTTTGGACAGGCACGGATTTCCCCAAATTCTTTGTTCCTGAGGAGAAAGACACAGAGAAGGGTTGGGGGATGAGGGAGGTAGAAAGGACGGCAAAGAAAAAAAAAGTTGCCACAGATGTTTTTATACACTACAACCAGAAGGGTCGTGGGTTTGAAAAAACGAAGACAAGGGGTGGGGTGAGCGATCATACTGGGGAAGAGGGAAAGGAAGCAGAAGGGAAGGGTCATTGGGCCACCTCTAATGACTACAGTACTACTACTGTAGGGTGCTGGACTCACTCTGAAGGACGCTTATGGTGGCCTGGGCTCGAATCCATGTTATGGAGGGATTTTGCCTCAAGTCATTCCTCTTGGGGTCGTTGCTGGCCCTGCACTCGTAAGTCCCAGAGTCCTCCAAGGTGAGCCGGGTTATTCTCAGCACACTCACGCCGTTTGACCCGTAGGCGGTGTTTACGGTGACACGGCGCTTCCGAGCACCGTCCCACAGCTGTCTGAAAGACTCTGCCCGGTTGACTTCTGCGTACCACCACTGGATCTCTGGCGTGGGGCTCCCGACCACGTCACAGTACAGCTCAAAGGCGTCCCCAGTGAGCTTAGTTTCTGACATGGGCGACTTGACAAACCCAGCTAGAGGGAGGGGGAGCAGGAATGCAGTGACAGGCCAAGCAGAAAAAAAAGAATCAACAGGTGTTAATAGTAATTTAAAGAAAAGAAAAAAGCAAATGAGTTGCAAAGAACAAAAAGGATTCATTTTTAAACTATAAAGATATAAAGAGACAGTAAATAGCATTTCATACAAGCTTTTAGAAGAAGAACCACCCTGGGAAGCTTATGAAGCAAAGGCAGGCTAATTACAAGCTGGGGCAGCCCAGGTGCTAGCCAGGCAGAAGCAAGCCCACTGGAAAGCATTTTAGCAATGGGCCCAGTTGGTAGGAATGAGAAAGCCTCAGGTCTCAGGGAAGAGTATCTTTCCTTAGAGCACAAACCATTACCTTTTCAAATTCAGGCAAGTGATGAAAGATAAACACAAGTGGCAGTAGTTCTATATGCCAAGTCAGGATCTCTCTTTTGGATGGGGGAATACTTTGTCTGAGATGCAATGTCTTTTGTGGGCCTCAACAAGAAATATTAACTGACCTAATGACACCTTCTCTTGGGAATCAGGGTCCAAATTTCAACCAAAAAGGTAGCATAATTCTCTCTCATACAGGATTCCATCCTGAGTTCAGCACAGACTTCCCCCACATCCTATTCTTCCCTGGGCCTGTGGCAAACAAACAACCCAGCGGTCTGTGATTAGGTAGCCTCTACCCGAATGCAGACATTCAGGCACAGGTAAATAAGACAGTCTGTACACTTCAGAGTGAGAATTACGATGGGTGTCAGCTCAGGAGTGGAACCAACAGTAGCATCAACCCAACTCATTGCCAATGCAGAGACTATACCTTCCACAATTCTGTGAGTTCATACAACTAGAAAACTCTCCCGAAAAGTGAGTCTTCAAAATAACTATGGTACTTGACAGTCTCTGTCTACATAGTTCAGTAGCCTAGCCCCCAGAGTCCAGCTCATAAAGAATAAGAAATGTATAATGATGAATTAAATTCTATGGTGAAGGCTAGGCCTCAACATCATTGCCAGGCATTTCCCAGGAACTAAAGTTGATGCCTATTTCCACTTGTCCAGAATTTGCTTTAGGTTACACTCCCATAAGACAAGGTGGCAATGGCAGAGACAGAGTAGAAAACCCAAGCTTATTTGAAGAACTTGGAGTGGGGTCCATAGTAAATTAAATCACAGTGCAAGCATACTCTCTCTCACCCCTTTACTCCACCCAGGGTCCAGCAGCATTTCTACCATTTCAGGCAGGATTCTAGGATACAGGGCAAGAAGCTACAAGAGGTACTCTCAGTGGCTGGGCAATTTCTCCTGGGACCAAGCTGGTCCCTCTGCAGGGAGTGGGGGGGGATCTACCCACATCAGATTAAATACATTTCAGAGGGAAAGTATGAATTAAATGGAACAGTTTTCCTACAGTCCAGAAGCCAAGGACATAATGGAGCTGCCTGAAAATGGAGGTTGCTAAGTGGAAAATTTTCTGTTTATATCCATAGAAGTATTTGCCTTTGTAGATAAACTCCACCTTATGGACCTCAGAACCCTAAGAGAAGTAGTATACTTATTCAATAGAGGTCAAGACCTCCAAATTCAAACTAGCCTTTCAATTCATAAAACATACAAAATGTGGGGAGGATAGGAATCCAGTAACTAACAGCCTTAGACTAAATGTTCTACCTTGCAAATACTATTCTAAACTACCCATTCAAATTGTGTCAGTTCCTTGTAAGGAACTATCTACCAGAGGCTCCAAGAAGCCAAAAAGATGTCATTGTCAGATGCAAAGGAAGTTTCGGAATTTGAGAAAGGAAACACCAACCCCCAGCAATGAAAACCTGAGCTCACTTCCAGGTAAAGTGGTAATAAAGGACTAATGTCTTAATCTCAAAACCTGCCACCTGCCAACCTGTCAAAGTCGATGCCAACTAATATAGAAGGCTAGCTAAAGGAAGCTGGTTCCATTCATTTTACTATTGGTTTAACCACCATGGAAAACTGATTATCAGTAAACCCCTACGGAGCAGTAAAGAGGAGTACTCTATTTTAATCACACTCTCGATCATTAAGTGGAAATTACGAGTGCTCTTATTCTCACATTCTCTGTGAACTGGGAGAGTTTATGCCCTCTCAAACACTGATTATGCACAAATCATCCTCGACTTAGTGATGGTGTTACATCCTAATAAACCCATTGTAAGTTGAAATTTTAAGTAAAAAATGCATTTAATACACCTAACCTATTGAACATCATAGCATAGCTTAGCCTAGCCTACCTTAAACATGCTCAGAACACCTACATTAGCCTACATACAGTTGAGCAAAACCATATAACACAAGCCTGCCTACTTTACAAGAAAGTGTCGAATATCTAACATAATTTGTTGAATGTTGTACTGAGAATGAAAAACAGAATGGCTGTATGAGTCCAGAACAGTTTTAAGTTTATCGGTTGTTTACCCTCATGGTAGCATGGCTGTCTGGGAGCTACAGCTTGCTGCCACTGCCCAGCACTGTGACGGAGAAATGTACAGATCACTGCCTAGGAAAAGATCAAAATTCAAAATATGGTGTCTACTGAATACATTATCATTTTTGCACCATCATAAAATTGAAAAACTTTAAATTGAACCACAGTAAGTCAGGGACCATCAACTTGATTATGCTCTAGAAATCTGTTAGTGGGTTTTTGTATTTTTTTTCCCCTTCTGAAATGCGGGCTGACATTTAAACCTCTTTATCAATCTAGTGACCATGCTAATGTGAAGGGAATGCCTGCAAGTATGTAAAGAACCCCAAGAACCCATCCAATCCCAATGTAATCTCAAATCCCAACACCACACAATTCAAAGGTAGCCAAGAAACAGCCTGAACACAATTTTCATTGCACAGAATCAACCAAGTCTTTCAACCTGACACCACCACCCCTGGGCAAGAGTCACTTCCTAAGGAGGAAAGAATGCTGATCTGATTTAGTTAAATTTTCTATCTGAATACAGGAAAATGGGAGTAAGTAAAAAATAAATGTTCTTTGAATTAGTAAATGTTATGATGTATATTTAAAAAAAAAACTTATCTAAAAACAAGAGTTAAAATCCCTTAAAACACTAACAACAGACATCTATTTACGTATTCTTTGAAAGCTATTATTATTAGACATGTACATCAACAGTTAACACTTCCTAAGTATGTGTTTGTTATGTGTTGGACAATGTGGTAAGCACTTTATATTATCTCATTTAATCCTACAACAGCCCTATAAGATAGGTGCTATTAGAATGCCCTTAAAGATGGAAACTAAGGCCTAAAAAAGTTAAGTACTTTGCCCAGAGTCACAAGTTAATAGTGCAAAAGTCTGATCTGGAATCCAGGTGTGTCCAAAGACAAAGCACGGCCTCCTAACGCTTTCCACAACTGCAGTCAATGTCCCTTACTACAATAGAAAAAGTTTTCTGTAGCTATTTAAAAGTTAAACATATTTTGTGTCACCGCTTAAATATAACTAATTAATAATTTCTGACTACAAAAAGCAAGGACGTGTCCACTGGAATGTGCAGCACACTATGATCACTAACTCCTTCAAATTATAATCCTAGTAAAGAATGAACATAGTGAAACACAGGATCAAAGAGTTTCCCAAGCAACTGGGGGGGGGGGGGGGGGGAGGAAGGCATGTGTGTGTTGTGGGGGTTGTGGTGAGAAAATAAAAGAAAAGATGGTTCCAGAGGCAAGATTCCCCACCCCCCCCTAATTCTAATGATTTCATCACCCTGCTCCTGAGAAGGCTGGCTTCATAGGAGGGAAGACATTAGATGTGGGCGCCTGGGTGGCTCAGTAGGTTAAGCATCCAACTTCGGCTCAGGTCATGATCTCATACTTCATGAGTTTGAGCCCCACATCAGGCTCTGTGCTGACATCTCAGAGCCTGGAGCCTGCTTTGGATTCTATGTCTCCCTCTCTCTCTGCCCCTCCCCAATTGCACTCTGCCTCTCTCTCAAAAACAAATAAACATTTAAAAAAATTTAAAAGACATTAGATGCATTTCTCTGGTATTGTGGTCAGTGGGCAAATTAACAAAGGGCAGCACCTGAAATTTTTATAAAACTTAACAGTTTACAAAGTGCTTCCACATATATCACATCTCATTTCATTCACATAGTTTGACAAGGTTCATAGATGGGACAGGCACAAGGACAGGTTCATGACTTGCCCAAGATTGCCTGGGTAGCTAATCCTGAATGGAGATGGGATCAGAACACAGGTCTTCAGCTCTTAGACTATGGTTCTTTCCATTAAACTGTAGTGCCTCTAAACAAACCCAAGCACAGGATTCTTGATAGCTCAACATGCATCAAAAATCATGAAAACAGATCTATTTCTCCTCCTAGCAGCAAGGAAAAGAAAAAACCAAAAACAAAAAACAAACAAAAAAAACCATCTTTACACAGTATCGTGAAATCACAATTAGCAAAGGAAAGTTATTAGCCACCATCTACCTCATTATCCATCCAAAATTAGCTCCAATTCAGAAGAGAACTAGCTTGCAGCAGCAGCAGCAGCAGCAGCAGCAGCAGCAGGAGGAGGAGGAGGCGGCAGACAGCTCAGACCCTGACTCACTGCCCTGCCTTTCATTATCAAGGGCTTTCAATCAAGTATCTGCTCTCAACGTAAGTGCACACAACTGCCTAAAGTTGGGAGGCCAATAGAAGCATCTGTTTGATCTCCAGCTCAAAGCCCATCCAGTATTTTGGGAAAAGCCTGAATTTCAGAAAAACAACTTCCTACCCCTTCCCCACCATCATCTCTATCCAATGTAATACGTAACTGGGCTCAGACCTCAAACAGGTTTGAGAAAGTACTAATAAAATACATTAAGTTCAACAATGATAAAGAGGGAAGCTGAAAGGTGGTCACTGGTTTGGGGGAAGGGAGGGACTAGAAGCTGGGGATGGAGGCAAGCAGCAAGCACAGTATAAAAAATAGAGACAGTAAAACCGGGAAAAGCGTAATGTAAAATTGCATAACTAGGGATGGGGGATGGGAGGCGAAGATGACAGCTGGGGCTAGCAGCCGGAGAAAAGGAGGAGCTCTCTGGCAGGAAAAACTGGATGTGTAGATATGTAGCAGCGGGTGAGAAGAAAAAGGGAACACAGAAGAGCAAGTTGAGCCCAATCCCAAGAAAACTGCTTTTATATATGCCCTAAGGAAGCAAAAAAACTAGCCTAGCCCCACACAAGAGAGACCATCACTGACTTTTACAGCTAAAATTCTTACTTACCTCCAGGGCAACTGCTGAACAGGTAAGGAGACTAACTTCCCTCCCTCTCTCTCAGGTGACCATTGCCTGCTTTTATCACCTTTTATTTACTTTTTAAACAGCTGTTCCCTTCAAGCCCCAGTTTACTAATTCCCTGTGGGTGGCTCAGTGGGTTAAGCTCAGGTCAGGATCTCATGGTCCGTGGGTTGGAGCCGTGCATCAGGCTCTGTGCTGACAGCTCAGAGCCTGGAGCCTGCTTCAGAATCTGAGTCTCCCTGTGTCTGTCTGTCTGTCTCTCTCTCTCTCTCTGCCCCTTCCCTGCTCATGCTCTGTCTCTGTCTCAAAAATAAACAAATCTTTTAAAAAATATTTAAATAAAGAGAAAGTGACAGCCAAGGACAAGAGAGCATTTCTGTCCCTCCCGCCCACCACCCCAAGCACACTATAATATGTACCTCAAAAAGAAGAAAAACTGAGCAAGACAAGCTGATCTCTAACTGTGGTTATATGCACAGTATTTCAAATCTGCTTAAATGACCGTGAACAGCTGTAAGGCTGTATACACAGGCTGTACGGCTGTATACACAGGCTGTACACATCTCACCTATCCTCACTGTTAACTTAAAAATTATTATCACTATTCCTTAACAAAAAAAGGCAGTTCATAAATCCATAGGCACTTATTCTGTGTGTGACCATAAAGGGTAAGGCAGGCTTGAGGCCCTGGGAGTGAATGAAAACAGGATAACCTCATTTTTTGCAGCAGGAAGGAAGTATCTGGGTCTGATCTCATGGATTAGTCTGATCTGTCGGTAGAGAAGGCAGCAATTACAAAGCTTTCACAGCTATCTCTACCAAGCAAACATGACAAAGGTTTAGGGTTGTCACCATCACTAATTTCTAAGCCATGGCCCACCCTTTATTCAGAAAGTATACCTCCAAAAGGCTAAAGAAATCTGCTCAGCATTTTAGCCAGCCTTCTGCTTTGAAGAAACAGGGATATCTAGTTCAAAGGAGACTATCTAGTTTGGTGATTAAAAGCAGCAAACTCTAGGGGCACCTGGGTGGCGCAGTCGGTTAAGCGTCCGACTTCAGCCAGGTCACGATCTCGCGGTCCGTGAGTTCGAGCCCCGCGTCAGGCTCTGGGCTGATGGCTCGGAGACTGGAGCCTGTTTCCGATTCTGTGTCTCCCTCTCTCTCTCTCTGCCCCTCCCCCGTTCATGCTCTGTCTCTCTCTGTCCCAAAAAATAAATAAAAAACGTTGAAAAAAAAAAATTTAAAAGCAGCAAACTCTAAAACCAGATTGCCTGGAGGTGCAATCACTAACTATATGACCTCAGGCAAGTGACCTAACCTCTCCAAACTTCTCCCTAATCTGTAGAAAGAGACTAATAATAGTAGCAACCTGACAGTGTTGTTGCAAGGATTAAATGAAATAACACAGTTTACAACAGTGCTTGGCACACAGAAAGTACTCAATTCTGTTAGCTAGTATTATAGGTCTCCACAGAAATAATGCTGAACAGGCCACATGCAATAGCCTTCAGCACTGCTCCACAACAGTGGAGAAACGTTACATCCAAAATGAGTTGTTGTTGTTCTTCTTCTTCTTTTTAATGTTTTATTTATTGAGAGAAAGAGAGAGAGAGAGAGAGAGAGAGAGAGAGAGCGCGTGCACAGACCCTGACTTGGGCCAATCCCACAAACCATGAGATCATGACCTGAGCTGAAATCAATAGTCAACACTAAAGCAATTGAGCCACCCAGGTGCCCCTCAAAATGAGTTCTAACTTAGAACGAACTTCTTCAAGAAATAAAAATTAACCTTTAAAATTAGAACCAGAATGGAAATACTGATTGCAGGAGGCAATGAAAAAGGAGGGAATTCTTCATCCCTTCCTACTCTTAGAGCAAACTAGAATAGGGAGAGTCGTAACAGCAGTGCAGACTCCAGCAATTTGCAAATTTCCTAGAGTTATAAACCATTAAATCTGTGATATTATGAACAATGTAGGAAGTCCAAGGGTAATGACAATAAAAAGAGGCAGTATAAGATTCTCCTTAAAAAAAAAAAAAAAAAAAGTAAAGACTAAACCTACCAAGTATGAATCAAACTGTTTAGTAATGATATATGGAAAGATACTGAACACTGGTCAGGCCAAACTGTAAATTCACAAAATGTAAGATTAAATGGTAGTTATGGGATTTTGGACCATGTCAGATTAAGCTTAATCTCAGTGTAAGAGTGTCAGCTTTTGAGCCCATACCTCCACACCTTAAATTCTCTTAAAGCTGAGCAGTTTCTTCAAACAGAAATGCTGCCACCTTCTTTATAGGGTAGTTGTGAAAGTCATGTAGTTCATATGGAAGAGCCTTGTAAACTGTAAAGCTCTATCCAAATGCTATTGTAGGACAGTAAAGGGATAAGCATCTGATATGACTGATCTTCAACAAGGAATTTCATTCAGTCCTACTGTCAATTCCCACTGACAAGCTAAAAAAAAACATGATCTACCTAGATTCCTGGATCTAAAAATCAGTGACCCCCTCCCCCCCAAAAAAAAGAGGTTCTAAGTATGTTAAAAGGCATGGGTTTCTCTCATCCCAGAAAATACACTGAAACAAAATTCTGCCATTAATACAGGGGTGTCCCAGACACCAGATTGGACATCTGTGTCTGAACTGTACTGCTACTGAACGAGGTCAGATAAAGGTCTATGAAGCTGAGAGAGCTGCTCACCTTATAGGGAAATGAGGCATGGTTTACATCTGGGTTGGATTCTTCAATTTCTTCAGTTTTAATCTCCTCATCTGAAAACTGGGGATAATAATCCCTACCTTCTTCATAAAGTCATGGCAAAATTCACATAAACAATGGTCTGTAAAATTACTTTGTAACCTATATGGCTATAAATATAATAACATAGATGGTCATTTTATGCAAGCATTTTAGTCTGTAACAAAGGATGACTTAAACCAGTCTTGGGTGTTCTAAGACTCACCCATGGGGGACAGGTATTATCTACTCCTATGGTTTTTCTTAATTTTTCAATTTTCCAAAAGAATAAAAGCATTGAAAACCCACAGAATTTAAACATGTTCAAGTAGAAAATGACATTAAATAAGGTAGGGTTGCCAGCAATTAATGATAAAATTTAAAATTCTGGTCCCTTCTTGCATCTCTTCACAGATACTAGCCTATGACCATGAATATCCTCAAAAGGGGCTCTAGCAGATTCAAAGCTCTGCTTATATGTTACTTATTAGAAAATCCTAGCCACTTAAGTCTTTTACAGACCTCAAATAAAGAGCTTCATTATTGAAGACACTCCTTGAGACTAACGTTTAGTCCTCAGTCCAAGAAGGAAACAGGCATTTTAATCTTGAACAAAGAGAGGCTAAGTATAACTGATCAGGTCCCATTTGTCTGTGATAGCAAAAGGTTTTTAAAAACTAAGGGTGCATCCAAGGAAGAAACATCATAGCCACAAACTGCTGTCAAGCTAGTCTTTTTAGGAAACTTTAGGAAATCTACTTTACTCCACAAATAGTACTCAAGCTGCTAGTACACAAAGGGAAAAAAGCTAGTTTCGCTAGCCATTAAAAACCAAGGCTATCTCATCCAAAGAAATAGACAAATGCACATAAATCAGCTGTATGTCAAAGGGCGATATTACTGAAAGGTCTGATTTCAAACGGTGAAACCCTTATATATTTAAGTAAATGCTCATAAAAGTTCTCTTATTCCAATAGATTGTCAAAAATAGCTATGCCCACCCCCCTCAAAAAACAGCTATGGACCAATCTAGAACTATACCCAAATGGAACTTTGAGGTCAAAAACAATTTCTTCTGTGGTGGAGAGAACAGTTACAGAGCATTTTAAGAAAGTATGCCTCAGTTGGCCCTCCAGTGAGGATTTATTAAAGGCAAAATGAAAACAATATGCTAGAAAGGTTGAATATTCCAGTTAAATAAGTGATTCTCAAAAGCCATGGGTAATTACTAATGAAAAGCTAACCTCCACCAATTACTTTTTCTGTGAAATTTACTTGCCTATAAATTCACTGTAACTTTTAATATCAAACTCACTTTCTGTCCCTGTCAACATCCAACAATCAGGATGTAAATGTTAAACATAATACAATTCATCTCATTCTTTCATCATCATATATCCCCCATAAGAATGACAAAGGACATAGCAGTGCAAGCTGATATTCTGGATATAATCTAGAAGAGATTTTATCTGAAAGAGGTAGAAAACCGGCTTTCTTTTAAACAGCCATTCCCAGAAACCAGAGTCAAATACTTTGCACATAGGGAAATTTAATCTTTGAATCACATCCCAGAATGTTAGGTAATATAGTCCCAGTCTTCTTTTCTGATGAGTTATTTCCAAAGCATAAATAGCATATAGTGGAAACCACACTGGAAACTTTGTTATTATATGTCTAAAGCAAAACTTTTCTTAGATGGCAGAATCCTAGAGCAGCTATTCTTAAACCTTATTATGTATCAGAATTATCTGTTAAAACACAGACTGCTATGCCCCATACCAAGATTCTGAGTCAATAGGTCCGAAAGTAGGGCCGGGCATGTGCATTTCTAACAAGGTCTCAGGGGACACTGATGTTGCTTGTCCACAGAACATACTTTGACAACTAATGTCTTAGTTGAAACTGCTAAACTCATCAGCTTTTTCAAAGAGAAGGGAAATAAGGGCATAGGAGCCACACAGATGTTTCTGAAACCATATATAATACTCTCCTAGAAGCTGAGTCTGATTCATAACCAACAAAGCGAATATGGCAAAAATGGTTGCTAAAAAACTGTATCACTCACTACAACTTGTGCTCGCTTTGGCAGCACATATACTCCTCATAACTTCATGACTTGTATCTTGTCTTTGCTCAATTTCTCCATCTATAAACTGTGAGCATGCTTTTAATTCAATTTGCCATTTTTTGAGGGCCTATTTACTAAAGACTGTACAGAGGAGTAATTAAAATAAAGTTTGTTTAAAAAAAATGTAAATGAACTTTGTTCCTAAAGAGAGCTCAACCTTGAAGACATGACACAGAAATATAATCAAAATACAGTAAACTGATAACAGTTACTTCTATAACAGATGTACAAAAGACAACAGGAACATACAAGAAATAACTAATTTTGCTGTAGGACAGGGCTGATACATGCACAGAAAATGTATGCATGTCAAAGTCTAGCCTTATCAGCTGTGTAGAAAGGAGAGATGGTTTGCTCTAGGCAAGAGGAAACAGTTGCAAGCACAAGGTCAAGAAGTGGCAGAAGTGTTCTAGGTTCAGCTGAAAAAATTCAACTTTGAGTGCTTTTACATGCCAAGCACCTGTTAAGTACTCATGCTGCTCAGAAAAAATAAGATAGTCTGTACCTCAAGACCTCACAATTGAGGGAGAATGACAAGCATCCTGCAGGCTAAGGCCTGGGCTTCTTTCCACAGAACAAGCAGTGTCACCAATCTGGTGGCAGTATGAAGGATAGATCAGAAAAAAAAGGAGCTAGGAAACTCCTTCAATAATCCAAATGAAAAATGAGTCTGAACTAATTAAGAGTAGCTGTAGAAATGGTGAAAAGGTGATGGATGTGACAAATGTTTAAGGGAATGAGTCAACTGAAATTGTTGACCGCCGGGTGGAGAGTGATACTGTAAATGGAATAAAGGAAGACGAACCAAGAGTTGGCTTTGGAGACACATACAGGATAAGCTATGCTGGTGAGTGAGATGTTCAGATGTAGTTAAAAATATGGATCTGTTATTCAGGAGAGAGGTGGAGGCTGGAAATACGCACTTGGGAATTATCAGCTTAGATGGAAGTTGAAGCCAAGGGAGGAGATGAGATCACTCAGGGAGGATGAAAAAGGAACTGAGAATGGAACTTTCTACATAATTACACTTCTTTCCAAATGATTCACCACTGAATGCAATGCACTTTTGCTAGGATAAAATATACCAAAATAGGAATTAATTCCCTTCCTTTATCTGGACAACACTTCTAATAACATCAGGTAAATAATGTATTATTCTGCTTTGGAAGATGTAAAAGAAGGGTCTTCTCATGTTGTTGCTATTAATGACTCGGATACAAGGCACAGGATCCATGCCAGAAGCTCCCAAAGCAACACTAGACTTTCCTTGAGTACAGTGCCTAATGCTATTTATTCACCTTTATAAAGAATCCTTAACCTTTCATAAAAACAGCACCCATTTGGTTCCAAAGATTATCTTGAGAAACAATTTTTCTTGGGATAAAGCTAATACTTAATCCCAACCAAATTTTCTCAACTTTTAAAAAGGAAAATGTATGGAATCTCAGCCTGAAGCCCAAGATTAGACTAACTCTCACCCTGCATGCACTCCACAGTAAAGTACTGAAAACAAAACCAATCAATATGCCACATACCAAATGAATCTAGAGGGGGGAGAAAAAAACAGGAATGTAGCTCCTATTTTCATGAAGTGCTGCAATGTTTATGTTCTTTTTCTCACCTTCTGGTCCTCTTCAATATTTCTATAAAGACTAACCAGATATGAATTTGGAAAATAAAGACAGTAACACACAGGCAAATGACCACGACAGATTCTCCACTTCAACAATGGCATGAAACGGGCAATTTCCTTCCCCAATCTAGGCTCCAATGGTCTCTCAACTTTAAAAAACTGAGGATATTCAATAAAACTATGTTGTGTCTTATTTTGAATTTTTAAAAATGAGTTATGAAATGAGACAAATTTGACTCCTTCACCTATTTTACTGAAATTGCAAACTTTCCTACTACTTAAGTCATGACAGTGGCAAAATTATATGGTGAGATTACACAACAGAGACTAAGGAATATTTGGTATTACACACTTCATGGAGATCTGTATTTCTCTCCAAATTCTCAACAACTGACATAATTATAGTTCACTCCTGAAATTTCACTTGCATCCCCAAAAGGGGCATATAATATGAAGAAAGTTTTAAGCAGGGAAAATCATGCTTAAAGCAAATAAACAATTTCACCCCCACTAAATGGGAATATAACATACATTCAATCTGCTGTTAAAAGAATTAAGATCCTACTTGTGGAATTTAGTAAGCCTACTTATAAAGAGACTATCAAGAACACTTTCTTAAAATTAAATATACTCCAGACAATGAAATATTATTCAGTGCTAAAAAGAAATGAGCTATCAAGCCATGAAAAGACATGGAGGAAACTTAACTGCATATTACGAAGTGAAAAAGCCAATCTGAAAAGGTTATATACTGTATGATTCCAACTATATGTCACTCTAAAAAAAGGCAAAACTATGGAGACAGTAAAAAGATCAGTGGTTGCCAGGGGCTAAGGGACGAGGGGAAAATGAACAGGTGGAACACAGAGGACTTTCAGGACTGTGAAACTATTTTCTATGATACTATAATAGCGGATACAGGTCATTTCATGTCTCAAAACTCCTAGAATGGACAACACTGAGAATGAACTCTAATGTAAACTATGGACTTTGAGTGATAATGTGGTATCGATGTGGGTTCACAAATTGCCACAAATGCACCACTCTGATAGGAATGGGGTATTAGTGGAGAAGGCTATAGGTGTGGGTAAGGGCAGGGGATATATGGTATTTCTCTGTACCTTTTTGCTCAATTTTGCTGTGAACCTAAACTGCTCCAAAAACTAAAGTCCATTAAAAATAATTAAATAAACTAACTGAAAAATACTTATAACCACGTACTAAGATTTATTTGCCCTTGGGATTGAGTACCTGATTTCAGATAAATTTTTTTTAAATGACGCATAACGGGCACCTGGGTGGCTCAGTCAGTTAAGTGTCCAACTGTGGCTCAGGTCACGATCTGGCAGTTTGGGCTCTGTGCTGACAGCTCAGAGCCAGAGCCTGCTTCAGATTCTGTCTCCCTCTCTCTCTCCCCTCCTACTCATGCTCTCTCTCTCTCTCAAAAATAAACATTAAAAAAAACTTTTTTAATAAAAATAAAAATCAGACATAAATGCAAAATTATCTCTGAGCAATGAAAATTCAGTTTAACCCAGATAAGCTAAGTAATATCCACCAGTCTTGTGTTTCTGATGCAAGCACAAACACATAGGGCTCTTTTCTAGTCTATAAATCGTCAGCCTTGAGATCACCCAGACTTCCACAAGACTGTCTTTATCAATGACCTCCTAACTCCACTAAACAGAAATCTCTCAGCTTAGGGAAAAAACCTATTACCCAAAATAAGACATTTCATACACCTTCATCATATTAAAGTACACAAGGCAGATATCATGCTCATGAGCAAGGCAACCACATAATTTATTATCTAAACCAGGACACTTTAAAAAAAATTTTTTTTAATGTTTATTTATTCTTGAGAATGAACATGAGTGGGGGAGGGGCACAGAGAGAGAGGGAGACACAGAATCCGAAGCAGGCTCCTGGCTCCAAGCTGTCAGCACAGACGCCGACACAGGGTTCAAACTCACAAACCATGAGATCATGACCTGAGCCAAAGTCAGACACTTTACCAACTGAGCCACCCAGGCGCCCCTAAACCAGGACACTTTTAAGAGTGAAAGGGATGCTATGAATAATTGTGATGGGGCAATAGTCACCAACAGAGAATTATGGTTACCCCACTAATGGGGAACCTGGAGGTTGTACAGTGTAAAATCAAGCAATCAGAATGGAGCTATATAGATTAAAACTCCAGGTCAATTAACTTTCAATTCTAAATACAGTGTATTTGTGATTTACAAACTTTTCCCAAGAACTCTAAGCAATAATTTTCCAAGAACCCCTTTGACTGTTAAAACAACGATGTCTCAAATTTAAGTATATCTAGTCCTACAAAGCACCTCCAAATTCCTGGATTCCCACCCCGCCCCCCAATCAAAACTGGTAAGTCCTCAACCCTATTCCTCTACATTCAATATTATTTGGTAGCTCTACCACCCTTGGCTAAGATAATTTCCCTACTAACCATATAAAGTATGCATATATATCCAAGCTCTACTGCCTTGGTTTCAAATGACAGTATACAAAGATCAATGAACTCTAATATCTGCAAAAGGTAGTTCCCTACTTGGTAGTCTGAGAGTACTATCTTATCTAGTAAAATTAGAAACCCTGGTACAAAATAGGCCAAGATTATGTAGGCTAGCACTGACTCTTTCAAATGTATTATTAGGTGCTTTCTGATACTGTTTCAGAAATGAATACCAATTTCACAGTAATAAAATGCTAGACATACCAATTTAAATTGTGACTAAGAAAAGTTATAATGTAAAGAAATCGTTCCATTTGAGAATATAGATGTTTCATCTGAAACCTCAGTTCACTTGTGTATATAATCATAAGATTGGAATGGATGATTTGTAAAGTCTTTTCTAATATAACAGCTAATATTCTGTAAATCTGCATATTATTAATGGTCAATAAATTGAAATACAGTATTCTCTGAATCCATGAAGATGCATAAAGCAATACTGTGCTTGAGAGTATATTTTAACAGATTATGAATTATTTGAAAACCAGAACAGGTCTATAATTTTGTATCCCCACAATGGCTTGCTGCACATATTATAGTCAATAACACCTGTTAAAAGAATGGTGAGAAATACAATTCTCATTAACAGAGGATTAAGGGTAAAACGCTTTTGTCAAATTTCAACCTATTAAAAACTTAATAGTGTACTAGTAATTAGTATGTTAATGAGTAGTACAATAAATGAAACCATATTTCTTAAATTAGTGGAGTTTTTCACAGTTATCAGTCATATTTCTGAGTATTGACAGAATCATAAATTCTAGAAAACTCGACTATGGTATGTTTGAATTTACCACAGATGCCCCTAGAAGTTACTGTCATTAAAAAGAAAAAAAGGGGGGGGGGATCCCTAACGACTGTTTTCTTGCCATGCATCCATATCCATTAATCCTAACAAGCAAGGGAATAAAAACTGAGTTAAAAAAATTTTTTTAACATTTATTTATTATTTTGAGAGACAGCACAAGCAGGGGAGGGGCAGGGAGAAGGAGACAGATAATCCAAAGCAAGCTCCAGTCTCTAAACTGTCAGCACAGAGCCCAACACAGGCCTCGAACTCACAAACTGTGAGATCATGACCTGAGCTGAAGTCAGATGGTTAACCGACTGAGCCACCCAGGCACCCCCAAAATTTGAACTTAAATAGACTTTTGATATTTTACTTTACAGTTGGAATTCAGCTTTCCCATTCTTTTCCAAATTAGGTAATGATGTTTGCCCATCATCCATCCCAGAAGAGAAGGAAATTCAGATTTACCTGTAAACCTCCTGGAGTCAAAAACAAACAGCCTAGAAATTTCTTCTTTGGAAAGATAATCTTTAAGAAAGTCATCTATGGAGGAAAGGGCAGAAAGCAGGACATTTTCTAACTATTCTTTAAAAAAAAAAAATTTCTAGGGACATCTGGGTGGCTTAGGTCATGATCTCATGGTCCGTGGGTTCGAGCCCCGCATCAGGCTCTGTGCTGACCACTCAGAGCCTGGAGCCTGCTTCGGATTCTGTGTTTCCCTCTCTCTCTGCCCTCTCCTGCTCGTGCTCTGTCTCTGTCTCTCAAAAATAAACATTAAAAATAATTAAAAATAATAATAATTAGGGGCACCTGGGTGGCTCAGCCGGTTGAGTGTCCGACTTTGGTTCAGGTCATGATCTCACAGTCCGTGAGTTCAAGCCCCATGTCAGGCTCTGTGCTGACAGCTCAGAGCCTGGAGCCTGTTTCAGCTTCTGTGTCTCCCTCTCTCTTTGACCTTCCCCCATTCATGCTCTGTCTCTCTGTCTCAAAAATAAATAAACGTTAAAAAAATTAAAAAATAATAATAATTTAAAAATTCTAAAAAGATAGTAACAGTTAACTGAATGTCTCTGAAAACAAATTTATTATAACAGCACCCAACCTTTACTGATCACTTATATATGTCAAGCATAGTGAAGTGTATATTATACAATCTCATTACATTAAAATACAGCCTATTCCTTGAGGTTGTCATTGCCATTCTACAGATGTGCAGAGGCAGGATGCAGATGCTGGCAGTTATGATTCTGGAGTTCAAAACACTACACTGTTCTGCCTCACTGACAGCAATACTTTATTATAGATAACCAGACTAAATAATATCCTATATGCATTATGTAAACCAAAAACATCTTATCTCAGAATGACTATTGCACAGTGTGTTCTACTTCTTTTTCATCAATATTACCAGTTCAGGCCTTTTTCAGTATACATCTATCCCCAATTATCTAAGTTACCTATACAAAAATTCTACGTATGCCTATGAATTTAAAAGGTCTTTGGCATTCCCAACTGTGACATATTGTTTTAAGCTGGTGTTCCTAACTAGTAAACTGGTACTTAGTGGTAGATTTCTAGTTCTTATTGGCAGATTGCCAAGGTGGTTCTAAAACCACACATACCCTGAAGATATTCTTCCCACGGAGGGATGAAAACGAACGGCACTTTGAATCCTTTTCCAGGCAGGGACTTAACAGCGTGGCTCTGCACTCTCCTATCTTGTGCATATTCTTGGATTTCAAAACTCAATGCATATGACAAGCAGGTCTTTCTCACAAAGAGTCTGACAAATCTTGCAATAAAAATTATTTTAACAATTATTTTAACATTTTGCACAGGATGACTATCTTTGTGCTATTTTATAGATTCTGCCTTAAAGAGATCATCATTTCCTTTGGTCTTATGTCAACCACAAACAAATCTATTAGTATAAATACTTTAATCACTGACTTTGCCAAGTATCTACAGGACCTCTCCCAGGCAGCTATAAGACTGAGCAAGTAGATCATGAACCAAAGGTAAGATACATCCTTGTGCAAAAACTTCAGTAGTAGGTCTACAAAGAGGTCACCCATTTCATCAATTTTAAAATTCTGCTCCTCCAACCCTAAGGATTCTGGGGAACAATTAGGAATCTCCCTCTCCCCCTAAACAACTCTACTTGAGATTCTACTTGATTTTTAAATGAAAAAAAAAAAAATTTTTTTTTTCAGCTGCTAAAAGTTGAAAACTTAGGGGCACTTGGGTGGCTCAGTCAGTTGAGCGTCTGACACTTGATTTTGGCTCAGGTCATGATCTTGCGATTCGTGAGATTGAGTCCCGTGTCAGGCTCCCTGCTGACAGAGCAGAGCCTGCTTGGGATTCTCTCTCTCTTCCTCTCTCCCTCTCTCCCTCTCTCTCTCTCTGCCCCTCCTCATCTCATGCACAGGCTCTCTCCTTCTCTCACAAAACAAACAAACATTTTTAAAAAGTTGAAAACTTAAATCTAATTCTTGCCCCAATCTACAACTTAACATATACCATGGTCCAAAGAGGCTCTAATTCAAGTGCAGCACCCTTACTAGAATCCAAATCTTCTGAATCCTATTCACTAATATTTTATCCACTACAATCTGCTCCCTCCTTGATTCCTCAGGAAATCCCAAAATTCAGGCAACAATTCAACTCTGTTCTCTCCTTTCATAATTATTTATTTGTACTCTAATCATCTTGTTTCAGGTCTTCA
Organism: Puma concolor; assembly: GCF_028749965.1. Lineage (NCBI taxonomy): Eukaryota > Metazoa > Chordata > Mammalia > Carnivora > Felidae > Puma > Puma concolor. The sequence continues at coordinate 116,828,453 of NC_141672.1, forward strand.
GTATCTCATACCTCCAAGATTAAGTAGTACCCCTCCACCACCACAATGAGGTTATATTACTTACTTAGTCTCCCAAACACCAGCAAAATATTGCCGCTTCTCTTGAAAAGGGACAGCAAAATTGTATCCAGAATGCTTTCACTAAAAACTAGCAGAATTGTCCCAGGAATTATCCACATGGCTAAGATATTAAATGCATGAACATTCAAGATTTCAGCCAAAAAAAAAATATGCCCCAAGATAAAAATAAATATATTGTTCTTTTCCATTTAATAAAGTTCTCCCTATTTGAAATGAAAAAGGCCCTCTCAGTGGGCCAGTTTCAGGTATCAAGAATTCAGTCATCATCAATGTAATTCCCTTCAGTGACAATGAGTAACAACAGATGTATTCTAAAGGCTCCATACACTTAATAAATAAAAATATCTGTCATTCCAATTACCATAGTCAATAAAGGAAGGCTATAAATACCAAGATAAATTATATCATAATTAATACTACTAGAGCTTTACAGTCTATAAATTATGTCTACATAGACCAAGCTTTGTAAGGATACCCAACAGACTACTAACAGTGCTTGTTCCTGGAGAGTGGGAATCAAGGCGTAAAAGGAGGAACTTTAATATTTTACCTTATACACCTGGGTATTATTTGAAATTACCATGTAAGCAAGCCCCTTCATAATTTTTTGATCCAGTAACTATCCCCTTTTTTCAAAAACTTAAATGAAATAACTCCACATCAAAATGGTTAACTAGTATCCAAGGCAGGAAGGTTTATCCTCCCTGTCTGCTAATATTCCCTCCTGTAGTAAATTATTTCCATTCTTTGAAAATTCAACCCAGTGAAAACTTCATTATATTTTAGGTAGAGATAGCTGACAAGTTTTATGTATCTGGTTACCTCAGGCTCTCCTAGTTACTACTGGGCCTGTTAAGTTTTTCCAGTGGTGTATTTTGAGAGTTTAAGACTTGATACAATTCTTGAGCTGTTTCAGTGACAAATGGATACTGTTGCAGAATGGTAAAGTGATACTCTAAGACGCTACTGAAAACACATTCCCATTGTTTCTTTCCCATTCTGACTTTAAAGCTGCTAAAATATACATACCTGTTACTGAAATAAATACAAATGCTAGCCATCTCATACTTCTACTGGTAATTTCTCAATTTTCACTATAGTTTAGTGTTGTCTCTAAAGTAAGAATTACTACTCCATATACTCTAGTGTCTTTTGTCTTTAGTGAACATCAAAGTTTGCCCTTTCATCCTACAGCTGTAAAATCTGATTACCCCTAGCACCACCCCCATCCCATAATTGAATTTTAATGTCTGCCTGCCAAAGGATAGCAAATTATATGCTCTATAGGCAGACATTTCAGAATGTTTCATGTGCACTTCACAGTAAGTGGTAGCTTTGCAGGGAAGCACTAAAATTTGCCAGCCCACGGTAAGCACTTCATAGTTCATAATCAATATTCATTACTAGCCACCTGCCTGGAATTCTTTCTCTTTATGTCCTCACTTCTATAAGGAATTAACTTCCTTTGTGCTAGTCCTCGAAGACTAGCTGAGCAGTTTCTGGAAAATATGGACATTATAACCCTGTGGGAATTAAAAGATTTTAAGAGCATGTTAGAAAAATCTCCATCACATAAAGAAAATCATTAAACAGCTATTAGGAAAAGCGAAAATACCCAGAAGTCACAATATGCAAACACTCCGGCTCAAAAACATGAGTCAATTAAACTAAACTTTGCATATGACAAGTATAATTGAATGTGCCACCCCTCTGCCTCAAAGATATTCAAATAAAACAGAACAAAGAATTTAAAAGTGCCAAATGTTTGCCTAGAAACAATGGAAGACACCAGAATGGACAAGACCAGATAGGTATGGGTAAGAACTAAAATTAAGATAGAAAAAAAAAAATAGGAAAAAAAGCAACATCTGTTGTTACTCATTGTCACTGAAGGGAATTACATTGATGACTGAATTCTTGATACCTGAAATTGGCCCACTGAGAGGGCCTTTTTCATTCCAAATAAGAAAAAAAGAGGACTTTAAAAAATTATATGTATACTGTATGTATACTATATATACATATATTTTATATATATTTCTTGGTCTTACACATATATGTATATACACACATATATGTATATACATACACACACGTGTGTATACATATATACATGTATATATACATACATATACATATATATATATACATATATAAAAAGCACAGAGCTCTTAAAAATGACTCAACCATATTGTGGAGGAAAACAAAGATGAACAACAGAATTCTGAAGATGGAAATAAAGGAATAAAGCACACATTTCTTGTATTGCCTTAATCATTTAGGTATGTCTTAATGCCTAAAGTTAAAAAGAAAAAAAACTTCCTGCTGCTAAAGTATGAAAACAAGATGTACAGCAAGATCTACATGCTTTTAAAGCATTTTACAAGAACAAAGAAAATGTAGAACCTTTAAAGCATTCAATGCACAACTGGAAGAAAGTCATACATGTGAGTTTCCTAGTGAAAATTATGTTGCTAAATTTCTCACTCAAGCAACAACTATAAAAATATGTCACTACTATGGCATAATCTAATTTTGAAGGTGCAATAAAGTGTTGTAGTATTAGCAATATCGTTACTTCAAAATTAAATAGCACTGCTAAATAAACATAATTGCTAAGTTAAAATTGAAAGCTAACCAAAAGTCACTGATCTACCGAAATAGTTTGGAATTAGCAATGTTTAGGGTTATAAGCATCAAGCTCCAAATACCTTAAATGGTTGATAGGTTGTGTGTTAGCCGAAAACTTTCATTTTAATTACTTCCTTGTTTTTATTAAAAATAAGGGACTAATATCCCTATATTAGAGATTTCAAATTTCATAATCATTTCACTATAAAACACAGCTAGCTTTGAGATTAAAAAGTAAACCAAGATAACTGAAATGGTATTAGTGACAGAAAAGGTTATCCAACACATATCTTGTGTCAAGTATCATGCTAAGTGATTTACATACGCAATCTCATCCTAACCACCACTGTGTGTATGAGGTGTCTGTTATTCCTAGTTAACAGATAAGGAAACGGGGATTAAGAGAACTGCCAAAAATCAGGACTCCAATCCAATGTCTCAGGCTTCAAAACTCATAATAATCCTTTGGTAAAGGGCATGCAAAACGGGGTCCAGCGACAGTTTTATTTGACCAGTACAGTATTTTTAGAGGTCCAACTTGCAGTGTTTTCAGTCCAAGCATGTAATGCAGTTTAGCAAGCAGTACTTGCCTCGCTCCTGCAATAACTGAATTTGCAACCCCTGCTTTCACGCATATTAACAAAAAGAGGGGCGCCTGGGGTGACTTAGTTGGTTAAGCATCAGACTTTGGCTCAGGTCATGATCTCATGGTTCATGGGTTGGAGCCCTGCTCGGTTTCTGTGCTGACGGCTCAGAGCCTCCAGCCTGCTTTGGATTCTGTGTCGCCTTCTCTCTCGGCCCCTCCCCTACTTGCACTGTGTCTCTCTCTCAAAAATGAATAAACATTAAAAAAAAATTTAATGCATGTTAACAAAATGAATAAAAACAAGTAAACAGCTGCTCTCCTTGCCTTTCCATTCCTAGAACAGTGTGGCTTTGACCAACGGTTGTCCTGGGGACTAGGTACTATAATCCTCTAGCAGAGGATATTTACAAGTGGAGGGAATCATGGAGATATTTTCAATAGAGATTGCTCTGCCTTTTATGGAGCATTTTGGAAATCTGTGGGTGTATTTTTGATTGATACATGATTGAGATGGTACTACTAGCCTCTAGTAGGCCAAGTCCAGGGATCCTCAATATCCCGCAAAGTAGGAATGTCTTGCACAACAAAGAGTTGTCCCCCTCTCCCTACACAACTTTCAAATGACATTCAAGATGAAAACCTTGCTCTGAGCCTAGAAACTCTGTTTTAAATATAACACAAAGTAAAAAACAATATTTACATGACTTTAATCATCATTCAATCTTCCAGGAATGCAATTACTACATAAAGTGAGGATAAACTGGACTTTGTTTCATTTGAAACTTCACCAAAACTTGTTCACTTTCTCAGAAAATGACACTGTCAATACCAATGCCACCTGTGGTATCTGAATCACCTTTACAAAGCAGGACTATATCAGCCTGCATTTGGAGCTATCACATTCTTGGTTTTTCTACATAAGAATATAAATGGCAGGCTACCTCACTGCCTTCCTATGCAGCCATGCCTGAACATTCAGACTGAAATAAGTATTTTAAGTTATATTCTCCTTTACATTACATTTATGGAATTACATATTTTTTTTCTTAATGTGTAGGAAGCTTAAAACATCTATGAAGTTCATGGAGGATAGCAAAGGAGAGTTACGAAAATGTGTTAAAAATGAGGACACAAAATATACTTTACTTTCTGTCATCTATCTAGGGGAAGGAATGAATAGGGATGAGGCATAACAGGGTGTCCCTGTAACCAGATTTAACATGAGATGACAGCAGTACAGGGAAGCACACTTCAAAGACTATAAAATTTTAGTATCAGCCTTCCCTAGCAGAGGGGGGATGATTCAGTCAAAAGGCTAGTCTGCTGACAACCAACTAAAATGCACATTCTAGGGGCACCTGGGTAGCTCAGTCAGTTGAGCGTCGACTCTTGATTTCAGCTTAGGTCATGATCCCAGGGTGGAAGGATCAAGCCCTACATCGTGGAGCCTGCTTGGGATTTTCTCTCTCCCTCTGCCCCTCCCCTGTTCACAAGTGCACATGCTCTCTCTCTAATAAATAAGAAACAAACAAATAAAACGCACATTCAAATAAAATAAAATGCATATTCTAAAATATAGTCATCATTTGTCAGAAAAACCAACCTTGAATTAATCTTGCCCTTCTCATTAGTACTTTATTTTCCTCTTCAATTTCCTATGAACCACCAGGGTTGCAGTTAACCTATAAGGGTAAATACTCTTATAAAGGACAAGGTCCTATACAACTGAATACTACACATGCATGCCGCTTTACAATATAGCAGTCTATAAAGCAGTTTCCTGCACATCATTTAATCTAATGAAAATCCTATAGATTAAGTATTATACCAACTTAAAAAATAGAAACCATAGCAACTAAAATGGAAATAGGAATTCAAGTCTACTGCCAAATGCAGTGCTTTTTCTACTTAGCCACAATGTCCCACAAAAATAACATTTTGAACATAGTTTTTATTTACATTTTACATTCACAGGGAGGAAAGAATCTATCAGTTTATCCTGTAATATGGTCTCCAAGTGAATTTAGGCACCAAATTTAAACTATATCAATTTTCTAGTTTCATAAAAACCATGAATTATTTTTAACACTTCTTAAGACTGCATTAAATATATTTCAAATAAATGCATAAGTATAATTATGATTATGTTTTATGCTACTTTATATCATTCACCCTGGAACCTCTGACATTGTTCAATTCTTGTTATTTTTATAGCCACCTCACCCCAGCCCACATCAAAAGGACAGAAAGTAAAATCTCTTATACTGAACTATTAATACATAGTGACACACCTCTGGTCAAAGACCTTATAATTAAAGTTCACAAAACCATGATTTTTCTTAGTATTAAAATTTAACTGTAGGCGTGCCTGGGTGGCTCAGTTAGGCATCCGACTTCAGCTCAGGTCATGATCTCACGGTTCATGGGTTTGAGCCCTGTGTCAGGCTCTGTGCCAAATGCTTAGAGCCTGGAGCCTGCTTCGGATTCTATGTATCTCTCTCCCTCTCTCTCTCTCTCTCTCTCTGCTCCTCCCCTGTTTGTGCACTCTCGCTCACTCACTCTCTCAAAAATAAACATTTTTTTAAAATAGATAAATAAAATAAAATTTAACTGTAAAGAAATCATATCCCTAGACTGCAGAGCTAACATCTACTTTCTGACTCTTTACATCAGGTGGCTATAATTCAGCAAGCAAAAATTATTCTGAACCCACTAGGAGGAAAAGGGTGTGTCATATCTTCATTTATACTCTTCTTCCACACCAATAATGCAAATACATTCCAAGCCCCTGAGTAAAAATCTGAAGGACAATCTTTGAACTAATAACCCCAGAATCATCTCTGTCATATACCCTCAGGCAATAGTGCCCTAAATTTTAAAATATTTTTAGGTAAGAAGAGAAGAATTGCTAAAAAATCTAACTTGAGACCTTCTGCTCACATCCTTCCTGAAAATAGCTTCAATTTTTAGACAATAAAAAACATATTCTATCAAATATAACAGAACTGAAGAACATATATAGAAATGTGATGGGACCAAAAAAAAAAAAAAAACAAAAAAACTACCCTATTTTCTCATACACAATTTGCAATATAAAACAATTTGGGTCATATTAAATCTACTTTAAAAAGATTTGTTTTGGGGGCCCCTGGGTGGCTCAGTCGGTTAAGCACACAACTCTCTTGGTTGCTGCTCAGCTTACAGCCTCACAGTTCATGAGTTTGAGCCCCACATCAAATCCCCTGCTTGGGATTCTCTCTCCCTCTCTGCTCCTCCACTGCATGTGCGCGCGCGCGCGCTCGCTCTCTCTCTCTCTCTCTCTCTCTTTCAAAATAAATAAACTTTAAAAAAAAAAAAGATTTCAAACTCACCAAATTACAAGACTCTTTGTCCTTAAGTTCTAAATGGAAAACCAAAATGGGGGTGGAAAAAGACATTCTTCTACTATTTAACAAAACAATAACAAATAAAAATTTCTCATTGTTTATCTGAAATTCAAATATAACTGACATCTTGCATTTTATCTGGCAACCCTACACTCTGAGCTAATTAAAGTGAGCTCCCACCTCTACCAAAGTATTACAGCACCAGCTCCCACTCAAAGAACAAGGGAAGGCTTCTATGCAGCAGAACTTTGACCAATGAGTCCTAAGGAGAGTCTGTAAGTGCTCTTTTCTGTTGATAAGTCTTTCTTAATAGCTGACATTTACCATATAAAAGACAAAGCCTAATTTCTAAGAGCCAAAGGTTAAACTTTTACTAGGTTCCACGCAGTCTAGTGAATGAACTCTTCTGAAGCTTATGCTTCCAAGTGTAAAACAAACTGTAAAAGTTTCATTTTATAGGTTTTTGATAACTAAACAAAAAAAGTTGTTTATGAAGGTTATAATGAAGAGAATCCCATTTTCAGCGTTACAGGTAGATCCTAAAAGCTACTTTAGAGGTACCTGGGAGGCTTAGTCGATTGAGCATCTGACTCTTGATTTTTTTCCCCTTTTCCTCCTTTTCTCCTTTTTTTAAAATTTAAATCCAAGTTAGTTAACATATAGTGTAATAATGATTTCAGGAAAAGAATTTAGTGATTAATCACTTCCATGTAACATCCAGTGCTCATCCCAACAAGTGCCCTCCTGAATGCCCCAAGCCCCTTTAGCCCATCCCCCTACTCAACAAACACCCCACCAGCAACCCACACTTTGTTCTCTGTATTTAAGAATCTCTAATGGTTTGTCTGCCTCTGTTTTTATCTTATTTTTACTTCCCTTCACCTGTGTTCATCTGTTTTCTTAAATTTCCACGAGTGAAATGTTTTTTTCTTTCTCTGATTTATTTCATTTAGCATGATACACTCTAGTTCCATGCACATTGTCGCAAATGGCAAGATTTCAGTCTTTTTGATCGCTGCTAACTCTTGATTTTGGCTTAGGTCAGTCCCAGGGTCATGGGATTGAGCCTTCACTGGGCTCTGAGCTGAGCGTGGAGCCTGCTTGGGATTCTTTCTTTCTCTCTCTCTCTCTCCCTCTCCCTGAAAGATTTTTTTAATGTATTAAAAAGCTACCTTAAAAAAAAAAAAAGCTACTTTAGTGGATTTCAAAATTAATCTACCATTTTTCTTGAATTCATAATCACAGAACTTTAGTGTTGGAAACAAACTAATTCTGACCCTTACAAACTTCTGGACATCCCATTTCATTTTATATTCATTTCCATAAAGGTTTTTTCTTCTATTATTGAGCTTCTAAGTACTAGATATAACAGAAAGAGATCCTCCCTTTTGTTTTATGAGGTCCCTCCCAATCAGCTCTTTGTCCTACTTATAATGGCTCTGACAATGAGTAAGTGCAAATAACTATTCTTCTGCTAGTTTCATTAAAATCTTAATACTAAACCTATACTTTTCTTCCTCCTGCTCTAGGCCACCGCTCTTTTCATACAGCCCATCCATCTTTGGAGACTGCCTAATTCCCTTACTTCATTTACACTGCTACCTTGAAGGTATTAATAGATAATCATATCCCCCCTAGTGCTCCCTTTTCCTAAATTTAGATCCCTCAGGATTTTTTCCTAAGTCTTATGCTACCATCAATGTAGAATTATCTGGGGGCGCCTGCGTGGCTCAGTCGGTTAAGCGGCCAACTTCGGCTCAGGTCATGATCTCGCGGTCCGTGAGTTCGAGCCCCGCATCGGGCTCTGTGCTGACAGCTCGGAGCCTGGAGCCTGTTTCAGATTCTGTGTCTCCCTCTCTCTGACCCTCCCCCGTTCATGCTCTGTCTCTCTCTGTCTCAAAAATAAATAAACGTTAAAAAAAAACTTATAAAAAAATGTAGAATTATCTGCATTTCATCTTAAACGTGGATAGAAAGTGTTCATAATTATTTGAAGTTCTATCCTAGTAAGAAAACAGTAATACTGTTAGAAGTTCCATAATTTTGATATGTGATCACTAGGTTACTTGTCTAAGGGTAATTCAATGACAGCTCCCAGCAAGTTATCTGAAACCTCTTTATAGCTGCTTTTTCCCAGGTAGCAGTTTCCTGGTTTGCATTAAGACCATTTATTTCATCTTCCTTGGTGAATGATTTGATGTTCAACATTAACAAATACAATTTCAATGCTGAAGCTACTATGCCATTTTTTCCAGTTGTTCCACAATGGTTTCCAACCTGCTAAACTTAAATTAAAAATGAAAAATCCTAAGTTAAATGTAACATATTCCTTCAATCTATGGACTGAGAAGTATTTCATGGTGCCTCTGGCTCCATCAGTAGAGCCTATGATTCTTGATCTCAGGGTTGTTGAGTTCAAGCCCCAAGTTGGGTGTAGAGATTACTTTAAAAATAAGGTCTTTGGAAGGAAGGAAGGAAGGGAGGAAGGGAGGGAGAAACAGAGTATTCCAATAGTTGCCAAAACAGAACAAAGGACATATTGTTGCCTTTTTTTCCTCTAAGCAATGTCTAAAAATGAGAAAACAAACTTGCCAACTCTAGGATCTTAAACATGAAAGGCTAATGATTCTTCTGTGATGCTTCTTTCTTTTTCCCTCCCTTCCTCTGGCCAGTGCTCAAGTCATTCTGGACTCACCAGCAAAGTGCCTCAGACAACAGCATCAGAGTAAGCATTTAGCTCTGAGTAAACAGGTAGAGCCACCAGCCCTGTACTCAACCAATAATTCGAAGGCAGGGGCTACAGAATAACGAACGTAAGTTCTAATTTAAAAGGACAACTAAACATACTACAAAACTTATGTTTTGCTTATGATATTCAAATTACTGTAGCTTCCTCTATGTCCCAAATCCAAATAGGGAAAACAAAAACCAATATTATACAAGTAATGGCTAATGTATTAATTCAACAATGCTGTATTTTCCTCTTTAATAGTGACCAGTAACAGTACATGTTGATACTACTGACAGATATGTTGTGAAAATCTTTACTATGTTTATAAAAATCATCAGATTGTTCCAGACTAACATGGCATATAACAAATAAAAACAAAACAACCGAAAACTACTCCATACTAGAAAAGGCTGTTTTTCAAACAGGAGTCTCACCATCCATTAACGAACTAAGGATCTAGCCAGGTCACAATAGTTTTCTTCATATACATTACAAAGTGCAGACATTGCTGTACAAAATGTTACATATTTATGCATCTAGTTAGTCACAAATAAAATCTATATCTCCATCTGGGTCACAGACTAAAGTGTGAAAGTCTTTTTCTAAAGAGCTTTTATATTTTTAGAATCATTTCAACATAATTAAATGTGAACCAAATTGTTTCTATTTTACTAATAATATAAGCTAATGTCTACTAAGTGTATTTCAGCAACTAGAAAATTTAATTTGTAATGTTAATTATCAGGTTATTTTAAAATTAATAAGCAGCAAGGATGTAGTTGATAACACTTGAAACTAGATAAGTATATGGGAGATTATTACATTACTCGCTCTGTATGTTTGAAATTCTAACAAAAACATTTTTAAAAAAGCAAGGAAATGGATATACCTAACAAATACAAAGAAGTATAATGAATAAACATATAAATTGAGACTTTTGAGGGGTGCCTGGTGGCTCAGTCGGCTAAGCGTCTGACTTCGGCTCAGATCATGAACTCATGGTCTATGAGTCTGAGCCCCACGTTGGGCTGTGCTGACAGCTCAGAGCCTGGAGCCTGCTTCAGGTTCTGTCTCCCTCTCTCTCTGCCCCTCCCCTGCTCATGCTCTGCCCCCCCCCCAAAATAAATAAACATTAAAAAAATTTGAGACTCTTCAACACAGTGTTTCTAAGGACTATCTCTCTAGGAACTTCCTCAGATTTAATTCCAGTAATAGTTCGATTGTCTTGTTCAACTATAATGGAAAGGGTTAGAGATCTAAAAAAAAAAAAAAAAAAACTAAGACAGGAGAAATGAAGTCATAAATAGAAAACAAACCTGCTCAAAGGAGAACACAATTATTTAGTGTGCCTCATTTTCTCTTCATGGCCTCCACAATAGCCAACTACTTTTCTTTCTTTTTTATTTTTTTAAGTTTATTTTTTGAGAGAGAAACAGAGCATGAGTGGGGGAGGGGGCGGGGGGTTAGGAGGTTGGAGGACAGGGGGTGAAAGAGAGGGAGACACAGAATCCAAAGCAGGCTCCAGATTCTAAGCTGTCAGCACAGAGCCTGACGCAGGGCTTGAACCCATGGACAGCGAGATCACGACCTGAGCCTAAGTCTGATGCTTAACCTACTGAGCCACCCTGGCGCCCCAGTCAACTACTTTTCAACCAACAGAAAGAACACAAAATATCTACCTACCTGGCAGTGATTTTCATTTCTTAAAATGTTTAACTCACACTGGCAATTTTCCCAGTGAGTTTAATATAAGATCTCTATTACACCATTCTGCCTTCCTTAAAACAAAAACTACAAACATTGTCTGAAGTAGGTTTACAGGCAGTTGGGATTTCAAAGCAGTATATGCCTCAAAGTCAATTTTTCTTATTTCCAAAAAGTAAGTTTCTAAAAACTTATTAAAATAAAGTATTCTCTCCCTCGGGCCTCTAAGTTATAAGGTCAATAGAACTGTGTAATTTTAGAACTGGAAGGGAATTTAGAAATCATCTAGTCAAAGTGGTTTTCAAATGCTGTATCAGGAAGAAAAGAAGAATCAATGTCCTAACAATTTATATACACAAGTACACTCTTCTTTTTACTGTATCATACTGCATAAGGAACATTTCGCCTTGTTAATATTCTATCAGAAAAGGACTTGACCTTTTGTCTTGTACAGTATTTTATATTTAATCACTTTTAGAATGTGAGTATACATTTGAATATGATTTAAACTACTGGTACATTTTGGAACTTAATGTTTTCTGATAATAGAATCTTACATAATATATAGAACCCTGACACTTTCAGAGTGATTTCACATTGTCTCATTTATATTTCACTGTCTAGTCACTTTGAAGCGATACTTGGGTGTAACAACAATATAAACCAAGCTAAAACAGAACGAAGCAAAGCATATCTAAACTGATATACTTCTGGAAAATACCATAAAACACACCATAAGCTTCTAGTAATTAAGATTATCTGGAAAGAAAGCCAGTCTTAAAACATTCCATAATTGTTTTCAGAGATGCAAAATACCATTCACAACTTTTTAGTACACAAGATTGTTTCCATCAAAACTGACCACAATCTGTTTTAATGAAGAGATAGGACTGGGTTTTTAAAATCCGAAACATAACAAAAATAAGAAACAAAAAAACCAACAAGTGGGTGAGGAACATCAAATATGTCTCCCACTAATTTACTGTATGCAAATACTTAAGAAATTCTTTAAACCCCATTTCTACACAGATAGACCAATTAAAAGTTATGAGCAATGAAAACAAAAAAAAGTTATGAGCAATTAGGTAAAATTAACCTCAAGTTAATTAGGTTTGATTAACAAATGTATATCTTTGTATGTACATAAAAACAGACAAAAGTTAGAACTACTTTCAGTTTTAGGTAACACAGTAAATTAGAATTAGATAGGTACAAATCTGGACTCCTCCTAAACTGAATAAATTCTTGAAAAACAGATAATGTTTTACCTAGAAATAATGTTTTTTCGTAAGATCGCTGCAATGTCACCTTAAACTCAGTGAGAAGCATGTATTATATATTATATAACCTCACAAACAAGTTTAAAAATGCATTATCTAAGGTGCTTAAAATTAAACTCCATGTCATCAGGGGCACCTGGGTGGCTCAGTAGGTTGAGCATCTGACTTCGGCTCAGGCCATGATCTCACCATCTGTGAGTTCGAGCCCTGCGTCAGGCTCTGTGCTGACAGCTCAGAGCCTGAAGCCCGCTTCTGATTCTGTGTCTCCCTCTCTCTCAGAGTGCCCCTTCCCCTTTCACACACTGTCTCTCTAATAAAAAACTTAAAAAAAAAAAAAAACTTCACATCATCAATGGTAGTTTTAACAATTCATGTAAAACAATACAATAATGTTTTATTTAAAGAGGAACACTGAAAGTCACAGGAGGTGATTTCGCACCATTTTTTTTTTTTTAATTTTTTTTTTTTTCAACGTTTATTTATTTTTGGGACAGAGAGAGACAGAGCATGAACGGGGGAGGGGCAGAGAGAGAGGGAGACACAGAATCGGAAACAGGCTCCAGGCTCTGAGCCATCAGCCCAGAGCCTGACGCGGGGCTCGAACTCACGGACCGCGAGATCGTGACCTGGCTGAAGTCGGACGCTTAACCGACTGCGCCACCCAGGCGCCCCAATTTCGCACCATTTTTAAAAAAAATTTTTTTTTGATGTTTACTTTTGAAGGAGAGAAAGACAGAGCGTGAGGGAGGAGGGGCAGAGAGAGAGAGAGAGAGAGAGAGAGACAGATCTGTAGCAGGCTCTAGGCTCTGAGCTGTCAGCACAGAGCCCTATGCCAGGCTCAAACCTGTAAACCATGAAATCATGACCTGAGGCGAAGTAGGAGGCCACCTACTGAGACACCCAGGCGCCCTGCATCATTTAAAAAAAAAATTTTTTTAATGTTAATTTAGAAGGGGGGGGAGAGAAAGAGAGAGAGAGAGAGAGAGAGAGAGAGAGAGAGAGAGAGAGAAAGAGAGAAAGAGAGAAAGAGAGAGAGAGAGAGAGAGAGAGAGCGCGCGGGGGAGAAGCAGAGAGAGAGGGAGAGACACAGAATCCAAACAAGGCTCCAGGTTCCGAGCTGTCAGCACAGAGCCCGACCTCACAGACAGGAAGATCATGACCTGAGCCGAACGAAGTCAGGACGCTCAACTGACTGAGCCACCCAGGAGTTCCGCGTCATTTTTTGTTGTTGTTGATGTGTGAGTTTACTTTAGAAGTTCCTGCTCTATCTATTCTTTCTGACAGATTCTATTTTTCCAGATGCTTCTCAAATGAATATTTATTCCTCAGTCTTACATCTTACTTTTCTCCTTGTACTTCTGCAGCCTTTCCCTTTCTCTTACAACGTCATTCTCTATGTCTGATCCTGTCCAGACTGTGCTCACTGTAACCAAACTGAACAGATGTAGAAAATTTACAGAATTCACCTCTTCCAAAACTTCTTTGCACAATTTTACCCAAAGTTTTATTGAACATCTCCTGTATTTTATCCAACATAGTCATTCATTGTGTTTTTACATACTTCACATTTGTATAGATTATTAGCTACTCGTTACCTTCCCAAATTGTCTTGCCAACAAAACCCTTTACATAGATCCAGCAAGTATCAGATTTTACATATACCTTACTTTGAAAAAGTAGCTCAAACTAAGTAAATGAGAAAGTGTTCAAATTGTCACAGCACTTATTTGACCACATCTGTTCATCTTTGCAGACCCAGTTAAACAATTAACTTTTATTTTAAAAAAGAAAAAGACAATACAGTAACATTTTGCCTTTTACTAATGTCTAAAAATATGCTCCACTAGAGAAAACATTTCATATCAAAATTGTATTTAGAAAAAGAACGGGATTCCTTCAAGACATAACAGTCTAATTCCTCATGAAAATTTGTATAACTCAAAGTCAGGCGTGTAACGATCTTCGATCTTAATTTTTGGCCAATGTTTGGACTATGGAGCACATTTATATTTAAAGACTTTTATTTCCTTTTGTTGTTTTAAACCTTGGGAGTATTAGCAGGTCAGCTCTATTAAGTCTCACAACACAAAAACCCCATCTGCATCTCTTTCCAATTTGAATCTAGTAACGTTGAAAAACAAAAACTTAAGAGCACAGGACCAATCCTGACAGTAGTAACAGGGCCTTTCCACCCCAGACCCAGGACCAATTTCTCTTGCCTCAGTGCTCCGTGATATCAGCAGTGACACTTCTGTCAGTTGCCTAAGAGACTAGAGGCTTGGGCCGCCTGGGTGGCGCAGTCGGTTAAGCGTCCGACTTCAGCCAGGTCACGATCTCGCGGTCCAGGAGTTCAAGCCCCGCGTCAGGCTCTGGGCTGATGGCTCAGAGCCTGGAGCCTGTTTCCGATTCTGTGTCTCCCTCTCTCTCTGCCCCTCCCCCGTTCATGCTCTGTCTCTCTCTGTCCCAAAAATAAATAAACGTTGAAAAAAAAAATTAAAAAAAAAAAAAGAGACTAGAGGCTTATAATCTCTTCAGGAAATGCTTTATTGCAAAGCAAACTATTTCTTCTGGTCATTTAAAATCTTATTTGGATTAATTATGTTAAGATGTGTTGCTTGACATCTGGCATGTCTTTTGTGCCACAGCTGCTCTAGGTACATCTGTCTTCTGTAGCTCATTTAAGTTCACCCAAAGAAGAGATGCACAATCAATAGTGAATATATGTCTAAAAATGTACTTGGAGAGAAAACTGCCAAACCATTGAAGCAAACAGCACTTGACAGAAAACAAAAAGATTTGTGAATCATCTATTTCAAATACTGGCATTGCTACAAATCACAATGTTCACAACTACCCAGTATCACCCAAGCAAAATAGTTTCTTAAAGTTGAGCTCATTAGGGGCGCCTGGGTGGCGCAGTCGGTTAAGCGTCCGACTTCAGCCAGGTCATGATCTCGCGGTCCGTGAGTTCGAGCCCCGCGTCAGGCTCTGGGCTGATGGCTCAGAGCCTGGAGCCTGTTTCCGATTCTGTGTCTCCCTCTCTCTCTGCCCCTCCCCCGTTCATGCTCTGTCTCTCTCTGTCCCAAAAATAAATAAACGTTGAAAAAAAAAATTTAAAAAAAAAAAAAAGTTGAGCTCATTAATAATAAAATTCATGGGGCGCCTGGGTGGTTCAGTCAGTTGAGCATCTGACTTCGGCTCAGGTCATGATCTCATGGTCTGCGAGTTTGAGCCCCGCATCGGGCTCTGTGCTGACAGCACAGAGGCTGGAGCCTGCTTCAGATTCTGTGTCTCCCTGTCTCTCTTCCCCTCCCCCATTCATGCTCTGTCTCTCTCTCTCTCTCTCAAAAGTAAATAAACATTTAAAAAGTTTAAAAAAAAATAACAATAAAATTCATTAGGCTCCTTATTTTCTCCCACTGAGCAGTGTTAATTATCCAATTTTATATTTTCAGTATGAGTATATTACATTGTTACACTCCATTCCACATTCTTTCATCAGTTAACATCTCCAACACTCCTACTGTGTGCCAGGCACTACATTCAACTTCTTTTTCACAATGGGATTCTATGAAAAACTTCTAGATTCTATCCAGCCCATATGAAAAGATATTTTGTTCACTGAAAGAAAAAGCCATGAAATCTCCCTGACAATGAAATGGAAATACAAACTTCCTCACCAGAATTTGCAACTGCAGAGGCAGCGCAGCTGGTCACTTTAAGTTATATAAGCTCAAGCGCAAATCTCTCCGTTGAGGGCCTTCAAAATGGCCTACTTTACTTTATTCAAGATAGTGAACAGTATTTTTTTTTAATATTTTTTTTTCCACATTTTTATTTATTTTTGGGACAGAGAGAGACAGAGCATGAACGGGGGAGGGGCAGAGAGAGAGGGAGACACAGAATCGGAAACAGGCTCCAGGCTCTGAGCCATCAGCCCAGAGCCTGACGCGGGGCTCGAACTCCTGGACCGCGAGATTGTGACCTGGCTGAAGTCGGACGCTTAACCGACTGCGCCACCCAGGCGCCCCGATAGTGAACAGTATTAACTAACAAGTGGTTCAACATATACATGAAGAAAAATAATAATGCTACTTTTTAAAGGATAACAGTAACAGCTAACACTATAGTGAGCACTTAGTACATATAGTACTGTTATACTACATAATATAGCATATGGCACATATAGTAACATATATTACATATAGTAAAAATTCACTCTATTAAAACTCACTATCTATATGCCAGGTAGAAATCTAAGTACTTTATGGCCATTACCTCATTTAATCTTTGCATCATTCCCTAGGAGACTGGCATTATTATAAATTCCAAATTACAGATGATAAAACTGATATTTGGAAGTATTAAGCACTTTATTCAAAATCACTTAGCTAAAAGGGCTGGACTCAAACACAAGTCTATCAGGATCCAAAGTCTGTGTTCTTGATCACCATATAATAACGCTTGGCTTACGCTCATTCAATTTTAATTTTAAAGTCTAAAGTTCTTGAATGTCTTATCAAAAAGGTTACTTTTTTTGAGGAATTTAATTTTTTTTCACGTTTTTATTTAAATTCTAGTTAGCTAACATATATGATTCCTCACTTACTTAAAACAACCAGTGCTCATTACAAGCGCCCTCCTTAATACCCATCACCCATTTAGCCCATTCCCCACCTTTAAAACAAGTTTCTTCCTTTAAAATGAATTACAACTTTCTTGATACATACAAAAAAACCAACACCATAACTAAGGATTTTAATTTAAACTGTGGTCCTACCAAGTCTAAATATTTGGATGAGAAACAAAGTCTACCTGAATGAAAGCCTTGAGTCTCTATGGTAATGGGTCACAGAGGTGAGAAGTAAGAGACCTTGAGGGTCCAAATTTTTCATTTTCGGGATAATGAAAGAGACTTTTTGAAAAACATTTATACTCAGTCTAAACTACCACATACTTAATCCAGAAACACTTAGGTGTTTTTTTCCCTAAGTCATCATTTTAAATAAATAATCTAACATTTTGATATCATACAGAGCATGGTATCCATTTCTGATGCACTATGTTAGAAAACATAAACTCCATAACAAGAGGTCAGACTATTGTAGGGCTATTACCAGTTGAAAGCATGAATCTTATTCATGCTATAGACATGCTATAGACATGTTATAGAAAACTATAAAAGGGCATCCTTACCTATATGGACTCAAACTCAAAAAAACAGCCATTTTTTTCTTTTAAATTTACATTCATTTGGGTCAGGAACAAGCTCAGCTCCACTTCACCAGTCATGTCATATGACTGAATTCAAGCTCATTTCAAGGAAAAGCTGCACTATGCTGTATTTAGAACACATTGCTGAGAATAGCCAGTTGAGTCTTTGGTAGGCCTATCCAAAAACCTTGCTTTAGTTGCTAAGAAACTACAATTTCACCGTATTATAAATCATTGAAAGAAGCCAAGCCACAGCACAGAGATTAAACACGTTAAGATCAACAATCTGTCACCTATTGTGCCAAATGAAACCATGCTGTTTCCACACATCAAATAGGTAAGGTGAAACTAGTATTAGGCTCCTTTAAGGCACATTGTTAACACAGACTAAAAACTGATGACACAAATCAGACTTCCATAGCGGCCTCATGCTTTGGAGGAAATCGAAAACTACCCAACAGACTTCACATGTTCAATGCTAGAGACAGAAGAATATTTCCTCGCTGACCCCTGCAGTGATAATTCAAGGCAGTGAAGCATACATAAGATTTGATTAGTGCAATCTGTTACAACACTTACATTTAACGGATAATGGGTTTTCAATCCTTTATTGATGCATTTTCACTGTAATCTTCAGCATTTAAGCCCAGACTCTCCTTAGAATGCTTAACTCCACTGGCTCTTTTTTTTTTTTAAATGAGCCAATTTTTTTTTCATTTTCATTTAAAAAAATTGAAAACCATTACATCTCAACTATTCTAACAAGAGTAATTTTAAATTGTTCTAGCATAATGAAGACACTGAGGAATTAGCAAAAGTAATTTATAGTTCACTCTCTAGTACTGACTTCTCATAAATTCTTCCCTATAAAAATACTTTAAAGGCTGTTTCCACAAGAGCAGAAACTAGTTCACAGTACTTTTCACCGGTGAAAGATCAATTCAGCAGCTGAAATGCAACACATGTCCTCACCAGTCAGAATTCTCTGTCCAGATCCCCCATCACGGGGATTCCTCACGATTTCTCTCCATCTTCTCTGAAGAGCTTCAGCTTAAAACCGAATTCTGTTTCCACCATCCCCTGCACGCATCTCAGGAACTACTTGTATGTTCCTCAGAAATAATGTCTGCTCTTCCTCGAAACTTTTAGATCTTAAAAACCCACTTCCTCCATCGCCTGGTCTTCAGGCGGATTCAGTCCCACCAGGGCAGTTCCAGTTACGTGTCCCTGCCTTCCCAAAGGCCTAACCAGTATCCTCCAGCACTCGCCACAACTCCGCTCCTCCCATCCCTAATATATCCTCCACACTGCACACCAACATTACACCCCCGGCTTCCTGTATTTTACTCCCTTCCCTTATTTTCTGCCTTCGCCTCACCCCCATCTCTCTACCCAGGCACCTTTACTGCCCTAATAAATATTCCCCCTGCCTCAGTTTCAACCCTTTCTCCCCATCCTCTGCTCATTTTTCCTCTCCTTATTTAGACACTCCTTTTTGCTCTCCCAACCACTACCCCAGAATGCCCAACACTCCACCCTCCTTAGCAAACCCAACCCTCTTCCCCCATCTCGTTGAGAGCCCCAGCTGCTTCTCTTTCCAGATCCCTTACTGCAGTCAACCCACTACCTTAGCATTCCACCTACCTTCCCTCCACCTCCTTATCCAAGGTTCCCCGAGTCTTTGCCCCTCCTTGGGGCTCTAGTACTCTGCTCAGTATTCTTCAGGACTCCCCTCCCCCCTCCAAAGTCTCCCTTATTTTTTTAAGGATGTCGCCGGTCTCGCGGGGCTCCGGTAGAATCCCAGATGACCCCAGTGCCCGGGACCCCCGCTCTCTTGGGCAGCCTGACACCACTCTCGTCGCCTTAACCACAAATACCTGTTCTCCACCTCCTTCTTTAAAAGCTGCGCCCCCTCCCCATCCGCCCCCGCTACTCCAGCTCCTCACGTCGGCTTCCTGGGTGTCCCCTCCCTGACTCGGAGCGACGAGCCCCAAGATGCGGAGCCTCTAAGTCTGCAACACCTCAGGCTCCTAACGGACGCCCCCACCTCTCGGACCGGCGCCTCGGTTCTCACACCCGCGCCTCTTGGAACTCCAGACCGGCATCTCCTCTCGGGTCCGCAGCCCCTCAGATTCGACCGGCCCTCTTCCCCTTGCTCCGGCACCTCCTCGGGCCCGGGACGGCCTGCTCGGGTCGCCGGCGTCTCTCAGCCCCCGCCCGGCCCGCCCCCGGCGCCCCACTTACCGTTCTGAGCGGCGCCTGGCCCTGGGAGCAGGGAGCCGGAGACCAGCAACAGAGAGAGGGCCAGGGCGCTGGGCAGCGACGAGCCCGACATCCTCCCTGCGGAAGACCGAACAGCGAATGGGCCGGGGCCGGGGCCGGAGCCGGGGCCGGGGAAGGGAGGGGAGGGAGGGAGGGGGCGGGCGAGTGCGCGAAGGAGTGAGCGAGGGAGGCAGCAACAGCTAGACTCCGTCCTTCTCCGTCCTCCTCCTACCGCCGCAGCGCCCAAGCCTCGCGAGATCTTCACTCCGGGCCGTGGGCGGCTAAGGAGCAACGGCGGCAAGGCTCGCGAGAAGAAGCGGCCTCGGCTGTGTTGCTGCCGCCCCTCACACTCTGCGTCCCGCCCCTGCGGAGGCTGATTGGCCTAGAGCGGGATGGGTCACGTGCCAACGGCGCTTCTGGCCACGTGACGGAGAGAGGCGGGGCTCCTCCACTCCCTTGGCCCTGAGGAACCGAGTAGTGTGCTTGCAGCTTACCTTCTGTGAAACGGGAGCGCCCATAAATAAGAGGAAGCTTTGGGGACACAATATATTTCCCCCTCTCATCCTGCTTTTCATTTCTTGGAGCTCTTGGCCGCAGAATTTGATGCACCACCGCCTTTTTTACGCCTTCCTCTCATTGTCTCCAGTCCAAGTCCTGTTATTTCTTCTTTCTGGTCGTTGACCTTAGACCCCTACAGGCATCTGGCTCCAACCTCCCTCCTTCACCTTATGTTTTAATTTTCCAGGCATAGTGATGTCTTCCCGGTGCCCGATACTACCTTGTCTTTCCTGCCTCTCGTGCTCCCGCCGCTTGAAATGTCCTCCTTTTCTGCGCTTCTCCTCCTCCTCCTCCCCCATTTTGACCTTATTTTGGTTTCATAGAATCTCTGGGCCTGAAGTTCAACTAGCCTAATAGCGCATCCATAGACACTAAATTCTACAAGGAAGTCATCATATATTAACTTGCATGAAGAATCTTCAGAAGCATTTTATGCAGCGAACATTTATTGAGTACCCGCTGGGTATCAGGTTTTTGCATATGCAATGAAACCCAGATGAAAAGATAGTCCCCATTTTCAGGAAGTTCACCACCTAGTCTATCAGGGGAGTGAGGAAGAGGACGACAAGTGGTTGCATAGCAGAACGACCCATAGGGAAGGAGCCAACGAAGTGCTCTGGCAGTGTGATCACCATGGTTTGTATAGAATTGAGAAATGCACTTTTTAAGGGTGTTTTTTTGTACTGCTCTTAGCACCGACAATCCTTGGCTAACAAAGGAGTTTCTGTAGCTTAGCTCATCCCTGACTCAGAGCAGACATCCTGGGGAGTGTCCCTGGGGTGAAATTGTTTGAAGCCAAGTAAACAGTCCTGGTGATCTGACTTGATTCAAAGATAGAGCTTGGGGAACCTGGAAGAAGGATCACTCACCAAGACCCTCACACTCTCAAGCCAAAGCAGTCTCAGGCTTTCAATATGAACTGGACAGCTGGTGGTTCCAGACTGAATTTTCAAGCAAACACTGGGACTACAACTATGGCCATGTTGATGATGGAAATGAAAATATTCTCTGAGACATTAGGTGGGTAAATGACCAAAAGGTTGGCATGTATCCTTGGATAAAGGCTATTCTGCAGAGAGCTCCATATGCAGGGCTACAGGGCTGCCTGTGGTGAGGCAAAGATTGTCAGCTAATGGAAGCTTCAATGGGATGCAACTGTTTTGCCTCATCATAACCATAAGCAACATCCCCCATTTAATTAGGGAGCCTCATAACAAGGGATCCTTACAAAATGATTGTGCTCGTTTTGTGGGTAGGGAAACTGAGGCCAAGAAAGGCATGACCTGCCCAGGGCCTGAGTGTTAGTGGTAATCATTAATACCAAACAGCTTGTTTGACTCCTTCTGGGCTCATGGCAAGAGTGCATCTCCTTGCCCCTCCAAGTTGGGAGTGGCACATGACTTGCTTTGGCTAGCAAAATATGAGAAATGACACATACCATTTTCAAGTAGAAGCACATCATTTCAGTTGCAGACACTATAGCATACTCTTCTCTTTGTGTGGCCATCTGTGATGGTGGAAGCATGTGTCAAAATGAAGCTTATGTCAGCCTGGGTCCCTAAATTAGCACAATAAGCCCAGGCCTCCTGCCAACCTACACAAAACAGGTAGCGTCTTTTGAGTTAAGCTACTGAGATTCAGAGGCGTTTACTCCTACTGCATAATCTGGACTATTCTGGTTAGGGGAACAATGAAATTCAAGTCCATCCCACTACCCCCACCACCCCTATTAGCTGTGTGGCCTTGGGCCAGTGACTTAATCTCTCCCTACTCGTCTACCAAATGGGGCTAATGATAGCACCTACCTCATAAAATTATAGGAGGAATAAATTATCAATTTATATACAATGTTTACATCAGTTTCTGGTGCATGTAAACACTCAAATGTTGATTATAATGATAATAAATACTATTGTTGGTGCTGCTGCTGCTGCTACAATTATAATTCCAGCCCTGTACTCTTCCCACTAAATCATGCTACTTACAAAAAAATTAAGTACGGTGTTACCATCAACCCTCAAAACCTGCAGTTATGAGGACTCCTTTCACTCAGGAGAAAATGTAAAACCCTACCTGATAGTAGCCGTGCTTTGACATCTCTTTTATTGGAAAAATAAATGATAGCCAAAGCCTTCCAATAGTTCAGTAAAGGAAGTAAAAGGAATTTAGGAATTTGTTTGGGGTTTTTGTTGTTGTTGTTGTTTTTAAGATTTACTTAATGCTTAAAATCTCCCTACAGGTAAGCGCAGCTGTGGGGAAGGATGGCTGAGCTCCTTGCAATATCTCACAAGAGCCCTAGGGGTCCTCAGTGCTCAGGCTGAGACACACTTTCCTGGCCTCCAGGGACTGCTTGGAGGTCTGCTTTCCAGTATTGACAGTGCTTCCTGGTGGCAAGACCTGTAATAAAGCATTCCCAGTTGAAATATATCTGGTGGTTTGGTTTGGTGTGGTTCATTGGCCATAGGAAGGATGCCGGTAAAATATAGTAGTGTTGCTAGGGTTGACTTTAAACTTCCTAATGGTTTCCCCCCACACCTCCTGCAAAGACCTCTGCTCATTTGTTAAGTTCTCTCCATTCAGATATACCACCCTGACCATCTTGATTGTTGTCACCTTCTGACCCTCCCACGTAATCTTTTTCCCTGCCCCTTCCAACTCCTAGCACCATGCTTGAACACCATGGGTGAGTTCAACATCCATGTTGATGCTCTAGTCAATATCCTGGCCTCTCAGCCCTTTGACCTTCTCACCTCTAACAACCCTCTCAACTTAGCTACTCTTTCCAGGTTTACACCTTTGGCACTTTAATCACCCAAAAAAGGGCCCCATCTTTGAAATATGAAAATATAATACCTCACTCTCCATGTGCCACCTCCTCTCCTTTGAAGTTCTGTGTGCCAGGACCCCATTTGCCATAATTCTTCGACCTCATTGAGTGAGACCTCTAATCCATTAATCCCACCAATTCTTGTCCATTCTTCACTTCCTTCCTGATCCAGCTTAGAATCCATGATTCATCATTACAGTCATTTCCTTACCCACCTCAACCTCCAACATACTTTCCTGGAAAAACCACACAATCTACCTAAATAAGCACTACAGTCTGAGATGAGGTTTCATACCTGCACCTGAGCAGCTGAATGTCGCCAGAGAAAAAACACACAAACAGGTTGAATGACTTCATTTTATTTATTTATTTTTGCAATGGCCTCATTTTGAATTCCTGGTCTCAAACCTCAAATAGGTACTCGACATCACCCGGCAATCCTACTCTTTCCTATGTGGAAAAGCATGAATTTGCAATCAAATGGTCATGTGCAGGAAATGAGCATTTCTTCATTTCTCTAAATCAAATTTAACCCATTCTGAGCACCTTTCTGCTGAGATGACAAGAAATTCCATTTTGCTTATTATGGACTTCCCTCCCTACTTCCTGGGGTAATATGAAATTCCTGGGGTTTTATGCAGCCCAGGACATTACCAGGTTTTGTTTTGTTTATTCATTTGTTTAGTTCACTCTGGTCACTGCTGGTATGTGCATTGCCCAGAGCCACATGGTCCCTCGCAGGTGGATGGTTCAGTGCTTCCCACCCCTTGCCTCACAAGCCTCACCCCACACCATACTCCCTTTCAGTTCTTTATGATTGCTCTGCTCCTTCCCACCTTGGGGCCACAGCACGTTCTGTGATCTTTGCCCAGAATGCTTATCACCCATCCTCTTTACCTCTTCTGCTTCTTATCCTTCAGATATCAGCTTCAAATCATCCCTACTTAGTGCAAAGGGGCCTCTGGGTGGCTCAGTGGCTTGAGTGTTTGGCTTTTGATTTCATCTCAGGTTGTGGTCCCAGGGTCGTGGGATTGGGTCCAACTCGGGTTCCACACTGAGCGTGGAGCCTGCTTAGGGGATTCTCTCTCTCTCTCTCCCTCTGTCTCTCTCTCCCACATTGGGCTCTGTGCTGACAGCTCAGAGCCCAGAGCCTGCTTCATATTCTGTGCCCCCCCTCTCTGCCCCTCCCCTGCTCACACATGCCCCCCCCTCAAAAATAAATAAACATGAAAAATTTTTAAAAAAAGAGTTAACCAGGTATATAGGGGACAAGCATAGGCAGAAGTGTGTTCCAAGTGGGTGTAACTTCCAAGTGTGAAGGGTCCCAAGTGGGAGGGAGCAAGGGCTAGAGAGAAGCCCAGTGTGCCCGGAACTCAGAGAGCAAGGGGGGAGGGTGTGTAAAAAGAGGCTGAAGTTGAAGGAAGGGCACTGGGGTCAGATCAGCAAGGCCTTGAGGACCATGTGAAGGATTTGAGATTTTGGCTCCTTTAACAAAACCTAGTCCAGAGCCTCTTTGGTTGGAAGTAAAGTAAATCTCTCCATAGAGAGTGTTTAGCTGTCCTCTCCAGGCTCAACTGTGCTGCAGGGAATTAAGGGAAGGGCCATTTGTTCCTTGGGTTAGAACATGAATGGGCAGGAGTCCTCCCCTAAGGCCCTTGTATGCTGTCCCTAAGGGGAAAGTGAATGAAGCACAGAGGGCAGAGATCAGTGTGGTGGGTCCAGTCTTCCCTCAGCACAAGGAGACTCTAGTTATTTCCAAGGCTGGATGACCACCCCTCAATTTTCCCTCCTCCAGAAACCTATAAGGTATCTCTACCATTGAAAACTCTTATCAAGTCTTACATGATGGGTTCATTTAATACATCTCTCCACATCTAATCTCCCCATCTAGAATATGAGCTCATTGTAACAACCTCTTATATTTCACAGCTTTTCACAGATTACAAAGCATTTTCACATTCATTATCTCATTATTTCACTTGGTTATCAAAACTCTATTTCATACACAAGATAACTGAGTCTCAAAAAGGAGAATATCTTGTTCAAGGTCCCCAGCTAGCAAGTAATAAAACCAAATAGAATCTGAACCCAAGTCCTTTGTACTCCAAAAGGAATGTGCTTAGGGTGGCTGAGTCACTAGCCTGAGAAAGACAATCTCAGTCTCCTAAAATGACCCTCTTCAGACAGCCTGAGTCTTTTCTGATGACAAAGCAAGGTCTTTGGGCAAGATCTGCTGAGGTTAGAATAAGATTGGCTCATCTCCTGGTGAGGAGTTTGGTGTGCCCATGATTTCTTCAGAAAGTACCTTGGGTACCATCTCCACTCTGATGGGGCAGGGCAACTCAACAGCCAAGTTAGGCTCTCCCTGGTGTTACAGATGGGGTTCTAGGGACTAATCAATACAGAACCTTCTTTTAATTCCTGCTCAAATTTGGAAACAATTGAAAGACATAGGAGTCAAATGTTGACTGGATTAAGTCGGCCAAGAGCACCTAAGTGGCTCGGTCAGTTAAGCATCTGACTTCAGCTCAGGTCATGATCTCACAGTTCGTGAGTTGGAGTCCCACATCGGGTGAGCTGGAGCCCTGCTTCAGGTGAGCAGGAGCCTGAATCAGCTGAGCTCAAGCCCCATCCCGGGTGAACACAAGCTCTGCCTTGAGTGAGGCCCGCTTCTCTCCCTCTCCCTCCCTCTTTCTCTCTCTCCCTCTGACCCTTGTAGGACTCTCTCTCTCCCTCTCTCTCTGCCCCTTGCTCGGTTGCCCACCCTCGCTCTCTCTCTCTGTGTTTCTCTCTCACTCTCAAAAAAAAAAAAAAAAAAAAACTTTGGCCTAATTCAGGGCAAAATGTTAACAAGCTTATTTGGCTAGCAGGCTAATCCACATTCTCCAACATCACCTATATAAGGGGGATATTTATCTCCAAAGTGACGTTGGAGAACGTGGATTAGCCTGCTAACACACCTGTTAAAACTTTGCCCCTAAATTTGGCAGACTATCCAGGCAGAGACACCAGCAATGTGAAAAAAATCACAATTCTCCCACTGCCACTGGAAAACATGGGGCACCATGGAGATACAGACAAACACCTCTCTGGGGGTGGCAGGTCCCAGGCTTGCTCACATCCTTCTCCCACGCTTACCCACCAGAAAACTCACTCCTGAGCCCATGGGGAAAAGCAAGTAACAGGAGGTTAGGAGTGTTACAATAATGAGGTAGTTCTCTGCCCTGACCACACATTAGAATCATCACAGGAGCCTGGAGAAACCCCAACGCCTATGTATAGATATATACTTGCTAATATCCAGTCCCAGCCCCAGAGATTCAGGCTTGTTTGATTTGGGGTGGGGCCCAGCATGTGTGGCCATGTAATGCATTCTAATGTGCTGTAATGCACGGCTTCTCAAATTTGGAGGCACTTTAGGTCACCTGGGAACTTTAAAAATTCCCAATCCCTAGACCACAACAATTAAACCAGACTCTCTGGAGGAAGGACCCAAGCATCAGTGTATTTTTAAGACTCCCAAGGTGATTCCAATGTGCAGCTAAAATTGAGAACAAGTGCTCAAATTCAATCTTTTTAAAAAAATTAGGCACATAGCAGAATGACAAAGAAGGCTGTTCAAAAACAGATTTATTGGCCCCACTGTATTGGGGGACCTGTAGCTGGTGTATTAAATTAAGAATCTACAGATTATGATCTGCTGAATTAGGAGGCACAAGCCACCCTGAGCAGCTGGGCTCCCACTTTGGGGAAGTGAAAACTCCAAGGGTCATTTTGATTGAAGGCACTACTTTAATACACTCACACAAAGAAAATAAAGTCACACGATTTATTACTTACAGATCCCAGAAATGGGGGTGAGGAGGTGTGCAATGAGCCAGTCCTCCGTCTCAGTCAGGAGCGTGCAAAATAAAAGAGAGAAGGGCAGCAAACCCCTATTATTTATAAGGTGGTTGGGGTGGAGGTCACTAACTTTTTGCAGGCCGCACTCTGTGTGGTTAGTGTAAAAGATGCCTCTGGAAGAGCAAAGCAGGAGCTTGTGGTGGAAATCCTAACCTTGGTTCCTTATCGAAATGTCCAGACTCGTCGTGAGCAGGGTTGTCATACCATAAAATGAAACTCAAAATAGCCGTTTTCCTCGTGACATTTACCCCTAGAAATTCTGATTCAGTAGGGGTGGAGGCTGAAAATTTGCATTTCTAACAAGCTTCTAGGTAATGCCAATGCTCTTGGTTTGCAAACCACACTTTGAGACCTGTCTCTAAACAGGGCACAGCAGAGAAGTATTTCCTCCTTTAGTTGACAGAGCCATAAGCCTGACATGATAACTTTCATCTGTGAAGGTCCATAGGAAAATAATTTTCTGGCAAAAAAAAAAAAAAAAAAAAAAGAAAGAAATCAGTCCAGTTGGCCCATGTGGGGTTTTAAAGAGGGTTAACAGGTTCTGGTTTTTAAAGGGATGCACTCTGCTAACTGTGGCTAGTGCCAGAATGCTCAAGATGTTCTCCAGGTCCCTGATCTTCCCACAGATGGGAAACTCATTTCTGTTGTTTACATGTTAATGACTGATTAAAGCTGTACTGCAGTGTCTTTTTTTTTTCCTGAGAAATGCTCTGATCCACGTGGGTCTAATGGGACCATTCCATTCTTGCAAGACCCTTTTTCCCTGTTTGATTCAAAGGAGGAGGCAAGACTCCAGACAGGCTACCCAGAAGCCCTAGGAAATTTATGGATTATAATTTAGGAAAGCCGGCCAGTCTCTCTCTGCTCAGGGATATAAGCTATGAGATGTGAGAACTGAGGTGTCAGTGGCCAGGAGTCCTGCCATTTTCAGGAAGCCAATCTGCAGAGGGAGGATGAAGCTGATGAAAGAAAGAAAGAAAGAAAGAAAGAAAGAAAGAAAGAAAGAAAGAAAGAAAGAAAGAAAGAAAGAAAGAAAGAAAGAAAGAAAGAAAGAAAGAAAGAAAGAAAGAAGAAGGAAGGAAGGAAGGAAGGAAGGAAGGAAGGAAGGAAGGAAGGAAGGAAGGAAGGAAGGAAGGAAGGAAGGAAGAAAGGAGGGAAGGAAGGAAGGAAGGAAGGAAGGAAGGAAGGAAGGAAGGAAGGAAGGAAGGAAAGGAAAGGAAAGGAAAGGAAGAAAGGGCAATGTTCCCTCTTCACTATGAGCTCCTCAAGGAGGGACATTACTTTGGGTTCTGGCACAGTTAATAGCACAAAGGAGAGAATCAATAAGTGTCATCAACAGTTTTATTGAGGTATAATTAATAGACAATGAACTGCACATATTTAAAGGGTGCAGTCTGATAAGTTTCGACATATTTATATACCTGTGAAATCATCACCATTCATTTCACTCCCAGAAGTTTCCACTTTTTCCTTTATAGTCCCTCCCCCCACTTCTCCCCAGCTACCCCCGGGCAACCACCGATCTGCTCTCTGTCACTATAAGTTTGCTTCTTCTAGAGTTTTATATAAATGGAATCATATAACATGTATTACCTTTGACAGCTTCTTTCAGGTTCGTTCACGCTGTGTGTGTCAATAGTTTAATCTGTTTTACTGTGAGGAGTGTTTCATTGCATGGATATGTCACAATTGTTTTATCCATTCACCTGTTGATGGATCTTTGGGTTGTTTCTAGGTAATGCCTGTCACAAATAAAGCTGCATGAGCAATCTTGTACAAGACTTTGTGCGGACACATGCTTTCATTTCTCTCAGGTAAATACCTAGGTGTGGAATGACTGAATCAAATGGTAGCGTACGATTAACTTTTAAGAAACTGCCAAACTGTTTTCCAAAGGGGGTTATGCCATTACATTCCTGGCAGTGTTTGAGGCTTTGAGTTCTCCCACACCAACCCTTGGCAAGGTCAGTTTTTTAAATTTTAGTCATTCTAATAGGCATACCATTGTGATTTTAATTTGGATTTCTCTAATGATTAATGGTATCTTTTTATGAACTTATTGGCAATCCATGTATCTTCTTTGGTGAAATGTCTATGAACATCTTTTGCCCAATTTTATTTGGGCTGTTTGTCTCACTATTGAGTTGTAAGATTTTTTATATATTCTAAATATAAATACCAAATATGTTTTACAAATATTTTCTTCCATTCTGTGCCCTGCTTTTTCATTTCCAAAGTAGTGTCTTTTGAAAGAAGAAGTTTTGATTATGATCAAATCTATTTATCAATGCTTTCTTTTAACATTTACGTTCGTGTGCCCTATCTAAGAAATCTTTGCCTACCCCAAGTCACAGAGATTTTCTCCTATATTTTATTCTGGAAGCCTTAAGTTTCAGCTTTCACATTTATGTCTATGATCCATTCAGAGTTAATTTTTCCATATAGTATGAAGTAAAGATCAAGATCTTTTTTTTTTTTTTAGTACCATTTGTTGAAAATACTGTCCTACCCCATTGAATTCCCTTGGCACCTTTGTTATGAATCAGTTGTCCACATATGTATGGTCTATCTTTGGACTTTCTTTTGTTTCATTGATCTGTATGTCTAGCCTTCCCCAAATCACAATGCCTCAACTACTTTAAATTTATTCTAAGACTTAAGATAGAAAAAAAAATAAGATAGAGAAAGTTATTTGGAAAGAATAAATATGTAAGTAAATATAAAAGACTTTTCCTCATTTAAAAATATTAAAATTATTTTTTAATGTTTATTTTTTGAGAGAGACAGAGTGCAAGCAAGGGAGGGGTGGAGAGAGAGGGAGACACAGAATCTAAAGCAGGCTCCAGGCTCTGAGCTGTCAGCACAGAGCCCGACATGTGGCTTGAACTCACAAATGGCGAGAACATGACCTGAGCTGAAGTTGGAGGCTTAACCAACTGAGGCACCAAGGTGCCCCTCATTTTAAAATATTTTGAAAGATAATTGACTTTTTAAAACAAAAATAATAGCAATGTATTATGAGGTTTATTATGTAGAATGTAAAATGTATGACAATAAAAAAAAGGCATGAGTGGGGAAAGGAGAGTATACTGTTTTAAGGTTCTGACACTTTGTATGAAGTGATATAATATTGTTTGGAGGAAAACTGTGATCCATTAAAGATTTAGTAGAGCAACTTGTAAAAACTAAAAGAGATAGAATTAATAAGAAATGGTGAAAATAAAATGGAATCTTAAAATATATTCAATTAGTCCAAAAGAAGGCAAGAAAGATAAAAAATTAACAAGGAAAAAATGGGTCAAATAGAAAACAAATAGTAATAAAATAGATTAAAACCCAGCCAGGGGCATCTGAGTGGCTCAGTCAGTTAAGCATCTGACTTCAGCTCAGGTCATGATCTCACAGTTCAGGAGTTTGAGCCCCACGTCAGGCTCTGTGCTGACAGCTCAGAGCCTGGAGTCTCCTTAGGATTCTGTGTCTCCCTCTCTCTCTGATCCTCCTCCGCTTACACGAGCTCCCTCTCTCTCTGTCTCTCTCTCGCTCAAAAATAAATAAACATTAAAAAAAAAAAAGAATTCCAAGTTGACAGATGATTTTTCCCCCCAATTCTTCAAAGATCCCATTGCATATCTTCTGGTTTGCATAGTTTCTGGTCAGAGGTCTACTGTAGTTCTTGCCTTTGTTCCTTTGAACACATGTGTCTTTTTTTTTTTTCTGGCAGCTATTAAATTTTTCTCTTTATCACTGTGTTTCCAGAAATTTGATTATAATATATTTTGAAGTTTTTTGCTTTCTGTTTCATCTACTTGGACTTCATTGAGCTTCTTGGATCTGTAGATTTATAACTTTCATTGAATTTCATTGGATTTGGAAAACTTTTAGCTATTATTTCTTCTAATATGTTTCTGTCCTCCTCCTCTTCTGCAACTCAGATAATACTTATTTTAAATCACGTAAAAGTGTCTCATGGGTGGGGTCAGTGCCTGGGTGGCTCAGTCAGTTGAGTGTCTGACTTAGGCTCAGGTCATCATCTGGGGTCGGTGGGTTGGAGCCCCCAGTCAGGCTCTGTGCTGACAGCTCGGAGCCTGGAGCCTGATTGGGATTCTGTGTCTCCCTCTCTCTCTGACCCTCCCCCACTCACGCTCTATTCTGTCTCTCAAAAATGAATAAACGTTAAAAAAAATTTTTTTGGGGGGCGCCTGGGTGGCTCAGTCGGTTAAGCGGCCGACTTCGGCTCAGCTCATGTTCTCGCAGTCCGTGAGTTCGAGCCCCACGTCGGGCTCTGTGCTGATGGCTCAGAGCCTGGAGCCTGTTTCAGATTCTGTGTCTCCCTCTCTCTGACCCTCCCCCGTTCATGCTCTGTCTCTCTCTGTCTCAAAAATAAATAAACATTAAAAAAAATTTTTTTTTAAGTATCTCATAGGATCACTAAGTTCTGCTAATTTTTTCAGTCTTTTTTTTTTTTCCTCTGTGTGCTTCATTTTGGAGTTTTTGTTTGCCATGTCTTTACATTCACTGGTCTCTATTTCACTGCAGGGTTTAATCTGCTCTGAATCCAATCCTATATAAATTTCACCTCAGATCATTGTTTTTTATCTTTAAAAATTCCATTTGGGCCTTTTTATATCTTTAATTTGTCTCCTCATTATTTTTATGTTTTCCTTTCAATTTTGGGTGTATATAAAATAGCTACTCTGTTGCTTCTGGGTTTGTTTCTGTTGATCAGTTTTTCACTTAGCTATGTGCCATATTTTCCTTGCTTATATACATGCCTGGTGGTTTTTTATGCATGCTCTACATGGTAAAATTTACCTCGTTTTATGTCGCATCTTGCTGTATTTCTTTAAAGAGTGTGGGGCTTTGTTTTGGCATCCAGTTAAGTTATTGTGGATCAGTTTGATCATTTTGAGGCTTGCTTTTCCATGTTGTTATGACATGAGAGCAACATCTCTTGGTTTAATTAGGCCCTGTATTGGGGTTCCCCCTTCTTAGGATGTCCCATATATTACAAAGTCTCTTCACTCTGGCTGTTGGGGACAAAAACCAGTCCCAACTGAGTATGAGTTCCAGGAATTGTTTGACCTACTGCTTTCTAGTGGTTCCTTCCCCAGCCTCCTGGAGTTTCACCACAAACATGTTCAGATCATCATTCAGCCAAAGATTCGTCTCTAGGATCCTTCTGCAGATCTCCAGAGCTTTCTGTGTGTGTAGCTGCCTCCCTTCCAAGATGGTGCCTCACAAATTCTAGCCACCTGTCTCTCCAAATTCCAATCTCTGTCTCCTCAACTTAGATAGACTGATTCTGTTTGAGAAATTTTGAGAAAGAAAAAGAATCTCAAGCGGTCTCTGTGAAGGCTGATGTGGGGCTTGAACTCATAAACCCTGAGATCATGACCTGAGCTAAAGTCAGACAGTTAACCCACAGAGCCACCCAGGTGCCCCGAGCTGGGGCAATTTTAGGACTCACACGTTTGTTTCCCTTCTTTCAGTGATTGCAGTCCTGTGCTGTGTGATCAACTTACATTTCCTTCTTTACAAGATCACTGATATGAACCTGTGATACTTGAAAGAGACCCAGGTCAAATGGGTTCTCTTTTGCTTCCCATTTGAATGATGACTTTTTTTGTACACGTTCTTCCCTAGAATTTCTAATTATCTTCCTCTGTTGTTGAGAAAACTCATATGACCATACCACTAAGCTCTTTCAGATTCTTTCCTACTACTTTTGCTTGAAATCTATTCTATGCTTCCTCTGAAAGACATTCTTGTTGGATCCTTCTGGTATGTTATCCTAATATGAAATGATTGGCTTCTAGATCTGTAACAATGTGGTCTTAGTAAGACTTCTTTCCCCTGGTGAGCACAATAGGAAGCATTGTAGTGAACACTGCTTGATTCCTCAATTCACATTCCACTGAGATGATTAGTCTAGGTCAACAATGATGATCCCATTCACTTTGCTAGTGATTGGCTCAGAAATGTGACTCAATTGTGGCTAATAAGACACGAGGATAAATTAGCGAAGGGGCTTCTGGGAAAGATTTTCTTGTTTCTTTGAGGGGAAAAAATACAGAAAACAGTCTTTTTTCTTCCTCTGGACGTGCCATATGTAGATTTCACACTGAAATTGTGACAGCCATCTTGCTATCAGCTTGAAGCTGAAGCCAACACTAAGAAATGGCAGAGCAGAGATACGAAAAGAATCTAGCCTCCAGGTGGTGTCACAGAGTTAATGAATCAACTAATTCTGGAATCACTACATCTGGATTTTCTTTTTCCTTACTGCTTAAGCCCTTCTTGCTTTATAGAGCCAAAATTATGTTTTATGTGGTAAGCATTGTTGGCTGACTGCCCAATAATTTTTCTCCTTTTTTTTTTTATTAGTATGAGAACCTCACTTTTTTTTTTTCTTTAGGAAAGGAAGGGGAATATACCTTAAAAATGCTTTTCTAAGCCAGCCTAAAAAAAAAAATGCTTTTTCTCTTTAGGTTCTTTTTCAGCTAGGGGTGGCTGGCCATATGATCCATTTAATTCTAGCTAATGAGATATAAATGAAAATTTCTGAGTGGGTCCTCAGGAAAATATTTTTGATGGGAATAGATTTGGCTTTTACATTTGCTTCTTCCTTCTTCTCCATGGGAATGGAGATGTGATGTTTGGAGTTACTGCAGCCATCTTGTTACAGGGAAGATGAAGATCAAATGTCAGAGTTGGTAGAACTGAAAAAGAAGGAGTGTAGAACCTAATGACACCCAGGAGCTCCTAAAGCAGCCATTAAATGCTCCCGCCAGACTTTTTATGTGGAAAAAAACCCCATATTTATTTAAGCTGCCATTAGTTGTATTTTTAGAAAATACATCAAGAATCCAACATCTTCCTCTTCCATGGTTTTTACCTGCATTTTATTTCATTATATCCTCAAGATTCTACCTCCTAAAAAGTATATACGAGGTTAATGTTCTTAGTCTTTACATATCTAAAATGTCTTTATTTTGTTTTCATACTTGACTGATAGTTCCACAGTATGAGTGAGTATACAGTTCTAACTTGAAAATAATTTTCCCTCAGAACTATTGAAACGTCGCTTCATTTTCTTTTAGAGTGTAATGTTACTGATGCAAAGTCCACTATTAACTTGACTTTCCACCAATGTAAGTGGCTTTTTTTAAAAAAAAATCTTTGGGGGCGCCTGGGTGGCGCAGTCGGTTAAGCGTCCGACTTCAGCCAGGTCACGATCTCGCGCTCCGTGAGTTCGAGCCCCGCGTCAGGCTCTGGGCTGATGGCTCAGAGTCTGGAGCCTGTTTCCGATTCTGTGTCTCCCTCTCTCTCTGCCCCTCCCCCGTTCATGCTCTGTCTCTCTCTGTCCCAAAAATAAATAAATGTTGAAAAAAAAAAATTAAAAAAAAAATCTTTGGAAAATAATAATAAGAAGTAAGAATAGGTTACAAGAACTCAGCAACATGGGGCGCCTGGGTGGCTCAGTCGGTTGAGTGTCCGACTTCGGCTCAGGTCATGATCTCGCGGTTCGTGAGTTTAAACCCTGCATCGGGCTCTGTGCTGACAGCTCAGAGCCTAGAGCCTGTTTCGGATTCTGTGTCTCCCTCTCTCTCTCTGACCCTCCCCCGTTCATGCTCTGTCTCTGTCTGTCTCAAAAATAAGTAAACATTAAAAAAAAAAAAAAAGAGAGAGAGAGAGAGAACTCAGCAACATTATCAAGCACAATAGCATTCACATTATAGGGATACCAGAGGAAGAACAGAGAGAAAAGGGGGCATAAAATTTGTTTGAAGAAATAACAACTGAAAAAATTCTCTAATCTGGGAAAAGAAACAGACATCCAGATCCAGGAAGTACAGCGAGCTCCCACCAAAATTAACCCAAAGAGGTCCACATTAAGTCATACAATAATTCAAATGGCAAAAAGTAGTGAAAAAAAAGAGAATTTTAAAAGCAGGAAAAGAGTTACATACAAGGAAAACCCCATAAGAGGCTATCCGCTGTTTTTTTCAGCAGAAATTTTGCAGGCCAGAAGGGAATGGCATGATATATTCAAAGTGCTGAAAGGAAAAACCAGAAAAAAAAAAAAAAGATAGAAAGAAAAGCAGAATACTCTATCTGGCAAGGTTATCATTTAGAATAGGAGAGATAAAGAGTTTCCCAGACAAACAAAAGTTAGAGGAGTTTATCACTACCAAACTAGTTTGTTGGTTTTTTTTAATGTTTATTTCTGACACAAAGAGACAGCTCAAGTCAGGGAGGGAGGGACAGAGAGAGAGAGGGAGACACAGAATCCAAAGCAGTCTCCAGGCTCTGAGCTGTCGGCACAGAGCCCGACATGGGGCTTGAACTCCTGAACTGAGAAATTATGACCTGAGCCAAAGTCGGACCCCTGACCGACTGAGCCACCCAGGTGCCCCACTAGTAAACTAGTCTTGTAAGAAACATTGAAAGGAATTCTTTGAGTGGGGGGGGGGGGGGGGGAAGCCATAACTAGAAGTAAGGAAATTATGAAAGGAAAAAAATGTCACAGGTAAATGCAAACATATAATAAAACCAGTATGGAGCGGCACCTGGGTGGCTCAGTCAGTTGAGAGTCCAACTCTTGATTTCAGCTCAGGTTATGATCCCTGGGTCATGGGATCGAGTCCCATGTTGGGCTCCGTACTGAGAATGGAGCCTGCTTGAGGTTCTCTCTATCTCTCTCTCTGCCCCTCTCCCCTGCTCACACACTCTCTTTCTCTCTCTTTCTTTAAAATAAAAAATTTTAAATACAAACAAACAAACAAAAAAACAGTATGGAGGTTAAAACACAAAAGCAGTAAAATCAATTGCATTGACAAAAATCAGTCAAGTGATTCACAAAATAAAAGGATGTAAAATATGACATCAGACAGATAAAACGTGGTGGGGGGGAGTAAAATCTAGTGCCTTTAGAATATGTTCAACCTTAAGTGACCATCAACTAGATGGCTATAAGCATAAGCTGTTATATATGAACTTAATGTATGAATCAAAAACCTGTAATAGATATACACACACACAAAGAAAGGAATACAAGCATAACAATATAGAAAGCCATCAAACCACAATGGAAGAGAACAACAGAAGAAGAAAGAACTGTAAAACAAATAACAAAATGGCAATAAGTATATGCCAATCAATAATTTCTTAAATGCAAATGGACTAAATGCTTCAATCAAAAAACCATAGGGTGACTGAATGGATAAAAAAGCAAGACCCATCCATATACAGCCTATAAGAGGCTCACTTCAGACCTGAAGGCATGCATATTGAAAGTGAAGGGATGGAAAAACATTTAACATACAAATAGAAGAAAAAGAAAGCTGGGATAGAAATACTATATCAGAGGTGCGCCTGGGTGTCTCACTCGGTTGAGCATCCGACTTCGGCTCAGGTCATGATCTCGCAGTCCCTGAGTTGGAGCCCCGCGGCAGGCTCTGTGCTGACAGCTCAGAGCCTGGAGCCTGTTTCGGATTCTGTGTCTTCCTCTCTCTCTGACCCTCCCCCGTTCATGCTTTGTCTCTCTCTGTCTCAAAAATAAATAAACATTAAAAAAAAAAAGAAATACTATATCAGATAAGGTACACTTTAAGCAAAAATTATAGCAAGAAACAAGGACACTCTATAACACTAAGGTAATAATCCAAAGGATGTAACAATTGTAAATATCTATGCACTCAACATGGGAGTACTTAAATACATAAAGCAACTATTAAAAGACTTAAAAGAAGTTAACAACACAATAAATAATACAGTAATAATAGGAAATTTAACACCCTACTTGCAACAATGGATAGAGACAAGATGGGCCTAACAGATATATATACAACATTCCTTCCAATAACCAGAGGAGTACATATTCTTTTCAAATGCACATGGAACATTCTCCAGAGTAGATCACATGTTAGGCCACACACACACACACACATACACACACAAATAAAATAAATAAATATCAATAAATTTCAAGAATATTGAAGTCATATCATGCATCTTTTCTAATCACAATGTACAGAATTAGAAATCAATCACAATAAAAAATCTAGAAAGAATACAAATACATTGAGGCTAAATAACAGGTTACTAAACAATGAATGGGTTATCCAAAAAAATCACAGAGGAAATTAAAAAATACATGAGACAAATGAAAATTAAAAACACAATGGTCCATGGGGCACCTGGGTGGCTCAGTCGATTGAGCGTCTGACTTCGGCTCAGGTCATGATCTCACGGTCGTGAGTTTGAGCCCTGCGTCGGTCTCTGTGCTGACAGCTCAGAGCCTGGAGCCTGCTTCAGATTCTATGTCTCCCTCTCTCTCTGACCCTCCCCCGTTCATGCTCTGTCTCTCTCTGTCTCAAAAATAAATTAAAAAACATTAAAAAAAATTAAAAACAAAAACAAAAACAAAAAAACACAATGGTCCAAAATCTTTGGGATGCAGTAAAAGCAGTTCTAAGAGGGAAGTTTATAGCAACACAAGTGTGCCTCAAGAAAAAAGAAAAATCTCAAATAAACAACCTGACCTTACTCCTTAAGGAACAAGAAAATGAAGAAAAAATAAAATTCAAAGCCCATAGAAGAAAGGAAATAATAAAGATTAGAGAAAAATAAATGCAACAGAAGCTAAAACAAGAAAGGACTACTAAAACCAGGTTCTTTCTTTCAAAGAACCAGGTTCTTTGAAGAGATCACCAAAATTGATAAATCTTTAGACAGACTCATCAAGGAAAAAAAATAGAGGATTCGAGGGGTGCCTGAGTGGCTCAATCAGTTAAGCATCCGACTTTGGTTCAGGTCAGAATCTCACAGCTCATGGGTTTGAGCCCTGTGTCGGGCTCTGTGCTGACAGCTCAGAGCCTGAAGCCTACTTCAGATTCTGTCTCCTTCTTTCTCTGCCCATTCCCTGCTCATGCTCTGTCTCTCTCTCCTTCAAAAATAAACACATCAATCAATCAATCAATAAATAAATAAATAAATAAATAAATAAATAAATAAAAATTAGAGGATGCAAATAAATAAAATCATAAATGAAGGAGGGTAAATAACAACTGATACCATGGAAATACAAAAGATTATGAGAATATTATGAAAAATTACATACCAACAAGTTGGACAACTTAGAAGAAATGGATAAATACCCAGAAACATATAAACTACAAAAAGTTAATCAGGAAGAAATAGAAAATTTGAGCAGATTAATTCCTAATAATGAAATTGAATCAGTAATTTTTAAAAAACTCCCAACAAAAGTCCAGGACCAGATGGATTCACAAGTGAATTCTACCAAACATTTAAAGAGGGATAATACCTATTCTTCTCAAACTATTCCAAAAAAAAAAAAAAAATAGAAAAGGAAGGAAAGCAGTGGTCCTAAATTGCCTTTAGGTCTGAAGTGAACATCTTGCAGGCAGGTGGAAAATTGTGGTCCAAATTTGTTCTATGAGGCCTTACTTACCAGCATTACTCTGATACCAAAATCAGACAAAGACACTACAGAAAAAGATAACTACAGACCAATATCTCTGATGAACATAGATACAAAATTCCTCAACAAAATATTAGCAAACTGAATTCAACAATACAGTTTAAAAAAGTCATTTGCCACCATCAAGTGGATTTATTCCAGAGATACAAGGGTGATTCAACATTCACAAATCAATCCATGTGATACATCATATTAACAAGAGAAAGGACAAAGATCATTTCAATAGATGCAGAAAAAGCATTTGACAAAGTACAATGTCCATTCATGATAAAAACTCTCAACAAATTGGGTTTTGAAGGGATATACTGCAACCTATTAAAGGCGAAATATGAAAAGCCCACAGCTAACATCATACCCAGTAATAAAAAACTGAGCTTTTTCTCTAAGATCAGGAAAAAGACAAGGATGTCCATTCTCATCACTTTTATTCAACATAGTACTGGAAGCCCTAGCCACAGCAATCAGATAAGAAAAAGAAATAAAAGACATTCAAATTGATAAGGAAGAGGTAAAACTCCCACTATTGCAGATGACATGACACTATACATAGATAATATACTAAATATAGATACTATGTAGACAAAACCCTAAAGACTCCATCAAAAAACTGTTAGAACTGATTAAAAAAAAGTCACAGCATAAAAAATTAATATACCTCTATATACTAATAATAAAGTAGCAGAAAGAGAAACTAAGAAAAAAATCCTGGGGTACCCGGGTAGCTCAGTTGGTTGAGCATCTGACTCTTGATTTTGGCTTGGGTCATGATCCCAGGGTTGTGGGATCCATGCTGAGTGTGGAGCCTATTCCCTCTCCCCTGCTTGCGTGCTCTCTCTCTCTCTCTCAAATAAATAAATTAAATTAGATAAATAAATAATTTAAAAAATCTAATTTATGAGTGCATCAAGGAGAATAAAATACCTAGGAATAAATTTAACCAAAGGGGTGAAAAACCTGAAAACTATAAAACACTGATGAAAGAAATCAAAGACACAAATAGAAGATATTCCATGCTCATGGATTAGAAGAATTAATATTGTCAAAATTTTAATATTGTCAAATATGTCCATATTACACAAAGCAATCTACAGATTTAATGTGATCCCTAACAAAATACCAACAGCATTTTTCACAGAAATAAAACAATTAAAAGACCCCAAAGTAATCTTGAGAATGAAGAACAAAGCTGAAAGTATCACACTCCCAGATTTTAAAGATATACTACAAAGGTATCATAATCAAAACAGTATGGTGCTGGCACAAAAATAAACACATAGGTATTAATGGAACAGAATGGAGAACCCAGAAATACACCCACTCTTTTATAGTCAATTCATCTACGACAAAGGAGACAAGAATATGCAATGGGAAAAAGATAGTCTCTTCAATAAATGGTGTTGGGAAACTGGACAGCTACATGAAAAGAATGAAACTGTGCTGTCTCTCCCTGTCTCAAAAATAAAAATAAACATTAAAAAAAAATTAAAAAAAAACTTGGGGCGCCTGGGTGCCTCAGTCGGTTAAGCATCCGACTTCGGCTCAGGTCATGATCTCGTGGTCCGCGAGTTCAAGCCCCGCGTCAGGCTCTGTGCTGATAGCTCAGAGCCTGGAGCCTGTTTCAGATTTTGTGTCTCCCTCTCTCTCTGACCCTCCCCTGTTCATGCTGTCTCTCCCTGTCTCAAAAATAAAAATAAACATTAAAAAAAATTTTTTTTTAAAGAAAAAAAAGAAAAGAATGAAACTGGACCACTTTTTTACACCATATACAAAATAAACTCAAAATAGATTAAGCACCTACATGTGAGACCTGAAACTGTAAAATTCCCAGAAGAAAACACAGGCAGTAATTTCTTTGACATCAGCCATAGAAACATTTTGCTAGATATGTCTCCTCAGGCAAGGGAAAAAAAGCAAAATTAAACTATTAGGACTACACTAAAATAAAAAGCTTTTGCACAGCAAAGGAAATGATCAACAAAACAAAAAAGCAGCCTACTGAATGGGAGAAGATATTTGCAAATGATGTATCTGAAAGGGGTTAGTATCCAAAATATATAAAGAACTTACACAACTCAACAACAACAACAACAAATAATAATAATAATAATAATAATAATAATCTGATTAAAAATGGGCATTTTTTTCCAAAGAAGACATACAGGTGGCCAACAGACAAATGCAAAGATACTCAACATCTCTAATCATCAGGGGAATGTGAATCAAAACCACAATAAGATATCACCTTACACCTGTCAGTATGGCTAGGATCCAAAAGAAACCAAGAAATAACAAGTGTTGGTGTAGATGTGGAAAAAAGGAAACCTTGTGCACTCTTGGTGGGAATGAACACTGGTGCAACAACTATGGAAAACAGTATGGAGTTTCTTCAAAAAGAGAAAAATAAAAATACCATATGATTCAGTAATTCCACTACTGATGATTTACCCAAAGAAAACTAAAATAGTAATTTGAAAAGGATATATGCACTCTCACATCATTGCAACATTATTTACAATAGCCAAGATATGGAAGCAGCCCAAGTGTCCATCAACAGATGAACGGATAAAGCAGATGTGGTATATATACACAATGGAATATTACTCAGCCATAAAAAAAAGAGATCTTGCCATTTGCAACATGGTTGGACCTAAAGGGTATTATGCTAAGTGAAATAAGTCAGCAGAGAAAAACAAATACCATATGGTTTCATTCATATATGAAATTAAGAAACAGAATGAAGGAACAAAGGGACAAAAACCCCCAGACTCCTAAATACAGAGAATAAATTGTTGAAGAGGTGAGTGAGAGGTTGGGTGCAGTACAAAAAGGGGATTAAGAGGTACAAACTTCCTGTTACAAAATAAATAAGTCACAGAGATGAAAATACAGCATAGAGAAAATAGTCAAATAACAATGGTAATGACGTTGGTGACAGAAGGTGACTACACTTATTGTGATGAACACTGAGTGATGTGTAGAACTATTTAGTCATTATATCGTGTGCTTGAAATTGACATAACATGTATGATAACTATACTTCAATAAAAGGGTTTTTCTTTGGAAGTTTTGGAAACGGCACTTATTTTTGGTGTTCCAAAATTTATAAGGGTATGTTGAGGTGTGGGTCTTTTCCATTTATTATGTTTAATACTTGCTGGAATCTTTCAGTTAGAAAACTACTGTCTGTTCACTACTTGGGATAAATTCTGACCCTCCATGTTTTTTTCCTCCCTTTCTGAATGTTTGACTTTCTGGATCAATTTTCTTTGTCTTACCTTTTTCTCTCATATTTCCCAGGCCTTTTGCTTTTTGTTCTGTGTCCTAAGATATTTTCTTTATACGCCAATTCTTCTATTATATTTCTAACCTCAGCGATTATATTTAAAATTCTAAGAGCAATTTCTTATTCTGTGATTGTTATCAGAGCAATCTGTAATTCTTTTATGGATATATTATCTTTTAAAAATCTCTCTGAATGGGTAGTTTTTAAAGGTTTTCTGTTTTCTGAATTCCTTATTCCTTTTAGGCCAGATTTTAAAAATCCTGATCTTTTTCTTCTATTTGTGTGTGCGGTGATCTATATTTGCTTTTCTATATTTAAGAGAGAAAAACCATGTTGGTATTTCTGTGTAGCTGGTATGGGTTTCCTGTGTACTGTATAAGTCTAGATCTGTTTCCTCATTCAGTATCTCTCTGAAGGGAAAAGCTGATCAGAGGCTCCAGAGGTTTGTTATTATGCCAAGACAGGGCTTGGAGCTGACTTTTAGAATTAGAGGGAGGGAAAGGAAGAGACGCCTCAAAAGGAGAAAATCTTAGGGCACCTGAGTGGTTCAGTTGGTTAAGCATCTGGACTCTTGAATTTGGCTCAGGTCATCATCTCATGGTTCTTGAGTTTGAGCCCCATGTAGGGCTCTGTGTTGACAGTGCAGAGCCTGCTTGGGATTTTCTCCCTTCCCCTTCCCCCTGCACATTCTCTCTCTCTCTCTTTCCCTCTCTCTCTCTCTCTCTCTCTCTCTCTCGCTCTCTCAAAATAAACTTTTTTTTTTTTTAAAGGAGAAGACCTATTCTGAGATTATTACCCACCTGGCAACCTTTGTTCTCTGTGGTTGACCCTCTCTGGTGAGCTCTGCCTGAGTGCTGATAGCAGGGGCGGGATGGTCCAAGGAATGGCCTCTTGGGAAGTTGTTTATAGAAAGACTTCCACTTAGCTTCCTTTTAGATCTCCTTGTATCTCTACTGTCCTCCCCTACCAACTCTTGGGCTCTGCTGGGCATTCCAGCTCCCTCCTCAGCTAAAGGCCCCTTTCTTCACTTATTCTGGACAGTGGGCTCACTCCATGTCTCATCCATCAATTCTCTCTACTTACTGTTTTCCAGAAAGCTTAGGAAGTCTCTTGCTTGGTGATGGTCCATCATCATTCTCTTTGCTGTATTAGGTTATTTTACTCTATCACGTTAATGGAGTTTTAGGAGAAAGAATAGTCAGATGTGTGTGCTTAACCACAATCTTTGCTAGTATTTTATTTCTAATTTTCCATCTGTGTTCATAAATGAGGTTGTTCTGATAGTTG
This sequence comes from Puma concolor, assembly GCF_028749965.1. Taxonomy (NCBI): domain Eukaryota; kingdom Metazoa; phylum Chordata; class Mammalia; order Carnivora; family Felidae; genus Puma; species Puma concolor. Next base: position 116,871,692 of record NC_141672.1, read on the forward strand.
TTCTTTTCTCCATGTGATCTTTCTTGGTTTTGGGTTCAGGGCTACAGTAGTTTTAAAGAATGGTTGGCTGACATTCCAGGTTTTCCCACGCTTTGGGCTAATTTAAATTCACCCAAACATTGGTCCAAGGACTACTGCATATACTGTGACTATATTTAAAAAAAAAAAACTTTTTTAATGTTTACTATTTATTTTTGAGAGAGAGAGAGACAGAGTGCGAGCCGGGGAGGGGTAGAGAAAGAGGGAGACACAGAATCTGAAGAAGGCTCCAGGCTCTGAGCTGTCAGCACAGAGCCCGACACGGGGCTCAAACCCATGAACTGTGAGATCATGACCCAAGCCAAAGTTGGACACTTAACTGACTGAGCCACCCAGGCGCCCCTTATAGATTCCATTAATTTTTGTACCAATACAAGAAAAATATGAAATAATATACATAAATTGATAACATTTGTTAACTCAGAAGGAGTGGGAGAGAAATGGGGGGACTTCATTTTTATTTTATGCACGTCTTTATTGTTGGATTTTTTTTTTTTCCACAACCACCATATATAACATTTGAAAACAAAATCTTAATGGAAAAAATAGATTGTCAGGGCAAACTTTGGAGACTCTAGTTCATTGAGTCTGGGAAGCCAGGAAATCTATATATGTATTTTAAAATGTACTCAGATAATTCTAAGGTACTTGCATACATAAACCTACAGGCCTGGGATTTGGAGGGGAAAGGCAAGGCAACAGAAGGGAAGGTAGCTCTTTGACTTCTTTTTTTTTTTTTTAACATTTATTTATTTTTGAGAGACAGAGAGTATGAGCAGGGGAGGGACAGAGAGAGAGGGAGACACAGAACTCGAAGCAGGCTGCAGGCTCCGAGCTGTCAGCATGGAGCCCAACGAGGGGCCCGAACTCATAAACTGCAAGATGATGACCTGAGCCGAAGTTGGACACTCAACCGACTGAGCCACCCAGGCACCTCTCTTTGACTTCTTTTTCACTATTATCTATTTGTCCAGTTTTTCTTTTCTTCTTGAGCCAGTTTTGGTACTATATGTATTTACTAGGGAATCTTACCCACTCTTTTAAATTTATTCATGAGAAATTGGATCTATTAATTTCTTATTACCCCTACAATCACCTTTCCTTTCCTTTCCTTCCTTCCTTCCTTCCTTCCTTCCTTCCTTCCTTCCTTCATCTCTTTTTCTTTCTTTCTTTCTTTCTTTCTTTCTTTCTTTCTTTCTTTCTTTCTTTCTTTCTTTCTTTCTTTCTTTCTTTCTTTCTTTCCTTTCTTTTTCTTGACAAACTTTCTTTATAAACATCCAGAAGAAAGTTTTCTCACCCATCTTCTCAAGATGTCCCATGAGGGAGGGAGGGGGAAGCTGCCTGGAACAGAGCTAGGACCAGGGCTACACCTGGTAGGGAGACTGTGGGGGCTCAGTCAGGCCAAGCCAAGCTGATGGTTTCAGAGGCTCCATGGGGTGCAGCAGGAGGGGGCCTTGGTGTCCCCAGAACAAGCCCTTCTCTTTATTGTGACTAACCCAGAAGCTGACAAGAGGGAGGCAGGTGGGGAGGGAGCCCTCAGTCTCAGTGGACTCTGGGCTTCAGGGACCACCCCCTGGGTGGGGCTGCCCACAGGAATGCAGACAGCTCTTGGACTGGTGGCTAGCCTCCAGGATAGTGGAAGACGGTGGTTCTCATGGGTTCGTCCTTGCTGCTTGGGGCTGAGCTCAGCCGATTGGCTCTTTTCCAACCAGTCTTCTAGACGGCCCTCAGGGAGCTTGAGGACATTTAGTGGCCACTTCCTGGCCCACCTCTCTTTCTCCACCTGGATACTCTGCCCCTGCGGGTCTGTCTGTGACGTGTGGGGAAATCTGCATTTGGAGCCAAAGTCACACTGGCCTGTCAGTAGAAACTTCCCGCGGGGCCGCTTCTTCTGTTCATCTAACAAGATGGCAGACGCATCTTAGAACAGCTCATACCAGACATTCTTGGCTTTGAGGGGCTGCAGCCCATTCAGGTGTTTCTTGTGGGTGTGGAGCTTGTCCTGGGAGGAGTGGTTGCCGTAGTCACAGAAGTAATGCTTCCCCATGGCCACCTATGCCGGGTGCTGCTGGGGCCTGGCTCTGCAGGGCCCAAGGGCTCTAAGCTCCTCCTCCTTCTGTGCCTTCCACCTTCTTTAGCTTTCATTTCAACCCCTTTCTTTTCCTTATTTGCGGTTTTTCTATTAAAGCGTTCTCTTGTGGTAAAATATGCATAATGTAAAATTTTCCATTTTAACCATTTTTAAGTATGCAATTCAGTGGCATTTAAGAATATTCAATGTTGTGCAACCATCACCACCATCTATTTCTGGAATTTTTCACCATCCTGAACATAAACTGTACTGTTAGTTAACCTTAAAAATAAAACTGCCAGTTCATTTGACCAGCGAAAATGGGTCTATTCCGGAATAGCAGAGACTTGCAATCTGGGACCCGCAAGCTACAGCAAAAACCATAGGTAAGTCTGGAGAACAAAGGCGAGAAACTGCTCTTTTATAGAGGAAAGGGAGAAGTTGGGAGGGGTGTTATAAACAAAAAGTCCAGTGAAGTAAACCAGGATTTGGAAGCATAGTGGCTTCTCATTGGCTGAGTAGTAATTGTCTCTCATTGGCTGGGCTGTTGCTAGGGGGAGAGGAGGGTAGCCTTTTCCCTCCTGCCTGGATAGTAAAGGAGTACGGAGATGCAAAGTCCATTTCTTCCTCTTGGATTTGTAATTGATGATGAATGGTAGGACATGAGAGCTCCCCCTACCAGCCTTCCGATTCCATTTTAGTGGTTTCCCTTTATTAATTTTCATAATGCCCATTAAATAGTAACTTCTCATTCCTTCCTACTCCCAAGCCTCTGCTAACCTCTAAGCTACTTTCTGTCTCTATGAATTTGCCTCTACTGGGTACTGCATATAAGTGGGAGCATACAATAGTTGTCCTTTCGTGTCTGTTTTTTTTTTTCACTTAGCATAATGTTTTCAAGGTTCATACATGTTGTATCAGAATTTCATTCTTTTTAAAGACTGAATAGTATTCCATTATATGTGTACACCACATTTTGTTTTCCATTCATCTGTCGATGGGTATTTGGATTATTTCTACCTTTTGGCTATTGTCAATAATGCTGCTATGAAGATTAATGTGCGAGAATTTATTTCGGTCCTTGCTTTCAATTCTTTTGGGTATGTACCTAGAAGTGGAATTCCTGAACCATCAGGTAATTTTTGTTTAACTTTTGAGAAACTGACAAACCATTTTCTATAGCAGGTGTTCCATTTTGAATTCCTATCAGCAATGCACAAGGGTTCCAATTTCTCCACATCCTCGCTAATACCAGTTATTTTCTGGGCTTGTGTGTTTATTTGTTTTTAACTGTAGCCATCCTAATGGTTGTGAAGAAGTATCTCACTGTGTTTTTATTTGCATTTCCCTAATGGCTAATGATATTGAAAGTCTTTTCCTGTGCTTATTGGCCATTTGTTTATTATCTTTGCAGAAAGTTCTTTTCAAGTCTTTTGCCCATTTTTGAAGTGGGTTGTTAGTTTTTGTTCAGTTGTATGAGTTTTTCTATTTTTTATTGACTGGATTTATTTTTCTGTCTCTCCTGAATTCCTAGGAAGCATACAGTGGATCCTCTCTATTTGTGCTGTCCAATATGATAGCCACAAGCCACAGGGGACTATTTAAATTTAATTATTTAATGTTTATTTATTTTTGAGACAGAGAGAGAGAGAGAGAGAGAGAGAAAGAGAGAGAGAGAAAGAGAGACAAAGTATGAGCAGGGGGAGGGCAGAGAGAGAGGGAGACGCAGAACCTAAAGCAGATTCCAGGCTCTGAGCTGTCAGCACAGAGCCCAATGTGGGGCTTGAATTCACAAACTGTGAGATCAGGACCTGAGCTGAAGTTGGAGGCTTAACTGACTGAGTCACCCAGTCACTAATTTTTTTTAATTTATTTTTTGTTTTAATGTTATTTAATTTTGAGAGAGAGACAGAGACAGGGTGTGAGCAGGGGAGGGGCAGAGAGAGAGAGGGAGACACAAAATCTGAACAGGCTCCAGGCTCTGAGCTGTCAGCACAGAGTCCATTGCAGAGCTCAAACTCGCTAGCCGTGAAATCATGACCTGAGCCAAAGTTGCATGCTTAATTGATTGAGGCACCCAGACACCCCGTGACTATTTAAATTTAAACTTTAATTGATTAAAATTAAATAAACTAAAAATTCAATTCTTCAGTGGAATTAGACACATTTCCACTTGTCAATCAATAATCATGTGGCTGATGGCTATCATATTGGACAGCACAGAATGAACACTTTTATCATCACAAAAAGTTCTATTAGACAACATTGTTCTAGATCTACCTTCCATATCTTTTTTTCCCCCTAATATTCTGCATCTCTATTTTTATGGTCTTCATCCTGAGAGAGGCCCTTGACTTTATCATTCACACCTTGAATTGGTCTTCAGTCATGCCCAAAGACATTATTGACCTCTAATATTTAATTTTAAATCTTATTTAGCAATTGGCTTTATAAATGTCAATATTTCCTTTTGTTCTTCTATTCATAGGAGCATATTCTTTTTTAAAAAAATGTTTATTTATTTATTTTGAGAGAGAGAGCGAGAGTGTGAGCAAGGGAGGAGGGGGGGGGGGGCGGAGAGAGAGAATCCTAAGCAGGTTCCGTGCTCAGCACGCAGAGCCCAATGCAGGGCTTAATTTCATGACCATGAGATCATGACCTGATCTGAAATCAAGAGTCAGATGCTTAACCAATTAAGCCACCTAGGTGCCCCCATAAGAGCATATTCTTATAGATGCAGTTTGCTTTTGATTAACTGCAGGGACTCGAATTCACTTAAAAAACTTTTTTTTATGTTCTGTTTCCTGAATTAACTTTGTTTCCTCCAGGGTTGAATGTCCTATTTGTTCCTCTTAGTTCTTCTCTTCCATGCTGTTGGTTTTCCTAATGTCTAGTGATTCTTAATTGTCCATTTACATTTTTAAAATGCAAGGCTATGTTGATATATAGCTCATATTTATTATCTTAACAATTGAAGTTCCATTTCCACAACTGGGCTCACTCCTTAACTGCAGGATTGATAGAAGGTTCTAGGTTGAGAACAGTCAGATAAGCTACCACAGTTGTTAAAACAAGATGGAAGGCTTTAATCTAGAGGTGAGTGTTTCATTTCAATCATGGGTGGGGGCTGCATTCCCTTATTTTCTTTCTTCTTTTCCTCCATGTATATTGTGAACGTACAGAATTATCTCGGACCTAATTTGATTCTCTGGTCTCAAGAATTGACTAGGCAGGTTCTCCAATTTGATTAGAGAGTGGTAATCATGGGTCTATCCTGGGGCCAAATGCTGCAGCCAGCTGCTCTAAATAGACAGAGGAGCTCAGATGATCCAGGACAGACCTTTAATTAGTTACTCCACGGTCCACTTGTGCTCTCTGCCCTTGCTGACTCCTTGAAGCTCTGAGAAAACTCATCTCCAGCTTATGTTTCAGATTTCTGCTACTTTTGTTTGTTTAGGATGTGGATTTCTCTACTCTGCTTTCTCCATCAGATGAATGACATCTGCCCATCTTCATTAATTGATCTTTGCTTTTGTGGACCTCTGGTGCATTAGGTGGTATTAATCCTCAATTTATAGTGATCAGTTATCATTAGTACATTGTTCCATCGTCATTGTTGCTATCACTGTTTTTTTCATCATCACACACCATCTCAACTCCTTTCTTACAGGATGCATGTATTTTTGCTCGATGCGTGTTTGCATTTTTAACTGATACAAATGGTACTAAGAGATTTGTTTTCTTTTCTTCAATGTTGTGTTTTAAAATTTTTTTTTTAACATTTATTTATTTTTGAGACAGAGAGAGACAGAGCATGAACGGGGGAGGGTCAGAGAGAGGGAGACACAGAATCTGAAACAGGCTCCAGGCTCTGAGCTGTCAGCACAGAGCCCGACGCGGGGCTCGAACTCACGGACTGTGAGATCATGACCTGAGCCGAAGTCGGCCGCTTAACCGACTGAGCCACCCAGGCGCCCCTTCAATGTTGTGTTTTAAATATGTACCTGTGATGTCCTATAAACATCAAGTTAATGCTTCAGAATTCATCCTGATATTCCATTATAATCCTCCACTGCATTCATTTATTTATTCTCTGGTGTTGGATACCTCAGTTACCTCCAACTCTCTACTCCCACAAGCACTTGGTAGGGATCTCTATTTCCCCATATATTTCAACAACATTTGCTATTCCTCTACTTTCTAATTTTTGCCCATCTGATAGACATGAAGTAGTATTTCATTGCTGCTTTAATGTGTATTTCTTGAGCATCTATTCCTATTTACATGTTAACAATTTGGATTTCCCCTTCTGCAAATTACCTGTTATATTAGCCAAGATATACTAGATTATGCTGTTCTAGCAGACAACCCAAAACACTGTTGGCTTATAAGAAGAAATGTTTATTTCTTGTTCTCGTTAGTGGTCGGAGAGGTTCTAGTCCTCAGCCACTAGGGGACCCAGGATGGTGGAGCAGCCATAATCTTAGAGATTGCCAATCATTATCCCAGAGGAAAAGAAAACTTGGTTAATCGTGTATTGACTCTGGAGCTGCCATTTGGCAATGACACACTTTATTTCTACTTACATTTCATTGCCGTAGCTAGTGACAGGGCCATGTTGAACTTTAAGGGTATGGTAAAGTACAAGCGTACTATGTGTCTGGAAGGAGGAGGACTGGAAATATTTAGTGAACGTCCCTAATGACAACACTGGTCTGTCCTTCTGGTCAAAAAAAGTATTCAACTTGTTTGTTTCCACTCATAAAAACTACACTCCCTCCCTACCTAAGGCAGTTGTCTAAACATCTGGAGGGAAGGAAAATTTTTTTCTTTCTACCCTCTGGGGGGCCCTATAACAAAAGACAGATTAACAAGAGAAAAATAAAGAAAAGGTTATTAACACTTATATTTCATATACACATGGGAGAAACTCAGGAAAATAAGTCAAAGAGTCAAAGAGGTGGCTTACAATGCAGGTTTATGTAGCATCTTCAACAAAGAACAATGCATTTGTAGACAAATGATGGGACCAAAAACACCCCACACATTTTTAGGCTTCCAAGGGTGACAAATGGGGGAAGGCAAATATATGGGAAACTAATGGGGGCTAGTTCGTAAAGTTCATATGTAGATTCCAGGCTCATAGGGTCTAAAGTTACCTCTGGTGATTAACTTTCATTTTTTCTGGTAGAGAGGGAAAACTTATGTCCTACTTTTAAGCAAATAGGAGAAGGACAGGGAGATTTTCTTGTATTTGCTTTTTCTCAATTGCCTTCAGCTCAAAACATTCCTTATGCCAAAGTGGCATATTTTGGGGTGCGTATTCTGGTTTCTTTCACATTCCACCCAGTCATCCACACTCTGTATCCCAGGAATGCATATGTTCCTTGCTTCAGCCCCAATTCCCTGCTCTGGGAGTAGCTTCTCTGTCCTTTGTTCTCCATAACCCTTGGCTGTACCTTGTGGAAGTTTCTTTTTTTCCCACCATCCTCTTTGGCCTAATCTAACATAGACATTAGCACATTTCCTGCCCACTGATGGTGGGGGCTCTAGCATCATTTTAAGGCTTAAAGAGTCAGAACATTTATGCTCGTAATTTCTTTGGCCATACAATGCTTCCTAAAACCTTAGTAGCCTTCTTATTTATTTTATTCTAATTGATTCTGTGTGACAGAGCTCATCCACAGCCATTTTCTAGATGTACTTCTTGGATTTGCTAGGTTCCTTTCTCACCCTATTCCCCACCCTTTCCTTTTTACGTAATTGCCTGGTAAGGTATTGAGTTTATCAGGCTGTTGTGGAAGAACTGCACGTTTAGTCTCTTAGAGCCATTTGGTCAAATTTAAAGGAATTACTGATACCTCACCTTTACTTGAACCCTCGCCCTGAGACATCTTTATCCATTCAAAGGTTTTTATCGATGGATAAAACAGTTACAGACTTGACATGATCCATCAAGAGGCTGAGATTTTTTTTTTTCAACGTTTTATTTATTTTTGGGACAGAGAGAGACAGAGCATGAACGGGGGAGGGGCAGAGAGAGAGGGAGACACAGAATCGGAAACAGGCTCCAGGCTCTGAGCCATCAGCCCAGAGCCTGACGCGGGGCTCGAACTCACGGACCGCGAGATCGTGACCTGGCTGAAGTCGGACGCTTAACCGTCTGCGCCACCCAGGCGCCCCAAGAGGCTGAGATTTTAATCACCCTTGTCCTTCCAAGCCCTTAGCATTTTTTCCTTTTACTTGTGAGAGTTGAGAAACAGTTATCTCTTCCAACTGTGCAAGACCCCAATTTTCTGGTCCCTCTCAATCTCCTTCCATTCCTGCTTGGAAATGTGCCAATAACTTTCTGCTTATTTCCAATGTAGTCAACAGAAACTAATGCTCACTACTCTCTTCCTTCCCTCTAGGGTTAAAAGTTTATTAGGTATAAGACCTACCTTCCAAGTTATTGCAGACGACAGTTTTATCCAATATTCTGCCACTACATAACATAAAATGCTATCTCTCCAACATCTGCTCACAGGTTCCTTGCCACCCGGTGACCAGTACTAAGCCATCGCCACATATTTTAGATTATGTTGTTATGGTGGAACCCCCTTTCTATATCAGATAGGATAGATTAAATTAAGCTTGGTGATGGACAACCACAAAATCTTAATGGCTTGAAACCACGAAGGAGTATTTCTGGGTCACTGCAAGTCAACAGGGGCTCCACTTATCACAGCCACTCAGAGACGCAGGCTAATGGAGTGACTACCATCTCTAACATTGCTTGTCATCAGGCCAAAGGGAAAGAAAATATGGTAAACTGCACAATGATTCTTAAGCTTCTGCTTAGAAGCAATACTTGTCACTTCCACTGAAATTTCATCTACTGACCAAGCTACAATGGCCATGCCTAACTTTAAGGAAACGGGAAAATGTAATTCTACCATGCATCTGGGAGGAAAACCAGAAATATTTGATGGAACAAATAAGGTCACAAGATGTGATCATATACTTTCTTCTATTATGTCTATCTTATACTTTCCACATTTAGATTTTTAATGCATCTAGAGTTCCCTTCTTTAAAGAGTTATGTAAAACTAATTTATTTGAATCCTTAAAATAAGCCAATATTCTCAATATTATCAACTATAAAATTCATTATTTCTCCTCTGACTTATGATTCCATCTTCACCAATTTCAAATTCATGACATCTATTTTTGTTCCATTGACCTACTTGTTTGTTTCAATTCTGGTTCTACGTTATTTTTAGTACTATGGCTTTGTAGACTGTGTTAATATGTATTAGGAAAAATCTTTGCTCTTCTTCAAAGTTGTCTTAATTATCTGTGAACTAGTCTTCCCTATAAATTTCAGAATCAATGTTATGTTTCTAATTTATTCTTTTAATGTTTATTTATTTTTGAGAGAGAGAGAGAGAGAGAGAGAGAGAGAGAGAATGAGTGGAGGAGGGGGAGAGAGAGGAAGACACAGAATCGGAAGCAGGCTCCAGGCTCTGAGCCATCAGCACAGAGCCCGATGTGGGGCTCGAACTCACAGACTGCAAGATCATGACCTGAACTGAAGTTGGGTGCTTACCCAGCTGAGCCACCCAGGTGCCCCAAGTTTGATAAGTTCTTTATAGAGTTTGGATATCCCCTTTATCAGATATGTTGTTTACACATATCCTCTCCCATTCTATAGGCTACCTTTTCATTTTGTTGATTGTTTCCTTCGCTGTGCAGAAGCTTTTTATCTTGATGAAGTCCCAATAGTTTATGTTTGTTTTCATTTCCCTTGCCTTCAGCGACATGTCTAGTAAGAAGTTGCTCTGGGGGCGCCTGGGTGGCGCAGTCGGTTAAGCGTCCGACTTCAGCCAGGTCACGATCTCGCGGTCCGTGAGTTCGAGCCCCGCGTCAGGCTCGGGGCTGATGGCTCGGAGCCTGGAGCCTGTTTCCCATTCTGTGTCTCCCTCTCTCGCTGCCCCTCGCCCGTTCATGCTCTGTCTCTCTCTGTCCCAAAAAAAAAAAAAAAAAAAAAAAAATGTTGAAAAAAAAGAAGTTGCTCTGGCCAAGGTCAAAGAGATTGCTGCCTGTGTTCTCTATGATTCTGATGGCTTCCTGTCTCACATTTAGGTCTTTCATCCATTTTGAATTTATTTTTGTGTATGGTGTAAGAAAGTGATCCACTTTCATTCTTCTGCATGTCTCTGTCCGGTTTTCCCAACACCATTTGTTGAAGAGACTATCTTTTCTCCATCGGATATTCTTTCCTGCTTTGTCAAAGATTAGTTGACCGTATAGTTGTGGGTCCTGGATTTTCTATTCTGTTCCATTGATCTATGTGTCTGTTTTTGTGCCAGTACCATACTGTCTTGATGACTACAGCTTTGTAGTATAGCTTGAAGTCTGGAATCATGATGCCTCCAGTTTTGTTTTTCTTTTTTAGGATTGCTTTGGCTGTTTGGGGTCTTTTGTGGTTCCAGTATTTTTTTTTCTTTTAGCCCCTTAAACTTGTCATTCCATTTCCTTCTAGTTTCTATAGTTTTGGTGCAAAATTATCAAATCTTACTGTTGCTTCATTCTCTGGATGCTTTTAAGATTTGCTACTTTGCTTTGCTTTTCAGCTATTTGACCATTAAGTGCTTAGATGTGGCTTTTTTTTTTTTTTTTTTTTTTTTTTTTTGGTATTTATTCTACTTGGGTTTCAACAAGTGTCTTAAATCTGTACATTGATATCCTTTGTCAGTTTTGGAAAGTTCTTGATCTTTCTATCTTCCAATTTACTTCTTTTTTTTTAAAACTTTGTTTAGTGAAAGAGAGAGCGTGAGCAAAGGAGAGGAGCAGAGAAAGGAAAAGAGAATCTTAAGCAGGCTCCACACTCAGTGCAGAGCCCGACATGGGCTCAATCCCACAACCCTGGGATCATGACCTGAGCCAAAATCAGGAGTTGGAAGCTCAACCGACTGACCCACCCAGGCATCCCCTGAATTTTACTTCTGTTTCATTCTCTCTATCCTTTAAGATTCTAATTGCACATATGTTTGAGCTTTTGATTGTGTCCCACATGTCTCTTGTGCTCTGTTCTTTTCATTCTCTGTGGGCTTCAGTTTGGATAATTTATATTGATATTTGAGTTCACTACACCTGTCTATTGCTGTTAAACCCAACCAGTGAATTTGTAATTACAGATATTATATTTTGTAGTTTCAGAAAGTCCACTTGATATTTTTATAGGTTACAATTCTCCATTGAAAGTATTCTTTTTTAACAATTTTTTTTCAAACTTTCCATTTTCCTCTTTGACATATTTGTAATGGTTATTTAAAATGTCTTATCTATAAAATAAAATAAAATGAAATAAAATAAAATAAAATAAAATAAAATAAAATAAAATAAAATAAAATAAAATAAAATAAAATTAAAATAAAATAAAAGTTTCTTGTCTGCTAACCACAAAATCCGGGTCATCTGTAGATCTTCTCCTATTATTATTATTATTATTTTTTTTTTTTTGGGTCATGGAAGTTTTATTTATTTTTTTTTTTTTATATATGAAATTTATTGTCAAATTGGTTTCCATACAACACCCAGTGCTCATCCCAAAAGGTGCCCTCCTCAGTACCCATCACCCACCCTCACCTCCCTCCCACCCCCCATCAACCCTTAGTTTGTTCTCAGTTCTCAACAGTCTCTTATGCTTTGGCTCTCTCCCACTCTAACCTCTTTTTTTTTTTTTTTTTTTTTGTTCCCTTCCCCCATGGGTTTCTCTTAAGTTTCTCAGGATCCACATAAGAGTGAAACCATATGGTATCTGTCTTTCTCTGTATGGCTTATTTCACTTAGCATCACACTCTCCAGTTCCATCCACGTTGCTACAAAAGGCCATATTTCATTTTTTCTCATTGCCACGTAGTACTCCATTGTGTATATAAACCACAATTTCTTTATCCATTCATCAGTTGATGGACATTTAGGCTCTTTCCATAATTTGGCTATTGTTGAGAGTGCTGCTATGAACATTGGGGTACAAGTGCCCCTATGCATCAGTACTCCTGTGTCCCTTGGATAAATTCCTAACAGTGCTATTGCTGGGTCATAGGGTAGGTCTATTTTTAATTTTCTGAGGAACCTCCACACTGCTTTCCAGAGCGGCTGCACCAATTTGCATTCCCACCAACAGTGCAAGAGGGTTCCCGTTTCTCCACATCCTCTCCAGCATCTATAGTCTCCTGATTTGTTCATTTTGGCCACTCTGACTGGCGTGAGGTGATATCTGAGTGTGGTTTTGATTTGTATTTCCCTGATAAGGAGCGACGCTGAACATCTTTTCTCCTATTATTATTTTTTGTCCTGAGGATGTGTGATCACATTTTCCTGCCTTTTCACATGCCTTATAATTCTTTATTGTCCACTGGAGATTGTATATACATGAATTGAAGCTGAAGAAGATGATATTTTCCCCCAAGAGGTTTTACCCTTATTTCATTAGGCAGATAAGGTAAGGGGACAATCACGATATAGTTTGGTTAGTTTCTACCTCTTTGGCTATAAGACACCGTGGGAAATTCCTTGATGCCTTTCAGAGGTTTGAACTTAGCTCTTTAGCCTCCAACCAACACAGCTTCAAAATTTGGCAAATATCATAAGAGAGAGCTGTATATTTGACAACCTCCCCCTTTCTCTAGCAGGACTTTGTGTCCTAAGCACTGTGAGCCTGTGGGAAATTTCAGTTTGTTATTCCACACGCTCTCGCCCCGACCACCATGCCCCCAGCTTCCTGTGCCACTCAAGCACTCAGCAACTGTTCTGTGGGAGAAAACTGAGGGCCACATTGATTTCCCATCTCTCATCCTTATTACTCCATTGTCGCCTCCTTCCCTCCAGCCCCAGGAAGGGATGCCTCCCCCCAGGCTCTGAATCCTGTCCCTTTCTGCTTTCTCAGAAATCTTTATGTACCATATATCATACCCCTTCTCCCTGTGCAACTTGTCTTCTTTCTTTCTTGGTACCTTACCATGAGCACATAAGCTCAGGTCTCTCATATCTTGAAAAAAAGCACTGCAACCTTATTTCATCTGTGTGCTCTTCAACTACTGGTCCTTCCGTTCACCCATCCACTTATTCGGCAGACTTTGATTGAATACCTACTATGTGCCAGGCAGTATTCTAGGTGGAATATACAGCATGAACAAAAGAAAGTCCTGATTCTTACGGAAATTATATTCCATGGAGGGATACAGAAAATAAATGCATAAGCGAGTAACATAGTCAGAAGGTTAATAGGTTTTAAGGGGGAAAATCAGGCAGAATAAAAGAGTTGGAGATGACTGGGGATGGGGGCTAGGTGCCTATTACTTTATATAGGGTGGTCAGGGAAGCCTGCCATGTTAAGGTACCATCTGAACAGAGATATGGAAAAAAGTAAAGGAAGTTGCTGTATGGACACCTGGAGGAAGAGTGTCCCAGTCAGGGGGAATAGCAAATGCAGAGGCCCTGAGGCAAATGTGCCTGGTGTATTCAAAGAACAACAAGGAAGGGAGCATGGAGAGGAAGCAAGGCGGAGAGTGGCAGATGGGATCATACGAAGAGCAGAGGGTCAGGTCACGTAGGACTTTGTGAGCCAACATAAGGACTCAGCTCGTACCTTGGAGAAATCTGGGAGGAATCAAAATTTACCCATATCTGAAAGGACCATCTAGCTGTTGTGTAGAAAGTAAACCACAGACAGAACAGGAAGCAAAGAGACCGAGTAGGATGCTATTGCACGTGACAAAGATGGCTTGCACCAGGGTGGTAGCAGCAGAGATGGGAAGGGGTCATCTGGTTCTGAATGTATTTCGAAAGTAGATACGGTAGGATTGCCAGTATGGGATTTGCAAGGAAGAAAAATCAAGGATGGCTGCAAGACTTTTGGCCTGAGCTACTGGAAGAACAGAGTTGTCATTACCTGAGATGGGGAAGGCTGCAGGAGAAAAGGTGTTTTTTTTTTTTGGGGGGGGGGGGTGGTATTTTATTTTATTTCCATAATGAAGGGTGGGGGTGAGTAGAAATTATAAGCTTGATTGGAGACAAGTGGAGATGTTGAGAAGGCAGACAGATACACAGAATTCAAGGGCACATTCCAAGCTAGGGATTTAAATTTGAGAGTTACCATCGCATAGATAATATTTAAAGCGATTGGAAGATGAGAGGATGAAGGGAGTGGGCATAGAGCCGAAGAAAAGAGTTCTGGGTACTAAGTCCTGGTGTTCCCCATCACGAAGGGGTCAAGGGGAAGAGAACGACCCAGCCCAGGATATTAGAAGGAGCAACCAGTGAAGGGAGATGAAAAGCAAGGGACGGGAATGTTCAAGAAGTAGAAGTTCTTCAAGAAAGAGAGTGAATAAATCAGGGGAGAGAGTGAAAAGACGGATGATGCAAGAGAGAGGGAGGGTGGCTGGAGTAATGTCCTCAAGTAGGTGAGAGGACACACGAGGGGGCCGGCCTCCGTAGAGCACCCAGTCTCACCCACAGCACCAGGGGCAGGCAGAGCACGTGGGCCCAGTTGTTCTTTCTCCTCTTCTAGCTCTGCTGTCCTCAAGGGTGGCTTTCCCCTTCTGCCTCCACCACCTGACCCCTTTCTTGGTCTCAGATCCATGAGGCACACCCCTGGGGTAGTCAGATCAGGGTCTTCCCACCCTGTGCAGTGGGAGACCAGTGCCAGACCCGGACAGCCCCTGGTGTTATTCACTTGTCAAATTCTTCCCATTCTTCAAAGTCGTCTAGAAGCCCATCTCCTCCTGGTACCCTTGCCCAACCTTCACAGCCCCAGCCCACACTGCTTCCTCCTCCCCAGCCCTCCCACTTCCTCCTCCAACCCCAAAGCTGGCATCGAGGAGCATCCTTGGAGACCCAGGGTGGAGGGAGGATGGATGCCCCTTCGCGTGCATTTTGACGTATCACCAGGAGGGGGCTCAGTGTAGCAAGCGCGGTTGTCAACCACAGTGGGGAGAACTTGCAAAAGCGTGGTGAAGCTGGAGGCCATCTGTGAGTCCCTTCCTGACTTTGCAGACGGCTTGGACAAGTGCTAGCCTGTCTCATCAGTCCTGCCGGTTTCAGGGTCCCCGGGGGACATCCTTCAGGTGCTCTCAGTGAGAAACGATCAGGTGACTCGGCACACCCTGGAGGGGACTGGGCAAGACCCTTTCAGAGGAAAACGAGGCAGAGACCCAGAACAGCTAACCCATTTAGCCTGGTCACAGTCCTCAGCAGGGCTGGGAGGGGGGCCCTGGTGTCCTGGTTTCCAGCCTACTGTCCCGTCCGCACCCTGTTCCTCCTAGCCTGGGTTAAGGCATTCGCTCCAGAGTTCAAGCTTTCTTTCAACTACAACATGAGAAGGGAGGGGAGCCTGGCTGAGGAGCCTGGAGGGGAATGAGCTGGGGTCCGGCCTTGAGGAAGTCTCATCGAAATTACGTGGGCCATGCAGAGAACACGGGGCAGCTGGGCACGTGCTTCTTGAAGGACAGAGGGAAGTTAAGTGGATTTGTCCAGCTTGAGAGGCCTACCTCTGATAGTCTCCTTTTCCCTGAGGGACACTGAGGGAACTGAGCTGTGCGAGTATTTACGGAGGCACGGAGGGTGTGAAGGATGATAAAGTGAGACCACATTTTGACAGCAATGCTGCCCCCAACAGAATGGTGAAGGGCTGACCAGGGAGTTTCTAGGGTGAGTGGAGACCCCCCCAGGGGTGGTTGGGGTCATTCCTCAGAGGTGGCCACGCATCTTCCCGAGTGGATAAAGTCAGTGCTGCGGCTAAAGGCCCGGTTTGGAAAGCCAAGGCCCAGCATGGGTTTGTCTGTGGAGGTGTCGGGTTTCCTCTGAAAGTCTGGTTGTAGAGATTTCTTTAGAAGTTATATTTGTGATGATCTCATCGTGGGAAACGAGGAAAGAAGAGATGCCAAATATGTTATTGTGCTGAAAATCCTGTTTTAAGAAAACAATCGCAAGATTGTATTCATTAACAACTGCTAACCACAAAAGTGGAAAAAGCAGTTAGGCCAATAAGAAATCATCCCCACATCTGATGAAGTTGAGTGTCCTTGGGGACTGGGCCAGGGGGAGAGAGCCCACTTCTGGTGGCAGAAGCTGGGTGGGAGGGACGCTGTCTGAGGGCTGACTGGGGACACTGCAGCTCATACAGCCTGCTTGCCTCGGACTGGGCTTTTCCCCAGGATCAGTGACCTGAGTGGCCACCCAGCCACAGCCGAGGCATGGTCCAAGAGGGGCCACTTCCATCACATAACACGTATCTCCAGATGAGAGGGAGAAGCCAGCAAGAGAAAGGGGCTGGGTTTGACTGCCGTCCTGCCTCAGAAATGAGGGATTGGCATGAAAAGCCGGCAGATGGGGGCGCCTGGGTGGCTCAGTCGGTTGAGCAACCAACTCTTGGCTCGGGCTCAGGTCATGCCCTTGCAGTTCGTGAGTTTGAGCCGCACGTCACATGGGGGCTCTGTGCTGACAGCGCAGAACCTGCTTGGGACTCTCTCTCTCCCTCTCTCTCTCTGCCCCTCCCCTGCTCTCTCTCTCTCTTTCTCTCTCAAAAACAAAGACAAACAAACAAAAAACCTGCAGAAGAAAAAAAAAAAAAAAACAACAAACACAACTCCCAAATGTTACGGAAAACGTCTCCTGGCACCACAGTGCCCTTTTACTCTCGTTGCTTTGTTTCTTAACTCCATTCCAGCCCTGCCGTTCAGAGAACCTCCCCGACCCTCCAGCAGCAGGACAGGCTCCAAGATGGTTTCCTGGTAATGGGAGCGCTGTAAGCCTGGGATGGAGAAGGAAGAGGAGAGGGGGAGGAGGCTGAATGGCTCCACCAGGGTTAGGGGAGGAGGACAAACACTGGAGATGGTGATCAGGAAAGAAGAGGGGACCGCGGGTCAGATGGGGGCACAAGCTGCTTACACAAGCTTGGTTAGAAGATGTGCTGTTATCTTGCGGTGTGTATGTTGGATGGGGGGGGGGGCGGATAATCTTGAAGGATCAGTTCCATGCTTTTTGCAGGCTGCTCCTGTTATTTTGCCGGCCAGATGCTTCCAGCTGGAAGTATTTGGATCTAGACACCTGAAATCTACTCCAACACTCAAGAGCCAGGAATAAGAGAGCAGAAAGCAGGAGAGCTGTGACCATCTTCAACCCGATACTGGATCCAGTCATTTAGGGGAAACCTGGTTGCCTTAGACAGTCTGGGCTGGCTGGCTGGCTGGCTGGCTCCAGATGGCAGCCCTTTCAGCCCTAAATGAGTGGGTGGGGCTGGGTAGGGTGGTAGCCTTTGCCAAAACATCAGGGACGTGAGGCCTGAAAATGCAAACAATTCTGGAGGTAATGTGCAGCCTGAGCAGGGGGAGGCCAAGGCCAAGATACTGGTAAGCTTCACAGAGAACTTTGAAAAAATGCCCCAATGGGGCCCTCAGTCCCCAGCATTGCCTAGACTGGATTTTTCTTTCTTATGGAAATGAATAGTTCTGGGTATTGTTCTTAGGTGAGGCGTGCCAATGTCCCTGAGCTGCTTTCTGAAAGATGGGCTGCTAGGCTGCTCCAAGGAGCCAAAAAGCCCCTACCTTAATTAATGCTGGGTTAAGGAATCCAGTTTGCTTGATTTAAAAGTGGATTGAAATAGACGAGGAAAATTCTTGTCCCTTTGTACGTTAAAGGAGGCAAAAGGAAGTTGTCTCTGAATTTTACCAGCAGCTCAGAATTTCTGTTCTGAGGAAAGTAAGAAGAGGGTCAGATCACCCCATCCCTTCACCAGAATGATGGTCCTTACAGAAAGCCTGGGGAGGACAGGACTGTTGAGGGTCACCATTCATCGCTCTCGTCAATCCTGAATGAGCAATGGGGGCAGGCCAAAGGCTGGAGGCAATCCAGCCTGGGGTGACAGCTCCACAATGCCTTCAGGAACCAGACTTTTTCTGGCTTTCTCCTCAGCCACCCTTAGCTCTTGTCCTCATAGTTGCAAGATGGCTGCTTTACAAATGGTTTTGTGTCTGCACTTTAGGCACAAAGAAAAAGAAGAACACAAGGCAAAAGGCAGACGCACATGCCAGCTGAGCTTGCTCCTTTTTATTATTTTTTAAAATACTTAATTGTTGGGGGCGCCTGTGTGGCTCAGTCGGTTCGGCATCCCAGTCTTGATTTAGGCTCATGTCATGATCTCATGGTTCATGGGTTTGAGCCCTACGTCGGGCTGTGTGCTGATAGTGCAGAATGTACTTGGGATTCTCTCTCCCTCTCTCTCTCTGCCCCTCCCCTACTCATGGGCGCGCGCACTATCTCTAATAAATAAACATTAAAAAAATTAATTGTAGGGCACCTGGGTGGTTCAGTCGAGTCAGTTAAGTGTTCAACTCTTGATTTAGGCTTAGGTCATGACCTCACGGTTCATGAGAGGGAGCCCTGAGTCAGGCTCTGTGTTGACGGTGAAGAGCCCTGCTTGGGCTTCTCTTTCTCCTCTCTCTCTCTCTCTCTCTCTCTCTCTCTCTCTCTCTCTGCTTCTCCCCTGTGCACATGCGTGCTCTCTCTCTCAAAATAAACTTAAAATATATATATTTAATTGTGGTAAAATATACAGGAGAGAAAACTTATCATCTTAACCATTTCTAAGTGCACAGTTCAGTAGTGTAATGTACATTCACATTATTGTGCAACTAATCTCCAGAACTCTTTTCATCTTGTAAAACTGAAACTCTGTATTCACTAAACAGTAACTCCCCATCCCCTCCTCCCCCAGCTCTTGGCAGCCACCCTTCTACTCTCTGTCTCTATGAATTTGACTACATTGGGTGGGTATTTCATGTAAGTGGAATCATACAGTATTTGTCTTTTTTGTTTATTTATTTTTGAAAGAGAGAGAACACAAACAGTGGAGGGGCAGAGAGAGAGAGAGAGAGAGAGAGAGAGGGAGAGAGAGAGAGAGAGAGAGAGAGAGAGAGAGAGAGAGAGAGAATCCAAAGCAGGTTCCAGGCTCTGAGCTGTCAGCACAGAGCCCAAAGGGGGGCTTGAACCACAAACTGTGAGATGTTTACCTGAGCCAAAGTCTGAAGCTTAGCTGACGGAGCCACCCCGGTGCCCCTGTCTTCTTGTGACTGGCTTAGTTGGCTTAGTATAATGCCCTCAAGGTTCATCCACATTGTGGTGTGTATCAGAATTTCCTTCCTTGCCAAGGCTGAATAATTTTCCATTATACATATTGCCACATTTTATTTATCCACTCATTTATTCATTTATCCACTCAAACAACTTGAGTTGTTTCTACTTTCTGGTTATTGTGAATAATGCTGCTATGGTTATACAAATATCTCTTCGAGACCTTGCTTTCAATTCTTTTGGGTTTATACCCAGAAGTGAGATTGTTGGATCCCACAGTGATTCTATTTTTAGTTTCTTGAGGAACCACCATGCTGTTTTCCATAGTAGAAGCCTGTTCCTTTAACAAGTTTTTCCCCAAGCCCCAACCAGTGAGTTTCACTTCCATCTCATTGGCCGCAATGGGTCACGTGGCTACTCCTAGCTGCAAGGGAGTCTGGGAAATGATGTATTTTTGAGTAGGCATAGAATAAACATTCTCTCTGCACTGAGGAGATTGCTGTACACTGGGATGGTCACTCTGGCTGTTTGTGTCAAGGCCAGGTGTCTGAGTCTCAGCTGAGCCTGTCCTGCAGACACTCTGTCTATTCCCTGCCCTAGCTGTTTACCCTTTCAGGGGGATCAGCATCCTCTCAAGCCACTGCTTCCAGTAATGAGAGGCAATACTCATTTCCTTCCCATTTGACCTGAACTCTCAAACAATTAAGGTAAAAGTCTCCCCCCTGTTCCATGCCAATATAAATTGCCCTGTGCTATTCCTTCACTGTCCATCATGGCTGAGTCATATGTCTGCAAATTATGAGTTCTCTGGGACAGGACCTGTGTCGCCCCTGCAGGGCACAAGGCACAGGGTTGAATCTTGGTAGAGGGAAGGAGAGTACCTTCTAGATTCGTTCAAATGCCACCTCCAGGGTCCTGCTGCAGGGATCCTGGCTCTCAGCCTAGGGACAACACCTGTTCCTTGGATGTTTCTCCCCAAATTGTGGGGCTTGGTGGGGGCTGCTCATCCTGATATCTACGAGGCCAGGCCCAGGCTGGACATGCCCTGACAGGGCAGGGGGAGCAGCATGGGTTGGCGGGGAGGCTGATGACCTCCAAGGACCCTGGACCAGATGGCCAGGTCTTGAATGCCTGCTCTCTGCCGGCATTCCTAGAAGCAGTTACACAGACACACTGGCTATCAAGTTTATATTAAGAAACACAAGTGCACATAGACTCCAATACAGAATTGCTCACAAACACACATATCTATGCACCACTGACACACACACACAGACACACACACACACAGAATTAAGTTTGCATTCAGCACTTAAACTTAAGGAGACAAATCCTGTTTTTCCACTTAACAGTCTTATCCTCTAGTAAGTTATTAATCTGTTTGTGTCTTAATTTCTTTATTTGTAACAATGACGATAATAATGGCGGTATGCACCTCACTGAGTCGTGAAGAGTAAATGAGATAAAATGGTAAATGAACTTAAAACACTGGCTGACACACAGAGACACGTATGTATTCATTTATATTTCCTGAGCCCTTTCCCCTTTTGCTGCTGCCACTTGATGGTGGGCCTGGCGAAAGCACAAGTTTAGAGTCCTTTCATCCAGCCTCAGGTTTCTCATCTGTAAAACGGGGATGATATTATCTACCCCTGGTGGGGCTGCTGTGAGGATCTAAAGAGGCCCAGCAAGGAAAGCTAGTAGACTAGACTCTGGCCCAAAGAAACCTGGCTACACTGTAGGTGTTACCGTCTGTAACTGATGAAGAACAGGTCAGAGAACAGGTGCAGGGACAGGATGCGCCAAGGCAAGGGCCTGACCCCCCTCCCCCCCCCCAATCTCCTCCCACGCTGGAGCTGGGTCCTGTAAGGACAGAGCCCAGGCAAAGTGTTGGGGGTGGGGGTGTCAGAGCTGCTCCCCCTGTTGGAGCCTGGCCTGGGGCTGGGGGCAGGGCTGGTCGGGTGGCTGTGGGTGGGAGGGAGGAAAAGAGGAAAACCAGCCCAGTGGAAATTACCCTGCGGTTGGCTCAGGCGCCCACGACACTGTATTTATAGAGAGCTCCCTGCAGCTCTTAATTCCTCGCAGTCGAGTTAACCCTTTCCAGGCCGCAGTACCAACCCGGGGCATAGGGAGAACACGGGGCTGGGGTCGGCCAGCGGGATCCGGGTTCTGGCTCTGCCGCCAGCAGTCTGGAGGGTGGGGGTAGTCAGCGGGCAGTCACCTGTCCCCTCTCGCAGAAAGTACACGTTGGATCTTGGGAGTGTGGGAACAGGGCGGGGGGATGGGCACGATCAAACCAGCGCCCCCTGGCCGGACTCCAGGGTAAGGACTGGGGTCTGGGGCGGGGTCCGGGCCGATGCCCTGCCCAGCGGGCGGGCTCAGGGCTCAGGCCTCTGCCGGCCCGCCGCCGCGGGGCCAATCCCGCCTCTGGGGCACACCCGGGCTGCCTTTCCGGGCCCGCGGCTTCCTCCAGCCCGCCCCGCCCCTCGGCCTCGCGGGGCCGCCCCCGACCCCGAGCTCCGGCCCGGCCTCGCGGCGGAGGATACTCGACAGCGCTCTGCCGCGTTCCCGCGTCCCCCCCCCCCCCCCGCACCCCGCGTCCCCGCGTCCCCGCGTCCCGAGAGCCGGCGCGGCGCGGTGAGTGCTTGCGTGGCGCGGGCCCGTGCGGGCGGGGGCGGCCTTTGTCTGCGGCCGAGCGGTGCGGGGCCGCCGAACCGCGTGCCGTGCCCTCCCTCGCCGGGCGCCCGCACCCGGCCATCTCCTCGGGTCCGCGGCGCAGCCCGGCTCTGGGCCCCCGACGCGCGGGGGCCGCCGGAATCCAACCCCGCCCCAACCTCGCCGCCGAGGGGGCTGGGGCACTGAGGGACCTGCCCTCACCCGGGAGGCCCTGGAGGAGGCTGGTGGGTGCTTGTGATTACCGGAGGCCCTGGGCGTGCAGGGGCGTGGGGACAGATCTGTCACTGTGTTGATTCTGGAAGGCTCAGGGAAGCCAGCCGGAGTTAGGAGGGAAGCGGGGTCTCCCGGGCCTGTAGAAAAAAACACCGAGTCCCATCCCCGAGGAGGGAGAGCTGCCGGGGAGGGGAGGGGTGGAGAAGGGAGCCCCACTCTGCTTGGCCCTGAAGGACCGAGTAGAGGACTTTCACGGGCAGCAGCGGGAGCAAGGGGGACAGATTCCGAGAACCGGTAGGGACAGCTGACCAGGGTGAAAGGTTGAATAGGTGTTGGGGTGGGAGGCGAACACGAGGGAGCAGGGATGGGGCGGGCAATTTGGGCTCGGGAAGTGTCCAGGAGATGGTGGGTGAGGTGGGGCGGAGAGGAGCTGGGGAACTCGGTGGCGGGAAGGTGGGGACCGGGGTGGGGACACACTAGAGGAGAGGGGGTTGAATCTCCCAAGGAGATTCCAAGGCCCTCGGTTGCTGTTTAGGGAGGGAGTTGGCAGGTTTGGTGGCCTAAGGCAGTGAACCGCCAGAAAAGGGGATTTATTTCTAAGCCAGACCTTCCCTAATGAGAAATGCGTGACAGATGACTCAGATATGGATGGATCTATCGCTGAGGGAAAGAAAACGTTAGGCAAAATAGTAAAGCAGAAAACATTGGGGGAAGAGGGAAAGGGTTTGTTTGACTTAATTGAGAAAAGCTATTTACCTTCAAATTGGATGTGGATAATTGTAATGAGTCAATTTCATCATTAAATTAAGGCCCCAGGTCCTTTTTTACACGCACGTCTTTAGAAGTTAGCTTCTGTATTAGAACGTAATGAAGCTGTACTGTCTTTAAGAGAGTTATTCATTTAGTTTGACTTCCTCTCATTCCCTCTGGCCTCCCAGAAATCCCTAGGAAATCTGATGCTGTGCAGCCTTCCTTGTAGTTTTGGGGGCTGAGGGAAATTAAAGTCTGAACTTGAAATTGTAGTTGAAACTTGTCTGATGGGTTGGGCCCATCTGAGTGGCAGGGAGGGGTGGAGGGCTCTGGGGCTGTAGGCTATGAGCGATGGCTCATATTTCCAGCTCATTTGGGGATGGGAATATTTTGGGGTGAGTATATTTCTCTGATATCTGGAGTTCTCAAGCTTTAGCACTAACACTTATGTTTAACTATCGAGCGCACGGAACCCTTTCTGTCTCATATTACATACATCATAGTCTGACATTAGGACACGTCTGGCATCAGTGAAATTTTTCTTCTTGACTTTGGGTCAGGGCTGTGAACGTGGGTTTTTGAGCTAAGGGGTTGTAGGGCAAGGGGACTTTTGAAGGAGTGAGCTTTGCACCAAGTGGCCTCAGCAATGCTTTTATTGGTCCCATGACTGATGTTTGGAGTTCTTCCTCTCTTCAGTGACATCAGTAGTGGTTTCTCCTGCTTGCCTTCAGTGAGCGTTCCAATTTACTCCAGACTCCTGTGCTGCAAGAACTCAGACCATTGGGGGGCTTGGCTTGTTAGAGGTGAGAAGCCTGTGTTAATGCAAGCCTGATGGTGGGCATGAGTGCTGGGATTTGGGGACCTGTTTTTCTGTCCTGTTCCTGGCCCTCTGCAGTCTGACCAGGTACCCAATGGAGGCAGGTTGGCTGAATGTTGGAGATGCTCCGATGCCTGACAGCCAGGTTGGGTGCTTGAATGTTTGTGGAAAGGACATTTATGGAAATGTTGTCCCTTCTGAGGAGGCTGTGTCCTTACTCTGGTGAGGGTGACTTCGAAGCCTTCCTGGGAGAATTCCTCCACCCTTCACCTGTAGTCTTGTCTTGTCTGGAGTTATAAATCTTCATTCTTTGGGGCAGGATTTGGCCTTGACAGTGAGGTGGGCAGTACCGTTTGGGGTCCGATTGTCAGGGTGATCATAGAGCTGTGATTCCACAGCACCCAAGGAGATTCTTAGACAGTGTTATAGAACAAGTCTCTGGCCTGCTGCTGGCTGGTTCTTGGTTGGACGTGTGGGGTTTTAAATGTGAAGAAAATGATCCAAATCCAAGCAGCCTCCAGGATTATGACCACATGGGACCTGAGGCTGTGGACCTGAGTCATGGGGTCAAGGGAGGGGGAAGAAGGGCAGGCAGGATGATGTCACTGCCCATGAGCTTATCCTCTGGGTGGAGGTGTCCACTTCTCATTGCTTTTTTCCACACCCCAGGCCAGGAGTGACAGGAAGGTTCACTAGCAAATGGGGAAGCATAGTCTGGGCTTAGGGCAAATAAGAGGGTGGGAACTGGTGGATGTGATCCTTGAGAAATTTCCTTTGGTCTCAAGCGGATCAAACATTTGGGAGAGGGCACATGTGCTTTTATGCAACCCTTGGCTGCCGCATCCTGGTTTTGCCACCCCTGCAGTATGAAGTTCCAGATAGGAACATGGAGTTTTCAGGTTTGGGGTGGGGGGAGGTTTGTTCTGGATGTTTAGTAGATATCATCTCATTGAATCACATCAGTCCTGTGGAGTAGGGTATCATTAGCTGTATTGTATACATGGGCAAGCCAAGGCCCAGAGAGGGGAAGTCACATGTCCAAGGACACACAGCTAGCAAATGCTGGAGCTGCAATGCTGTCTGTCCCTAGAACAGGTTCTTTCTGCCACTCTGGAGGCAGGGAAAGGCTTTACCCCTGCTTCTGGAGTCTGGCAAGACGTGCTAAAGGTCCCGACGGCAAGGCAGAGGGGACTCATTCGGGAGGCTGGGGAGAGAGCAGGCCTGACCTGGGTATCCTAGCCGGGGCCATTGCTGAGAGTGCTTGCTTCTCCAGAGGCCTAGTCCTCAGCACTCTCGTGCCTCCAGAGCCCTTCCTCCACTCTCCAGTTCTGACTCGTGTTCCCTGCCAGCTGCTCCCACTCTCCCTCTCATTCTCTTTGTGGTCCAGAGAACGGATGCCTCGTCCACGCCCCTAATTCCTTTGGGCATCTGACCTTCCTGAGGCATAGGGAGAGTATCAGAGGGAAACCCACTAGGAGTGGGGAATGAGAAGCATTTTTTATTGGGATCCCGGGAGTAGGAAGAAATACTATCTCTGGGCTCCCAGGTTGCCCTAAAGTCAACATGGCCTCCCAGGGACTGGGCCTTCCCTCAGGGGATACTGGAGTTTGTGCCCTGTACTGGGGGATATGGTAGCAGCAGGGGCAGTAGGGGCTGGAGCCCATGATGCTTGGTGCTGCGATCTTGTATTTGGGAGGAGGAAGGGGGAGAGAACCGCTAGGGATGAGCCACAGAGATGGGACCAGATTGTGAGTCTGCTGCTTTGGAGCTGGGGTGCAGGTGGGATTCTTGGTGGAAAGGGGGTCATAGAAGGAGTAATGGTCTCAGGGACCTGATGTATAATCCAACAGAGAGCTCCTGGCTGGGGAGCGGGGGTGATGCTCAGTGCGGGGGGTCCAGGAGGCCTTATCCTTATGCCTATGGCAATAATCGTGACAGCAATAACAATTATTACTGCTGTTTGTAGGTGCTGGGTGCTTTCCCAAGTCCTTTCTGTATATTGTCTTATTTTATTCTCATAGCAGCCCTTGTGGGGTAGGGATTGTGACTCCTGTTTTAGAGATGTGGAACCAAGTCTCAAAGAGGTTAAGTCATTTATACTTGATCATGTGTTTAGCAAAACTTTTGAGTCAGAATTTGAACCGGGAGCTGCCTGCTCCTAAGCCCAAACTGTATCCTGGGGCAGACAAGGTGGCCTCACGATTCCATTTAACAACACAAAAGGCCCAAACTGACTCAGGTTATCAGGAAAAGGGAAGGTCAACAGGGGGGCCATTCGCAGGCTGTCCTATAATCATCCTAGAAGGTAATTTATAATCTTTATTTTATAAATGAGCCTCAGAGAGGATGTCTTCTGAAAGTCTCATGACTAGGAAGTGGAGTCTGGATTTAAACCTGTATCTCTGACTCCAGAGGCATCTCCTTAAACACCAGGGCTCACTTCTTCCATGAAGTCTCTTCTGACTACAGCAGCCCAACCTGTGATCAAGCTTATAGCACGGGATGGTGGTGGGACCTTCCTTTGAGGACTGAGGAGATAAAGACCTGGAGAGACATGGGTTTGCCCTAGGGAGCCTAGCAAGTGAGTGATGGAACCTGGTCTAAAATCTATAGAAATCTTTGAAGTTGCTGTTTTCTTTTTGTTAATTGCAAAGGAATTACATGCTCATTGTCAAAGTTACAGAAGTATATCAAGAAGTGCACATAGACGCTTACCCTCATTCCCATGCCCCGGAGTTGGGTTCACTGTCACACTTCCAGACCCTTTTCCCACATACAAACATCCATCTCTTACTATCTATCTAAACACACACGCACTCCTTCATTTATTCAACAAGGCACTGAGCACTCATTATGTGCCGGGACTTTGCTAGAATTAAGGATACAATAGTCAATAGAGCAGATGCTGTTTCTTCTCAGGGAGGTTCTAGTATGACATGAGGAAAAGAAAGCTGTGCAGTGAGTAACAGGGATTTCCTTGGAGTGGCAGATCTCTGCCTGGCTTTTCTGCCAAGGTGACTCTCAGGATAGAGATGTTACCTATGTCATGCATGTTATAGGGCGTAGAAGAGGCCACTGTGGCGAGGGGCAGGTGGGAGGAGGTGAGGCTGGGGAGGTGAGCAAGGCCGGACCGGGTAGGGTTCTGTGGGCCATGGAGGAGCTGATTAAATATTGAACGTGTTGGCCTGATGCAATTTATGTTTTTATAGCAGTTATTCTGTTTGCTGTGCAGAGTCAAGACTGGAATATACAACTGGGTGGGGAGACGAGAGAGAAAGTAGAGGGACCAGTGAAAAAGCTTTTGTGGTCATCCAGGCAAGAGATGATGACGACTTGGCAGACCAGAGAGAACCGCACAGGTGGAGAGAAACAGGAGTGAAACTATCAGAAAAGTCAGCAGACTTTTTTTCTGCAAAGGGCCAGAAAGTAAATATTTTAGGCTTTGTGACTATTGCAACTACTCTGTTCTGCTGTTTGTAGTGCAAAAGCAGCCACAGACAATACGTAAATGAAATGTGGCTATGTTCCAATGAAACTTTATTTACAGACGCTGGAATTTGAATTTTGTGTGATTTCCGTGTCTCATGAGATATTCTTTTGATTTCCAACCACGTAAGAAAGTAAACCCTTTCTTAACTGGTGAGCTGACCAACCAGGCAGTGGGCTGGATCTGGTGCTCAGGCCATAGTTTGCCGACCCCTAAAATATATTTTGGGGTTAGGAATGGTTGTTCTTGGTGATGGATTGTCGAGGTGAGAGAAACTCAGGTTTCTGGCTTGAGCAGAGAGTGGAGAGTGGTGCCTTTCCCATGTGGGAAGAGCTGGGGAGGAACAGGTTTGAGGGGTACATCAACAGTTTGAAGAGGGACAGGTTAAAGGTGAGTCACTGGCACAGAGATGTTGAGGGGACAGTTGGAGCTCAGAGAGAGAGGTGTGGGCTTGGAGAAGAAAATCTGGAAGTTGCCAGCATATAAATGATATTTAAAGCCACGGGAGTGGATGAAGTCATCTAGGAAAAAATAGTAGAGAGATTTGAGGAGAAGGCCTAGGAGCCAACCCCAGGAGGTTCAGTGCTGGAGAAGGAAGGACCTGTACTGAAACATAGGTGATATTGACACAGAGAGAGACGACCATGGGACCATTTGTTAATATAGAAATGAGATCACACAGTTGACAGTATACCTTATTGACATGATATATGCCGTGGAATTATTTCCTTATCAGTACACATTCTTTTCAAAAGCTGTGTGCTATTCCCTTACGTAGATGCACCATAATTAATGTACCAGTTCCCCACTGTTTCCCATTTTTGCTGCTAGCTGGGCGTCTTTGAGACTGGAGCTAGTGGATCTGTAATCCAGTTCCTACAAACTGCAGCCCGTGGGCCAAATCTTCTGCTGCTTGTTTTGTATAGCCCACAGCTAAGAATGGTTTTTACATTTGTCATGGTTGAAAAAAAAAAAATCATGTGATTCATGAAAATTACATGCAATTCAAATCTGGGTGTCCATAAATAAAGTTCCGTTGGAACACAGCTCTGCTCATTCATATATACATTGTCTATGACTGTTTCCCTGTACAATGGCAGAGTTGAGTAGTTGTGACAGATATCAGATGGCCTGCAAAGCCTAAAATATTTACTATCTGGACCTTTACAGAGAGTCTTTTCCACTAGCTCCAGCAGAACAGCTCTGGGAAGTCTGATGGGGTGTGGTTTGGCTCATAGGCCTGTTCCAGAGCCAATCACTGAGGGTTCTCCAATGAGTCCGTTCTGGACACCCGCTGAGGCCCCACCCTGGGGGTCAGTCCCACCAGCACCACATGGACTAGGTTTCCTGCAGGACAGGGGAGCCTTGTTATTAGAAGGAGCCAGTGTAGAACAAGAGAGAAGCACTCTAGAATGAAGGATGCGGAGGAAAGTGACAAAGAGTATCAAGACTGACTACTGAAGGCAGAGAAGGTCTGCTCAGTATCTATTTTGTTTCTTTGTCAAAGAAGGAAGTTGCAGAAGCTGTGAAGAAGGTGTTCAGGCCAGGTGGGGAGGTGATAATCTGCTTCACATGGATTTATCTTCTGGCCCCTGTGATTGTCCGACCTGGTGCTGAGTGAACTTGGAGATAAGGTAGCTGAGTAGCTGTCCGGGAGATTTCAGGACAACTGGAGTA
Organism: Puma concolor; assembly: GCF_028749965.1. Taxonomy (NCBI): domain Eukaryota; kingdom Metazoa; phylum Chordata; class Mammalia; order Carnivora; family Felidae; genus Puma; species Puma concolor. Next base: position 116,900,537 of record NC_141672.1, read on the forward strand.
GACAGAGGGGGTGGGGGTCATAGCCTTCTACGGTTTCCCACAGCGTACAGAATCAATCCTTAACCACCCCCCGACCACCTCCCCTGCCCCATCTCCTGGCAGCCATTCCTCAGAGCCCCTGTCTTCTCAGAGGGTGCTGTGGGGGCCCACTCTTTGCTCAAGCTGCCAGACTGCTGAAATGTCTCCTCCTCGGAACCTCCCCACCCCTCCAGGGAACTGCTGGACCCTCCACCCCCATAGTACTTCTTCATGTTTGTTGCATGAATGGAGAAGTGAATGCCAGGACGCCTGAGATGAGCAGATGGCCAGTTTTAGGGGAGAGAAGGCCAATTATGGGAACAACAGATTGGTGATCGTGTCCTTCACCCCTGACAAAATCCTGGAACCAGTCATTAATCGAGCACTTGAAGAGGAGTACATCTTCTTCAAATGAGCCTTTTTTTTTTTTTTTCCTGGTTCTCCGCATTTGACCGGTCCTTTGCCAGAAGTAGTGACACCTTGCGGATAGGACATGTGATGGGCAGCTGGGTAGGAAGACTCCTAATCTCAGAGCCCTGAATAGCGGATGGACGTTGATCCAGGGACAGAACCTAGTGCTGCGGGGTCTTCCTGTTCCTGTCCTCTTCCTGAGGACCTTGATGACACGAGGAAAAAAGCACGGAGAAGAGAGCAATTTTGGGGGGGGGGGGTGACGTTCATTTTTCTTGTTCTCATCCACCAAAAAATTATCGATTGCTTTCTGCGTACCAGGAACTGTCAAAACAGTACTTGAAAAGATCACGATGGTTACACAACACTGTGACTGTATTTCACACCACCGAACTGTACATTCAAAATGGTCAGACTGGTAAACCTCACGTTCCTTACATTTTGCCACAATTTGAAAGAGAAGATCGTGGCAGTTGGAGTGATGGACTCAGCTTAGCTGGCTGAAAGGTAACGGGAACCCGAATGAAACATCCCATAAAGTTCCACCCCTTCCCCAAGTCCGTCAGAAGAGGATGGCAGAGATGAGAATCAGCAGCAATGTGACTAAATGGCTTCCGGTCATTGGCCACAACTTGGCCTCTGTTATTTTGGGTCATCTTGGTGAATAATATTGCATGGCTGCCCAGTGTGAGCTCGTCAAGGGAGAAGAAGATCTAAAACTTGCAGGGAGGAGGCAGACTTGTTCTACAAGGTCAAAGGAGGACTGTATGGGAGACAGATTTGGGCTCAGGATAGGGCAGAGCTTTCTACCAGTGACAGCTGCCCCCAAACCAGCGGACTTCTTTGGGAGGTAGTGGGTGCCCATCACTGGAGGGGGCAAATGGGTCATGAGGGTGGCCAGAGAGAGGTTCCCTGTTCTGATACCTGACCATTAACTTCTGCAGTTTCTCCAGAATTTGTTGGGGGACCTGTTCTCTTTCCAAAATCTTCTTCAACGATCCCAACTTTGGCTCCCATCCCTATGAGCGCGTGGGTATCTCCCTGTCCTGTTCTGAGTTCCAGCTCTGTGTGTCCAGGAGTCCATGTGACATTTGGCACGGATGACCTGTAGCTCAAGCCCAGTGGGAAGCTTCCTCTTAAACATGCTTCATTTCCAGGTCTCCCCATCTTACGATGGGTACGCACATGTGCCCATTTGTTCAAGCCTTCAGGATGTCCTTGCCTCTTTCAGCCCCTCCTTCCCATACAAACAATCCCCAAGCCAGGTCACATCTACCCTTGAAATATCTCCTGAGCTGGGCCCAGGCATCATTAAGTGACTGAAATGACACAGTGTCCAGTTCGTATTTTGAAACACCTATTTTAGACGTGGTTTCCTTTTGCTGCTCTGAGCAGTGGCAATTTTCATGGGGTGGGAAGAGCTGGGAGAGAAGGATGGAAAGGAGGGGAGGGATGGCTCCTTAAATTAGTCACTTCAGATGCTGTTAAGAAAGACCCAAAATAACAGTGACGCTAGAGTAGATGCTTATTCTCACCCATGTGACAGTCCGGGTATGTCCAGGGCTGATACTGCAGCCCCTCAGGGGGCCTTGCGTCTTGCTGTTCTGAAGCCTCCAGAGCGTTGCCTTTGGCAGCGTGGCCTCAGATGGCCACCCCAGCTGTTTCAGCTAGTGGGAAAGGGGAGGAGAAAAGAGAGGGTATGCGCCCCCTGTTTAAGGGTATGACCCAGACGTTGCACACATCAGTTCCTCTCTTACCCTGTTAGCCGGAAGATGGTCACACGGACACACGTTTCCCCTGCAAGGCAGGCTGGGCTCTGTAGTCTTTAGCTGAGTGGCCATGTGCCTAATTCAAAATTCTACAGAGAAGGAGAGTGGTATAGGGGGAAACTGGTGGTTTCCACTGCAGTCATTTTGTACATTTCAATGTGACCTGCGTGGTAGTTAACTAAACTGGCTATACCTCAAGGATACGGTACATGCAAGTTTAACGTACTGATCAAGTTCCACGAGGGTCCAGCAAAGCATTTGTCGTACTTTGTTTTTAAGGTTATTTATTCCTTTTAAGAGAGAGAGAGAAGAGAGAGGGTATGCATGTGGTAAGGGGCATAGAGAGAGGGAGAGAGAATCCCAAGCAGGCTCTGTGCTGTCCTCGCAGAGCCCGACATGGGGCTCAATCCCACGAACCGCGAGATCATGACCTGAGCTGAAGTCAAGAATTGGATGCTCTGCCAACTGAGCCCCCCAGGCGGTGCCAGCAAAGCATCTCTTTTATACATAGGAATACTGAATTTAGACAAGGGAAGTCATCTGTTAAAAACTGCACAGCAGTGTCAGAGCTGAGAGCAGAACGCCGAACTTGGAACCCATTTCCTACTATTTCAAAGGGATCTGGGCACATAGGCAGTGCCAGGAGGACAGGTCACTTGGGGCTGGGGAGGAGCTACCCTTCCCAGCCTGTCTACCTGCGGGGCTGCTCGTCATTTTTCAGGACTCACCTTTAGGGTTATTATGTCTCTGAGGTGCTTCCAAGTAGTTCTTACAGTGTCTTAAATAATATACTATATTGAAGTGCAGTGATTTACATGCACTTCCCTATTGGAATGCAGGCTCCTTGAGGACAGACACAGCTTAGTCATCTCTCTGTCCCCAGATCTGGTAGGCCTGCCTACCAGGTACTCAGTGAGTGGTTAAATGCACTACTGAATATACAAATGAATGTATATTCAAGGAGTCCTTCAAATGCAGACAATAAAAACTTAGCTGAAAGTAGCTTGAGTGAAAAAAAAAAAAAAAAAAAGAATGACTCAAGTATCTGGGCAGTCTAGGTGTGCTTCAGGCATAGCTTGATCCAGGTGCTAAACTGCTGTTTTCAGACGCTCTGCCTCTGTGCTATGCTGGTTAGCACAGATTGACACTAGTTATGCGGTTTGACTCTTCTTGCCCTCTTGGTGGGAAGCATTGTCCAAGTGGCCCCTGCAGAGATTGGGAGGAGGCAGGGGGTTAAGAGAGTATGGGGTGGTCATAGTGGGGGCAAGGAGTTCCTCTTGAGCATCCCTAGGTTCGGGGTATCTTGTTTTTGGTTTTGGCTTAATGGGGACATATCTTGGGTCCTCTCTTGGGAGATTCCCTGTGGCCACACCTCTGCTGGGGTTGGATGAACTTGCTGTACTGTCAGGCCAAGGGTGGGCTGGTCCCCTCAGTCCTGCTTCTCCGGGAAAGCCAAGGCACTCTGTGTTCTTTCCTGGCAGGGCTCCTTGGAGTTCCCACACTGGGCTGAGACTGGGATCAAGGAAGAGGAGGAGGGAGGGCTGGCTGGTGACTCATGGGGAGGGGTGGCGCATGCTGACTCCAGGGCCCGTCCTGCCAGGGGATGAGAATTCCCCTTTGTAGAGAAGGTGGGCAGGGCTGTGCAAATGCAGCATGCGATCTGTGCGTCTCCATGAGGCTCTGATACAGGGGCAGCCGTCTCTCCCAATGGGCGGTGATTGGCTTTCTGTTCCCAGGCCAAGCCCCCATTCCCTGTGTGGCACCTTGTCTCAGAGATGCATTTCTCCCTCAGGCCCTCAGCCCCTAGGGGCCCAGCTGTTGGGGTAGGAGGCTCTTGGTGCTGTGGAATTCTCAGGTCATCTTGGTTTTAGACTGTCGTCAGGCTTTTCCCGAGGGTAAACCATGAGGGTGGGAACTTCCCTGGGCTCAGAATCTAGGCAGGTAATCAAGGTGGGCAAGCCCAATGCCCACCCCTGGAAAGCCTCTCATTCTCCCTCTGGAGTGAAGGACAGCTTGGCCCTTGGAGAGCTCTGATAGGTCTGATTAGGAAAGAGGTGCTCCCTGACCTCCCCTACCCAGGAATGGCAGGCATTCCCAAGAGACCCTGGCTTAATGTCTGGAGACTTCATAAGAAAGGTGTTGAGTGCCAGGCAGAGCAAAGTGGCTTTATTTCAGTGGTAAGTGGGGAGCCATGAAAGGTTCTTGAGCATGGGCAAGGATGTGAGCAGATTCCTGTCTTAGGTCCTGAGAGCAGACGTCGTAGACAATGAGGTTGGTGGGGGCAGAGCAGAGATAGCAGGGCCAGTGAGGAAGGGCACAGGTGGGTCAGAGGAGTGCTGACCCCATGAGTCAGGGTGGGAGTGGCAGGCATAAACAGAGAGGGAGCTGGCCTGGGAAGAACAGATAGGCCTTGGTTTTGTCTGGGGGTAAAAGAGAGGAAGGGAGCCTTGGCATCTGGAAGCTTCTTAATCCTTAGTCCCTGGTTCTTCCTTGGGGGTGGGGGTGGGGAGCAGTGCGGGAGGCCGCTGCCTGCTAGCTTTTCCTGTGGCCAGTGGTTGCCCTTGTCAGCAGGATGTGGTGCCCGCCAAGGGTGCCTTTATGAATGAGCGAGAAGGCTGCTGACTCAGCAGGCGGCGAGGCTTTGAGGCTGCCAGGTTTGGACCGGAAGTGTCTGGGAAGGAAGTGGCTGCTCAGGGCTTCCCCGCTGTGGACAGCTGGGGTGGGGGGGGGGGGGGCAGGATGCACCCGGTTTGGCTGAGGGACTCCCTCAGCCCAGCTGCCTGGTGTGTGTTGGGGGGGAAGGGTGGGGGGGGGAGGTGCTTGGCTGGGACTGGAAGGCCTGAGGCCAGGTCCCTTGTGACCGCATGATGCTGACAGCTGTGGGTGAGATTTGCTCCTTGGGAGAGGCAGAAAGGTGTGGCAGGAGGCTGGGCACCCGGACCCTCCTCATCTGTGCTCACTGGCAAATTATATCACACTAACAAAGTCCCCTCACTTGTATGGGCTTTATTTATTTATTTTTTTCTCTTGCAAAATGGGACCGAGTCAACTCCCCCCTCTCCCTGGGTGGTCGTGAGAATGTGAAATCGTTTGTGTTCCTGTTGAACAGTGTTGGATAGACCGAATCCACACTCGTTATGTGGCTCCATAGGACGTGGCATGAACAATCAGGCAGCAGCTATGGGACAGGGTAGAGGTGGGTACGGCCTGCCCAAGTCAGACACCGTGGGGGGCAGCCAGGATTGGGAGCACGGCTGGGCCCAGGGAGGTCTGGGCGTCTCTGGCTCAGGACTCACCTGTGACCACACACATACCTCGCACTCAGTCCTGACTTCAGCCTCTGGGGTCCACCCCAGGCCTGGCCTCTTCCATTTCCGATTGGTCTCAGTAACTCAGTAAAGAGCGCCAAACTAGCAAATATGCTCTCTCTTGGGCCCCCTGTGCTTACACCAGCTGCCTCCTAGAACTCTCCCCTGAAGTTTCTGCACAAACATTGCTAACTTCACACACCATACAGCGGATGCCTCCATGTTCTGTCTCAGCGACCGTCTCGCCTGCTCACCGGGCTCAAAACTGTGGCCGCTCTGACGGCTCCCTTCCGGCTCCCTTCCTCTCTCCCCACGTCCTCCACTGCTGTTGTTTTCACCCAGACCTGCTTTATCTCTTCTCATTTATCCTGTACATGCTATCAGCGTCATTTTTATGGAGCACAGCTCTGACCATATCCTTTCTCCTGTTCCAGAACCTTCCGTGGCTCCCAGTTGCCTTCAGGATAAATTTCAGAACTTTCAGCTTATCTCTATGTCTGGCTCCAGCCTCAGCCCTTACTCTCCCCACCAGCTGTTGTCTAGAGCCAAACTGAGCCAAACTGATTTGTGCACATTCTTGCCCTGGGCCGGCCAGCCTTGCCTCTACTTGCCACCTTGCCTGTCTTCCTGATAGTTCATACCAACATCTTAGTTCTGAAACGGTGGGTCCCAGCTGCCCCCATGTACCCTGGTCTAGCCTCCCCAGTGACTCAGTGAGTGCCCTCTTGCCAGCATCTCTCAAAAAATCCCTCAAGTGGGGAGCCTTGTAGGGTGTGGAGGGAGGACCTGCCAATGGGCAATCGAAGCCTTCCAGGAGCTTCCAGGTCCAGGGGGCGTGAGGTGAGGGAGGGCCTGGGGGAGGACCGTTGGTTGGAGACAAAGACCTCACTTCCTCTTCCTCGCAGGCAGGGGCAGCCTTCCACTACGGAGAGCCCAGCTGTCAGCTGCCTCTCAGGAAGATGCTGTGTCGCTGGGCCAGCGCGGGTGTGGGTGTGCGTGTGCGTTTGGCCACAGCCCTGGCAGTGCTGTGGGTCTGCGTCACAGGTGAGGGGAGCAGAGTGGGGACCGGATGGGGGGAGGGTGCCCACACCCACCAGGGCTTCTTCTAAGCCTCTGTCTAGCAGGGATGGGGAGGGTTTTGGCGAACGTCCTCCCAATCTCCCCTGTGCCCTGGCCACACGCCTTTCCATCCCTGGGATTCAATGGGCAACTTACTTTGCATTTGTTGGCCTGTCTCCTTTTCTGTAAACCGGTGATGTGAGCACTAACGTGTTTCTTGAGCACGCAGTGTGTGTTTGTTCCCTCCTGAGGGCCTTTGCATGTACTGTTCCCTCTGGCTGGAATTTTCTGTCCCCAGACATTTGCACGACTTGATCCTTTATTTTGTTCAGGTCTTTGCTCCTATGTCACCTCCTCTGCAAAGCTTTCTTGGCTACCTTGTGTGAAATAGCACATCATCTCTCCCTGTCCTCAACTGCGGCATGCTTCTTCCCAGCCTTTTCCTCCACCTGACATGTTATAGGTTTACCTGCTTATTGCCTGCTCTGCTCAAAGAGCAAAGTCTATCCCCAGGGCCGGGATTGGTGCAGCCACACGGTAGGTGCTCAGTCACCACGTTGAATAAATGATGTAAATCTTCCCACACGGCTCTTGGCACAGAGTCAGCATTCAACAATGGCATTACTTTTAATAACCACATCCTCAGATTTGAAATCCTTAGCCTCTGGCACAGGGAGAGACTGCCTCCTTCCGCCATAGGGGAAGACAAAGCTGAGTGTCTCGTGCCACCTGCTGGTCATAAAGAGGAAACAACTCTGTGGTCCCGGCTGCTCTGATTTCTTTAGAGAAAGAGCTTTATCTGGGTGATTCCTCAGGTTTCATCCCCAAATGCCCCTTCCACGGGACACCAGTTGGAGAGCTGGCCTGGGGCTGGGATTGCAGCAAGAGATCCAGGGCCAGGTTAAGACCTTGAGAGGTCTCTACACACTACAAAGATTATGATCCCCTCGCCCTGTGTATAATTCGCAATAAAAATACTAACCGTAAAGTGTTATTTTTCTAAATGCAAGAAACCTTTAATGGGTGCTATATCCCAGTCAGCCTTGGGGCATGACTCCTTGATCCTCACACTTTTTGAGCGTGCCTGCTTCGCTGGTGTCCGTCTTACAAGGACCACTGAAATAGTCCGTTCTCGACAGAGGAGCCAGAGTGAGTTGTAAGCATTATTATAGCCAGATTATGCTGATTAACACCTTCCCTGCCACCCCGTGACTTCCCATTACATGTAGCAAACCTAAATTCTTTACTGGTCTTACAAAGCTCTCCCATCCAGACTCTCCTGCCACACCGGACAGCTACCTGATATTTTCACATAGGGAGCTGAATCTTGCCTCAGAGCCTCCGTACCCACTGTTCTGTCTGGCTGGAACACACTTACAATAGCTCTTTTTTTTTTTTTTTTAAATGTTCATGTATTTATTTTTGAGAGAGAGGGAGAGAGAGAGAGGTCATGCGCAGGGGAAGGACAGAGAGAGAGGGAAACAGAAGATCCCAAGCAGGCTCCACACTGTGAGCCCAGAGCCAGACTTGGGGCTTGAACCCACGAACCGTGAGATCATGACCTGAGCCGACTTCAAGGGTCGGATGCCCAATTGACCGAGTCACCCAGGCGCCCTGACACTAGCTTTTTGTATATCAAGCTCTTTTTCATTCCCTTTAAATCTCAACTTAATATCCTTTTAGTGAGAATGTGACTCACCACCACCTCGAAAGGTATGGGCATTCTTTCTTTCCAGTATAAAAGCTAATCATGTTTTTTTAGGAAAAAAAAAAAACAATGAAAAAGTACTTGTTATCCTTTCTCATCCAGAGAAAACCACTACTTAAAAATTTTTCTTGGGGCGCCTGGGTGGCGCAGTCGGTTAAGCGTCCGACTTCAGCCAGGTCACGATCTCACGGTCCGTGAGTTCGAGCCCCGCGTCAGGCTCTGGGCTGATGGCTCAGAGCTTGGAGCCTGTTTCTGATTCTGTGTCTCCCTCTCTCTCTGCCCCTCCCCCGTTCATGCTCTGTCTCTCTCTGTCCCAAATAAATAAAACGTTGAAAAAAAAAATTTAAAAATTTTTCTTTACATTTATTTTTGAGAGACAGAGAGAGACAAAGCACAAGTGGGGGAGGGGCGGAGAGAGAAGGAGACTCAGAATCTGAAGCAGGCTCCAGGCTCCAAGCTGTCAGCACGGAGCCCAAGGCAGGGCTCGAACCCACAAACCTCGAGATCATGACCTGAGCTGAAGTCAGACACTCAACCGACTGAGCCACCCAGGTGCCCGAGAGAAAACCACTATTAACATTTGATATACACTCTCCTTTCTGATTAATAAAGATAATATATACTTATGAGAAAATGCGGCTAGCTCAGACAGGTATAAAGTACCTGTCAAATTTTTGAAAAGCTACCACCTCTAATCCTTCGGGGTATGGATGAGCCAACAAGGAGCGCAACAAGGACCTGCGGCTTTCCTACTCCTAATCCCAGGCTAATGAGAACTTGTCTTAGTTTGACCCTCTCTCCCATTAAAAGGTAAGCTCTGTAAGGGTGTGACCTTGGTCTTCTTCTCTGTTGCATTTCTAACCCTTATGTTTGACAAATAGTAGGTGCTTACTATATAGTCTTGCTGACTGAATGGGGACCACAGATAATAAAGTTACTTTGGGTCTCAGGCCTTAAAGGAGGGTTGGACCGGCCTGGGGTTAACATGGAAGCTGCAGGAGAGCTAGGGAGGCTCCCAGTGTCCACACCTTTCCTCACTGCCCCCAGGCGCACTGGAGGTCCAGGTCCCCGAAGACCCCGTGGTGGCCCTGGTGGGCACCGATGCCACCCTGCGCTGCTCCTTCTCACCCGAGCCCGGCTTCAGCCTGGCGCAGCTCAACCTCATCTGGCAGCTGACGGACACCAAACAGCTGGTGCACAGCTTCTCCGAGGGCCGGGACCAGGGCAGCGCCTATGCCAACCGCACCGCGCTCTTCCCCGACCTGCTGGCGCAGGGCAACGCGTCCCTGAGGCTGCAGCGAGTGCGGGTAGCTGATGAGGGCAGCTTCACCTGCTTTGTGAGCATCCGGGACTTCGGCAGCGCTGCAGTCAGCCTGCAGGTGGCGGGTGAGCGCCGGGAGGGGGCGCCCTCCCCTGGATGCACGCCTCACTTCCCGCCGCCCCTTACCTCTTGTGCCATCACGAACCCCATGCATAACTCAAGCCCCATTAATGACCCCTGTTCCTCCAGGTGCCCTATCCTGCACCGCGGACCCCCACCCCCATCCTTGCCTTACCTACCTCTGCCCTCTACCTTCTGCCCCACTCCAGCTCCTTACTCGAAGCCCAGCATGACCCTGGAGCCCAACAAGGACCTGCGGCCCGGGGACATGGTGACCATCACGTGCTCCAGCTACCGGGGCTATCCGGAGGCCGAGGTGTTCTGGCAGGACGGGCAGGGTGCGCCCCTGACCGGCAACGTGACCACGTCGCAGATGGCCAATGAGCAGGGCTTATTCGACGTGCGGAGTGTCCTGAGGGTGGTGCTGGGCGCCAATGGCACCTACAGTTGCCTGGTGCGCAACCCTGTGCTGCAGCAGGACGCTCATGGCTCCGTCACCATCACGCCCCAGAGAAGCCCCACAGGTTTTTGGTTTTGGTTTTGGGTTTCGTTTGCTTAAATCTCCAGTGAGGGCGGGATGTTTGGGTCCTATCAGCAGGGGCTGCAGGATTTGAATCTCGCTCCCTGTCTTCAGTCTCCCAGAACAGCGGCATTCTTGTAATGATAACAGGAAAGATAAACAGGATGGGGAGGTGGGGAAACTCACGTTGGTGGTGGGGGGTGAGGACAACGACCACAGGCCTTCTACCGCTCTCCGGGTTTCCTGACTCCAAGGCTCAGGAAACCTCTGGAAAGGATGGAGAAGCATTCAGATCTCAGCAGAGAGCGTACGGATAAGAGAGGGAAACGGATCCATCTCAGGGGAGGGGGGTTGTGCTAGGGTTGGATGCTGCCCTAGGACTGGCCCCCGGGGACAGGCATTATCAGGACAAGGCCAAGCTGCTGTGATTCTTGTCATAAGATTAGGGTGACTCCACGTCTGGGAATCTGGAAACTCAATCTGCTTTTGGGTCTGGAAAGAAACTGGGAAGATGGACCAGGAACTGGGAGTTAATAGAGGAGGAGATCTGTGAGGCTGTGGGCTGGTACCCCGGCTTGTCCCCGCCCCTCCTTACCGCCTACCCAACCTCGCCCCCAGGCGCCGTGGAGGTCCAGGTCCCCGAAGACCCCGTGGTGGCCCTGGTGGGCACCGATGCCACCCTGCGCTGCTCCTTCTCACCCGAGCCCGGCTTCAGCCTGGCGCAGCTCAACCTCATCTGGCAGCTGACGGACACCAAACAGCTGGTGCACAGCTTCTCCGAGGGCCGGGACCAGGGCAGCGCCTATGCCAACCGCACCGCGCTCTTCCCCGACCTGCTGGCGCAGGGCAACGCGTCCCTGAGGCTGCAGCGAGTGCGGGTAGCTGATGAGGGCAGCTTCACCTGCTTTGTGAGCATCCGGGACTTCGGCAGCGCTGCAGTCAGCCTGCAGGTGGCGGGTGAGCGCCGGGAGGGGGCGCCCTCCCCTGGATGCACGCCTCACTTCCCGCCGCCCCTTACCTCTTGTGCCATCACGAACCCCATGCATAACTCAAGCCCCATTAATGACCCCTGTTCCTCCAGGTGCCCTATCCTGCACCGCGGACCCCCACCCCCATCCTTGCCTTACCTCGACCTCTGCGCTCTACCCTCTGCCCCACTCCAGCTCCTTACTCGAAGCCCAGCATGACCCTGGAGCCCAACAAGGACCTGCGGCCCGGGGACATGGTGACCATCACGTGCTCCAGCTACCGGGGCTATCCGGAGGCCGAGGTGTTCTGGCAGGACGGGCAGGGTGCGCCCCTGACCGGCAACGTGACCACGTCGCAGATGGCCAATGAGCAGGGCTTATTCGACGTGCGGAGTGTCCTGAGGGTGGTGCTGGGCGCCAATGGCACCTACAGCTGCCTGGTGCGCAACCCTGTGCTGCAGCAGGACGCTCATGGCTCCGTCACCATCACAGGTAGGTAGTGGGCAGATGAACAGATGGGGAGGACGGAGGAAGGCGCTGCCTTTTTTTCTAGATTGAGAGCTGCAATTTAGGTAGGTTTGGGTGGTCAGAAGCCTTTTTAAAAACATTCTCGTACATTTCAGCTGTCTCAAATTCTTCACCAAGAAGTCCTTAGGGGACTTTCTTTAACGAGCTGATAAAAGCCATTTGTAATATTCGCCCTCCTAAGAACGCCTTAGGTGGTACTTGTGCTTCTTACACGGGGGAGGGCGTAGCTGCCTGGAATCTGGAGGTGTGAGTGGGAGCCCCAGAGCAGACACAAGGCATAGTGAGGCAGGGCGATGGGAAGGTGTTGCTGTGATCTGAGGCCCTGAGGGACACCTGGGCCTGTCCAGGTGGTCAGTCCCCCACACCCCATCCGTGGCAGCTCATGCACACGGGAGCTCTCAACCCAGGCAGCAGTTGTGGGTGGGGCGGAAATCTCTGCTGCCCCCATGTGGTCAAACACCAGATTGATGCCGCCCTCTTGGGGATTCCCTCTATCTGGTTGGGGTTTTGTTTGGGGTCCGAGCCCAAACACCCTCCCTTCCTGTAGTGTCCACATCAGTGGGTGCTCCTTGTGTCTCGGGGTGTGAAGGGGGGGCCTCCCCACATACTCTGGTGTCAGGATAGCAGGTTCTGTCTGTCTAGTTGTCCTCTTTTCCCTTCCCATGACTTTCCCTTGCCTGGTGTGTTTCCAGAGAGGATAAGAAATACCGGGTAGAGTGAGGTCAACGGAGAAAGTGAAGCTTTCTGAGAAAGGAGTCAGGAGTCAGAATGGGCTGGAGCAGTCAGGAGAGGTCTCCAGGGACAGGCAGGAGTTGAGAGGGTCTTGAAGGATTGGTGGGCTTTGTGATAATTGGCACACTGGGTTGAACTGGATATTTGCCACGCTGTGCAGAAAGAGTCTATGGGTGTAAGTGGAACTGTAGGGAGAATGCTTAGCCCACCTAGGAGGGGGAAAAAAACCTTTATTTTAAACTTTAGTAGGTAACATTGAGAGTGCTTTTATTTCAGAGATGAGGAAACCAAAGCCCAGCGAGGAGAGAGAACTTTCCCAAGTCTACAGACCGGCAAAGTGGCTCTATTTGGGGGGGCCAGGCACCTCTTTGAAAATTGGATACATGATAAACACAATAGTTTGCATTGACGTTTAGAGGGTGCATGGCCCCTCTAAACTCATCCATGGGGTCTGTGGCCCTTGACTCCAGCATCCTTCGGTGAGCAGATGAGCCAGGACCAGAATCCAACCTTTAGCCTCTCAGCCTAATTTTCTCTTCTCCCCACCACCCAGCCTCCTGGTTTTGTAAGAGCAGGTCTGGCCTACTTTGGAGCCCTTGGCCTGTAATTCACTTCAGGCAGCTTTGTGCCTTGTAAAACATTCTGGGATTCAGGCTGTCAGTCCTCCAGCCTGGTCTCTCCCACACCTGCTGGAGGTTAGTGAAGTCGAATGTGCTGTGCATGGAGGGGGCTTTATGGAGCAAGCACTGGAAATGGAACCTCAACACCCAGGTCTGAGCCCTGCTATTTACGGTTTGAGTGAGGGCATGTCTGACCTGTGTTCTAGGCACTGACACCAGTCAGGGGGTGAACGTAGAAAGGGGTCCTCCCCCCTCCTTGGTATTTCTGTGGCTCTGTGCCCTCCTTTGCTACAGGAGCCCCGCTGAGGATCCCCAGGGGTTTCCTTCCCAGGCTTCGTGGACTAGCCTTCCTGGCCCTGCATGTCAGCTGCTGCCCTCTCCTGCTCTCCTGGGTGATGTGTCCCTTTGCTTGCAATGTCCTGAGTGTCAGCTCTGCCAGCCATGCCGGCCAAAGGGAACATCTGCACATGCCTGTGTCCCTGCCAGGGCCTCTGCTCGCTGAAGGTCCTCCTGGCACGGCTCTTTGCAACGACGGTGACTTCTGCAGAACCAGCTGGCCCCCCAAGACTGCCGATGCCCTGGGCGCTCCGGGTCTCCAGAGACCAGAGGAAAGCAGCTCTGTCTTTTGTTAGATTTGATGTCCCCAAGGCTTCTGCCCAGGACCCAGCACGGGCCCAGGGCCTGGGCGGATGGCTGGCATGCTCAGAACAGCTGCTGGGGCTGACCCAGGTGCGGGCGCCTCAAGCCCTTCCCTCTGCTGCGAGATAGCTCACAGGAGGGCCCCCACGCTTCCCAGAAACATTCCCCTGGCAAGTCTCCTCCTCTTGGGTAAACCCAGAACCCTCACTGGGCACCCTCAGTTCCCACCCCCATCTATGTGCAGGGCTCCCCCAACACTTTCTGTAAAGGGCTGGATAGTAAATATTTTAGGCTTTGTGGGCCACGTACAGTCTCTGTTGCTGCTGCTGCTGCTGCTTTTCCTTCCCCTTCTGCGCCTCCTGTTTCTTTTTTTGTAACCCTTTGCAAATATAAAAACTATTATTAGCCCACAGCCTGTACAAACACAGACCACAGGCCAGATCTGGCTGGCAGACCGTGATTTGCCGACTCCTGATCTGTAGGATGGGGCGTATCACCAGGTGGGGTTGGAACAGTCAGGGAGGGCCTCCTGAGGAGGGGAATCCTAAACTAGGTGAGAGTTTGGCAGCACTTTTTAAGGTAGGGGAACCTGACAGCAGTGGTGTGGAGGCTGGAAGGAACCAGTTGTCTGTGCAGAGAATGGTCAGGACACCAGCTCGGCTGGAGCAGAGGTTCCTGGAGTGGAATTGGAAAGGAAGGCTGGGGGAGGGTAAGCGGTAGCCACGTGATAGAGGTCCTCCAGAAGGTTGAAGCATTATTCAAGTGTCAGTGGGGAGCCGTAGAAGGTTCTAGAGCATCATCAACTTCAGACTCTTCAACCCTGCCGGGGTTGAAGCATTTGCACACCAGCCATGGCTGTGTCAGGGTTTGGATGTGTCTCAGTGTGTGGGGAAGGGGCGTGGGGACTGAAATGAGGTCTCTTCATAGTGCTGGAGCCCAGCAAGGGTGGGAGCTCCCTTCATACCTTGTGGCCCCGGGGTGTGCTGTGCTCAGGGCCATGGGTGCTGGGCATGACCGTCTCTTCCCATTCTCCCCACTTCCCCTCCCAGGGCAGCCCATGACATTCCCTCCCGAGGCCCTGTGGGTGACCGTGGGGCTCTCTGTCTGCCTTGTTGCCCTGCTGGTGGCCCTGGCCTTCGTGTGCTGGAGAAAGATCAAGCAGAGCTGTGAGGAGGAGAATGCAGGTGAGCGAGAGAGAGTGTGTGCATGCACACACATGTCTTTGGGCATGTGGGTGTGTCTGTGACATCAACAAGCCGGTTGCTTCCTAGTGACAGAATGAGCATGAGTGTGCCCATGGGGTTGGACTGCACGCGTGCGACCTTGAGGCTGAATATGGCTTGTGTGTGTGAACAGGTGCAAGCCTGCCTCTCAGGGTGGGAATACGGCAGGCTGAGCGTGGGTGTGAGTGGGACTGGAAGAGAGTGGTGGGGACTTGTGGGGCTCAAGTGCGATGGTGAGGGTGGAGGTCATATGAGCGTGTCTGCGAGTGGCGGTGTGGGTGTAGAGCGTGAAAGTTTAGTGACACGTGCGTGAATGCTGCATGGCTTCGGGTCTCACTGTGCGAGGGTGTGTCCCCCTCCTGGCAGGCAGAGTCTGAAGCAGCTGCCGTTAGCTAGGCTGGGGTCAGTGTGGGTTGACTTTGGTGACCGGCAGGTGGTGAGTTGGCATTGGTAGATAGGTGGTTTGAGCTTGGCCGGTAAGTATGACCACTCGGGTGCATGGTGGGAGGTGAGCACACACCGGTGAGTGGGGTTTTGGTGCCGGCTGGTGGCACGTGGGTACGCACAGGCTTCCAGGGGCGACCGTGAACGTAGACGGTGAGAGGTGGGAGCTGGCTGGGCATTGGGAGGGAGGGTGCAGATGTGGAGGAGGAGGGACAGACAGGTGGGTGGTGCTTATGTTGGAGGCTGGTGGTGGACGGGCTTGGCGAGTGAGCAGATGGGGGAGTGATGGGGTGGGTGGCTGGGTGGGTGGAGGGGTGAGAGGAAGGTGCTTGGCTGGGTGAGTGGTGGGCGCTCTCAGATGGGGAAGTGCAGTAGTGACAGTGGGTGGCGAAGGTCTCTTGTTCGCTGAGTCCTTGTCTTCCAGGTGCCGAGGACCAGGACGGGGATGGAGAAGGATCCAAAACAGGTGAGTCTGAGCTTAGAGCTGGCCTTATTGGCTGAGAGGACACAGGGACAGGATGAGGACTCTAGGACCTGGAGGAGCCACATTCACTTGAGGTTTGATGAAGTGTCTCGTGGACTGTGGCCTCCTACCCAGGTGAGTCTGGTCTTTGCTTAGCGTCAGGCCTGGATCTGGATTTCCCTAGACTCCCTCCCAGGGGCTGCTGCATCTTTCCTGCCTGCCTTGCCTTTCTACCAGGGCCAGGTCCCCTCTGAGTGACCCTGCGCCGTGGGGTCTGGTGGCTTCCTAGCAGCAGAGTGAGGACTCAAGAGAAGGGCATCCTGGGTTGAAGTTCCAGCTCCAGCCTGTAGGCTGAGTGGCCTTGAGCAAGTCACTTTGCTTCTCCGGGCCTCCGTTTCTCCATCTCTGAGTCTTGGTTTCCTCCTAATGACTGCCTCCCTTCATAGGTTGTGTGGGATAATTAAATGAGATAACGTATGTAAAGGGCCTAGTGCCATACCTGCTACCTGGTAAGTGCTCTTGATATCTTGGAGTCGTGTTAGTCGGCAAACAGTTTAAGACAGTCCCATTCTGGTTAGAGGCTGTGCGACTTCAGGCAAGGTGCTTTGCTGCTCTGGGCTTCAGTTTCCCATCTGTAAAGTGTTATCCCGACGCTGCCTTGATGGCACCAGAGGGCTGTTCTGAAGCTCTTTCAAGTGACCAGATACACAGGTGGTCTGCAAAGGGGATGGGGCTTTGGGGACACAGACCTGGAGCCCAGCTTGGGGCCGGTGCCCAGGCACTGGTGTTTCGTGGCCCCTGCAGGCCTCACCGCCCTCCCTTCTGGGGCTCCTGGCTGGGAGAGGCAGGTTCCCGCTGAATCATTTGGGCTGGTGCCAGTTGACACCGGTCCCCTCCCCACTCCCGAGGAAGGAAGAGCAGGAGACGGACACCTGGGGACTGCCGCAAATTATGCCAATTAATTTTCTGCCTTTGGTGTGGAGACAGCCCTGGGATCAGGCCTCATTTTTCTTGCTCAGAGGCAGATGTAGTTGAGAGAGGGAGGGGTGGGGAGAAGAGGGTGGCCTAGAGATTTGTTCAGTGTCAGGTCTGCATGACCCCAGGCCCACCTGGGATCGTCTGCAGCCTCCTGTAGCTTCTTACTTGGCCCTTATTTGCAGGGCAAACTCGGTGTCCTTCCACGTCTCCAGCTCACTGGAGGGCAGGGTAGCTGTTCCCATTGTATAGATGGAGAAAACGGAGGCCCAGACAGGAGTGACAGGCTACAGAGCAGAGCCAGGGCTCGGGACAGTGGCCTAAGACCCTCCCCTGGTGCTGGGATGTGGCCCTCATCCTCCCAGCTTCTCCCAGTCATCCAGGCCCGCCTTCTTCCCCGGCTCTCATCCCTCTTGCGGGACCCCGTCCCCCTCCCCTTCCCGTGGTTCCCCCTCACCATGTGCCCCTTCCTTTTTTGCAGCCCTGCGGCCTCTGAAACACTCGGAAAGCAAAGAAGGTAAAGACACGTGGTGCTTGAGAACATGCGTCTGTGTGTTTGCACATCTGTGTGTAGGAGGCTGGGGGAGGGTCCTCCCTCCCCCAGGAGGGAGGGTTGGTGGTGGGGGTGGTGATCACCTTTTCACCACCTGGTGACCTGAGGCTCCCTCCCTGGGGGAGCAGCCTTGACTCCCCGCTGGTGCAACGGCAGCAGGCAGAGTAACCGAGGTCCTGGCTGCTCTAATAGGTTGCAGATATGACAGAGGCATCACAACGACACGAATTTATTTCTCTCTCCTGTAACAGTCTAAGCATTAGGTGACCGTAAGGCCACTGATGTCCTGGAGCCAGGTTGCATTTATTGGTGTCTGCCTCCTTCTGCGCGGAGTTTCCACCCCGGTTCCGAGGCTGCTCCAGCTCCTGTGGCCCCGCGCCCCTCCCCTCCGGAAGGGGAAAGAGGAAAGGGAGGAAGGTTTTTTCCCTAGGGCTTGACTAGAAATAGCTCCTGTTACTCCGGTTCACATCCATCGATCAGAGCCTAGTCACACGACGCCTACCTAGCGCAAGAGAGGCTAGGAAATACGGTTTTCAGCCAGGCAGCCATGTTCCTGTTACATGGTAGGTGGTTAATCAATGTTAACAATCATCGTTATTCATATTATACGGCATCAGCGGTTACATCGAGAATGGGTTGGTTAGAAGTAAGTTTGAGATTCATCCTTACTGAAAGTAACCAACAGCGACATCTGAGTACGTGTGTTTGTGTGGAGATACCCGTGTATCTGTGTGTGTGTGTCTTGTGAACAGAACGTTCCTTGGTGCAGTATCGCTGTAGATCTGAATGGCTTCCGCCTAAAAGTCCAAGTTGGCTGCTAACAGTTAAAGGAAACTTAAATCTTCTTAAGGGTTCCTTGGTGTCCCTGTCAGGAAATAAACTTCCACTGAGCTCCTGGAGGCTCACCCCTGCATTTAGGGGAGAGGGGAAGGACATAGGCCCTGGAAACTTCCAGAGGCAGGGGGCAATGGGGCCCTCCGAAACCTGCACAAAATACATGTACACGAGGGCCATAGACTCAGACTTGCACGAAAGGCAGTAAGAGGTGTTTAGGAAGGCAGCCTTGTGCAGAAGGTAGATGCCCCTGGGTTGGGAGGGGAGACCTTGGGTCTAGTCTCCGCCTCTGACCTTCCAGGAAGTTTCCTCATCTGCAGAATGAGCCCCTCACTTACAGATGGTTGTGATAGGATTAGACAGGGTGACAAATGCAGAAGTGCTCTGTCAAGCAAATCTTTTAAATGCTGTAGAATGTTCCATGGCAGTAATGGAGGCCTGTGCTGAGGTACAGAAGGATGGAGATAAGTGATCTGCCTCTCTGTTGTTCTGAACCAAATGAGGCATAGAAGGATCGAGCAGTTGGAGATGAAAATGTCAGCCTTGTTCCGGAAGAGAGCTGCAGAATGGCCCGGCCCTGCTCTGAGTGTGGCAGCCTGGCCCCCCAGTCTCTGATCACGCTGGGTGAACCCAGAGGCAGTATCCGGAAGGGAAGACTACTTCCCTGGGACACACGGAGCCCAAAGGGTGGGAGCGGAAGGGTCACACATGCCCTGGTCCTCCTTCTAAGCTCCCCATTCAGGTCGGGGAGTGGGGCGAGGCCAAGGGTGTGAGTCCACTGGGTGCCCCCCATGTAGAGACAAGAGCCAGAGGGAGGGAGGTTCCCCACAGCACTGCTTTTGGGGAGCTCCGTGTGGGAGGGGGAGCTGGGAAGGATTTCTTGCTAGTGGAGGGGAGGGTATGACGGAGGGGGAGAGAAAGGGAGGTGGTGGTGGGAGGGGACACGTGTGCCAGGGAGAGGGGACAGTGGATGGGAAGGGTGTGGGGCGGGTGGACTGGGGAAGATTAGGCAGCCTCCTTCAGGCACTTCATGGTCCGTCTGATGCTCAGCTCCCGTGTTGGGGTCGGTCTGGGCCTCCAGGGCAGTGCGTAACACAGGGAGCTGCTAGTCAGACTGCGGTGGCCACCGCCAGACACATTCCGCACCCAAAAGTGTGTGACCGTGTGCCTGGCCCGAGAGCAGAACTCCTGCATTTAATGCCTTTTCCCCTGCTTTTTCTTTCCATCGTGAAATGTAGATGATGGACAAGAAATAGCCTGACGGCGAGCACCAGGGGGCTGCAGCCCCTGCCTGGGGGCTCCCACCTCTGGCTGCACTGGGGCCTCGGGGTGAGCCCTGCCTCCGACAGATGCCTCCCACTCTGGCAGGTCCTGCTCACTCTCCAAAGGACAGAGAGACCACCCTGCAGCCTTATTTCTCCGATGGACGTGACTCCCAAGTCATCCTGCTGCCTTATTTCTCCAGTGACATGATACGTAAATCATCCTACTGTCCTATTTCTTATGGACATGACACAGAGACCACCCCGCCACCTTATTTCTCCAACGGATATGCCGCGCGGACCATCTGGCTGCCTTTATGTCTCCAAAGGACTCAGTATTCAGACTGATGCTCTGCCTCCTTTCTCCAAAGACAGGATACACAGTCACCCCCGGCCTTGGTTCTCCAGGGGCCCTGATATACTAGTTATCATTTCTCAGCCTTTTCTTCCACCCTCCTGTAAGCCCGTCTGCTCGGACAGGGACCCTGAGCCTTCAGCATCTCCTCGAGTCCAGAGGCGGCTCCCCTCCTGCCCGCCCCTCCTCTGGCCCCAGCGTCGGCCTTTCCCTCCCTCGCTGACTGAAGACAGCGCCCTTCCCCCGGGCCTGTGGAGGCACACAGGCGCATGTGCTGGGTCACGTGCTGGGACACGTTCGGACCTCCCTTAGCCCAGTCTCTTCCGTGGTGCCGTGGGCTGTGCCCCGTGAGCTCCCCCTCCACGGGAAGCATGTGCTGGTCACACTGGGTCTCCGGGTGTCCGCGTGGGCCCCCTGGGGGTCAGCTTCTATCCCGCTGTTTTCCGCTCCTTTCCTTTTGTTCATCCATTCTAGTAACAGTCACTGAGCATCCGTGGGGTGTCAGCACTGTGTTAGGTACCTGGGACCCAGCGTGAGAGGACAAGCCCCTTCTCTAAGGAGCTTGCCCTTCAGCTGGGAACTGTCAGGAAACCTGCAACCGCCTGCTACAGCCTGCGGCTTGTGCGGGGGCTCCTGCCCTGCTCTCTACTGTACCCCTTTTCTGTGCCCACAGCTTCCTGGATACCTCACTCCCACCCCCTCCCTAATCCTTACCCAGAGCAGGGGCTGCGGGCAGAAACCTGGAGAGAGGGGCAGAGCCTCTTGCTAGACCTGAGAATCTGATGGTTTCCAAAGTCTTTCCAGGCGTGAGCAGGTGGGCAGGTGGCCATGGCACTCTGGACCCCGAAGAGCAGAAGCCTAAGTGAAGCCTGGGGATGGGGCAGGAGGGCCACAGGGACACAGCTCTTCCCCTCTCCCCCCCCCCACCCCCCCCGCCCCAACCACGGTGCTATTCTGGGGCTGGGAAGACATCTCCTGGCTTGTCCTTTGCTGGCCTCCAGCCTCCGGAAAACTTCTGATGTCCTCCCGCTGACATTTCTTCCTTCCCCAGGAACGGAAGAGGTGGCATGTCTAATTTAAATGTGGGACTCTGAGGAATTTTGTTAACTGGGGGTGTATTTTGGGAAAAATAAATGGCTTTGTAGAAAGCTTTTTCTCCGAGAAGTGTGTGGAAGCAGGTTGGGCACAGTACTTGGCAGGAAGGATTCCCTCCCGGACATTTGAGGCCAGAGTGGGATGCCTGTATCTCCTCCCTCTCACCGTCCTTAAACCGCTGGATCTCTGTGGCCATGCAGCCCCTCCCTGGCCTCAGTTTCCTTCTTGGTAAAGTGAAATTTGCTGTCCAGAAAACCAAGCTTTCGGTCAGTGTATGGGACGCCTCCCACTTCTGGAAGCATCACCTAATTTCTTTGTCTCCAAAGACTCAGCTCTTGGGCTTCTTAAGGGCCACTTCTAGTGCCCCCATTTTACAGATGTGGAAGCTGAAATGTGGTAAGAAGCTGATGCCAGGGAAGGAGCTCTGCCTGCTGTTGTTGGCTGACCCCGTGGAATGGGCACCAGACTTGAATCAGAGATCCAGGTCCGGGACCTCCTTCTGCCCTGTGACTCTGAGCAGGAAATTTACCTTCTCTGGACCTTACTTTTCTTGTATGAAAAATAGGCCCGAGGATTTCTCCATCTTCCACCTCCAAAGCCTGAGAAGAGAGGCAGCAAACAGGTTTCCAGAGGACCGGGTTCCTTTGGGATGTGGGACCCTGCAGGGTGTACTGTGCCCATCTGCCACTGGGTGACAGGGTCTGAGCACCTGGCCAGCCAGTCATTCTTAGAGCTCCACAGCCCCTGGGGCAGCCGGAGGAAGCTGGGCTGGAGGTCAGGACTTGACTTCTGTTCCCAGCTCTACTACTGACTTGTGACAAAGACCTTCATACCTCTGAACCTCAATTTCCTTATCTATGAAGTAGGGTGCTGAGCCCTCCCCTGAAATGCATGTGGCATTCTTCACCAACCAGGGCACCTATTATAAAGTCCGAGGCCCCAGCATTGAGACCGGTCACCTCGTTTGAGGTGAGCACCTCCCACTGCTGGTTCTCAGGTATGTTTTAGAATCAAAAGACTCATACCGGGGCTCTGCCTTTGCCCCTTATTACCCCCTGCATCCTCAAACGTGTTGCTCACCTCACTAGGCTAAATGCTACCTGCAAGGCGGGGACGATGGTAGTTGTTTCATGGGATCTCTCTGAGAGTAGGACAAGACAGCAGGTGAGAAGACACGGCACACTATAAAGCGCTGGGTGCATGTGAGGGGTTATTTTCCTTCCCCCGCGGCCAGGGCTGCAGGCTCTCACTCCCTAGGCGATTTTGCAGACGGGGCACAGTGACCTCAGTTTGCCCATCTGTGAAATAGGCATGGTAACCAGTGCTTTTCCTTTCTGACAGGGGCAGGATAAGCCTCAGACACTGGATCAAGTGCTTGCAGGAGGGAGCCAACAGGGGTGGGGCGTTGCTGGGGGCTGAGGGGTGAGGAAGGTGGCCACCAAGTCCCGTGTGACAAGTGCCCCCAGAGAGCAGTATTTTTAGCTGCCTTCCTGGGCAAAGCTCCAACTTCTGCATTTTAATGGAGAAATGATTTTCACAGTGCGACAAGCTGTAGCCTGCAGGTGTCACATCCATATTAAAGAGGGGACAGAGCAAGGGTTCATTTGCCTGGCTCGAGGTGTGACCGGAATTCACCTCCAGGAGCATTTGTAACCATGGCTGTGAAGACCACTTAGTGGATCTGATCACTCAGAGGAGACCGGGTAGGCGGTGAAAATAGCATGGCTGGGGGGGGCCTGAGTCATCCTGCCTTTCTCTACCTGATTGTCTCCCCTTTCAGAGCATTCTGCTTCTGCTCACAGGCAGGAGCCATGCCTTCCAGGGGTCTGTTCACGGGGAGGACCTGACGTGGCTTGTCCCAGGAGGCCGTCGTTGAGTATGCAGGCCAATGAGCAGAGACCCTGGCAGCTTCCGAACTGGGCAGTGTCCACAGGTCCTCCTGCAAAGCCCAAGTCTTTTTTTTTTTTTAATTTTTTTTTCAACGTTTTTATTTTTATTTTTGGGACAGAGAGAGACAGAGCATGAATGGGGGAGGGGCAGAGAGAGAGGGAGACACAGAATCGGAAACAGGCTCCAGGCTCCGAGCCATCAGCCCAGAGCCTGGCGTGGGGCTCGAACTCACGGACCGCGAGATCGTGACCTGGCTGAAGTCGGACGCTTAACCGACTGCGCCACCCAGGGGCCCCAAGCCCAAGTCTTAAACTGAGACATGAAGCCAAAGTCTGCCCCAAGTAGCAGAATCCCAGGCCTCCAAGGGCAGGGGTTTCCCAGGGAAGCAGGAACCAAAGGAGCCGTGAAGTAATGTGCTGCACTGGGGTGGGGGAAAGCAGCCTTGCCTGGAACATCCTTTTCCCAAAAACTTCCTTGCCCCACCCTCCTGTAAAAACCCCCCCATTTTGTACAACTCCGGGGAGCTTCCCTCTATTGGTTAGAGGGCCCAAATCATTTAAGAAAGCCAATGAGATCTTCAGATTTACTTGGTTAAATTTCCTTATTTAAAAACGAAATGTAGAGTTGTCTTCACCTCCAGTCCCCCCACTCAGAGGGAAGCATTATTAAGAGCTTGCTATCCTTCTAGACTTTTCCCTAGGCTAACACTTCTCTACAACCGAAAGCGTCTGGATTGTCCTGCTATGTGTTTTCTGTTTTCATTCCCATTTTCCCACACAGTTCTTCTTTTTCTTTACTTTCTATATTGAGGTGTTACGTGCGTCTAGTGTTTAAAAGATGCTGGTCCTCAATGTATGGCCCCATGGATTTTTCCACATTTACCCAGGTAAGGTACCCAGATCCAGATATAAAACACTTTCAGAATCTAGAAAGTTACCTTGTGCCCCTTCCCACTCAATGGCCCCAACTGCAGCTATTCGGGCTGCTTTCACCATGGGTTGATTTCGCTTGTCCTTGAACCTCATGTGAATAGAATCCTACAGCACGTACTATTTTGTGTCTAGCTTCTTGCAAAGACATCCCTCGTTCTTTTTGAATGGGTACGTAAGTATCTCATAGTACTGCTGTTCTAGAATATATTTTGCCCATTCCTGTAGTTTGGATACAAATACTACAAACTTGTGCTTGGGTTTCTGTAGTATGGGAGCACTTCTGGGGAGTGAGATCTCAGGGACACAGGCCTGTGCCTTTTCAATGTTGGTATAGTTGCTGATTGTTTTGACAGCCTGTTCCACCAGTCCCTGTGGCAGCAAGAATAAGCAGGCAAAGAGCACTCAGGGCCACTAGCAGAATGGATTCTAGATAGGGCAGGAAGGGTGCTGGGAATTCCCAGATGGGCTTAAAGGAACCTCAGGGATGGAGCCCCGCCCAGGAGTAGGTGGGGGGTCTGTGGTCATCTCTTGCTCCCCAACCCACTTTGGACCAACCGCCTTCCCCTTCAGCATCTGCCTTGTGGCAGCCCGCTGCCTCTGTCTTCATGGTTCTGGGACTCCAGTTCTGGAAGTGAGTGTGTCTGCCTCCTGCTGAATGGGGTGGGAGCAGCGTGGAGGTCTGAGTGTGTGCTCGGGCTAGGCTGCCTCCTACCTCCTGTACCCAGAACACCTGGGTAATGGACAGGGGGGTATTTATCAACACTTCACCGGATGCGGATGCCTCAGGGCAAGTTAAGTCTTTTGCACTTTGTGTCTGAGAATGTTCATAACCTGCCGTTTGGCTCCTCTACCTCCAGGTAGTTATGGTGACTATTTCGCCACTAATGAGATGGTGCTCATCAGAACACAAAAAACACAGGATCTCATGGGGTAGATACATCCCAGCCGTCAGAGACAGAGGGTCTCCGACCTTTGTTCCCAGCCTTTCCCCAGTGTCTGAGCAGCAAAACGTCCTCTTCTCCTCAACTTTCCTTGGCGGGTATGATTTCTCCACCCCCACTGCCCTCCCCTGGCCATGTTTCATCATTGTCCTTTCAGAGTGAGGCCCTGGCCTGATAATGTTTCAGCTCATAATAGATCGTTCTCTCACCTCCTTGATCCTGAGCACTATGCTCCTGGTGATACAACTCCAGATTGCATTAGTCCAGTAGTTCTGAACCCTGGCTGCCCATTAGAATCACTTAAGAGACTGCTGCCTTGGCTCCATTCCTAGAAGTTCTGATGCCACTGGTTGAGATCATTGCTAAATATTTGATATGTGTGACCCAGAGGCTCTAGCCTAGCGTACAAGTTAATGCAAAACAGGGCTCAGAGGGACAATCCAGGGCAGAGACCTTTGAGACAAGGCACCTGACACAAGCCAACTGTTCTCAGTGATCACTGTATCTGACCATGGGGCATTTTTTCTCACTACAGGAGGTGCAGAAAATACAGGTGCAAAGAAGGTTGAGGGAATCTGTGCTCCTATGTGCATGAAGAAAGGGGGCCCTGTGTTGTGGGGCCCAGGGGAGAGGAGGAATCCTGAGTTCTTGCTCTCAGACCAGGCACCCAGGCTCTGGGGGGAGAGGGGGGATGAGGGAGGATGGGGTGCCATGGATGATGGCTCAGACCCTTCAGTGTAGGAAACAGGGCCCCTCCCCTCTCCTCCTCCCACTGCCTCCCTTTCTCCCCCCCACCCCCCATCTCTGGTCGCCCCCAGGCCTCCAGATGTGCACAGCCACGTGGCTGGTTCTGGCTCCCTCCCTCCCTTGAGCACCGCGTTCTCCACAGAGGGAAGGACCATCTGTCCCGCTCCCTGCGCGCCTGTGCCAGGCTCAAGGAAGCAGCCTCGTACCCTTCCAGCTTCCTTCCCTTCATGTCTCAGACTTGCTTCTGCACCAGGATATCCCAAGCCTCCGCTATACTGCAGACCAGCCAGATCTAACATCCTTCCTCTACCACTGCCCCCCACCACCCTCTTGTGGGGTGTCTGGCCTCCAGTCCTTCCCGAGTTTGCCTACCTGGTCCCCTAATTCCCTGGGCCATTGGGCTCTCCGGGGGGGCCTGGTCTGCACCCTACTCTGCTCCTTTCCTGCTCTCATTTTTAGGTATTCTCTCCAAAATGGTTCCTGCAGAATGTGACCCCCATTCTTAGGGTGCTGGAGGAAGGACCAACATGCGTCTCTGCCAGTCGCTGACCTGACATTTTGCCTTATTCGCTAAGATAATCAAGTGTAATTTGCTGCTAATGAATGAATGCACGATTTTTTTTTTCCCCTATAGCTTGCGTAATTGCTTTGAAGTCCATGTGCTCACTGATGGCACCTTCAGAGAACCTTCCAGGAACCCGAAGGGGCCCCGGTGGCAAGATGGGGCTCAGCCTCCTTGGGTGACCATGCTAAGGGCCTGGGTGACATGGCTGGGGTGCTGATTTCCTTGGCGTCTCTATCCATGCTGCCCTTCTGGGTGTCCGCCGGCCCGCTGCAGCTGGGAGGATCTGGGTCAGCACAAGAGAATGCTGGCAGCCAGGGATTCCAGACCCAGGGCATTTGTGGAATGGCCTCTGCAGTGCTGAGAGAGGAGTGAGTGCGTTCTGCTCTGTGTGGAAGACAGAATGGGTGATGGGTGATGAGGGAGAAGGGGACAGAGATGATTGATAGAGTGCCAGAAGTTGCATGCACCACATTCAATCCTATTTACGAGCGTTTGCTCAAGATCCCCACTCCCTGCCCCCATTCCCAGGGGATCTGCCCTCTCTCCCCTCCCTCCTATGCAGATCTCCCCCACCTCCCCATCTCTGACGGCACCTCAGTGTTTCACTGGCTCCTTCACCATTCTCTGGGAGTTTACCTCCTCCCCAGAGCAGGTCTGGATTCCCCCACCCAGCCCTGGGCACAGAGCAGACCCTGTGCTTTGCAGGCCAGGAAGCGCCCAGACCACCTTAATCCGGTCTCCGAAGGGAAAGGACTGAGGCTGAAGTTTACTTCTGCACTGTCCCTGAAAAAAGAATTTCCCAGCAAATGAGTAATGTAAATGAGGCTGCCAAAGGGTGCTTAACCTATTTAAGGGAATAATCTATTTTAAAAATCTCTTAGAAGTACCTATTTACCCAGAAACAATTGATATGGTAATTGCAAGTCATTTTCTTCTTTCTTTCTTTTTTTTTTTTTTTTTTTTTATTTACCAGAGAAGGTTCCCTAAGCTCCCTTCGCCCACTCCCATGTTCTGTGTAGAAAACACTACCGGCTAACCCTTGGGGAGCTGGGTACTAAATGCTCTGTGTCCTTGTAGGTTATATCTGTAAAATGGGGTGGAGAGGAACACCCTCCTTCCCTGGTTGACTGAGATGGGGACAGATCACCCAAAGGACAGGGGCGTCACGGGGCCACCTCACCTGCACTTACACAGTGTGAAAGGAGAAGTCGGCGCCGATGGCATTAGGCTCAGTGCCGATAAAGGAGACAGTTATGACTTGAGACCAAAAGAGAAGGGACAGACAGTCAGACAGGGTGGGGGTGGGGTGGGGGAGGATGGAGACAGGGGCGGGGAGGATTGCTCATTGCTCAGCGGAAGATGGCAGTTGAAGGAGCCCCAGGTGCAAGGGAGAAGCAGCCACGGCCCCCTGGGTACCAGTATTGTGGATCAATGTAATCCTTTGGCCTGCCGATCGATCCTGCTTTCTCGGGGTTTAATTGGCTTGTTGGCTTTGGCCTGGGGAAGAGAAAGAAGCTCTTTCTGAGGAGAGAGTTGCATCGGAGGCAGCCATGGTGCCTCCATTCCTGTCCACCCCCACGAGAGGGATGGTGGGGTAGCAGGTAGATACCATTCTTACCCCCTCCCCAGACCCTGCCCCCTGGAGGGGGGTGAGGCAAGCCGAGACTTGCTCCGGGGAAGGGGGGTAGTCTGGCCCTGTGCACCTGCTCTGGCCCCGCCGCTCCTGGTCCGACTCGGCCTTGGCTGGCGAGGGTGGGGTGGGGGTGTTGGGGGAGGAGAGCAAAGGACAGCATCCACAATCTGGGTATGTCAGCCTGCCCAGGAAGGGACCCTCAGCCTTTGTCCATTGTACTGTTGAGCTCAGAGGAGGGGAGCAATTGCCCAGCAACTAGCAGCAAAGCTCAGAGGAAAACCCAGGAGGCCCCTGCCCCCAGCTCAGTGCTGTGTCCGTAGGACTCTGTTATATAGCCCTATGGGGTTCAATCTGAGGATAGGAGCATGGTTTCTGAGCAGCTGCCTGCTGCAAGGGGTCGGCTGCCCAACAGAGTGGCCTTCTCTTTGCAGCCCCCACAGGCCAGCCCCTCAGAAGGAGTACATGTTTCACTGGTGGTGGTGGCAGTGGTAGCTGAGACCTTTCGGGGCATCTCTCAGCAGCCGGGCCTCAGCAGCCTCCTCTCCACTCCTGTAGTTTTCCTAATAAACACCTTTGAAATATTTATGAAGGCAACGTCAATGAAGTAGCACAACATTGCTTTAAAATGATTTTCTTTTGCTCATAGGTAGCTTTGGCATGAGCTCCAAGTCCCAAACTCCCGAGGGCAGGCCCATCAAGGTAAAGGGTTCTCCTTCAATGAGCTAAGCAGTGGGATCCCTTCCCTCTCTTGGGGGGCCTGGCCTGGTGGCAGGTGTGGAGCTGTGACAGTTTCACAGGGCACAGGGACTGGCATCTGGCACCTGGGGGCATGGTTCAAGGGAGGGAGGAGACTGGCAGAGGCTCTTGGGAGAACTGACAAGAGAGGAGCCTGAAAACTGAGTTTCTCTGGAACCACGGACAGCACCTCTGACCTCTGCTCGTGGGGGTCTGAGAAGCCCACAAGCTAGCACTCTTGATTCTATGCCCCACTTTGCTGGCCCACAAGCTAGCACTCTTGGTTCTATGCCCCACTTTGTTGGTAGGAGTGGGGGAAGGCTGTGCTCTAGAAGGAAATGATGGATGCCATGGGCTGGTGGGGTGGGGCCAGGGGCGCCTTGGCCCCTGAATAGTAAGTAGCTGAGCTCAGCGACTTCCCAGCAGCCCTGTGGGGAAAAGATATGATATCAACACTTTGTGTGTTCATGTTGGGGATGGGATTCGGCAGCTGGCCTCCAGATTTGTCTGACCGGCCTTCGAAACCCCAAGGAGCCCCCACCTGCTCACCTTCTTGTACAAATCCCTGGGCCAGATGGAGACACGGATTGCCCCTCCCCACGCCCCCACCTGTCCTCAAGCTAAAAGGAAAGCCTCTGTCCATATCTGTCTGGAATGGAGGGGAGGCCCTGATGGAGAAATTTGAAGAGAAGGGTTCTATCCTTATCCTGTTCATGCCCGGAAAAGTCTCTTTCTAACAAGAACTGTTTTCATCACCATCGCCTAAAGCCTGGAGCTGCTCTAATTATGTGTCAGGCTGGAATCTGACAGGAAGCATTTTAATTATTAATTTGAAGTGTGCTGAGTGCCGGGATGGAGGAGGGCTGGTTCCTTAAGCTCACTCACGCCCAGCTCCGTCTGTCGGGACCTCATTAGCGACACCTCAGGCCTTCCAGGCCTCCCTGCCCGGCCGGAGCCTCTTTCCTGCCGTGGCCCAGGGCCTGCATCTCCCACCCCTCTGCCCTTCCTGACCCCTTGCCTGGCACAGCTCTTTCTGGTTTTCCTTGTTCACAGAGTCCTTCAGCACAGAGTCTACAGCTCCCACTATAGATATGCATGACCCTGCGGGGGCAGGGGAAGGCGCTGCCCGATGTCACAGCACACAACAGCCGCACGCAGGGCAGAAACTTTGGGTTTTCCAGCTCAGGCTCTTTAGTTCTTGCCTGCCAGTGGAAGTGGCTTTCTGGCAGGTGGTGGTTCCTCCTCCCTTGCCCTATCGTCATACTTACCTCATCTGTGCTGGCACACAGAATTTGATTTGATACTTTAAGGACCATTTTCTTGCTCCATTTACACCCAGGCACGGATGTCCCCTTTTGGCTTCTGGGGACAGACTGCTTGTCCCGTCCCAGGCAAGGTAGAGTCAGGGCCTGCCGTGGACTGGGGACATCATTTGGCCTGTTGCTTCTTCTGCACCCCAGTGAAGGGAGACGGGTCCTCTGCTCACTGGTATCTTTCCTCGATTTGACCCTCCACACTCTTCTGGGTATCAAGGCCTTATCCTCCTGTCCCATGTCATCATTTCTGCATTTCTGGACTCAGGGCCACAAAGGCCCAGACTGGGCAGCAGCTCTGAGCTGAAGAATGTACTGCTTCACATGTGTCCACCTACCGATTTGCTTCTTCGATATCTGAAAATACCTTTTGCTTTTCCTCTGAGCCTCACGGGCTTGTGGGGTTGAGATCGTGTTCCCATCCCTGGCTTTCCCCCTTGCGTTGCTGGCTGTCCAGGCAGCCTGGCCCCACCCTGGCTGATCCCTGTCCTTCCCAGGGCAGGCCTGCCTCTATCCGCATCCAAGGCTGATGCTCAGGAAGTGGCTCTCAGCCAGTGGCTTCTGGTTCATTTCTGTGCGCAGCCTTCCTTTATGTGAGATCCCAGGCTATGGTTGGATGGAGTGGCCATGATTCACTAGGGGAGATAACATTTATACAAACTTGAAGTAGGAAGAGCTGTGGGGTCCAGAGGAAGGAG
The DNA here is from genome assembly GCF_028749965.1 of Puma concolor. NCBI lineage: Eukaryota > Metazoa > Chordata > Mammalia > Carnivora > Felidae > Puma > Puma concolor. The sequence goes on from NC_141672.1 coordinate 116,930,856, forward strand.
GAAGAAGTCCTGGAAGAATTGGGGAAGGCTCCCCAAAGATGGTGACATTTGAACTGAGCCTTGGAGGTTACTTGGAATTTTAGTCATGGTTGGGTGCAGGAAACAGAGGCACTGGATTTTAAGCAGAAAGAGGTTGAATGCAGGGTCCTGGGTGTTTACGAAATTGTTGGAAGGGCTGAAGGAGCAGGCTTGAGGCTGGGTCTCCAAGAATGCCTCCCAGAACACCACAGAACTAACCAGCTGGGACACGGTCAGAAAGGCATTGCGGTGGGCTGAATATCCCACCAGGTTCCCGGAAGCTGTGAATGTTATTTTATATGACAAGGGAGACTTGCCGATTGTTATTAAGTGAAGAATCTTGAGATGGAAAGGGCACCCTGGATTATCCAGGAGAGCCCAATATAATCACAAGATTCTTATAAGGAGGCAGGAAGCAGAATCAGAAGAGGGAGAAAACAAAAAAGGAGATGGGATGACAAAAGCAGAAACTGACTTGAAGACAGAAGAAGGGGCCATAAGCCAAGGAATGCAAATAGCCTCTAGAAATTGGAAAAGGCAAGGAAATGGATTCTCCACTAGGGCCTCCAGAAGGAACACAGGACTGCTGCCCTTGAGTTTAGCTCAGTGAGATTGATTTTGGACTTCCAACCTCCAAAGCCATTAGAGAGTAAATCTGTGTTGTGTTAAGCCTCTAAATTGTGGTCATCAGTTATGGTGACAAAAGAATAGGGGGAGGGGGGAAGGAATCATTGGAATCAGTGGGTTCGGTGCTGCCATAACCAGGCCCAGGGATCAGAGATCGTGCTGCTGCCTTTCCGCACCCTTGACTTTGAAGATTCAATGCTGAAATGCTCCTGCGTTTCCACAACTGGGCTGCTGGCCGAAAACAGCCCAGAGCAGCCATCGACAGCCTCCAAATCTGCCTTCCGAGTCTTGCCAAAGTGCCTCTAATTGCTGGAATCTAGCTCACACACAGAGTCTCAGCTGCAAGGGGGCCTGGGAAGTGTCGTTTTTAGCTTTCCAGTCACAGACGGCCAGCAAGGCCACGAGGAGGGGGCAGGAATGGGATGCTGAGTGTTGATCAAACATGTCAGCCAGCGGGGAATAATGGATGATTACAATGAGTAATATGCCTTAAAACCTGTCTGTGGGCGTACTCTGAAAGCCTCACCCCGGCCCACGCACGGGTGTTGTTTAACTGTCCTCTGTAATCCCATGCAGCTAAGCTATTTGCCCAAAGTCCCACAGCAAGCAAGCGCCAAAGGCAGGGTCTGAACCCAGCTTTGCTTGACTGCAGAGCCTGAGTTCTAACTGCTATACAGGACCGAGGAGAAGCGGGGTCAGTCCATGAGGGAAACGGTCCCGAAAAGCACAAAGGCATGAGGGAAACAGGCACTTGAAGCCTGTTTCGTTGCCTTGAAAGCAGCTCGTTGCCTTGAATGGAAGCTGAGACCGGCTGAGTCCGGGTAATGCTCGTTATAGTCCTAAAGGCCACCAAGGAACCACTGAAGTTTTCTTCTTTCTTTTCTTTCTCTTCCTCCTTCTTTTCATAAGAGCTTTTACTTTATTTTAATTTAAAAAAAATGTTTATTTAGTTTTGAGAGAGAAAGAGAGGGAGAGGGAGGGGCAGAGAGAGAGGGAGACAGAGGATCCGAAATGGGCTCCACACTGACAGAAGTGAGCCCGACGCGAGGCTCAAAGCCACGAACTGTGAGATCATGACCTGAAGTTGGACACTTAACCAACTGAGCCACCCAGGCACCCCTTTACAATTTTTTTAAAGTTTATTTATTTATTTATTTTGAGAGAGAGAGAGAGAGAGAGAGAGAGAGCGCACACGTGTGTGCACGCACATGCAAGCGGGGTAGGGGTGGGGAGAGAGGCAGAGAGAGAATCCCAAGCAGACTCCTTACTGTCAGTGCATAGCCCGACGTTGAACTTGATCTCACAAACCGTGAGATCATGACCCGAGCCGAAATCAAGAGTCAGATGCTTAACAGACTGAGCCACTCAGGTGCCCCTCAAAAGAGCTTTTAAAGCAGGACGGTGACAAGCTATTTTGCATTTTGTATGTAAAGAGTGGCTTATACTAGAGATTGGGGAGCTGAGTCAGAGAGAACAGACTGAGTCCTGACCTGGTCATGTACTGAGTCCCAACTCTGGTCACACACTGAGCCCTGGCCCTAGTCACACACTGACCTGGGACCCTGGTAACATTCTGACCCTGGACCCTGATCACAAACTGAGTCCTGACCCTGGTCACACCCTGACCCTGGCCTCTGATCATAGACTAAACCCTACCTTTACACTAGACTGAGTCCTATTCTTGGCCTTTTCCTGAGCCCTAACTCCGAGTGTAGACTAAGCCTGTCCAGCCGCTGAGTCCTTATCTCGTCCAATTATCCTAGGCATGCCACTGGTCACTGGGGCACTCCGATGAGAGGACGGTTCATTCAATACAGATGTTCTCTATTGCTGTGTCTGTGGCCTCAAGCTCACGTCTTTAAAAAGTGGAGAAGTGTCAGCTTCCTCATGCAGGATGACTGGACAATGCTCGCTTTGTACCTGATGAACCGAGGAGGAAAAGGAGCAGAAAGGGGTGGGGGAAGAGAGCAAAGTGAGTTTTAAGAACACTAAGCTGCTTTTTCCATAAGGGAGGAAGCTCTCATTACAAACCCGTAGCTCCCTGATAACCGGGGAGGGGTGGGGCTGGGGGAGCACAGAGGGACGACCTGGAGTGGGTGTCCTCTGCTGGGCCTCTCGGAGAGAGCTCAGACCCCAGGCCCTGCCACAGCCACACCCAGGTGGGGTCTTAGTGAGAAGCGGTCTGAGGAGACCAGGTAAGCAGGGCAAGCCCAGCCCAGCCCAGCCCAGCCCTCACTGGTGCCCACCGGCGAGGCACAGAGGTGGCAGGAAGCTGCAAGTCAGAGTAGGGCAGCTTTGCAACTGGTGCTCCAAGTGGATTGATGGAACAGCTACAAGACCTATTCGATTTGAAGATTCCTTTATTAAGAAGTATGAAATCGGGGCGCCCGGGGGGCTCAGTCGGTTGAGCGCCCTATTCTTGATTTTGGCTCAGGTCATGATCTCAGTGTTCGGGAGATCGAGCCCCTTGTTGGACAGTACGGGCCTGTGTGGGATTTTGTTTCACCTTCTCTCTCTGCCTTTCCCTGTGTGTGCTCTCTCTCGCTCTAAGTAAATAAATAAACAAATAAATAAACACTAAAAAAAAAAAAAAAAAAAAAAAGGAACTGAGGGCAGGTGGGAGCAAGCAGGGTTATCAGACTTGCATACCTAAAGGGACCAAGGCAAATGACTGAGGGCCTCCAGGGGAGGTAGCCCGGAGGTGGGGTTCTGTGGGGACTGGTGAGCGCCCGTCCCACCTGGAGGGGGTCCTGGCTGCTCCGTTTCTGCTGTTTCCATGTGGGATACCAGCCCAATACTGTCAGATCTTTTTTTTTTTTTTTTAACACTTATTTATTTTTGAGACAGAGAGAGCATGAACAGGGGAGGGTCAGAGAAAGAGGGAGACACAGAATCTGAAACAGGCTCCAGGCTCCGAGCTGTCAGCACAGAGCCCGATGCGGGGCTCGAACCCACAGACCGCGAGATCATGACCCGAGCCGAAGTCGGACGCTCAACCGACTGAGCCACCCAGACGCCCCATGTCAGATCTTTTTTTAAGACAATTTTTTAATGGCGAAATTGAGGGGATTTTTCTCCCCCAAAAAACTGAAATCTGATTTTTATGTAAAATCCACTTAAAACGAAACAAAACGTGTGGGGAGCAAAACAGGTGTGCAGGCCACCAATGTGCAACCTCTGCATGAGAGGAAGAGAGATGCCCAGGAAAACTGGCTGGAGGCGGGGATCTCTGGGCTAGAGAAGTTCTCAGAGTGCTCCCTCTGGGGCAGGAGGACCTCTTGCAGCTTCCCTGATCGGCTCCCCGCCAAAGCCTGAGCCCAAGAAACCCTTCTATGAGGAAGCCAGAGGGAAGGGCCTGAACGGGGCTTTCCTTTTGGGAAAGGTAGGAACCCATTTGCTGAGTGGGCAAGAATGTATTCCGTGGCTAGGGCTCACCCTGAAAGACTCCTCCTCTTGCCTACACCAGATTTGGGGTGAAGTCAATGCTGAGAGGCATGACGCCCCATTCTTGGGCACTGGGGGCACTGCAGTGAACCGCTTGGGGAAGGAGTATCAGGCTGGGTACCCCCGGGCCTTGTCCTAAAGCCGTCTCCTCACCAGGCTGATCTCTCAGCTCATGCTCCTGGCTCCTCTCCTAGGCACCTTCTGTCCCCCCCCCCTCCCCCTCCACCCTGCCCCATGCCTCTGGAATCACAGGCTGTACCCAAACATCTTCGCCTGGGACTCATCCTCTCTTGTCTCTTGGTAACTCTCTACTGTTACCCTGGGTCTCTGGGGCAAATACACCTGCTCCCAACATTGTCCCCGGAGGAAGTGGTCAGTCTTGGGGGCCAAGCGGAGGGAGATGGTACTATGAGCAGAATGCTATCTGTGAGCAGGTGCCAGAGTTCTGTTCTGTCCCTTGCACTCCCGGGCCACCAGTGAACTTCTTCCCTTCGCTACGTCTCCAAAGTAGACATAGCATTACAACCTCCTTTGGAACCCTTCCCACAATCAGTATACTGCTTGGATCAGGGAAAATTCTCCATCCCTACAGAAGTCTCCTAGGAAGGCCCTACTGCTGACCATAGAGAATCCCCACAAAAATCAGGGTCCCCAGGCCTTTTGCCACTGTTCCTCTACACGCTGTGGCCTGTAGTGATCCCTGCCCTGTGTTGCCTTCTTGAGGGTGGAGGATAGGTGGGGCAGAGTAAACGGTAGGTGAGTTGGTTCCTGGAGACTGGAGTTCCGTGGCACTTCTAAGATGGCAGGTGACAGGAAGCGTGCCCTGCTGGGTCCCACCACCGTGTGGTTGCCCATGGCGGGGAGCTCCTGCCCTCTGCCCGTTCCAGCAGTGATAGGAGAGAGAGCAGCCTGAATGGGGAACTGAGAGCCTCAGGCAGGTGTGTGAGCTTGAGTGTTCCTGGCAGGGAGTCAGATCCGGTCAGGCTTTGTGCCTGGGCGTGGACAGCATTGGCCTGAGGTCACCCACCTCTGTCTCCTTGGTTGGCATGGCTGGGGATAGGTAAAGCGGGAGAGGTAGGTGTTGACAGCGGCTATGTTCCTCTGTGTAGTTGGTTTTCAGGGCAGGCAGGTGGGCAGAGTCAGGTCTCATCAGGATCTCGGCTAGTTCATGTAGAAGGGAGCAAATGTGGCCCCAGTGTCCCAACCCCTGTCCTGATGGGAGAGGAAGGTTTAATGAAAATGCACTGCAGGAGGGATGTTTAACCTGTTAAGGCACAATGACTTTCAAGGGCTTTAGCATATCTATTTTACTCACCAATGCGCTAATCATGTGCTGTTCTTATCTGTGCATTAAAGTGGGTCCCTATCACGATAGCCTCTACTGGGTAATGCATTACCCAGCTCTCTTAAATCTATTCTCCCAGTCTCAGACTAGACGGGAAAGCCGGATTCCTTATCCCACAGTCCAGAGGATGCAGTGGCTCTGAGCAGATGCTCCCATCTTTCTGAAATGGTGCCAGGGTTGGTACCCTGTGCTGTAGCGAGGCCTCTTTCTGCTGTCCACTGAATGACCGCCCAGCCATCTTTGCAAAGTTCCCCGGCCCCAAATGCCCCTTGCCCCCTCTTCCAGCTGCCCAAGTTCTACTCCATTGCAAATGCATTCCATTTCAAGTCCCTCCTCCTCCCAGAAGCCTTTCCTACATACTCCAGCCCCTAACAAATGCCAGTTCAGCCCAGACCAGAAAGGGCTGAGGGTCTCGTCTTCCAGGCTCTGCTGGAGAGATGAGAAGAGGAAAGGTTACTCTAGACCTGGGGCTGTTTTCTGCTGGGGCAGTGCCCCAGACCCACAGGGAAGTGGGGGTAGTTCTAGGAGTCCTGCCTCCTGCTCCCAGAAGCCTGAGGGGGCTGAGCGGAAGGAGGCGGGGCCTGAGCTCTGGTGAGCACTGGTGAGTTGTGCCGGGCGGGGTGGGGTGGGGGGGAATCTGTGCTCTGGCAATGTCTCAACCTGCAGGGGTTCCAGGCCCCCCGAAGCACGGGGGAAGTGTGACGTCTCCATCCACATCTCGTTTCTGTACTTAGGAGCTGGTTATCTGGGACAGGATACTATACCTCTCTGGGTCTCAGTTTTCTCATTTGTAAACTGGTGATAGTTCCAGTTACCTGGAGGGGTGTTGTCGATGGAGCAGGGGAGATAATTTACGGTGTTTAGCACACCACGTGGTAGATACTCTGTGAACAGTAGCTCTTATATCGTGCAAATAATACTAGCCACGTCAAATCCCCGGCTCCACCAATTTTTGACCGTGCAACTCGGAACACGTTCCTTGTTCATTCATTAGCACCCTCACCTATAAAATGAAGATTGCGTTTCGTTCATTTATTCGATAAATAATTATGGAGCAACTTATTATGTGCTGGGCATTACTAAACCTGTCATTTACCGTTAGTTCAAAGAGGCGGCATAGTGCCTGGCGTATACGAGGTAGTCAATAACCGTCAGTTTTCTTACACAAGTCACAGCTGGACAATGGGAGAGGGAGGGGTTGGCAGGGAGGAAGGGAACTCAGGAGGGGGAGGCGGGTAAGGCTGGGGCTGCCTTGAAACCCCAGCTTCTTCCCCACAATTTCCCCCTCTATCAACTTGGCCTCGCTCTGCCTCCAAGGGTGGGGGGTGGCGCTTGGGTCTCTGAATCATTTTCTGTCCTTTCTGCCCGTGGTCCCATCAGATCACTTGTGCAGACTAGATCATCTGTCCATTGCCTTTAAAATGGAGACAGTGGTGCCTCTTGATTCTCAGACACCAGGGACACTGCCATGTGCCCACCTCCTTAAGAGTGGTCTCCTCATCAAGCTGTTCTCCTGCCTCAGCACCTGGCTCCTCTCCCGGGGACCAGAGTCTGGACCCAGTGTCGCCTCTGGATTCTCAGCACGGAAATTTCCCTCCCTTCCTTTTTGACTTTGTCCAGTCCCCAGCCATACCAGACCAGATCCTCACAGGGGAGCCGGGTGTGACCGTGCATAAGCAGCGTGAGACCTGACACACACGAGGTCTACAATAAAAGTTGATTGAACGAAGCCACGTGGATGCCCCCTCTGCAAATGGGGCTCATTCACTCAATGAACAAACATTTATCGGACTCATAATCCATTGGGTGCCAAGCTCTGTCAAGGGCCACGGCATTTGCGTCAACAATCGCCAAGCTCTCCAAAGACTGGATGTCGTGCACAGGTTTCCTGCTCTCAACACCTCCCCATCCCCACCGGGCCACCTGACTCTCAGACCCCCGGCCCCTCCCTCACCCTCAGAGACGAGACCATGGCTCCACCACCGATTTTGGCTACAGCAGATGTTTGAGTGCCAGCTCATTGAATTTGGGGTCAAATCCTGGTGCCATGACTCACCCCGTGCCCTTCGGCGAGTTAGCTTCTCAGAGCCTCATTGTCCTCACCTGGAAAACAGGCATGACTAAAATTGCTGATCTCGTATTTGCTGTGGGGAATAAATGAGAGGAGGTGTATGCTTAGGACACTGCCCGGTGCATAGTACATGCTCAGTGAACGTGAGCTGTTTATTACGTTATGACCTCTCTCTGCCACAAGTGCCCACCTCCCTCCCCCTCTGCCCCAGCAAGGTTCAGCACAAGCCTGAGCACGCAGTAGCTGGTCAGTGAAATGATTTTCTGGAAACAGGAGGATCTGATAGGGTGGGTGAGGATACCCAGGACCTGGCAGAGGTTTGGAGGTGGGGGTGAAGGGCAGTGAGGGGCTGTCTGTGGAGGCGCAGGCAGGTCTGGAGGAAGGTCTCAGGGATGACTGTGTCTGCCTGAGGGACAGGGAGCTCACTACTCAGCAGTGGTGCATTCCATGGTTCAACAGCTCTGATGGCCCCAGCTCCTTCCCTGCGTGGCCACACTCTGCGTTTCAGGTCGTAAGCAAGCCACGGGCATCCCGCGCCACTGTCAGGGAGGCCCACACTGGGTGTGGTGTAATTACGAGAGGAGTCCATTACTTTTTTGGTCCAGAACCTATACCCATTTCCCTCTTCCAGGACCCGCTGGCCCCTTTGGCTCATTTGAGGCAAGTACCCAGGTGGTGGACCAGGGAACAGCCGACAGATGTCAGCCATGACCACATGTGACCACAGAGCCAGAGTGGGTGTGTGTGGGGGGACTGCCGGGAGAGGACAGAGCCTTACCCAGGGCTCTCTCAGAGATCTCTGGCTCTGGGCCTCAGTTTCTTCCTCAGTGAAATGGGGACCATTCTGTAGGTTTCTTTCCCCTGACTGTTGTAAAGATGAGAGGCTGTAAGTCTAGAAACAATCTTGCCATTGGAGAGGCAGGACAAGTCTAGGAGGTAGAAATGGATGTCTTCCCTCTTAAATACAGAGAACTAACTGAAGGTTGCTGGCGGGGTGTTGGGTGGGGGGACGGGCCAAAGGGGCGTGGGGCATTCAGGAGGGCACTGGTTGGGATGAGCACTGGGTGTTATATGGAAGCGATGAGCCACTAAACGCTATTCCTGAAATCATTACTACACTATATGTTAACAAACTTGGATTTAAACTAAAAAAAAAAAAAACTCTGCCGTGATAAATATGTTCACCACCTTGGTTATGGTAATGGGTCCACGGGTGTGTACGTACATTCAAATTCATCCAATTGTACACGTTAAGGATATATAGCTATGGTACCTCAAAAAAGCTGATAAATTACACCTCAATAAAGTTGGTTTCATATATATATATAAAAAGAAGTGAATGTCTCCCCTCAGAGCTAGGGGTGCCGGGCACTCCCTCACTGCCCCCCCTCCTCCTGGTCACATAGGGCAGAACCCAGCGGGCCCCTTCCTCAGGGCAGCCCCTGGCATTCGTGCTCCCAGCCACGTCCTATCACCGCACTGTCGGAGACAGAAGGGCTCAGACCCCTGGCTCTCAGGCCTGGCCCGGGGCAGACGTAGCACGGCCCACCTTACCCCCGGATTTCCACCCCGGAGGCCGCACCGTGGCTAGCTCTTTAGGACTCTGACCTCAGTCCACGATCCCCACACTGCAGCCCACACATCCTCGACCCGGCCCGTATCAGGATGGGCCGTCCAGATAGCATCCCTGGCCTCCGCTCCAGGTGGCCTGCACAATCTCTCTGTCTCCCCTCGGGCAGAGACAATGGTACTACCCGGCTGCTGGTCAGGCCCTCCTAGGTACCCCTGTGAGGAGCAGAGACCCTTCCAATGGGTCCCGGTGGGCTGTAAATCTGCTTTAATGGAAACGTGCAGCAGACCGCCCCCCCCCCCCCCCCAACGAGGACTGATGTCCTTACAGTGACGCTCCCGACACCTCCCTGTTCTGAGCGCACGGCGGTGTATCGTGCTGATGTGGAGGACGAAGCAGAGCAGTGACCCACGGACAGCTCCCGTGACTGTGACTTCTTTCCCACACCCCCCTCAAAGCTCCTCATCCTTGGAAAACGCTGGAATCCAGTTTGGGGTCACACTGACCACAGTGCCTATCCAGTGCCATGGCGCTTCCCAAGGACTTTCACATTTCCCATCTTGTTGAGGCCCCACAGCAGCCGGTGAGGTAGGTGAAGATTATTAGACCCATTTTGTAGATGAGGTAGAGAGGCTCAGAGAGGCAAATGGGCTCGCCCAAGGTCACACGGCTGCTAGAGAGCAAAGCCAGGTATAGCCTGGGAACCACACGCTCATGGGAGGCAGGGCGGCACGGGCTCTGTGACCTCGGGCCAGTGACTTAACATCCCTGAACCTCAGCCTTTTCATCTGAAAAATGGGGCTAAGGAACAGTTCCTATCACATGAGGTTGTTGCGAAGATTACATGAGATAATACTATAAAACACACTTAGCATCGGAGTGGCCCAGAGGCCTGCCCAATAAGTGTGAGCAATGATTATGATTATGATCTCCAGGATATCCAGATGCTGTGCCTGGGTCGGCCCCCCACCCCAGATGAAGCCTCGTTACCTGCAGGCTCCCAGCTTGTCTCTGTTGGTGTCATTCAAGACCTGCGAGGGTGGGTTCGGGGTCCTTGTGTGAGGAAGCAGGGGCAGAGTAAGGCCATGGGATTCCTCTCTGGGTCTGCCTGCCTAGAGAAGGAGCTCAGGAGCCTGCCTTTAGCCCTTTCACAGCCCCACAGTGGCCGCTGGCTGCCCTCTCACGTGGACCTCAGTTTCTGCACAGGGCCAACTCAGGGGCTGGCGGGCTTTGCCCTAGAGGACAAAGCTGAGGATAGGAGTTGGAAGGATGGGGGTGGTCTAGTCTCTCCAAACAAACCCCTTCCGAATCTAGTCTGGTCCTCTAGGGTCTGGGGAAGCCCAGCTTCCCAGCAGGGAGGCCTGCCCCATGGGAATAGCTTGCTCCTTCTCTGTGTCCTGGGGAACCCTGAGATGGAAGGGGAGTGGGGTAGGGTTGTGTATCTCCCCAGGTAAGTCTGCCTTTGGGAAGGAGAGGCACAAGCCTCGGAGTGGAAAGTATGGGGGGAGGTGTGTGTGTGGAGTGATGCCACCCCGAGGCCCTCCATCCTGCAGTCAGACCTACGGTTAGCCCTTGGCCTTGGACACTGCTCCTTGTGAGCCTGCCACCTGTCGATGGATCCCCTCTGGGACAGGGCCCAGGCCAGCAGCCAGACTCCACCACCGTGCTCAGGGGGGCCTGGAAGAGGAGTCCCACCTAATTTACATGCTTTTGGACGCCCCTTTCGGGAGCCCTGCAATGAGAAGGAAGGGAAGGTGGTTCCGGCCGCACCTCCTGGGACCTAGATGGTGAGTAGGCATCTTTGTGTCTAAGATGAGCTCCGTGAAAGCTCTGGGGCCTTTGGGGTTGGATCCTTAGCATTTTAAAATTTTATTATGACTGCGTTTGTTTAAATATATATATATGTATATATATATATATATTTATAGCTCTATGTGCCCACTGCCCCCCAGCCCCCTCCCCAGCCCCTAGTTTTTCCCCTTGGCTTTCTGTCTGGCAGCCGTGTAGGGCAGCAACGTCTGCGTGCTTTTGTCTGACACTGTTTGGGTGCTGCTGTTCCTTGTGACCCTTCGGGTCTGCTCAGGGGCCAAGGTGGGGCCTGAGCGGCGGCTGGTCACTGGAGAGCGTCTTGGCTTGTAGGGAGCTGGGGAGGGCTTGAGGGGGCCCACGTGGGCCTCTGTACGGGGAGGCTCTGGGGACAGGCCCACCTCCTCCTCTGCCACCTCCTCCTCACCGTCCCCTTCCTCATCGTCACAGCACAGAGCGTGGTAGAGTACTTTGTCGCTGAACCGCACCCTCTCCCGTGTGCCTGGGGTCCGCTGGGGCAGCTGGCCCTTTGTGGGGCCAGCACTGAAGGCCTCCTCACTGGAGGAGTCCGGGGTCTCCACTCGTGGCCCATTGGGGATGGGCACGCCACCATTCATGAGCCGGTAGTCGGGGCCAGCCCCTGGCCGGGTCGACTCTGGGCCGTCCACGGAGTCCGAGGGGGTAGATACATCCAGGAAGGAGCAGAACTCCCAGCTGTCCGAAAGGATGTCAGCTGTCATGAAGTCTAGGTGACCCAGGTCGAAGGGGCCGCCCACGCCCGCCTTGTCACTACTGGAGGTGCTGCTCACAGTGGCCGTGGTCCAGTCGTCTGGCTCCAGTTCAAAGTCGAAGTCTGAGGTTAGCTTATCGATCTGGCTCACCACCTGGCCACGGAAGGAGAGACGAGTGAGGGGGGCCTAGCATCACGCGGGTGTGAGCGTGCCCCTGTCCCACCCTGCTAGATGCCTGGCTGATGACCCCAGAGGATGGTGACTGGGCTTGAGGTCACAGGTTCGTTTGCCCCAGTGAGGGCCCACGTTGGACAAGGGTGAGGAGAGCCTGTCTGGGCCATTCTCCTATTTTCTAGTCCTCAGTCCCTCCTTCCAGACCCACACCCCATCCACGCACACACCCCGCTGCCCCCCAAGCCAGCTGCTGTTCTGGTGCTCAGAGTTCCATCTTCCTTTGACTGAGAGGCGGCCATTTACAGAAGCTGACACTCCAGCCAGGCCACATGGTGGAGAGATGAGCAGACCACATGATGGATGAGTTGGAGAGGAAATGATACGGGGTGACCACGAGGAAGACTCTGCCCAGGTTTTCCAAAGCATCCTGGACCAGCCTGTGCCGCTGGTCAGTGACTGTCCCCCATGAGTCTCCATCACCGTACCCCCACGTACCCCAGAACCTCCTCCTTCCTTCCCTTTCTTGCCCCCTGATGAGTGGAGATCAACCCTGGCTTGTTGGGGGAGGAATAAGAAAACCCTTCATCCTGGGTCCAGGGCCGCTCATCACATGCACTCGGGGGGTGGGGGGCAGCTCGGTCACAGAGACCACTGACCCCACCCATCCCACATGAAGCAGCACCCTGCCTCTATAGAGGTGCCCTGCCTCAGGACTCCTCGCCTAGACCCTGTCAGTGCAGAAATCAGGGATGAAGACAGTGAAGGGGGAAAAGGGAGACCCCATCAGAGAGGGTCCAGAATGGGCAGAGTAAGGGAAGGGGGAAACGATTCAGACCAAAAACAAAAACAGCAAAACAACAACAATAGCAAAGCAGAGGGACCAAGAGACCCAAGGACAAAACATACACAGTGCGTCCCCAAGCTCCCGGTGCCTCTCTGGTGTTCTTTCCCTGGGGTCAGAGCAGTGAGGTAATGAATTAACTAAGGAAGCCCCTAGTCCAACAAACGTGTATGAGGATGACTGCTGTCCAGTGATGTGCCAGGTGTCTGGTGAGGGGTGGGGGTGGGGGATGCCCCCAAATGCAAGACAAAAGCAAGGACATAAACAGTGGGCCAGGAGGTGTATGGGTCAGTGAGAAGTTTACTTGCTTAGGAGTCAGAGGGTCCTACGTGGGTGACCTGATCAGTCATTTTCCCTCTGAGGTCTCAGTTTCTTGATCTGTAAATGGGGAGGTTGGGTGAATGCTTTATTTCCAAGGTTCCTTCCATCTCTGAGATTCTACGACTCTGGGTTTATAGGGATGACTGAGAAGCTGTTTTGGGGTGTCCATGCCTAGGGGTACCCACTCCCCATGGCCCCAGACCCCAGGGGTGGTGGGATCATTTGGCTGGAGCCTACAGAACTGGGGGAGTCAAGACACTTGGGTTCTAGATTCAGCTTAGACATTGCTCTGTGTGTCTTTGGGTAAGTCACACAACCTCTCTGGATCTCAAACCTCATTTGCCACCATTTGAATACAATGACTCCAGTGCTGCCATCCTCACCAGGGCCCTCATTGAGGAACGGTGAGAAGGGCAGTAAAGGGGCTCTGTGGGGCACTGGTGATAAAAATGACATCATCTCCCATCTCTGAGCACCAACTAAGCGTTAGGCTTTCCACCCATGAGATCATCACCTCCTGAGCTTCTAGAAATTGCACCCGAGGCACCAGTAACAGGGGGGAGCCGAGATTCCCACCCTCTCCTGCCGCTCCCCTGCAAGACTGCTCACCACCGTGAGGTGCTACTGTGATGTCTGGGCTTGGGCAAGAAATGTGGAGAGGGCCCCACTCTCCAATCCGGCAATCCCTTCTTGTGTCCCCCACCCCCGAGTGACTCCCCCTACCTCAGAGAAGCTCATCTTCCCCAGAAGCCCCTGTTCAACCGAAGCCCCACCTGAGGGGTGGGAGTCCTGGCCCAGACCAAGGGCTCTCAAACCGGAGTGGGTTGATGCACACCAGAGTTTCTGATTCAGTAGGACCCGGGTGGGGTTTGAGAAGGTGCACATCCAACACGCTTCTGGGTGCTGCTGATCCAGGGGCATACTTTGAGAACCACTGGACTAGGGGTCTGGGGATTTAAGCTGGTAAAGACATAGCACCTCGGAGCATTGCCAGTCTCAGGGGAGGCCCTGAGTGTCTGGGGACAAATTAGGCTCTCCTGATCAAGTTCAGCCTGAGCCTTCTGCTGTGGAAGCATGGGGACACAGCTAATAGAAATGTCATTAAATGACTGGGTGTGACCACACAGGGTTGGCTGAGGCCAGGCCAAGCCCAGAAGCTGGGCTCCTAATGCCCGTGAGGAAGACCCAGGGTGCACAGGGCAGGGGCCCTAAAGCTGTCAGGCTTGGACATACTCCTTCCCACCCAAGAACTTCTGGCTGGCCACCTGCTCAGGCAGCCTTCACATTCAGGCCCTTCCCCTTCTCCATTAGAACGCCCTTCTCTGGTTCCATCCTGGGGTGTGGAGGGACAGGACAGAGGGAGGCTTGGGTTCAAATCCCAAGTCGGCCACATCTTGGCTAAGGAACTTGAAGCAGGTGATTTTCTCTCCCCATGTCTGTTTCCTCCTCTACAAAAATGGGACGGACAATCCTCTCCTCACCAAGGTGATGGGGGTTTAATAGAACGTGATTTAAACTGTAGAATCAGCACAGCCAAGCACTTGCGAACCTGGACTCTGGAGTCAGACGTAGCTAGGTGCAACCCAGGCCTCACCACCGGGTGGCTGTGTGACCTTGGCCAAATGACCTGGTGTCTCTGTGCCTGCGTCGTCATAAAAGGGAATTCTAGTAGTACCTACTTGACAGGGCTGTTGGGAGTAGTTAATGACATGATTCCCAGAAAGCAGGTAGAACAACAAAGACTATCAATCTCCACTGTGCACCAGTGGGTGAAAAGGTAGAACCAGGCCCCTGGCACCAGGCCCAAGAGCTGATGGGAGTCATTTCTTCACCCACAGAATGGCATTCTGATGGGGACATTTCCAACGGTTGTGGCAGAATAATGGGACCTATTGGGTATTCCAAACCCCAGCACATGGGTGGCACCTATGTTCCCTGCTCTGTCTCCGGACAGAGCAGGAGCAGAAGAGGGTCTAGATGCCAAACGGTAATGAAACTCAAAGGCAAAGCTGGCCCAGACCACTAGGGACAGGCACACCCACTTGATGAATGACATGAGTGAGGACCAGAAAGAGGAATGACGTGCCAAGGGTACCCACCCTGTATGCAGGGCCTGGGTCAGTCCACAAACCCCACCACCTGTCCCTATACCTCATTTTGTGGGGCCAGTGGGGCGGGCAGAGGACAGGCAGGCCCCATGTTACCTGCCCCTCTGCTTCGGATGCCTTGAAATCTGTGATTTCTCTCTGAGATTTAATAATCATTTTGCCTACATGTAATTTAGGATTGTCTTGGAGGACACGGAAATAATTATATATACAGAAGGAAAGAGATGGGGAGAGAGCAAACGGAGAGAGAAATGACAGCATAAGAATCACAGAATCCTAGAGCCCCAAAGCCAGAGGACTGGAGTCGCTGTCGGCTTCACCCCTCTCACTGTGCTTGCTGAGGGGGAGACTGAGGGCCAGAAACTCGAAGGAGCAGAGCTGAGACCACAAGTCAGGAGTCCTGACTGCTGGGTCTGGCACCTTAAGAATAAGAATTAGCTGATCTAGAGCGGGCAAGAAGGAACACCAGAAAGGCAGGGCTGAGTGCCGTGATAGATCGGCTGGGGGTTCCAGGCCCCGTCCCAAGGGCGCCCCCAACCTCTGTCCCGCTCATAGCCTCAGCAACCTCACCTGAACAGCCTCACCCATCTGCTGGCAGCTTCCTGCCCAGCTCCTGCTGCGCGCTGCATTCAGGGCATCTCAGAATCAGCTAACAGGACCGCGTCACCCCTCTGCTTCCGGCACCGCCCTGCTCCCCAAACCCCCGAGTGTCGCAAACACAAACCCCACAACTCTGGCCACAGGGACTTTTCTCTCCAGCAGGCAGCCACCGCCCTGCCAGGCGAGCCTCCCCAGCTCTACCCACTCCCCCGAGCCCACTTCGGCCTCTGGGCCTCACCTGGAATGCTCCCTCTTTTTCTATTCACCCCATCTCACTTCCATCAGGAGTTTTCCCTGATCCTCCGTGGGGAACAGGTTCCCTAGGATAGGCTCTCAAGGCACTCTGCACCTTTCCTTAAAATATTTTCCAATATTTATCACTGCTGCAATTGCATATACATGCATGTTACAGGATTGATGTCTTCCCACTAGACAGTAAGCCCCATGAAGGGTGGGACTGGGGGCATCTTGCCCGCCATGGCACCCCTAGCTTGGCACAGGGGTTGGCACACTCCTCACAAATACAGCCATGGGATGAGTGGATGAGTTGAGACAGGAGGCTGATAAAAACTGTTGGGGCTGCTTTTCTGAGAAGGAGTTGCATGGTCCTATGTTGCCCGCCCCAGCCCTCTCTCCAGCCCCGGCTGAGCCCTCTCTCCAGGGAAAGCACATCTGTGTTCCTTAAGGCCCCAGAGCCAGGACCGAGGACCCAGGAGTCCCAGAACCAGCACCTCCCTCACCTCTGGCCCCTTCCCCTCACTCAACAAGCTGCTACCTCCTCCCCTCCCACCCAGCTCCCCAGGCAGCTGGTTACATAACTGGGGATCTGCATTATTTATGACCACTGATTATTTTTTAATTCTGTGATTATGTTATTTATTGTCTTCGGGGGGGGGGGGGTGCTGTGGAGTGGGGGGTGGGGAGAGTTGACTGTGATTCATGACTCTCATCCTGCAATTTGGCCTAATTGGCCAGGGAGCTTTGTGAATCTGTCCAAAGGAGGAGAACGCAAAGGGAAAGAGGGAGGAAAGGAAGGTGAGGGAAAAAAAAAAAATAAGAAGAAAAAAATCCGCACAATTCTTGCTGAGCTGCGGGTGATGGCGCTGACCCACTTTGGCACAGCTCCGTGGTCCCCAGCCTCTCCTGCCCCAGCTGCTTCTTGGCTGGGCCACATTCATCTCATGAAAGCCCTTGGCTTTCCATGCCACGTCGTACGCAGCACCTTGCTGATGGGACTGCACGGTTGCCACTGGGCCTGTTCCCCATGCAAATCAGGTGAGGGGACCCTCCGCTGCCACGCCAGGTGGGCCACTGTGCTCCTAAGTTAGGTCCCACCCAAGAGTCAGTGACGACATGACAGTCACCAGCAGCGAACTCGAGGATCACTTTTGAGCCCCCATGCTGAGTGACATCGTGGGGAGGAGGGGGAGGAGGAGGCCAAGTACCTGGTTAAGATACGCTCACCATCTAAGGGGCCAAGGATGAGGGCCCTTCCCCCTGCCCTTGGGGTCCCCCAGCTGGTGAGGAACAGGGAGCCCAATGGGGAGGCAGATTCCCACCCAGAAACACAAGCAGGAGCTTCCTGGAGACGGTGGGGGATTCTCACTGAGGATTAATCTGAATTTCATACCAAGGCCTTTAAGGCTCTGTGTGATCTAGCTCTCGGCTCTCTCTTTGACCTTTCCTCCTGCTTTTCTCCTCCTTGTTCACTCCACTCCAGCCGCCCTGGCTTCCTTGCTGATTCCCAACATGCCGAGCTCACTTCCACACTTCCTTCTCAGGACCTTTGCACTGGCTGCTCCCACTGCCCGGAAGGCTCTTCTCCCAGATACCCATTCGTCTTGTACCTTCCTCCCCTTTGGGTCTCCGTTCAAAAGGCATCTTATTGGAGACCCCTCCCCCCCCCCATCACCATCGCTCTCTACCTCTTTCCATGTTGGAAGAGGGCGACACTGCCGTATGGCCAAAGATACTGAAGGGTGCCAGCCAGGAGGCCAGGGTCCTGGCTCTGACCACTCTGATCATGGCTAAGAAGCTGATGTGACTCCAAAAGAACGAGGCCATCCATGGAGTAAGAAGCCGGCCGGTGCAAGAATATCTCCTTAATAATCTCTAAAAGATGTGGAGCTAGTTTGGTGTCCCTCACGGTGCATGTAATTTATACATGGTATCACATTTAATTCTTACAACAACTCTGGGGAAGGTGGGTAGGCATAAGATTCAGTATCCCCATTTGCCAGAAAACAGAAGCCCAGAAAGGTGAAGTAACTTTCCAAAGCTCACACAGCTAGGAAGGGGGTGGAGCTTAGATTTGAACCCGAGACGTCTGGCTGTAGAGCCCATGCTCTTGGCCTTAAGGCTGTGCTGCATCTCTATCTAAGTTGAGATTCGCAGAAATTTAAGGAGTTTGGAGAGCCTGCTGGGATTGGCCTGGCGTCCTGGAGTACTGGGGAGCCTAGGAGGGATGAGGGCTAATTAATGATTGACAGTCACATCCCTCTGGAACACAACTTCAGCTTTCAACGCACGTTTACATTCTTCACCTTACTTAGTCCATGAGGGTACTTTCCTCACCCATGGGACAGAACTTGCTCCCTATCACCTGGGGAGCCAGTGACAGAGCTGCAGCAGGGGTTTGGGAGGGTGAGGGAGGTATGGGAGAGGGAACTCCAAAACCTTTAGGGGTGTGAGTGTTAGCGCCCCCCCCCCCACCTTGCCACGTGCCAAGCCTCCGATAAACCCTTGCAAGACCACTCTGAGATGTGAATGATCAGCATCCCCATTTCAGAGATGAGTAGACTGAGGCTCAGGGGCCTCAGGAGGAAGTGCTTTAGGGTCTCCCATCTCTCTCTGTGAGTTTCAGGCTTTGTGCTCAAGAGGATGAGGAGGGTTTGCCTTGATCAGTGGTATGTGCTCTCCTGATGACAACCCAGCTGATGAGCGCTGACCCGGTGGTATCTGGGGAAGGGGGTATAATGAGGGAAGAAGTGCCTGCCACCCTCTAGACCTTGGGTCTACCCATGCCCCTGATGGAAAAACGCCACACAAAGGGACTGAGAAGAGCCAGGTAGATCCAGTTTTATAAGCCCCCTTTCAGGATCAAGAGCCAAGATTGCAGGTTCTAGGGAACAGAGGGCTGCAACCCTTTACCCCAAACTAATGCCTGGCACCCCCACCGGGTAACCCCATTCTTGATAAACCCCATCCCACAGGAAGTCAGTTATGGTGTCTCCTCTTCTGCCTGGGCCTCCCAGAGCCTTACCTGCTTTCCCCAACACTTGTTTCTGCCCATCTCCCCATGTCCAGACCCTGCCTGGGGGATGGGGGAGCTCTGAGGCCTGCCCCCCTCCCAGCTGGGTGCCATTGGCAGCGGGCAGGCTGTGGCATACGGGGTAGACGCTGGTTGCTGTAGCAACCTGCCAAAGTCTTGGGTGGAGGCACATGGCCTACAGGGTGTGTAGGGGGGGGGAACTCATCTCTCTCTGTCCTGGCTCAGGCCTCTGGGCTGCACGGCCTGTGACCCTGAAGCTCTGCTGTGCAGGACATGGGGCTGGGTCTATATATGCTGAGAAGGGAGAGAGGGAACATCTAACAGATCTGCAAATAAATCCTAGTGCTTCTGATCTCCCTGCCTCATCCTCGAAAGGGCATCCCCTCAGAGCATCACAGCGCGAGCAGAAGGTGTCATCTCTAGAAGGCCCCTGTCAAAATGCAAAAAGGTCACCCACTAGTCCCCCTGCTCCAGCCTCAGAATAGGCCACGGGAACCTGAGTTCTGGGCTTAGTTCTGCCACTAGTAGGCTCTGTGACTTTGGATAAGCCCCCAGCCCTCTCTGGGCCTCAGTTTCTTCAAACAGAAAATGGACAGGGCTGGTATGGGTGATCTGTGAGATGTCTTTAAGCTCTGGGTGACTATGCTTGGGGAGACAGGAGAGGCAGATCTCAGAAGATGCTCAGTTGAGAGTAGGCTCCGGGCCATAGGACTCCCAGGCTTAGAGTCCATCCTGGCTCTTTTCTGGGTGGGCCTACTGGGGCACAGGTCCCATGCCCCTGCCCAAGACTGAGACTCTGGATGGTTCCCATGGCCCTGACGGACCCACAGGAGCATCTGGAAAAGATGGGGTAGAGAGGGATGAAGGGGAGTTGTAGTCCTTTGGAGCAACGAGTTTGGGGGTTGCTCAGGGGCATCTGGTCTTCGACCACAACGCTGATTCTGGGCTGAGGGGACTGCCCTGCCTCACCTCAGTTCTTGTTCCAGCCTCTCCACAACCCCTCTGCTTGGGACACAGCTCCCTTCAAACATGCCCTGCTCCTTGGCTCTCCAGGCCGGAGTGGGTACCCACCATCACCCCCCTCTCCTCAATCCTCCAGGAGCCTCCCTGCACAGCTGGCTGCAGAAAGAATGAACCCATAACTCCCATTCAATCACTCTCTCTGCTGTCTCTGCAGGGGCCCTGGTTACAGGGAGTTGAAATTTGCCTAAAGCCCACCTGGCCGGCTTAATGGCACCCAGTGGGCAAATTCAGGCCAGCGGCCCAGAACGCTGGTCATGCATTTTGGGCTCGAACACAGCCCAAGGGGCAGGGCTGAGGATGTGTGTACCTCATTACCCCAGCGATGTGGGAAGCAGTAATTAAACCGGGCTCCACTTAGACAGAGAGGGACACACATCCCGGGATCTCTCAGTGACTTTTCAGCCTTGGCAAAAACGTTCACAACTGTAGATGGGGATGCATGCCTCTAGACGAGACTCTTGCCCCTGCCAAGGTACCCAGGAACTCTGGTACCCACTAGTGGCCCCCCAGACACATTCCCACCTCAGGGCAGGGCAGGCCTAGCTGGCTTTAACTTTTTCCCGGATCAAGGGTTCTGAGTATCTGTGTGATTTCTGGAGAATGCTCAGAGCTTCTCAGTAGGGCCAGCAACACTCTCTCAGAGCCACCTTCTGAGCAGGTCAGAGTCTGCGAGGCAGATGGTGGGGTCAAAAGCCAGCTTGGGCCCCAGAAGAGTGTCTCCCACTAAGAGGCTATGGTAGGATTTAGTCTATATTTGTCACCTTGGCAGCCCGGAGGGCTAACCATAGGCCACGGGCCCACAACACGCTGCCCAAGTCAACTCTGCAACACTGAGTCCCCTCTAGTCCTGGAGTATGGTGAGATTTCTAGCAAAGCAGATTTGGCGAAAGAAGAAGGAAAAGGAAGTCCCCAGCAAAGTGACACAGGTGCACACAGCTGTGAGTACACATACACACTTAAACATGGATGAGCATGTTTTGGGGCCGGGCCCAGGAAAACTGGCCTGAGGTCTGGCCGGCCCCTCACTCACCTCCCTTAGCTCCTTGGCCACCTCCTTGAGCTCCTGCAGGATGCCCTCAAGCTGCCCGATGACCATCTTCATTCGCTGTCGAATCCGCTCCCGCTGGCCACCACTGCTGGGGTCGTCACTGGGCTGCCCGAGGTCCGGGGTGCCCCGAATGTTCATCCTTTACCACGTGGCTGCGGGCCTGCCCATACTCCCCCCAGCCGGGCACACGCTGCGTCTGCCTCCACGGAGCCCCCCTCGGCCAGGCAGAGCTCCACATCTTAACGGCCCCCCAGCCCACCCTGGCCCTGGGTGGCCCTCACCCAGCCCCTGCCCCCTGCCACCCCGCCTCCTCTGCCTCTGGGTGGGGAATGGGACACCCAGAGGAAGACAGAGTCTGACAGAGGGGGTCAAGGTGAGGACACAGGAGAGCAGGGGGAGGGGCCTCGGGTCTCAGGAGTGGCCTCCAGGACTTGAAGTGCCTGAACGTGTGCTGAGCTGATCTCTGGCTGAGCCTGGACACAGAGGCAGGGGGATGACTCTGCAGGGACTAAGGGTAGGAGATGCCCTTGGGATGGGGGAAGGCAGCAGTCATCCCTCACAACTCCTAGGCAGTTGCAAAGCCAGAGGTCTCCTGAGGCAACTGACACCTGCAGAGGGACGGTGGCTGGGGTCTTCCAGATGTGGAGGGGGCTCCAGATGTGGGCAGCTCTGAAAAGGGAGCTGGTCGGAGGAGAAGGGCAGCCCCCTGCAGAGAGAGCAAGCCTGGCGTCAGCTCTCCCAGGCTGCAGCACCAGCCGGCAATGCCGCTGCCTCCCTCCTCTCGCCAGCCTGCACCCTTCGTCGCTGGGGAATTTTTTTCTTTGTGGGGAGGGGTGGTGGAGGCAGATGGTCTACAGCATAGCCCCTCCTCTAGAAGGAAAAGGAGCCCCTGCTCTGGAGGCAGAAGTCCTCAGCCTGCGACGGGGCACCCTGCCCCAGCTCCCCCAGCTCCCCCGTGCCTCCACTCCCCCCCCCCACCCCCAGCCAGGCCTGGTCCCGCTGGTTTGCCAGAGGGCCTCTCCAGTCCTTCTGTCCTCCCTCCCCGTGCCCCCAGGTGCCCTCACTCGCAGCGGACCCTCCCTTCCCCAGCCCCGCCTTCCCTCAGAACCCCAGCTCCGCTCCCGGACTCACCAAGGGTGGGAGCACCGGCCTTCCTTCCGAGCAGCGTCGGGGGCCAAGCCCCAGGAGGAGGTTGGGGGCCCCCCCCAAAGGCTCCCTAGGGCGGGCTTCTCTCTCTGGACCCTTCGGCCCCTGGCCTCAGGGAGGTCCTCAGAGCCGCCACGGGAGACATCTGGACGGTGGGAGGGGGCGGGGCCTCCGAGCTCCAAGGAAGGGGGCAGGAAAAATCTCCCCCAACCCCCGCCGGGCTCCGGGTCGGGACCGAGCGAGGGTCCGGTGGGCTTGGGGCTCCGAGGCCACAGGTGACCCGGGCGCAGGGCGACCAAGGCGACGCCGGGCCGGTCCCAGCGCGTGAGCCAAAGTCGGAGGGATCGGAGGGCGCCGGGATCCCCTCAGCCCACGCCCGGCATCCCCCGGGCTCTGCACAGTCCGGGATTCGCTCTGTCCAGTCCAGATCGGCCGGCTCCGGGCTCCGCCGAGGTCTGCCTGCCCTGCCCCGGAGTGAGCGGGCACCGCCGGGCGCCCGGGGCGCGCTCAGCCGGGACCCAGAAGGTCCGCGCTCCGGCACCCGCGGCGCCCGGAGCGGCCGCAACGGTCTGCTCCGCCCGGCCCGGCCCGGCCCGGCCGCCCGCCCGCCGGGGGCGAGAACGCTCCCACCGCTCTGTCCGCGGTCGGAAAGGTCCGGAAGCCGCCGGGCCCCGGGGGGGAAGGGGGAGGGGCGGTGGCGGCCGCGGGGACCGGGTCCCCGCCGGGTCCGGCCGAGAGCGCGCGAGGCAGGGGGCCCGGCCCGGCTGGGTTCGGCGGCCCGGGCGCGGGCGGGAGCGGCGCCGGGCGGAGCAGAGGAGGCGAGGAGAGCGAGAGGAGGAGGCGAAGCGCCGGCGAGGGAGGGGAGGGGAGGGGAGGGGGCGCGCGGCGGGCCCGGCCCGGCCCGGCCGGGGCGCTCGGGGCTCGCAGCCTCCGCTCGGCTCCCGCCGCCCCCCGCCCGCTGCCACTCGGCTCGCCTGCCTGCCGGTGGGGCAGACGGGCGCGGGGTCGGGGCTGGGCCTCCCTCCGCTGCCTCGCCCTGCCCTGCCCCGCCGGGCTCCGCGGGGCCTGGGCCCGCTCCCCGAGCGCCGCCGCCGCCGCGCCGCCCGCGCCCCGGCCGCCCCCGGCCCGCCCCGCCGCCCCCCGCCGGACTGGCCGCCCGGGCGGGCGCTGGCTCCCTCAAAGGCCGCCCGGCTCGCTCGGCTCCGCTCGCTCGGCGCTGTCAGAGAAGGGGCCGGCCCTGCGCGCCGGGAGGGAGCTTTTAAAGCGACACACACGCCGCCCAGCGCCGAGCGCCGAGCGCGCGAGCCGGGGGGTCTCAGCACCCGGGTGACCGCCGGGGTCCTGCGCTGTCCGGGCTGAGGCGGACTAGCCCGGCGGGACTGTGCCCGACCTCGGGGCGCGGAGGGGCAGCCGGCTGGGGACTTAGCTCTTCCTGCCTTTCCAGGCAACCCTGTTGCCCCTTCCCCCACTGCGGTGCACCCCCAAGCGTCTCTTTTGGCTAAAGTTTCCCGCATCCAGACCCTCCCCTTTCTCCTTATCATATCTCAGCCTGCCCCAGAGCTTGCGTTGAGGCAGATTAATTCAGAAAATAGAATACGGACAACCTTTACCGAGCGCCTACTGTGTGCCAAGCTCTGGGCTAGGCACAGTTGGGAGCTGGAGGCTCCGGTGCCGGGGTAGGCGTTAGACACTGATCATTTCTTCGGTTACTCATCCATTTACTCAACATTTATTCAGCGCTTTCTGGGTGCCAGCCCCCATGCTAGACTCTGGGGTCTCAGGAAGGAAAGGCAGCATTTTAGGAAGCTCACAGCTCCTGGGGGCAGTGGGGGCACTCCTGAGTAAGCTGAGAGGTGGTAAATGCAGGACAAATGCAAGTTCTAGAAGAAACGGTAAAGGAGTGGGGAGGGCGGGGAGCAACCCAGGTCAGGGGCTGGCAGGCTCTCTCGGGAGGCAACCTCTGAGCTGCATGGGGAAGGGGAAGTGGGAGTTACCCCGGTGACTGTCAGTGTGGAGGAGGTAGGGATGAGCGCTCTGGCGGGGAGGAGGGTTAGAGCTGAGGGGAGGAGGGTTAGAGCCGAGGCTCAGAGACAGAAGTGAAGGGGGGGGGTTGACACCCTGGGCCCTTTAGCGATGACCTGTTTGACAGCTCTGTGGACAGTGGATTAGAGGAAGACCAGATCCTGGAGAGACTTGGAAGCCACAGCTGGGGGCTTGGATTTTCTCCTGGGGCAGAGGGGAGGGTGATATCAGGGAGGAACCTGGTCCTGCTTGCCTTCTCAGGAGACCGACTGTGGCATTGTGGATGGGGGAGCTGAGGCCTAGGCCACAGGGAGGGGACCAGTCAGGAGGCTGTTGCATGAATCCAGCCGAGAGAGGAGGGGCCCGAGCGGGAGCAGAGACGGAGAGGAGGGGATGCTTTGAAAAAAAAATTTAGGAGACTAGAACAGGGCTTAGAGACTGGCTGGACTTTGAGAGGGAGGGAGTCCACGATGCCTCTTACAGCTTATGGCTTATAGCTGGGGAGACCGGGTAGATGCTTGTGCGGCCAGTTTTGTCGGAGAACAGAGAGGAAGAACGCATCTGGGGTGAAGATGAAAAGTCCAGTTTGGGACAGGTGGAGACATCCTGAAGACAGCTGAGTATATGGATCTATGTCTGGCCTTGAGGGTTGTTTTTTTGTTTCACTGAATCATTATTTGAGGGGATGAGATTAAGCAGGAAGATTGTGTAGACTAGTACTGAAAGCAGTAGGTCCAGGCTGGAGCTTTGGGAAAGGGTCCCTGGAGCAGGGACAGTCAGGGAGGTAGGAGGAGAACGCGAGTAGGGTGTCGTGCAGGCCCGGGAGGGCAGGGTTTGGAGGAAGGCATGGTCGGCCATGTCACAGGCTGCGGAGAGCTGCCGGGAGGGAAGGAATGGAAAGTACCCACTGGCCTTGGGACTTAGGAGGCCACTGGTGATGTGGCAGGGGAAGGTTTTGGGGGTGGGGAGGGAGGAGATGGAAGGTGGTAGGAGCCATATTGTTGGGCATTGGGTGCTGACTGGTTTAGTGAGGAATAGAAGTGAGTCTAGGTGACACTGACAAAAGTTCAGATGACAGGGAAGTAGAGATCTTGAGCTAGAGGTGGAGGAATGATCAACAGAGGTGGGGCTGGATGGTTGTTTTGAGGCTGGCCCAACAGGGAGACTGAATTCCAGGGACAGCGAAGTGTTAAGGGTACCAATGGTTTCACTTGTTCTCCAAGCTCTCTCAGAGGTGTGTGCACAGGGGTGTTCTGCAAGACCCTGGGTCTTCCAGAAGCGGTGAGGGTGGGAGTCCAGCTGCCTGGGGCGGGGGAGATATTCTCCTGGGGACATGGGGAAACGAGAGGCCCCAGCAATTATCACTTAAAAAACTGTGGTAAAATACACATGAAATTTACTATCTTAGCCATGTTTAAGCGTGCAGTTCAGTGACACTAAGTGCATTCACATTGTCGTGCAATGACCACCGCCATCCATCTGCAGAACTCTTTTCATCTTGAAAACCTGAAACTCTGAATGCAGTAAACAATAAGTACCATTCTATTTTCTGTGCCTACGAATGTGACCTCTCTAGGTACCTCCTAGAACTGGAATCATATAGTCCCACCGACCATTTGCACAGAAGCTATGATGCTAAGACTAGCCAAGATCAAAAATGGGCTGAGCCTGAGGAAAGAGAACAAGTTTCTCTAGCCTGAGGTCCATGGAACCATCTGCCCATGTCCGGAATGGGGGAGATGTGTTTGAACTGTCAGTGTTAGGAGACAGAGAGCTTGGTTTCAGAGAGTAAGATGTGACTGCTTAATACCTAATTGATCTTGGGTCTCATTAATAGAAGTGAGTTGTGTAGAAAAAGGGAGGTGACATTTCTTCTGTCACCTGTGGGGATCAAATATCTAGGACCCCAGTCCACTGGGTGGATCCCTAGGAGGACAGCCAGGATGGAGGAGAGGAGGGGACTGGTGTAAATGTCCTGTGAAGAAGGGGTGGGCTGGTCAGAGCGGGCTTAAGAAGAGAATTCTCAGAAGGTTATAAATCTGATTATAAATCTCCAAAGGGCTGTCACGGGTGAGAGGGAATAACTAGGTTCTGGGTGGTGCTCGGGCTTGCCTTCCTTAGAGTTTGGAGATTAACTCATTCTCTCTTCCCCTCAACCTCCCTGGCTGCCTACCCAGATGTCCCAGCCTTCAGATTTCTGCTTAGATCCATATTCCATCCCCCTGCCATCTCCAGACAGCCTTCCCTAGTCCTTAGTTGGCAGAGAAAAACAGAAGCACTCTTTTGGCCCCTAACCAAATGTTTCCCAGGATGTTCATTTAATGTGCTGGCTGTGTGACCTTGGGCAAGTCACTTAACCTCTCTGAGCGAGGATAAGGAGCCCATAAACATTTTTATTTTTCCCTATATTGGCTGCCTTGCCAAAAAGGAAAAAAGAAAGTTGTCTTCTAATGTCTCTTTGACTCAGAAAAATAGGGATGATAATGGTACCTACTTTCCAGGGTCATTGTGAGCTTGGAATAAAATAATGCCTGTGGAAATGCTTGGCCCAATGCCTGGCACCAGGTAGGTACTCCATGGATGGTAGCTGCCATCAGTTCTTCTTAACGGCTTTGTGCCTACAAGCCTTATTTCTTCGGGAGGCTGTGACCTCCCCCAAGATGGTGTCTGTGTCGTGCCCGCCCCCGTCTCTCACACGGACCCGTGTAGTGGACTGTGACGGTGGCTTTTACCTCTTCAGCCCGTTTTCCATCATCCCACTTCTGACATCCCCTTCCTTTGGGAAACTCCCCCGTGTTGTCACATAGACCTGGTGGGTCGTCCGTTGCAGAGCCCGCTACTCCCACTGTCCTACCCCATTGCCAGCAGGTGGGCTGCAGGTGTCAAAGAGCCTCATCCTCTAGCACCAGTGATTGGCCCAAGGGGTGGGCACACTACCCAAGCGGAACCAATCAGACTCGTTCCCGGAGATTGATATGTAGATGCAGGGGGGAGGGAAGCCTTCTTCCTACCAGGATGCAAAGTTTGCTGACAGCCAACTCTCCCACTAACTGGAGGAGCCAAGCCAGGCAACAGAGGGGAGAGGAGTTTAGAGAGCACGCTGGTGGCACTGAGTCCCAATCTTGGCTTTTATGGCCTGGCAGCCTTTCTTTCAGTCCTGGGAGCTGCAACTACATCCTATCCATCTCTAAGAGCCAATAAATCCCTTTATTGTTCCGACTGGTTTCGTTGGGTTTGTGTCTCACACGACCAATAGGAGTCTGACGAACACACTCAGGGAACGCTGACGGATGACTAAGTGATTGGATTCCCGGATAGGGTGGGATGTCAGAGATCCTGCAACCCGAAGGTTGGGAACTGCTGCCGTGTGGCCATGGAAGGGGAGAGTGGGTACTGGAAGGTTTTGCATCAGGCAGACTTGGGTTTCAATTCCAGCTCTGCCATTTACTAGCGGTGTGATCTTGGGGAAGTTACTTACCCTCTCTGAACTTGAGGTTCCTTATCTGCAAAATGGTCAAAGTCATAGAGACTGCATAGGGTTGCCTTGGGGATGGAATGAGATAAGAACAGGAAGCACCAAGCATTGTGCCCCAGGTGGGGGCATGGGAGGCAGAGCTAGAAAAATGGTAGCTGTTTTTATTAGCCCGCAATCCATTGTGACTGCTAGCATAGGACTGAGACTGGCATGCAGGTCAGGAGGAAACCAGGATTCAGTCTGCAGGCTGAATTCTCAAAAAGAGTGGGTCCTGGCACCAGGGAGGCAGAGCCAGAGCCAGAGAGAGCACGTTCAGAGAAAATAGATAATAGAGAAGCTCTCACTTTGGCAGTGGAGTTGGAAGGCCCACTTGCTGGCTTTTCTGTTAACCACGTGACTTGCTAAAATCTTCCCAAGCCTCAGTTTCCCTTCTTTCTTGGTAGATATCAAGATACCAAGTATCTTGGTAGTTATCTTGAGGGCTAACGCCATGTAACATGTTCAGCACAGGGCTTAGTAAGTGTTCATAAATATTGTTGTCAATATCTGCAGCCTAGGGAAATTTCTGAACACAAAGGTGGGATCGATGGATAATATTATAGGCAAACTTTCCATGAGAAAATCCCCAGGTAAAGGAGTGCCTATATCTGATCTCCTAGGAAAGGCCATTTCGGAATGAGGAGGCGACGACATGTGTTTTTCTGCAGCTGGACAGCGGTGGGGCTCCTATCGAGGAAGCCATGTCTGGGGACATTTCTGTCACCTTCCTGCTCGCTGTAATCTCCCCAGCCAAGGCAAGGTTTTCCAAAGATTTTTGTACACCGGTTGCCTCTTCTTCCTCACTTCCGATCATTCCTTAAACTTCACAGCCTGGTTTCAGCTGTCATTGCATTGTTGAAATCACCCTCACTGAGCAAGACCTTGCGCTTGCTAAGACCAGCAGACCCTCTTTGTCCCCTGTCCAAGGTGATCGTTTTGTGGTCCCGACCCTGATAACTGGGGCACCCTCTACTCTATAGCATCATAGCTCATTTTCTCCTGGTTCTCTTCCTACCTCTCTGAGTGCCGCTTCTGAGTTGGCTTCAAGGATTCTTCTTCCTCTGGTCCCTGGGATGTTGGTGATCCGTGAGGATTCTCACTAGGACTCTCTTCTCACTCTGTACACTTTCCCCGAGGGAAGTCTGCCACACTCCCTAAAGGTTCTTGACTTCCAATTTGCTATTTCCAGAAGAGACTATTCCAAAACTTCAGACCGTATTGCCACCTGCCTGCTACACATTTCCATGAGGATGTCATGCAGGCACCTTAACTCAGTGTGCCCAAGCCAGAACCCATTGTCTTTCCCACCCCCAAATGTACCCCCTCTTATCTCCCCCATCTCGGACGATGGCGCCACCCTCCAGCCTTCCACGTAAGCTGGAAACTTGTGATCATCTTAGACTCTTGCTTTCCCATATCCAACTGGGCACTAAGTGCTGTTCATTCCACCCTCTTAAAATTGTGTAGACAGGTTTCTTCTCTCTACTGATGACCAGGCCCTGTCTTGGACCCACTGGCCCCCGCATTAGCTGATGGCCAACTAATGGATCTGCCAACCTTCAGATTTATTCTGTGGAGTCCACTGTTGGTGGAATCAGCCCCCACCTTTTTTTTTAATGTTTATTTATTTTTGCGAGAGAGAGACAGAGCACGAGCAGGGGAGGGGCAGAGAGAGAGGGAGACACAGAATCCGAAGCAGGCTCCAGGCTCGGAGCTGCCAGCCCAGAGCCTGACGCGGGGGCTCGAACTCGCAGATCACGACATCATGACCTGAGTTGAAGTCGGAAGCCGAACAGACCGAGCCACGCCGGCGCCCCGTCTGACATCAGCTTTCTGATCTACCTGTTTATGACCCTCCATGGCTTCCCCATTCCTACAAGGAAAATCCGGTGTCCTTAGTTTGGCATTCTGCTCTTTTCAGGAGCTGGCCCTTGTCTGTCTCCGCAACCTCCTCTCTGTGGCCTCTTGCTCCCATCGCTTCTGCCAGGAGGAGCTCCTCGCAGCTCTTCAACACACTAGCCAATACACCCGCTCTCCTCTTTGGGTGGAATGCTCGCCTTCTTCTTCTCCGGGAGACCAACCGCCCGAACCTCCTGACATAGTCTCGCCGTGCGTGAGGTCCCTCCTCTGCACCACCACAGAGCCCTTGTCCACTGCAAGTGCGGCACTTGCCACACTACACTGTCACTGTGAGTCCGACCCTCCCCCACCGGACCACGAGCTGCTGGAGAGCCGATACCTCCGTGTCCTCCTTGACGTCCAGCAGAGTCTGCTGTAGTGACTTCTCAAGCCATGTTTCGTGAATATGGAATCTCTACAATGCTTATTTGTCTTACGTCTTTATGAAACAAAATAGCTTTAAGGTGACCTGGGATGGAAAAAGCTGGAGAGAAGGAACAGGACACATAACTCAGCACCCCCCCCAGGCCCCAGTGCCCATTCCGAGGCTTCACACCCCTCCCTCCCCTGAACCTTTGACACCCAGACCCCGCTAACAGCATTAGTCTGCCAACAGCATGAGCAAACTGTGTTGTTATCATCCCCTCCTGTCTTCTGGGGAGTCTTATGTTATCCATTACCCCTCACTCTCTGCTCTCCTGTCACTGAAATCACCGTCCACCCCCCTGCCCCCCGCCTCTTTCTCCTGGTTTCTGTCCATCAGCATTTAAACCGCTTTCTAAACTCTTCTGTCTTAAAAGTAAGATCCCACTTCCCTCTCCAAGCACTGGCTCGACTTTCCTCTCTCCACAGCCAGACTTACCCCAAGAGCTGTCTCTTCCCCAAGATGCCCTGCCTCTTCTTCCCCAGCCCCCGCTGATTCTCCCTCCCTTAGCGATCTGGCACCTGCTTGTGCCGCTCGTCTAGTGAAATGCTAAGGTCACCGGTGACCTCCAAGACACCCCACCCCGGGTCCTGATCTGACTTGTCTTCCCACTGCATTCAGTTAGTTAACCACCTCTTTAGTCAGCCCCCTCTTTGCCCTCAACTTCAGGGGCACCAAGCCTTCCCGGATTTCTGCTGGCTGAGTGTTCACCCCTGGCTCTCAGCTGCCTCCGCTGCTTTCCCCCCTGCCCTGTCGGAGCACTGGAGTTGCCCCAGGCTCAGCTTTACGTTGTCCTGTTCATCCTCAACCCTCATCCTACCCCCTCCGTCCTGTCCTGCCCCCCCCGCCCCCACCCATCTAGTGGTCGCCGATGCCACCGACAAGGCTCCTCATCCCCGAAACGCATCTCCAGCCCAGATTCTCTCCAGGTTCCAGACTCGTGAGATCCTCTGCCTCCCGGGGAGCTCAGATTCAAAACTAAACCCGGGATATTTCTGACACAAGCCCCCCGCCCCCACCCCTGCGCAACCCCGATCCCATATCTCTGCGGCTCTCACAGAAACTCTGGAATTTTTTGGTACCTTCCTGTCTCCACCCCCCACATCAAATCCACCTCTGCTCATTCTGCCTCCTGCATATTTCCCCTGTCTCCATTCTCTGCTGCCACCCCCTTTGTCTGAGACACCATCATGTCTCCACCAGACAATGAAATCCACCCCCTACCACGTGCTCACTGGTCCTTTCAAGGCATTAGCCCCATAGTGCCAAAAGGATCGCAAAACACTGAGTCGGATAGATCATTCCCCTGCTTAAAATCGTCACGTGTTTCACATCTCCCTGAAATCCCACATTTGTAGGGCGCCCATGAGCCCCTGGGTGGTCTGGACCCTGCAGCTCTCTCAGCTACTCTCCCCGCTTCCTGTTACTCCCGCACATCAGCCGCACTGACCTTCGTTCAGCACCCTGGATGCACATGTTATGTGTCTTGCCTCTAGACTGTGGCACATGCTGTTCCCTCTGCCCCAGGGGCACTCTTCCTCCGTCTCCATCCAGCTAACTTCCATTCATCCTTCAGATCCTGGCTTCAATTTCAGTCCTTCCCAGGACTCTCCCCCAGACTATGCCCCCAGTTATTTGTAATAATGTGATGCCTGGATTCCCCGTGAGACTGCACGTACATCCTTTTGACGGCCTACAATGCAAGTGCTCAGCAGATACTGACGGACAACGGAGGAAGTTCAGAGTGGTTAAGCAACTTGCCGGAGGTCACACAGCCTCTGCCATGGGACCTCACAATACACAGATTCCTTCGATCAAAACAGTCCTCGCTGCCTGATCATTGGCAGAGCCTCGAGCCTCCACGGCAGAGGTTACGCTGTGCCCCGGTGCTCCCAATCGGTGTCTGGCCCGTGCCGAGGATGGCTGACTCCCTGCTGATGCGCCTTCGAGTTTTTTCCCAGCCCTGCCTTTCTACCCGGCACCAGTTTCCTTCTACAGCGCCGCTATGGGTTGAGCCTCCTTTTCATTTTCGTCCTGAGTTAACTCTTCAAGAGAAACTTTTACTAAAAAAAGGAAAAAAAAAGATAAATGAGTGAATAGTAATTGGGAGAAGCAAAAACGAAGTAAGACCCAAAATATAAAACACAAGAGCCCAGAAATGGTTGAGACAAAGAGGTTCGGCTCCGTGTAGTCTGTGTGGGCTGAGGTCTTACGGATCACTGTCCTTTTGGTCCTCGGGCCAGTACTCCCACCCTTTTCCTGTAGTCTGGGCTCAGTCCTGGTTGGGGGGGGCACTCCCCTGGGCGCAGTCACCACCCCTCTGGCTGACAAATCTGTGGGAAACACTTCTAAGGGGGTTGGGGTCTCCCATGATGGGGAAACAGAGGCCCAGAAGGAGTTAGGGGGAATGGAGAGTGGGCTTCTGTGTTCGTTCCACAGGCCCAGATTACACCTGTGTTGGCCGAGCCCGTCTGCACACCCCACCCCACCCCCTCAGGGGCTGGCACTGGATGACTTGGGGGTAAGGGTGGGGGGAGCCGAACTGCCAGAGTCAAGCTGGCAAGGCTGAGCCTGAACGCATGAGGAAGGGAGGGGCCGACGGGGCCGGGGCAGGACAGAACAGCAGGTTCTTGTCAAACACACAATTTAATTCTGAGGCTGTATCCCCCGTGCCTGAGAGATTTTCGGCTTGCAATAGTGTCATTTACAGATGGATTTGCAGCGGCGAATTACAAGTTTGTAAGCAACAGCTTCTCTGACGCCTCGAAGAAAAAAAAAAGCCTTATCCCTTTGCAAATTATAAATTCATAACTAACAGTGTTATTCAACTGAATGCAAAACAAATTCATTACCAGCTACATTATTCCACTGAATACCAAGTGAATGAACCGCACAGGGTTTTGTGCGGATTAGGGACACGGCAGGAGATGGGGCCAAAACAGTCCTCCCCCAGTTCCTCTTTTTTGTGTCCCTTCAGGCCCACCTCAAGCTAACCCCAAATGGAGGCAGAACTGGCTGGATAAAAGGGGGCTGGAGGCTACGGTGGTGATGGTGATCTTCCAAAACACAGCCACACTGCTGGTACGTGTGTGCATCTTTTGTGTGATTATTGAAATTGTCGTATGTGTTATCTTAAGATACCATGCTGTGAATGCCTAAGTCCTTGTGAGTTGCGGGACACCCCCTGTAAAAGGGGGTCATTCCCTTCCTGTGTGTTAACCACACAGGAAGATGTGGGTCCTCTGAGCAGATATCAGACTGAGAAAACAGACCTAAGTTTAGACACAGGATTGGGAATTCCTTGTATCTTCCCAGAATGTTACTCTCGGGACCAGGTTCCAAGGTACTGAACATCTGGATGGATGGTCCTGGGTGGGGGTGGGGGGCGCGTCAAGACTGTGCCCACAATGTGCAGGCACTTTGGGGGTCTGTGGTGGGGGGTGTGGGCCATTCTTTTAAACTCAGGTGATCTGGTTCCGGACTCTCTGGTGTATTCCCAATGTGTGGTTCCTGAAATTTACATTTTTTTCATTAATGTTTATTTTAGAAAATCAGAAAATACAAATAAACAAAACTAAATCATGCAGGTACTATCCCATCATATACCCCACCAGAAACAACCACTTGGGGTGGATCAGACCTGAAATTGGGCCCCTTCTCCAAGTCCATTCTGAATGAATGGAAAACTTGGAAGCTGACGACATATTTGATGTGGGAGAGAAGAGAAAGTAGCCCATATGCAGCTATGCAAGCAGAGGCCAGGGACCCCCCCCCCAAAAGTCTTATATCCCCCCCCCCAAATGGCCAGGGAATTTTCCTGGTACACATGTCCCATCTCCTCCAGGCCAACTGCCCTATCTCTCTCCCTTCTCTGATCACTGTGTGTTTCCCTGCTATCCTCCTTAGGAGCCAAAGGACTTCCTCTCCTTGTCTCATGCTGAGTGGTTTGCGACCATCATCTGATTAAACAGTTGACCAAGCTATTTTTTTTTTTTTTTCTAAACAAAGACAGTTTCCTGTCCAAGAAGAATTTGGTGCCAACTGTGAAGATAAACTATTTTCACTCTGTTTCACGAACACGTTTATATTTTTCAGAACTAGGGGGGCTATTCTACAAATGCTGATATCAAACCTGCTTTTGTTCACGAACAATGCAGAGTTAGCATATTTTTACGTCCTGAGATAAATCTATATTTTCTGTTTTAATGGCTGCATATTAATCCATGTGATTTTTTAAAAGCCATCTCTTTTTTTCTTTTTACATTTAGACTGTTTCCAGTTTTTGCTATTATAACACCCACACATCATCCTTGCACATTTATCTAATTATTTCCTTAGGTTGGGTTCTTAGAAGTAAAATTTCTGAGAATGCACTTTCCAAGGGCTTTTGTCGTGTCACTGAACGAGTTTTCACTGATTTCTACTCTCTGCAGCCGCTCATATTATGGCCCCCTTACTGTTAGCGTTCTAGCTATGTCTCAGTCATGCCCTGAGGTGCTACAGAAAGAGCCCCCATGCCCCACTTTGGTGACAACAATGGCAACCAGTGAGCAATTAGACCCAGGGAGCAAGAATGAGGGGCCATGTGACCCAGCTGCCCCTCCCTATATGGATTCTTCCATGGCCACCATGGAGGGATTTGAAATTGACTGACTGATCGAACCACTGATCATATGAAGGGAAATGTTACATCCCTCCAAATGGTGGTGATGATCACGAGTCCAGCCTAGTGCTGGTAATGATAAGTGGTCATGCAGTGAAGACATGGGTGGTGACAGGTAACGGTGGAGGTGAGAGGGGGTGCGGCATTGTGAGGAGACGGTGCGGGGGCGTGGGGGAGCACTGATAGCTAGAAGGCAATCACGGTGGTGGCGATGGTGGCCGTGGTGATGGTGGTGGCAGGGAAGGGAGTCCAATGGTGGTGGCGGTGGTGGCCGTGGTAGTGGAGGGTTAGCGACGTCCCTGCAGTGATGTGGGGTGTTGTGGAAATGGTACAAGTGATGATAAAAATGTAATATGGGATTACACAGACATCATAGGAGGGAGAGGTTGTCTCAGGCTTGGGGAACAGTGTGATTAAAAGAAGCAGCCTGAGTCTAGTGCCAAGAAGAGGGAGGAGATCTACTGGCCGACAGGACGGTTGGGGAGAAATTTCATGGCGGTGGGTGCTGGGGAGGGTCTTGAAAGTGGCAAGAGAAATTTGGGCTCCCGGAGGGCAGCCGAGAGACTTTGCGGATCGTGGGAGGAAGACGGGCCAGAGTTGACTTGTGTGCAGAACAGAGGGGGAGAGGAGGAGCGGAGCTGTCGGCCCCACTGCTGACCTCTGAGGGGAGCAGTAGGTGCACTGGGCCCTCTCGAGTGCCGGCGAGCATCCACGGTCTGTTGGAGCATGTGGGAAGAAGGGCTAAAGGGTCTATGGCACCAACCCTGACCCCTGCCACTCCTGTGTCAGCCCCAACCAGCGATCCCCGCTCTCACTTTGGCCGAGGGGCTCCCCCTCTCTTCTCCCACAGCGGCCCCCACCACCACCTGGGTCTGATAGATGAGCATTTACTTGGTAGCGTTGCCTGGGAAGAGCCCGTTCGCACTTCTCCGGGTGTAGCATGGAGCCTGCTTTGACACATGTGCAAAGATACGGGATTCTTTCTTTCTGGGCAAGGATGCCTGAAAATGTTCAGGGATACAGAAGGCTTGTGTCTGAGCAGCCAGCATCCTGGGTATCAAGGGGTTAATACATCCCTGAGGATGGGGAGCAATCTCTCCCCTCACCCTGCATGCTGTCCTCCTCACTCTGACACGGAAGCCACCGGAGCCAAGCGGGTGCCCTCTCGGGGAGAGGGAGAAACACTTTTTCCCTCCCATTTTAATGACACTGGTGACCTCACAAGGTTTCCATGGTGACAAGACCAAGGAGCCAGGGGGACGTGGTGAATTAGGCCAGACAAACCCACCCGGTAGAATCTTCTTCCTGATACCGGGCTTCGGAAGTGGACTCTAATCTATGAGCTTGCAGAAGAGGGAAGGGTGGGGAGTGGGGCACAAAGGCAAAGCTTGCAAAAGAACTCTGTGCCCTCCTTCCCTTTCTGTGCTCCACCCTTTGTCCTCTGCCTAAAAAGGTCCCTTCCTGGAGGGCATGGCGCTGAGTGTGGCCTCTCACAGCCAGACCTGGACGGTTACCGAGCACTGATAGGAGGGCAGTTCTGATCCCCAGTGTAGGAAGCATTAACAGGGTAATTCTAGGCACCAAGGTAGATGAGGTGACTGAGGGAGGTGGGAAACAGAGCAGAGAAGTAGGTTTGCAAGGGGAGGAGATTAGCATCTGGTGAAGAATTGGGGGCTGCTGCCTAAAGCTCAGTTTTCTTTTCTTTTTTTTTTTAATTTTTTAATGTTTATGTATCTTTGAGAGGGAGAGAGACAGAGCTCCATCAGGGAAGGGGCAGAGAGAGAGGGAGACACAGAATCTGAAGCAAGCTCCAGGCTCTAGCTGACAGCACAGAGCCTGATGCAGGGCACGAACCCACAAACCATGAGGTCATAACCCGAGCCGAAATCAGATGCTTAACTGACTGAGTCACCTAAGGCACCCCTAAAGCTCAGTTTTCTAAGGAGCAGACAGGGGCCAGTGCCTTAGAATACAGCCTGTGGATGTGGAATCCAAGTGATCCAGGTGTAAATAACACCTATGTCCTGTGGTTGTGGATTTCATGGGACATCACAGTTAAAGCACCTAGCAGGTGCTTGATATATATTTGTTTCCTCTCGGCTGCCCTTTCCCTCCTCCCAACCATGGGGCCACCACAGCTTCCTGAGGGGTTTGAAGCACCACATTGCTTCTCATTAATTTCTTGTTTTCAAGCACTGAATAATTCAGTCTTTACCTAGTACAGTAACTAAAATGCCCCTATCTGTTGTCCTAGTGCCGAAAATTTCACCACGGAAGCTCCACTGCTTTGCACCGAACCTCCCTGTAAATGGCAACATGTCATCTGAGAGGAGACTGTCCTATCCTTGGACCCCGGACAGGGGCAGTAGTGCTGAGGTATGGGGACAGTGGTTTTTTTTTTAAAGTGTAGATGGAGTCTGTAAGTGAGGGCAAAAGAGAAAGAGAAAGCAGGCAAGAGAGTTTGCTACCCTGAAATGTTGGCCAGTAGTCACGCCTTTGGCTGTGGGATTTCTCCGAGGGCGAGTGATGGAAAACACAGAGATTACCCAACATCCGAGAGGAGCCACACAGGGATATCATGCCATACTCACACCACGGAAAATGGAAGAGCAAGCTACAAGCTTTACTTTCTGAGACTAGGTCCTAGAAGCCAGATGGCCTGTGCCAGATACACCAGCAGTTCTGCTGGGTGCCTCCAGGGGAATCATGCTACCTCAAGCAAGACAGGGCCCAGTTGCTAGGAGTCTGGAGGCAGGGAGCTGGGGAGTGAGCCCCTTGGCATCAGAGTGGAACTTGGAGGTTGGTTGGATATGTCTCTTTGCCTTGACAGGTTCTCTTGGAAAGGCAGCTTTAATGAATCCTGAGCACAATTTGCAATCAGCCCATCAAATGTTCAGAAACACTCTTTTAGCTAGAATCTCACTTGCTGGGAGTCTGTGGCCTGTAGTGGGTGTAGATTCTGCATCAGTGTCTGCAGCCCTCTACACCGTATCCGGTGCAGCCTGGATCCCCCGGTGGGCGAGTCCTGCCCCTCGGTGAGCCCAGGTTCACCGAACCATTGGGAACTACCTGGGTCTCACTGTCCCGAGCTGCCGTCTGCCAGGGCCGCGGGAATCGGGCCCAAAGGCCTGGGGTCTTCTGCTAACAGGGCAGCTTCCGGCCCAAGCCCACCAGTTGCGAGTCCTGGCGGATGCTCCGGGACACCCTCCTCTTCCTCCTTTCTCTGCTCTCTCCATCTCTGCCCTGTGTCCCATCTCCCTTTGTCCCAGCCAGGTCCCTGGTGCTTGGAGCTTATTCTTGAACTTTGAGCGTCCTTGGGCTGATGTATCGCTCCATTTGCTCACGCTCGAGGAATCACTGAAGAATTCGTGGGGTGGGGGGGGGGCAGGGCAGTGGGGGGAGGGTGTTGCGTGGGTGAAATAGGTGAAGGGGATTAAGAGTACACTTGTCTTGATTAGCACTGAGTAATATGTAGAACCGTTGAATGGCTGTATGGTACACGTGAAATGAAGATAACACTGCATGTTAACTGCACAAGAATTGAAAAACAAAAACAAAACCCAAAACCTCATGTTGGGGATTTTGTTTTCTTTTCCCTTTTCCATTTTCTAACTGGATTTTGCTAGCGTATTTATTGATACTGGCCATCTTCCTGACCTCTTTCATAGTCTCTTACTGGTTTTTCAGTCTATCCTCTGGAGTGTTCTGGATAAACAATCGTATCATGAACAAATAATGATAGCAGTTTCTCCTTCCTGAATGTTATGCTTCTTTCTATTTGTATTTTTAACGTACTCTTGCGTTGGCTAGAACTTCTAGAACGATGCAAACTAATTGTGGCAGCAGCAGGCATTCTTGTGCCACTCCGGCTTAAATATGAATACCTCTCGCTGGTGTTTTATTGCCAAGAATGTTGTTGACGTTAGGTTGAGGACAGATGTTTTTCATCACGTCAAGGAAATGTTCTTTTGTTTTTATTTCATGAAAGAGTTTTCACAGGATGGATGTTCAGCTCTGTCAAATGTGTTTGGGGTTTCTGTTAAGATCGTCAGGTAACTTTTCCCTCTCTGGTAAGTGACATGATTAATTACATGGACTGATTTCCTGATATGTGATCATTTTCACCCCGCTGCATTTCTAACATGGCTATCTGTGGAATAGGGGCGGAGATCTGTTGCTCAAGAGGAGTCTGGGCTGAATAGCAGCTCTATATGCTGCTCTGAGTCCCAGGGCTATGAGCAAGCTTTGCCCCCGACCCCGCCCCCTAATCCAGGGCATAATCTCACGCAGGCCCCTGGGATGTCTAGGGGCTTGAGCCACAGCTCTGGAGATCTGGGGTGTCGGCTGATCGCAGAGTGATCTTTGAAAGGCCAGGCAGATCAAATGACTCCCTTCAGTGGCTCCCCATTGCCTTCAGCAGAAAATCCAAGCTTCTAGGCACATTGCCCGGGCCTCTTACAACTGGCCTTTGTCCAGCGCCACCCCCCTGCCCGCCATCTTTTCCACCTTCTGCCCTCTAACCGCGTGGAAATCTCGGCAGGTGGCAAACCTGTCACCTTCTGTGCCTCTGGGCCCTCTCACACACTGTGCCCTTTGTGTGGAATGTCCTTCCCCAGGGAGGGCTCATCAGTCCCTGGTCCAGGGAGCCTTCCTGACCCAGCCTGCTGGGTGCCACAGCCGATGAGTTCACTACGTCTTTTGTACTTTCCAGGCAGAAGGTAGTTCTGTGTGTACCTTTATCTCCAGGAGCCCCAGCAAGGGCCCCTCTCCCAGCCCGGCGCCTGCCCTACAACAAGTGTTTCTCTGCCAGCCCCACGTCAGACACACTCTGAACACATCCATGAACACAGTCAAATGTTCATTCTCATGAGTGCACCCTGCTTGAGCCCCCACCCCACCTGTGACCCCCAGGGCTCACTGTCCTCACTCCAACAGCTAAGTGTGTACAGAGGTTCATGGGCGGCTACAGCTCCCTGGAGCCTCTTTAAAAAATGCAGTCGGCCTTGTTTCCTCTTCATAAACAACGACTTAGCACAGCATCGGGCCCCATGGGACAGTGTTCCCCCCAAAGCTGCTGCCATTGGAGACGCGGGAGGGGAGGCCAAGTGGGCCCAAGAGGGACCAGATGACTGGGGATCCATGGGAGGGAGCAAGCAGGAGGGGCTTTAGATGGGCTGTGTCCCCCTGGGTTTCCTGCGCAGCCCAGATGCCAGCACCTGAGCTGGGCCTCGGCAACAGCTCTGCCTGGTCTTTTCCATTGGGTCTCAGGCTCTCCCCTGGCCCCCCCGGGGTGTCCTCAGCCCCTCCGGAAGAGGATTCATTTTCAACTCCCTGCCTTCCTCCAGTCACCAGGTGACCTCTGGGAATAAGCTGATGTCAAATGGAAGGCTACTAAGCCTGGGGTCGGGTAGGGGTAGCTCACATCTACCCCTCTCTTTTGTCCCCCTGTCTACGCCCTTCCCCCAACCCCAGCAATCCTAAATTACACAACACATCCCTGGATAAGGATCTAATGAGAGATCAAGTGACATGGCCTAAAGGGCATTGGGGTCAGGTTGTGGAGTCAGGCAGACCTGGCTTCAAATTGCAGCTTCACCTCTTGCTAGCTGTGTGATCTTGGGCACATTGCTTAACCTCTCTGAGCCTCAATTTCTTTATCTGTGGAACAATGCCCACCTACAGAGTCGTTGTGAGGATTAAGTGAAATGACTGACTGACTGTAAAGCACTCAGCACCATGTCTGACATATAATAGGAAGTCAACTAAGGGCAGCTGATGTTATAAATTACAGGTCGGAGCAGGCTGGGCACAGCTTCACCTGACACAGCCTTGTCTCCCATTGGTGGGTGGAGAAACCGAGACCCAGAGAGAGCAGGACATCAAGCTGCCGAAACACTCAGCCGGGGCTCGTGTCTGTTGAGGAGACTTTCACCATAATTTCGATCCCAAAGGCCTCGCCACCTGCAGTCTTGGATCTTGGGCCCTGCCCTACAAACATCCTGGCAGTCCTGTTTATTCAATAAACCTTTGCATTGTGCTTGCTAAGTGCCCAGCAGAGTTAGAGGCCCTTTATGTATATTAACTTTCTCCTATTCTTATCCCCATTTTACAGATGAGGGAACTGACCAGTTCGCACTTGCCCAAGGTCGCCCCGCCCTCCGGTGACACAGCCACCTTCTGTCAGCCGGGACACTCCACCGACCAGGCTCCCACCCTCAGGCGAGCACAGACCAGGCTCCGGAGTGGGATCAGGAAGGGCACCGGGGACATCTGAACCTGTCTTGTCCCACATTCAAAGCTGGGGTGGAGGAGGCATCCTTGGGGGCTTGAGCCTGTGACTGAGCATGATGGGGACATCAGCTTTGCCCTCCAAATGCCCATCACCGGATGCCACATCTCGGGCCACAGCAGGTATTTCCCTGGAGAGAGGACAGTGAAAACTTGGAAGAGGAGAGCTCTTTATTATTCAGAATAACCACACTATTTAATTTACTATTAATAATAGCTCTTGAGTCAACCTTCTCCTGAAGAGAAATGAGAACTGAAAGAATGGCCCTGTCTTCCCTCCCCCCTCCCCTCTCCCTCCCCGCCTGCCTCCCTTCCTTAGAACACTGGGAACTCAGTCACGAACGATTGTGTTGTGCCGTTTGGGGGTTTGCAGTGGGAGGACTGAGGCCCAGCAGTGAACCTCTTACCTTCCTCCCTGAACAGCCCTGCTCTGCTGGTCCTCTGTGGGGACCATGGAGGGGTCATGGGGCCGTGGAGGCCACCACCCCTCTGCTGTCAGAATTCTGGAGGGAGAGTATGGCTTCTGTCCTCTTAGACTGAGCCAAGGGAAGAGGCCAGGGGGCCGTGTTCCAGCTGAAGCAAAGGCAAATGTGGACCCAGCAATCCTTGTCTTAGCGCTGCTGGGGGCCATATGGGCCATAGGTTGGGATGAGGGATCAGGGCCCCATCCCCTGCCCTCTGCATCCAGTAGGGGCGCAGTGTCAGAAGGAGCACACCCGCAGAGGAGCAGAGCCAGGGAGGAGACCAGAACCCGTGCCAGAGGAGTATGTGACTTGGAGTTCAGAAGACCCAGGGGGACCTGAGAACTGCCTTCAAGGAAGCAGAGGGATTTGTTTTCTCGACTGTAAGTCTCCACTGAGGGCTACTCTGCCAGGTGCTGGGAGTGTATGGCCCCAGTCCCTGTGGGGGTCCCAGAGTGGCAGAGGCGGTGGGCAGGAACATGTTATGTTTATAACTAATGCTTCTGCAGGGAATGCTTTAGGGACAGGGCCACGTCGTCCTGATGGGAGTTGTAGGAGACAATCAATTGGCCTGATTCGGAGCTAGGGGGTTTGCTGGCTCCCTGAGGCAAGGATGCAAAGACTCCTCTGGAGTTGAGTTTGGCCCTTCGGTGTTTATTCAAGATGGCACCCGGGCTCCTGGGCACCCATTGTCCTTGACTCTGCTTCCTGAATTAGGGCCCCTGTGTGGCCTGGGCAGGGGACGAGTGGCCCACTGGGCTGACCTCCCAGAAGGCAGGGGTTGCGTTTTCCCTTTCTTCTAACTGCCCGACTACCCAGAGCTAGAAGACCATGGTTGCCCATGGGTTGTGGGTTGAAGGTCCTGGGCAGTACAGCAGCATTCTGTCCCCCTTCCTTGAGAGATAGATAGCCGTCAGCTTCCTCTCCTCTCCCGTCCCCCTCTTCACGTGGGCTGAGTCCTAGACATCTTTAGGTGATTGAAGACTGCTTTGTAACACTGCCACGGGGTGGATTCAGACTTGTTGATGTGATACTTGAGCTTTCTTAGTCTGCCAGAGCTGAGTTCCACGTACCTGCACACACACACACACACACACACACACACACTCCTTAACACGCATACATGCCGGCTCTCATTGTGAGGGCCCCACTCTTTATTCAAGCAGCGGTCTCCGCTGTCTGAATGGATGCTTGAAGACTCCCTCTTTGCAATTAACACGCTGCTGCAGTATTATTAGCCTCTGATAGGCAGGTCTGCCTTTGCCAGAGACTATAAATATGTGGGGCCAATGACTCAGCAAATCTGTTGCTATTTTTCTTGCAGATCCGTGTGGATCTGTCTGTGTACACCATGGCCCCCTCTCCCAGCAGCTCCCATGGCTTGTATCCATGGAAACGCAATCCTCCCAACTACAGTACTCTGGCTGACAAACACCGGGAGTCTCCCCAGCCCCCTACCCACTTTGGAGAGTGAACGTGGACCTGGAGAGCTCCCGGTGAGCAAGAGGGTGGCCCCGATGGAGGAGGTGCCACTTTCTCAGTTGCTTTGAAGGTCTAGGCAAGGCTGGCCTCTAACCGCCCCACCCTGCAACTGGTCTGTGGTCGCGGCTCTGTCACCTGTTCAAGGCAAGTGGCCTGGTGAGGGAGCCCTTCCTGAGGCCTGGGCCCTCACGGGAGGGAGATTGGCAGGGCAGTTCCTGGGAGCCGTGGGTGGTGTGGCAGGCCTGCTGCCCTTGGCAGTGGCGGGCGGGGGGTGGGGCACCAGCCCCTGGGAGAGGGAGACTGGGAAGAAGGGGAAGGGGCAGTGACTATGAGAGGGGGAAGCAGATCATATTTGGTATAAAACCTTGGGGCATGGGGTTCTGTCTCTTGACCTTGACTTGGTCAAGCAAAACCTGTGGGATGGACGAAAGAGCATGAGCTCTGGAAGTCCTTCCTCCTTCCTTTCCTTCCACAAATATTTACATTTGCTTACTCCGTGCCAAGCCCTGTGCTGGGCATGGGGGTGCAGAGATGAATTGAAACTAGAGCCTTGTCCTTGAGGACTACGGTCGGGGAGGAGCAGACAAACTCAACACCGGATCAGGGAGCTCAGGTGTTCTGCAGGTCAAGAGAGAGCAGCGGGCCACAGCAGAGTGGGCAGAGCCAGCTGCGGGGCCAGAAGAGGCTTCCTCGGGGAGCCGCAGTTCATGGAACATGCCAGGAGGATGAGGCAGGGTGCTTAGGAGGCAGAGTGGGCATCCCAAGTAGATGGTAGCTCTGGAGAGCCGGTTGGTGAGACACACACAGAGCTCTAACTCTGGCTCCTGTTCGTGGTATTCCCTTGAAGAGGTGACCTAAGCTTTCTGTCCTGTGAAATGGGAAACCACAGTACCTGCCTCACAGGGCCCAGTGAGAATTAATGCACTATCTGGCCCCAACCATAGCAAATGTTTATCACACTAACTCTGTGCCAGAACCGCCTGTGTGGCAGTTACTTTCTTCCTTTTGGGGCCTGTTTACTATGTCAAATGAGGAGGCTGGGCCAGATGACATCTAGAGGTCCAGAAGCCCTTGATTTTCCCTGTCCTCAGTTTCCCCATTTTCCAAATAGGGAGAAGAGAGTTCCAATAAGTTTCGGAAGTGAAGGAATGGATCGTGGAATTATTCAAAGAACATTAGCACATACTTATTAAGCTCAGCTTGCTTTTCCTGCTTAGGGAAAACAGAGCCAGGCTGATGTCATAACTGCCACCGCCATGGATACAGAGGAGCAGGAGACCTGGCCCTACCCCGAGAACATCGCTATGGCTGGAGAAGTGGGGAGGCCTAGAGACCCTGGAATCTGAGGACCCTGGTCCTCTAAGGACCATTTGGCCCACCTCTGGCCTCCA
The DNA here is from genome assembly GCF_028749965.1 of Puma concolor. NCBI lineage: Eukaryota > Metazoa > Chordata > Mammalia > Carnivora > Felidae > Puma > Puma concolor. Next base: position 116,975,144 of record NC_141672.1, read on the forward strand.
GATCTTTGTTCTCAAAGCCCCAGGGAGGCTGGGGAGCATAAACAGTTGAAAACCCTCTTTGTTGGCTCCAGCAAAGTCACACTGACCCTAGGAGGTAACTACTGTTATTAGAGAGTTTAGGGACTGGTCACAGGTCACCCAGATACAGGTGGCAGAGCTGGGGTATCAATCCGGGTCAGCATCATCCTAACACTCACGTTCTCTCCGTGGCTCTGCACCCCACCCTCTGGGACTCTGGTAAACCTCCTCAAATCCTTCGGGAAATAGAGAAGCTAAAAATAGCACGTGGGATTGTGAAGTGAAGAAAGCAAGTTGCCAAACAATACATACAGGATGATTGCAGTCATGTAAAAAAACAACCTGGTACTGATATGTGTGTATGCATAGAAATGTATATGAGCCTAAATGATCCGGAAGTAGATCCTAAATGTATATGAGCCTAAATGATCCGGAAGTAGATCCGGAAGGGGATCTGTCCTGTTGTTTGAACAGGGCTCATCTCTGGGTAGAGGAGTGGTGTGAAGGGGGGGTGGAGGGGGCATGTTCCCTTACGATACGATGTGCTTCTGAATTGGTCGACTTTATCACGATGAGAATGTATTCACGTCTTACTTGTGCCATAAAAACGTCGTATCCACGAGGGCGACCCATCTCCCCATGTCCTGGGCAGTACATGTGAGGGCTGGGGCAGGCGGGACCTGGGGTGGGGGAAGGCCCTGGTTTGCGAGGGTGAGTCTACCATGGGCCCAGGTGGGCTGGTTCACGGGAACTTTTTAGACGGACGTGGCAGAGGTCTTCTGGGAGAATCAGTGTGCCTAATCTGTTTTTCAACAACCAAGAGAGCAGCTCATCTACCCATTTTCTAGGTAGGGACCCTTAAGTCCATTGACGGCTTAGCTCAAGGTCAGAGAGCCCTACTGCTGTGGTCTGCTTGGTTAGTACGCCTGCCTAATTAGTAAGGGTCAGAGAATCATGGGCTTTATCTTCAGATGGGCCTGGCTTTGACTTTACGCGGTGTCATAGATTCTCTGAGCCTCAGCTTTCCTACCTGTAAAATGAGATGGATCCACCTACCCCGAAACATTCTTGTGAGGGTTGAATGAGGTCAAGTTTGACGGCAGCCCCGTTCACGGTCGCTCCCCAGTGATCTTCTCCTTTCTTTGTCTAAGGGATGCTGTTCTGGACTCAGCGTGGGGCAAGTAAGACATAGGCCATGGCTTCAGTCCTGGCTTGGCCTTATAGAAACAATTACCATTCACTGAGCACGTGCTAGGTAGGTGCCAGGGATCGTGCCAAGGGTTATGCATACAACTCCCTTAACCCTAATTGTTAATTCTAATTCTCCTCCCTACCTCTGAGATAGGTGCTACCTGTTATTGTCCCCACTTGACAGATGTGGGGGTTGAGATGTCAAGGTTATGCCGAGCTTGTAAAAGGACTCAGAGAGAAATCCACCTTTTCCTATTACCGAGAAGGCTGTGTGATAAGGTATATCTATTTTTCTTAAATGTTAGGTAGAGTTCACCAGCAAAATCATCTGGGCCTGGAGGTTTGTGAGAAGAGTTTTGATTACAAATTCAAGTTTTGGGGGAGTTTTGGGAGCATCCCTACTTTCTATTTCTTCTTGTGTCAGTTTTGATACCTTTGCAGATGTAAATGTAAGAAGATAGTAACAATTCCTGCCAGACAGGGTTATTTGGCAATGACAGGGCTTACTTACTTGTGTGTTGTAACAGAGTATACCCACTCTAGGCTTGGGACACAGGTCTCGGGGCACTGCATTTGGCATCCTGCTGTCCCCTGTCCTCCATCAAAGCAGGAGGGCCAGGTTGGGCACCTCCCCATTGGGTGTGGGGCTTGAGCTTTTCTCATGCCAGAGAGAGTTGCGCCAGGGCAGAAAGGCCCCAAAAGGTTGGCACCTGAGACCAGAGGGGCTGCCCGAGGCTGAGACAGCCTGGAGGGCCAGTGGAGCACTGGGGACCTCTACGTCAATGGGCCCCACCGTTCTGGTTTTGAAATGCTGAGTGCCCAACTGGCACTTGGGTAATGTTTATTGAGGGAGGGAAAGGGAACAAGGGAATGAGGGCAGGGGAAGTGCAGAGGAAAGATTTATTGGTGCAGAAGAAGAAGTGGGGTAAGTCCCTACTGATGAGGGGACCCATCAGTGGGCCCTTAAGGGGCTTCCCTCTCCAGTAAGCCTTCAAGACTAGATGGGTGCAACCAGAGGGGATGTCTCCTGCCCCTGCCCCCTCTAGGATCCCCAGCTTCCAAATCTGAGTCCTGGAGTGGGTGATTATAATCATCAGCTCTGCGAGGTACTCCCATGACCAGCCCTCCAGCTCCAGAGTCTAGGCAATGGGGGGGTCTGCCTCATACTCACCTTGACTCTCCTTCCTCACCAGATAGCAGGGCTGAATGGGGGTGTGGGCAGAATGGCCACAAAGAATCTGCTTTGCTGTGTTGGCTCCAGGCTTGAATCCCCTCCCTGCTCTGTGAAGCTAGGCCCATGCTGGAAGAACCCACCCAAGTCCAGGCTTTGGGGATTGCTCCCGGGGATCCCTATGCAAGGATGCCCTAAGTCCTGTGACAGCTTGACACAGCAGAGCTGCTCCACGTGGCATTGGGATCTTTCAGAGAGCTCCACATCTTTGGAACAAATGAATGAGCAAATTAACAATGGCTCGCTGAACGATGAACACCTACATTGTACCAGCACATTGAGATAAAAAGACACCTAGTCCAATGAGGGAGGCTAACACACCCATGCCACATTCTACCTTTGGGTGATAAATGCAGTGCTAAGAGGGGCCCAGGGTATTGTGGGGGCACAAAGGAGAAATGTCTAATCCACATTGCAGGGAGGATGGCGGCAGGGAAGGGGGCAGCAGTGATTTCTTGGAAGAGATGGCGAAGAATAATCGGGAGGCTGCAGGGAGGCTGGCGGAGCTGGGAGAGAGAGCAGGGAATAAGAGGTGTGCAGGCACCATACAGGGGGGTGAGTCCTGACCTTAGTCTGTTAGTGAAGTTACCGATGGTCAACACTCAGCCTTATTTCCAGGGCACTTCCTGCTCCCAGAGGGTCTTGGACTCACAGTGCATTGGAAGTTCAGTGACCCGACCTCCCTTGCAAGTACCAAGGTCAGGGGAAAGAGATCCTTTTTTTTTTTTTTTTAATTTCTTAGAGAGAGAGAGAGAGAGAGAGAGAAAATGTACATGTGAGCAGGGGAGGGGGCAGAGGGAAAGAGGGAGAGAATCTTAAGCAGGCTCCACATTCAGTGCGGAGCCCGACGCAGGTCTCAATCTCGTGACTGTGAGATCATGACCTGAGCTGAAATCAAGAGTCAGACGCTTAACTGACTGAGTCACCCAGTCACCCCGAGAGATCCTTTTCTGCATAGGCTCAGCATTTCTAACTGGGGGAGGGTGGTATAACAATTAAGGATGCATATGGCTATAAGAGATAACCTAAAAAACACTGTCCTAAGACACAAAGGGGGCGGGAAGGTATTTGTTCCATACAGCAAGCAGTTCAGGAGTGGGCAGTCCATGGCTTGTGTGGAAGCTCTGGGCCCCAGGCTCCCCTCTGACAACTTTAGTGTGAAAGTCTTTGTCTTCATGTTCGTTGCCTCATAATAGCAGGATGGCTGCAGCAGCTCCAGACCTCTGTCTACATTCCAGGCAGAAAGGAGATGGAAAGGCTAAAAGGAATGCCAGTTCTGCACCCTTTAAAACGAGCACCCGGAAGCCCCACCCAGCGCTTTACTTGCATCTCCTTAACCAGAAGTGGGTCACATGGCCATCTCTACACCAGTCACTGAAGGTGTCTGGGGAGAGAGGGGTTATGAAAGGGCTTGGGTCAACCAGCCAGCAGTGTCAGCTCCCCTACCCAACCTCAGATGGAGGGCAGCTCCACTCTGGGTCCGGTGAGACACCTCCAGGGCTGGGCATCAGAAGGCCTGTGTGACCTTGGGCAAGTCAGTAAACCTCTCTGGGCCTTTAGTGACACCTTGTGGCAGCATCTGCTTGAAACCACGGTGCTTGGATGAAAAAAAGAAAAAGAAAACAAACCTGTATTTCCCGCCCCGGTGTCCCTTCTGCCACCACCCCCCCCCCCCCCCCCCCCCCCGGGGCCTGTCTCACCTCAGAGCAGAAGGGCAGGCTTCCAGCACCTTTGATGCAGCCCTTCCCCTGTCCTGCCAGTCATGTGATTTAGCCACACCAAAGTGAGCCGGCTTCCCCAGGGAAGTGGTCACAGCTCAGTCCTCAGGACAGCTCAGTCCTCCAGTCCCAGGGCTCTGACCTGTGTGGTACTTACATCAGTTCTGGGAGCAGGATGTGAGAAAACGTCCCCATTTTCCAGAAAAAGAGAGTCCATAGCTGAGTGAGGTTACTGCCTGGGTTACCAGCCTCAGCCTCCCATGCTCTGCCCCTTCTCTGATGGGTGTAGGGTCTCACCTAGAAGTAGTCAGTTTCCTTGGTGTGCATGTGCGTGTGTGCACACGTGTGTGCGCGTGTATGCACGTGTGCGTGTGTGCTCACGTTCAACCTAAACACCAGCTGTGAGGCAGGGCCCTGGTGTGTTTGGCTTTTGAGATCTGTGCCCATCCCGGGTGGTTGTCAGTGCTCAACGTTCTCGGCTTCCCTTCCTGCCCCACGAGACCGATGCCCTCTGCTCTGATCCCCACCATCCAAACCTGCCCCTCCCCAGAGGTGTGCTGGTTAGGAGGGATCCAATAAAACCGCTGCTGGAGGCAGCTGTTCCTGACTAATAAGGGTGCCCAGAAGGGACTGACAGGTTGAGAAGGGCCTTCCAGGCCCACAGCCAAGCGCTAATGGTGGAATTTAAAACCAGGTCTCCGTGGCCCAAAACATTTTCTCTTCCGGCCTGCCAGCCTGACCCACTGGCACAAGGAGGCAGTTTTGGGCAGGAGGGAAAAGCTGTCCTGAGCTGGCCACACTCCCACCCACGTCACCTGAGGATTGTAGGAAGGGGGCCTGGGGCTGGGCAGCTGGTAGATCGGGCTTCGGGGACTTGGGTTTGGGGCTGTGCAATATCTGGCCCAGCTCATATCATCAGGAAGATTAAGGGTAATTGAGTAACTGCTCTGGGCCAAGATGCTTACTACTTGGAAGTTGGAGGCTGGCCTGACACCCTCCTATTAAATGTGCTCATTTCCAGGCTTTGAGAGCCCCTCAGAAGGCAGGGAACCTGTCCAGGCCCTCCTTTGGCTGGAAGAAACCGGTGGCAACCTTGAACAGATCTGTTCTGACACACACATTATGTCCTTTAATGCTCTCCAGCCCACAAGGTAGGCATCGTCATTATCCCATTTCAGAGATGAGGAAACTGAGGCTCAAAGAGGTGTGGCTGATTCCTACCGTACCATGTCTCGTGTCAGGGTAGCTTGCTGCCTGGGGCCAGGTGGCACAGACAATGGCATAGCCAAAGGTGTGGCACCAGCCTCTACATTATCCCCAGCCCAATCCCCTCAGGCTGAGCTCTAAGAACCATCTCCCCTGTTTGGAGGTCAGGGACCAGAACAGTCTCCTGACATTGCTGTACCCTGCTCCCCTCTACCCCATGACACTGTTCCCATGGCCTATTCTTGGTACTTGCTGCTCCTCAACATTCGGTGGCTCCCCATCACCTCCAGGACCTGCTGTCACCCTCCCCTTTGCCCACCCTCCTCAGGACCAGGGACAACACGGCTCCACTTTTGGCCATCGGGATGCCCTGGACAGCTGGACATCCCCCCCCTCAGCTTCCTGAGCACTAATGGGGGACCTTCAAACCGGCCTCCTGAATGCGTGTCGTGGGGGTGGGGGCACAGCCCGGGCTGGGCGCCTACCCCCTCCCTGGGCTTTGGAGAGCACTCATTATTAGCCTTCCATGTGAGCTAGGCCTTGGGGGGAAGCCAGCCTTTAGCCTTGGGTGGGAGGAAGCCTTAATTACCTTCTCCAGAAGAGGGAGAGGATAATGAGGCGCAGATGAAAATCCTGGCAAGGCCACTCCTGCCCAGGGCCCCCTCCCCACCCAGCCCCCAGCCTGCCCCCACCCCTACCTCAGCCTCTCTGGGCTCAGATGAAGACCTTGTTCCCTGGTCTACAGTGGGGCTTGGGCAGCCATGGCTCTCACGGGATGCCAGACCACAGGGACTGCCCTGTGCCTGGACCCCCCCTCCCCATTAGCAATTCTTGTTGATCTCACCCCTAGTACTCCTACCCAATATGGAAGGAGTGGTCAGGATCTCCTAGACCACACTGGGATCCTGGGACCCCTTGGATGAGGAAGTGACAAAGTCAGATATGGGAGCTTCTGGTTTGTATGATGGAACCCTGATGGAAGGGAATCAAGTCATAGCTTTCACAGAGAAGAGTCAGTTGGGGGGTCACGGGCTGGCCTCCCACGGCTCCTGGCAGGGGCCTGCCACCTTCTTCTGTTCATTGGCCCCAGCCAGCCCTCATCATGTGCTCTTGGCTCTCAGCAGGCAGGGAGGAGGGGAAAGGGAGGAGGTAGGGAGGAGGCGTCAGGAGTGTCTGAGCAAGAACACAGAGGAGAGAGAGAAGCTGGGCAGACAGATAAAAAACATCCTTACCGGGCAGACCCAGTACCCAGGATTCTTTCTTGTGGATGGCACTCAACACTGTACCGTGAGCTGGGGACACTCCTCTGCCCTTCCCCTGGAAACGTCCTCAAACTCAGCCCTGTGTAGAGACCCTAACTATGGGCTCCGAGCCCCAGTGCTGCATACAAGGCTCAGAAGGCGTCTCTTAGCCTGATGCCAGCCGGTCCTCCCTGGCAGCTGGCACCTCCAGGGCAGGATCAGTGGAGAGGGGCCTGAGGGATCGCCTGGAATAGTGCCCACCCCTATTCTGGTGCCTGACGTCCCCATGCCCACTTAGTGCTACTGCTTTTCAGAGAGGCAGCCTGAGGCGGGGGGGGGGGGGGGGGGGGGGGCTGGGGGCGTGCCACTTGGGTCCCTTTTGCCGCTGACTAGTTTTGTGATCCTAGGCAAGTCACTTTACTCCTCTAAGCCTCAGTCGTCTCATCTGTGAAATGGGGATTGTAACAGTACAGGGTTGTCATGAGGTTTAAAATAAAACCGTGTAGGTAACCGGCTTAGCATAATGCCTTGCGTGGGGCAAATGCTACCTCGTGTCTGCTATTAGTATGGTTGTGGTGGTGAATCTCCTTGGGCAGTGTTTCTCAACTTCAAAGAATTCCAGCCTCCCTTGTGGTAAACATAGAGACCTCAAACTCCTCCCTTTAATGGTACAGGATTAAAATGGCAAAGAAATAAAAGTTCGAGGCCAAAAACAAATCAAAGTGCTTATATGGAATATGTTTTTTCAAGTGAAAGAACACCGCCCCCCCCACACACACACACACAAATGAGGTTCACTATGGGGGGTGGGAGGTAAGAATAGTTTGGGCTGGATTTGTGGGGCCCTCGGGCCAACCAGAGAGAGACCTGGCAAAGGCCTGGGAAGGGAGGACAGCAGAGGCCCCGGAGCCCAGGGCGGCTCCCTTCTGGAAGGTGCCTCTCTCCCCTTCCTCTCAGTGGCCTCTGGATCCCAGCCTGGCCTCCCAGCTCTGACAGCACTGACTTTGAGGCTACAGAGGGAGCTCTTTGGAATACAAATACCTCTGGACCCTCCTGATCCCAGCTGGTGCCCCATTCTCATGCTAATACAGAGAGTTTGCCAGTAACTCCTAGAAGAATTCGCTGCTGTAGGAAATCCACCCCAAGCCTTCCTCCTGGCGACCGGGACAGTGTCTCTGGGGTCCTTTCCAGCCTGGCCTCCTGGTACCCAGCACTGGGTTCCGGCCCCACACCCAGCAGTCCTGGTAAGTTCCCTGGTGGGCTGGGTAGAGTCCACAGCTCCTGTCGTCCATTGAGCTGGCCGGTAGCCCCTTCCCAATCTCCCCATGCAAGTAACAATCCGCTTGACCATGACAGTCGCCTCACCTCACCCTGCTTGTGCCAAAGGTGCTTCACGCACCTCAGTTCGCTCCTGTAACGCTCACCGAGCAGCCCGTGGGAACGAGGCTCACAGAGGAAGGCTCTTTGCCCCCGACTCTGCAGCTGTAGCTTCAGGATCCAAATCCAGGGTGTGCACCCCAGGACTCCAGCTCCTAGACCTTTTGGCTCCACACTAGTTTCACGGGCTGGTGGCATTAGAGACCCGGTGAGACGCAAGGTGGCACCAGGGAGGCCTGGTAACTAGGTGAGGGAGGTGGGATCTGACATAGGCCAAGATGGAGGCCCTGGGAGGTCGAGGCATAGGCAGGACCCAGGTGTCTGAAAGGGGCCCAGGGAGGGTGGCTCAGGTCCTGAAGGCCCAACCCAGGTCATGCTGGTGGGGGAGGGGCAGGCGGAGCTGGGCAGGAGATCTTAAAGGAGCTGACATGGATTTTAGTAAGGTGCTCTGCTAACGCCGTGTGTGTGCCGTGGGCAGGCCCCAGACCTGGACAACCTTCGCCTACTTCTCAGCTTGGTGAACTCTTACTCATCCTTCAATGCCCAATTCAGATAGCACCTCCCCTGCGAAGCCCCCCTGACTCCTCCAAGCTCACTCCCTCCTCTATGCTCCCACTTCCCACGCCTCTAAGGCATTGCCTAAGGGTAGGTCTACCTCCTTCCCTAGCCTGGGAAGTCTTTGCTGGAAGGGCCCATGCCTGACTCACCTGCATGTCTCCAGCTCCCAGCACAGGGCCTGGCCCTGAGAAATATTTATAGAATATAAATGTTGGCGTGAATGTGCAGGATGGTTCCAACGGAGAAAGCCTGTGATCTCCACTCTTGTAGGATCTCTAACAAAATGAAGCCACTTAAACCTAAGCAGGCAGGCAACACCTAGAGCGATGGATGTCTCCCTGCTCGGCACAACCTTCTCTCTGCTCATTGCTCGTTTCAGCCAGAGCCGTGGTAGACGCTTCTGGGCAAGTTCGGGTTCGCCCTGTCTTGGAAGTGTCCCTCCTCAAGCACACCCCTTGTCCCATGCCAGGAGAGCCCACTTGGCCCGTGAACAAACGCAAGCCAAAAGCGCAGGGGAACTAACACCCTGTGACAATCCTCAGCCGATGGGGAATGGGAGCCTGTGGGTAATGGCTCCAGTCCCCGCTTTTCAGGTGGACGGTTCTGGAGAGGATCCTTGGGCTCCTCAGGGGTCAAGGCGGGATGGAGCCGTACTCTCCACCAGAGAGACCTTGAGGGCGTTCTGTATGCTGGCTGGTCCCCTCTCCCTGCTTGCTGTCCTACACCATCAAACTTTCTGCTCTCGAGTCCTGGTCTCAGGTTCTGTTTTGGAGAAAACGTTTATCAAGACAATGAGCTACGCAGAAGAAATTTCTTGACTGACGACTCCTCCTCTCACCGGCTCTGACCCTGATTCCTGGGGCTTCTTGTCCGACAAAACCCTATCTTAACTTCCAAGGGGTCTCTGGGGTGTGTGCGAGGCTCCGTGGAGGAGAGTTATTCAGGGAATTATTTCCTGAAATTAAACTCCACGGTCCCTGAGGGAAGGAGTGAATGGGGCCCAGTGATGCCGAGGTGGGGTGGGAAGTTGTTGGGGGTTTGATGGGAAAGCCATTGTGCTTTAATTGTATTGTGCACATTAAACCAACAACTACAAGAGCAAAGGCGCGCAGTGGGAGGAGGCGGAGTGGAGAAACGGCTGGAATGAGCTGGCAGGCAAGAGGGAGTGGGTCTGAGGATTCAAGGGGGATAAAGGATTGGGGTTTAGGGATCCCTTGGCCAGGCAAGGACACCCCACCCCACCTCTTACCAATTGGAGTGTAGAGAAGCTAGTAGGCCGAGGGTAAGGACTGGAAGTCTGCTGAATTGACCTTCTCCTAAGGCCAGGCTTTGTCCCAGGTGCTTTGTTGGATCCCACTCACTTATAAGCTGCTTTATATGCATCACCAGATGTAACTCACACAGCAAGCCTGTGAGGTGAGCACTTTTGCTGTTCTAATTTCCCATGAGAGAATGGCACAGAGAGGCAAGTAACGTGCCCAAGGTCACACAGAGCTTTAACAACCCCATCCACTCCAGGTGGGAGATGAGCCTGATCTCGATAGTGGGAGGGGAATTGGGGCCAGACCCATGGTGAGGGACAGAGAAGCTGTTTTGGAGAAGCCCTGGGTCCTCGATGCCTGTGGGTGGGGGCTAGAGAGCTCTGAGAGGATCCAAGGCATCAGGAAGGCTTCCTGGGAGGTATGGAGGGAACTTGATGACTACTTTCCCTCTCTGGACCCAAGATACCTCATCTGGAAAACAGGCTGTGGTATCCCTGCTCCACTCCCTCCTTCTAGAGGTCCCTGGGAGGGAGTTCCATGCTGCAGGGTGGGGTATCTGAGGGTGTGCTGGAGGGTGATTAAGTAAGATTCTTTCTGGGAAGGCTCAGGCTAGCAGGAAGCCAGCGAGGAAAAGGTGATTCTCTGTGGGAGCCCAGGAGGGTACCTCACTCTGCTAGACCTGCCCAGTGTTCCTGGGGAGGAGCTCGTGGGACCCTTCTCTTCCCTGTCAAGTGGGCTAGGTTCCCAGTAGGCAGGGCTGGTGAATTAGTCGGACAGACATGGCCCTCCCCTCCATGCCATCACAGAAGCTTCAGACTCTGGGCAGCTCTGCCCCAGCTTGGCCACCCTACCTGCTGGACACCTGCGTGGTGCACCTGCCGGGGCCTGTCTTCCAAAATCCGGAGCGTGACCACTGGAAGAACCCCTTCTGGATCCCAAGCCTCCAACCAGACTCCCAATGTTCCCTTGTCGGTCCAAATGTCCCAAATGCTTACCGAGGAGACCGTGATCTGAGGATAGCTCCCAGGAGCCCAGCAGCAAGGACCTGCTGAACACATGGTGGCACTGGCCATTGTTTTGAATGTGGACTTCCATCCCTAGTGTGTGACCAGGTCTGGGGGGGGGGGGGGGGGGGCGGGGTCTGTGACCAGGCTCATGGCTCCTTGTGTGACCGTGTTCAGAGTTCAGCCTGGAGCTGCTGTCAGAAGGGAAAGTCTCTAGGAACTGACTCGCCTTGAAGCAGGGTTCCAGGGGCACAGGGACAGCCTGCTAGGAGCAGTGGAAGGTAATCCTTAGGAGAAAGAGCTGTGGGGTCCAGATCCCGGGTGCAGCCCCGTCCCAGGCTGGGTGCAGATCCTTGCTCACCACCGGCCAACTCTCACCTTGGGCAACGTCCTTAGCCTCTAAACCCTCCATGGCTCTGGAAGTGGGGATGTGCCTCATAGCTTGGGAAGGCTGAATGAGGTAACAAGCGGCTAGCTCTGAGGCTGACACATGGTGAGTGTCAGGAAACATTAGCCTCTGTGCATATGCGTGCCATCGTCATGGTCCTGCAGGCTCTGGGGCTCACCGCGTCACAGCTGGTCCCAACACTGCCCTCCTGACTCAGCAGGGCGGGGGTGGGGGGGGGGGTGGGGGGGTGGGAGGGGAGGGAGGCCAGAAAGCCAAAAGGATCAGCTTCCCTGCTCATTCATGGCCAAGAGAACCATCGGGTCCTGGGGTGGGGGGGAATTTAATTGGAGGCAGGAGGGCTTGGGGTAGAAAAGGTTTGGGGACAGGAGTCTCATCCCTTTGACAACTTTTCTCAGAGGTCTCTGGCACTCTGCTTGGCTCCTGCTGCCTGTGCTCTCGGGGGGACAGATCAGCCCTGCAGTCCCCGCCCTCAGTCCCCAGATTGGAGGTGAGGACTCAAGTCTTCTAGATGGTAGCTTGCTGGGCTCCCCCCTGTCTTCTGGGTCCCACGTGCCTCTCTTGCTCCTGCTGCCCGTGGACATACCTCTCAGTCCCTCCGTCACTACGCTCCAGGATTCTCTCATTCCCTTTGGCCTTTCTCCTCCTCTCTTCTGCATTTGGATGTCTTCTAAGAGGACAATGTTCCAGGCACCAGCCAGCCTTCCCTGCCCTGCCCAACAAAAGTGATCATCTGCTCTCCATTTTCCAAGAGGGGAAAAGGAGAGAAATGGGCTGAACTGCAATGGGGCAGCGAGGATGAGACAGATGGGCTGGCAAAGGAGAACCGTGAGAAGTAGGACCGGGCTGGGGCTGGGGCTGGGGCTGGGCTGGAGCTGGGGCGCTCCTTTGGGACCCCGGCCGGCCGCTGATCTCTGTTTGGGGAGGAGCCATCCTGTCAGAAGCAAAGGATGAACTCAATAATCTTGGATCCCCCCCCCCCCCCCCCGCTTCCTGTCCCAAGACCCCAGTCTTATCAGGCAGGCATTATGGATTCTAATCCGGACCACCAGGGAGCGACCCGAGCTAGCCATATATCTTCCAGGCTGAGCGGCCTTCGGAAAGTTACTTAACCTTCCCACACTCTAGTTTCCTTATCTATAAAGTAGGCTGTTACGAGGAACAAGTGAGCACGGCACCTAGAACGTGGCAAGTTCCGTACAATTGTCAGCTATTACTGGCTACACTAGTAGCCCCGAAACATTTTTGACAGCCCACTTCTGTCAGTAAAAAATTTAAGGACCCCTCTCATAGAGAGCGATATTAATTCATTTGTAAATTCCATGTGTCTGTTTCTGTGCTAATATGCTCTGTATGTTAGAAAACATATACAAAACGGTGATTTCGAAAGGATGAGTTTAAAACTCAAATGTAAATAGAAGCTCTAATACTGCCTTCCCACAGAACAGTGGATTCTTTTGTGTCCCCCCACCCCCCCACTGGGGGCAGGCACTGTACTTTGGAGACCGTTTCATGCACTAGCAGCCTGCCTGAATTGTAGCGATTTGGGCAGCAGCCCCTTCAGAAAAGCTTGTGCCAGGCCGACGTGAGAGGAGAGCAGCTCTGGGGCCCCCACGTGGGAGCCAGAGAGTGCTAATGTGGGTGATTAAATCATTTGCAATAATCCATTTGGAACAGCAGCCGTGTCTAACATGGGGCGTGATGACTGCTTCACAAATAGAAAGGTGGCCAGGGAGGCAGTTGGTGGGACATATTCCAAGGGCATCGGGTAGGCACGTGCAGACTCACCCTTGCTACTTACTCAGTGTCTTCCCGCTGCAGTTAACCCGCGAGGCTCTGCGCCTACCCAGGGCAATGGCTCTGTCTACCCCTTCCCTGCCCAAATATACCTGTCCTCTTCTGCCCCTGAACCAGTCCCTCCCCTTCCAGGAAGCCCTCCCTAATGGCTTTTTTTCCCCCTTTAATCTCCCTTTGGAACAAGTCCTCTTAGGTCTGAATCTTCCTCCCTCCTTTCCTTTCCTCCTGTCTCCCTCCGTTTCGGTCATCAGACATTGGCTGTGCACCCAGCCTGCTCTGCTCTGTGTGTGCTATATGCAAAGCATACTTGTTCTTGCTCTCCCTGCATTGGCCTCCCCTTCTACTGGAAACCACACCATCTTTTCCTTTTCTGAAACTTCCCTTCTTTCCATCTGTGAGGTCTGCGTAGGGTTGACCTCACCCCCATGATTCTAAGGATGGGCACATCAGCCATGCTTTAGCCAATCAGAGTCACAGTGGGGGCCACGTGATCCATCCCAGGCCAATGAGACCCTGCTCTGGGACATGTGCTGGAACCACGGAAAGGGGGTCTCCACTACAATCGCTAAGCTGGTAGAATGTAAACTGGAAACTGCTGAGGACTCCCTTGTACCACAAGGGAGGTGGCACAGAGAAAAGCATATGGATTCTTGATGACCCCGGGTGAGCCCCTGATCCAACTATACCTGAAACCTACACCTTTATGTGAGCCAGTAAATTCCTTTTTCCGTGCTTAGACCGTTCTGAGTTTTTTGTTGTTGTTGTTGTTGTTGTTTTAATTTTTTTTTCAACGTTTATTTATTTTGGGGACAGAGAGAGACAGAGCATGAACGGGGGAGGGGCAGAGAGAGAGGGAGACACAGAATTGGAAACAGCCTCCAGGCTCCGAGCCATCAGCCCAGAGCCTGACGCGGGGCTCGAACTCACGGACCGCGAGATCGTGACCTGGCTGAAGTCGGACGCTTAACCGACTGCGCCACCCAGGCGCCCCTGTTGTTGTTTTTAAATCAAATGTACCTGACAGCTTTGGCCAAAACATTCACTACCTCCTGTGATCATTATAATATTCTCCCAGCTGGTCTCCCTGCTCCCACCCTTGCCTGCCCCAGCCTCCTCGCCACACTGCGGCCAGCTCAGCACCCTGTGTCCTCACTGTGGTCTCCTAGGCCCTTGACGACCTCTCTCCCGTTACCAACCTGATCCCCCTTCCTGTCCCTCTTCCCTCACTCTGTTTCAGTCACACCAGCGTCCTTGCTGCTTCTCAGCCCCCACCTCTGCGCCTTGGGACTTCTTACTGGGCCTTCTGCTTGAACGGCTGGCCCCCTTCTAACCTGCATTCTCTTTCACGACCCCTATCACATTGATAATTACTTGTGTGTGCGTGGTGGGGGGCATCCATCTTCCCCATCGCCTCGCCCCTGCCTGATACATCCCAAGTGCTCAAAACAAGTTCACTAATGAGGCTCTAAACAGCACTGGCCAAGGCAGCCCCTTCCAAGGTATCCAAATCAGTTTTGAAAGAGCAAGCAGTTAGTTTGCTCCCTCATTACCAGCCTCGCTGTGGACATCCTCAGAAGATGCCTCTTTCCTAATTAAAACAGCAGGGTGGATTGTAGGCTCTGGGCAGCATCCTGTTCCTCTCCTAGCAGGAGCTAGAGGCTGGCAAAGGTGTTTCATTAGAAAAGAGCTGGGGAAGGGGGTGTCGTGGTGCCCACCACCTTCTAGAAGACTTATGTGGAGGCCAGCAATTTAGACGCACGAGGAAACAGCAATAGAAGATGAAATATAATTAAGTCCCTGATCTGTCTCCCCATCTCGGGCCCAGGCTTCACCCGGCCAGTCCTCCTCCTGCCAACTCCCTCCAGTGTAACCATAAACTCCAGCCAAGAGGCAACTCTACAGGCACCTGCTCAAGTGACCTTTGGCCTCCCACTCTCTAGTGGGACCGGGAGGTGGTGGCTCAGGGGCAGGCCTGGGACTGCGTGGGGCCCCTGTCCTTCCTGGAAGAGACAACCTCTTGACCCAGACCAGCCGAACTCAACGTTTAGGGGCTTATCTGGCTTGTTGTGGTGGCTGGCTGTTGACACGGCTCACTTATTGCAGTCCTGTAGCCATTCTCTCCCTTTTTTCCTTTCTTTTAAAACATTTTTTTAAATATTTATTTTTGAGAGAGAAAGAGAGAGACAGAGTGCAAGCGGAGGAGACTCAGAGAGAGAGGGAGACACAGAATCCGAAGCAGGCTCCAGGCTCCGAGCTGTCCACACGGAGCCTGACATGGGGCTCGAACTCACGAACCGTGAGATCATGACCTGGGCCAAAGTCAGATGCTCAACTGACTGAGCCACCCAGGCGCCCCTCTCCCTTTTTTCTTAGTAATAGAACCTCAGTTTTATTCCAGGTAGCAAGATACCCAGCTAAGAGACAGTTCCCGGCCTCCCTTGCAGCTAGAGGTCACCCAGTGATATAGAAACAGAAATTGTAAGGGTGGACTTTCAAGAATACTACTTAAGACAAAGGTAGACAGATAACACATGCCCTTTTATCCTATTTTCCTGACTTCTGCTTCTTGCTTGGAATGTGGAGGTGATGGTTGGAGCTCAAGCAGCCATTTTGGGCCCTTGAAGATTAATGCTGTATGCTAAGGATGCTGGGTCAAAATATAGAAAGAACCCAGATTCCTGATAATCATGTGACTGCCACACCAACATGAACTGCTTACATCCAATCTTCTCTTTTGAGAGAGAATGAATGTCTAATTTGGTTAAGCCATTGTTTCCGTTATTAGCAGCTGAATGCAAATCCTAACTAATGCACTGACACCTTTGAGAATGTGATAAAGCATGGTATCCAGTTCTACAGGCACGGACACCTGTAAGCAGGGATGGGCATGTATGTGCTTTTGCACTATTCTGCACACAACTTCAATGGGAAAGAAGCAGTCACGGATGTTCTCTAAGAGGTCAACAATCTCTTTGGTCCCCACCTCAGACTTTACTATGGCTCACTCTTTCTGAGGCTTTGGCGTCTAGATCTGGCGTCTAGAATTTGCTTTACTGACCGCCTTTTTGCTTTTAGGGCTGTTGGGCCAAATTTCTACATCATGGAGTAGAAGAGAACCCAGGACCTGCCCTCGCCAAGTCCTGGGGGAGACTAGCCTCACACGGCCCGGTTTATTAGTGATACAGACAGGATAGAATCCGGGTCCACAGAGGGCCGTAGCCAGGAAGGGTTCTGAATCTCAGAGGAGGTGATGGCCTGTAGGAATTAGAGGTAATTTCTTGGAGGCAGAGGGAACCCTGAACCTGGAAGGGCCAAATGAGGGCAGCACGCCTTGAGAAGGAGAGATACAGAGGGGAGAGAGGCCCTCTGAAAGCAGAGGCTAAGAGAAAACAGCACTAAAGGGACTTCGACCTCTGTAGGGAACTGAGCAGGAGGAATGCCTTCATCTCGAAGTACAGATATCACGGTCAGGCCAAGCCCTGGCAGGAGACAGAGGAGTGTGAGCTCACCATCTCTCTGCCTCAGAGCATCAGGCAGAACCTCGCCCTTGGGCCTGGCCAGCAGGATGTGGGGCCAGAGAGCCTGTGGGCCATTTCAGAGGGTGGATATACTGGAAGTTTCCATACTTCCCACCCTGTATCCAGTGCCCTCTGTGGGCTCTAAGAAGACCGACCAACCTGGTCCCACTTCCTTGCCCACCCTGCTGGCTGTCAGTGCCTCTGGGGAGGGGCAGCCAGGGACTTGAGGAAGCAGCCGTGAACCAGGCCACCCTGACCTTTACCTCGGTCCTGCCTCTGCCACCAGCGCCTTTTCACTCCTCTCTTCACGCCTCTCTTCCGCCCACGCCCACGGACCCCATGCCCTGGGGCTCTCCAAGAATCCAGGGCCAACTTGTTGATTCATTCCTTTCTGCCTCCAGGAGAAATCTGCTCCAACTCAACCCAGGCCGGCTCAGAGGGCCCCTCCTTCCATGGCTAACTGCTCTGAAAATCCTCCTCCCCTCACCTGTCCTCCCGCCTCCACACTCTGTCCCTCCAGCCCCCGGGTGACAGAGGTCCGAGAGACATAAACAACCCACGGTTGCCAATTAATTTTTAATTGCAGCTTAAAATTCTTAATTGCAGCTGAAACGCTATTGCGGGTGGAAGGGTGATGGTGAAGGGAGAGGTGGGGTGACCCAATTAGAGATCCTTGCCCCTGCTGGACCGGCCCCGAGCCAGCACAGGAGGGGGCCACAGGGCAGCCTGAGCCTGGCTGGGTACTTACACCCTGGCCCCGGGCCTGCCCCCTCGGGGGCGGGAGGCCTGCACTTGCGTCCGTCTTCTGGGGAGGGCTGAGAAGTCCCATTTGTCAGTGTTGCATTATGGCCGCGGAGGTTCCTGACGGGACAGTGTGGCAGGCCAGTTACAGCCTTCTACTGGAGCCGGGCCCAGAAACGGAGGGAGCTTTCTGTCGTGGGAGGCCTCTGGGGGCTCTCAAAGGAGACCAGGGCCATTCCCAGGGAGGCCCCAGCCCTGCAGAGGTGGGATAGGTAACTGAGGAGCCCTTGAGATTGGAGCCCAGGCTGTGCTCAGCTGGGAGGGCACAGGCGGGGCAAGTTGGGAGTGGGATGACCGGCTGTCCCGGTTTGTCAGAGCTGTTTCCTGGTACGTGGGACTTTTGGTGCTAAAGCCAGGACAGTCTCAGGCGAACTGAACCGAGTTGGTCACCCTGGTTGGAAGCAATTAACCCTTGACACAGCTCTTTGGAGAGCGAGTAGCTACCCTCAGGCTTCTCCTGGGTGGTGGACCCCCTAACTACAGGAGGGAGGGGCTGTCTCTTCCCCTCTTACCTCTGGCCCCTTGACCTTCGGGATCAACACTGTGACCTGAGGGGCCTGTCGGTGCCACTTGTATCCTTGGCTACACACTCTTGTGCATTCTGTCTGCCCGGCTATACCTCACCCACCTAGTGGGTGAGACAGACAGAAGGCAGCTGGATATTTGATCTGGCGTAAGGCATGTGCCTGGCTTGAGCCTCAGTTTCCCCATCTGCCTTCCTCCTTGCCCAGGAGTGGCCTGGGCCAGGTAGGGGTAGGGCCAGGAGGGGCCAGGAATGGACAGACCTCCTGCAGCCTGTCCCGCAGGAGACCTCAGAGTGCGGGAGAGACCTGCCCCCGGTCGTAGGAGCAGCACAGCCAGCAAGAAGGCTGCAGAGGTCCGCCTGCCCCCTCCCGGGCTGCAGTGCAAACTCCTCTGGGAAGGCAGCTGGCTCTCCACAGGAGCTATTACCTGACACCTGACAGCTAATGACAGCAAAGAGCTGGAAAGTCGGCTCCCCTCCCTGGGCTTGCATGCAAGTCTGCTAGGGGCTGCTTTGGGCTGCCCGCAGGGGTGGGAGCCGGGAGGGGTAGGGGCAGAGACTGGGCTGCAGCTGGGCAGGGACTGCGGGGTGGTGGGAGGGTTCCAAGAATATGGGCTTTTCTGGGAAATCGCGGGGAGCGTCCCTTGGGCAAGCTCTGCCTAATAACTCTGGCTCCCATTCACTCACTTGCTGATTCGTTCATTCATTCGCTTGTTCACTCATTCGTTCATTCATTCGATAGAGCAGCCACCACCGACAGGCCCCATTCTGGTCACTGGTGGGGGGAGGAGAGTATCGGGAAGGAAACAGACCAAAGCCAGAATACCTGTCCTCAGAGCATCTCCAAGTAAAAGCGTCTCCTGTAGTATGGTTCCTGGAACCCCCTGGCCAGGCCCCCTCCCTAGAAGCACCCCGAACTTCTCCTCCAGTCCAGATCCGTAGCAAGGCAGATGTAGCAGCCTGGGGGTCTGACCCAGCCAAGGGACCGAGGGACTTTGAAACCTGAGGAGAAAGACAGGGCCTGCCTGTCCCTTGATGTCATTTTCTCAAATCTCCTTGACGGTGAAAGAGTCCCAATGTGGCCAAAGCTGCTCTGCTCTCGGCAGTAGCCCCTCCCCCAGGGCTTACCAAGCACCCCAACTACGCAGGAACCTCTCTGGGATGCCTCGTGCTCCACATTCCTGGTCCCTTCCCTTCCGGCTGTCCCTGAGAGTCCTCGGGGCTCAAGAGACTTATGAAACAATCAAATGTACATTCGTGATATGGTTCTCAAGCACACATTCTGTACCTTCAGGGGCCTCCAAAGCCCTGACCTTGAGGAACCTGGAGGCAAGTAGACAGAGGGGCCTGGGTCCTCACAACAGGACCATTTGAACATTAAACCTGAGTAACGCCGGACCCCTGTGATAAGCCGGGTGTGACCATTTGAGCACTTCACATAGGTTACTCATTTACTGCTCATAAGAACTCAAGGAGTAGATACTATTATATTCCCATTTTATAGATGAGGACACTGAGGTGTGGGAAGGTTCCTTAACTCGCCCATGATCATCTGACTGTGGGTGGGAAGCTGGCACATAAGCTCAGGATCTCATTGCTGAGCCCGTGCCCCTAAGGCCCCATACAGCGTGTGTGTCTCCCGGTGGCCCTTGGAGGACATTGTGGTTTGCTCAGAGGGGGGCAGCTCTCCCGCCTCCACGCTTCCCTCTGCGGGTGCGTGGCTCTCCCAGGGGAGCGGCGGCGGGCAGGAAATCTTGTCAATCTCCAAGCATGTGGGAGGAACCAGCTCTGGGCTCTACTTCCTCCAAGAATTCTCTCAAGGTTGCCTGCACCTCCTGACCACTCGCTTCCTCGAGCGGCTCTTGGCCTGCCTGTTCTGATGAAATTAATGGGACTGTGCGAAAGCGGGCTTTCTCCCTCTACCCTTCAACAGGCCTGCTTCTCTGCCACGCTCTGAGCTCCCTGAGGGGATGAGCCTCATCCCAGAGCAATCAGGGTGGAGAAGAGAAGGCCACCAAGCCCTGGTCTACGGGGGAAGCCGCCGCGGGGCCCCGCCACCCCTCTCCTGCCTGCCCTTGTCACCTGTATGGACAGAGGGATGGCGTCTGCCCCTGGAGTCAGATGGCCAGGCTTTTAGGCATGAGATTAGGTGCCTCTTAATCTTCGTGACTTCATCCCCCACCCCCAAGGCCGGTCCCCTCCCAAGCCCTTGATGGATCATCTCAGGGTCAGACAAGCACATGCGGTTATTAGGCCAGAGCCTTTCACACGCTCCCACCAGGGCTCATCCAGCTTCTGTCTGCCTCTATGGACAGTCTGCTCACTCTCTGTAGCATCGTTTTTTATTCTGCCTGGGTTGCTCAGAATTTGTGCCTCTTCCTCCCCCCTCCCCCCCCCACCCTCCCCACCCCCCGGGCGGCAACGCTCAGAGTCAGAACCTCTGGCACGAGCTGGGTGAGCTCAACAAAGGCTGGGCAACCCATTGTAAGCCACCTGGGCGTGGGACCAGCCTTTGTTCTCCCCTCTGGCTGCTGTTTCTTTTGTCTGGGGTGGCTTCGCCTGCCTGCCTGCCTGCCCTCCCTCCGGGAGGATTTTCTTCTCCTCCTTCTCCCTCTCTTCCCCCCACTTCCTTGTATCTAAGGATTGCATGAGTCACTTCACTTTGAGCTGCCAGATGTCGGATGCAGTTGGGCTCAGAGTGGAAGCCAATTTTTTCCCTTTACTCAAAGAGAGCTCAGGGCTGATGAAAGCCCCCAACAGTGTCATCCTGGAATTTTTGGGAGGGGGGCGGGGTTGGCTGCATCAGCTAGTGCCACTTCTCCGAGGTTCCTGCCAGCCACCCCCACCCCCCCTCCATTCTTAGCTTAGGAAGGCCACTTGTCTTCCTGCTGGCACCAGGCAGGTGGCCAGGCCAGCCCCATGCAGCCCAGGGCATGCTCAAAGTCAGCCCCCGTCATCTGGCCCCTGGGCATGGCTGGTCTGAGAGGAGCCTAGGACCCATCCCCAGTCTGCCCAGAGAATTTTCAATGAGAGCTGCACGCTGGTGCTGTGGGGGAGACGGGGAAAGATCAAGAAGGCCCTCGCCTTCAAGGAATCGGCAGTCTGTTTAGGGAGACGAGACTCATACAAACAGTGGTTCACGTGTTCAGCCTGGATCGTGCTTCTGCTTCCCCACACGCCCTCCTGTAGCTTTTACAATGCTTTCAGGAGGCGGCATTGTCCTCACTTTACAGCCAGAAAAGCAAGGCTCTCAGAGGTCACATGGTGGTGGTGGAGCTGAGCCCTACCCCAAGTCCACCGGGCCCCAAGCCTCGCTATCTGTGGCCAAGTTACAGAGGGGGCAGGGATGGCTTCCAGGAGGAGGGGCCCTGTCCTCTCCCCTCCCCCCGCCCTGCTGACTCTGGGCTCTGCTCCTTGGCCCTGAGAATGTATACATCTTGAGCAGTTTTCCAGGTGCTTGGCAGGCCAGAGATACTGTAGGTTGGGGGGTATGGAAGTGGGAGTTGGAGAGGCTTTTCCTTGAAAGCAAAACTCGAGACCGGGACTTGGGTAATGGTGGTAGATTTGGGATGAGTCTAGAAGCAGGAAGGAGGGAGTAGGGAGGGAGAGAGAGGGGTCTAAAGGAGCATTAGCAGAGAAGCCAAGATAGGGGGCAAGCGGGCTCTATCTTCCTGGGTCCTCCGGAACCCTTTGCCTATAAGATCGAAGGCTGGAACAGTTATCTATCCACTGGCTCCCATCCCCCATTGGTCGGGGGTTGTCCCAGGAGGGTGTTCAACCCTCTCTGCCCTCCCGGGTCGCACTTGCTCATGAGCCCTACGGGCACCGGTGTCATCAGAAAAAAAGTGGGAAAGGGGCACCTGGGTGGCTCAGTCGGTTAAGTGTCCAACTGTTGATCTCGGCTCAGGTCATGATCTCACGGTTTGTGAGTTCGAGCCCCGTGCTGGGCTTCTCGCTGACATCGCAGAGTCTATGTGGGATTCTGTCTCTCTGGCTCGCTGCCCCTCCCCTGCTCTTTCTCTCTCTCAAAAGATAAATAAATAAACTTGAAAAAAGAAAACAGGAAAAGGGGGAAAAGACTGGTGCTTGAGGTGGACGCCGAGTTTGCGTAGAACTGTTCACCCCTAAGTGCGGCCGAGCCATAACTGGTTTCTGCTAGAGGGGATTGCTTGCATTTGGTTCTGGGCAACCAAATTCCGGGCACCGCTGCTGCCACAGAAGGCCCTGTTTCAGCAACCCAGAGGGAGAGCCGTGCTGACCAGTTGTTGGCTAGTGCCTAGCCAGGGGCCCTGGAGTGCTCGGGGAGAGAAGAAAAGACAGGAGGCGGGCAGAGAAGACATCTACATGCTCCTAATTCATTTCCCTATGGTCGGCATGAGTCGCCTAAACGTCTCCTGTCCCGCTGGCTGGCTGGCTGGCTCCTCCAGGCTGAGGATCAGGACCGATCTGCCCGTGCTCGGCTTCCACACAGGGCCCGGCACAGAGGGGCCACCCAGGGGGACCCGCACTTAAACATTAGTGGGAGGTGACGTCCCAGCCTATGCTCTTGGCCGCCCAAGGTTGACTGTGGGTCCCTGAGCTCATCTCAGATGGCACTGGGTCTCCAGGGGAGCGAGAGATGAGGGGACAGCACCCCCTTCCTGACTAGGACTTCATGAAACCCGGGGTTCTCTCTTCCTCCCCCCTGCCCTCCCTCTTCCACTTGATAACTTACCTCTGGAATGGAGTGGTTTCACCTGCCAAGTGTTTGGGGGAAAATATCTCGTGTAAGAAAGACACATTCCCTCCATAAACTTGTATTGTGTTTTTGATGGTCTCCCGTGAAGGAAGGGATGCATCTTCTAGTTTATGTTTACGACTCTGTGGCTGAAAAAAAAAAATCAGTTCCCTCAACTCTACGTTTTTTTCAGCCAAACTTCCCCCGGCAGCCTTTCGGCTGAGCCAACAGGCTGACGCCCAGAGCTCAGGGCTGGGGGTTCCTCTGCTGTGTGCAGGCAACCAGGAGGAGCCACAGCCTGGGGCTGGCTGTGGGCCCGGCACAGACTGGCACAGGGAGGGACCTCTCATCTCTGTTCGCCTCCCAAGCCAAGTCGGCTCCGGAAGGCAGGGGTTGGCTGACAGAATGTGGCGGTCCCTCCAGGCAGAGGGAAGGCTGGCCAGCAGGGAAACAGAGGCAACCTCAGCCTGCACTGGCACCCTCCACCAGGCCCAATGCAGCTTCTGATGGGGGCAGCAGGGACCTCTCCCCTGTGAGCCTCAAGCGCTGCCACCTCCTACATGAAGCCTTCCTGATCGCACAGAATAAACAGAACTCTTCGATCTGTTAGTTTCCTTGCCGGAACCTCTGTCCAGATGGCTTTCTGTCTGCTGTGGGGTCATCTGGACTCATGGTTGCCCCGTAGTTAAGAACAAAGCTCCCCCTTCAGAAGATTCTGGTTCGGATCCTAGCTCCTCCCTTCCTCACAGTCTGATCTTGGACAAGTTACTTAACCTGTCAGAGTTTCAGTTTCTTCCACTGTCAAATGAGGACTATTTTAAGGACTAAATGAGACCACCTGATTTAAAACCATACCCCACTGCACCCCCACCTTTCCTGCTTTATTTTTCTCTATAGCATCACCACCATGTAACAGCCTCTCATGAAGGTTGCCCATGAGTCCGGAAACCCTTTGGTGACAGGGACCATGCCTTTCCATCCCAGGGTCCCCAGAGCCCTTGTTCATAATGGGCCTTCTTAGGATCTGAGTGGCCAGAATTCTACTGCAAGAGGCCAGAGAATTGATGCCTTTGGGCTCTGATGAGGCTAGTTTTAATTTCAAGTGTTCTGGAAGGTACTGTGCTGTGGGCTGCCCAATCCCTCTCCTCAGGAGATCGGTTCTGGGGGACCAGGCCCAGGTCACCCCCACACTCTCACACTGGCTCACCCTGCAGCTCTCTGTGGGTCCCCAGTGAGCTGTTCAGTTCCAGCTTGCCAAATAGTGCTCTGATTATAAGGTGGACCAGGGAGCCTACTGGCTTCTGTGTCTGGCAGACATAGCTTGATTTCTGGAAAGTGACAGCGGGCCAGTTCCAACCTCGCGGAACCTCACTTTTGACATCCGTAGAATGGGCAGGGGTGGAGCCTGCCTAGGAAGAGAGGTCTCGGGGCCGACACACCCTCCCGGCAGCCCCTTGGGGGTAGGTACCTCTACCTTTCCTTAAACCCTTTCTCACCTTGTATTTTGTCTGATCCTCGTGACAGATATATGCGAAAGCTACCAGGAGTTATTATGCTCATTTTAAAGATGAAGAAACTGAGGCCAAGAGGCAAAAACCACACCAGGAGGTCCCCCAGCAGCCTGGGGCTAGACAGACCACGACTCCGGTCTGCCGGGGCAGCCGGGCACCAGATCCCTCTCAAGGGACGTAACAGGGCCCTGGTGGGGGCCACACCTGCTGCCGGCCTCCCTCCTGCACCCCCTGCTCAGGGCGTGCTGTCTCTTCTCCTCTGCTTTTTAATTGCTTGGAAACAGAGCTGACAGCAGTGGGAACAGCTCAGCCGCTTGCTGGTCTCATGACTGGATGCTTTTGTTTGTTCACAGAATCATATTTTTACACTCCAGCTTCTGCTAATTTATGCCACAGCCTGAGCTCTCCCTTGCTGAAGATCAAGTTTTGGGGAGCGGGGAGACAATTCCTGGGTTTCTTTCGTCATCTCGGAGCCTATCAGAAGCCAAACAGGGGACAAATTAACAACAACAAAAAGCGATAATAGCCAGGCCCAGTGTTTATTTTCTGGTGGTTCCCTCCTCCACGGGCCCACCATGCTCCCTTAGCGCGTCCACTGACGGAAGCTTCGCTGAGAAAATTAAACGGCTCCTTATTTAAGAAGCTCAGCACCTATGGGGGCTCGTCATCCCAGCTCAGCTCCACAGGGAGAGGAGGTGGGGAAGCCTGAGAGCTTCCCTCCCAACACACACACACACACACACACACACACACGGAAACCACAGACTGCTACATCTCTCTGTGTGAAATGAAGTCTAGGTGCGGAGCTACAATACGCCGTAGGAGATTGGGCTTCCTTGGGAGCAATCAGAGAGGGCTTCCTGGAGGAAAGGCCCTTCAGATGTCGGAATGGGAAGGGAGAGTCTGACTCTGACCCATAATAGGCCAAAGGCAGAAACGGATACAGGGCTGCTATGAAGGGAAGACCAGTGAGTGGGCAGGGGACCCATTTTGGAATCTTAAGTTTTGCATAATCTCTCTTGAGATGGACTCTGTCCCACCAAGTAAAGTTTGAGGAAAAAACATTTTTATCTACTGCAAATAAACCAAGGGCTGGAGCTGATGGGAGGGTGTGGGAGGAGATCCCAGTTCCAGAAAGCCCCTGTAACCCTGAAACAGGAAGGGCCTGAGTAAGTCCCACAAAGGTCAAGGTCATGCAAACCAGGTCATGAGAGCAGGGAGAAGAGACAGAGGGGACAAGGGAGAGGGAACCAGCCCTATGCTCAGAGCTGCAGGGGGCAGGCGCTCCACACAGGTTAGTTCCTGGCTCAGCCTTTACCTCGTGGGGCATTTGTGGCTGCCTTCTCATCCGCCGTGCCCACCGGGCCCACCGTTCTGGCGGGCACGGATTGGACTGCATCCTCCCACCCCCGAGTGTCTCATCCATTATTCACCTCTTCACTCATCTACCCAGCCAGCCACACACTTAGTCGCTATCCAGCCACCCTCCTCCCACATCCAGCCACCCATTCAGCCAGCTACCTGTGCAACAGAAAGGCACACGGTGGGGCACAGCACAGAGGCTCGTCGCCAGCAACCTAACAGCCGGAAGGGTTCTCAAGGTGGCATTACCTTGTGACGGTACCAAGGACCCAGCCAGCAGCCTCGGGGCCAAAGCAGGAATCTGCTTTGGTAGGCGGGGTGCAAGGAGATTCATCAATCTGCAACAGACTCACATTTACCAAGCTCACATGGACTGATATTTATATATACGCCCTGATGCCAATTTATTAATTTATAATAAGAAATGCTACTCAAGTGGAACGGATGTTTGCCTTGACAGAACAATCTCTCCCAGTAGGCAAACTACATGGGAAGTCAAATTACCATCAGCAACCCTGGGCTGGTAATTTGCAACGAGACACAGGACTTCTGAGGGGTCTGGGTGCTGACATACTGCCAAGTCTGTCTTCTCTCGCTAAAAGCAGGTGACAAGAGGAGATCGTCATCAGAAGACTCGGTGGTGAATCTGAATTAGAGAGCTGGGGTGGGGCAGGGGAGGCTGGCCTGATGCCTATGCCCCACCCTGGGATCTGATCGGTCTCAGGCCCCCCCTAACCCTCAGGGGCAACAAACCATGGCCCGTGGGCCTCAGCCAACCCACTGACATTTTTGTAGAGCTGTGAGTTAAGAATGGTCTTTACACGTTGAAATGATTGACACACAATCAAAAGAATACTCTTTTGTGACATGTGAAAATTATATGACACTCAAATTTCAGCCCCCCTGAATAATGGAACATAGCCCGTCCGTTCATTTCCTGCAATCTGGGGCTGTTTCTGTGTTACAAGCACAGAGCTGAGTAGTCGCAACGGAGACGGGGCAGCCTGCACAAAGCCTGACTGTCTGCTATCCGGCCTTTCACAGAGAAGTCAGCGGACTCCTGTTCTTGGCCAGTCCTTGATCTCCTATGCCCTTTATCTCTTTACCGAATTGCCTCCAGGCCTGTTGATGAGGCTGTCCAGAGATCATCTGGGTCACGGAATCTGCCCAAGTGGCCGGGTGACAAATTTTCAGGCGATCCCTTGGTTGCTGCACACACACTGGCACGCCATCACATCGTGTGGGGTGTTATCAGCCTAGCTCCCCAGTGGGTGCGTCCCCACCTCAACGCCCCGACAACGCAAAGCACAAAACACTTGCTCTCATCTTCCTGTTCGCCCGTTCACCTCCAGCCCACCATCCAACATCCCTTCATTTGTCCAAGCCAGCTTCGTTAGTCTGACTGTGGTGGCACCCACCTTTCCACCTCTGGCACATCTACCCATCCATCCACTCAGTCTCTGGTCTGATCGGGGGGGGGGGGGGGGGGTCTGGTGTGTACATGTGTGTGCACGTGCCTGTGAGCTTGTGCGTGTGCATAGGGAGTGACTTAACACACTGCCAGCTATGTTTGAGACTTTAATCAGAGGTTAAGGGCCGGTGAGGAGCTCGCGGTCCCTGCAGATTGGGGTTCAGGTACCCTGAGTCGGGCTGATTGTCTCCGGTGAAAATTTTCTCTAATTGAGAACAAACAGCACACCGTGACCCTGTGGCCTTCCTCTGCTTCAAGGCTGTGAAGTATCGTCTGGAGTTAGAGGCAGCTGTGTGGGAGAGAGAGGAAAAAGAAAAGAGAAGGCAAGGGAGGGGAAGGGGAGAGAGAGAGCAAGGAAACCGAACAGGAGCCAGGAAAGGGGGAGGAAGGGAGAGATGTGTGCCCTGTGGGAAGCGTTCAGATGGTAGTGGCTTGGGGCCCATTGATTCGTTCTTCCAGGGCTCCTTTGTCCAGGGCCCGGGTGGTGTGGGCAGGCTTGTCTGGCAATGCCCAGAGGCGGTGTGGGCACAGCTGGGCGCTCAGGCAGCCAGTGCCCTGGGCACTACCTCCCACGTTCTGCTGCCCAGCTGGGGACTTGGGTTTTTGGCTCCCTTGGAGGAGCTGGGGAGGATGTGTGCAGGGCAGCCTGAGCTTTAGGGACACTCAGAATGACAGGCTCTTCCGAGAGGGGGGAGGGGGGACCCTCTGCAGTCAGCGCCACCTGTCCCACAGTCCTGGAGGCCAGCTCCAATACAGCTCAGCTGACGCCCGTTGGCCTCAGACCCCAGACCTGCGGCTGGGTAACGCAGACCACACGGGAGTGCCCAGGCAGAGTGACAACTGAACTCCAGTGTCTGAGACCCCGGCTTTGGGCACCGTGTCCTGCTCCAAACTGCCCGGAGAAAACATGCCCGCCTCGCTTAGCCAGGCTTCCAGAGGCCATGGGCAGAAGGCCACAAACAAACAAAGCAGAGAGAATAATCTTTAAAACAAGATGCTGATCCAAAGACACATTGCCTCTCCTGCTACTGGCATAGACCTTTAAAGGTGGAAGCACCTGCCTTGCATGTTACGGAGGGAGAAGCCAAGGTCTGGGTCGTAAAGAGCTAGGAGGCACAGCCAGCACAGACCTCTGGCCTTCGGACCTCGAGTACAGATCTTCCGTCTCAGTGGGGAGGCGCCGTAACACAGCGGTGAAGACCTTGGGCTCTGACCTCAGAAAGACACGCTTCGATGCCCGCCTCCTTTCCTGGACAGGATGAGTCTCAATCGCCTTTCTAAAAGGAGAATACTCAACAGGGAACTGAGCTCACAGGTGGTCATGTTGAGAATAAAAGCAGCGCTCCTTACCAAGTGCCTGGCACATAGTGGGTGGTCAATACGCACTAACCTTTTGGAAGTGGCTACCGCGCATTAAACCGAAGGAAAGGCTTGTTGCCAAGAGACCCCAGTTGGGAGAGGTACAGACTCACCATTCAGAGGAATCAGGACAACCGAGCACAAGAGGCGGGTGCTGGGGGTGTGACGAGGGGAAGGGAATCAGCCGGCTTCACAGACGGAGACAGGGCAGGTGCACTAACCCCTGAAGGCAGAGCAGCTGCGCTCCCGGTGGGCGGGGGGGAGAGCGCTCCAGGCTCAGGCAAAGGCAGAGAGAGGTGAGAGACCCTCCTGGATGTGAGGCTGCTCACCGGGCAGACACCAGAGGGTTCTCCCTGCCAATTAAGGGTCCCCACTTGGCCTCTCACAGCCCCAGGCTCTTCACCACCCTCCCTCCAGTGTGAGCTCTGGGAAAGCAAACTGGCTTAATATTTGCTGAAGCCAAACACCATTTTGCTTCAGCAAATTTTCTGATGGAAAAAATAATTCTGTAATGAGGCCCCAAGCCAAATAGACTTGGTGTTTGGAATTCTCCGGCCCCACTCTTTGCCAGGAACGATACAGCAGGATAGGAGGATAAAGGGGATTCGCCCAGGTAAGCGTAGGAGGAGACTTCTTCACAGTGTCCCCCTCCAGGAAGCCTCCCCAGCTTTCATCCTCCTAGGCACACGCCTAGACACCCTCTTACCGCATACAGTCATCAGCTATTCTACATTCCCCTCCGACCACTCACCTCCAGGCCCAGTCACAGCAAATGTGGACTCCCAAACTTGGTGCCACATGCCGCTGCTTTTGCACACAGGTGCACGCGTCCGGGCCTGCTCTGGGCGTTCCTCTAGGCCATTGCTGCCTCTAATAACCTCCTAGACGCTGGGAAACAGGAAGATGGGGGACCCTGGGTCCAAGAGTGACCCGGCCTGCTTGGTGCCATTCTGTATCACCTCAGGCTGGGAGGGCATGGAAATGCACCTACCCATCCTAGGCAATTCTCTGAGCCCAGAGGGACAGGTGGGCACCCGCTCTGATCCTGGGCTCACTCAGAGGATTGGGTGGGACAGCCAGGCTGTCTCTGTGACCAGAGCCCAGGGGAGGCCCAGTGGTAGACAGCAGAGTCCAGAGTGTCTGGTTTGGAGGGGCCCAAGACTAAAGGGGGCCAAGACTAAATCTTGTTGCTGCCAGGCTCCATGGAACTATAATTGGGTCTGACAGTCCTTGACTAATCTGTGTTTATCTTCCTCAAACCCCTGTCATGCCACCCACAGCCCCGGGCGCTCCCTCAGCCCTGATGGACTCGGAAGAGGGAGGAATGAAGGCAGGAGCAGGGGCAGAGACCCAGTTCCAGAGCCAGAGCGAGACCGCGTATCAGACGCTCCAAACCGGCCCGGCCAGTTTCCAGAACTAGGTTTGGAAAACCGGGACTCGGCCTATGGCCGTCTCCCTGTCCGTCCTGGTCTCAGAGATCTCTGCCAGTGGGCGCACATCTATGTCCCCTGCTGCAGGGTCAGAGAGGAGGGGTATCATTCAGCCAGCAGGTGCTGACGTGCACTCATAACCTGTCACCTCATGAAGCAGGCTGCACCCGGGCTGCTAAGATTGCTGGTTATTTTTATGGGTGAAGGTGTGATGTCACAGGTACAGGTCTTCCCGTCTCTTGGGGGAGTGGCATCTGGGAGACAGGGCCCTGCTTACTTGGTTCTAACGGCCTCATCGGTGCTGGGCTCCAGGGTGACTGATGACTGCTTCTTTCCATTGCTTGCCTGTCCTGTAAGGACTGTGGGGTGTGCCCAAGCGTTTCCTGACACTCCTGTGTGCCCAGACCAGCTACAGCGCTCCAGGGACGGAAGGCACCGAGAGAGGGAGCCTGGACGGGTTAGGAAGATGAGTCATTCCCAAAGATGCCTGGCCCTGAATGCCATGGGGATTCTGAAATGAGGCTTATCCATAGTGGCACAGTGGCCAGAAGGGCTTTAGGAAGACGAGGATTCGGACCACAGTAGGGACGTGCTAGGTGGGGGTCGGTGCAAACCGAGTCTTAGAGGCCAGGATGACAGCTAACACTTCCTGAGGGCTTACTGTGTGCCAGGCATTGTTCGAAGTGATTTTGTATGGCTAAACTGAATTCATCCTTGTAGTAAATAAGGCAGGGGGGCATCTGGGTGGCTCAGTCAGTTGAGCGACCGACTCCTGATTTCTGCTTAGGTCATGATCCCAGTGTCGTGGGATCGAGCCCTGAAGTGGGCTTTACCCTGAGCATGGAGTCTGCTTAAGATTCTCTCTCTCCCTCTCTCTCTCTCTCCACCCCCCCCGCCCCTCTCCCTTGCTCATGTTCTCTTTCCAAAAAATAATAAAATAAAATAAAATAAAATAAAATAAAATAAAATAAAATAAATTATAACTAAGGCACAGAGAAGTCAAGTAACTTGCCCAAGGTCACACTGCTAGTAAGTAGCAAGGCTGGGATTTGAACCCAGACAGTGCAGCTCCAGAGGCCACACTTGTAACCCAGGTGCTCTGCTGTCCCTGAGTGGTTTGGGGCCGGAGGAGTTGGAGCGGTAAGGATGTGGGGAAGGAGCTGTAAAGGGACTTCAATGTCAAAGACAGGACCTGAGAGCCTATTTGTGACAGGGCAGTAGGAGGAGTGACAGTCTCTGCGTGTCACCTGTACCCCTTCCCACCTATACCGCCCCGACTCCCTGCTCCTATCTGCTCAGAGGAGAGGATGCTATAGATGATCTAGGATCCCCATTGCGTGGCTACCCAGCCACTCTCCCTGCTGCTCTGGGACCTGCCGATCACAGCACACCCTCACCCCCCCGCTCCAGTCCCCAGCCACAGGACAGGTCCATGACCTAAGCTTAGCCAATCAGCATCTTTCCCTGGGATCTGAACATTTGAACCCAGGAAAGAAGGCCCCCTCTTTCCTGCAGAGAGCTCTTGGCAGAGGGAACCCCGGAGCCCATGTGCAAGGCTCTGGCCTACAGAGAAGGCTGGCATGGGAAAAGGAGGCTGACAGCCTCAGCCAGCAGGGAGGAGAGGCCGTGAGGGAGGCCTTGCAGTGTAAGGGTCTCACGTCTCCCCTGAGGCTTGCTGCTCCCCGACCTTCCCCAACATTTGGTTTCGTGATCCAGTCATATCCCCTTTGTGTCTCACTGGCTCAAACTGGATTTCCATCATTTCTTGCCAGGAGGGCCTCAAAAGGTAGTAGCTCCCAGACTCTGGAGGAGAAGGGACCTTCGGGTGCTTCTAGTGAAGTCTCCACGTAGAACTTAGTGGGGGGGCCCTGGTGAGCCCTCACTTCTCCCAGGATGGGGGCTCACTGGGCATGCTCGGTGCCCAGGTCTGGCCTGAGCAATGCAGGGGTCAGGGTCAACACAGCAGACAGGAGACTGGACCGTGTTGAGGTACCACCCCCCAACAATGGGAGCCAGAGCGAAGCCCTTTGCTCTGACCCCAAGCTGCCTGTATACACGCTTTAAGGTAGGAAGGTCAGACTAGTGCCAGAGGCCCAGCATCCACCTGGCCCGGCCTGCTTGCCCTGGGTCTATACCCATCCCAGCCCCGGGAAAGAGCCTGGTCTGTCTCCGAGTGGACTTGCTGTCCTGGGCCAGGCAGAGCACACACTGCTTCCCGGTCTTCCCCTGGTGTTGACCTGAAGCCCGGCCACCATCCCAGCAGCAGGGCCTGCCTCCAGACTATTTAGGATCTTAAAAAACAGCAACAGCACAACAAAACCTCAACCCGGAATCATTGTGCCCATCATTCCTTTCCCTGGAGCTAGTCCTTCCTCCCAGGGTTCCAGAAGTTTCCTGGGGTTCCTTATCTGTTCCATAAGCTGCCCTCTGGTCCCTATACCCCAGATGGCTGTGCTGCATTGGTAGCCAGTTGTCCGGTTATGTCCTCACCTTCCTCTGTGCACCATCCGGGCACACGTTGTCTGGCTGCTGTCCTCGGGTGTGCATCTCCCGCTCCCCAGACAGTGGTCTTTCTGAGACAGACGCTGAGGTGACATGACAGGAGGCCCAGGCCTGGGCAGCTCCGTTTCCCAGGTCAGCTGCTACCCCAGGCCTTCTCATACTCTCTACCCTGAAAATTTCTCTCTGCCCTGAAAAATAGTTCAAAAAAATCATTTTCTAAATCCTGGAGCATTTGAGCTTGTGATTGTTCATGGGAAATTGGGCCTGCCATTTCTGGTGCTGGGGCTCAAGCAGAGTGATGTAACGGAGGGGAGAGGGAGTCAGGCCCTGGGCCGGGGTCGGGGGGGGGATGCCCTTGGTAGGCTCAGCTGCAGACCATAAGAGAGGAAGCTGTACGATTCCCGGCCGCAGCGCATCTCACGCTAGGGATCTGGGCTCATTCAAGAGCTGTTATGCCAAGAGAACAAATCGTGGCAACACGCTCCATTTGGCTTTTGGACTTAAAGTGTAACCCAAAGGGCAACTGACGAATTATGAATAGCTCTCCCCGGCTGCCCAGGCTTGGCTCCAGCCCTCGTGGTGTGTGTGTGTGTGTGTGTGTGTGTGTGTGCGCGCGTATGGTCTATGGTCTATGTGTGCATGCCTGAATCCAGTGTGTCCCTCTGAGCACACGTGTGCACACGGCACATGTACACGCTAAGGCTTGGCTGCATTTGCCCGCTTCTGCTCATGGCAAGATCTAGTCTTCGGCAAAGCTGAGCAGTTTGAGGACTCTGAGGCTGGCGCCCACTCCGCTCGCTGGCCCTGGCCGTGGCTCTGCCCCCTTCCTAGCCCACCCCACTGCCCCTCCCTTCTGTGCTGTTTCTCCGCCAGATGCCTCTCCTGACTGCCCAGTACCCAACTGTGATCTCCATCACAGGTTATAAAAGATACCGTTTTTACTTTTTAGTAAGAAGAGTATTAGAACATCTGCACCTAATCTATCGGATCAGCTTCTAACACTAGGGGGTGCTGCTCCAGGCTTTTCTCAGCCTGGCCCCTATCTCCCATTCCTGATCACCAGAACTTTCTAGACCCGTCTGTCTCCCCAGATAGGGGAATAAAGGGGGAAGAAGACAGCCTGGGACCCTCAGAGGACCGAGAGTCAAGCTTCTTCAGCTTTAGTCCCGTCTCGGCCAATAACAACTCTTGTGACGTTGAGTTAGTCTTTGCCTTTCTCTGGACCTCAGGTTTCTTCTCTGTAAATTGGGTGCATTAGATAACATCAAACCCTAAGCATGAGGGACTGTCAGAACCTCCAAGGGTGGCTTCTGCAGTTTACAAACAGCTTATTGAATCCACAGTGGCTCTGACTTGTTTTTTTTTTTTTTTTTTTTTAGTTTTTTTTTCAACGTTTTTTTATTATTTTATTTTTGGGACAGAGAGAGACAGAGCATGAACGGGGGAGGGGCAGAGAGAGAGGGAGACACAGAATCGGAAACAGGCTCCAGGCTCTGAGCCATCAGCCCAGAGCCTGACGCGCGGCTCGAACTCACGGACTGCGAGATCGTGACCTGGCTGAAGTCGGACGCTTAACCGACTGCGCCACCCAGGCGCCCCTCTGACTTGTTTTAAATCATTGTATCAGTTTCCTGTGGCCGCTGTAACACATTGACACAAACTGGGTGCCCTAAAACAACAGAAATTTATTCTCTCATAGTTCTGAAGGCCAGGGGTCTGAAATCGGTAGTCCCGGGCTGAAATGGAGGGTTTCGCCACAGCCACACTCCCTCCAGAGGCTCTAGGAGAGAATCCATTCCTTGCCTCTTCCGAATTCTGGTGGCTGCTGGATTTCCTTGGCTTGTGGCCACATCACTCCTACCTCTGCCTCTGTAGTCACATGGCCTTCCCTCTGCGAGTGTCACATCTCCCTCTTCTAAGGACACATGTGGTGGCATGCAGGGTCCACCCGGACAGTCCAGATGTTCTCCCCTCTAGCTTCACTTAATCACAGCTACAAAGAAGCTTTTCCCAAATAAGATAACATTCACTGGGCCCAGGAATTGCTTGGGGGCCATTACTCAGCATACTAGAACCACAGCATTGACTCCCTTTAGAAATGTCACCCGTCACTAAAGGCAAGTGTGAGGTTTTTATATTTATCAAAGGGAGGCAGGGCTTTAAAAGGGCTGAGAAACAGTGAACAAAATGACCTGTAAGGGTCCCCTGGGTTTATCACTGCAACTCTAACTGCCGCGCACTGAAGGAAACGCAAGGTAATTTAATTTCAACCAAAGCAAAGCACAAGCAAGGAGTGAGATGCATCACCCCTGGACGAAACCGATCCCAGGCACACAGTACAGAGGCGCCCCTATGGATACAGTATTGTCTAGGTCTATGAGGGTCTTTGATTTATCTGAGGAGCCCCATGGCAGGGCTCCATATGCCACTGGCTCTTAATTCCATGCAGCCTGGGCCAGCCTGGCGGATTGACCAGAGAGGCTGGGGTCTCAGACCTTCGGAATACCTAGGGCTCTGCAGCCCTGCCCTGGTGCTCCTAAGTGGCCCAGGAACAGGGGTAGATTCTCTGGGTCCTGCCCAGTTTTTGCCCACTGCCCACCCTCACTATGGGAAGATGGTTGCCTCTCGAACATTCCAGATAAGCCTGTAGAACTTGGGGGCCTGTCGGTCCCAAGTAGGAGCCTATCTCAGTGGATCACTTTGGTGTCCGCCTTGCCCACACATCCCTGCTGGCAGCCTTATAACCTCTAGGAGCAACCAGGGTGGGAGGGAAGGGGAGTCTGGTGTCAGACACATTTGGGCTCAAATCCTGGCCCTGCCATTTGTCAGGTGAATTTGCTTTGGCAAGTGATTTCACCTCTCTGACTTTGGATTTATCATCTGTAAAATGGAGACACTACCCGCAGGGTTGTTGTGAGAAGTAGTGAGACCGTGCCCAGTAAATAGGGGTTGCTGGTAGGATCAAACATGGCGGCCTCCATGTCAAGAGCCATGGCGGGGGGCCTTCCTTAGAAGAAGTTCAGAGCAGGGTCTAGCCCGAGGCTCCTAGGGACCTGTAATGTTCACATACCCCCTCTGCCAGGAAGGCTGCCAAAGCAGGAGGGGAGTGGTTTGCCTACAGTCACTCCGCCCGTTGTGACAAGGTTGGTCTGCCGACCTCAGCAGAAGGTTCCTTCCAGTGCCCTGGGCTGCAGAGAAAGGAGCTGGGCAATGAGAACAGGGGCCAAAATGGGGAGCCCAAGGCTGTGGGTCCAGGAAGTCAGGGAAGGGGAGCTGGGCCTCAGTGAGGACTCTCGGCAGGGCTCCCCCAGGGCTAGCTTGCACCCCGGCCCAAGACCCAATGAGGCTGCCTCCTCCTTGCAGAGCCAGCCCTCAAGGCGCAGTTCTCAGGAGGCCCTGTGTGTGCCCAGACTTCCAACGCCTGGCATTGAAGGGCAGCTGTCCTTCCTTCCTAGCTGAGGGCATCTGAAACACTCTTCTCACACCCTTTCCTTTCCGTTTTGTTTTGCTTCTTTGTTAAATGGAAAGGAAACATCTTTTTTTTTTCAAGTAAGTTCTATGCCCAACCTGGATTCGAACTCACAACCCCAAGATCAAGAGTCACATGCTCTCCACTGACTGAGCCAGCCAGGTGCCCCAGAAAGGAAACATCTTTGAGCTGGACCTATCTCTGAGTCACCACAAGTCCTGGAGGAGGAAGCCAGGCTGCCAATGGGGGAAGGGGGAAACCTAGAACAGGAAAGAGGTGTGCAGGCTGCCCTGAGAAACGAGAAAGTCACCTTATCCCCACCTGGGGAAGCTGCTGTTGTCATATGAGGGGTCTCTGGAGTGTCCCCTAGACTCTGAGCCCCTTATCCACCCCAACTCCCACCCCTGGCCTGACCTACTTCACCATGCAAGACCTTGTCCTTCTGTCTTCATGGCCAGAAGAAGGTGTGGCTCCCACTGGTGGGTTGGGGGCTCCGTGGAGAAACAGGGAACTGTGGAGGGCAGAGGTGGGAGTGGGGGAGGCGTGTGACATGGGTTGTGAGCCAAGGGGTCAGTGTCTAGCTCATGCCCTAGAGGTTCACCCTAGAGGCTATCAGATGATTCCTTCTGTATCTTCGGTCTGGTATTGGGTTGTGGCCCCGGGTTGGCCACACCGGGGAATTTTAATATGTGTTATGTGTTCCAGCCATTTTGACTGTCCACTCTGCTTCTTGACTGCTTAGAGACCAGGCAGGGACTTCTTACAATAGCCCCGCCTCCTCTCACCTCCACTGCCGAGAAGGCCCTTCCACTACTCACCCCACTGTTGGGACAAAGGTCGGGATGGGGCACAGGGCTGGCCCAGATGTCCTTCTTAAATAGATGGGGTAGGGGCGCCTGGGTGGCGCAGTCGGTTAAGCGTCTGACTTCAGCCAGGTCACGATCTCGCGGTCCGTGAGTTCGAGCCCCGCGTCGGGCTCTGGGCTGATGGCTCGGAGCCTGGAGCCTGTTTCCGATTCTGTGTCTCCCTCTCTCTCTGCCCCTCCCCCATTCATGCTCTGTCTCTCTCTGTCCCAAAAATAAATAAACGTTGAAAAAAAAAAATAGATGGGGTAGATATGAAACAGGTAAACCGAGGCAGGGATAGGAAGGACTTGCCAGCGCCCCTGAAATATGACGGTGGCCGGCTGGAGCTGGGATGTGGTCTCCCTCTGCATTCTTTCTCAGGAGTGGGGACAGGTGAGAGCCATTGCCAGCTGTGGAAATCTCCCAAGGCCAGCACAGGAACCGCTGCTTCAGGAATGGATGGTCCAGAGGGGCCTTGGTCCCAGCAAGGTAGCTGTGAGGCCACGTGGGCCAAGACCTTAGGCTCCTCCCCCAGCATCCCCTGATGCCTTGTCCCTCTGAGCAGCGGCAGGGTGTTCCCCAAACCTCAGCCAGCAGCCCAAGTTGCAGGCCTTCCTCTGCTGACCCTCATATCCGCCACCTGGGCAGTGGCCCAAGCTAGAGAGCTTCCGGGGCTGTCTTTTGGGGACGATGTGTGAAGTCCTGTTCCCAACCATGTGCCAAACAACCTGAAGGTGGCCGTGCTGTCCCTTCCCACCACAGTGCCTCCCCTCCCCAGGGGAGACCTGAGCCCAGAGGGTGAGGTCTGGGAGGGCTGAAGCGGTCTAAGCAGCTGCCAGGAGGAGGCAGGCTGGAGCCAGCTTGTGTGTGGGGGGGGGGGGGCGGGGGGGGCAGTGGAGAATGCCCGAGGATAGATGAGGAGGTGGGACACCTGGCATGTATGGAGGCCTTTATTCTAGGGGAGGAAGCAGAAAGGATCCCCCAGCCCAAGGTAGCAGACGGGGAGGGGCAGCTTGTCCATTCAGGGCCCCGAGACACAGGCCAAAAGCAAAGGCTGTGTCTTCAGGGAAGCAGAGGGATCACCCTGGGGCCTTCCGGAGCCGGTGCTCCCTGCTCCGGTCTCCAAGGCTGCCAGCCTGGCTTCCTTCTTGGGCCTGAGGTCTCTCCTCTCCCCAGTGAGGACAGCACTGTGGGGCTCAGGCTCCAGTTCCTTTAGATGGGGTGGGTGAATCCAACCCGGTGCTGCCCAGAAGGGGGGGTTAGAGGCAGGCCGCACACAGGCAGGGGTAGAGAGACAGGTTCCGGGGATGGGGTCTGGTCACAACCTCTGCATTTGCTGCCTTCTCCCTGAGTAAACTGGGCACCTGCCAAGGCCCCAGGCCCGTCCTCTGACACCCAGCAGGGCGTACCCTCCTGAGGCTGCCCCAGCCCGGGCTCTGGCATCGAGGAATGGGGGTACACGCAGCTGTCTGCCCTGCGGCTGCCACAGAGCAGGTGCCATCCAGGGGAGTGTTTGTGTGGTCTCCAGCTGGATTTCTTAGAGTTTCTCTGCCTCTGGGTCTCCTTCCATTTTCCTCTACGCCTCTTGACACCTATTCACTTCCATTTCCCCTCCCTCTTGGACCCTTGAAATCCCCGTTAACCCGCTATCAGTCTCACCTTCCTTTTCCCCTTCATTCCTTTCCTCACGCTCTCCTTCAGCTCCAGCCGTCCACACCCAGTGCAAACCAGTCCTCTTTTACTCACACCCTCTCCTTTCCATCTCTCCCCACCCCCCACCAGGCCAGGGGCAAGGAACAGGTGGGCATGTGGCTGGTCACAGGCAGAGGGGTCAGATGAGGGATCCTGGGGATGGGCACTCTTGGGGGGCAGGAAGGGGAAGGCTTTACCTAGTCTGTTGGAGGAAGCATTGCTGGGGCCAGAGACAGACTTGTAGCTGGAAAGAGCCAGGAAATAATCCAGAGGGCGTGCTAAGGCAGAGAGGCAAGTGGGGGTGGGTGCAAGGGCGCTCAGGTCACAACCAGGAGAATCAGGCAGAACAAAAGAATTTCTGCATCTAAAGCTATTTTCTGAGGTCAGTAATCGAAACTGGGAAGGCGTCCTGTCCACCAGGCACTTTGCCGGGTTTGTTTGTGCAGGTGTGGGAGTAGGAGCCCAGAGGGCTGAAGAGGGAATTGGGGTGGTTTGATCCTGGTGGAGGAGAAAGGAGCCACAGGAGCTGGGGCTGAATGGGGAGGGCCCTAGTAGGGGGCAGCCAAGCAGGGGCTCTGGAGACAGGTCCAAAGGATGTTTCTGGGGTGTGCCCATGTACACTCCCCCTTAACTGCCTTGCAAAATCTTTAGCAAACTATATACCTCTCGCGTATGCTCAGGTATGAGTACATTCCTTCAGGGAGCCTAGGGGGTTGGGGTTCCCACCTGGGCCATCCTGATGGTTGCAGAGAAAGGCATTGAGGGTGCAAAGCCAGGAAGCGGAAATCCCAGGAACCTTCCACAGGGGTGGACTGGGGGACATAAATACAGAGTATTGCCAGCCCTGGGCAGAAATGGGAGGGCTTGGCCCTGGACGAGGGCACAGGCGTACCTATATGCATGTAGGGGTGAGTGTGCACGTGAGCTGAGGAAACAGCACTGGGACCTCGGGCCTACAGAGATGCGACATGACCACATGTGAGTGCACGCTCCCGACCCCCCACGTAACTGGAGAAGATGCTACTGGACCATCAATGCAGGCACAGCGTTGGCCACCGCCAGGGACTTTGCCTGCCTGCCCGCCTGCCTGCCCACAGCGTTGTGGGACACAGATGCTCAGCTGCGGCCCAGGGGGTGCCTCGGCCCAGCAGGCTGTCTGGTTTCCTCCCTTTGCGGCAATAACACCAGGATTGACCCACATATTGGACTGCCTATGCACCCCCGGGGCTCTTGGTTTTAGGAGGTCCCGGGAAAGGAAAATAGACTGACAATTAGAGTAGGAAGAGCATATCACTTAATTTCATTAGTAAAAGGATGTAATCTCATTAAGCCCTCCTCCCTGGTGAAAACCACATATAAGTTATTGGTGCCTTAACTGAGACCTCACTCGAGGGGTGTGCTTCTGGCTTGGGGACTCTCCACCCCTGATCCACGTACCTGTGTGGCCCTGGGCAAGCACCATGTGGTGTGCCAGTGAGAAGAATTAGAGTATCGAGGCTGATCTTTCTAGTGTTTTCTAAGGGTTCCAGAACTTTAATGGGTCTGCACAATGTAAGATTTTCATAGTCCCTAAAGCCTGGCCTGGTTTTGCACAAGTGAATTAGGCATGTTAAACCCTCTGCCCAAGAAACACTAGAATGTTCACATTAGACGATTATCATCTATGGCCATGGTGATGTCACTGACCCACCCTTGGGAGGATGGCCTCCTCAGCTTCAGAACATGCTCTGGGCCTGGTGGGAATGCACCTCAGGCTGGGGAGAGCTCTAGACTAAGTCAGCCCATGCAACACCGTGATGCTTCTCACATGTGCATCAGTGCCAAGAGGAGGCAAGAGGCAGAATCAGGTGACCTTAGGAGACCCTTCCGTTATATTCCCTGGTTCTATCACCGAAGAGATTTCTGCTGATGTTGGCCATCAGACGTAAAAACTTAATTGGAGTCACACTGAAAACCAACGATCTACATTTACTAAGCACTTACTGTGTTTTAGATTTTGTGCTAGACACTAGGATCCAAGTGACAAAATGATCATGGTCCTTGCGTTGGGTAGAACCATATGATGTTGCCCATTTTGTAAGTCAAAATGGTCAAAG
Organism: Puma concolor; assembly: GCF_028749965.1. Lineage (NCBI taxonomy): Eukaryota > Metazoa > Chordata > Mammalia > Carnivora > Felidae > Puma > Puma concolor. The sequence goes on from NC_141672.1 coordinate 117,015,449, forward strand.
ATTTGACATTTCATGTCTCAGTTTAATACCTGAGATACTCAGAGGTAGGTGGGAAAGATGGATCAATAAAGGGGCAATTGTTATATATTGTGAGAAGCTTTGAGGGGACTTTGGTGGAAATAAGCCAGGAGTTACAAAAACCCTGAGGAGAGGAGTGAACCAGAGCCAGGGCTTCCTGGAGGAAGTGGCATTAGCAAGAGCTGAAAGATGGGTAGAGGCAGCTAGGTAGGGATGGGGAATGAGGAGACAACGGAATTTTTAGGGAATAAAATGGTCTACCCAGAAAGGCTCAGAGATGCAAGAGAACATGGCGTATTTGAGGACCTGATGAAGCCAATGTCCTGAATTCAAAAAAGGGTCTGGTTTTGAGATGGAGCTTGAAATGTAAGCAGGGTAGGACAATAAAGGGCCTCCTAAGCCATTAAGAAGGTTGTGTTGGACTTTATTTTGAAGGTAATGGGGAGCCATTGAAAGTTCTAAACAGGAGAGTGATGTGCTCAGATTTGTGCTTTAGAAAGATCCTTCTAGTTTCCAGAGTGGAGGCAATAGATGAAAAAGGAAGATATTGGAGGTGGGGGGACAGTTGGGAGGCTCTCAGGGTAAGAGAGGATGGTGGATTGGATGTGGGCAGTGATGGTCACTATGGAGAGAAAGAGAAAGAACATCTGAGCATGAGAATGCCTGAAAGTCTTCCCTTATTTTGTGGCTGGAGGATAAGCCAATCCAGAGTAGAGGCCATGCTTTCTCTTCCAGCAGAGATCCTCAATGTAGCTGCCACATTTTTCCATGTTCTGTAGTCTGTTTTCAGAGGGAAAGACATCAGAGATAATGGACTGTGTTGAGCTGGAGTTGGGAAGAAAAGCCCATACCATTAATTGATTGGGTCTTGGGTCAACAGAACTTAGCCCTCTAGGAAGCAGGATGTTAGTCATTCTCCTTGGCCTTGCCTCGTGACTTCATCATGGCTTGCCTTTTCTCATCTGAGTCTCCTTCTTGCCTACCAGCCTCAGAAGCTAGGGGTCCTTCTTTCTTCCACTTGAATAAACCCAACCACACCCTATGCTTCTGCTGACTCAGTAGGGGCTACTGATAATGGGACCTAGTTCATCCTGAACTTCTCCATGGTCCATCTCATGTCACACTCCCACCTTTAACACAGCCCTGTCTTCTATGCTTCTGAGCATCTGTTGGCTCTGAAAGTCTTCTGTTTGAGAAGAGCTGACGGAACTGATGTCTCCTGGTGGAGACAAAAGGGTTAAGTCACAACTTGCGCTTTTTTGACCTGGGAGTGAGTTGAGCTCTCCACTCCAGACGAACCCATCCCAGACCCGAGCTCTGAGAGAAAATGTCAGGGCCCAGGCCTGACTCTGTACTCTCAAGGAGCTGGGTCTTAACCCTCAGCTGCTCCCAAGCACATACCCCAACAACCACAAAATTCCTTCTCCCATTCTGGGTCCAAAGTCAGAATAAACATTTCCCCTGAAATGTCTGACCGAACATTTACGAACACTAAATGAAAGAGGCATGTCAATGGCACAGAGCTTCTTTAGGTCTGAGGGTGGAGAGACAGGGCTCCACTCTTACAGCCAGGCCCCCTATCCCAACATTTTGCCCCCAAGGGTTAAAGATGAGTGTAGACCTGGGGAGCATATGGCTTGTCAGGTTTCTTTTCAGATGAAGCCCTGAAATGAATATGAGGCGGGTTCTGGGTAGAGGAGAGGTGGCTGCCAATGAGTATCCAGTGCCTGGTCACCTCCTTACGAGTGGTGATCACCAGTGAGGACACTTTTGACTGTAAGGAAGAGAAAGCTCTGGCCCAACTAACTCAAACCACAGTAGCCCAGTATCTCACAAAACAGGTAGCCCAAGGATGGGGTGGGCTCCAGGGGCTCCAGGAGCATCTCTGACTCTGCTTTTCCACTATGGGCTTCACTCCATTATTCTGAGAGACATCAACTCTTCCTGTGTGTTTTAAAACATTTTTTTATTACAAAATTTTTTTATGTTTATTTATTTTTGAGGAGAGAGAGACAGAATGTGAGCGGGGAGGGGCAGAGAGCGAGAGAGAGACACAGGATCTGAAGCAGGCTCCAGGCTCTGAGCTGTCAGCACAGAGCCCGACATGGGGCTTGAACCCATGAACCGTGAGATCATGACCTGAGCCAAAGTCAGATGCTCAACCAACTGAACCATCTAGGCGCCCCTCTTTAAAAATTTTTTGAATCGGGGAGCCTGGGTGGCTCAGTTGGTTAAGCATCCAACTTGGTTTCACCTCAGGTCATGATTTCACGGTTGTGTGATCGAGCCCCAATGTTGCGTTCTGTGCTGAGTGTGGAGACTGGTTAGGATCTTCTCCCTCTGCCCCTCTCCCCTCCTTGCATACACTCTCTCTTTTTATAAAAACAAAAAACAGGGCTCCTGGGTGGCTCAGTCAGTTAAGCCTCTGACTTTGGCTCATGTCATGATCTCACGGTTCGTGAGTTGAGCCCTGAGTCAGGCTCTGTGCTAACAGCTCAGAGCCTGGAGCCTGTTACAGGCTCTGTGTCTCCCTCTCTCTCTGCACCTCCCCCAGTCTCTCTCTCTCTCTCTCTCGCTCTCTCTTTCAAAAATAAACATTAAAAAATTTTTAAAAATTTTAATCAACGTGAGCACATTATCCATACCTCTTTCTCTCACATCTCATTGGCCAAATATCAATTCCTAAAACAATTGGCAAAGGAAATGGGACAACTGTAACTGCCTTTGTGAAACCCACACCTTCTAGAGCAGGTCACACAGCCTAAGTGCTGTTACAGGAGAAATGACTGGTAAGTAGGATGGATGTTGGGTGCATGACCAATGATGCCTGCTACAGGCAGTAAACTAGTTTTGACATTTCTCTGCATTGCTTGGAAAGGAAAGGCTTTCTTTCTTTTTCTTTTTTCTCTTTTTTTAACACTAAAAAAAGAAAAGGATGAGAGAGAATCATGGCAGGTCAGAGGCTGGACTTTTGGATGGAGTTTCTCCCATCCATACTTTCTGCTGCTCACAGCATTTTCCCGTCCACTGTCTCATCTGATAATCATAATGACCCTGTGAGCAAAGCCGGGATGTGATTATTATCTCCATTTGACAGGTGAGGAAGAGGAGACACCAAGAGCTAAAGTGACTTTCAGAGATCCCTTCCAGGCACTGCTTTCATTCACACCACCTAGATATACCAGCATGAAATTGTGGCTTATTTTTAGATCTTTTAGGAAAAAGATTCATTCTCACTGATTATGTAGTCCTAGGGGTCGGCTTGTGGAGTTAAGCACCCAGGTTCTCAGGACACCTTTAGGGATATCCAGATCATTTTAAAATTAAAAAAAAATTTAATTTTAATTAATTTATTTATTTCTGCCTCTTCCACCTCAGGAAGGGCCCTGATCACAGGCCTTTTCTATGAACATGGAAACAGGATGCTTCCCAAACTAACCTTGCAGGCCAAGGAGTGGTGCTGTCTTTGGTACTGCCCACTGCTTCCCACCATTTGCTGCCCTTGAAGCCCCTTTTCAGCTTCAAGGCTGGACTCTTAAACCAAGATTTAGAGGGGTTATAGGAATTTCAGTCCACCCTAGCATCACTCTTGCTACCCCACTGACGAATTCCTCTATGGCAAGCAAGTCAGGTATTAATTGAAGAATGATTTGCAAGTTGCAGACACATGCTGTCACGTGGCTCTGTCTACAGCACTAAATAGCCTACATTGTAGTTCAAGGGTCAGCAAACTATGACTCCCAAACAAATATGGCCTGCTACCTTTTTTAGTAAATAAGTTTTATTGGAACATAGCTAATTTCATTTGTTTACTTATTGTCTATGACCGCTTTTGCTCTACAACAGCAGAGTTAAGTAACTGAGGCAAAGACTGTATGACCTGCAAAACCTAAATAATTACTACCTGGCCCTTTACAGGAAGTGAGTTGCCAACTGTCTTTCTAGTTTGCTTCCTTTGGGACAGATTTTTGTTTTGAGCACAGTCCTGTATTATTGATAATTCCCTTTACGTCTACCTTTTCCCCCAACTCAAGATGGGGTCTTCCTCCAGTTTCCTCTGTTCTTGGATAAATACTTCCCTACTTGTGTGGGTCCTAGGTCCATCTTATCTCTTCAAATCCAAACCACTCTCCTCAGATGCTAATTCAGTTGTGTTCTCTGGCCCCTTCCCACAGATGTGTCCCAAGCCCAACATTACAGGCACACAACATTCTGCTCATCTTCCTTGAGCCAAGCCTCTAATCCAGGCCAGCAACTAACCAACTACTCACCCCTAGGAGTCTCAATACAACCTTTACAGCCTTTATCAGTGCGTTAGGACGTTTTCAGTTGTGAATAACAGAAACCTGATTCAAATTAGCTTAATTAAAAAAAAATTCCGCTAGAAAGCCCAGAAGCTGATCTTTCTGCTCTTAGCACTCAGAGCTCAGCCGCATGCCACCTCCAGGCTCTGGGCTCCTCAATACCAGCCTCATCCAGGCAGGCCTGAACCACGTGGTGAGCAGAGGGCTGCAGACAGCTCTGGCTTCTCAACACCCCAGTAGAAGAGGCATCCCCTTCTCTCTAACAAAAGAGCCCAGAACTGAGTCTCAGTGGCTTGGTGGGATCACATGATCATCTCTGAGCCAATCACTGGCCAGGGGAGTGGAACACTGTGATTGGCCAGGCCTGGGCTAGTGGCGGGGTGGGTGCAGGACAGGTAACCTTCTGGATAAGCGAGAGGGCTGTTCCCCAGAGGAAAATACTCCTACTTGATGGAGGAAAAGGTGCTGACCAAGCAAGAACTATAGATACACGTCTCACCCCAGCTGCGGGGTTTGTATTACTGCTCCCACAGGGATTTTCATTTTCTCCTTCTCCACTGTCTTCTCACTGTAGTAATGCCCGAGTCTCGCCAAGCTTCCGTGATTAAGCCTGTGCTTCTTAGTTACAATTCACCCTCCCTCTTGCCTACCCATGCAGACTTGCCTCCCACCTTCTCCTTTGTCTCTTAAACTCTGGCGGTATCAAGCTTCCACCAGCAATTCCCCAAATGTCCCAGGTCTTCACTGTGTCTCTGTACATTCCATTTCCTCTACCTTTCTTTTTTCGTCCGCATGGCACACTTTGGACTCACTGCCCAGATCAAGAATCCTCTGCTCTGAGAAGACAGTCCCCAATCTTCAGGATGGAAGAAAGCATTTTCTCATCTGCATGTGCTATCACTGGCCGGCACCAATGTCTTGCTGTCCCTCCCATCGTCACTTGCCCACCTACCGTATGGTAGAGAAATGAAGATGTCTAAAATGCTTGTCTTTTCATTGCTCTCTCTCTCCAATACCTAGCCTTGTGCCTCACACATAATCCATGTTTACTGAACAGTTGCTGAACACAGAAATGAGTACATGAGTAAGAGAAGAAATGAATGCTCCAGAAGGTCAATGTACGGCTCCGTATGAGTGTGGGATAAGAAAAGAGAGCCAGGGAGGTATCATTTCATTATCTCTTATTTGCTGAGGATGCCAGGCACTGTGCTGGTTGCTGGGGCTTCTCCCTGAAGGAAGAAGGGGCATTTGTACCCTGTGCTCAATGATCCCACAGCCCAGGGGCTGAGGCCATATAGGAAAATCAATGCTTACAAGACAGGGGTGTGAATTACTGAGCAGCGGCACACTGAGAGCTGTGATAAGACAATGTGGTGGAGGAGCACAGGGAGGGGAAGCCACTGAAGTAATTGGTGGAGCAATCAGTGTCTTTCATCATGAGATCTGCGTGTTCTCAGCCCTTTCCTGGGTTTTCTGTGGGAGTGCCAAGAAAATCCTAATCCATTTCCTCAAGGAGATTATAATTGATAGGGGGAGGGGGAAAATCACTCATGGGACACTAATGAAAGAGTCAAAATACTGGATGGTGCCTAGTTATGTGCTAAACTCACAGAAAGACACAGAAAGTCAAAGTGGAGAACTTAGGTTCACAGGGAGCTCAGGTGGTTGGGAAGGGCTTCGTGGAGGAGGAACATTCTAGAAGGGAAGCTCTGGGGACAGATCTCTGAGGGTCTCCAATGCCAGGCTGGGACCTTTTAAACTTTTGTAGTTTACTTTGTAGGCAGCATAGAGTATGGACCTGGGGGAGGGACATGATTAGATATGGATTTTAGAAAAATTACTCAGGGATTTAATATAGAGAATGGAGGAGGGAGATGGGGATACCAGATGGAATACGGAGGGGGAGGAGTGAGGAGGCTTTGCCACAACACCAGTGAAAGGTCACGATGGCTCTCAGCAGTCGACTGGCCTTTCCCTCAGCTCATGGGCAACAGAAGGTTTCTTGGGGGTTCTAATTCACTCATTCATTCAACAAATATTTATTGTTCTAAACACAGATCTAGGCACTAAGGATAGAACTGTGATAAAAACAACAAAAGCCTCTGCCTTTGTGGGGTTTACATCCTACTAGTTAGTCAACTATTGCTGTAGATTGCTTCCAGGGAGAGAAAGAAGCGGGTCCAGAGTTGCCTTTCAGGGCAGTACATCTGGGAGGTTCTCCTGGCAAGCAGTCAGCTTCCCCCGCCCCAACTCTCTCCTACAGCCCCCTTGGCTAATAAGCCATGTGCTTCTTCCATTTTATTCCATTTAATCCTGATCCCCAGCAGAGCCTAATGAGGTGGATGGTGGTGCCCATTATGCAATGAGAATGTGCTGGCAAGGACTCCCTGGGACGCCGCAGGCGATGGCTTTCCTTAGAGGGTACTGAGGCAGGGGGCAGCTGTGGGAAGATGCTGTGGTGCATCAGGCAGGGAGTTTGTGGGGAGGCCCTGTCTCAGGCAGGGGGAGGCCTCATTGATGCCTGAGTTGGTCCATGGATACCTGGGGTGGGCCGCATATCTCACCACAAACAACACTGGTAGCCCAGAATTCTAATCAGACTCAGACATCAGGATCTAAGACGATAACTGTGTTGCAGAAAACATGCAAAATAACCAGGCAGCCTTTGTAATTAACTTCCGCTCCCTTCCAGCAGTCATTTGGAGTTAATGGTTTCTTAATTCAGTGCTCATTTGGTGACTTTAATTTCCAATTAATTTTGCCGATTTTCCTTCGAGGTGCTCATGGTGTGATAGAAATTCCTGCATGGTTAAGTCCCCACCACAGGGACCTGGGGGTAGGGGTAGGTGGGTCAAGCTGTCACCAGAAGGCTGGACCCTTCCTGAATGCCAGGAGCCAGAGCCTCCTGAGTTCAGGAGTCCTTAGGAGATCCCTCCCCTAGGAGGGAGCTGGTAAGAGCTGATAATGTGGTGCAGGGGTTGGGGATGTCCTTGAATTTCTCTAGCGCTTGAATAAGAATTTTGATTTATTGCAGGGGAGTGGGGTAGGAAAGGAAGCCCAGCCCTGCTGGAGATAGAAAGGAAGAGTCAAGACCAAGGACAATGCTCTCCCTTCTATCAAGCAAAGGGGGATTTGAGAGGCTTTAGTGCTCTGAGCCAGCGCCATTGATGCCCTGCTCGGATCCCCTGTGCTGGGCCAATGGGCCCATTGCCCAACTGCAGCTAGTGTCAGCTGCTAATGGCTCACAACCTCTCTCTTCACTAGAATTGCCTTTGGCAAATGGAATTCGCCTCTTCTGTGACGTTCCACTCTCCTGCTGCTCAGGGAAAACTGTAGACAAGGACTGAATGGTATAAGCAAAAGGCTGCTCCCTGCTTCCTAACTCCTGCCCCTTGCCTTAGGATGAGACTGCCTCTGTGGTGCAGTTGGTATTCCTGAGTTATACAGTCAGACCCCAGCTAAGACCACATCCTTAGCTAAGTTGTACTCATGTTCTGTCTTCCTTCCCTTTCTTCTTTCTTTTCTCCTTTAAGGATCCCTTAATAAATCTCGTGCACCCGAATCTGTCTTGGGTTTGGTTTCTAGGGAACCCAGACTACAACAGTGCTTTGTATATTAAACTTTTGTCTAGCTCTTACAGTGTGTCAGACACTGTTCTAAGTCCTTTACAAAAGAAGTTCATTTCATCCTCATAGCAACGCTATGAGGTAAGTATTGTTAGCATCCTTATTTTGAAATGAGAAAACAGAGACACAGAGAGGTTGAGAGACTTTCCCAAGATCACCATAGGTAGCAAGTGCAGAGCAGGAACACAAACTCAGCCAGTCTGGTTTCAGACTCTGTGGCCTTAACTATTATGCTGCCCAAGGTGTGACCACTAACCCCAGTAATTGCTCTGAAGTCATGGGCAATATAATTTAAGAGCCTGACCATTCAGAGGGATGAGGGATAACTTTTCCTGAAGTCCTTTTTCAGGGGATTAAAGAACAGGGAGATCTGAAACCCTAGAGTTCTGTTGCCATGATGTCAGGCCACTCTCATAGGGAAACACTTCCCCTTCCCCTCTGGGGATGGTACTGAAGACTCAGTGGAATAAGTGCCAGTGTGAAATCAGGCAAGCCAGACTCTAATGCTGTGTCCCTGACTCCTTTCATAACTTGTGATGAGTAATTTCCCACCAGTGGGTCAATTTCTCCATCTCTACTATGTGGATGAGAGTTAGTTAAAAGTCTTGAAAAGTTCTGGCTCTAACATTTAGACTTTAAGAGTAGAAACATGGTGCTCCCTTGGGGATCCTCCATCAGAGGGTGAAACCAGATGTCTGTGGAAACCAAAGGAGATACATCCCATGATTTGCAAACATCAAACATCAATAGCTGTGTCCCAAAGCGGTTATGGGGAGGGATCCACAAGGCCACAAAAGGACCTGGGTCTCAATGACCACTCAATGCCCATTTATGAAACACTGTTCAGCAAGCATTTATCAAGTGCCTACATTATGCCAGGGACTGTGCACATGTAATTCATGGCTCCCCAACCTAGAGCACAATGGAAAGACTTTCCCATAAATTGCTGTCAATTATTGACCCTTATTCAACTCACCATCAAAGGACCAGCCCTATGTAAAGATCCCTCCTCCTCAACACACAGAGAGTCATATTTGGAGTCTCCATAGGGTATCTCCATTGTACTTAGAGATACATATTTTCTCCTATAAAATGGAGCCATGATCTTGCTTTCCTGCCAGAATCCCTCTCAGCAATTCCTACTACCTATGGATCCATAGGAGGGGACCCCTCTGTTGCCTCCATGGCCAATGCCTTTTATGAGAAAGCCACATCTGGCTATACTCCCCAAACTGCCAATCTAAAGGGGCTGTGGAGCATGATGTTCTTTTTGATGCTCCTCAAAAGAAAAAGAGAGACTCCTTTCGTCCCCTGAGTCAGGGCTGGGGCAAGGTGAAGGTGGCAAGGGAAGGTGAACAGGAGTGGCATAAACATTCCTTCTTTCCTTCTCTCTCACTCCACAACCCCCATCCTCACCCCAGACTCCTTCTCCAGACCTTAACAAGACTATGTCCTAGGGCATCCTCCTCCCCACAGGCTTGGGAGGAAGGGAAGTGGCAGGTCAAGATCCCATCTGCCATCATGCCCTCCATGGGTCCCAGTTCCCATACCACTCCCCCAAGCCAACCCCCATAAGTGCCCATGGCAATAGTTGCTCCTGGGAAACAGACCCAAGGCCTGTTGGAGGGTGCTGGAGCTGTTATAGTTATTGCTGTCACAGATCCCAAAATCCCCAGCTGGCAAGAGCTGCAAAATCTAACCGGCCAGGGCTGGTTTTTCACTTTTTTAATGCTGTGGGTAAAAAAAAATACACCTTTGCAGAGGACACCAATTCTACTCTTGGAGCCACAAGGTAACATACTGTGCAACATGGAGCGAGGGCCTATCCTTGTGGCTGTTTGTGTCAGCCCTGATGGATGCCTCCTTCTGTACTCCCAACTTCTTTTCTCCCCATCTCCATCCTACAGAAGAACAGCTCTGACCATGTGCCTCTCCTGTCAAAAACCTTCAGAGCCCTTCAAAACACAAATGGATAAGATCTGAATGGGTCCCATGGCATCCAAGGGTAGCTGCGCTCTGGCTATAAAACATCTTGACTGAAACCACAGATTCCAGTTAAATCTGGAAATCCATTCTCTCCCAAACTTGCCCCTTACCACCTAGTCTCAGGGCCTTTCCACGTGGCATTTCCTCTGCTTTGAGTGCTCTGCTCTCCCCCATCCCACATGTGGAAATTCATGTTTTCCCTGGGGAGACTATGAGTACAAGGAGGGTCCCTGGCCATGAGGGCTTGATACCAAGTCAATATTATCCCCTCCTTTGGTACCCATGCTCTTTCCCTGACCCCACTATCCCCTGTCTTCCTAGATCCTGGTGAATGCACTAGAATTATAATTGGGGATTAGAATTATAAGATAAGGATTAGAATTATGGTAGAATTAAATTACAATTATAGAATTGTAGCATAGAGATTGGAATTATAGTAGAATTATAGTATGGGAATTAGAATTATGGTAGAATTATAGATAGGGATTAAAATTATGGTAAAATTATACTATAGGCATTACAATTACTATACAGTTACAGTATAGGGATCAGAATTATGGTAGAATTCTCGTACAGGATTGGAATTATGGTATAATTGTAGTATGGGATGGGAATTATGGTAGAATTATAGTATGGGGATTAGAAACATGTTAGAATTATAACCAACATTACACAAATACAAAGGAGGATAAGAGAATATTATGAAAAATTATATGCCAGCAAATTGGACAACCTAGAAGAAATGGATAAATTCCTGGAAACATATAACCTCCCAAAACTGAATCAGGAAGAAACAGAAAATTTGGACAGACTGATTACTAGCAATGAAATTGAAGCAATAATAATAAAAAAATCCTAACAAACAAAAGTCTAAGACCAGATGGCTTCACCAGTGAATTCTACCAAACACTTATGAGTTCATACCTATTCTTCTCAAACTATCCAAAATATAGAAGAGGAAGGAAAGCTTCCAAATTCATTCTATGAGGCCAGCATTACCCTGATAACAAAACAAGATAAAGACACCACACACAAAAAAGGGAACTATAGGCCAATATCTCTGATGAATATATATGTAAAAATCCTCAACAAATTATTAGCAAACTGAATCCAACAATACATTAAAAAGGCATTCACCACAATCAAGTGGGATTTATTCCTGGGATGCAAGGGTGGTTCAATGTTCTTAAATCAATCAAAATGACACATCACTTCAATAAGATAAAGGATAAAAACCATATGAGCATTTCAACAGACGCAGAAAAAGCATTCAACAAAGTATAACATCAATCCATGGTAAAGACTCTCAACAAGTAAGATTAGAAAGAACATACCTCAACATAATAAAGGCCACTTATGGAAAAACCCACAGCTCACATCATATTTAACGATGAAAAATTGAGAGCTTTTCCCTTAAGATCAGGAATAAGACAAAGATGTCCACTGTCACCACTTTTATTCAACATAGTACTGGAAGTCCTAGCCACAGCAGTCAGACAAGAAAAAGAAATAGAAGTCATCCCAATTGGTAAGGAAGAAGTAAAACTTTCACTATTTGCAGATGACATGATAGTTTATATAGAAAACCCAAAAGACCCCACCAAAAAACTACTAGAACTGATAAATGAATTCAGTAAGGTCACAGGATACAAAATCTATATATAGATTTGCATTTATATACACTAATAAGTAGCAGAAAGAGAAATTAAGGAAACAATCCTATTTACAATGGCACCAAAAACAATAAAATACCTAAGAATAAACTTAACCAAAGAGGTTAGATACCTGTACTCTGAAAACTATAAAACACTGATAAAAGAAACCAAAGACAACACAAGAAAATGTAAAGATATTCCATGTTCATGGAGTGGAAGAACAAATATTGTTAAAATGTCCATACTCCCCAAAGCAAGCTACAGATTCAATATGATCCCTATCAAAATACCAACAGCATTTCTCTGAACAAATATTCCTATTTCGTATGGAACAAGAACTAGAACAAATATTCCTATTTTGTATGGAACACAAAAGACCCTGAATAGCCAAAGCAAGCTTGAAAAAGAAGAACAAAACTAGAGGTGTCACAATCTCAGATATCATGATATACTACAAAGCTATAATAATCAAAACAGTATGTTAATTGGCACAAAAATAGGCATAGTTTAATAGACCAGAATACAGAACCCAGAAAAGAAAATCCACAATTATATGGTCAATTAATCATCAACAAAGGAGGCAAGAATATACAAAGGGAAAACCATTTGTCTTTAACAAATGGTGTTGTAGAAACTGGACAGCTACATACAAAAGAATGAAACTGATTCATGTTCTTATACCATACACAAAAATAAATTCAAAATGGATTAATAGTCTAAATGTGAGACCTGAAGCCATTAAAATCCTAGAAGAGAGCACAGGCAGTAATTTCTCTAACATTGGCCATAGGAACATTTTTCTAGATATGTCTCCTGAGGCAAGAGAAATAAAAGCAAACATAAACTGTTGGGACTACATCAAAATGAAAATTTCTGCATAGCAAAAGAAATAATCAACCAAACTAAAAGGTAACCTATTGAATGAGAAAAGATATTTGCAAATGGTAAAGGGTTAGTATACAAAATATAAAGGAGTTATCCAACTCAACATCAAATACCCAAATAATATAATTAAAATTAGGCAGAAGACATGTACAGACATTTCTCCAAAGAAGGCATACAGATGACCAACAGACACATCAAAGGATGTTCATTACCAAGGAAATGCAAATCAAAACCACAATGAAATATCACCTCACATCTGTCAGAATGGCTAAAATCAAAAACACAAGAAACAACAAATGTTGACGAAGATGTGGAGAAAATGGAACCCTTGTGCACTGTTGGTGGGAATGTAAACTGGTGCAGCCGCTGTGGAAAACTGTACCTCCAAAAGTTAAAAATCAAATTACCATATGATCCAGTAATTTCTCTACGGGGTATTTACCCAACAAATATGAAAGCCCTAATTTGAAAAGATACATGCACCCCTATGTTTATAGCAGTGCTATCAACAATAGCCAAACTATGGAAAGAGCCCAAATGTCCATCGACTGATGAGTGGATAAAGAAGATGTGGTGTATATATACAACGGAATATTACTCAGCCATAAAAAATGAAATCTTACCATTTGCAACAACATGGATGGAGCTAGAGAGTATAATGCTAAGTGAAGTCAGTCAGTCAGTCAGAGAAAGACAAATACCATAGGATTTCACTCATATGTGGGATTTAAGAAACAAAACAAATGAGCAAACGGAAAAAGAGACAAAGCCAAAACCAGGCACTTAACTATAGAGAACAAAGTTATGATTGCCAGAGGGGAGGTGGGTGAGGGGATGGGTGAAATACGTAATGGGGATTAAAGAGTACACTTATCACAATGAGCACTGAGTAATAAATGGAAATGTTGAATCACTGTATTGCACACCTGAAACTAATGTAACACTGTATGCTAATTATACTGGAATTAAAATCAATACAAACATACAAACATACATACAAATACCCCTGGTGGGAGGGTAAATCAGAGAAAGAGAGGCCAGGTTATTTCCCCCCTGAGGGAAAAGGAATAAGTATGGTAGAATTACAGTGTGGGGATTAGGATTATGGTAGCATTACGGTGCAGGGATTAGAACTATGGTACAATTACAGTATGAGGATTAAATTTATGGTAGACTTACAATGTGGAGATTAGAGTTATGGTAGAATAGAACAGGGATGGAAGGTTCCTGAGAGCTCCAAGTCCTCTCACATCCACCTAGATCAGTATTCTCACATTTAGGGTGCATTAAATCGCCCGTAAGATCCTGGGCCCCACCCTCAGACTTTCTGATTCAGGAGGTCTGGAGTGGAGTTCAAGAATTTGCATTTCTAACAATCTTCCAGGTGATGCCAGTGCTTCTGGTCCAAGGTTCACACTCTGGAACCACTGACCTAGATTTTGACTCAGAAAATAACCTTCTATCTCTGTTTCCCCCAAAGGATCCGGTGCCAGCACACACACTCTGTCGGTTTGGTATTCATTGATGACTACGGTTACTGAGAGAGAGGCAGGGCTTTCAAGCACTTGCTATTCAGAGCCCTGGGGGAAGGTTTCGGGTATCAGTACTATAATGAAGTCACTGACAAGAACATAACATTCTCTGCAGGAAAAATAATCACACTGATCCGTAAAGTAGCATACTGTAACAATATCAATAGTGGCAATAATAATAGTAATAACATGATTATAATATAATGTCATTTGCCCTAATGTGCTACATCCAGATTGATCTGAGCAATAGAAAAGAATTACCGACATACACAAATGCTCACAAAGTGTAGCTTTGACATATTTGGGGCCATTTGGATGACGGCAAGGGTGATGATGACTATAATATCAAACCACATTTGTACACAGCTTTTACATTTCTAAAGCACTTTCACTGGGTTGCTTTTAGCAGCAACGCTGAAAAGTAAGCAGGCAAGCTCCCTTGGTTTGTAGAAGAGGCTCACATTCTCTTGTATTTTAAGCCTTCACACAGCAAACATAGATTTGAATATGTGTACAGGTCAAGTACTGAGTGGGACAGGGATCAGGTTGCAGATAAAATGCTGGACACCCAATTAAGTTCAAATTTCAGATAAACAAAGAATTGCTTTGTGCGTTACTATGCCCCAAATGTTGCATGGGACATCCTTATACTAAAACAATTATTCACTGTTCGTCTGAAATTCAAAGTTAACTGGTGTCCTGTATTTTTATTTGCCAAGTCTGGCAACCCTAGTGGAAAAGGAAGGAGGGGAGAAAAAGAATAAGAAATGTTTACGGCGCTCAGAACAAAGTCACAGTTTGGAAGGAGACCCCAGAGAGATGATCCCAACCCATGTAATCAGTGGGTGGGAGAAGCACTTCTCAAACTTGAATGTGCATGGGAATCACCCAGGGATGTTGTTAAACTGCATGTTCTGATTCAGGAGGTGTGGGGTGGGGCCAGAGACTACATTTCCCACAAGCTCCCAGCAGATGCTGATGCCATTCATTGTTTCCAGGCCACACTCTGAGTAGTAATAGTGGAGAGGGAAGCTTAGAGGCTGTGAAGCTTAGAGGAGGCATTTGGTCCACCTTTAGGCATCAGGGAAAAGCTTCCTGGAGGAGGTGGAACCTGGTGGGTTTGGGCTGGTAAGAATCAGAGGAGAAAAGTGGCAAAGACATGCCAGGAGAAGGAACATCCTTTGCAAAGTCCCAGAGGCGAGAGAAAGCACTGCAAATTTGGGAAGGGTAGGGTGTTGAACGTGGATGGAGGATAGGATTTGGGCAGGCAGTGCTGGGCCGTAGGAGTCCAGAAATGAATCAGACAAGGCCCCTGCTACCCCAGACCCCACCCCCATCTGTGGGAGTGGCAGAGTCCTGGACAGACAGTAATGAGTGGGAGGTAAGCACTGGAATGGTGGGAAGTCAGGGAAGGCGAGGCTCACTCTACCTGAGGCTTGTTAAATGAATGAATCAAGGTGACCTGAGTGTAGGGCAAAAAGGCAGGCCCAGCAGAAGGCCCAGTGGACACAGTAGCCCAGAGCCTGTAATTCCAGGCCTTCATTCATTCACTGCATCTCCACACTGTGGTCCAAACATGAGTGGCAGAGAAACTGGTTATATCGGTAGACTTGGGCTCATGGATGGAGCTCTGGAGTGTGTAGTCATTATGTGGTCTTGGGGCCCTTTAAAGTTAACAGTGCTGGGTTAATAGCACTCATGAGGCCTGTTCTAGCTTCTTTGGGTTTATCATAGCAGCCGAGGCAGAGTGCTAGGTTTCCTCCACGTCCATTCTTTCTCTCTTCCTTCTGTAATAGGCTGCCTGCCTTGGAGCTGGCAACATGGCCCCCTAGGACAAAAGCCACACTTCCCAGTGTCCCTGGATGTGGTCTGGCCATTAGGGTGTGGTGGACACAATCTGAAAATCTGTCTGGGTGCAGTACAGGAAACAGAAACTGTTCTTGGGTTCTAAGCAAAATGGGGCTTAATGATGGAATTGGGGCTTACAAAGTCATTGGCAGGCTGGAAGCGTGCAGGCTGTGGGGTGCGGCTAGGATTTGTGGTCACATCATGGCAGGCAGCTACGAAACAGAGGTCAGGAAGTTCCAGGAAACCGCTCTAGTAATCACAGCCACCCACAGACACAAGGTGACCAGACAGCAACTGGAGATCCAGCCACAGTCAAGACTCCCTTGGGCCAGAGGCGTCCACTGCCTAAGGAAGAACGGTCACAGCCTTCTTTCCACCTTCCAAATCGCACGTGAATGAAGCTCATTGGTTGCAAATAGTCTTATCCAGAATCCTAGCAGCAAGGGAGTCTGTGAAATGTTTTGGTGAGGCTTCCAGGCTCTGTGATTAAGTGAAAGGACAGCAGCGCGGGGGGAGAGAATGCTGAACACCACCGCACCCTTCCTGCCAACTAGGATAAGGGCGTGTTGCCGCAGGTGATTTCTTAGGATCACTCCAGAGGCCTCAGAAATGCCAAGGGAACTGGGACCTTTGCATGGGTCAGAAATAAACTTCTATCTTGTTTTAGTCACTGTTTCAGCCGCAGAGCCGGTGTCCTGAACCAGCACCGTCAAGTGTCAGATGAGGCCTCAGCGGTATTCCTTCCAGAATGTGTAGTGTTGATGTTCCTGGGGTGTCAAATCAGCCTGGTTATCAGGAGTGTGACAATACATACTTCATCTACAGACAAAGCACCCGGGACTGTGGCGGCTGGTGCGAACGCAGTCTATTGAGTTTGAAGGAAGTTGGAGGGGGCTCAGAGGGGATTGGGTGTTGGGGAAGACTTCTTGGAGGAGACAGAGCTGGAGATGGAGAGAAAAAGAAAGGCTTTGCAGTGGAGGCCACTTTTCTCTCCCTTCCCCACAGTCGCGCCAACCAGGGAGCGGCCCTCTGAGCTCAAGGAGCAAGAAGAGAGAGGCGAGATGCCCACTCCGCCAGGAGAGCTGACTTTCATCCTGGAGCAGGAGGGAGATCAGGAAGGAGGGAGGCCTCGGGGGTAGAGGGGCTATGCATTATTCCAAAGGGAGGGACTGGTGTCTCTAAGACCTTAGCTTCAAGACTCTAAGGACAGGGATGGGGACGGACACACTCAAGACATGCCTCGAGGTCACGAACTGGCACCTGGTTCTGGCCTGCCCTTCCCCACTGCAGCTTCTCCCTGGGAAGGCACACTGCATTCAGCCTTCACACAGGGATGTCTATAGTCGGCCTACAGCCCAGGCACAAGAATGGATACAGGAACTTGCAAGCCCAGCACTGGGGTCGGGCCACTCCCGGTCAGCCATTCTCTCCTCACCCACCTTTGTGAAGACTGTGTGTTTGGGGTGTGGGGACCGGCCAGAGTCAGGGCATCTTTAGAACCCAGGCCAGGACAGTTCGGGGTGGAGGAAGAGTTCAGGGCCAGGATGAGAAATTAGACTGGGGAAGGGGCCGATCTGTGACCGGGGTTGGGCTCAGCCTGGGGCCAGCTCACAACTTAGTTTATGCCAAGGACCACAGCCCAGTCTTAGGCCGGTGGTAGGGCTCAGTCTGGGACTGGAGTCTGGACTCAGTTTTTGATGGGGAAAGAGCGTGGAGCTACCTGACCCCCTGCGTATGAGCTCAATTTCCTCAGTTCCCTGGAAAATAAACCATAATGAAAGGCTATCAGAATATAAGCATAATTTCCTCATTGATATCACACTTAGCCTTCAAAACCGTTTCACTCCTGGGTCCTCTGTTTACTTTTCCTCCAAACTTGTGTGGACTCTTTTAGTCCCTCTGGGAGAAGAAGGTATACAGGTACGGGGGGTAAAATGAGCTGCCTCGATTCCCGGCAAGTTCAGAAAGAGATGGAATCAGGCAACAGGCCACTTGAGCAGGTGCCCAGCCCAGGGCATCCTGGTGGACTCTCAGCTTCCTGCGGTGCTTTGGAGACAAGCCCCAGGTCACCCTGAAACCCACGGGCAGGCGGCAGGCAGGCGAGCAGGCAGCTGGCTGGAGGAGTTGGCAGCAGGGACGTCCTGGATCAGAGCCTTGGGCCACAGCCAAGGCTGTTTAGTTGGGGTGGAGGGTGAGGGCAGCGATTTTATTCAGCCTGCTCTGCAGCGAGCCCCGGGGCAGGTGCCAGCAATTTGCCCGTCCTGAGTGACGGAGCCGGGAACTGCTGAGTGGCTGGGAAGGCAGGGACACCGCCCCCACCCCCCCCACACCGACCCCTGCCAGGTCCTCGTGGGCACGCTCAGCCACTGAAGGAAATACGAAGTGACGGTAAGTGACAAAATCGAAAATGTAATTAAGACAGATGGAACCAACCGGCGGGGATGATAAAAGCCGTTCCCCAGGCCCTGAGATTTAAAGCGAGGTCACAGGATGACCCCATCCTGGCTGCACAGCCGGCAGAGAGGAAGTGAGGGAATGAGCTCAAGGATAGGAGCCAAGCTCTGTGGAGGACAGTGAGCAAACTGGGCTTCAGTTGCTCTGAAAGAGATTTGGGTCAGATACAAGGATGAACTTCCTGGAGAGGAGGGTGCTTCAACACTGGCCTACATGTGACATCATCTCCTTGGCCCAAGGACACATGTATGCCTCCTAGGCAGGCTTGGATACACCTGACCTCCCTCTCCAAGATCTATAGGAATAAGAATGGCCTCATTATCACATGAGAAGTCTGTGAAGGTGGAGGGGAATGGGCATTTGGGAAGAAGACAAAGGGAAGAGGGCTCAGGGTTTCCCACAGGCCAGAGCTGGGAGGGTGGAATCAGCCCACCTCCGTGGAAGTGCATGTCACAATGCTTGAACCTGACATCTCCAGGTGACCTCTTTTTCTCCTTCTGTGCCGTTGCCCCTTGGTCAAACCAGGAGTAGAGGGGGCATGGTGGCCACTCCTTGAGCCTACAGAGGAAGCAGCAGTCCACCTGGTCCCCAGCTCTGTGGATGCAGTGATAGAAGGAAGCCCAAAGGCCCTATGGGGAGAGCCTGTCTGAGCCTTTGTGGAAGGTGGGATGCTTGGGACCTATGGGGAGATTCACGCGAGAAGAATGAGGGGGGTCAGCACCAACATCTGGTGTAGGCTTGCTCTACAACCAGCCTTTGCTTGGAGGGGCTGAACTGACCAGCCTTATTGGCCTCCGTTCTCTGTACGTCTTGCACCGGTACTCTGCGCTGGGCAACAGGGTGGTTAGAGAAGGTGGCTTCTTTATGCCTGATGAGCTACTAGATTGGAGAGAGAGAAGAGACTCATCCTCCAATTCAAGATAGTCAGTCATTCGGTTCCCATTTATTGAGCATCTACTCTGTGCTAGCTATCGGTGGGGCAGGGACCCACGGTGAAGTTAACAAAAGTATCTTATTGGGAATTGAAACATATGAAGCAATCAGATATAAGTGAAATTGTTCAGGCATTAACTGGAGGTGATGGGTGGTTCACGTGGTAAGTGCAGAGGAGCGAGAGGAAGGAAGAATTTGGTGCAGGCCAGAGTTGTCAGCGCAGGCTTCTTAGATGAGTCAGAGCTTGAACCTGACCTTTGCAAGACGAGAAGGGATGGCTTGGAAGATTGGAGGAAGGGCTGCATCCTGGGTGGGCTCAGTGTGGTGGGAGAGGAGGCCTGTGCCCGGAGCACTCTCCATCCTCCAGGAGCCAGACCATGATCTCCTCTGACTCCAAGGCAGACATGGCTGTACTCCATTGTCAGAAAAGATGTAATGGAGACAGGTTGGTCCTGTCATTCCTGGGCCATCTTTCATTCCAGGACACATCTTTGTTATTGGTACTGAGCATGAAACAGGGCCAGCATCATAGAAGGGATTGGAGAGAGGCTGGAGTGCTCCATCATTTCAAGCACACCATCCATCCCTCCATCACATGCCCGGCATTTACGCCTGCAGCTAGAACACTGAAATATCAGGTCAGGATTTACTGGGGTGTTAACTCATCATTTATGCTACTCTTCTTCCCTTTTAGGGACAGTCTTCCTGAAACATCTCTATCTCCCTGACTTGCCAACCAAATGGCCCCAGATGAATGTGTCTGCCCACCTGTAGCTCTTTCTAAGTATTTTTTCCCCATTATCTCCCCCATCCCATGGACCAGCCTCTCACTTTGGGGCAGCCCCTGTCTGTGACCTGAGAATAAAGACCCACAGAGTCTAAACTGTTTGATGAGGAGGAGAAAGGTCTCCTTTCCTGATTTGCTGGCTGGATTCCTGGAGCTGTGAACATTCCAGGAAAGCCCCAGTCCCTCACCCCTGATTGTAATTCTAGGTCCCAGCTGTGTGGCCTTGGAGAAGTCACTCTCCATGCTTGGAACTTGGACCTTCTCCATAAAATGAAGGGGCCAGACTGGATGAGCTCTATGCTTCTCCCCACTCTAAAACAGTGTGAGCACAGTCCTGGAGACCTCAGCTCATTCAAGGCAAAGCCTGGCAAAGGGTGGGCATTCTACCCAGAGTTACAGAGAGAAGTTGGAGCCAAGGACAAAGCCTGGAGCCATGAAGATAATGCTCAGCCATCCCTCAATATGGGGGATCCCAAAGGGAGTCGTTCTTTCAGGGACAGGGTGCTGGGGACGTACTGCCATCCCCCCCTTCCCCAGTCTTGTCTTCGGATCACAAATTCTCTCTCCCTTTTCCTTCTCATCTGATGTGGTCTACTTCCCACAACCTACTTCTTTCAAACCACATCTTGCCAAACCAGTAATAGTCCCAAGTGTCGACCCAGACCCAAGGCAAGGTCAGAATCCGAAGCCTCCATTCCCAAACTCTGATCGGTCTTATGATATTTAATGGCATCGGAGCCTGTCTGAGTAAGAGATCCCCTTGGACAGGCAAAAATGATGGCAGAACATTCCTGAACCTGGACACTGAACATTAAATGTTCTTAGAATTGGGGGAGCATTTTCACTCTCCTTTGCTCAACCCATTTTCTACTCTTCTGAGGGTGTAGCCAGCTCTGTCCAAAGCTGCGAGTCCCAGGGACCCCTTCCCAGGGAAGCTGACCTGGGATGCTGTTGTGTGAGGTTCACAGAGGAAACTCTGTGGCTCCAAATGCCTGTCTTAATGAAACAGGTAACATGGTTGTGAGAGAGCAGTGTCTTTTGAGCAGAGATACATATAATTAAAATTTTTTGAATCTAAATATCTTCACATGGTTCAAAAAGGGAAACATGTTAAAGCTATATAGTGAAAGGTTTCCTTTCATTCCTTAGACCCCAGTTCCCACCATCTCCTCTCTGCAACTGTTACTAATTTCTGACAAAGCCTTCCAGAGTCCCCTTACGTTTATATGAGCAAAACAAATATGCATTCATATTTCCCCCTATTGATCACAAAAGTTAGTATCCTAGGGGTGCCTGGGTGGCTAGGTCGGTTAAGCATCCGCCTCTTGATTTCGGCTCAGGTCATGATCTCATGGTTTCGTGAGTTCAAGCCCTGAGTGCGACTCTGCTTTGACAGCACAGCACCTGCTTGAGATTCTCTCTCTCTCTCTCTCGCTCTCTCTGCCCTTCCCCAGCTCACACTCGCTCTGTCTCTCTGAAAATAAATAAACTTACAAAAAAAAGTTAGTATTCTATCCATGCTGTTGTGTTCCTTTCTTTTTTCACCTGATGAAATATCTTTTTATTTCTTAATAAGTTCCCTCATTCATTTTCATAGCTGCTTAGTATTCCAGGACGGGCTTTATTTATTATTCAAATTCCTCCCACATCCAAGAACATTTTGAGGTGGTTTTTGGGAGAGCCTGCCTTCAGTAGACAGTGTTTGAGATAAAGCTTAATAGGATTCATTGTAGTGGGTCTCCGTCTTTGGCTTCTCTAAGAACTGACTTGGGATGCATCAGACGTTCCTCCCAACCCTACCGCACCTGCCAGGACTCCGGTCCTGTGGGGCTGAGATTGGGCTGTAAGGTGCACTTCAGCAAGCTGATTCTGTCCCAGGCATCTATAGATCTCCCCCTTGAGAAATTCTAGTGAATGGAAAAGGAAGCAAGAACTACATCCTACACTGAAAATATTGAGGTGTTGCAATTAATCATTAAATTTAGCTCTGAGGTTCCTGGCAGCTCAGACCAAAGTGGAACCACAAGGATATAGTGTTCTCCCTGCCAGAACAAAAGGCCAGTTTTTCAGGAGACATAAACATGTCCCCGGCATTAAATTCGAAGTGGAATTTATCACAGGAGCCATTACTTTAGGGACATTGAGCTGCACAACAGGCAGCATCTTCCCCAACAGCCATGGAAAACGCGGAAGGCATGTTCTTCACTGTTTCCCTGCAGAAGTCAAGGTCTGGCACCAAGCCCGGCTCAGGACAGTGTTTCTGCAGGAGGCTCAGCCAACACGGCCATCTGAGAAAGTCCAGAACACCCATGACACCATCGGAAAATCTGAACCGAGGGGCTCAATGTGACGAAGGAGAGAGAACAACGAAACACATCCACTTGGCTTCTGAACCCGTGGAGGAGGCCGATTCTCCCTCCCTGGGGCCATGCCCAGTATGAAGAAGAAAGAGGCCTCTCACCTTACTCTAAGAAGCTCCCAGAACAATGTGCAGGGAGAGAGGGTAGAATGGACAGTTATTTCCCCATTTTTCCCACCTGAGGCTTTGAGTATTTCCTGAATCTTCAGCAGTTGATGCCACTTTCTCATTAAGCATACAGCTCAAGGAGCAGAACAAAGCGAATACTCAAAAAATGTTGGCGTTTGGGTGCCTGGGAGGCTCAGTTGGTTGGGCATCCAACTTCAGCTCAGGTCATGATCTCATGGCTTGTGAGTTCGAGCCCCTCTGCTGTCAGCTTGGAGCCCACTTCACATTCTCTGTCTCCCTCACTCTGTCCCTCTCCCACTCATGCTCTCTCTCTCTCTCTCTCTCTCTCAAAAATAAATAAACATTAAGTAAAAATTTTTTAATGTTGGTGCTGATGATATTGATGGAGAGGGAGGGGTGGTAACAAGTATGTTCTCCATCCTGCTGAACCTAGGATATCTTGAAAACCTCCAGCATTTTATGGGGCAGATCTGATATCCTAAACATGGCCTCTCCACCCCCACCTTTGCCTACTTAAGCTTAGGTAGGCCCAGGCTTTGTAAAGCCAGTCCTTCCCGTCTCCCACTCTCTTTCCAAATTGGAGAATGACCTTGGTCTCACGACCACCATCAGGATGCCTAGGAAACTGTGGCAATTGAGGCTAGAGCTGAGTTGAAATGTATGAGGACACCCCTCTGGGGTGCATTCAGCTTACCAGATGAGGCCTGTGATTTAGGACAGATGCAAGAAATCATTGTTCTTATGAAATAGAGGACCAAAATCTTTCCTCCTCCTCTTCCACAGTGGTAGAACTGTAGTTAGCCATGTGGCAGCTCAGCTAGAGCTTACATTTCTCAACACCCCCTTGCAACTAAGTTTGGTCATGGGACCAAATTCTCACCAATGGTGGATTTAAAGCCTGGCCCACAAAGCCTTAGGGGTGTGCTCCACCGTGCTTCCTTCTCATGAACCCAAACTCAGACATGTCCGTGACCCAGCTGCACCCAAGCAGGTAAGTATAATTCTCTAGCACAGTGGTTCTTAATCTTCAGTGTGCATCAGAATTACCTATAGGTATTTTTGGGTTGTGGATTGCTACCCACCTCCCAAGAGTTTCTGATTCACTAAGTCCGGGGATGGGAATTTGTATTTTTAAAGAGCTCCAAGGTAAATGCTGATGCTGTTGGTTCAATAAGCACACTTTGTTTTTGTTTGCTTTTTTAAAAAAATTTTTTTCAATGTTTATTTTTGCTTTTGAGGGAGAGGCGGGGGAGAGGCAGAGAGAGAGAGACACAGAATTTGAAGCAGACTCCAGGCTCTGAGCTGTCAGCACAGAGCCAGATGCGGGACTCGAATCCACAGACCACGAGATCATGACCTGAGCTGGAGTCAGACGCTTAACCGACTGAGCCACCCAGGAGCCCCCAGAAGCACACTTTGAATATCAAGGCCCCAAGGCAAGACAGAGAAAGAATCCCAATCCCTAAATCACCACGTGAAGCAGAGCCCCCATACACCTGGGATGTTCATCCTGGATTGATATATGTGGCTGTCTTTCTTAAAGCCACTGAAATACTGCTGGGTGTCTATGTTTCAGAGCCCAACTTTACACTAGTTAGTACAGGCATCATATAGTTCATCCTCCTTGAATATAGAAGGGTATGCTGAGGCCTGAGAGGGGAAGGGCCTGTCCAAAGCCAAACACCAGGCAGTGGGCAAGCCAGAATGAGAACCCAGGTCTCCAGCTCCCAAAGGGATCCTGAGACCTCTCCACGTCCCTATGTGTACTACACTCTCTATAAATTGGTGTGATGGGCAGTATAATCCCATCAGCTCCCCCTGCCTCTCAAAGATGTGCATGTCTTAATCCCTGGAACCTGTGAATGTAGTATGTTAATATGGCAAAGGGGGATTAAATTTGCAGATGGAATTAAGGTTGCTAATCAGTTGATCTTAAAATAGAGTGTCCTGGATTCTCCAAGTTGTCACAGTGTCATCACAATGGTCCTTAACAGTGGAAGTGGGAGTCAGATGAGTCAATATACCAGCCAGATATATTAGAAACACACAACCAGCATTGCTGGCTTTGAAAATGGAGGCAAGGCCATGAGCCAAAGATAAGAGGCGGCCTCCAGAAATTGGAGAAGGCAAGGAAACAGATACTCCCCTAAGGCCTCCAGAAGGGACTACAGCCCTGTCAACACTTTAATTTTATCCCTGTGAGACTTCTGATCTCCAGAAATGTAAGAAAATAAATTTGTGTTGTTTTAAGCCACCAAACTCACTGCAATTTGGTATGGCAGCCATAGGAAACTAATGTCCTTGGAAGGTGTTGCTGATGTGACACTGATCTCGTCCCCTGAGCCTGGAGCCCCTTGAGAGAGGGATCTTTGCCTCTTCCACCTCCCACTGCACTGGGCTGGGGACCGGGTCCCCAGGGAGCATGGAGAAAGAGAAGCACTCACCATAAAGCCATGTGGATTTGGCTGTATGTCTTTTCCTGCTTTTCAAGACCAAAGAGACCAGATTTGTGTCACTGTTTGGGACACCCTCTAACCCCTAACTCCTATAACTAAGCCCTGACTCTGTCCAGAGATTGAATTTCATTTTAGGACTAGCCTGAGCCTTCACCCCGTACACATTTTAGGAAAAATGTTGACCCCTAGGGGCAAGAACAGAGTGGTTGACACAAACTAACCCTGTTCTTGTCCAGCTTGTCATGTCTTATCAAGGCCCTTGGGGACTTTGAGAGTCTTTGGGGCAAGATGCTACTGTTAGAATGTGCTCCAGTACACAGGCAGGGCCTGAGTTGTGGTGCTGGGGAAGGGGGTAGGAGAATGTGAGGATGGGATCCAGACTCCCTCTGGAGACCTGACTTTAGAAGTGGATGTGGGGGCAGCTGGTAGACCTGGCCTCTGGCGATAGAAGCACTGAGCTTGACTAGGGGCACTGGATGTCTGGAGGACTCTGTTGAGTGAGGGGCTATGGAATGGAAAGAGCAAATGTCTGCCAGAGGGGTAGACTGACATGGAATCCTCACTGGCTTTCATAGGCCCCACCCCCAAGGAACTCATTGCCTCACTGACACTCCTCTGTGGGAGCTGGTCTCCATGCTCCAAGCCCCTTAAGACCTGCCTTGCTGCCTCTCCTTGCTCCCTCATGCACACTCATGTCTGCCTACCCTAACGTGAGCTTCCTGAGAACAAAGCCCTGTATCTTCCTGAAAACAGACACCCGTGTCCAAGCTGGAAGAACTGGAGGCAGAGAACAGGGCTGAGGAAGCCACTGCAGCTGGTGTTCACTGGCAGACTGTGAAGAGTTGGCAAGGGCAGGAACAGAAATTAGGAGCCCCGGGATTTACATTCAGTCTTGCCAACTGTCTCGCTGTGTGACCTTAGGCAAGTCACTTTACTATCACCTGCAGTTTCCTCATCTTTAAAATGGAACCATTGGGTGCCTGGATGGCTCAGTCGGTTAAGCCTCTGACTCTTGATTTCAGCTCAGGTTTTGATCTCAGAGTTGTGAGTTCAAGCCCCACGTTGGGCTCTGTGCTGGGTGTGAAGCCAACTTAAAAACATTTTTTAAGGGGCGCCTGGGTGGCGCAGTCGGTTAAGCGTCCGACTTCAGCCAGGTCACGATCTCGCGGTCCGTGAGTTCGAGCCCCGCGTCAGGCTCTGGGCTGATGGCTCAGAGCCTGGAGCCTGTTTCCGATTCTGTGTCTCCCTCTCTCTCTGCCCCTC
This sequence comes from Puma concolor, assembly GCF_028749965.1. Taxonomy (NCBI): domain Eukaryota; kingdom Metazoa; phylum Chordata; class Mammalia; order Carnivora; family Felidae; genus Puma; species Puma concolor. Next base: position 117,041,684 of record NC_141672.1, read on the forward strand.
CCCCGTTCATGCTCTGTCTCTCTCTGTCCCAAAAATAAATAAACATTGAAAAAAAATTTTTTTTTTAAAACATTTTTTAATATGGGACTATTAATCCATACGTGTTCAACCACAAGGGAGGATTTATGGGAAGGGCCTTAAAAGTGTAAAGCATTCTTTTCAGCCTTGAAATTAGGAGTGAGCGGGGGGGGGGGGGGGGGGTGGAGCCTGTACAACTAGTTGAATTTCCCATCCCTGCTGGGCCAGGATGGGGGGGATTATGTCAAACCAAGGGCATGTGGATTAAATCCAATAGCCTATACTTAAGTGGACTCCTGGGGCTAGAAAGGGGGTGGGAAGTTGGAACCTAGGGGAGAGGGAGCATAAGGGATGTACTGCCCATCCACCTGATCAAACAGCTCTGGAGGCAAGAACTGCAGAACAGCCTCTCAGAGGTCTGTATTTGGAGTCAGTAGGCCAGTCATTGTTCAGACAAGGAAGAACTTAGCTTGTCAATAATTTACACCTTAGTATGAACTCTGTGGCCGATTTACTCTTCCCCAAGGTTTTACCTATCAGCCTGAACTCTTCAAAATGCAAGATTTTATCCTAGGCATCAGCATGAAAACAATTGGCCATGGAACCTTCAGTTATGAAGCTACCACCTCACTGCTCTTTTGGCTTGACTCAGGCAAGCCTGGTTTCCAGAAGTGTTGGAATGGCCTGTTTTGCCCTTCCCAGCAGGACAAGCAGTGAATGATCATACCAGGGAAGTAGTAAGTCTCCTGTACCCTGGGGAGGGGGGCGGCGGTTCAAGCCTTGGACCTGTCCCTACCTGGAGAGGAATCAGCCTTTTGAAGCTGTATTAATGACAGTCAGGGTTTCTCACATCCCTGACAGATTTGGATTCTAGGATTCTGCATGAGGGATAGGCACAGAGTGGCTATAAATCCCTATTGCCTTTTCTCCAAAGGTGGGTGTCCCACAGCCCTCCCTGGATCCCCTGACATCTTCATGCGAGGTTACTTTGTAGGAGAACAGTGGGGCTCCAGGCCCAGCCCTTAGAGTCCACTCTTTGACACCCTGAAAAAGGGTCCCTGAGTGGCCCGCGCCCAGGCTGCTGGTTTGCACAGTCTTCCCTCGGCCCTGCCTGGCCACAGGCCTGAGGATGAGTTCAGGGGCAGAGGGATCCCCATGCCTCCTACCATGCTCAAACTCTGCAAATTGAAAAGGACACATTTTCTTTCCTTTGGAACCAGAAGGGACTGGCAGATTGTCCACTGTCCTGGCATTGTTCGGATGGCAATTCATGCCAGAAAAGCCTGGGCTGGAATGAAGAGGAAAGTAGGGAGGAACTAACATTTACAGAGTTCCATCCTGTGCTCAGAACTGAGAGGGCACTTTGCAAGCATTTGTTTATTCTTTCAACCATTAATTTGTTTATTGATTATTTCAACAAACACGAAGTGAATATCCCAGGCCTGGTCCTACCTTTGAGGAAGCTGCAGAATAGCAAACGCTATGAAAGTTATTTCATTACCTCTCACAAAAGCTCTGTGATGATGGTATTATTCTTCCCATTTTACAGATGAGTAAACTGAAGATCAGAGAGGTTAAGCAACGGGCAAAGCTGGGAAACAGAACTATGTTTGCAATTCTGTTACTTATCTCTTGCTACTTATCTCTTGCTCATTACTGTTCCCATGTGTAAAATGGGGGTGCAGTTCCCTGTTTGCAGGGTTGTAAAGATGTTAAGTGTTATTATCATGTGGATATACATTAAGTGGTAGCCATGGTGCATGGCTCCCAATCTTCAAGTCCAATGTTCTCCCACTTCCTCACATGATTGTTGGAGACAGACTGCCACAGAGCTGGACTTAATAGGAGCTCAGGAATGAAGGAGGCAATTCAGGGCTTGAAAAAGTCTGGGTCCTGAGGGAAACAGATATTTATCAGTCCGTCACTAAGTAATAGTTGAGCACTGGTTGTGTATCCTTAGGATCCAAGAAGGAAGTAGAAGGCCCAGAAGATAAAACCCCACCCTCAGAGAACTCTCAGTATCATTGGGGAGGCAAAAGAAATACATGAAACCACATAGGACAGACACCTGGCTATGTGTTCACATTGTAAGTGCTGTAGAAACCAAGAAGTGGGCATGGGTGTTCATGAAGCTTCCTGGGGAAGAAAAAACTTGAGTTGGGCCCCCAAAGGATATACATGGGGTAAAGAAGAGACAGCTGATAAGAGGTTTTTAAGCAGGACCAGCCACTAGGTACAACGTTTTTTGTTGTTGTTGTTGTTAAAAATTTTTTGAAATAACTATAGGTTCCAAGAAATTGCAAAATTAGTACAAAAATGTCCCAAGTACTCACCACCCAGCTTCCCCCAGTGATATGAAGGAATGCGGGGATAACTATAGCAATTTCAAAACTAGGAACTTGACATTAGCACGCGTATTGTGGTAATTAACTAGACTACAGACTTTACTCAACTTTAATCAGTTTTGCATACACTCATTTTTGTATGCGTATATGTATGCTCTATATGTTTATCACATGTATCAATCAGTATTACCACCACTACAATCAAGACACAGACTGGTTCATTATCAAAAATGAGCTCCCTTGAAGGCCCACCTTTAAACTGCTCATATTATGCTCTGCTCATAAACATGAATCAAGTGGTAGCCCTTGGGCTCTGTTTATGACTGGAAAGGTGGGTTTATCCTGTCCTGCTCTGCCCAGTGAAGCTAAGGTAGGGCCTGAGTGTCCAGGGGCAGATCTCCTGGCACTGGCTGAAGACTTCGTGCATAAACCCTACATGACAAGGCTCGTCTTGCCACTTTCTTGCAGAAGGAGAAACTGAAATTCTGCAGACTTAGTCCTTCCAAGGTGAGGCATGGAAAAGCGCTCTGGGGTTCAGAACCATGGACAGATCCAGGGTGCCTGCAATGACAGAGTCTTTACAAAGGCAAGAATAGAGACTGGGTGCTTCTCTGGGTCACCTCTTAATCTGGAGATAAGCCAACCTTGGGTGAGTAATGACTCCCTTCCCCCATGGTCACAGAGCAGGGTAGTGAGAGGACATTTCAGAAGTGCAGATCCTTGTTTTGCCTGACTCCTCTCCATTATTCAAGGCTTATCCTAAGTCTCTTCTGTTCTGAGGATCTCTCTTTGACTTTCCCACCTTGCTGGCTTCCTTCTCTGAATTAATTTACCCTAAGAGCTGGCAGAACCATCCAAGACAGCCTGGGAGCACACCATGTGCTACTCTCTGCCTGCTCCCACATATGAAGCTGCACCCCCAGCCAGAATGTGAATGCCTTGAGACAGGTTCAACTTGTCCTTTACTTGTCCTTCCATTCTCTCCCTCTTTTCCTTCCACCCAGTGTAGCTCCACTCAGGGCTAGGCATGCAGGGTCTTTCTGGAGGACATGTTAGCCAAGGGGTGACTCTGTCCTCAGCTTTGATTTCCTGGGCACTTTTTCTGTCTGGCATTGTTGGCACAGGAGGCAGAGGCAAACTTCAAGGTGTTTTCCAGAACTCTTCAGCCCAGCTTCATTCCCTTTCTCTCAAGGGGACCCTTGCCCCTAGGGAATCCTCATTCCTGGTCTATATTATGTCTGATGTTTCTGTCTATCATGGAGTTGGTCTTCCCCAGCCACGTGTCTTACTGTTGTCACAGAGAAACTTTGTCAGGAATGCTGTGCTGAACACCCAGATGGCCCCTACAGGTTATTCTCCCAGCTGCTGGGAGGTGGCTGTTTGACAGCTCTCATCTGTCCACTCTCTATGGGAATTGTCTGTACTGAAGCAAGCATCCTTGTCCAAGGTCAGACCCACTTCCCAGGGCAGTCAACACCCAATGGCCAATGATAGAGAGTGAAGGTCCAGCTTCCTCACCCCAACTCATGACAGCTCTGAAGGATCATCCCAGCTTCAAGAACCCTGCAGAATCAGCTAAGTCTTGGTCTTTGCTGAGACTGTACTGGCAGGTCACTGTTTTCCACTGCCCAGTCCTGTCCCTTTCCTCCCCCACAAGCTTTAGCCCTGAGACTGCTCCCCAGTAAATTTTCTGCAAACTAATCATCTCAGTCTGCTTCCAGGTGAACCCAACCTATGATAGCTCTAAAGTCTTGGCCCCTTGGGTTAGGCATCCTGATGACATCTGCCCACCATCTGACCACATGGAAGAAGGCCAACCAAGAGTAGAGCTGCCTTGCATATCAATTTCCCTCAAGTCTCCTAAGAGACTATTCACTCTACTTTCTATGACAGTTCTCCTAGTTCTCATCTAGAAGCAAGGCTTCCCTGAGTTCTTTGGGTCACCCGGCATAGTAAAATGGGCTTTGAAGGCAGGCAGATCAGGGTTTGGGCCCCAGCTCTTCCACTAACCAGCTAAGTGACCCTGGGCAAATTATCTAATCTCTTTCCATATCCAGAAGCGGAAATGATAATAAAAACATCCTAGGCCTCTTGTGAGGATTAAATGCCACAACATAAGGGAAACTATTTAGCACAGTGCCTGGCATGTAAATATTAATTCCCTTCCCTTCTTTTTTTGGGTCTGGGGGCACTTTCCAACTAATTGCCAATTAATATTTTTAAATTAACCCAGCACTGAGCGTCATGAGCACAGATGTGGTATTAATCTGTAGAAGAAGTTTCAAGTTTCCCATGTAATGGAGCAGGGACATGAGGTGGTGGTCATGCCACTCAGCTATCCTGTATGCTAGTCTTGATTTCATGCTGCTGGAAAATTCTTGACATCTAACAAAAATTCCTCATGGCATGGGGAATAGCAGGTGTGTTCATTTTATCCTAAGGGGAAATGGAGCCCGGCCAGACCTCCTTGTATAACTGGCCGGAGCAGAGGCTATGTGTCCTTAGGACACAGGACCAGCCCTTCTTCTGAAGCAATAGGGGAATGGGTTGCAGAGGAGGTGGTACCTTAAATTATGGCTGCTTGGGTCACACAGCTGGGTGCTGGCATCTGGAAGAGAGGACGTGGGCAGACAAATCAGCCTGTTAAGAGAGTTATGTGAAAGTGTAACTTGGCCCTAAGATAACAGCACTAAGTATCCAACGGTCCAACCATCATCTCTTCCCCAAATGCAAGGATCATCCACTCCCCTCCACCCTCTCCTTGCTCCTTAGTCCAGTCCCTCTCCCTGCTTCCTGGCGGAGCAGATGATACCCTGACCTCCCCAGAACTGTCACCTCCCCTCAGAGCAGCATCTCTGGTCTGGGCCCGCGTACAGGATGGGAGTTAGAGGGGATGTGGGGAGCCCAGGGCAGGAAGCCACACACTCGATACACATTCCAGCTCCAGCTGGGCCTTTTCTGACAACCTTGGCCCAGCACACACCGTCCTGTGACATCCGTGCTGGGCTCAGAGAATGCTGAATTCAGCCCCAATTAAGGGGCCATCTCAGGGCAGGCTGCCGGCACCAGCAGCTGCTATTTTGGGACTTGGTGAAGACACTATCTTCTCTCTCTCCTTCTCTGTCTCTGTTCAGTTTTGTTTTTCTCCTCGCTCTCTCCCTTCTCCATTTCCATTATCTCTAGGGTTTTATCTCTGAGTATGCATGTCTTTTCATCTCTTGGCTTCTCTCTCTATCACCCGTGTCTCTGTGACTGTATCTCAGTCTAGATCTCTCTTATCAAATCAATTTGATCAACGCTCATTGTCACTGGGCCAGGCTTTGGCTGTGCTCTGGGAAAGAAGCGATGTGCAGGCCCCTGCCATTAGCAGTCCCAGGTGTGCTTTGCCTTTTTCTGGTTCTCCTCTCCCTGTATCTTGACCAGCCTTGCCCCCCAACTCCCAGCAATTCCAGGGCTTGCTTCTACAGATGAAGGAGAGGATTCACACTCCAGCCACCCCCTGGTCCACATGCAGTTTCTATGTCCCCAGTTTCCCAGGCCTGACTTCCCTGAGGCTCCCAATTCCAGCAGCAAAAGAGCTGACATTTCCTGGATGGGTCTGTAGTAGCAGGGGCTCCAAGATGCCCAAGAGGCCCTCAGCCATGCTGTTCCACCATCCCGGGCCCACGGAGACCTGGGCCAGGTCCTGCAGTGTAGGACTGTTGGGTCTATCATGAGATTCAGTATTCATAAATCAAAGTCTCTTCTCCAGAGCAGAGGCTTCCCTGGAGGGCCCATGGCCAGCATCATGCTGGGACTATGAGGATACCTTACTCACTATCCTCTCAGCTGTCCAAACCTTACACCTGCTGGGCCCTGCTCACTTTCCTAATCACCAGTCCACCCCACCGTCTCTCGCCCCAGCTCCCGGAGTCCTGGTTGCCTGTCTTGTGCCCTCAGCACCGAGCTCTCCCACCCTGGCACCTGCTGACCAGATTTAACCTGACCCATGTTCTTTGCTACAGGGTGTGGAATAAGAATGTTTAGTAGGACCCACTTGTGAACTCTCTGAGGTCCTTCCCCCCTGAGCATTTTCCCTATTGGGGCTTCCCTGAGTACTAGGAATAGGGGTACATGGTAACTTCTTAAGAACATATTGAATTTTTAATTTTTGAAAAATTAGCACCTATTGGGGCGCCTGGGTGGCTCAGTCAGTTGAGTGTCTGACTTTGGCTCAGGTCATGATCACACAGTCTGTGAGTTCAAACCCCGCGTCGGGCTCTGTGCTGACAGCTCGGAGCCTGGAGCCTGCTTTGCATTCTGTGTCTCCCTCTCTCTCTGCTCCTCCCCTGCTCACACCCTATCTCTCTCTCAAAAATAAATAAAGATTAAAAAAAAGAAGAAGAAAAAAATTAGCACCTACTATGTGCTAGGCACTATTAAACATTTTCAGATGCATTACCTTATTCAATTCATAGACCAGCCTTCGTGGCCCCATTTTAGAGTTGAAGCCCAAAGAGGTTTCCCAAAGTCAAATTACAGGAATCCAGGTCTCCTGATTACACAGCCAGGCATTGCTCTGAAACTCAGCTCCTGCCTGTAAATAAAAGAAGGAAAGAAAAGACTTAGGGAGTCTTTTCCCACCAAGGAGCTCTTAATTTCAGATCCAGGGGCCTCTCTGCCTTCAGTAGCTGCTCTAAGAGGCAGACCCAACTCTTCAGGAAAGAGAGGCTCGGTGGCTGGCATACTGAGCCAGACTCAAGGCTGACGAGGACCCGAGCGCTTGGCAGAGGGGAGAAGCCCTTGCTCTGGGACAGGGTGGGCATAGCTGGTGACAAGTTCTGACAAGGAGCCCAGGGTCAAGAGGACACCTTAGGGGAGGGGGTCAGGAATGTCAGTCAGCCAGAGGCTCAGAGGAGAGGGTGACAAATGTTCCCAGATGGGACCGAGACCTCTGTCTTTGAAGCTCCCCAGGGGAGGGACAGGTGACTTGGGGCTTCCCTGGTGATCAGTCGGTCCCCCAGGCCTGTGATGTGAGTGGGGTGTCTGAAGCAGGCTTTGGAGCTGGGGAGAGAGGTCAGGTCTAGGAAGGCACTTTGATGCCTCCTTTCCTTGGTGGCTTGTTCAGGTCGCTCTGCTCTCTGTCAGCAGCGCTGTCGTGTCAGGATGTGCCAGATGAAGAAGCAGGCGGGGGCGCACAGGCTGTGCCAGGCTGCTGGGGAGGGAAGAGCAGTGCCACTCTGGAACTGGGGGCCTCAGTCAAGTGCCGTGCAGAGTCAGGGCCCTGAAGCCTGTGTGCGGCCCAGGCCCAGCCCAGGAATGCATAACCCTGACCTCTGGGGACGCTGGCTCCCAAGCTGTCCTGGCCCATGTCTTGTTGCCTTCTAACCAGCAGATGGTCTCCCAGTGCCAGCACTGCTCACCCTCAGGCTTCAGGCGATGCCCTTGCCCTAAGCTCCAGCCCCTGAACCCTGGGCCCAGGTCATCTTTGCCTTGGGGGTCCCATTTCGCGGTCACTACATCCCACGGATTCTAAATCACTTCTCTTGGTTCCACTCCCTCTGCCTGATTCAGACCTTCCTCATCTCCCCCCACCTTGTCGCACACTGTCTTCTGACCTCTGGTCTGCCCTGTGCACTCCTGCTTTCTAACTCGGCTTCCCTGCATCCCTCATTCCAACGTGTGGTGACAAGTCTCTGCCGACCTCTCCAGGCTTGTCCCCGTTCTCTCCAACGTACACGCTCAGCCCCAGCCATTCCTTAAATGTGTGCATCGGTTCTCACCACTAGGCCTTTGCCATGCTATTCCCTCCACAGGGGACGGATTCCCCCATCCCTTCCAAGATGCACTGGTCTGTTCTTACTCCTCTGCTCAGTTTCTAGACTCCACTCAAGCTTCACTTTCTTTGAAAAGCCTCTCCCGGCTGCCAGGCTGGGCCCAGGGCTGCCCTGGTCTCTCTTTGTGTCCTGTGCTCTTGTGTCCTGGTCTTTGCCATGTTGGGTTGTCACTGCTGGCGGGAGTGTCTTCCACAGAAAACTGGGTCTCCTGGAGGCCCTGAGACCTGTCTGATTCACTTCTGTGCTCCGCGGCCCAGCACAGCGGAGATGATAAAGAAACAGGCAGCCGCCGTTCCCTTCCCACCATCTGGTTTGAGCAGCAACACACACAAACGCACCCACACATGCATGCACACCTACAACTTCTACTCCTGCATTCACACGACCACACAGTCCCATGTACACACACAGACGCACACCAACAGACGCTCACACAATACATCCCGTTCTCCACACACACGCACACACGTGCAACCACCTGACCCTTCACAGTTGAGCTAGTCTGAGGGTCAGGCCATCAAGGAGGGTTCCCCTGAGAAGGCAGGATCTGACCCAGGTCCTGGAGGCTTGTGCTGCACCTCTGCAGGGCAGTGGGTGCGGATGACTGTGCTAAGGCTGGGCGGAAATGACTGCAGCCGTCACATCCATGGGTCGGTGCTCTTTACCTTGCAACTTTGCATTGCCCTTTCCCACCCGCCCCGCCCCTCAACGCTGGGCCCACCCAGCGTGACTTGCCTTGGCCAATGGGATGTTAGCAGACATGTTTGAGCAGAAGCTTAAAATGGGCTTTCACGCTGGAACCGGCCTTCTGGTGCTCCGCCATCCGGGTGAGACCATGCCCAAGCTAGCCTGCTGGAGGATAAGCGACATTTGGAGCGCCCTCCACGCAGCCAAGGCTAGCCTAGGTAGCCAAGAGAGCCAGTTCACCTCCAGGGATGTGAGCAAGCCCCACTGAGGCCCGAAGAACCACCTAGCAGAGCCCAGCTGAAATAGCTGACCCACAGAACAGTAAGTTCCATGCTCATTATTTCAAGCCACTGAATTCTGAGGTTTGTTAACAGAAGCATCATGAGAACACAGTGAGCCAGGCCAAAGAGATCAGCCTCTGGAGGGGCAGACTTCCTTACAAGGGCGCCCTCAGCAGACCAGCTAGCAAACAGGGAGTCTCAAGAGAGTCCACCTTCCCTGTGCATCACCCACCACCCTCCATTCCAGCCACCTTGGCTTTTGCCAGGCCCCACACGTGTCCTGTATCTTTGCACAACCTGCTCCCTCCTTCTGAATGCCTGTTCCCATATTGTCCTCCCCAGGATCCTGTTCACTCTTCAAGGGCAAGTCCTTACCCTGGAAACCTTGGGGGACTCACAGCCTCACGGCCACCGTAAACCTTTTGGAAATGAGGTAAGGTGAAAGTAAGGAAAATCCCATTTGTCTGCCCCTCCTCCCCCATATCCCACTGTGCTCTGCCTTTAGCTTTATTGAGGCACATTCTCCCTATCGTCATCAACCCAGACTGTGATGTCTGCAGAACAGCAAGTAGGTCCTGCCCGGCCACTGAGGGAGCAGGCCCCATAGAACCCAAGATCTCTGATGGCCTCAGCACATGGCCCAGTACCCAGAAAACACCTGGGGAGTGGGCAAGGCATAGAGATTAATAAATTTACTAGCTATCGATTTCGGAACAACCTGGCAAGATGCTTTGTATTAAATAAACAACAAACAAACAAACAAACAAACAAAACAAAAAAAACCCTAAGTTGAAATCCAAACATCGATTTTCAGTCCCTGGTCTTGCTTTGGAACATTTGGCAGGGCCCTGTCCCCCTCTGAGCCTCAGTTTCCCCATCTGCATAATAGGGGATGGTGCTAACTCATCACCCTGCCCCCTGTCAATGCTGAGTATCTGAGAAGTTTGCCTATGTGTCCAGCACTCTGGCTCCTGCTCTGGCCTGGTTCCTCCCACCATGCTTCACTGGCTCCGAGTGGCATGTCAGAGCTTCCCGCCTGCTAGCAGCTCTGGCCAAGCCTTTGGATGGTCGTGGCTAATGGCCTGGCTTCCTTTGACTGCAACATCCTCCGCTTCCTGAACTTGCCAGTGCGACTGATGAGGCCTTGATGTTAGGAGTCCTCACTCCTAAAAGATCTGTTGGGCAAGGCTGGTCCCTGCCTGTCTGATAGGGGAGGACTGGCCTGTCTTCAAGAAATTCTCTCAACAACTCTCCCTCCTTATCCCCCTCTCCCTCCCTCTCTTTCTCTGTCTCTGTCTCTCTCTGTCCCTTTGGCTCTCTCTATCCCTCTTTCTCTCTCTCTTGTGCACACGCGCACACATCCACTCAAGGTTCCTCTCTCGGCAACTTCTTCTGGGCCAGTAAGAAGGAATGCTGACTGGCCATATTTCCCTGCTAGAGTCAGGTGAGAAGAGAGAGGAGGAAAATGGACCAGTGCAGTTAACCAGAGACAGGAAGACCTTTTCACTCCAGCTTACCAAAAACTAGGATGAGAGATTTTGGAAGCCAGAGAGCCAGCCTGGCGTGTGCTTAGAGAGCAACCTGGGATACGGTGCAGGAAGGGAGGCAAGGGACTTGGAGACCATAGGCTCTAGCCAATGTCACTACTTGCTCCAACCTTTCTTCTAGGCTCTTTTTTGGAAGTGGGGAAGCTCCAGAGATGCTCAGATCATGTGTCTCCTTGGGATACCAGGAAGGAGCATGGGATAGGAGTTCATGGGGTGTCTGAGGCCAGGGCTGGGTCTGCAGGGTGGAGGAACACCAGGCCTGCCCTCATATCTGCCCAGCCCCCCAGATCTTCCAGGTACAGGCGATGAGAGTGGACCCGATGCAGCCTCCAGCTTTGCTTGTCCGCTCTGCCTCCTTCCTTGTTTGCCCCTCCCTCTAGCAGAGAAGTCTTTGAAGTAAGCACAGAGAGGCTGGGGGTGGGTGTTCACTCACTGCTCTGTTCCCACCCCACCTCCCACCCCACCTTTGTGAAAGTCAGAGACAGAGATTAAGAGGCTGGAAGTTGGAACTGGAGCTTCTAGTCGGGGTGTTACATTAGGTACTTCTGTGCCTTTGGGAATTCCTCTTTTGAACATCTGGATACCTGTCTATCTCTTCTGCAGGTAAGAAGTAGTCAGGTCTGTTTTGTCAAATAGCTGCAAGGGTGGGGGAGATCTTCTAAATCCATGAGGCCCTCTACACATAGGAGATGTTTGCATTATTGAGACCAGAGAGTGGTCCCAACATGCTTTGGGCCTCACTGTGGGGCATGCCCCTCCTTTGCAGCTTCTTTGCTGCCTAGGTTCTGAGGAGCACAGCCAGGACCTGCTCTCTGCCCCTCCCCCCACTCTCCACTTCATGTCCCAGCAGTCTTAGAGGTCCCCTGGACCATCCCAGAACGCGGCTGTCAGCAAGGTAGAGAAGGAGGTGTTCTGGCTCCTCCCTTCCGAAGCCCTCCACCTGGGATACTGATAAGTGACAGAACCACTCAGAGAACAGTAAGGGTCCAAGGCAGGACAGAGTATGAGCAGGAGCTGGCTTGGACTCTCTGGGAAGGTAGGGGTGGTGTGAGTTGGAGGAGATGGGAGGGCTTCCTGGAGGAAGCAGGGGGCTTGATGTGACCTCATAGGATCCAGTTGCTGCTGCAGTAAGCACTAGCATGGCTGACGGAGGTCACGATGCCCAGAGACAAGTGAACCAAACGCCAGGGGATGTTCTCACTGCCCGTCCCAGATCTTGGGAACAGACCTCATGCATAGAAGCCCAGCAGCAAGGGAGCCAATGGTGGCTACACGGGGTTTGAGCAGAGACAGGGTGGCACAGATGCCCCAAGAGTGCCCCTTCTCATCGAGCCGTAGCAATTTCTGCTTTGAAGGAGGCTGATGTACAAGTGACCCAGAACTCAAGCTTACCAGTGGCTGCCTGCTACCAACCTCCAGCTTGGCCAGAATGGAAGCCAATTATCAGCCCTCAGAAGCAGAGGGCATCCAACTTCCTGCCAGGGTAAGAAGAGACCAAGAATTATGCTCTGTCATAGATCTCCTAAGTTTGTCAAGGCAAATCACCCCTCAGAACTAAGCCCTCTGCATCCACAGGACCTCTAAGCCACATGAGTCCAGTGGGAGCAGAATGGAGACTGCCATACCCAATCTAAAGATGAGAAAACTGAGTCCCAGGAAGGAGAAGGGTTTGACCTAAGGGTCAAGGCCCAAGACGAGAACATGGGCTTCCTGCTCCTCAGTTGAGTCAATGTAGACAAGCTAATCAGATAATCCAGGTCAGCGTAGACAAATAGCTTGCCTGCAGCCAAAGAATCCACTTTGGAATAAAACTTACATGGTGAAGATGAAAGCTAAGCACCATGTGTGTATACAAGCTTCCCACATGCTGGGCATCATGCTGGACACAGCACAGGAACCCATTTAAGACCTAAATCCACCCTATGAGTTCATGATCCTCAGCTCTGCGCCACGGAAGGGTGAAGGAACAGAGGCTTGGAGAGTCTGGGCAGCTTTTCCAAACCAACCAGGAGGATAGGCAGAGCTGGGATCTGAACACAGGACTTCCTGAGGCCAAAGCTCTGCATCTTTTAACCACCCCCTGGTACCTCAGACAACTGTCTGCATCATCAAGAATGACTCCTGGAGCTTTCTGTGCAGAGCACTTCACATATAGATACACATGTACTTTGCCTACATCATCTTACTTCACCTCCAAAACAAACCTTTGAAGGAGGTTCTTTTTCATTCTCATTTTGCAGATAAGGGAACTGAGTCCCAGAGGAGTAAATTAACTCACCAGTCTGTCTTCAAAGGCTTGTACTGTCTATGCTGCCCACGGATTTCAGGTAGAAAGACGGACATTGTTCCAACAGTGGGAGTTGCCTGAGAGTGACACAGTTGTCTCTGGAGGAGGTGAGCCCCCATCAGTGAAGCTTTTCTTGGTGTGCATGTTGCGGGGGTGGGGGGGGGGGTAGATAGGGAGTATATAAAATACTATCTATAGTCACATTTTTAAAATTAATATTCAATTTAGTAAGGACACACATTTAAAAATGGAGCTTTTCTTAAGGATTAAGTTCCACTTACCAATCTTATTGTTCTATTTATAAATGTAATAAAATAAGAACAAGACCTTCACTTTTTCTTCAATTAAGGTTTGATTAACTCAAGTTGAAACACTAACTCCCTTAAACAGCCAGTGCCATTTACAACTTAATTAAATTTGCTTAAACAATTCCAACTACATTTGGACATTTCATATATTTAACTTTCCTAAGTAACTTAAATGTCTAATTACACAAGCAAAACCTTTGCATCATGTACTTGAAAAACTGTTGTAACTCTAATAAATTAAATTTACAAATATACTGACTTTGAATTTCTCTTAAATATTGCCATATTGTTGACAAAATTAGTCAAATTATCCCTTAAGATGACTTGTCTACAGGCCTCTGGTTACTGCTAAGACAGAGTAACCACACTTTACCCTCTCTCTCCCACTGAGTGCAAACAAAAACCCTGCAATAGATACATACAGCACTGTCAACGGACTCTGAAAAACAAAAGCAGGTAGATTGGGGGAATAAATAAACACTAAAGATTGACCAATATGGCAATGTGATTCCTGAGTTTCTTCCCTCCCATACCTCCCAGATTGGACTCTAGAGGGCCTAAATCCCAGATCTGTGCAGTGGGCACAAACAGAAAAAGCTCAAAGAGAACCCTTCTCTTTCCAGCCAGAGGAATGGGGACAGGGACCCGCAGGATAGAGAGTGGGGTGGAGAGAATAATCTCAGTTGCTTCTCTTTTACTCTCCAGGGTGTGCCCCAAGGAAAGCCCCAATCTTGAAGCTATACTCTGGCAATGTTTGGGGTGCAAAACCTAAAATTCTGAGAACAAATCATTCTTTCTGACTGGAAAAACTGAGAAACAGGGCCTCTGTGGGGAGTGTAGGGAAGTTCTGTTCCCTTTTTTTCTCTTTTATCTTACTGCTTCACCCTGAAGGTGGATGCAGTCAAAGGAAATGTATGACAGTATGGAGAGGCCCAAATCCCAGATTCTAGCCTAGAGACCAGGAGGTGGGAGTCAGGGAGTATGAAGGCACTTATGGAGAGCTGGAGAATTTATGTATGAAGTCCTACACCCACTCTTGAGCTATGAATGTGTAGAATTAACTCAAAGCAAAAGGCAGGTGAGGACTTGTGGTCTGAAAAAAAAATGAGGCTGAATAATATTCAAATGCCCTAAATTACAAACAAAGAACCAGGAAGATCATAATTACTCTCAAAGGAAGAGACAATTAATAAATGCTGGCCTCAAGATGACCAGATGATGGCATTATCACAGACAGGCTTTAAAGTAGCTATTATAACTATAATCCACGAAGTAAGGAAGAATGATCTTGAAATGAATGGAAAGATGGAAACTGTCAGGAACAAAATAAAAACTACCAAAAAGAACCAAAGGGAAATCTTGTAACTTATTTTATATAATTAAATTTTATAACATAAAAATTCAATAACTGATATAAAAAATTCACTCTATAGGCTCAATAGCAGAATGGAGATAACAGAGGGAAGAGTCAGTGAGCTTGAAAATAGATTCATAGAAATTATTGAATCTGAACAGCAGAGGCTAAAAAAATTGGAAAAATAATGAATATAGTTTGAGGGACTTATGGGACAACATTAGAAAGTCTAACATTCATGTCATTGGAGTTTCAGGTAGAAATGAAAAAAAACTCGGTGTAGAAAAAAAAAATTGAAGAAACCATGGCTTAAAACCTTCCAAATTTGGTGAAAAGACATAAATTTGTAGATTCAGGACTCTCAGTAAACCCCCCCAAAAGGATAAATTCAAAGAAAACCTGACCCAAATACATCTTTTTTTTTCTTTTTGAGACAGAGAGAGACAGAGCATGAGCAGGGGAGGGGCAGAGAGAGAGAGGGAGACACAGAATCCGGAGGAGGCTCCAAGCTCTGAGCTGTCAGCACAGAGCCCGACACAGGGCTCGAACTCACAGACTGTGGGATCATGACCTGGGCTGAAGTCGGACGCCCAACCAGCTGAGCCACCCAGGTGCCCCTGACCCAAATACATCTTAATCAAACTAATGAAAATCAAGGATAAAGAAAAATTTTTTTTTGAAAACAAGCAGAGGAAAGTCATACATTATATACAAGGGAACAACAATTAAGAAGACTACAGATTTCCTATGAGAAACCATGGAGGCCAGAGGACAGTGGAACAGTATCTCTAAAGTGCTGAAGGGAAAAAAATGTCAACCTAGAATTCTATATCCAGTGAAAATATCTTTTTTTAAGCTTCTTCCCCAAAACAGATATTATCAGAGGAAGGAAAACTAAGGTAATAATTCATTGACAGCATTTCAGCTCTAAAAGAAATGTTAGAAGAAATTCATGAAGAAGAGAAGTGGGGTTGGGGTGCCTGGGTGGCTCAATCGGTTAAGTGTCTGACTTCGGCTCAGGTCACAATCTCACAGTTTGTGAGTTTGAGCCCCATGTTAGGCTCTGTGCTGACAGCTCAGAGCCTGGAGCCTGCTTCAGATTTTGTCTCTGTCTCTCTGCCCCTCCCCTACTCGCTCTCTGTCTCTCTCTCAAATATAAAACATAAGAAAAAAATTAAAAAAAAAAAATAAGTGGGGTGCCTGACTGGCTCAATTGGAAAAGTGTGCAAATCTTGGTCTCGGGGTCATGAGTTTGAGCCCCACATTGGGTGTAGAGATTATTTAAATAAATAAAAACTTAGAAAAGAAAAGAAAAAGATAAGTGCTACCAGAAAGAAACTTGGGACTTTAGAATAAAAGAAGAGAAAAAAGAGGCACCTGGGTGGCTCAGGCAGTTAAGTGTCCAACTTCAGCTCAGGTCATGATCTCACAGTTCATCAGTTCAAGCCCCACATCGGGCTCTGTGCTGACAGCTCAGAGCCTGGAGCCTGCTTCAGATTCTGTGTGTCTCTCTCTCTCTGCCCCACCCCCACTTGTGCTCTGTCTTTCTCTGTCTCTCAAAAATGAATAAATGTCAAAAAAATTTTTAATAAAAATAAATTAAAAATAGAAATAAAAATGAAAATAGTTGGGTAAATATAATAGACTATTTTCCTGCACACAGCAGCTACAGTGATGGGAGGAGGGGAGCCTACATGGGTGCAGGAGTCATATATACCACATGAAGTGGTAAAATATTAACCCTAAATAGATCACAATGCTGAATTAGGTACATGTATCATAATCCCTAGAACAATCACATAAACAAAAAGATATAGTCAAAAAGCCAACAGAAAAATAAAAATGGAACACTAAGACAATATTCAAATAATTCAAGAGGAAGCAGAAAAAGGGAAACCAGGGAATGAAAAATAGGACAAACCAAAACCAAATAATAAAATGGGACACCTAAATCCAACCTTATCAATAAATATATCACATGTAAATGGTTTGAACATACCAATTAAAAGAGATTGTCAGATTAGATTTTTAAAAAGCAAGACCTACTATATGCTGTCTGTAAGAAACTCACTTTAAATATAATGACATAGATAGGTTAAAAGCAAAAGGATGAAAGAAATATAGCATGGAACATTAATTTTCTTTAAAAAAGCTGGAATGACTATCTTAATATCAGACAAAGCAGACTCCCGAAGAAGAAAACTTAGAGATAAAGAGGAATATTCCATAATGAGAAAAAGATCAATTCATTCGGAAGACGTAACAATCCAAAATGTGTATGCCCCAAACAACAGACCTTCAAAATACACAAAGCAAAAAACCGATTCAACTAAAAGGAGAAATGGACAAATCCAGTTTTGCTTAGGGACTCATTGCTCAATAACTGGTAGAAAATAGAGAGAAAATCAGCAAGGATATAGAAGACCTGAACAACACTCTCAGTCAACTTGAACTAATTGACATTTATAGAACACTCCACCAACAATAGCAGAATGTACCTCCTTTTCAAGTTGCTCGTGGATCATCCACTATAGACCATATTCTGGTTAATAAAAGAAACCTTAACAGATGGTTAAAGATTGAAGTCATACAAACAAAATGTGTTCTCTGACCGTAATGGAATTAAATTCAAAATGAATAACAGAAAGATATCTGGAAAATCTTCCAATTACTGGAAATTAAGCAACACACTTCTAAACAATCCATGAGTCAAAATCTAGGAGGTGGAGAAGCTGGGGTGCTAGCCTGGGAGGTTTGGTCCAGGAGCCCGCACTCTTAACCTCTAGGCCATGTGGACTCTCAAGGGTTTTTTAGAGCCTTGAATGCCAGGCTAAGGAATTTGGAATTTGCACTGTATTAATAAATAAACATTTAAGGATTTTTATACAGAAGGCAGAACACTATTTGCAGATAGATGGCGTTGGGTAGTGTTGTGGGGGATGGGGGATGCAGAGGATGGGAAAGGGTGGGAAAAATCTGCCTCTGTCCCACCAGAGAGACAAAGTGAAATTTAAAAATTTGGATTTTTCCAGATGTTTGAAATGAGATATTTTAGCAGCATCTTTCCTTTTTCACAGAGAATATTTTCAGTCTTTCTGGGATCTACACATGCTAGATGAACTGGCAGCTCCAGAGGGAGGAGCCCACTCCTGCCATCAGACAGGGGACTTTCTGAGGACGTAATTCTGTAAGACTGGGGGTTTCCCAATGGTTAACTAGCTCATGGCTCTGCACAAGTTACTTAACCTCTCTATGCCTCGATTTCTCATCTGTGCAATGCGGATAGTATTACTTCCCACGGATCTGACCTTGGGCCGAGCTGTCTGGAGAAAAGGCTGGCGGAGCATTTGAACCCCTGGCTCCTGGTGGCTGCTGTGGGATCCAGGCTGGAAGGTTGGGGGTCTCTCTGGTTTGCAGCGAGGCTTGGAGGAAGGCCTCAGCGTAAGGACTGGGGGCCCTGCCTCCACAGGCCTGGGATGGGGGCAGGGTAGGGCACATAAAACATCCTCTGCAGAGCCTTTGATCAACAGCCATGACAGGGATGGCTTGTATTCTCTTTGAAGCAGCAGAAAGATCAATCCCCCTTCTTATCTCAGCCTCTCTGCGCAGTGGCGTCACGTGCCCCTGCAGCGGCTGCTGCTACTCTAGAAGACTGGAACCGAGGAGGCAATGCCCACCCCAGGCCTGTGCCCCCGCCCCCGCATCCCCATCCACCGGGGTGAGGGTGATGAGCAGAACCCACCCCTTTCTGGCCATCGCCTGGCCCAACCACAGAGCGAGGAGAGGACAAAAGTTGCCCATGCCCCAGAAAGTAACAGCTTCCAGGACTCCTTCATTAAACTTTCGAAAGAGCCCCTCTCATCTGGGAGTTTCTCCTCTTTTCTTCAAAGCCTGGCTTTAAAACATCACCTTTTACTGAGATCTAAAGATACTATGCCAGGAGGCAAGAGACTAGATTCTAGTAATAGGCCTGTCTTTGCTTTGCTGTGTGACCTTGAGCAAGTTACTGCCCTCTCTGAAGCTTAATTTCTCTATCTGTGAAGTAGAGTTTCGGTAAATGTTTTTTAGGCCTCGATTTAAGATTCTGTGATCAAGACCAGTCTTGGCCAAGGTCAGGGTCAATGTGGGTTCAGGTTATAAAATTGTCTTTCTCAGATTCCGTCTCAGGAAATTGCCCCCATAACACTGGCTGGTTTCATGTTCTTGGCCAAATGTTTTTCTGCAACAATCCCATTCATGGAAAGAAATGCTTTGCCGGCAGAGCAGCATCCCGAGTCTGTGGGATCTGCCCATGAGGGGCAGGAACAATTCCCATGACAGCACTGTCCCCAGCTTGGTCAAAGACTTCAAAGAGAAGCTTGCAGGGCCACTCTGGACTGAAAGGCTGAAGGAAGGAAGACTATGGGGCTTGGAGCGGGGTGGAGAGTGGGGTAGGAGTAGGGACAGGACGGGAAGGAGAAACGTCCTGGAACCTTCTGCCTCCAGGTGTCGCGTGCTTATGACGACACCAGATTGGTGAGTTTGGGTCAGGGTCAAACTCAATGCTGTGCCCTGAATGCTGGCTTACTCCAGGCAGGTGCAGCCCCTCCCCAGCTGGGTGAGTGGAAGACTTTGAGACACAGAGGAAGTAAGATCCGCCCTTCACATCCTGCCTTGCAGAGAACGTCCCCCACCCAGAGGGCAGAGGCCACGGGAGTCCTGCTCCTCCTGTTCCTTTTGAGAATCCCAGTAATAAGCTGGCTGCATCTGGTCTCTGGAACACTCACAGACCTACTCAGCAGGCCAGATGTGGGCATCTCCCAGAGTCTCCTAGAGTCTGGGGGATAGTATAGTTCCAGAAACGGAAACAAACAGGGAACGAGGTGGGAAAGAAATATTACCTGCCTCCTTCTGCCAGGTGTTGGTGTATGAGTCTGGATCCAGAACCTTCTCTGCTCCCAGGACTGGAGGGTGTTGGTGCTGATCTTCAGTACCCTTCTTTACTTCCTCAGACCCCAGCTCAGTGTGTCCCCTTCTGTCACTCCGGGCACCTGGGGCCCTCCTGCTCTGCCTGTCCCTCATGAACTCTGACCTCCAAGGGAGTCCCCCAGGGCCAGCCTCCCTGCCTTCGTTGGCCCCCTCAGCTTGGGCTTTCTCTGGGTTGGGAACCACTGTGAACACTGCCAATACTGATGCGGGCCCAAGGTGCCATCCCTGGCCCCCTCCCACGCATTCCCCCCGGGGGCGGGGGCATGTTTCTGTGCACGCACTTCAGAGGGACAGTCTTGCATAGAAGTGAGGTGCTCTGGATAGGTTTTGTGCTGTGTTTGGGGAAGCACGTAAGTGCACACACGCTATAGTATATGTGTGTGTTTGTATGCACATCTTGTGGGGCTGTTTGGGTTTCCGTGGGTCTGAATATGTTGAAGAGTGGATATTGAAGCACGTGATCCTGCATTTTAGGGGTGCTGGTGTACTCCCAGATATGAGGGGTGTTGCGTATAATTTTGGAACTTTCACGTAGGAGAATGAGTGGCCGAGAGTGTGAACCCACAAAGGGTTGACCACGTGGCCATGGACGCTGTCGCTGCCTGTAGAGACATATGTGCCTGAGGGCAGTGTGGGTGGAGTAGCTGTGAGATCTGGAGTATCTTGGTCACCGCTTTGCCTGGAGGAGCCTCCTGCTGGCTCCCGCCCTGCTGCCTTTTCCAAGTTGGAGGGTGAGCTTTGCCCTTGACCAGACAGCCCAGCTGAGGTCAAGGGTCAGCAGCAACCTCAGTGATCACAGCTGTCCCTGTGGTCCTTGCTGGCTTGCCCAGGAGGCAAGCGGAGCTGACTGAGGCTGGGAGTTCTCAGAACAGAGTTTCTTGGGTGTGTGTGTCGAGGGGCAGAGGGGAGGGGGGCGAGGTTCAAGGTTAGCTTGGGTGTGCTCTGGGGCAAATAATAACAACGCGAACCACCGCTTGGACAACGCCAGACACTGTGCTGGGCACTTTACAGACACTATTCAACCTTCACAGCAGTACTATCGAGCAGATATTGTTACCCCATTTTACAGGTAAGGAAACTGAGCCTGGAAAAGTAAATCACTTGCTCTGGGTCACACCACAAATCAGTTTCAAGCCTGGGATCTGAACCCAGGTCTGGTTGACTCTAAAACTCATGCTTCTCTTTTCCATTCTGATCTATAGATTACCCCCAGAAAGAGGGGAGAATGGGGCTCATTTCCTGCAAAACCCACATGTAGCAAACAGATGCGTTTGGAACGTTAGAGGCAAGGGCTTCATTTCACATGGGGAGCTTTACACCCCTGGATCTAAGATCCATGACTCCCTGGTGGGGAGAGGGGGAAAGGGGAGTGGGCAGAGGAATACCTCGGGAAGCCCTCTGGGGGCTGCAGGAGGGAAACCCGGAGCTTTGAGGCTGTGAGGACAGTTACTGGCCTTTGTCCACACTGGTGTTCCTGGAGCCTAGGGCACGTGAGGGGCACTCGGCTTGCACTGTGGCGTCATGGGCACCCTAGGGATGAGGGCGCTGGGAAGAGACACGGGTGAAGGGGGAGGCGCTGGCATGCACAGCTGCTCTGGCCTGCACTGGGAGACCGCTCAGTCCCTTCCCTCCCTGATTCAAGCAGCAGGGGAAATGCATTATTTTTGCACTAAAAATTCATCTTGGAACGGATGGCCTTCAGAGATGTAATTAGCCACATTATTTCTCTCCATTAGCAGTCCCTGGAGTTTGCTGGAATTTCTTGTCCTTTTTCCTCTCCATCTCACTCTTTCCATCACCTTTATAAGCTGCATTGTAACACTTCCGCACTCCGTCTCCCGACCATCACGGCGCATTGTTTTGGGGCTGAATGACTAGTTTAGAATCTGGAAGAAGGAGCCATGGCAAACCGCCTCCTCCCCGCTGGGTTGTGGGATCACAAGTCCCCTGAGCCAGCAAGGGGCGCAGAGATGCCCACTTCTGCCAAAGTGACACAGAGACGGCCCGGTTAGTGGCAAAGCTGGGTAGAGCTAGGAGGTGGCTGGCTCCCTCACTTCTCGCTGGGTGATCCCAAGCAAGTAACTTAACCTCTCTGGGCTTCTGTTGCCCTCACAGGACGGTCAAGGCCAGCACTGACATTCATAAAATTCTTTCCCAGAGGTAGAGAGCAAGCGCCCTGTGGTCTAGATGTCTGCGGACAACAGGGGACTTGTGGGGGCCAAATGATCAGTGGACATGACAGCATAAAAGACCCAGCCGTGGCTTGGCGAGAGTCAGAGCTAAGTACTTGATGGTGCCCCAGGAGACTGGGCTGGAGGTCAGGAGTCAGGGAGAATGAGGGTGAGGACCCCTAGGGGGCAAGGCTCCTTCAGAGCAGGAGGGAGTGCACTGGGTCTCAGCCTTACTGCCCAGGGCTGAGTTTCCCTCTTTGGCTGACTATGGTGGCTTCTGGCCACAGTTGCTCCTGTGGGTTATTTCCGGTGTGCATGACAGCTGGATGGGAGGTAATAGAGGTGTCATCTTCAACCGACTGGGGAGCCAGTGAGGGCTCCCCAAGACCTTGAAAACGACCCAACGTGCAGGGGCACCTGGGTGGCTCAGTCAGTTAAGCGTCTGACTTCAGCTCAGGTCATGATCTCTCGGTCTGTGGGTTTGAGCCCCGCATCGGGCTCCGTGCTGACAGCTCAGAGCCTGGAGCCTGCTTCGGATTCTGTGTCTCCCTCTCTCTCTGTGCCTCCCCTGCTTGCTGTCTCTCTCTCCCTCAGACATAAACAAACATTAAACATTTTTTTTAAAAATGACCCAACATGCAGCAGATAACCCTTAAGCCCTCCAAAAGCTCAGGGGACTTCGGGGTGGCTGGCTATTTCTCTGGGGGATTCCAGCTTACCACAGTGCTCGGAAGACAGCCATCTGCGTCCCCGGCTCCCCGTTCCCCACTTCCCTCATATTAGTGACACGTGATGTGCAGCTGTCTCCGGCATTGTCAGAAATACCGTGCTCCATGGGGGCGAGGGCAGGAAACCTGCTGTGGGAAATCTAAACTTATCCTGGTTCCTCACAATGAGGGGCAAAGAGAAAAATACCGCTTTAGCATAAAAGATCGCTGGCACTTTGGAATGAAATAAAATCAAAATGTGTGTGATTTATTCCAAGAACTAGCGTGTCCCAGACTTCGACAGTCATGGGTAGGTGTCCTTTGAAGGGGCGAATGGGTAGTTGTTGCAGGGACACTGTCACACTGCATGTCATTGAGTTGTGTTGTATTGCACTGACCTAAGGAGCTTAAGGGAACTTAATTTCTAATACTGGCCTCAACCCACTTTTATGGTAATCCTGGTCCTTGGGCTCCCGGAGAAAGGCAGAGAAACAGAAACTGGCTCGTGGGATCTTTGAACCTTCACACTGATATTACTACAAGCCTCACGGAAGCAGGCAGCACTTGATTCAAGTCTAGTCCACAGAAATTTGTATGGACACGTCCTGGGCATCAGTAACGAAAATGGTGATGCTGAGGTTAACAATAACTGCCATGCACTGGGTGGCCCTGTGCTCCAGGCCCGGGCCAGGCTCTTCATGCACATCGCTTCACCTACCCTTCAGTTCCGTGAGGTATTATCACACCTCTCCCCTCCCCTGCCCTCCCCCCACTCAGACGGGTAAGAGATGGTGTCTACCCTTGGGGGAGGAGTCCTGCCGCATGGAGGAGAGCAAGTAGCCCAGCAGTGCCTGCCTCCAGGCGCAGCATCTCGACATGTCAACCCACTCATGGCTTGCAGGGGTCAGCATCACCAGGAAAGACACTACTCACACAGGAGCTGGAGGGAACAAGGCTTTGCTCACATAAAGAGATAGATCAGGATCAACTTCAGCAGTGGGCGTTGGTCCGCCATGGCCAGCGGGTCTCGTCCCACAAGCAGACACAGGGCTCTGATCTACGCGCACCCCTCTCATGCCACAAAGGACCCCATTCCCTCCCGGATGGGAAGAGATACGGCAGTGGGATTGGCCAGGCGCCATGTGACGCACACACTTAAGCAGAACAGAAGCGCGCATGTTGAATCTGGAACGGAGGCAGGCGTCCCCGCAGGAGGCGATAAATCCAGCAAGGCTGTGAGGACTCCCTATCTCTTGGTAAGGAAGTGTCCC
The DNA here is from genome assembly GCF_028749965.1 of Puma concolor. Taxonomy (NCBI): domain Eukaryota; kingdom Metazoa; phylum Chordata; class Mammalia; order Carnivora; family Felidae; genus Puma; species Puma concolor. Next base: position 117,065,444 of record NC_141672.1, read on the forward strand.
AGGCCCAGAGCCCCCTCCTGAGTGGCCAGGCGGAAGTGGAAAGACTTCATGGCTTTCCCCTAGGTGGGACCAAGATCACGTGGTTGGTTGGGCAGCATGGTCAGGAATTGAACCTGGGTTTTTCTGGCACCAAAGCCCATGGGCTTTCTTACTGCATGAGCCCTGCACTTCTGAGGATGAGAGGGTCTTCCCTCGGCACCTTCCAAGCCACACCACCACCCTCCTGCCTCACCGCTACACCCATCAGCCAGTGGACAACCAGATCCTCTGGAGAAAAGATGGGCTGCAAGGTTTGCTCCCTCCCAGGACTACTTTAATGCAAATTCTAGCTCTCTCCGTCCTTGGCCCATACTCCAGTACCAAGAATAATATTTGAAAAGCCTGGGATTCTTGTGCCCTGAAGAACCCCCAAGTACAGAAATGTAAAGCAGAAAAACTGGGCTCCCATCAAGGAGGGGGGGAAATGCATAAGAGAAAAAGCGATACAGGGGAATCTAAAGAATTTGGGGGATTATGGACACGGAAAGGAACCGTTCAGCCCTGGAGAAAAGAGATTGACACTTGTAAATCCCTTGTAAGTATCAGCAAAAAGAGTCCAAGGGATCAAAAACCCTTCCTGCTTCAGCTCAGTGTCCTGCAGTTCCATTTGAATATTAAGCCTCCACGTGGTTGTTCTGAGGCTTTTGTAATATGACCAAACTATCCGGGCTAATTTGGGCAAGGGTTATTACCTACAATTTACAGATGGGGAGCCAGAGGTGAAGGGAAGTTCAGTAGATGATCTATGGCCATCACGTTCGTTTTAGAAACCACGTCGGATTTAGCGCACAGCTTTTCCAACCCCCTGCCAGATCCCGAGCTTCGGGGAAGACGGCAGTTGCTTCTCAGTTGTCGACATCATTAATGTGGAGCAGCAGAGGCATAGATGATCCCAAATGGTGAGTAATGCTCACGCCATGCCTCCTGCTCTGGACGTTAGCTTTGGAAGCTTCTTGCAGGCGTCAGAATGGAGGCGCCCGGCCATGGGAGGCTGCCTCACCCTCATTCCACGCCTTGCCTGCTCAAAGCTGCCCACCTCCTCCTCCATGAAGACCTGGGGGCAGCAGATTAAGGGGAAGAGGCTATAATGCTTTGCTGGGCTGGCCTGGCGTGGTGGAGGGAGGCAGAGAATAAGGTGTTTGATTTCAAAGGACCCCCGTGGTGCCACAAGCTAGCAGAACAGTAACCGTAAATGAGACAGCGAATTGTGTCCACTCGACTCGAAGACTCCTGCGTGGCTACCGATTCATTATGCTAATAAGGATGTGAGAGCCAGAGGTTGACTGTGTTCTGATTTCGTGGCTGGGGGACCCATGGCTCAGGAGGGGGGGAGGGACATCCAAATTTAAGGTCAGAGTCCGAATTCCATCTCCCAGCTCCCGATTCCAATTTAGTTGGTCTAATTACTGCTACCTCCTAATGGCTATGGATGCCTTAGGGCCAGATGCCTTTAATGGCCTGGACCCGGGTAGCCATGCTTAAGGTCGAGAAATAGTGATGCTGGAGCCGAGAGGAGCCAACTCCTCAGATTCATTCAAATACAGAGAACCTGCCAAGTGCCAGGCAGCAGAGATTGGACTGGGAGGAAAGCACAAAGGAAATCCGACCTTGACCCTGGCCTGAGGAACCCAGGGTTGGAAGGGAGAGAAGACATGGAACAGAAACCTCTGCGATGCCTTCAGAGAGGACAAGGAGACGAGATCTAAGAGAGATCCATTCGTTCTTCCATTCAATTAAATCCTTCATTCAGTCGCGCAGGCCCCTGTCTGAAGTGCGCTGGATATAACGATAGGAAAAACCGGTCTCTATCCCCAGAAGCTACCATTCAAATTCTGACTCTGAGTCACCAGGGAGTTTTTCAAAACACAGTACGCCAGGTCCCCCACCCAGACCGCTGATTCTGAATCTCTGGAATTGACATGCAAGAAACCTGAAGCTCAGATTCTGGGTGTTATCCGGGTTTGGGTACTGATCTGTGGGATAACAAGGGAAGGGAACCCAGAGGAGGGACAGCCAGAGACAGGGAGAAAGGCTTCCTGGCCCACCTCTCCTAGGAAGCCTTCCCTGACCTGCCCAGCACATTGGTCTGCGCGTCCTGTGACCCCAACCTCCACACATCCTGTGTGTCCTGTGATTTCTCGGGCTGACTGGTCATCTTAGTTCCTGGATGTGCCTTACTTCTGAGGCTGAGTGCTCCCAGGTTCCAAGGTCACTGTGATGAGGGTTCCAGGGGCCTTGTGACACATGCTGGCTGGTTCTGTTCAGGTGTCAAGGAAGGGCCCAGTTCCCTCTGGGAATGCAACTCATCCCCCCAAAAGAAGACCGCCTTCCCCTGCATCAGTTAGGGCTCCAAGTGAGCTCTGGTCAAAAGCTGCTTTGAAGCCGGACCACAGGGGCCATGACCACCCTCTCTCCTGAAAACAGCCTCTCTGCCAGGTGGTCAGCCTCCTTCATCCTGGTGCGTGTTCTTCATCAACTCCAAGTCCCTCCCTCCCCAACTTCTGGTTTGCATTAGGGCCACTTTCCCCTGCTGGGTGGGTAGGACTAGAACCCTGAGCTGGCCTGGAAGGTTGAACAGGGTAGGCTGTACCTTGATCTCACATCAGCACTAACCACAGGACTGAAAAACACAGGTCGTCTTTCTCCCTTTCACCCTTCTCTCTAAGCCAGTTACCTTTCCCTGTATGTGATATTCTAACTTTAATGAGTTTTGGGTTTGCAAGTACAAACTTGTAGATGCTGATAAATTTTCCTTGGCGCTTTTGCCAACAATTTTGGTATGCTGCCACCAGGTGGCAGTAATGCTTCTGTTAGTAGGTGGTTTCAAGTCCACTTAATAAAATGTATCTATTCATTAAAAGGCAGCCTCAGTCATAAAAATTTTCCACACAGTGTATTTTTTAAAATCATAATAACTGATTATAATGACCTTAACCAATCTCGAGTTTCATTAATCATACGGATTAAGAAAATGACACATTAAAAAAAGCAGAACTGCAAAATGGGCACCTTTCTCCCTGAGTTGTATTTTATTTTTTTATATTCCTTTTTTTGTTCCAAGTTTTTGTTTTAAATTCTAGTTAGCTAACACATAGGGTAATATCGGTCTCTCCCTGAGTTTTAAATGTTATTGCTTTATTGCAGATTACTACCAGGTCTTGATTTGGATTTTCTTTATATCTCTATTCATTTCTCTGAATGTAGAGAGTGATGATAATAATAAAATAACAAACTGTCACATAGCCTTTATTATGTACAATGGCTGTTCTAAATGCTTTACTTAGAGTCCCTTATTCTCACCATAACCATATATGAGGTATAGGATGCTATTGTCTTCATTTTATGAAAAAGTTGCAGCACAGAGACTAAGCAACTTGCCTAAAGTCACACTGTTGTGTAAAGTCACACTGTTAAGTGGCAGAGGTGGCATTCTACATCGGTGACTCTCCAAATGTGGTGCCCAGAACTGCAGCATCAGCATCAATGGGGAACTTGTAAGAAATGCAGACTCTTGATCCCCAGGTGACCTGAACCAAAAACTCTGGAGGTGAGGGCCAATGATCTGTGTTTTGACAAGCACTCTGGGGGAGTATGATCCGGAGCTAACTTTGAGAACCACTATTTTAAACCGTTCATTTAATCGCTCTGCTATATGGATGATACACCCCCACACCTGGGTTGCTAATAATCACCCAGGTAACTTTCAAGTTGCATATATGCTTCCCCCCACCCCAATTTTAACATTCCTTCCCTCCTTGGGCCACCCTGCTCTCCCCTGGGTGAGAATCACTGACATGATGAGCCACTCTTACTGGTGAGAGCGTGTCTTGTCCCTCAAGGGAACTGGAGTGGAAGCGGCTGGGAACCATAAGTAGCCTGTGACCCTTCCGAGGCCTACTGGGGGCTCTGTCCCTATGAGTTTTCAGAGCAACATGGCATCAGGAACCCTCCTGGAAAGTTTGCTTTACCCTCCAGTAGCTTTCCTATTTTGTAAGAATGCTAGAGAAAATCTTCAACCCAATGAAGCAGAATAGAAGGAGGGTGGGGAGATGTACGCCTACAGCCCGGGTCTCCGGCAGGAGGAGGATGTTAGAGAAACTGAGCCACTTAGGACTCCTACTTCCAGCCCCCCTCTCTAGAGGAAACGTGGCCAAGGTGTCCCCAGGTTTGCTGGTGGGGAGTTTTAACCTACTTAAGCACACCATGGAGGTGGGAGATTTTCACAACGGCTCCGTCTAGCAGTCCTCTTCCTAAGAGACCAGGAAAAAAAGCTACTGCAGAGCTAAAGGGTATCCAGCACCTCATGGCCTATGTATCTCCCCTCCTGGATCACCAGGTAATTGTACCCAGATGGTGGTGCAGGGCGTTACTGGTAAGTGGAGCCGGGAATGGGCGAATGTGGGAGTAGGAAGACGGATTTGAGAGATTATTGAGTTGACAGTCTCTAATACTTCGAAGGACCCCAGATACAGATTCTGGTCTCTGATTTCCGGCATAGACAGGTGGTGTGAATATACTGGAGAAGAGAGGGAGGGGCCCTCTGTGTGGAAATTTTCCCTTTAGGCCTCTGCAGGTCAACAAGCTTCTTGTGTTTGTCCTTGGCTTGCTAGCAAATGTCTTAGATGTTCTTGTGGTTGGCCTGTAGTTTGTTTAAGTTTTGCCCACAGAAGTGGTGGACATAGAGAAATTGAGCTTCCTGGAAGGAGAAGTCAGTGACTTTTTCTTTTCTTTTTTCTTTTTTTAATGAGAGAGTGAGGGCGGGGGAGAGGGGCTAGAGAGAGAGAGAGAGAGAGAGAGAGAGAGAGAATCTTAAGCAGGCTCCGTGCTCAGCATGGAGACCTATGCAGGGCTCAATCCCACAACCCTAGGATCATGGCCTGAGCCAAAATCAAGAGTTGGACACTCACCTGACTGAGCCGCCCAGGCACCCCACAAGTCAGTGGCTTTTTGTAAGCAAATTCAGCCATGGCAAAGTAGGAGGATGGCCAATTGTTGCAGGTAGAGGTTTAGTAACATAAATTCACTGAGCACTCGGCAAACACCTTCTTGTGACATTTCTAATTATCTCTGCCTTATTGTGCTGATGCCATACCTCTTATTATGGTTTCTGTGCACATTACTTACTTTGCCACCCTTTCATCGCATTTGACCCTTTTTTCATATCTTTGTTCATCATTTATTTTTTAATCTTTCTATGACATTAGATTTTAAGGTATGCCTTTTGTTAACAGCTTGTATCAGGTATCAGGTATGTATTTTCCATTCAAATGGAAAATCCTTGCTTTTTACTCTCCCTGGTAGCATGGGATTGGGGTTAAACTCCCTGATTCTTGCACCAAACAGCTCTGGGTTCAAATCTCAGCCCTGATATTTACTGTATGACTTCAGATATACTAACCAACCCTCCTCCAGCCTCAATTCCCTGATCTGTAAAACAGTGTAATAACCACACCTACCTCACGGGTGGTTGCAAAGATTAAGTGATAAATATAAAGTGCTTAGAACAGTGCCTGGCACCTCATCAATGCTTCGTAGATGTTTACAACTAACCAGAGAATTTAATGCATTTATTTTCATAATTGATTTCTTTGGGTTTGTATCATTTTTTACGTTTATGCTTTTCTTAATTCCTTGTTGTTTCCTGTATTATTTACTTTTATTTTTAAAGGGGATTAGAAGGGAAATGCCTTGTTCCTATAAATCTCTAATTTTTTAAGTAAAAAATAAAACAAACTCTTCTGACTCTATCCTTCAATCTAATAAAAAAATTAAATTTATAGTTAAAAATCTTCCTACAAAAAAATACCCTAGGCCTAGATGGCTTCATGGGTAAGTTATACCAAATATTGAAGAAAGAAATAATATCAATTCTATCCAAACTATTCTAAAAAGTTTTTAAGTGAGAATACATCCCTGCTCAGTCTATGAACCCAACATTACCCTGGTACCAAAATCAACGAAATTATAAGAGAAGAAATTTGTCTATATCAGGGCTGGTAAACTTTTTCTGCAGAGGTCTAGATAGTAAGTATGTTAGTCTTTGTGTATCAAATGTTTCTGTCACAACTACTTAACTCTGCTATTTTAGCATAAAGCAGCCACAGAAAATACATGAATGAATGGGCATGACTGTGTGCCAATAAAGCTTTATTTAAAAAAAAAACAAAATAGGTTGCAGGCCAGATTTGGTCCATGGGTTGTAGTTTACTGATTGTTGACCTCTGTAATAAATCCCATGGAATCCCACAAAAGCCACTAGGACTAATAAGGGGGCAGAATACAAGATCAATATGCAAAAATCCATTGTATTTCTATATATAGCAATGAATAGTTGGGAAGTTTAAAAACACCAACTTTTAAAATAACATCCCCCCCAAACCAAAATAGTTAGGGATAAATCTGACAAAATATATGAATAACCTATATACCGAAAATTACGAAACAATGCTTAGAGACATTAAAGAAGATCTTAATAGACGAAGAAATATACCATGTTCATGGATCAGAAAGCTCAATATTATTATCATTGCTCCCCAAATTGACCTTTAAATTCAGCGCAATCCCCATCAAAATCATAGCTGTCTTTACTGTAGAAATTGACAAGTTGACTAAGATTTATATGGAAATGCATTGCTAAAGTCCATGCATTCCTTTTTATAATTAAGGATCCCAGGACACAGCCCAACTTTGCCTATTCCCTCCTGCTTCCTGCCACAGTTCATGCTGAGTGTTGCAGTCTGAGTACAGGTTTGGAGAACATGATGGCAGTTGGAGGGATGGAACCCTGGCTTTGGTCTGCCCAGACAACAGTGTCTGTGCACTTGGGACATGACATCAGGACAGACCCCGCTCCCCAAGGTTAGGCCATCTCCAATGAGGGTGGGATTTTTCTGATATCTTCTTGGGCCCACATGTCCTATTTTGGTTCAGAAGACAGAGCATGTTTGAGTTAAAAAGGTGCTCAATCCATCCCTATCGAATGTGGAGTCGGTAGAAATTATCCCAAATCTGGACCTGTGGGCTCTTATTGTTTCATTTCCAGTGCTAAAGGGATTTCTAATAGCTTGCCTCTCTCTTGTGATCAGAGGACCAGTAGCATCAGAAATCTCCTGGGGGCGGGGCGCCTGCATGGCTCAGTCGGTTAAGCTTCCAACTTTGGCTCAAGCTTCCGACTTTGGCTCAGGTCATGATCTCGCGGTCCATGAGTTCGAGCCCCGCGTTGGGCTCTGTGCTGACAGCTCGGAGCCTGGAGCCTGTTTCTGATTCTGTGTCTCCCTCTCTCTGACCCTCCCCCGTTCATGCTCTGTCTCTGTCTCAAAAATAAATAAATGTTAAAAAAAAAATTAAAAAAAAAAAGAAATCTCCTGGGGGCTTGTTAGAAATGCATCACCCTGGGCCCCAACACCCGACTTTCTGAGTCAGAATCTGCATATTATGAAGATCCTCAGGTGACTCATATGCAAATTTGAATTTGAGTCACACATGTGCATATTCAGGTGTACTCAGGAAGTTGGGAGTGTATATATCAGGCAAGTCTAGTCACCTGCCAAGCTCTGTCCATTAGCATGTCTTCATGTCTGCAGTGTGGCATTTCAAGACACGCTTCTCTCCAATAGGAGCTCCTCCAAAGGAGGAGCTCTTACCTCCTGGTTACTGTCTCATGAGCATTTTTAATTACTTTGCATGCAGCACACTCTTTTCCCCCCATATCACACACACACACACGTGCGTGCACACACACACACACATGCACACACGCACACACACACACACACACACACACACACACACACATCTCTTATGTAAACCAGAAACCACTCCTTATGATGAATTGTTTTACTCTTCCAAGAAAGGCAAAATGGAGCCCATGGGTGTGTTTAATTTGTGCTTATTTTATATTTTTCCATTATCAAAGCAGTAGACATTATTGCAGAAAAGTTCAAAAATACAAGAAAAAGGAAAAAATTATGTAGAATCCTATTTCTCGAAGACAATCACTCTTGCTTTTAGTGGGGATTTTTGGTATTGGTGGGGGCTTTCTTTTCAGTTTTTTTTCTGCCAGAATCTTAATCATGTTAATTCACTCTATATTAGAGTATATGAGGTGTAGTTTTTATAATATATGACATAGTTATACAAGGAGGATAGCACATAGAGAAGATAGAGGATAGATAGGGAATGTGTAATTTTGTATTTTGCTTTTTTCTGTTAACATTTAAATTTTTCCAGATTATTATTCATTCCCTGTCAGCATCATTTTTTTATGCCTCACAATATTCCATTGAGTATATAAACTATAGTTTATTTAACTATTCCCTTATTGCATAATGTTTAGAGCACGTGCGTTTTTCATTTTGGTAAGTAATGTGCAATGAAAATTATTGTGCTTTCAGCATTTTTGTATAACTTTGCAGTAATTTCTTCAGGATAGATTTCCAGAAGTGAGTCAGAGACTGGGAACTTGACTCATATTACAAACTCCAGAGTATAACATTGAAAAAAGCACACTTAGGGGCACTTGGCTGGCTCAGTTGTTTGAGCATCCGACTTCGGCTCGGGTCATGATCTCATGGTTCGTGAGTTTGAGCCCCACCTTGGGCTCGCTGCTGTTAGTACAGAGCCCGCTTCAGATCCTCTGTCCCCCTCTCTTTGCCCCTTCCCTGCTTACACGCTCTCAGAAATAAATAAAACATTAACAGAAAGGAAAAAGAGCACACTTAAAAGAAAAGCCAAAGCTTCTTAACGAAGGCTGAAGTGATTGTCCTTGCCAGGTGAAGAGAAAACCACCCATTGACAAGACGGAATGGGATGCCTTCTTTGATGAGAACGGTCTGTTGGCCAAATCACGAGACTCCATTTGTGTTAACATCCTGGAAAGGGTACAATCCCCAAGGCCTTGCCCTGGCACTGGGGGGCATGGGTGGGCAAGAGGGCAGGCAGGTGTTTGGAGAGGCCCTTTCAGCAGGCGCCCCAAGGGCCTGTGACCTCTCACCTCTCACCCACACCTCAGGGTCTACACCCCTTCGTGAGGACAGAAGCCTGGAAGTTCCTCACGGGCTACTACTCATGGCAGAGTTCCCAGGATGAGCGGCTCACGGTGGACAGCGCAAGGAGGTAGAACATTCCAGATCCTCTCAGGGGAGGGTGGATGGCAGTGCAGGTGGGGTGGAGTGCCCACCCCAGCCTGGCAAGTTCAGTCTTCTTCCCTCCGATGGATTTCTTATCCTGAGAGACAAAACCCCCACGTGCTCCCGACCCAGGGCCTGAACACGGGAGGTGCCAGCACATTCCCACCCAGCTCCATATAGCAGCCCACACACTGCCCTGCATGGGCTTCATTCCAGCAACTCCTCTGGCCCGCCACCATCCCATCCCATCCTTCCCTAGAGCCTGTGCGCCTCTCTGAGCTGAAGATTCACGCACAAGAGGCCAGTGGAGAATGATCCAGGGCCGTAGGGGAACTGAGGGTCCGCCTGGAATGCTCTATTCCTGAGAGCCCTGACAAGGCCCGTATTAGTTTCATGAGGCTGCTGAAACAAGGCACCACAAACCGGGGGCTTTGCAACAGCAGAAATGTATTTTCTCGGTTCCAGAGGTCGGAGGCCCAAAAGCAAGGTGCCAGCACAGCCACGTTCCCTGATGTCTCCAGGGGACAACCCTTCCATGCCTCCTCCTGCTGACTCTGGGTGTTCTTCCAGTCTCTGCCTCCATGGTCGCATGGCCTACTCGCCTTCTCTCTGTCTCTCCTTTGTGTGTTTCTGTGTGTCCTTGGAAGGACGCTCGTCATTGGATTTAGGGTCTACCTGGATAATCTAGATTGATCTCATCTCGAGATCCTTAATTACATCTGCAAAGGCCCTTTTAAAAATAAGTTCACAAGCACAAGTTTCGGTGGCTAAGGCGTAGACATATCTTTTGGAGGGCCGCCGTTCAGCCTCCTACGTGCCCTAAGCACATTCTATTCTAAGGCGGAAGTGCCAGTATTCTCCCCATTCTACAGAGGAGGAAACTGAGGCTTAGGTATAGTGATGTCCACAAGGCCTGACCCTAGTTGCAAACACCCAGTTATTAATTTGTGGAGCCAGGATTCAGGAGCAGCCATGGGACCCGAGAGCCACAAGATTGAACCTGCCTCCATGCTGCCCTCCAGGAGCACATTAGAGTGTGGTTAGGGCTGGCACCGGTGGGGATGAGAGGGGACATCACAGGGAGAGGGTGCAGCCTCCTGGAGAGTGCTCCGCAGAGTTCCCTTGATTTGCCAGGAGGGGGAGGCTGCCTCTTGCAGCCTCAGTTCTGTCTTCACAGGAAGAACTACGAGGCCTTATGCGAGATGTATGAAAAGATTCAGCCCCTTCTGGAAAACCTGCACCGGAACTTTATGGAGACTCGGAAGAACATTGGTGAGCGGAGTTGGGTGGGCAGGGCGGGGTGGAGGGGAGGGCTTGAAGCCATGCCTGCCCCCTCCTCAGTCATGTCCAGGGGCCGATGGGTCCCCTGGTTCCTGGGAGCTGCCTCCACAGGGAATTTTGCTGGCTAAACCTCGGTTAGCCCATCCCCCATCTCTGCTGGGGGCCCCTAGATGCCCAGCACCATTTTCCCCCCGGGGTGATTCCTATTCCTGCCGCTTCGCCTTCATCTCTCCCCTTTGGGCCTTGAACTGGCTGGATTTCAGTTGGACAGAACCGGTGGGGTGGGATGGGGGGACATTCCTGGCAGAGGGTACAGCTTCGTCAAAGATTTGGAGGTGGGGACGCGGCCAAACAGCTCAGGGTATGGTGAGGGGTAGAGCCTCATGGGCAGATGTAGGCCGATGTACTTTTCACAGCCCCCTCCCCAGGGTGCCTTGGGTCTTACCCTTTGGGGGAACGAACTCATTCATGGCCCCCCTGCTGGAGGTGATCTGGTGCCCCCTACCTGTCTCTTTTCCGCAACCTAGCATATGACATTCAGAAACTCCACGACAAAGACCACCTAGGCAACGTCCTTATCGACAAGAAGAGACTGGAGAAAATCCTGCTCCTGAGTTATGTCTGTAATACCCAGGCAGGTGGGCCACGGGGCTGGGCCTCCCCGCAGCCCCGTTTTCTCAGTTCCTTCCTGGAATCCCTTCCCTGCCCCCACCCAGCCCCTCCTCACTGCCCTCCCCCTCCACCCCAGAGTATCAACAGGGTTTCCACGAGATGGTGATGCTTTTCCAGCTGATGGTGGAACATGACCATGAGACCTTCTGGCTTTTCCAGTTCTTCCTGCAGAAAATGGTGAGGGCTGGGCCTGAGTTCAGGGACAACCTCCCTACCACTGCCCAAATAACCAGGTCAGGCAGGCATTGGCAGCCCGGCCGTTTCCTTCAGCCCTGAAACAGCCCTCAGGGTCCCAGAGGAGCCTGGACAGGCAACACTAACACCAGTGAGGTTTTGGGGGACAGTGCTGTGTGTGTTGTAGGCATTGGAGTTGAGGAGAGGGCTAGAAAGGTGCTCTGGGTCCAGCTCTCCCCAAACCTTGAAAGAGTGTAACTGGCCAGTCCCGGTGAAGGCTTCCTCTCCTGGCATTTCCCTCCCCAAACATGGCTCTGCTCCCACAAATCCTCCATGGCTCCCCATCGCCTCCAGAATAAAGTCCAATAACCTTGGCCAGGCAGTCAAGGACGATCTTTGGCCTTGTCTCTCGCTGCCCCCTTCACACGCCCTGCACTTCAGGCACAGCAGGAGACTCGGTACTCCCCAGATGTACCCCCACAATGACCACGTTGAGGGCTTTTAAAGTTGCTGCTCCCTGGAACATCCTCCCTGGAAAACCTTTCCTTATGATCTGTGAGAGGCTGCTCAGCATCTACCCTCACCCCTCTCTCCATCCCTGCAGCAAAGTGCTCACTGCTCTTTCCTTGTCCCAATTGGTTCTGACCCACAGCATGTGTGTAGAGGCAGAACTGGATGCGTTGCACGTGAGCCACATCTGGAACATCCCTGCATCCCCACCACACACACACAGGTGCATCCACATGTGCAAACACCCCTACAGACACAGATCACATAGACACGCCCAGACCCAGGCATCCAGGCTCATCCAGAGGCATGAGCCCAGCCTGGAGCCAGCCCCGCGCGGGGCCTCCAGAACCAAGATGCTGTGAAGCAGGTCTGGCTCTTCCGGTGCCCCCACACAGAGAGAGGTGCCATTTCCCTCCCTCCCACCCATCTTTCTCAGGAGCACAGCTGTGTCATCAACATCGGAGTGGGCAAGAACCTAGACATGCTCAACGACCTGATCGACTTCTTGGACCCCGTGTTTGCTGAGCACCTAAGTGAGTGGACCCTCCGCCTCCTGCAACAGTACATCGCCCCCCCCCCCCAACCAGGGCAGGCATGAGGGGGCACCAGGACCCAGCCCCAGGCAGCCAGGCCCACTCATGGTGGGCGGGAGCGGGTCATTTGGTCTTCCCTCCAGGCCCTGGAAGCACGGTTCACCCGGATGGCGTTGGCATCCGGACAGTTGAAAATTCACCCCAAACAGTCTCCAAAGGCGGTTGGAATAGTGAGGGCCAGGCATTTCGTACTTCCCCAGCGTGTTGGCGTGCTGTCGTCTCGCCCTCTGTGTGCCTTTGCTCTGTCACGTGAGCTGTCCCTGTGTTCTCCGACCACGGCCTCTGGGCTGACGCCCTTGTCTCTTCTGCACAGGAGGGAAGGGTGCCGGGACCGTGCGGTCCCTCTTCCCCTGGTTCTGCTTCTGCTTCCAGCGTGCCTTCAAGTCCTTCGAAGATGTCTGGAGGCTGTGGGAGGTGAGGCCTCCTTGGACTGAAGGGCTAGGCCCCACCCCTCCAGCATGCAGCGGGCAGCCCTTTCCCTCGCCTCCCCTTTATTGCTGGCCCGGGTTGGACTTCGGCAGCTTGGGGTTTACTGGGCCAGCGACCCTGCTCCCGCCTCGTGGGAGGAGGCTAGGACATCAGCTGGTCCATCTGTTCCTCCAGGCCCACAAGCACCTCCTGGAGGGCAGTCAGGGTGAAAGGAGGGGCCTCTGGCCCGTGTTGGGGGCAGGGGGAGCCTGGCCTGCTTTCCCACCACCTGCCCAGGTGGGCCGCCCTCTGCTCTGCTTCCCCAGCTGCCCCTTCCTCTGCCTTCCCCTCCGAGTGCTGTTTCCCTACTGGCCCCTCACTCCTGGAGAAGGAGGGCCCCCCCACCAAAGGGCAGGTCAAAGGTGCAGTTCTTTCCTCCCAGGCCCTTGGGCCATCAGCAGATGAAGCTCGCTGGGAACGGACCCACCACCCACTTTCTGCCCTGCCCAGCCCAGTCCTCAGCCTGGCATTCAGTGCCCCCCGAGTCAACTCCCACCTGCCTTATCCCTCCCTCACGGCCTGCTGGTCTCCATGCCCAAGTCCATGGGCACCCCCAGACCTCTGCTGACACCCCTGGATCGTTGACCTCTCAACAACCGTTGCTTTGCCAAAGCTCCACTCAAATGCTACAGTCACTGGGTCATTCCCTCACCCTCTCCTCCCTCCCTCCCTCCCTCCCTCCCTTCCTCTTCCCCTCCTTCTCTCTCTCATTCTCTCCTCCTCTTCCTTCCCCCTAGCTAATGAATTCCCTGAAGCCTTTTTCTCCAAGCCCGCAGTAGCTTCAGGACCCCCGAGGTAGCACTTGAGCGAATGAGGGAGTCAGTAGTGGGGCCCAGGAACCGCTGACCCTGGGCGGGTGCCTAGTCAGCGGGTGGGTCACCATCCTCGGGTCGGCTGCGGTCTTCGGCTGCGGGGCCCAGGCTGACACTCACCGGCCACCTGCAGGTTCTGCTGACGGGGAAGCCCTGCAGGAACTTCCAGGTGCTGGTGGCCTACAGCATGCTGCAGATGGTGCGCGAGCAGGTGCTACAGGAGAGCATGACCAGGGATGACATCATCCTGGTGAGCGCACCTGCCCTGGGGCCAGGCCAGCCCTTCGACCCTAGCGGGAATCTGTGATGTCCTGAGCACTGCGCTGGTGCTTCTGTAGAGCAGCTCATTTAAGCCTCACGACAAGCCTGATGCAGTGGGACATAACCATCCCCAGCACCCCTGTTTAGCACAGGAAGAACCCGAGGCCTTGAATGCCTCTTACTGTCTGCGCTCGCAGCCTCACAGTTAATCCCTTAGCCCTAGGGTCCTCCTGCGGCAAAAGACAGAGAGTTTTCTGGCATTTCAAAAAAGCAGCTGAGGTCTATGTTCAACACGCTCTAGGGTGGCAGCCCGATTATAAAACGGGCCCTTCTTAGAAGCCCGTGCATCACTCAGTGGAACCCTGGTACTCCCTAGAGCCCAGCAGGAAAGCTACATTTACCATCTCCCCCATATATCAAGTTCCAGTGGTGAAATATCAGGCACTGTGCTGGGCTGGTTGGAGAGAGATCAGGTGGCCCAGTGACTGCCATGGGCAGCCGCCTTGTCCCTTGAAGCGGGAGGCAGTCGCCTGTGCCCAAGGAGACCTGCTTCGTCCCAGCTTCCTCTCTCTGCACAGGCCTGCAACAACCTCATTGACCTTGATGCTGATGTGCTGATCTCTGCTGCCTGCTTGATTTACGCTGAGCTCATCCAAAGAGGTGTAAGTTGCCTTGATTATTTGTCTTCCTCCTCTTCCTCCTCCAAGAAGCCTTCTCTGATTTCCCAAGCCCAGCCCAAGCACCCGGCAGGCATATTCGGTTTCAGAGACACAGTTTGTGTCTGGTTCTTTGCTGCTTTCCATCTGCAGCTCCTGCCTCCCCAAGGAGACTGCACTGCCCGAGGACACGGCCCTCGCCCCTGGTTCCCTGTGTCCCTCCCAGTGGATCAGGCACAGGACTGAGCACCCAGGGGTTCTGTAGAATGTCACTAGCTGGACAAACGTGAAGAATGAGCTCAACAGAGCAATGTCTGTCCACCTCAATCTGCCAGAACCCTCCTCTTCCCCAGGCTCCTCAGCCGTTAAAGGATTTCTTTCTCTGAAGACTCTCACGATGGACAGATGCCCTCAAAGGACAGAAGGAAGGTGGTGCTTCAGCCATGAAGTCTGACGGGGCATTAGGGTGAGAGTGTAGGTAATACAACTACAATAGAAACAGGCTTTGGACTCACAGTTTGTGGTGGGCAGTGTATCGCCTGGCGACACGTGAGGGCAGAGAGGTTTGTCTGATAAGAAGAGAGGCCTGGGGGGCGAGAAGGGCCATCACAAGCTGGAGAGAGGGCAGGCCCACCAGGGAGACTTTGCGGGTCACAACTCTTCCACAGCTGAGGGCTTTCCAAGGCTACAGTGGTTCCACACTCAGATGCAAATGGGTAAGGATGTAAGTGACTTTGAGAGCCTCCCTGCCTCCTGTGGAAGACAAACTGAACGTGTCTAATAGGCCTGATCAATCCCCGAGACCAGGTCCCGAGAGGAGGGCCTGACCACACAGCTCTGCACACACGACCCGCGTCTTTCCCCTTCCTCCCAACACGGCGGCCACACATTAAAGTGTTTTTCCAGGGCTTTCCCTGGCTGTCTGAGGAAGGACACAGCCCAAGTCTCTGGCTAGCAGGCCATTCCCCAGGACAGGCCATTCCCCTCCTGGGTTCAAAGCCTCCCGGTCACGCGGTCCCTTCTCAGCCTGGAATGCATCCGCAAACCAAACTCTCTTCTTCAGCCTCACTCAGTTTCTCCAGAGAACCGTCCCCTGGCCCAGGCATATCGATTGCCCCCTGGGTGCCCTCCCCGGACCGGACCATGCCACAGCCCTGAGCCCCCTGCCCAGCCTGCTCTGCCCTGGGGGCAGACGTGAAGATTGGCCAGAGGGGCTGAACCTGCAGAGGGGCCGGGGCTGGCCTGGTGCCCCCATACCTGCTCTGCAAGTGTGTTCATCTGCTCGCCTGTGCGCACATGC
Organism: Puma concolor; assembly: GCF_028749965.1. Lineage (NCBI taxonomy): Eukaryota > Metazoa > Chordata > Mammalia > Carnivora > Felidae > Puma > Puma concolor. Next base: position 117,081,338 of record NC_141672.1, read on the forward strand.
ACGCACACACACACCCCTGCCCAGGGGTTACACCTTCTCAGAGGGGCTGACGGATGGGCAGGAAGGATCCACCGGTTTTGCTGTGACCCTGGCCCTCAGGAGGAGGCATAACTATCCTCACTCTTCCCCAGCTTCCCCCTTCTTTCCCATCTTATCATTCTCAGTGACCGTCACTCAAAAGGCACTACGTCCCCAACTAATGTCTGGTCTCCTTCCCCTCAAGTGACAATCCCCATCCATGGCTGGCTCTGAGTCTCTTGGCTGCCGTATGTCTTCTGGGGGTGGGGGGTGTTGCTGAAGAGTGCGGCCCTGTTCCCCCACCAGCGTCTTTTCTGCATGACCAAAGAGCCAGTGCTTGCCGGGCAAAAAGGCACATGGGTAAGTTCATGTACTACGCTTCTTGGGTTTATGTCCCCAAGACAGGTTATTTAAGTAAGGGTTCCTGCATGGAATACAGTTCTCCAGAAACAAAACTGTGTTTTCATTTTACCAAAGAACCAGAGTAAGAGACATTTCGGCGCGCGAACCGTGACCTTGGGGAGAGTCCATAAACACAGGAGATGTGCTGTTCCTAACACGTCCTTTGGCCTGGTAGCATTAGTTGGCCTATGATTGTTGGCTCAGACGTATACACAATGCCAGACATCTATTCCAAAACCAAAATACTCAAGAAGTCACTCTCTAGGCTGATGGTTTTCAAACCTGTTTTTAAAAGCATGTGTTTTGGGGCACCTGGGTGGCTCAGTCGGTTGAGCGTCCGACTTCAGCTCAGGTCACGATCTCACAGTCCGCGAGTTCGAGCCCCGCGTCAGGCTCTGGGCTGATGGCTCAGAGCCTGGAGCCTGCTTCCGATTCTGTGTCTCCCTCTCTCTCTGCCCCTCCCCCATTCATGCTCTGTCTCTCTCTGTCTCAAAAATAAATAAACATTAAAAAAAATTAAAAAAAAAAATAAAAGCATGTGTTTTTAAGACCACCGTTATACAATTTTCCTCAGGAGCCCAGTGTTTGAGGTTTGGGTGGGGAGTCCAGGGCCCTCCTCCCTGTGATCTCCCTCAGGCCCCTCCTCGACCCTCGCGTCATTCCCTGTGGAACCTCTGGCCTACTGGGAGCACGTTTGAAACCTCTGTTGGTGTTACACATGACCTGGATTAAGTCCCAACCCTGAACTGACCCAGGGTCAGATAAATTCCAGGCTATGTAGCGATGGAAGTAAAGATCTTAGAAGAGCGGACTTTTCTCGGCTCATCTGCAGCACCCCTGGCCGGTGGGGTGTGGATTAGAATCGGCCCACTGTGCTGCTATGCATATCATAGAGACGGCCCAGGCTTCTCCTCACTTCGTTTATCACTTTATCATCCTGTGTTATTTTTTTCTTAGTAAGGTCCAGACCAGAGACAGAACTGTGGGAAGCTCTGGAACCCTAGAGCCTGGGGCATCTGGCTGGCTCAGCCAGTTGAATGCCTGACTCTGGATTTTGGCTCAGGTCATAATCCCAGGGTTGTGGGATTGTGCCCTCATTGGGCTCCGCGCTGAGTATGGAACCTGCTTGAGATTCTCTCTCTCTCTCTCTCTCTCTCTCTCTCTCTCTCCAGAGGTGGTTCGTTCTCCCCTCTCTGCCCACCTTGAGTGACCCCCAGCCCACTCTTTGTTCCTGGAGCCAGGATAGTGGCTCTTTACCCACTAAGAGCTTTGCAGAGGCAGCATGTATAAAGATCCAAGTTCTCGGGGCCGCAGAGCCTGTGTTTCAGACTCAGAGGGGGAAAGGAGGTGGAGGAGGCCCACAGAGCCTGGGCCTGGGCTGCGGCTACAGACCCGTGTCCAGCGAGGGGGAAGGGCTCCCCCTAGCTGCAGGAGGAAGCACGTAGCTGGGGGGGGTGCAGGGGTGGGGGGTCCACGCCCCAGGACCCAGCCCCAGTGACCAGACTGGAGGCTGGAGCACTGGCCTGTGAAGAGGACCGTGAGAAAGAAGGAAAAGCAGGAAAAAGAGAAGTTTTAGCAAATGGAGGGAGGGAGTGAAATGGGAGGGAATATGAAGTCTCTTCTTCAGCTAACTAACGCCTGCCACTCACGTCACGGACCATCCACAGAGCCAGCAATGTAGGTGGAACATGGCAAAGTGACAAACGGCACCTTTGTAGTGATCCTCAAGGCCACTGCTGCTCACTGATGTGTCTCCCAGACCCCTCCCCCGCCCCCAGACCCAATCATACACTCACACTGCAGCCTCCAGGTACCCCTGGAGATTTTGTTGTTTAACCGGATTGGGATGTGACTACGTCTGGTTTGGAAACGTCTTCTTTTTGTCTGCTTTTCAGAAAAAGGCCGTTTGGATCCATCTAGACCAAAGGAGTTCTCCTCCTCCCTGACTGCAGGCACTCGCCACCCCCCAACACACACACTTCATTCAATTCCTCACCTGAGTCCTGCCTGTTCCCTAACCCCTACGTGGACCAGCTGGTTCTGGAACTGCTGGGGGAGGATAGGTGACGACCTGCCCTCTGACCCTCTTCCTTCTGGGCGGATACAGGCCAGGGTCTGCAAGGCCAGAGCTCATCAGTGCCGAGGCCTGAGCCATGGTCAGAGGCCATGCCTCGGTGCCATGGCCAGAACCCCACCAAGTAGCCTGGCCCTCGAATCTGGAACTGCAGCCCCCACCCCAGAGGACAAGGGAGCACGTCTTTCCAGATCCCACCTTCCCACGGATCCCCGAGGAGCCTGAAGCCCCAGAGGGAGGGGACCATGACAATGAGGAGTGGGCTGGAGCTCCCGGAGGTCAGGAACAGGGAGGGTGCTGTGGCCCTAACCCTCACGGTTGTCACAGCTGCACTTGCTGAGTGATTACTATATCCCAAGCCCCGTGCTAAGCGCGTCATAAGCCTTCTCTCCCATGGCCTCATTCAGAAGACAGACACCATCACTACCCCCTTTTTCCTGGTGAGGAACCAGAGGCGCTGGGGTGCATGGCCCACGATAGCAGAGTCAGAATATGAACGCTGGCAGGCAAACCCGGGAGCTTACACTATTAACACCACAGTACTGGCTCTGGGGCGGTGCCCTGTGTTCACCTCCTTGCCTGCTCCCAGCCTCACTCAGGTGTGCCGTCTACCCCATGGCCCGAACCCGTCTCCCGTCCGGTCCTCTGCCAGACCCCCCACCTCACAGGCCACCCCTGCCCTTGGCAACTGAGGACCCACGGGGGGTAGGGGGGGTGGGGAGATGATGTAGGGCTGGACAACTGGGGAACATGCAGGAGACTCTGTGCCACTTCCCTCAGCCTGCCCATGCCTGCTATGACCCCCGGAAGTTTGGAGAAGGCCAGACCAGAGCCATGTTTCCCACATCTTGTTTTGCAACCAAGTTCAGGTTACTCCGGTCATTCCTTCTATGGGGCGAGGGCTGAGCTGGGGCTCTGGGGCTATAAGGACGTCGGTGCGCAAGGGTGACCGTGAGGACCCAAGAGGGGCTGCCGAGCCCTCTTTGCCAGGCGCAAAACAGTGGCGGCAAAGCCTGTGAGGCCAGAATGAGCCAGACATGTGAGTGTGGGAGAGGAGGGGTAGAGGAGAGCCGCACAAGATTAGCCCACCCCACCCCAGCCCCTGCCACCCCGCTCTGGACCGGCCCTGGGCCGGAGGTGGTAATGGAATGAGACCAAAGTGGAGAGTGGGGAAGTTCCAGTCATTGCCAAGTACAATGCCACATTACCCAGCTTCCTTACCCAGGAGGGGAAAGGAGTTATTTCTGAGATCTGAAACAAAAGTACTAACAGCCACACTGTCTTGCCAGACCCTGGGGCTAGTGAGCCTATAGTGGGGAAAAGATTAGCAGCAACCAGAAATGAGGGAGGTGGGTCAAAGGGAGGCAGCAGAAGGCTGGGGGCAGGGTGGGAAGGTAAAGTCACAAGCAGTAGCTTTTAATCTTGGTGACTCAATGGAATCACCAGGAAGCTTTTAAAAACAACCCATGCCCAAGGCCCACGGATGAAATCGGAATTTCTGGAGGTGGGGCCAGGACACTGGTATTGTTTAGAAATCCCCCCCTCCATGATTCCAATGTGCAGCCAGGAATGAGAACCCCGGTGCTCAGAGCAGGTGTCGGATAGAGTGGGATTCGTGGTTTAACGCCCTCCCTCCACTCAGGATGGGAAGAGACTTGCCCAAGGTCACACAGCAAGTGAATCATGGCCTGGAGAGGACAGGAGTGGCGACACAGGGCACTATCCTGAACTGATACCAATACCATGGGGCAGAGCCCACAAGGTCACTGCAGTTGAGCCCCCCACCACTGGTCCAACCCTGGACCACACCAAAGCCTCCGGCTGCCCCTGCCTCGCCAGCTCTTTCCCGAACTGCCCCACCTCCCCACCTTAGAGCCCTGAAGCTGAACGACTCTAGAATTAAGCATCCCACCTTTTCTGCACCAGTACATTAAAAAAAAAAGATCTCTTTAGGGAATTAATAAGTGCCCAAGTCTCAAAGGCCTGACCCTCACTTGCAGTGATATGCAAATGGCACCTGAACACCCACGGTGCAGCACTCAGAAGCTGGGAGCAAATGGGATGCAAATGTATGCAATCATTATGCAAACAAGGGCAGCCCCGGATTAATGGCCTCCATCCTTCAACCAGACAGCAGCTGTCTCTTCAGGTACAGGCATGGCCGGCAGGGAGGCCTGTCAGAAGCATCCCGAGGAAGGGTCAAGAGAAGCGACTGTTCTGACACTGGCCTGTTGATGATCTTCTCTGAGAAATCTGGGGGGCGGGGAGGGGGGCGGTCCGCCAGGCAGGGGGATGTTCTTTGACTGGCCTCCTTGCTCAAGTCCCAGGTTCAAGGCCAGGCAGAGCTGTGGAGGAGAGAGGTGGTGACACGAATGGCGGAGGTGGCTGAGGCAAAAGGAGAGGTGATAGTGGGAAGGGATGGGGTGGAAATAATTGAGGATAAGGCAGAGGTGAGGGGGGTGGTGTTTCTGGCGATGGTGGTGATGACGGGGTGGTGAACATGGGCTGGGAGGGGATGGTAGCGGCAGTGGTGGTGACAATAACAACATTGGCAATATCGCAGGCGACACTGGGGGCAAGGTGGCGATGACAGAGGTAATGTTAACAGTAGTCGTGAGGGAAAGGAATGCAGTGGGGAGGAGGAGGACAGTGATGCAGGGGTGCTGGGAGAGAGTGAAGGGCAGTGGCGGTGATGGTGGTGGGTGACCGTGGCCACGATGCCGGTAGCATAGGTGGCCCGGGTGGAGTGATGGGTGGTGACGGTCATTGTGTGACCAATATGAGCTGACCGACAGGTGGAGACGGGGGGAGTTGGTGAAAATGGGCTCTCAAAACCCTTCACCTCAGCAGGGGAGGGTGTTTGAGAACCTGTCAGATGAAGGCAGGGGGACCAGGGGGGAATGTGAAGAGGACAGACAAGGTCTGCCATGATGGGGACGGGAGAGTCGGGGGAGGCCCCCAACGACAGACCCAGAGAAAGCTCAGAGACAACTCCTGACTTCTGTCTCCTTGGCAAAGACTCGGCTGTTACACCTCAGTTCCGCTCAGGGAAGGTGTGCAAGTGACCCCACGGTTGGAGAAATCACAGCCCCACTGAGCTCTGTGAAGTGGGAGGAAGTGTGACCACCAAGTGAACAGGTGAGTTTGTTCTCTCCTTCCATTCCCAGCAGAGGTGGCTGATGGCAGGGTCACGGACTCTGGAATGAAGCTGCCTTGTGGCAGTGGGGAAGAGGGGTGAGTGTCGAAAAATAGCACACGGTAACTGGGGCTTGGGAGACATTGACAAATGTCTCCTCGGGAGAACTTGTCTCTCCTACCCCATGGCGCGGATCCTCTGCACTTCTCCATCACCCTCCCCTCATCTCGGTCCCTTCAGTGAAGGGTTCCAGAGCTGTGGGTCTGACACTATGCTCACAGCTCTATTTCCCTCCTAAAAGGCCACACCCTATAGTCCATAGGCTCCAGAATCAGATTCCAGGTAATAGCTGGGTGAGCCTGGACAATAAGCCTCTTTGCGCCTCTGTTTTCTCACTTATAAATTAGAAATAAAAGTACCTACCTTATAGATTATAGTATGGATGTCTATAAATGTGTTTGGCCCAGCAAACGTCAACTTAGAGACCCCATAGCTGTCTGGAAGATACTGAAGGAGTAAGGTGCACCAGTGTCACTTATTCTGTAACCCCAGAAGAAGTAGCCACAGGAAAGGGCATCTCCAGGGCCCATGACTTCCCACAACCCCAAGGTATAGCCTCTACAATAAGCTACCTCCTTCTTGTGGAACCTGCACTTGCACGTTCGTCCTGTAGAGGGCGCGCCTCCTCCACGAACCAGGATCCCACCCGGAAGGCAAGGCCGCTCCAAGGAGAAGGCAACCTGCCCAGAAGTTCCCCTGCTCTGGCTGGGTGTAGGGGTTGCAGGGGAGGAAGCCTAGTCCCCTGGGCCAGAGCTGTTTTGGGGGACTGGAAGGGGAGCAGAGGGAAGGAATCTGCTGCTCTTGGCTCTCAGAAGTCCTAAGCCACCTACTCTGGCTGCAGATTTGCCTGGAGCTGGCCGTTAGCTTCAGAGGGAGGAGCCCCTGGGATCCCCTTGGAAGCATCTCTGGACAGCCCCAGAGCCCCGTGAGCAGGTGCAGGGAACACCGTGCCCTCTCCCAGGCCCCCCTTCTTGACTGGGAATTCCCCTCCCTTCCCAAAACACGCACACAGTGCGTGGTCCAGCATCATTCACTGTGAGTGATGAGAATCGTCCTGGTGGCCTGTGGACCATCACCACCCAGGGTGGCCTGAGGAGAGCGGGACCTAGCAGAGTCATCATCTCGGGGTAGTAATGAGGACCACCTGGAGAGGATCTGTCAGACTCCTCCCTGGGCCCGCAGGCCTCCATCCACGACCCCCCCCCCACTCCCACCCCTCCGCTGTCCCCACTAGCAAAGGCGGTGCTCCAGGACACGCCCCCACAGCCAGCAGCCGCGCCAGCCCTGCCCTCCCGCTGCAGGGTGAGCCTCAGGGCCAGTGCTTGCGGCCAGTTCCAGCTGCCCGCAGGTCCCCATGTGGGCCTGGAGTGGGAGGCCGCCTCTGTTTTCTCTACCCAATTTCTAAACATTACCTGTTTCACCGTGTGAACAACCATCCAGGGACCTCCCCTATGTTTTCTCCACCCAAGACCAGCAATGTCCAACAGAAACATAACGTGAGCCACAGAAGCATCTTTTAATATTTTGGTAGCCACATTAAAAAGTAAAAAGAGGGGCGCCTGGGTGGCGCAGTCGGTTGAGCGTCCGACTTCAGCCGGGTCACGATCTCGCGGTCCGCGAGTTCGAGCCCCGCGTCGGGCTCTGGGCTGACGGCTCGGAGCCTGGAGCCCGTTTCCGATTCTGTGTGTCTCCCTCTCTCTCTGCCCCTCCCCCGTTCATGCTCTGTCTCTCTCTGTCCGAAAAATAAATAAGTGTTGAAAAAAAAAAAAAGTAAAAAAAAAAAAAGTAAAAAGAAACGGGTGAGAAGATTTATTTAACCCAATATAGCCATAATATTACTGTTACAACTGTGTAATCAATATAAAGAGTATTTAAAAAAAATTTTTTTTTAATGTTATTTTAATTTACATTTGAGGGGGGGGGTAGGGGCAGAGCAAGGGAGACAGAGGATCTGGAAGCGGGCTCTGTGCTGACAGTACAGCCCGATATGGGCTTGAACTCATGAACCGCGAGTTCATGACCTGAGCCAAAGTTGGACGCTTAACCGACTGAGCCACCCAGGCGCCCCATCAATATAAAGATTATTCACGAGATTTTTACATTCTCTCTTTTTTCTACTAGGTCTTCGAGATCCAGTGTGTATTGTACATTTTCGGCACATACGTCTTAATTGGGATGAGACACATTAAAAGTGTGCGGTAGCCGCCTGTGGCTAGTGGCTCCTGGATGGGCCAGTGCACGTTGGTCGCTCACACTCGCTATCTTCTGGTCCCCAATCTCAATAAATGTGTGTTGACTGGCTTACAAGCTGGTGGTCTCCTGGGAATCCTGCAGCAGCGGTGACTGAAAGGCCTGATGAGCTTTAGTTTTTCTACTTTTGGTTCTCCCAGTTAGGGGGCCCTGGGAGCCTCCTGAGGCCCTGGAAGCCACTCAGAGCCAGAAGGGCCATCAACCCTGCTGGAGGAGGCTGCCATCTGGTGCGGGCCCCACAGAGGGCACACCAGGGGCGCTCTTCAAACCCAGTCCCCAGGGCACTCAAGGCACCAAGCCACACTCCCTGAATCCTTGTCCTGGCCCATTGCCCAGCTGATGCCAGATGTCGTTCTGCCCCGCAGGAGCAGAGGGCCTTTGTGTAACACGTAAGGGATGTTAATATTTAGATGGTGGAAAGGATAAGGAAAAAGTTCCGGGAAAGCAACAGTCTGTGCAAAGGTCTGGAGGTGGGATCTGGGGGACAGGAGATGGCAGGGAGCCAAAGGGAAATGAGGGGAGAGAAAGCAGCAGCTGTTGGCCTTGGAGGGTGTGTGTGTGTGTGTGTGTGTGTGTGTGTGTGTGAGAGAGAGAGAGAGAGAGAGAGAGAGATGTGCACTAACCGCCAGTCTAGACAAGGTGGAACCATGGAAGTTTCTGAAAGTCTGGCTTTGAGGCACAGCAATCTGGAGCTCACGCAGAGAGGACTGGGAAGGGAGAAGGGAGAGGTGAGTAGGGAAGTGACTGCTTTGGGGTAGTTAATGTGGACTTGTGCCCTTCTGTGGTTGGCAGAGAGAAGCAGTCAAAGGCTCAGAAATGGGCCACCCTGGAGTCCCCAGGCTCCCCCCATGTATCTCTGGGAGGGCCTGGGTAACACCCACAGAGGGATTCCAGTGGCTTCTGTCACTGCGACAGTGAGTTGGTAGGCATTTGCTTCTTACTTCCCTTCTAGACTCTGGATTCCAGGCTCTGAGGTCTGAGCTGTAACGATGGCCTCCCGCAAAACCAACCCATCCCTGCCCACTGAGAACCACTGCTGGACTTTTGTGACAATGTGAAAAGGCCATCCCCCCTGGGTAGATGAAGCCCCTTGGCAGATGGTGCTTTGTGCCAAGCAAAAGGTTGAATGGCCTGCTCAACATAGTGCAGCTGATAAGAAAATGGTGAGTGACAGGAGGCAAAGTCACAGAGCAGTGAAGAAGCGCCAGGCAGACCTAGGGAGCATCTTGGCCCTGAACTTGGGCATTCGTATCACCCTTCCAAGTATCCATTTGCTCATTTGTAAGATGGGAATGCTAGCTAGGGTTCTTCCCAGGATTAACGACAGCGGTGCCTGGACGGTGCCTGGCAGCTGTAGAAACTGGGAATAGAACCCCAGTTCCCTGCTCAGGGAAAGATGTGGACACACTGTGGAGCTCCTTGGTAGGTGAAGAAGCCTAGAATGTTAGAAAGTGGTCCGGTGCCAGGCCTGCAGACCAGAGGAGGAAGGCTCAGGAGGGGGCACCTTCCAGAGCTGCGGGGATACTGAGCTGTGCCCCCAGACCTCCTTCAGGACCAGGTGAGTGTGGCCTGCAGAGGGCTCACGGTCCCTCCCCAAGAACTGCTCTCATCCAAGGCCACACCCCCTGCCCGCGGCAGCCCCGTTCGGCGAGTGTGGGTCATGTGCCAAGTGCTCTTGCGTCCATCTGGAACTGTCTGTGACTCCCCAGCAGTTCAGCGGCTCCCTCTACCCACCTCTGCTCCCTTCAATCCCCGCAGGAGAAGGGCACTCTCTAAGAGCATGCAAATCTTCGTCACTGGGTCTGCGTCCTCTGGTGCTGGAGCAAATCACTGTAAACTTGGTGACTTAAAACACACATAAAAAACACATGGTTCTTCTCCTACAGTTCTGGGGACCAGAAGTCCAAAAGCAGTCTCAACTGAGCTCACATCAGTCAGTAGGGCTGGTTCCTTTTGGAGGCTCTAAGGGAGAATTTGTTTCCTTGCCTTTTTTAAAAAATTTATTTTAATGTTTTTATTTAGTTTTGAGACCGAGCATGAGCAGGGAAGGGGCAGAGAGAGAGAGGGAGACACAGAATCTGAAGCGGGCTCCAGGCTCTGAGCTGTCAGCACAGAGCCTGACGCGGGGCTCAAACTCACAGACTGTGAGATCATGACCTGAGCTGAAGTCAGACGCCCAACCTACTGAGCCACCCAGGTGCCCCTCCTTGCTTTTTCTAGCTTCTGGAGGCCGCCAGCATCCTTGGCCTACCTCTGTTTCTGTTGTCATCATATGTCCTACTTCCTCCTTGCAACTTCTTGCCCCCCTTTTATAAGGGCCCTTGGCATTACATCAGACAAGCAATAGTCCAGGAGAATCGCCCCATCTCAAGACCCCTAACTTAATCACATCTGCCAAGTCCCTTTTGCCATATAAGGTAACAGGTTCTGGGGATCAGGATTTGGATATTTTGCAGGGAAGGGAGGGTGTTATTATATAGCCTTTGACACCAAGAAACCGAACCCAAGCAAGCAGCCTTCTCCCCTCAAGCTGGAGGCCCAATGTGACGCTGCTCACCTCCTCCCAAGCACCCTCTTTTGGACATCTCCCAAACAAGGACAGGCTGATTCCATCCAAGGAGCAAGGGAAGGGTCTGGGTATGGAAGTAGATCCCTGGTCTTGAGGGTGTGTGATAACCAGCTACCAGGAAGGCTTAAGCAGGCTGGGGAGGCTTTGAAGTCCAGGAATGCCCACTCCTTTTCTCTGCTTCTACATGTTCATCTTTCAAGGCTCAGCTGCCCTAGCCCAGGCAAAACAGCTGCCTCCTCTTGGGCCTCCACCGCGCTCGCTGGAGCCCCCACTGGTGCATATGACCCCAAACTGCTGTGTGCATCATCTCGTTGCTCACCTGCAACTTCCCTAGACTGTGAGGATGGGTCTTCCTCATTTCCTCTCCCCCTTCGATGCCTGGCATGGGATCTGCTTCCCTGGAGAGAAGAGGCCTCGTCTGCTTCCACTCGATCAAATAAATGCTTGCAGAACTGGGTCATGCCGTGCCTGTCCGTGGCTCCCGAGATGAAAGATGGGGGTACAGGTGTCAGCTCCATGCTCTGGCTGTTCTATGTGAGTCAGTGCAGGCTGGGGCTCCCTGGGGAGGGCCCACCCACCCTTCCATCCATCTGGGGCTGCCAGCTGGTTGAGTAGCGCATTCCTGCCCCTGCGGTTCACCCACGTGCTCTCCCTGGCTATGGGCAACTCCCCAGCCTGCTCCCAGCTCCCCTGCTCCCCAGCCCCGAGTACCTTCCAATAGGGCTCCCGTTTTCCATACTTTTCAGAATAGCTTCTATTCTCTGTATTGTCTCTCCTTCTCCCCATGAGTCAGTCCTCTTTGGCTTCGGCCCCTTTATCCCACTGAGACCATCCTCCCAGAGTCACCAGCAACCTCTGTGCCACCTGGTCCAAAGGCATCACTCAAAAGGCACTGACCGGAACAAGCTTCTCTGCTGCTTCCCACCCTGGTGCCCACGCCATAGGCTTCTTGGTCTCTCTTCACGAGGGCATTCTCTGGCCCTGGACTGAACTTGGCCCGCACATAGGTCAGACTGGAATGCCAAGGGCATTAACCCCCCAGGAACAACCCCCAACCAACAAGGGATGAGAATTGGTGGATGCTTGCCCCTCAATTGGACAGTTCTAAGGCACGTCCCCACTGGGACTGGACCCCCATCGCCAACAGCAGAAGGAATAGTACACATTTGCTCCGCTTTCCTCGCCATCTGGTCTCACTGCCCCACTCCCTCACCTGCTTCCCGAAATCCTCTCCAAGCAAAGGACTGAACTCAAATCCTTATCAACAAACCTGTTTCCTGGGAAGCCAAACTAAGGCAACAGATCACGTTACTCTCCTCGTTGCCCACCAGGAAAGATCAGACTCCTTCATTCAGCCTTCAAGGCCCTCAGGGATCCTGGCCCGCGTCTGCCTCTTCTGTAGCACCTCTCACCTTTCCCGTCCTCAGCCGTTAAACTCTGGCCACACTGAACTGCTCACGGTCACCTGCGCTGCCCACAACAGCGATTTTCCCTCCACTCTGGCTCTTGCCCTCCGCCTGCAACGCCTTGCCCCCTCTACGCTTCTGTTTTATGCTCAGAGGGAGACTACAGTGGCCGCTCGTTGGCCAGCCCCGTTAGCAGACCCCCAGCTCCTGCAGGCAGGCAGGAAGCCCCTTCCCCTTGCCCGGTGGTGTGCTAAAGTCAGCTTGCACCGGCTCGAAAGAACCAAAGCACATCTTCTCCCACTTCTGCGTTCAACTGACATTGTGTCGGTTAGCCTGCGTCAGCTGTGGTGAGAGTATTTACACCGTGGAAATTGGCAAATGCTGCAAATCAAGGATTTAGTTTTCTTCAGTGAGCCATCATGGCCTTTGGCCCTCCACCCCCCCCCCCCCCCCCAGCCTGTGGTTCCCAGGTGTGATGGCATCTCGGTATGTCAGGGATGTCGGTATGTGGTATGTCAGTGGGCTCATGGCACAGGACTCCGCTCAGAGCTTCCTTCAAGAGGCAGGGCTGAATTAGCGGGGGCGGGGAGGGGGAGTGCCTACTGGGCAGCGTGGTGCCCGGATGGATGCAGACAGGAGCCAGGGACCAGAGTGCAGCCGGGTGTCTGTGTGGGTCTGTGTGTCTGGCAGGGGGGGGGTCTAAGTGTCTCCGTGCGTCTGTGTGTGTGTGTGTGTATTCGTGTCTGTGCATGCGTGTCCGCATGGGTCTGTGTGTGTGTCTGTGTGTGTTGGGGGTCTACATGCGTGTCCGTGTCTCTGCGTGTGTCTGTGTAGTAAAGAGAGACTCCAGGAAAAACAGAGACTAAGAGATACGGGGACGGCAAGGAAGAGCCCAGGAGAGAAGAGAAAGAGAGACGTGGAGAGATGAAGCTCACAGACAAACAACATACGCAGAGAAGAAGAGAAGGGAGTGAGACAAGGCAAACAGGGAGGCAGACGGAGAGGCAGAAAGACAGCCAGAGAAAGGGAGAGGACAGAAACGTGAAAGCCAAGGGCAGCGAGGGAAGAATCCAGTGACAAAAAAGGACAACTCAGGAGTGGTGCAAAAATGGAATAAAAACAGAAGCAACAGGGGAGGCCGGAGAGGGTGCCGGGCCAGGGGAGCCCCACGGAAGCTCTGCCACATTCAAGGTCCTGGGGTGTGCGCGGCAACTCGCAAGACAGGCCCAGAGAGCGGAGAGCAAGGCCCCACAGCCACGGTGTGGATGCCTCCCCAGGTATCAATCAACTACTTGACCCAAAAAGCAAATGTTTGATTGCTTCTTCAATTTAGGTACTAAATTCCTCCGTAATTCAATAATGCGTTGCCCAATTACTCACATGACGAGTGATTTTAAATTAGGTAAAAAAATATTTAGGCAATTAAATCGCGAAGTGATTTGATTGTTTCTGAAAGAAATTCCTTCCCAATGCTCTCTTGGGTTTTTCATTCCTCCTTCTTAAACAACCCGGGGCAGGGACGTGTAGACCCACAGATCTGCCTGGGGGCTCCCCCACCCTCCACCATGGGATTCTGCGAATCTTTGAGGTTAGGACCCCCAGATTCACCCCCTTCCCCTTAGTCGGTGGCATGCCGCAGTCAGCTTGTACTGGCTCCGAAAAAAATTATTTGCACAGCTTTTCCCAATTCTGCATGTAGGGGCATCATGTTGATAGCTCGAAATCAATCATGGGGGGCAGTATTTACACCATGGGAATTGGTAGCTGCGACAAACGGGTTCTTTTTCTTCGTTCAGGTGAGTTCCTTCACCCACCTCCCTCACCCCCACCCATTTAGGGTGCCCAGGTTGCTCAGGTGTGAGCCTCCCTCAAGGGGCAGAGCAGAATGCCCTTTGGGGAAGGTCAAGTGGCAGAGCCTGGATGGGAGTGCTGGGCCGTCGTCCTTCCCCTCAAGGCAGTGTGGTCTGGAGGAAAGAGCCCTGGCCCGAAAGGCAGGCAACCGCAGAGAATCCTGATTGTCAGTCAGGGAAACGCAGGCCGGGCAAGGGAAGTGGCTGGCTCTCAGTCACAAGTGACACGGATGGGATGGGCCAGGCTGGTCTCCGGGTCTCCAGCCCAGTGCCTCTCTGCTTGCCTAAGAGAGTCCTGGAAAGTTGGTGCAACTTCTACACATAGTTCTGTTGTTATTTATAGCTTCACTGCCTTCTCGGGAAGCCGAGGCCTGGGGACCGGTGGCCTATGTGCTACCCATCTTGAGGGATTTGAGGACAGGCAGGGAGGCTGGAGAACTGAGTGGGGAGAAGGGTGGAGACGGGGTGGAGAGAAATGCCCAGAAAGCATGTCAAGGGCAGGCGGGGGCAGAACCACAGACCTCTGTGTGAGAAGGCCAGAACTCATCTCTCAGTTCCCCTGGAAGCTGACTGCTCCAGAAAACCAAGCCCAAGCGTATCTAGAGCAAGTGTCTGGATTTCCTCTTGTGGGAAGAAGAGAGACGTCCCCACCCACAAAGAGGAGCAACTGAGGTCAGGTGAATCAAAGCCTGACCACATCTACGACATGTTTGTAGTGCTGAGAGACTCTTGTTTGGACCTGAGCTGTGCCAGGTGCTGGTGGAGAGAGCCCCAGCACCCCCAAGCTGGAATGGCTCGTACACCAAAGTCACGGATGCGGAGAAGACACCCTCAGGCCTGGAAGATTCTCTTCCGCAAGCCCTGTTCTCTGTCCCATGAGCCTGGAGGTACTGCCGGGCCTTCCTTTCATAAAGAGACCTCAACCAGCCATCGTGCTTCCGTGCAAAGCTGGCAACAGAGACCCACTGTGAGGGTGAGAAGCCAGACCAGGCAGCCGGGCACCTTATATTCATTCTCCCTCTCTTTCTTTCTCTCTCTCTGTCTCTCTCATTTCTGTCTCACTGTCTCTGCCTCCCCCTCCTCTCTCCCAGCTTGGGCCCTTACGCCCTATCAGCTGACGAGCCCACAGCAAACTGTTCAATATAGTCTCTTACTCCTTGACTCCTAGAAACTGGCCACTAACAGTCCATCAACTTTCATTTCTCAGCTCAGTCATTCCAGCCACGAGCCAGCTGCGGCTCCGGAAACTTCACTGGCGGGGGTCTGCACGTAAGGAAAACACGAGTTGGAGAAATCCGGTTTTGAGGATGCAAAACCGGCATGTACTTTGGGATCAGAGAGACCAGGGTTCAGATCTTAGCTTCACCACTTCCTAGCTGTGTGACCTCAGACAAGTACCTTAACCTCTCGGAGCCTCATCATCCTCGGCTGTAAAGTGAGGCTACTATTGCCCTGGCTCACAGGACTGTTGGGATGGTCAACCAGGATGACAAGGGTGAGCTTATAGCCAAGACCTACCTGGCCAAGACCTCCAGGGTTGGTAACCTCCCTTCCTGCAAAGTCATTCTTTGCCTGCCCCACAGTAGGACAGAAACTAGAATTATACTGCCTGCCCAGAAAATGGCTTTACTGGGATCTGTAAAATCAGTGGATTGTTATGGACAGAGTATCTGTCCCTATACCCTGATTCTGACCTTCTTGGACGCTGCAGGGGCACCCACGAGGGCATTCGCGTATCTGTTAGCTCAGGGTGCGGCTCAGGGTGTAGGGGTGCAGACCTCAGGCTGACTGAAGCAGGAGGAATGAGCAGGGAGCCTCCAGCTGCACGCCCTCCCCCCACCCCCTGCCCTGGGCCAGCCTGCCTCTCTGCTCTCCCTTCCTGCACCAGGCCTGGGCCTTGGGTGGTGAAGAGGCTTTGGCGCCCTCTGCTGAGGATAGCGCTGCCTGCAGTCTACAAGGGACCCAGCTAGAGCCCTTGTAGCAAACCCAGGTTTGGAGGGGGGGGGGGGGGGGGGGGGTTGGACAGGGACAAGGAAACCCCTCCCTCTAGTGCAGGAGGAGAGAAAACCAGAACCTGGGTTCCTTCTACCCTCAAAGCCACCAGGATGGAGGGGCCGGCCACACAGCCATTCCACCGACCACAGCAGGGGCTTCCCACAGAATCATCTCGGATGCTCCTAACCACCCTCTGAGACCTCACGGTGACGCAGCCAGGTCCCAGGGAGTTTCCCAGGCTCTGGCTGTGATGCCTGTAAGTCCACACAGTGGAACTACATCCCAGATCAGAAAGATTCTCCTTCCTTCTCTGGAAACACCAGGGCCCAGCCGTTCAGTCTGGGAGGCAGGAGAGCTTGATGGTGAAAAAGGGTGGGGTGGGGAGCCAGACAGACACGGGCAGAGTGCCAGGACAGCCCCTCACTAGCCACATGACCTTGGGCTCCTGACCTCTCCAAGCTGCGGGACCCTCATCCTCCGAATGGGTGTAAGTAATAGGGTTTCTGTGAGGAATAAAAGACATTTTTCATCCAGAGCACAGCCCAGGGCCTGGCAAACAGTAAGCACACAGTAAACACCAGCTATGATTACTAGTTATATTATTGTTGTTTCCCTTGCCATGGATCTCATGAGGCTGAAGGGCACAGTGTCATCAGAACCTCTAATGGGAGCCACGTCTTCGCAGGAGGCCAGCGTCAGACTGACAGACAGCAAGCCTCTTTCTCCCGGGATGGTCCTTCGCTGCTTCTCTGTGGAGCTGCCCTCCTCGGGCCAGGCTAACTGTCCAGGCCTCCTCCGGGGCCACTGGGAGTCAGTCCTGTCTTGTGGCGGAACCTCCAAACTCCAACGCTTGGAAGCTGTCAGTGGTGGTATTCTCTGCCCTGCGAGGAGACCAGTCTACAGTGAGAGGAAACAGCGAGGCTGGCCTGCAGCAGGAAGTAAAAAAGAAGGGGGCGCCTGGACGGTTTAGTGGGACTCTTGGTCAGACTCTTGGTTTCAGCTCGGGTCATGACCTCCCGGTTCAGTTCGTGAGTTCCAGCCCCGCATGGGGCCCCACACTGGGCTCCGCTGACAGTGGGGAGCCTGCTTGGGATTCTCTAGCTCTCCCTCTCTCTCTGCCCCTCCTGCAGAGAGAGACAGCAGTCTCAACTGTCAGACTCTTACTTAGATTCTGTGAGATGCTCCAGGACCCTTCCAATAAATCCCACTTCTGCTGAAGCTAGTGTGAACCAGGCTTCCGTCACTTGCAAGCAAAAGGGAAAGACGTCTCATCCACCCCCTCGGTCCCCTGCTGATGGCCTCTCTCCATCCTCACTCACAGATGCTCCCATCCCACACCTCTGTGCCTGCCCCACCCTACAAGGTTCCAAAGCTCGGGGTTTTTTGTTTTTTTTTTTTCTTTTTATTTTTAAGAATGATTCTGTTCCCTTGTAATACGTTTATTTGAGTCGCAGTTTGTTGAGGTATAAAATTGCTTTCTAACAGCCACCCTCCTCACCGCACTCGCACTGGGTCCTGCTCAAATCCCCTCTCCTGCTGGGTGGCAGGGCTCTCAATGACAAGGGCTGAGTGGCACAGCTCCCCGCCATTTTCTTTTTTTTTTTTTTTTAATTTTTTTTTTTAACATTTTATTTATTTTTGAGACAGGGAGAGACAGAGCATGAACAGGGGAGGGTCAGAGAGAGAGAGGGAGACACAGAATCCGAAACAGGCTCCAGGCTCTAAGCTGTCAGCACAGAGCCTGACGCGGGGCTCGAACTCACGGACCGTGAGATCATGACCTAAGCTGAAGTCGGCCGCTTAACCGACTGAGCCACCCAGGCGCCCCATCCCCGCCATTTTCCCCTATCGGAGCAGTCTGGTTTCTGTAACTGGACCCGAGAGCAGAGCCTGTTCATCCCCTCTAGGCACCCCCACCTTTGCTCAGAGTGCTGCCCCCCTAGCCGCAGGACCCAGAGCAAGGGGGATCCGGCTACACCCATCCTCCTGCCCTCTCTTCCGGGGATCTCTGGGACAGAGGGATGTGGAAGCAAATCTCACAAGACTGTCCTGTCCTGGCTGGATTGTCCCCTGCGTCTCTGGCTCCTCCAACTCATCCTCTGCTCAAAAGCTGGCTCCCTCTGGAGGGCCTGGGCACACCTTAAAGCCCTGCACGAGGTCCTTCCGGGCTGGGCACCAGCGCGTGGCCTTGAACCCAGCCACCTCACGCGGCTCTCTCCACCTGCCATCTGTCTCCTCTTTCCCTTTCCCCTATTCAGGCAGCTCAGAGGAGCGTCACAGGGTCCGCAGACGCCCACCCGGGGGAGGACATGCTGGTCTGCCTTACTCGAAATTCCCTGTGGCTTCAGAGAGAAAAGGCAGTCCTCCCCTCTGAAGAGGGGAGAGAGCAGCCTCTGCTACAAACCCTGCACCCCCCACAAGGCAGATGGCTCCCCACCCCCCTGCCCTGCCCCTTGCGCTGGCTGTGGGAGGAGGTGGTGGTTGATGAGAAAAGAGCCAGCACAGCGCCCCGCCCCTGCCCCGGGGCCAGTCGTGCTGAAGGGAGGTGTCCGCTCACTGGCAACTCCCTGAGTGTAAGGACACAGGCTCCCTAGTGTCTTTCATACACAGTTTTGGGTCTTAGCTGCATTCCAGAACAGAAGGAAAAGTCCCACGCAACATCCTGTTGTGCTGGTGCAGGGCTCTCCTCCTGCCCAAATCCCAGCTGAATTGATCAAAAGAATATAAAGAAGGGAAAGCCTGTGTTGGCCGGGAAGCCAGGGAAGGCGCATCCCTAAGCCAGAGACGCCGGGGATCTGTGGGAAATGGGCAAGGTCCAGACTGAAGGGAGACCCCGAGGGCCGGTTCACAATTCCAGTTTCTGCAAAAGCAAAACTTCCCTCATGAGAAGCAAGTGGATGAGATCCTGACAGCATCGGCGGACTGCCCCTGGCTTTGGAGGGCAGGTGGGAAGCACGGGGATCCACAACATCTGGGAGAAGCTCACTGAGAGGTCGGTGGGCACAGAGTTGCCAGGCCAAGTAGTTAAGCGGGGCAAGCTCCTCCCTGGATCAGTTTCCCCCGTGTTACCATACCTCTCCTGCCGTGCCAGGGTGAGCTCAAGCCTTGCGTTGGCTTCATCAGTTACCTAGAAGAGGAGCCTAGCATACAGCTCGTCCTGGTGCACAGGCAAAGTTCCCCACTGCGCCTGCTCCCTGCCATGTCCACCCCTTTCCTTCAGCTAGATCCCTGAGCTCATCATGGCCCTGGGAAGCCTTGATCTGAGTAGGGAAAACTGCGTGTGCATGAACATTCACACACAAACACACATACAAACTCTGCAGCCCCGGAGACCCACATGTCAACTCGGGCAATGGGGGGGGGGGGGGGGGGGAGGGACATATGTCACAGGCAATTTGTGTTCCCAGCCACTTGGTGACATGAGTTTGCATTGACCAGCCCTTCAGCCTAAGCTATGACAAGACAATTGGAAAAATGTCCAGGTGGATGGTGAGCTAAAGACAAACTTCTTTCCCTCCTGTTTTGGGGAAAATAATAAGATTTTACAAAACACTCTTTTTTTAAGGAGAAATGAAAGCAAACACACACGCACACACACACACACCCACATGCAAACACATGCTTGCAAAGCCTTTGGAAAGATTCTGTATCGTGAAGGGACAAGATCATGTCCCTCAAAAGGCAGAGAAAAAGAATTCCTTTGAAAAAGGTTTATCACAGAAACATGAATAACTTTCAGGCCACATTCGCTTTGTACTCAGTTCATTTCATTAAAATGTGAACTCCAAGAAAGGAGAGTTGAAAACATGATGGAAAGAACGACGGGAGAAGGTTTGCGGGCTCAGAAGCAGGTGGAAATCCAAAGCAAACCATACAAGGAAAAGAAAGGCTATAAAGAAACCAAAAAGCAGCAGCGGAATTTAAAATTGCATTTGGATGGTGAAGAACGCACTGACACGGCAGCAAAGAGAATCTGTAAATGTGGCAGATAGGAGCGCTCTGAGAACGCACAGGGAAACGCAAAGGGAGAGACACATGGGAGAGAATGTAACAGACAGTGAGGCTCAGAGAAGAAACCAAACCAAAGCAGGAATCAAAGTAGAAAGGAGACAGCAATGCTCCTGAGCTGATGAAAAGCCTGCGCCTCTAAAGTTAAAAGGATCCTTTTTATCTAAGTCTAATTATAATTAATAAAACCAAAGGCATCCTTGGAAATACCACGCAGGATTTTGTCCATTTTAAGGGTAAAGAAATAATCCTATAAACACCCATGTGGAAGGGAAAGATGCAGGGAACACCTACAACATTTCTGAAATCGTATAATCAGAAGAGAGATTCCGTGGAATGTCGGGAAGGGCTTCTCTGCTGGAGAAAAGAGCCTTCTGCCATAAAACAAACATGGGAAATGCTGAATGAGACAAAAAAAAAAAAAAAAAAAAGAGAGAAAATCTCAGACTGAGGCTGTCTCAGGGCTTTTAAATTGTGCATATTATTAGCAAGATTAGCAAGCACAGTTTTTTCACATTTATTTGATGATGAAACCCTTTTCCACTGACCGTGTGGCAAGCTGGACTACACTTTAGGAGCCCCTTTTCTACAGAATTTTGAGAGATCACAGCTGTGACCTAAAATTGCAACAACCTGCCAGGGGCATTCGTACATGAAGACAAGAGAGAAAGACTTTTGTACATACCAGAACTTAGGACACATTGTCACGCGTGGCTCTACCTTCTGTGGGGGAAACATATTCAGCCATGCACTCTTAGCAAGCATGAGAGGATCCAAATAAGCAAAATAAATCATAGTGAACAACAACAAAAAAATCTGTATGGGGAAGCTGTTGTGTAAAAGACCTGGAAATGGATATTTAAAAGGTGTTAGGCACATGATTCTGCAGGGATATGTGAGGCTCCAGTCACGGAAACTACATCCTTCCCTGCCTAGTCAATTGCATGCGGCGGGGGTTTTGGGGGGGGGGGGCGCTGACCACACAAGCTGCATTTATCAGGCCAGGCTCAGGTCCTCCAGCTTTGGGCTGGGTTCCGACAGCAGGAGACATGGGCAGGAGCCTGGAGGGTGAGAGGTGACAAGCTTTAGTAGATCCTTCCTGCTCCCTCCCTACTTTAGTGCCCTCTCTCTATGCACTGTCACCAGCTTCAGTGCCTGTGTGGATCTATCTCCCACCCTGTCCCCATGGCCCCGGGGATGGCAATGGCTCCTGGTCATTGCTAGTCTCTGGGTGCCTTGCCATCCCTTGTCTGTTCCCCTCACCTGATTCGCACTTCTGTAGGTAGTCCCTTCATTAAAGTCTCTTTATTTAAAACCATTTGGGGAGAATGTTTCATGCCAGGACGCTGACTCACACACTTCTCAATTCTTTTTGTAGAGCCAGAATAACCCTGTTATTAAAACCCGACAGGGCGCCTGGGTGGCTCAGTTGGTTAAGCATCCGACTTCAGCTCAACTTAGAATCTCGTGGTTCTGTGAGTTCAAGCCCCGTGTTGGGCTCTGTGTTGACAGCTCAGAGCCTGGAGCCTGCTAAGGATTCCGTGTCTCCCCTGCTCATGTCCTCCCTCTGCCTCTCTCTCAAAAATAAATAAACATTAAAAAAAATTAAAAACCTGACAAATGGCACCAAAGAAAGACAGAATGAATGAATGCATCATATACTAGTCTTACTTATATCAACGTAAAGTCCTAATAAAATTTTAATCAGATTAAGTGGGAAGTTTAAGTCCATGAGCAAACACTCCTGGAATACATGGATGATGCTATATTAGAAATGCAGGAGGGGCGCCTTGGTGGCTCAGTTGGTTGAGTGTCTTACTTTTGGTTTCGGCTCAGGTCGTGATTTCACAATTTGTGAGATCAAGCCCCACATCAGGCTCCGTGCTGACAGTGCAGGGCCTCCTTGGGATTCTCTCTCTCTCTCTCTCTCTCTCTCTCTCTCTCCCTCCCTCCCTCTTTCTCTGCCCCTCCCCTGCTTGGGCATGTGCTTTTTCTCTCTCTCTCTCTCAAAATAAATAAACTTAGAAAAAAGTTTAATTAAAAATATGCAGTAAGCTGATTAACCACAGCAATAGGTCAGAGAAGAGAAAAATCATTTTATATGCCAAATAAATGTTTGGTAAATGTCAAGATCCATTCCTCATTTTCTTTTTAAAAAGCTCTAGTGAACTGGAAATTGAAGTGTACTTTTTTCACATGATAAAAAATACTAACTCTCAAACCCATAGCCCGCGGCAAAAGAGTGGAATTCAAGAAGCATTCTCATTAAATATGGAGACAAGGCAAAGATTTTTACTGTCTTGTTATTCAACATTGTTCTAAAGATCTTAGTTAATGCAATTAGACAGGGGAAAAAATTATAATATTATTACATATCTGTAGATACGATGATCTTCTTGGAAAAACTAGCAAAAGAAATACAAAATACCAGAATAGAAGAGTGGCCAGACATAAAATAACTACAGAAAAGTTAATGTCTTTTCTACTTGTTAGAAAAGACTAACCTGTTAGAAAATATGCACAGGGGCGCCTGGGTGGCTCAGTCAGTTAAGCATGTGACTCTTGATTTTGGCTCAGGTCATGATCACACAGTTCATGGGGCCGAGTGCTGCATCAGGCTCTCTCTGCCCCTCCCCCACTCGTGAACATTCTTTCTCTCCCCCCCTCTCAAAATAAACCAATAAATATTTTTTTAAAAAGAAAATATGCACAAAAGATACTATATTAATTATCCATTGCTGCATAACAGATTACCCCGAAGCTTAGTGGTTTAAAACATTTACTATCTCGGGGCGCCTGGGTGGCTCAGTCGGTTGGGCGTCCGACTTCGGCTCAGGTCATGATCTCACGGTCTGTGAGTTCAAGCCCCACATCAGGCTCTGGGCTGACAGCTCAGAGCCTGGAGCCTGTTTCGGATTCTGTGTCTCCCTCTCTCTCTGACCCTCCCCTGCTCATGCTCTGTCTCTCTCTGTCTCAAAGATGAATAAATGTTAAAAAAAAATTAAATTAAAAAAAAACATTTACTATCTCACAGCTTCTGTGGGTCAGGCATCTGGGTGTGGCTTAGCTGAGTTCTCGGTCTCAGGGTCTCTCACGAGGCTACAATCAAGTTTTTAGCCAGTGCTGTGGTCTCATCTGAAGGTTCACCTGGGGAAGTGCACTCAGGTGATTGCTGGCAGGATTCCACTCCTCATGGGTTGTTGGACTGAGGGCCTCAGTTCCTTGTTACTTGGTGGTCAGAAGCCACCCTCAGTTCCTTGCCACATGGGCTTCCCCTAAGGTGGCTCACGATGTGGCAGGTGGTTTCATCACAGCAGGCGGGTGAGAGGGCCAGAGAGAGTTGTAGCAAGACAAAGTCACAGTGTTTTATAACATAATCACAGAAGTACACCTCATCACATTTTGCCATGTTCTATTCATTAGAAGGCAGTCACTAGGTGGAACCCACATACAAGGGGAGAAGATCATACACGTGAGGACTTTCAAGGATCCTTGGGAGCCATTTCTGGAGCCACCAACCACAGACACACATTCTATATTTCATGAAAAGAAGCACCAAACACACTCATCTATAAAATAAAACTTCACTGAAGAATAACAATAAAAGAGACCTTTACAATAAAAAGAAACGCCATGTTTCTGGATGAAAACACTCAAATGGTACAAAGAAGTTGATCATCATTGAATTAATCTATACATTTTAGCCAATTCCAATTCCCAGAGGGATTGTTTCGTTTCTGTTTACTTTGGCAAAGAAAAAAAAAATCTAGAGTTCATATAAATGACAACCGCAAAACATAATTTAAAAAAATAATAAAGGGGAGTTGTCATAATTATTGCAATGGACAATATCAGTGCAAGAATGATCTGATAGGCCAATGGAACAGAATGGAAAGCCCAAACACATAAAATATATTCAGCATATGATTAAAAATGGCCTTTAGATGACTCAAAAATGATTAATTCATTTATGATCCATATTGGGATAGTTGCTTAAGTTGTTTTAAAGCTATGTTCTTACTTCTCACCATACATAAAGACAAAATACACTAAAGGCTTAACAAATGAAATCATAACATCATGAAAGAAATTTTAATTGAAAATGTTTAGAGGGTGCCTGGGTGGCTCAGTCGCTTAAGTGTCCAACTCTTGATCTCAGCTCAGATTTTGAGCTCACAATTGTGAATTCAACCCCAGCACTGGGCTCTACACTGGGCATGGAGCCTACTTTAAAAAAAAAAAAAAAAAAAAAGTATATATGAGACACCTGGGTGGCTCAGTCGGTTAAGCGTCTGACTTTGGCTCAGGTCATGATCTCATAGTCTGTGAGTTCAAGCCCCACGTCAGGCTCTGTGCTGACAGCTCAGAGCCTGAAGCCTGCTTCGGATTCTGCGTCTCCCTCTCTCTCTGCCCCCCCCCCTGCTCACATTCTGCCTCACTCTCTCTCAAAAATAAACATTACAAAAAAAATTTTTTTTAATGTATATATTCTTGAAAGCAAAGGCCACACAACAATAAAGTCTGGGATCATAAGGTAAAATTAATAATTTGACAGCTTAAAAATGAAGTGCTTTGGCACATCAGCAAAGTATAAAAAATGCTGATGCAGGGTGCCTGGGTGGCTCAGCCAGTTAAGCATCCAACTCTAGGTTTCAGCTCAGGTCATGATCTCACGGTTCGTGGGTTCGAGCTCCACGTAGGGCTCTGTGCTGACAGCTCAGAGTCTGGAGCCTGCTTCAGGTTCTGTGTCTCCCTCTCTCTGCCCCTCCCCCACTCATTCTCTCTCTCTCTCTCTCTCTCTCTCTCTCTCTCTGTCTCTCTCTCTCTCTCACACACACACACACACACACACACAACATTAAATAAATAAACATTTAAAAAAAGGCTCCCTCTCACAGGTAATCAAAGAAATGCAACTAAAAAAATACATTGATGTGTTTTTAACCTACCCAATGTTTAATGCTCTTTAAGAAGATAGTACCCAGTGGCGATAAGAGCCAGGGCACTCTAGAGACAGCTGAGTAACTTGTTTCAAAACCTTAGAAATATTCAAACCCTTTCTCCAGAAATCCAGCTTCTAATAAATGAATCTAAGGAACTAATAATGCCTGATGCTTATTGTTTGTAAGCACCAGACTCTGTACTAAACACACCCTATATGTCACCTCATTTAAGTCCTTACCGTTATTCCCATTTGACAGAAAGAAAAAAGGCATAGTGAGTCCTGCAGCTCACAAAGGAGGGCTGGATCCAAACCCAGGCACTTGAGGCTACTACATAGCAGAGGCAGACAAAGGTTTACGTGCAAGGTTGCTTATTACAGCCTCGTTTATAAGAGCTAAGAAAGTAAAATGAAACCAACAAAGGGAGGTTACTAGTTAAATTATGATCTAAACATAGAATTCAGTCATCAAAAATCTTGTTGAAGAAAAATCATTTTAGATGTAGCCAAGTGCTGACATAAGCAGAACTTCAAGGAGCTTCCTGCCGGAAGTTGCCAGCTGCTGTGATGTTCCATTTCTCGATCTAGGTGGTAGTTCCATGGGTGTCTTCACTCTGGGATCGTTCATCAAACTTTACACTTTGCATGCTTTTCTGTGTGTACATTATAGTAAAAAATTTTTTTTGAAAATAATTTATTTATTTTGAGAGAGAGAGAGAGAGAACAGGGGAGGGGCAGAGAAAAAGGGAGAGAGAGAATCCCAAGCAGGCTCCATGCTGTCAGCACAGAGCCCCATGTGGGGCTCTCATGTTCAGGATCATGACCTGAGCCAAGATCAAGAGTTGGATGCCTAACCAACTGAGCCACCTGAGCTCCCCTATAGTAAAACATTTTTAAGTTATTTTAAAAATGTTGTCAGATGCTTCTCCTCCTGGGGAACCCAGTCACGTCTATGGAGCTAGTCTTCTGGGGTCCCCAGAGTCCCTCTTGGTTCTGCAGGCATAAGCAGGCCAGCCTACTCCTTGGGGAGTTTGCTACCAAAGGAAGGAAGCGGATGGACAGAAGTTATGGAAGTCCTTCCATCGGCACTTTACCTTCCATCTTGACCAGTGGGTCAGGATGCCCCAACCTAGACGCGAGTTCCCCCCGCCAGAGTGAAACTGAGGATCTGACTGCAGCCTCAGGATCCAGGTTCAGTCCTGAAGGGGAGGAGGGCTTAACAGGGGAGGCTGGAGCTAGCCCCAAACAGAGGCATCTAGAGGGAACAAAGTCTTGGCCACCTCTTCTTCTGGGCAAGGAGGAGCTCCCAGGGGTCAGTGTGAATGCTGAAAGGGAAGCAGGTCGTGACGGTTACCCTGATATGAGAAAATGGTCATCCAATATCGTTGCGTAAGCAAAGCAGGTTATAAAGCAATGTGTGCAGCATGATCTCAATTTTTTTAATGAAGGAAACAGCCTGAAAGAGTGGTCACTCTAAAGAGTGGTTACAGTGTAAGGTTTTTTGTTGTTTTTTTTTTTGATTTGTCTATATTCTAAATTTCCTGTAACTCATTTCTTTTGTAAACTGAAATAAAAAGCTATAGAATACGTGAAGGAGATATTGCTAGCACCTTGCCTCCACTCCTCTTTCATAAGCTGTGACCCCTACTTCCAGGCCCCGGGTGGGCAAAACTAAACTCTTGGAGGGCTCCTGGGGTGGGGGCATTGGGGGGAAAGGTGGTCTCACACACTAAACTACAGGAAACACCATCAGTGAAGAACCCTGTTTTGTCCAGTCCCGTGGCATACAGTAGGAGCTTAATCCATACCCATGACCACCACTAACCGCCTGCAAAGCTACACCCTTTGAGTAGAATCCCAGGCGTCAGACTCACGCCTCAGAAGCGCACTGGAGCGCCGGGCCCTGGCCACCCACCCCAGAACACTGGCCTCCCCCCACCAGAGGGAAATAAGCAAACTGCATGAGCCCTAGGGAAAGCAGAAAGCGAGCCACCTCCCAAGGGTGAAGTCACACACAGAGTCACACATGGACAGGGACCATGGTTGGATGGACAGATAGAAATTCTCTCGAAGGTCACAGAGAGTTGGCACAACGCCCTCGCCTCCACTGGGGGCTTGTCACTCTGGTCTTGTCTATTGTGTTGCCCTCACTAGATTGCTCTTTGGGGCTCTTTGGGGACCAGCCAGGTGAGGCTTCTGTCACCCCTGCCACCAGCCCGGGGCCTGGCCTTCAGCAGGTATGCAGGGGACATGCTGACAGAATGTGAAGATGAAGAGGGGCGCCTGGGTGGCTCAGTCGGTTAAGCATCCGACTTCGGCTCAGGTCATGATCTCACAGTTCGTGGGTTCGAGCCCCGCGTCGGCCTCTGTGCTGACGGCTCAGAGCCTGGAGCCTGCTTCGGATTCTGTGTCTCCCTCTCTCTCTGCCCCTCCCCTGCTCACACTCTGTCTCTCTCTCAAAAATAAAAAATTAAAAAAAAATGTGAAGATGAGTAGTTGGGAGACAAACTGGGCAGAGAGAGACAGAGTGAGTGGGGAAGACAGACAAAAGGACAGACAGATGGAAGAGACCGCAGGCCACAGAAATGGAGATGGAGAAGGTAAATGAGTGAATGAATGAGTGAACAAATGAATGACACGATGGGGGAAGGTGTGGAGAAAAAAGAAAAAAGCTAGAGAAACCCAGTGAGACCCAAATGAACAGGGGCAGGAAAATAAAAGCAGAGAGAGGAGAGGTGAGCGACTTCCCTCAGCCTTGCCAGGATGTTATTAGTCAGCATCATTGGGTTCCTTCCTCAGTTTCTCTCCTCAGGGTTTACAGGGCCGTAACCCAGGGGACTGGCACCCTGCTTGGTCTGGCTGGCTCTCTCCTTTGGGCAGGGGACTGTTAACCTCCTTCCCCCCCCCACTGCTTCCTGGCTGAGGTCCACCCCCCACCTTGACAGAAGGGGCTCTCCCGCTCCGCAGGCCCCAGACGGCAGTTTCTGCACAATCCCTTCACTGAGGAAGGCCCCGGGATGAGATCCCCTCTCTTCCTTCCTGGACTGAGGATCAGCTGGGCCTCTACCAGCTCCGGAGTCCTGGGCCAGAGGGGTCTGGGTGGGAACAGGCAAGGTTACCCATTCAGCAGGCCGCAGCCCCGACTGCCTCTTGAGAGGGGGAGAAAGTCAGGAAAACCAGAAGATGGCCAGGCGGGTGGCTGAGGGGGATCTAGGGGGCTTCCTGCCTCCATGGAGACTTGCCTCTGTGCCCAGACTGTTATTTCAGCTCTGGTATTTCCAATTCCCCAGGGAACCACAGGGGAAGGGGCCCAGAGAGCTGGGAGGGAAAACCGAGTGGGAGGCGGCCAGGGCTACTGAATTCCCCTGGGTCCTAGAGAAGGATGGGTTCCTTCCCTCCCCCCACCCCCACCCCATCTGTCCCCCCCCACAAAGGTCCTGACCTCACCTCCCCCCCTCCCCTCCCCCCCCCCCCCCCCCCCCCCGCTTCCGGACTTCTCCAGAGTTCCAGCCCTGAGGAGAGACACTCCAAACCAAAGGGCCCCAGTCCCCACCATGGGCCCCTCCCTTGGCCTGGCTCTGGGGACCAAAGCCCCCCTGCTTCCCCAACCATTGCGCCAGATGTGGCTGCTGGGGAGCGGAGAGCACAGGCCTCAGCTGGCAATGGTCACTCGGTGGTCCTCTCCCTGCAGAGTCAGCAAGTTCCGTGCCAGCTCGCCAGGCCTCCTCGTTCAGCACTTCCTTCAGCCCCCTTTCCAGAGGCAGCGCCATGTAGTTCGTGGTCCAAGGCTGGCTGGGCTGGGCCTTCTGTTCCCGATTCAACACAAATCCCATCAATGCCCTTTCCTGAGCTGCCCGCCCAGGTGCCAGGGCCTGGGCTCAGCAGTCAGATATCGAAGGGAGGAGGGGGAGACCAGGCCCTGCCCTGTGTGGGACACATCCCTACCCCCCAATCACAGAAACATTCGGACCCACAATGGGCCTCCTCGCCTCTACAAAGCAGTGAGGCGTCCCACACTCGGTCCCTTCTCTGTTCCCCTCTGCTGGTCAGGACTGACACTCTCTCACTCCTGCATGGATTTTCCAGAACCTGGACTTCCATCACAGGATCACGGGACACTAACTGCTCCATGAGAGAGCCCCAGCCACAGAGCAGCCCAACCCAGATCCAAGAGCATAGTAAGTGCTTAGTGAAATCATGCGCTCTCAACGAGCTTCCAGCCCTGCATCGCCAGCCCTCCGAGGTCCCTTGAGACTGGTTCCTAGTGCCAGGGACTGGTAACACGTCTCAACCGTATGGCTAGATCTTAAAAATGTGGGTGTGAATCCCAGCCTGTAAGGACAGGACCTAGACAGGAGCCCCCACCCCACCCCCTCAGGTCCAGACAGCTCAGCCCAGCCCAGCCTGGTGACTCAAGGCCTTCCCTGGAGCCAAGCTCTGCACCCTCTACAGCCCGCCCAGGTCTCTCTCAGACGGCCACTCTGAAAGTTGCAGTCGAAGGATGCCAGGACACCTCCAGCTACTGAGGCAAGGCCTGGCCCTGGGGCTGGAGAGGGGAAGCCAGGCAGGCTCCCCTGGGCTCCCAGATCCAGACAGGAAGGGAGAAGGAGGCTGAGGGAGGGAGTGGAGAGGAGGGAAGAAGAGGGGTGGCACTCAGCCCCAAACTAGGAAGGATGCTGAAGACAGATAAAAACAGGAAAGGGACAGAGAAAATGGGGGGAGGGGGAACACCCTCGGGAGGTGCCGAAGGAAGAAAATGGTGGCCGCGTGCCTGGCACTGTGCCTGGGGGACTTTTCATAATGTCATTTCATCCTACCAAATCGACCACAAGAAAGGTATTGTCACCCCCAAGAGACAGATGAAGGCTGAAGCTCTGAGTTTAACAGGCTTCTCCAGGGAATGGCCGAGGGCCAGGCCAGGTCCCCAGCAGGGTCACCCTAGGGACCCCAGCTCTCTGGTCTCTGCAGAGATGGCCAGCAGGGCCACAGCCCTGGCCCGGAGGACCTACGCAGAGGCCCAAGCTATGTTCCGAGCGGGGTTTATTCCAACAGAGCCTAACAGGAAACTTGGCTCCTCTGACTCACTCTGATCCGACCTTATTAAGAAAAAAAGGATCAGGAGCCAGCACTGGGTAGGGTTTCACGCCAAGAGCTGGCTCCGAGGCAGGGGCCAGCCGAGCACGATAGCCTGTGCCCTGATCTCCCCACAGCCCCCAAACGCCTGAGGCAGCCCCTGCACGCTGCCTGGCTCTAGAAGAGGGGTCCTGCCTTCTCCACTCTTGGCTAGTGGGGCTCCCCTACCTCACAGCCATCCTCTGTCCACCCTCCATCCTTTCCCTTCCCTTCCCCTCCCTGACTGGGGGTACCCTGAGGCCTGTTTCCACTTCTCCTTCTCCTCCTCCTCTCCTGGCTCTGCTGCCCTTCTGGCTGGCGGGAGGGCCCTACAGGACCCCAGGGATTCCAAGCAGCTGGGGCCAGCACTGCAGGGGGCAGGCAGGAGGCAGGAAAGGCTTAACCCTCCAGGTCCCGGCCCCCAGTGAGCCTGGCTCGGCATCGGCATCAGACTCGGTCCTGTCTGGAGTATGAAGCCTAACCCCACGCAGGGTTGCTGAGGGGCCCATGTCCATCGGTTGCTGGCTGGATCAGGAGGGTAAACAGATGCCAGAAGTCACCTGAATCAAGCCCCACTCCGAGGCACAGCACAATGGGTGAATGAATGCTGGGGGCCAGGGCTCCAGGGCCCCCCCAGGAATGTCTACACTGGCCATCTTCCCCCAGGGGGGCTCCAGGAGTTTCCAAAGTAGAGGAGGATCTGCAGGGGCCAAGTTAAGGGCAAGTTCTTCCTAGGTGGTGTATAGGCACAGGAGGGAAATTTCTGCCCTTCAGTTCAGGAGCAAAGTTGGAGAAGGCAGCCCAGAGGAGGCTTGCAGAGGGTGACTTCTTGGATGCTAAGACCTTCAAACTTCTGGAACCTCCCAGCTCTGCTGTCCTCAGAGAGGACAGAGAAACTCCCAAAGCACTCTTGAGGACCATCTCGTCTCATTCTCCAGGGATCAGATGTGACAACTGGATCAGAACGGAGAAGAGAGAGGTTTGCCCAAGATGACCCAGCAACTTAATCACAGCAACAGGACCGGGCCTAGTTCCCCTGAATCCCTCTTTCTGCTTTTCTATGCTGACAGCACTTAAGGCCTCCTATCTCATGTCAAAGATAGCCCCTGGGTCTCGTTTTTAGCAACGTGCACACTCAGGTTATTGCCAGGCTATGTTGACTCAAAAGACACAGAACCGAAACTTCGAGTGAGGTGATGCGTGGGAAGCTGACCTCTCCCAGGATTTCACAAGTTCTGCTCACCACAAGGCCATGCCCCCATTCTATAGACTGGGCGAGTAAGGCCCAAGAAGGAAAAAGCTAAAGCTCCAGCCCCTTTGTACTCAGCCCAAGGAACTGAGGTGCACCTGGGGTCCAAAATTCAGCATGTCCCCAAATAGCCCACCAACAAGGAGGGGGTCTCTTAGCACTGACTTAGGAGAAAGGGAGCTCTGGAGGTCCTGGGGAGAGGCTGGAGTGGACAGGAGTCAGGGGCTCAAGCCCAAAGAGACCAGAGATGCTGGGTCCAAAGCAGGGAGAAATGGCCATAGTGGTAGAGACACCCCAGCCTTGCTCCGCCTGCCAGGGCCCCACTTACAGACACACACCCCCAGAGGCTCCTTTCTACTCCCTGCTCCATTCCCTTCCTCAGAGGCAGGTCTGTGGCTTGGCTAGGAGCTCCAGGGACTGAGGGAGCACAGCAGCTGTGGGACAGGCAACATAGCTAAAAGCCGGCGGGCCATAGGGCCCCGCGGAGGAGGCCCCAGCAGGCGGACCAGGCTGCCCGAAACCTCCCAACGCTCCCAGCCTGTTGCTTATTCATTCAGAGTGGGAAAGCGCCAGCCCAGCGGCCAGCCAGTACCGGGCTGGCCATGTAAGGCCCCCAGGCAGTCCTGCCTGTCCGGTGCCCTGCAGAGAGCCTCGTGCAGCCCTGGGCACCGCCCCTGCCCTGCCCTGACCCCTTGGCCTCGAAATGCTGTCATCGGAGGAGCCGTCCCGCTCGGGACAAGGCCAGGATGGACAAAGCTAGAGCTGGGGCAGGCAAGGAGCCGTCCTGTCCTCGAGGCCGTGGGAAGAGAAGCACGTACAGGAGTACACTCCTGAGAGCCTCTCGGTCCACCAGGCCTCTGCAGAGGGGCCACCATGGCTGTAGCCCGAGCATGCTGGCAGCTGGGGGCCCTGGTGTGGGGCGCCTGCCTCTGCGTCCTGGTGCACGGGCAGGAGGCGCGGCAGGGGCAGGGCTCGGACCCGGGGCGCTGGCGGCAGCTGATTCAGTGGGAGAACAACGGGCAGGTGTACAGCCTGCTCAACTCCGGCTCAGAGTACGTGCCGGCCGGGCCCCAGCGCACCGACAGTAGCTCCCGGGTGCTGCTAGCCGGCGCACCCCAGGCCCCGCAGCGGCGCAGCCAAGGAGGCCCCCGGCGTCGGCAAGCCCCGTCGCTGCCCCTGCCAGGGCGCGTCGGCTCGGACACCGTGCGCGGCCAGGCGCGGCACCCGTTCGGCTTCGGCCAGGTGCCCGACAACTGGCGCGAGGTGGCCGTCGGGGACAGCACTGGCATGGCCCGGGTCCGCACCTCCGTCTCCCAGCAACGACACGGGGGCTCCGCCTCCTCGGTCTCGGCCTCGGCCTTCGCCACCACCTACCGCCAGCCGCCCTCCTTCCCTCAGCAGTTCCCCTACCCGCAGGCGCCCTTCGTCAGCCAGTACGAGACCTACGACCCCGCGTCGCGGACCTACGACCAGGGCTACGTGTACTACCGCGGCGGCGGCGGCGGTGGCGCGGGGGCGGCGGCCGTGGCCTCGGCGGGGGTCATCTACCCCTTCCAGCCGCGGGCGCGCTACGAGGAGTACGGCGGAGGCGAGGAGCAGCCCGAGTACCCGCCGCAGGCCTTCTACCCGGCCCCCGAGAGGCCCTACGCGCCGCCCCCGCCGCCGCCGCCGCCGCCGCCCGCCGACGGCCTGGATCGCCGCTACTCGCACAGCCTGTACCACGAGGGCACCGCCGGCTTCGAGCAGCCCTACCCCGACCCGGGCCCCGACGCGCCGCCCGCCGGCGGCGGCGCCTACGCCGCCGACCCCCGCCTCGGCTGGTACCCGCCCTACGCCAACGTGCCGCCCGAGGCCTACGTCCCGCCGCGGGCCGTGGAGCCGCAGCCCCCGTTCCGCGTGCTGGAGCCGCCCTACCTGCCGGTGCGCAGCTCCGACGCGCCCCCGCCCGGTGGGGAGCGCGGCGGCGCGCAGCAGGGCCGCCTCAGCGTGGGCAGCGTGTACCGGCCCAACCAGAACGGCCGCGGTGAGTACCGTTCCGCGCCCCGCCGCCCACCCTCCGGGGGCACGATCGGTCACGGTCATGGCCGGCGGAACTGTTCCATGGGCCTCCCCTGAGCTAAGAAAGGAATTCCACAGCCACCGTGCGTCTCACCTCCCAACCTTCCCCGGGTCCTCTCATCGTTAGTGGCAGCATTTGACCAGGGAGGCCTGGGCTCTGACCCTGGCTTGATGGGTAGGGGCTGGAGGCCAGGCTTTGGGAGGAGGCACCTTCCAGACCTGGTTTGGGTCATCTGGGGACAAAGGGAAGGAGCCCTTCTCCCTGGCCCTCCCTCATTTCAATCAGGGCACCCTTGGAGATGCCCCTGAGCCAGCCACACAGGGTGAAGCAGGGAACATCAACATCAGAAAACTTCAGGGTCAGCAGGGTCCTAGGGGATGCCCCTGGACGTGTGGCAAGGTCCCAGGCACTAGCATCTGTGAGCTTGGCCTGGTTGAGCAGGAGGTTAGGGAGGAAGCCCTTCCCCTAGGCAAGAGTCCAGACTAGATGACAGGAGTTCCTTCAGAGGGACACGGCCGGGGCCAGACTAGAGAGGTAGTGAGGCATTGGCCTGGGTGCAAAATTTAAGAGGATGTCAAAAAACTCAGTAATCAAGAAAAGTAATATTTTAATGGCATTTTTAGATCAACAATAATGCGAACATTAAAAAAAACCTGTGATGGGGCGCCTGGGTGGCGCAGTCGGTTAAGCGTCCGACTTCAGCCACGTCACGATCTCACGGTCTGTGAGTTCGAGCCCCGCGTCGGGCTCTGGGCTGATGGCTCAGAGCCTGGAGCCTGTTTCCGATTCTGTGTCTCCCTCTCTCTCTGCCCCTCCCCCATTCATGCTCTGTCTCTCTCTGTCCCAAAAATAAATAAACGTTGAAAAAAAAAAAAAATTAAAAAAAAAAAAAAAAAAAACCTGTGATGAACAAAATATCCAGCCTTTAAGTAGAGTTAGTGGTGCCATGCTAAGCCCTATTGGAGCCTGAGGCAAACTGAAAGCTCAGAAATACTGATCCCGTCTTTATTTAAACTTTTGATATTTTGTTCAT
The DNA here is from genome assembly GCF_028749965.1 of Puma concolor. Taxonomy (NCBI): domain Eukaryota; kingdom Metazoa; phylum Chordata; class Mammalia; order Carnivora; family Felidae; genus Puma; species Puma concolor. The sequence continues at coordinate 117,115,501 of NC_141672.1, forward strand.
CACAGATGTTTTGGCACTAGCTTTGGTTTTTAAAAGTATTGCCTCAAATACTACTCATCTTGGTTCCTGAGTGTTTTGGCGCCCAGGCCAGTGTCTCACTCGTTTCGCTCGGCTCACTCTAGTCCTGGGCGTGGGGGAGACTCCTGGGAGGGAGCTGCCGACAGGCCTCCCTTTTGGCATCTTTTGGGGGGAGAGGGGACGTGAAGACAGGACCTAGTCTAGGGAAGGCCCAAGCCGTCTGTACGTGAGAACACAGCGAAGGGGCAGATTTCCTTCTTCAGAGGGACAACTCCACACATGCTCTTAGCAGGCAGGCTACTGTGGTGAGGGCCCACTTGTGGTCTGGCCAAGGTTAGCTGACTGTTGGCCCATCTTCTGCTGTCCTAGAATTCCCCCTTTCCGCCTCTGTAGCTGCCAGTCCAAAGTCAGCTTTGGTCAAGGTTTTCCATGCAGTCCCCTGTGTGTCCACATCGCAACCCTGGCCTGCCTCCTTGAGGCGGCAGTCGGTGCCCCGATTCTCTGCTCGGCGCTGAGGTCGCTGCGTGGGACTCACCAGGGGAGGGCTGAGCCCTGCAGGGCCCAGGGGCACAGGTACACCGCCCACCCCCCTCCGCCAGCCTTTGCTACTCTGGCTCTGTCAGCACTGGGACTGCTGTCTTGTCTCCAGCCACACTGACCTGGGTGAGAGGCTGCCTCTTGGGGGTGGAGGTAAGGTTTCTGTCTCCCTAGGGGCAGCTGGAGCCCAAGGCTAGGGGTGAGGAAGGTCCACACTGGTAGCACCCACTCCTTCACATCCCTGGCATAGCACTCAAGTTGGGTGCTGAATCCCACTTCGAGAACCTGCAGGAGCTCAGGACAGGAGCCGGGGGCGGCGGGGGACTTCTGTGATGACGAACGTCCTCCTGCCCAGCGTAGCCTCACACACAGCTGGTCCTCACCAGGACCATCCTGCAGCAGGGTGCTTCATAGTTGTGCCTCATTTGCTCCTAGAGCTCCTTGGAGGAGAGGTCATCCCATCTAGAGGGAGCTAAGCTTTCACCGGTGGCTCTTCTTAGAATACACAACCTCAGAGTGGGGCTCAGCCAGAAGTGCCCCACTTTCTGGGCAGGGGAGAAAACTGAGACCTCAGATGCCATAGAACTGCTGGCAGAGTCAGGCCTGGGACTCCAAGCCAGTGTGTTTTCTAGGGCCCCCTCTTTGGCCCGACAGTTCTTAAAGTTCAGAGGCCACCGGCCAGGGCAAGGCCAAGTCTGGACTGGGGGTGCTTGGCGCTTATCAGGGCCTCTGGTCTTGCTCTTGAGCCCCACAGTTCATTTGGGGTTAAAGACATTTCCCCCTGAAGGTAGACTACCAGGCGCCCAGTGTGCTGGTATGCATCCAATCCAGGCCGTGCTCTGGGGGAGGCATAGCATAGGGGACACATCAGTGCTATGGTTGGGCAGGCATTAGAGGAATGAGCTAGGGGGGGCCCACACAAGGGGCCTCCCCAGTTAGGGGCTGGGGGCTCAGAGAGGACTTCCCGGAGGAGGAGGTACCCATGCATTGCTGCAAGCGATGGCCATCAGCATCCTCCAGGTGCTCCTTCCCCTAGTCATGGAGGGGATGGTGGGAGGGAGTTGGGGGGAAGGAGGGTACAGGCTAGTTTGGGGCTCACTGAGAAGCCAAAGAGGGAACAGTACCTTCTCCCCGATCATTGGTTCCCCCTCCCCACCCTGCTAGGCCCAGACCATGGAAAATCCCAGTTAAGAGAAGGCCAAGCCTTGTGCTTGAGATCAGACCCCCAGGCCCGGTGTGGGAGTCCAGGGCAGATTCTCCGGGACTGACCTCATTCCTCCTGGCCACACACCCAGGGGTCTGAGGCTAGGTGCTGGCAGCTTGTGTGTGTGTGGGCGTGGATGTGTCCTCACAACACCAAACACATGTGCGCACCGCCCACGTCCCTCCATGTTTGGGCAGTTTCCAAGTGCCTGTCCAGAGCCCGGTTTATTCCTCTGGCGCCTTCACCCTCTTCCCTCCCACCCAGGCCTGGGGCTGCCCAGGCCTCCTGCAATACCATTGTCTCTGACTCTGAAACTTGCAACTGGAGAGAAAACCAGGAAACAGAGGCCCAGAGAGGGTCACATACTTCGCCTGGCTCTCGGCAAATCCACGCAGAGGCCTGGAGGGTGACTGGTGGATTCCCGGGCCCAGCTGTGGCCCCTGCCTTTCCCTTCACCGTGGCCAGGCCCTCCTCTCCCAGCCCCTCTTCTCTGCTCCTGCCTCCCCATAGCCTCAGCTTTTCTGAGCTGGTGGTCTTTGGGCTAAGCTGACTCCTGGTCCCAGAAAACCACAACTCTTCTCACAGGGCTCCTCCCCTTTCCAGCCCCGGCCTCATTCCCCGGCCCTGGCAACCCTGTGAAAGCAACATGGAGCCGCCTCCCTGGCCATTCTCCCGGGGCATCGCTGATGGCTGTGCCAGCCTTGCCTGGCGCCGTCCTCCGTCCCTGTCCTTGCATGGCCAATCAGAGCCCAGGAGGAAGCTGGGGCTGCTCTCAGCCTGTCCCTGGCCAGTCCCTCGACATGTGGGGCGGATAAATCCTTGCAGTGTTGACCGTATTATTCTCCCGCTCGAGAGAGTTTTATAACTCCCGGAGGCCTTCAGGATAAAACTTAAATGCCTCAGCCTATTGCTCTAGAACCAGAGGCATCTCTTTCCTTTTCTCCTCCCTGTCTCACGCCCCCACAGTCCCATGGGAACTGGGCTGCTCCTCAACCTGGATGTTTCACCTCTCTGCACATCCAGGGATGTTCCTAGGGCACTCCCCTCTCCATCTAGCGTCCTGCACTCAGGAAGCCAGACGGGGCCCCTTAGTCCCTGAGAGCAGCCCCAATGCCTGGCCCAGCCCCTACCCCCTCCCACGCCCCCCAGGCCACCTCCCGATCTCCAGGTCACCTCCCTACTTCCACAGGGCTTGGAGTAAATGCAGGGAAGGACAGAAGCAGACCTCTACCCAGAAAGTGTCCAGAGTTGAGGCCCCAAGGCAGGGAAGATAATAACAACCCAGCCATTTGCTGAAGGGTACCCGCTGAGCTGGGTGGCTTAAATGTGCAATTTCATTCATTCTCACAGCCTCCTGGAAAGGTAGAGGTTATGCTCCTCTGGCACAGATGAGAAAACTGAGACCTAGGGAGGTCTCACAGCTGTGCCGCTGAGCCAGAATTCAAACCGAGCCCGTCATCTCTGCCTTGCACGGAGATGACCCCAGGAGGACCCACACTCCACCTACGAGTGGGGTGTGGGGGTGGGGTGGGGGGCAGGGAGAGAGCCTGGGCCTCCTCCACCAGCTCTCTGGGCCTCAGTTCCTCCAACTGCAACCCGGGGACAGAGAATGGCACTAGCGTTTGTGGGCACTTTGCACATCACCCTTCTTCATTCCCGCAGCAGCCCCACCAGCCAGCTACTGCTCTTTGCCCCGTCTCATAGATAAGGTGACAGGCTCATTTGCTGATGATCACACGACCTCTTAGTAGTGAAACCGGGATGGCGGTCCCATCCTGGGTTCTTAACGGCCATACGTAATTTTTTACAATGTTATGTATTCTTGCTTATCCCGCACTCCTCATTTATCCACTCATTCATTTGGTACTTCAACAGAGATTTGACTGTCTGCTGTGTTCCAGGCACTGTGGTGACAGGGTGAGATGGGACAGTGGATCTGCAAGGCCCTGGACGCAAAGAGTCCCTTCTCGGCGTGGTGTCCACAAAGCCTTGCAATTCTCACTGCAGATTCCAGGGCATTTATTTCACAAGCACTTCTGTCTTGCTCACTAAGTGTCTTATACTCTTCCTGGAGCTTCAGGATTAGAGGCACTGAATGAATCCTCAGGACAACCCTGGGTATCATTCATCCCCATTTTGTAGATGAGTAAACTGAGGCCCTCAGAGGTTAAGTGACTTGTCCAAGGTCACATCACTGGTGACCGGTAGAGCCGGAATCACAGCTCAGCCTCCCTTCTTCCTTCCCTGAGGTTGCTTTGGGTGCTCCTTCAGGAAGAAATGGAGCCTTCAGGCCGAGGAAGCTGTTGTAAAGGCTCAGGCGAGCTGTGGCAACAGAGGGACCTGGGTCCTTTTCCTGCTCCCTGTTTGGCAGTTGAAGGTCACTAGTGTCGGAACAAACAAGTTGTGTCCCAGGCAGCCTCGGCTCAGGCAGACTTCCTGTCTCCTCTGTTATCATCCAGTCGTAAGGCCACATCCTTTCTCCCCTGCTCTCAAACCCTCCATCCCTGCAAAAAGAGACAGTTCCTATTCTAAATAATAATAATAGCCGCTGATATTTCTTGAGCGCTGACTATGCCCCAGACACTACGCTAAGCATTTTGTTTCCTTTTTTTTTTTTTTTTTTTTTTTTTTTCATTTAATCCCCCCAGCAACCCTGTGAGGTAGAGAGTATTATCACCGCCATGGTGCAGACCAGGACTAGGCTAGAGAAGTTCACAGTCCCTCATCCAAGGACCCCAGCCGACTCTCTGGGAAGGGTACGGCTCCTTGTCCATTGTTTCTCTCAGGTCTACACCTCCTGGAAAGCCAAAATTTGGACGTCTGCCTCAAGTTCGCAGGCCCCACACAGCCTTCGAGCAGGGTGGGGCGTCATCAGAGCCTTACGGGCACCAGGCTGCGGCCACACTCGACCTGGGAGTTCTGGCCTCTTGTCCCCCCTCCTCCTTCTCCCCTAACCCCGGGGAGCCCCCATCTCAGTGTCCTCTCATCTCTGAAGGGGCCCCCGCACCCCCGCCAGCAGCCCCGGCCTGAGTCCACCCCACTCGTGTCCAAGCCGGGAACACATGGGAAACTCCCCAGGGCAGTGTTGGAATGGCAGGAGAGGAAGGGAGGGAGGAGGCGGGTGGGCCGCCCAGGCAGCCCACACCTGCTTCCAATTCCCGTGCCGGGCATTCCTGCGGAGCGGCAGTCGGCTCAGAGGCCGGAAGGAAAGGCTGGGTCTTGTCGCCTCCCCTGCTCTGACCTAACAGCCTCCTCGCCGCAGGCAGCCGGACCCAGAGGGCCTTTTTGTACGCATTCGGGATCACAGGGCTAGGGTTGGGTCCGGGTCCTCTCCCCCTTGCTGACGGGCACTCCGGAACTGGGCATTTTAGTGCCACCTAGAAATGAGGTGTCGGAACGCCAGAGCAGGAAGGGACTCGGGTGGGGAAGGCTTTGCCATCAGAGCCTCAGGAGACAACCCACCCTTCCTCCTGCTTGTAGACCAACTGGAACCATGAGTTTTCCAACCCCAAAGCTGATCCTTTGTCAAAAGGAAGGACTTTTGGAGTCAGTCCCAGCCTTTGCTTGGTAATGAAGTCTGCTCGTGCAGGCAGATGCTGCCAGACCCTGCAGGTACTGAGGCATGTGCTCCCCAGGGCACACAGGTGCCAGGCCCCGAGCTGGGTACAGAGAAGTCAGGGGTGCATCAGACCCAGCCCTGTCCCCTCCGAGATCTCGGCCCAGCAACCAGAAACCAGGCTACGGGGTGCAGGGGCCCAAGCCCACCGCTAGCTCACCCGTGTCTCCAGCCCCCACCTGCCGTGCACCAACCCCCGGACCCACAGCTGGGTGGCAGGTTTCTCATGAGGAAACTCATCCATTCAAGAAATATTTATGGGTTGTCTTACTGCATGCTGGGCACGGTCTAGAGCTGGGTCTTCATTAGTGAAATGAAAGAGACAAAACCGTTGCCTTTGTGGACATTGTATTTTCATGCATAAACATAATAAATAGGTAAAGAATAGAATGTGGTGAGCACTGATAAGATCTGGAGGGGGAGGGGGGATGAGCAGGTTGCTGGTTAAGGTCGGCCTCAGGAAGGTGACATTGGAGCAGAGACTTGAAGGAGGCGAATGAATGAAACACGCAGCAATCAGGAAGAGAGCATTCCAGTAGAAGAAACAGCCAGTACAAAGGCCCTGAGGCAGGAATTCCTGGGGTGGGGGTAGGGGGGTTCAAGTGTGTTCCCGGTTTGCTCACAGCAGAGTAGCCCAGGAGTTAGGGGCGTGATAGGAGGCAGGTCAGAGAGGTAACAGGACCCTGGAAGACACTGTGAGGACTTGGGCTTTTACTCTCTATCCTGTGGAGAGCTACTGCAGGCTTTGAGCTGATCAGTGACATTTAAACAAGGTCTCTGACCACTAGGCGGGGATGGGCAGTGGGGAGGCCGGCAAGAGGCTGACAGGAGGCTGGTATAGAGATCGAGGCGGAGGTGACAGCGGCAGGCAGGGCGGGAACGATGGGGGGGGGGGGGGAGTAGTCAGATTCGGGATCTATTTTGGAGAGGGAGCTGATGGGCCGGATGTGGGGTGTAAGAGAAAGACGGGCCAGGCGTAAGACAAAGGCGTGTAGCCTGCACAGCAAGGTCGCAGCTGCCATACGCTGAGATGCGAAGGCGGTGGCTGAGCAGGTTTTGTAAGAACGACGAAAGTTCAAGTCCCTATGAAGGGTCTGAGGGGCAGGGAGGGACCCAGGGGACAGAGGCACCCACAAAGACTTCTGGAGGTAGGGGCAGGGGGCACCCCGCCGGCCTGCAGGGGAAGGGAGGGCAGCAGGGGCGGAGGCTGTGTTCACACGGAGTAGAGTGTGAGGGGGTGAGGCGTGCAGGGAGGCAGCAGAGGGAAAGGCGGCTGACCTCCCCAAAGGTGAATGTCCGCCTCCTGCCAGCTCAGCCCCAGCCTGTTCCCATTGTCACTCATCTGAACGCACAGCCCCAGATCCCCTCCTCGGAGTTGGGCCCTGCGGCAGGGAGGAGTGAGGACTGTCTCTCCCAGTCGAGTGGGGGGCAGCAGACTTGAGCTGGCAGAGCGGTGGTCAGGACTGACAAGGTAGGCTTTGGGGCCTGAGGACTGTGTGCCCCTGCAAGGCTCTGGGTGCGTGTATAAGCCCGGAATTCCGTGGTGTCAGAGGCCAGGGGCAGAAGAGGTCAGGTTTGCTAGCGAGTTGCCTCCTGACCCTGCTGGCTATGAGATCTGAAAGGCCCGGTGAAGGCCAGACCACAAAAGGCCTCAGCTGCCACCCTGAGAAGTCTGGGCTTGATTCTGTAGGCAGTGGGGACCCACTGCAGGCTCTGGGCCTGGCTTTATGGCTCTCGTGGCTCCTTCTCCCGGGCCGGGATCGCCCCTTCATGGTAGGATGTGGCGAACCCCACAGCCACCTCGCCGACCTGCTCGCCACACAGGGGTGGCACCACCGGACCAACCCTGACAATTTAATGTCCTGATTATCAGATGATGATTTCACAGGGCTGGGAGCTGCCCACCTCCACCCCGGAGGGCCTGTCAGCTCATCTCTGTGTGAGCTTGCTGCTTTCCCTACCTAAGGGCTCCTCTGGAGTCTGGCTGCTGAGCCAAAACATCCTGCTGCACACATATTTCACAACCCACTGACCGGTTCCTGCTGGACATTGTTTATCCTCCAGCCCCAGGCTCAAGAGATTAGGGCTATTTTGCATTCCACTTTCCTTCATCTGCTTCTTGTGAGCAGGAGGCCTGGGGAGGAAAGAGTTCAAAGGAGCTGAGGTTTATGGAACCCACAGAAAGGGGCAAGCCAAGAGGGAAACAGGTGAGGTGTGGGCAAGGGACAGGAATGTAACCACAGGCCCTCTGCACTGGGCAGCCTCCAGGAACCGCTGAGCAGGAGGGAACAGATTTCTCATGAAGCAGGAAGGATTTAGGTCAGACAGTGGGAGAATTTCCTGGCTGCTGAAGTATCGTCTGTAGAGGTTGTGAGAGGTCTTGGGCTCTTGCCCGAGGCTGGGGAATAGACCAAAGAGCTCCTGAAAAGTCTTTTAATCTCCAAGTGTTTTGGGAGCCATCAAACTGCTCATGGGCAGGTTAGGCTAGTGTGTCCATAGTCCAGATGGGGAAACTGAGCCTAAGGAAAGGGAAAGGACTGTACAATGGGGGATTGGATGGGACGGCAAACTTGCCTTCCGATGTCTTTCCAGAGAAGGTCCCAGCCAAGTCCTGCCAGGGAAGAGGGAGACAGGCCTCAGCTTCCCCCAGGCTGGCATGTCGGTCAGCTTGGGGTGGGGAGCATGGCCGACTGTCCAGAGCACCTTGTGAAGGGGCCCTGGATGCCCACTCAGAAGAAGCTCCAGGGACAGAGCAGGAATGCAGAAGATCCTTATCCTCGGCTCTGTGTCTTCCCTGCCCTGGAGGGTCTGACGGGGTCCCCTCCAAGGCTGCCTGCAGCATGGCCTTGGGACCTGATTCACCTATGCCCAGCCCCTCCCCAGCCGAGCAGCAGCCTGGCTTCAGCTACCCCAAGGGCCTTTTCTGCCCTCTGACTCAGTGTCCCTCTAACCCTGGCCCAGACCCTGGTGCAGCCTGAATCCCTATGTGCCCAACCCCCACAGTCAGCACATTGCTTCTGGGGAAGGGTGCCCAGGACTGGCCCAGAGCTCCAAAAGGCCTTGAGTAGGATAGAGAATGATCAGAGCTGGATAAATGGAGGCAGTGAGGCCTGGAGAGGACCCAGTGCTGCCTCGGGTCACGTAGAAAGTCTGTGACAGAATAGGGTAAGAGGCCAAGCTCCTGTCTGCCTCCTGGGAGCAGAAGGCAGGATGCTGTTGGTGACCAGGGACTCCTTGGGTAGCCTGGGCAGACTGTACAGCCACACTTTCCATGGTTGGCCCCATCTTGGGTGTCCAACCCAGAAGACTGGCCATATTGGTCACGGAGGGTGCACACTGTGGAGTCCTATTTAGCAATGACAAAAAATGAGCTAGGTAGATCTTAAAAGTTTATACATTGACTGAAAAATCAAGAAACAGGATGAGACTGTGAAACAGTATCATTTATGTACTTTAAGGATACATACCCACCCCCAACACGGTGCAGATTTTATACAGAGACACAGATGTTCAGGGACATATCTGAAGGTCAGGGGTGATGATGAAGGTTAAAAAGAAATGTTATTCTGGGGCACCTGAGTGGCTCAGTCAGTTAAGCATCCAACTTCAGCTCAGGTCATGATCTCACAGCTTATGAGTTTGAGCCCCACCTGGGGCCCTGTGCTGACAGCTCTGAGCCTGGAGCCTGCTTCGGATTGTGTCTCCCTCTCTACTCCTCCCCCACTTGTGCTCTGTCTCTCTCTCTCTCAAAAATAAATAAACACTAAAAAAATGTTATTCCAAAAGGGGGAGCCTTGTGTAGACCAGTGATAATGGTTTGTTTGCTCCGAAATGAGAATTCTGCTTAATTCAGTCTCTGCATTTAAAGAAATGGGGGTGTCTGGGAGAAGTTCCCACTGGAACCCACTCTATAGAATCTCCAGTGCTGGGTCCAAGGGTTGCATGATTCCATATATTCTGGATAAAAGGTTCCAGGCCCTCCTCAAAATTGTATCTCCACGACTGAGGGTTCTCCTGCCTTCCGAGTAAGCCTTACCCTCTCTCTAGAGACTTCCTTTTAAAATGCACACTTTTGGGGATGGGGGATAAGCACATGGTCCAGTTATAACTGTCTTTCACTCCACATTGGCCACCCTGCCTGGAGGGCCTGGTTGTACCCCATAAGCCAGAAACGGCAGACCAGTCCCCTATTCCTGCATCCGCGAGCCCCCGCTTAAGGCTTCCCTCACCCCCTTGTGACAACACATGGGCTGCCCCCCAAGTCCCGGCCCTTGGGGGCTGAGATCTCAAGCCTACAGGTCCCACTGCTGATGGAATGCCTCCTGGGAGAGCAGGAGGAGAAGGAGGCATTGTTCCTTCCTAGAGAAACATGCCAGCTGAGGGAAGGGCCTGGGGTTCCCAGGGGATCCCCTCCTCTGAAAGGCATAGGGGGACCAAGCCTGAGCTCCCAAGGCTACTTTATTTTCCAGCAGCTTCCCCCAGTGTGACAGAGGTAGAGTATGGCCAGGGGAAGTCAGTTAGGGGAGTCACAGGACCCCTGTGATGATCAGAGATCTAGAACAAAGAAGATAAAATAATAGGAGTGATTCCATTTAAGTTCTAGAAAAGGCATAACTGTCTAAGGTGATTGAAAAGCAGATCAATAGTTACTTGGGGTGGTTGGGGGAGGAAAGAACTTACTGGGAAAGGCAGGACAGAACTTTCAGGGATGATGGAAACAATAATTAGCTTGATGGTCGTGGTAGTCACGCTGTGTATGCCATTTGTCAAAACTTATCAAACTGTGTATCTTAAATCTGCATTTGACTGTGTATAGATTATACTTCAAAAAAGTTCATTTGTATAAAAACAGTGATAAGTAGAGCCCTAGGAGGGGGTGGGGAGCTCCTCCTAGGGCTGCTGCAACTCACTGTGCCACCATGGGCAAATTCATTGCCCTCTCTGAGCCTTGGTTCCCTCCAGCACCTCCATGTGCCCTGGTGCCTTGCAAGGAACAGGGTAAAATATGAAGTATTAAGCCACTAATCACTAAAGAAACTTGCCTGACAGAGGCCAATGGGACGGGGCAGTTAGTCAGCCCCAAAGCATGGTGGGTTGCCTGCTTAGGGCGTGAGTGGTACCCAGTGCAGGATCTGGAGGGAAGTAGACACAGGTAAATACGATGACATCTAATTATAGATCAGTACAGATCCAGCGGGGAGACAGGAGAAGTATGTGAGCCTGGAATGTCACTGCCAGTCAAGGGAGACTTCTTGGAGCAGAAGGCACCCGTGTGAATCTGAGATTCCTCAACAGTAAGAGGAAGATGGTCACCTGTGGCCAGGGCCAGGGCCAGGGCTCAGATTGTGACCAGCAGCTCTGAGCTGTCTGTCCTTAGTCTTCCTCCGGAATCCCCACATGTAGATGCTACAGGTGCCCCTCCCCCCATGGCTTTGAAGTTTACAAACAAAAAACAAAAAACACCTCCACCCACTCAGTTATAACCAACAAGGATTAATGATGTCAAAGCAATTCCCTAAAAATGGTTGTAAGTACAGAGTTTTTAGTCCATAATCTTGAGGTTCCGAGTTGTTGATAGGTGTCAGACCTCAGTGTGTGGCCAAAATTAGGGCTCAGTATAGGAGCAGGGTCGGGGCTCAGTCACAGGCCAGGAGTGTCACCAGCCCTCGCTGGCCCTGAGTACTTCTGGCCTCTTCCATAGCTGGCTTTTCTAACTTCCCTGGACTGCACAGCCACTCCATGGAGTGGCCTAGAGAGGAAGGGTCGGGCCAGAAAAGCTTTGAGGAGCCATCTGTGCATTGTTTATTGAAACCGGGCCTGGGGTGGGGGAGGCAGGCCGTCTGGCGCCAAATACTGGATCTCGTGAGGCTTCAGGCCCAGCTAACCCACCCCCACATAGTTGCTATGGGAAAGGCACTTTGATGATGGGGAGAGGGACCAGTCCCGTCTTCCTCACCTCCCCCGCCCCCCCCCCCCCCACCAGAGGCTTCCGGGGACCAGAGCGCGAGAACCAGCTTGCACCGAGGTGGGCCCTCGCTTTGAGGGCCCTAGGATCCCTTGGGAAATGACTGCAGGCAATTCCTGGAGCTTGAGTAATGGGACCTAGGCTGGCCAAGACGGCCCCCCTCAGCCAGGAGCCACCTCATCCTCACCCACCCTTGTGCTCCAAGCTTCCTCTCCATTCCGAGTAGGTGAGATCACGCTGGCTGCCTGGACCAGGCTCCCGCATGAGGCCCAGGCCCAGGGTGAGCGGGGCTGGGGTCTGGAGCCCAAGGGATGTGTGTGTGTGAGGGTCTGCCTCACCTTCGGGACCCGGAACCTGACAAGAGGGTTTTGGCAGCAAGAAGAGGGGCTGGAATCCGGTCTGTGTGACTCAAGTCCCCGTACCTTACTTGTCCCCCAAGAGCAGAGAGCTTGAAAGAAACTAAGCAACCTGTAGGCTCATGTCATTGCTTATCTGCCAGAATCCCCGAAGCCTGAGGGTGAGGGGACAAAGAGCCCCCGGCGCGCAAACCCTGAAGTCAGTGGCCAAGCTGGGATGGAGCTGAAGGCTCTGGAGTGCCCCCTGCCCACCTCCTACCCCACCCTGCCCCCACCACTCCTGCACGCCCGGCACCAGATCAGATCTTTCCTTCTTTATTCCAGTGCGGAGACGGTCTAGACACCTGAGTTTGGTTTCTGCTAATTCCTAATTATGCTCCCTGGGACCAAGTTGTGCACAGACGTGGGGGAGGTGCAGGGTGGACAGATCCCTGGCTCTAGCATGTCCCAGGGTACAAGTGATCACAGGAGCTGAGCAGACTCCCGACTTCCCTGGGTCCTGCAGGGGAGGAAGCCGGGCCCCTCAGGTTGCAGGCCAGAAGCTGCAGACAGGGGAGGGTGTGGTCAGGTCTGGGGGCCGATGGCAGGAAGAAAGGAATCCTGAAGAAGGTCGGGCTGGGCGCCCAGTCCGAGAATCCTGCCCTGTCAGCAGCCTGCTCTGGGGATGTGTTTTCCCACTAGCCCTTCCCTTCCTGTCCACCCCACTTGTGCCAACCAGCACTTACCTGGCCCTGCCCATGAGCTCTCTGGGACCCACGTGGGGCCAGAACCCAGGGTTCTCCTGGTGGTTCAAGAAGAAAGCTGTCTGCAGACGGAGGCTGGGGTCCGGAGGCCTGGGGAACAAGGACAGGGAGGCAGTGTCTGGAAATTGCTTGCTTCAACTTAGTCCTGCCTCCAGGCCCTTGTTCGTGCTGGTCGCCCTGCCAAGAATACCCTTTCCTTTTCTCTAGCTCACCAAACCTTATCCTGCCTCCCAGACCTCGCTCACGTCCCAGCTCTTCCAGGGGGCGCTCAGAGGCTCCCACAGCATGGAGCTCCCCCACCTCTCTGGCCCACACCTGAGCCCAGGGGAAACAGTTCCAGTCACACCCCTGGCTCAGGTTGGGAGGCTTCCTGGAGGAGGCGACAGCCTGTGTAGAGGAAGGAGAACAGCAAAGGGTGCTTGGGGCTGGGGAGGTCTCTGGGCTTTAGCCGTGGCCAGCCTGACACCCCTCGATGCCAACTCTTTCCCCCACCTCCATCTACCCCACTCCATCCCCAGGTCTCCCTGACTTGGTCCCGGACCCCAACTACGTGCAAGCATCCACTTATGTCCAGAGAGCCCACCTGTACTCTCTGCGCTGTGCTGCGGAGGAGAAGTGTCTGGCCAGGTAAGGAGGTGACGATGAAGCATGGAATGTCCGGACAGGCTCTGGGACTCACCCTGAGCCTGTGCTCATGCCAGCCAAGCTGCCTACAGTCTGAAAGACCCTGGCCAAGCCTCTGAGCCTCTCAGGACCCTGACCTCTTCATCTGTGAGCCTTGCCTGCCCGCAGGGAGTCAGGAAGAGAAGGGAACAAGTGAGCATTTCTGTATAGGTCACTATACAAGGAACTTTACTGGGGCATTTAATCTTCACTCCAGCCCTGAAAGTATGAAGTCGCCCCAGGCGACTGGGGAGCAAAGAGAGGAACTAAAACTTTTCCAATCTGAGCTGCCTCACGAGAAGGTGCTCCCACAAGGACCCAGGGAAGTCCAATGGGGGAACGAGCCTTCAGGATAGAGGGCAGGAGTACAGAGCCCTCTCCAAGGAGGACAGGTGTGGCTCTCCAGCAGGGGCAGTGGGCGCGGGTGACAAAGGGGCCCCAGTTATGCGTGGCAGTAGAGAGACCGGGAAAGGAGACCGGTTTGCAAGAACCGGAAGGTGAGCACAGCCAACTCTCCGTTACTCCTGGGCGTCTCTGCCTCCTGCAGCCCTTGCTTCTGAATTTATTAAAGGCGAATATTCTGTTCAAATACATATGCTTTGGGGACATCTCCCTGTGCTAAAAGAATCTGTTAGAGATTACATTGTCCTGACTCGTTTGTTGACATCTCTCTATGTTGAGAACATCTATTTTTCTTAATTACTTGCTGCCTTCCCCCCCACCCTTTGGAGTCTTTACGTACTTTCACTTTTCAGTATCTGGGAAGCCCTTTGGAATGTCCACATTTTCCCACTTACGGACTTGCTAGTGCACTGCCACTCAGTAGCTGACCACAAGGCCTTATCTGTCTGTCACGGGATGAGACGCTTACACCAGATTGTAACTTCACCCACCGCTTCCTAGGTCCAGAATGTCTTGCCCTTGATCGTGGGTGACCAAAAGCACGGAAAACGAGACTGCGGATAAGGAGGTCCACTGTACCACTCCGCTGGCCTGCCCAGTCAGGTCTGGTCTCCCCTCAGTTGTCCCTGGGAAGGGAGCATAATGATCGTGTTCCTGCTGTCACCAGTCCCTCCAGCAGTGAGCACCTGACAGCCTGCAAGGCAGTCCACTGAAGCTGAGTTTTGAGGAGTTTGAGTCAAAGCTAAATTATCATCCCATCTTCATGAAGCACCCTGTGGGCCCAGACCCGAGCTCCCAGATGGGCTGGGGAAGAGGCAGCCCGGCCCCCTGTCCTGGGCCACTGGAGAGCGGCCCCTCAGCCGCCCCGATGACAGGACCCAGTCACAGAGAGCGGGAGGAGAACTGAGGCCTGGGATGGTGGGGCTCTCCAGGATCACGGGCGGCGTGGGCTGCAGGCAGGGCCCAGACCAGGGAGGGGACGTGCTCCAAGTCTCACCGCGAGTTCGTGGCCACGCCGGGCCTAGAACCTAGACCCTGATGGGTTCCCACGGTGTGCCGGGCTGAACAGAAGGGCAGGATTTAACTGAACAGAGGGAAGGAGGATGTTTTGTTCCAACCCAGACACAGACAGATTCCAAGCCTCCCCCAGACAAGGCCAAGGGCCTTACGTCCTGGCAGACAGGAGCCTGCACCGCCTGTTGTGCAGACATCCTCTCAGAGAGAGCTGATCCCCACAACTGGCCACCTCCTGCCTCTGGCTTTAGGACCCAGACCTTAATGAGTGCCAGGGGAGTGCCCCTGAGGCCGGCCTGGACGATTATCAGCAGTGCTCTGACGAAGGGGGGGAGCTCCAGTCAGCCCTTCTGCACGTGTGTGTCTCTGTCTGCCTCCCTCCCCTCGCTGCTGTCCCTCACGCCTCTCCTCCCCCTCCCTTTCTCTTTTCACGAAGCCCATGTCAGCTGGGAATTGGGGGTCAGCAAGCAAATTGTGAGCAGGCAGTCTGCCTCAGACCTGTGCTCCCCAAACAGAAAAGGGCAGATCGTTGTTCCAGAAGCCACACCGTCAGGGAAAGGACCTAGTCACACCGACCTAGCTCAGAGGAGCATGTGGCATCAGGCTGTGTATAGGCAGTGCTGTTAGAGCTCACAGGCCATCAAGGGTCTTCTTGGTGGGGCAATCAAGGCAGACTTCCTGGAGGAGGGAGCCTGTGTCGCGCTTAGGAGGCTGGGTGAGTTCTGGGTCCGACGAACAGCACGGGCAAAAGTATAGATTAGCATGAGTGAAGTGCGTTTTTGAGAAACAGTGTCTGAAGCTGGAACCCAGGATGTGTGGGGGAGCAGCAGGGCAGACAGGAACGGGAAAGTGAAGGGACTCCGACATGGAAGAGCCCGAGCCTGTGTCTTAGTCCTGCACCTGAGACATGGTACTTTGGTCAACAACCGGGGCCCCATCCAGAGGAGGGACCACTTATCAGAATCTCCTGGATGGGCCATTCTTAAAAAGCCCTCCAGAGATATCGATAGGTCCCCCCGCCCCCAGAGGCTGTCCCCCACCGAGAGTCACCTGCAGATGAGATTGTCATCGCCAGACCAGACGCTGCTTTAGAAAGACTCCTCTGGCAGCTGCCGGCCACAGGGTGGAAGCCGCAAAGGAGGGTACAGCCAAGCCCGTGTGGTCAGGAGAGACGGGGAGAGACCTGAGTCCCAGCCTCAGTACAGGGAGTCAGTTGTGAGGACGATCAGGGACAGGTCAGCTGGCTCTGGGCGTTGGTGACACGGCACCCAGCCCCACCCCGGTCCCCCACCCTGTCCCTGCAGCACGGCCTACACTCCCGAGGCCACTGACTACGACGTGCGGGTGCTGCTCCGCTTCCCCCAGCGAGTGAAGAACCAGGGCGCCGCGGACTTCCTCCCGCACCGGCCACGGCACGCCTGGGAGTGGCACAGCTGTCACCAGTGAGTGGGGCCCTCTTCTCCCCCATAGGTGCCCGGGGAGGGGCAGGGGCTGGTGGGAGGGCCCGGGTGGGGCCCCTCCTCTCCCCCCCCCCCCCACCGCGTATGTGCTCGGGGCGGGGCAGGCGCTCCCGGGAGACATTTGCTGCCATGGATCCACCACTGGGGCAAGAGTTCCTTAGCAAAAGCTACACTGCAGGAGGGGGACCTAGGAGGATCCGTCTTGGGGGACAGAAATGTCTAGAGTACGGGGAATTGCCCGAGGGAGGCTGTACAGGTGGGAGCCCAAGAAGGACGCGAGGAATCCTGAGGGGGTGCCCTCCCAGGGGACCTGGCCAGGTGGGGAGCCCCAGAGACGCTGCCCTGAGGGACACGGGGAACCAAGGAGCCCCAGGAGCCCAGACTGGTCAGGAGGCGGTGTCACAGGAAGCCCAGGGGTGACTAGGCCCCCTTCTTTCCCTCCTCTTGTCCTCTGCCCCCAGACATTACCACAGCATGGATGAGTTCAGCCACTACGACCTGCTGGATGCAGCCACAGGCAAGAAGGTAGCCGAGGGCCACAAGGCCAGCTTCTGCCTGGAGGACAGCACCTGTGACTTCGGCAACCTCAAGCGCTACGCATGCACCTCTCACACGCAGGTCCGGCCAGGCGAGGGCACCGCGGTGGGGACACGGGAGCATGGGGGTGAAGCCTGCCCAGGGGAGTGGGGCCAGAGGGGACCAGGGAGCAGAGAGCGATGTCCAGCTGGGCCAGGCTGAAGATGGGTCAGCGCCAAGGCTCCACTCAGCTCCGTCAGAGCAAGGGTCTTCTCACGGGTCATCAGGCCACCACAGGGCCCCCCGCCCCCTCCCCTGTGGGGGCCGCCCACCCCCTCCCCTGCCTGGGCCCCTCCCTGCATTGCCTCCCAGGTGTGCTGCCCAAGGAGAGAAAGGAACATTGCAGCGAAACGTAGATGGCGTGGTGTTCCATTGCCTGGTCGTCCACCCAAATCCACCTTTCTATCAGTCTGTCCAAACATCCACCGAGTGTCTCTCTGTCCTGCCCCTCTGTCTCTTCATCCAGTCCTCCATCCATCTCTCCAGCCATCCCCCTCCTTCAGTCCCTTCCGCCTGGCTATTATACCTCCCTGTTGTCTCTCTGGTCCATCCACCCACTGGTTTCAGAAGGGACACACCCTGGGGCACCTGGGTGGTTAGGTCGGTTGAGCGACTGACTCTTGATTTCAGCTCATGTCATGATCTCACGGTTCTTGGGTTTGAGCCCCGCGCCCGGCTCTGGGACTCTCTCTTTCCCTCTCTCCCTCTCTCTCAAAAATAAAGAAATAAACTTTAAAAAAATGTAAAAAAAGAAGGGACACACCCACTCTGAACAGCTACCCCGGGCCAGAGGAAGGTGGGGCCAGACTGCTGGAAAGGCACAGGGTGGCACCCCAGCCTTGATCCTGTCCCCTCTTCCCAGGGCCTGAGCCCCGGCTGCTATGACACTTACAACGCGGACATCGACTGCCAGTGGATTGACATAACTGATGTGCAGCCCGGGAACTATGTCCTCAAGGTGGGCCTCCTGGTCTGGGCCACTCCCCCTACTATTGCTTGTGCTCAGTGCCCCTGCCTCTGGGATATGCTTTAGCCACTGGGGCACCCCCTCCTCCCCCAGCTGCTGAGGTGGCATCCTGGACATCAACCTGGAGTGGGGGTCTCCTCTTCCCCATGGAGGCTCTTAGCCTCAGGCCGACAGAGCCTCTCTTTCCATAGAGACACCAAGGCACCTTCGGCCCAGGTGCGGTGATGCTACAGGAGGCAGTGACACTGTCTTCCCTAAGCGACAGAGGATTTGAAGTGCGGTGCACCCCCCTGTCTGCAGACAGGGCAGGCTTTGTGCCATCTGGAAGGGGACCCTGCCATTCTCTGAAGAGACCCTCCACTCCTCACAGTGACCCCTGCAAAGCCCAGGGCTCCTGTGACCAAGAGTCCCTTCTGGCCTGAACCCCTCCTGCAATGAATGCTACTCCAGAGCCACTTCCCTGGGGGTGGGGTTAGAGTGGGTAGAAAAGCATGTTAAGGACACACAGCCCCATGTGGTACATCCATGCAGGCTGTGCTGGGGCCTGGGCATCGCGGTCTCACCTGGGGAAGTCAAAGGTCAGCCTCCTCTGTGAAGGTGCAAAGCAAAGGTGGGGAACCATTCCACCAGGGCCCCTGGACCCGCAGCTCCACACCCCAGAGCAGCAAAGACAGAGCTGTGAGCAGTGACGATGGGCTTGGGAGGTGCTCTAACCTGCATGAACACAGCCTGCCGGGAAACCTGCATTCAGAACACAGCAACCCGGAAGCCACTGGTTACAGTCTGGTCCCAAGCACCTCCCAGCAGGCTCAGAGGCCCCTCTGCTCAACTCACCCAGGGGCCAGGGTTCTTCTCCTTCCCTTGGTTCATCCCACCAGACATGTACAAAGGACCCTCTGAGTTCCAGGCAGTAGGGACTGGAACCGCATAAGTAATGCACAATTCCTGCCCTTGGGGAGTGTAAAGGATTTAAAAGTAACACGTTCTTCCATGTTCTGCAAATATTAGTCTGGGTGTAGCCTACCCCAGTGAAGCGCCCCCTCCCCAGTTAATCCGACATTTAGAAGGCTTCCTGTGTCCCAGTGGTTCTTCAGACAAAAGGCACGGGTGGGCCATCATCTCACTGAGCGTCAGGTTCTGCAGCTCCAGGGCGGGAGATGCCACCTGGCAGCAGACAGCCCTTCCATCGGTCATGTAGACAGGCATGGGTGGTAACAGGGTGCCAGCCTCAGACTCAGGAGACCAGCCTTGGTATCCCTGCCCAGCCCCTGCCCCCCATTCACTGCTGTGTTCCCTGGGGCAGTGACTCAACCTCTCTGACCCTGAGTGCCCAGTGGAGGGCCCACCTGGCCCAGGCTCTGGCTCCGGGGAAGCTTCCCACATTCCTATAAGGGTGATCTGGCGATGTTTTCTTTGACCACGAGCTGTCTCTTCTTTCCTCTCTCTCTTTCCATGTCTCTCCACCAGTGTGGCTCTGTCTCCGTATCTCTTGGTCTTGAGGGGTCTTCCTCCATCATCCTATATCCTTCTGTCGTCTGTCTCCTCCACGTCTGTCTGTCTGCGTCTCCGGGGCCTTCCCTAATGACCAGGTGAAATGCAGCCCCCTGACCAGGTCCCTTTGCCCTCTGCTCCCCTTCTTCTTCAGGTTCACGTGAACCCGAAGTATATTGTTTTGGAGTCTGACTTCACCAACAATGTGGTGAGATGCAACATTCACTATACAGGTCGCTATGTTTCTACAACAAACTGCAAGATTGTCCAGTAAGTGCACGCCCACCACCCTCCCCCCCCCCCAGCCCCTTTTCTACCCTTGAGGTCGGGGGCGGGGGGCGGGGTGGCCAGGGAGTGGCAGGCAGGGCTGCATGAAATACACAAGATACCTGTGCTTTGAGTCACCTTCCTAGCCAAACCCAGCTGCGGCTGGGCCCAGCCCACAGGCTAAGCAGGAGGAGCCTCGTCCATGCCAGCCCCAGGCTGAGTGCTCGCGGTGGAAGCCGGGCCCCGGCGTGCTGATCTGGGGCCAGATTGTGTGGCTCCAGGTGGGAACCAGCAGGAGGCAGCATAATTGGGTGGAAGTCTGCAGTCCTGCCTCTGAGGCTTCCTCGCTCTGTGACCATTGGGCAGTTCGCCTCACCTCTCCGAACTACTTTTCGCAACTACAAAATAGGCCCTTCCCCTGTAGGCTTGTGAGACTGAAAGATTGAAAGGCCTGATGTCTGCGGGTTGGAGAATCCTTCATAACGGTGCTCAGTGAATCGTTAGTGGCCTTATCAAGTGGATTGAGTTCAACAGCCCCGAGTTAGAACTGATACTGGCTGGAATGAGCTTTCATCCACGCCTGGGCCCAGTCGTAGGGGAAGCTGATGCACTCTGGCCCAAGCCTTTGGCGGGGTCCTCAGTTGCCACTTTGCAGAGGGACCCTCTGCTTACAAACTCGCAAAGAAACCCCACCCCACCCATGTGAATTTAAAATGATCAGACCACAGCAACTCTTTTCCACTTAAAAACAAACAAACAAAAAGCCCAGGAGTTGCTTTAGGCCATCAGCTGGGTGACAAATGGCAGAGATTCCAAGGCCCAGAGAGTCAGCATATGCTTATCAATGATTCACAGGTGTGAAGTTTAGCCTGTGACCAGGCTCAAGGCTCAGTGTGTGACCAGGGGCAGGGCACAGTGTGTGACCAGGATTAGGGCTCAGTGTGTGACCAGGATTAGGGCTCAGTGTGTGACCAGGATTAGGGCTCAGTGTGTGACCAGGGTCAGGGCTCAGTGTGTGACCAGGATTAAGGCTCAGTGTGTGATCAGAGTCAGGGCCCATTTAGATACAGCCCTTTTACCCTTGGCTGCTACCATTAAGCTAACTGTTCACACACACCACCCCCACCCCCACCCCCAGTACACCACATATGCTAAAAATGAGAACAGCAGCCTCTAGTTGAATACAGAGATCAGATTCCTCATAAATTGAATTTGATCAGAATTGTCAAGGTCACAGAGTCTGTCTAAAACAACTGACTCCTGCCCCATCCCTGGCAACTTGGCTCTCTCATAGGCCTGGGTTTCTGACCTCCTTCCTCCTCAGGGCCTCTCTTATTCAGCCATTCCCAGTTCAGGGGCCATCTCAGTGGTAGAGAGCCTCTGGGAAGCAATTCTGGGGAAGGAGAAAGAGGAAGGAAGGAAGGAAGGAAGGAAGGAAGGAAGGAAGGAAGGAAGGGGCACATAAGAAAAAAGGGGGTCAAGGGATACTCAGGGAAGCAGGGAGCCTGCATCCCTCTCTTTTCCTGCCTGCTGCTGGGAAAGGTGGATTGAAAAGCATCCCATCTTCTGGTGATGCCATGAGCTAGGCCCCTCAGCAGGGCAGACAGAGAAGCAGCCCCATGCACCCCTCCAGCTCCCCTGGGGCCTGCGGGCCAGGGAAGGCTGAGGCCCTTCTTTCCAAGCCCTTTACATAAGTGCTTGGAAAGGCTCAGGTCTTATTAGAGCGTCTCTGCTACCCTGACCGCAGGCGGGCGGCCGGGCCAGCGCACAGGAAGCCGGACGCAGTGTTCCCAGAAAGGCCATGGGACTGACGCCTGTGGGTTTCGCTCATGTTTCTGAAAAGGAAGAAGGAGGCTTTTTTGAAAAGTACTGAGTTAGAAAAAAAAAAAAAAAAAAGTGTTTCCAGACAGTAGCAGCTCTACTAATGGCCTAGAAAACACTGTGGAACTCGGGGCATGGGGAGGGAGTGGTGCAGAGACGGCACCCTGGGTGGGTCGGTGAGTCCATGAAGCCCCTCTTCTTGAAGCTGGGGCCTCCCGTCCCAGGGATCTGGGCTGTGGAAGGGGAGCCCTCGGCTTGGGAGGCAGAGGTGGGCTTGCTGACAGTCGAGTGAGGGGTCCTGCCCTGCAGCCTACCACTGTTCTCTTTCTTTCCTTAGATCCTGATCTCGGAGAGGATGGACACACGGCCAATGTCCCCACTTCCCAAAGCCAGCCCGGCTCCCCAGGAAGCCTCCTGCCAGGACAGACCTGGCCCCGAGGGGCCCAGCCCCCACCCACAGGCAGGGGCAGCTGGAAGCCACAGGCATCCCTCCCTGCCGGCCTCAGGGAGCAAACGCAGACCGAAACCACAGGGATTCCGGATGCCAGGCCCAATTTTGTACTTAACTCTTCTCTACAACGTTATTTTGTCGATGGTTGGTTTTTATTTTTTGTATTTTGGCCTTACCACAGAGCAAGATTGCCCAGGCCCCGGGCTGAATAAAACAAGGTTTTTCTACTCTGTGGTTCTGCATGTGGCCTGCCGGCTGGACTGGCCAAAGCAAAGTTGGGCTCAGGGGACATCCTCAGGCTTCTTCCTTCCCCTAGCAGAATGTGGAAATGGCAGCCGCCACCTTCCAGGACCACAGCTTGACCAAGAGGGCATCCAGCCCAGTGTGGAAACCCCGTGGGTTTATCCCAAGGCCAAGCCCACAGTGTGGGAAGGGGCCCACATCCCTGAGAGAGGGGTCCTGGCAGGATGGGGTGGGCAGCTCTAGCCCACTCACCCCTCCTTGGGGTCTCCTTCCTCTGCCTCCCCTCCTCCTGCAGCCTCGCCATCCCTCCCCCCCCCCCCCCACTTTCTCCCACAGTCACTCACTCTTCCAGCCACCTACTGTCTTACTCACATATTGAGTTCCAACTGAATGCCGGGCCTGTGCCGGGGCTGAGCATCAGTCTTGCTCTCGGGCAGTTCACAGGGCAGGGAGGAGAGTGTTCACCACACCTAGTGAGACAGCCCCGGGGAGATGGTAGAAACTTCTGAAGGCAGGTGGCATCTCCCAGGAAGGGAAGGGACAAGAATCTACTTGGCCGAGGGGAGTCCGGGCAGGAAGAAGCAGAAGGAAGGCACCTCCCCTCTGTCCCTCCCAAGAGCCCTTAGGCTATCTCGGCTGGCCCCTGCCACCTGCTGCTTCTGCCGGCCTCCTTCTTTCCTAGGGGATTAACACTAGTGAGAAAGGGCAGGGCACTTGGTCCAAGAACCAGGGCTCTAGGGTCCAGGGCCAATTCTCCTGCTCACTGGCTGGGTGACATTGTGAAGGACATTGTGAAGAGGGAGGGCTTCTCGGAGCCACACAGTTCTAGAAGGGTCCTGGCCCCTGGCCCCAGCCCACTGGAGCCCTTGGACCACTCCCCAGCCCAGTCAGCAGGACAGGGTGAAGCATGGCTGCACCCTCCCACCTTCCCCGACTGAGCCGTGAGAGGCTTCAACTCTCCCCTGGCACAGGGTGGGTGCTGAGACCCTGCCACTCTCTGTGAGGGGCTGGAGAAGCCTGTCATCCAGGGGTCCCCCCCATTCTGCTGTATTTCTTGCCCACGTATGCCTCAGGGATGCTGTCTGATTCCAGCCCCACCCCTCTCCTTTCTAGGTGTCCCCAGGAGTGAGCAAGGGAGGTCTCAGACAAGGTCCCCAATTCCAGACAGAAGGACCCTATAAGGTAGAGTCAAAAGTCCCCAATTTCCAGGTCAGATGGCTGAAGTCCAGAATGCGAGCCTGTCTGAGGCCACGGGTGAGTTCAAACCAGACCCAGTGCCGGAACCCATGCTCTAACCCAGGCCAGGGCCGCATGCCAGGTGTGTTCGGGGGGGTATATCTGTGCTTTCAGCTCAAGAAAGGCCCCTGGGATGCACAGTGCTCAGGGGCCGGGGGGTTGCTGCTCTCCAGGGACCAGAGGGTTGAGGAGCATCACAGCAAGAGGAGCAGGGTTGCCTTCCCCACCTGAGCCCGAAAGGGGTGATTGCCTGGAATCCTTCAACATTCCAAGAAAACGCTATGGGGTTTGACCGGTCAATGAGGTCCTCAGTGCCACACAGGGTCCCTCTTGGTCCCTGGCAATGCTTGCGTGCCCCACCTGAGCTCGGCACTCAACCCCCTCCCAGGGGGGAAGAAGGGAGACCTGGTGGGTGAGCCATGACTCTCAGCACTTCCCTCCGGGGGTTCACAAAGCCGGAGGGTCTCCACCAGCACATCTAGGCACTCACATGCAGGAAGCCACCTAGGTTGCAAAGGGCGTCCCGGACACCTGCCCAGTACCCCCCACCCTGGGCTTGCTCAGCGCCCATGCAGAGAAGCTTACGACTCTCAGATGACGCTGTTAGAAACATCTCGAGGCACAATGGGCTTCCCTTCAGCCTCCTCTTAGGTCGAGGCCACAGAATGTTAGGTACTAACAATCTGGGATGGGCATGGCCGGAAAGCAGGAAGGACAGAGAGCAGACGCCATGCAAGTGGCAGGGGACCTGCCTGTGGCCCTAACTCTCCCTTCCGGTAGGCCCCCATCTCCCCATCTGTGCCCTAAGGGGCTGGGCTCCTAGGGCTCCAGTGCTGATCCTCATCTGCCAGCGAACTGGGCAGGAGAAGAGAAGAGAGGGGAGGGTGGGGAAGGGGAGGGAGAGGAGGAGAGGAGAGGTGACCCATGCAAAGCCCAGGCTGTGTGGGGACAGGCCTGGGGACTGCTGCTGGGCTCAGAGCAGGGCAGCCAAGGGAGAGACTGCAGCCTGGGGAGGGCCTGGGGCATCACTGGCCATGGGGGACACCACAGACAGAGGCCTGAAGCGGGGGCATCAGATGCCAAACCAGGTTGCATCTGGAACCTTCAGAAAGGCTGGCAGTCCGTAGGCCCTGGGCAGGGGGAGGTGTGGCTGGGTGGACCCTGGCCAGGGACAGGGCCTCCGATGAAATCCCGCTAATGGGGCAGCTTGGACCCAGATCCCTCACCACCCCCGCCCCCCGCAACAATGAAATCCTGCTAATGGAGCTGCTCAGGCCCAGATCCCTCTGCTCACTAGTCACAGCCTCCATCCTCTCTCCATTCCCTCCCCAGAGGAACAGTTCCACACCTGTTCCTTACCCAGGACAGCAGCACCTTTTTCGTTAGGGCAGGGCCTGGGAGAAAACATTACCGGTCCTGGCTCCCCCGGCTCCACAAAATTCCCACCTTTTTTGAGAAGCCACTTAGGCCTGTCTCATGGAAGCATCTGGTAACCACAGTGTGAACGGCAGAGCTGGTTCTGACGTTTAGGCAAGGAGCTTTTCCTCTGTAGAACTGACTCAAGAGAGAGCGCTTTCATAGACTGCTCAGTAAGGGGCGGGGGAGGGGTGCTGTGAGGCTATTTACAGATTTCCCGAAAACAAAGCCTCTGAAGTTTGACCCTGAAGAGATGGGGCCCGGGGCCCAGCCCCTACCCCTCTGCATCGGAGGTCTCTCAGCCCGATCCCGCAACACCCACGGTGGCCCCAGGCCACATCTTACGCCTGGTGCCACCCCTCAGGCCAGCCTCCTGAGAGAGGTTCCTGTGGGGCCCTGCGGATTCCAGACTGAGTGAGGTTGATAGCACCTACCCCTCCAGCCTGGGGTGGGGGGCCCTACTTCCCAGTTCCCACCGGGTATCTCTTCCCCTTCGTGCCCACAACAAGAGGCCAAAGCCCCCTGGCTGCCCAACCACAGCTTCTGAGCCCTGTGGCCACTGATAGGCCCGGGCCCTCCCCAGCTGCTCCTCCCTATGGCTGCATCCGGGTACCTACAACAACCAAGGCACTTCTGGAAAGTGCCGCCCAGCATCCCCCAGACTGAATCGTGCAGATGGTCCCCGTGGGCAAGGTTGGCACCAGCTGGCCAGGGAGAATGAGTGGTGGCGCCCGCACCCCAGGAAGCTCACTGGGGCCTGGGGGTATGGGTGAGGAGAGCAGCCAGAACCTGAGACCCAAGGGTGCACATGACACACGCCACCCTGGAAACTGTCCTGGAACTTTCTGAGAATGAAAAGGTCCTGAAAAGGCTTTAGCAGTGACACTCAAAATACTCAAGGCAAGGGAAGTAGGTATGGATTTGGGTTTCCACATTCCCTGGCTGTGTGGAATCACTTCTATTTTTTTAATTCTTCAAAATGAAATTTAGTTTTGAGCCGCTGGCTACTGGGTGGGAAATCCGATGTCCTGAGTCGGTTTACTTTAGGGGTTTCAAAAGGCCCAGAACAACAAGGAGGAGCCCTGAGGTCTTCAGTCCGCAGCGGCAGGCAGCACCAGCTGGCCCACTGACAACTCCCCAGGGAGGGCATCCCTGCTTCCTGCAAGGCTGGGCACAAGGACCCCACGCAGCCATGTCCCTTGAGGTCCACCACACCCCCCAGGGCACTGCCCAGGCAGGACACTGTCCTTGCTACTAACAGAGGGACAGCCCATCTCTCGGTCGTGGGGGAGGGGGTGGGGGAGGGGAGGTCTCCCATCCCCCTTCCTCTGCCGGCTTCCACCATGTCCTCCCTAATCCCTCCCTCTTTTCCTCTTCCTCTTTGGGGCAACCTTCCCTCACCCCCATGGTGTGTGCCTGGGTTCACGAAGCCACTTCGATCACGAAGCCAAGGGCTTGGGGAAGCACAAGCACCTTCTGGGGGTGGGGCAGGGGAGGAGAAAAAGACAGGGCAGGAGGACATCAGTAATGATAATGGGGGGGGGGCGCCTGAGTGGCTCAGTCGGTTAAGTGTGCCACCTTGACTCAGGTCATGGTCTCTCCGTCTGTGAGTTCGAGCCCCGCATCGGGCTCTGTGCTGACAGCTCCGAGCCTGGAGCCTGCTTTGGATTCTGTGTCCCCCAATCTCTCTGCCCTTCCCCCTTTTACACTCTGTCTCTCTAAGATAAACATTAAACAAATAAATTAATAAAAAAATTTAAATGATAATGATGGCTAACGTCTGGAACACAGCCATGTGCCAGGCTCTGCTCTAAATGCTATACAAATGTTAGTCTTTACTCCTCACAGTGACCCTATAAAGGCAGCACCGTTATTATTCCCATTCTGCAGATGGGGAAGCTGAGGCACGGAGAGGCCATGTGGCTTGCCCCACTATCCCCCAGCTAGTAAATAAGAGAGCCAGGATTCAAATGCAGGCACATTTCTGGAGATGGGGGCGTGGCTTCCACCAGATCCTCAAAGACATCTGGGACCAGACCCAAAGCCATATGCCTGTGCTTTGAAGCACAGCCAGACCACTGTTCAAACCTTCATCTCCTTCCTCTGCAACTCTCTGGAATCATGACTCCTGGAAACAACAGTTCAAAAAGTGGCTGGGAGAAGGAAAGCAAAATTCCTCTTAGAAGTCGTATAAATCACACTTAGATCGCTCTTTATGGGAAGTGGCACCTGGGTGGCTCAGTCGGCTGAGCGTCCCACTTGGGCTCAGGTCATGATCTCATGGTCTGTGAGTTCAAACCCTGCATCAGGCTCACCAGTCAGTGCGGAGCCCGCTTCGGATCCTCTGTCCCCCCTCTCTGCCCCTCCCCCCACTCACGCTCTCTGTCTCTCTCTCTCAAAAATAAATAAAAAGCATTAAAAACAAATTTTTTTTAAAGGAGGGTGCCTGGGTGGCTCCATTGGTTATAAGCATCCGACTTCGGCTCAAAGCCAAACCAGCCCGGCGTTGGGCTCTGTGCTGACGGCTCAGAGCCTGGAACCTGCTTCAGATTCTGTGTCTCCCTCTCTCTCTGCCCCTCCCCTGCTCATGCTCTCTCTCTCTCTCTCTCTCAAAAATAAACATTAACGGGGCACCTGGGTGGCGCAGTCGGTTAAGCGTCCGACTTCAGCCGGGTCACGATCTCACGGTCCGGGAGTTCGAGCCCCGCGTCAGGCTCTGGGCTGATGGCTCAGAGCCTGGAGCCTGTTTCCTATTCTGTGTCTCCCTCTCTCTCTGCCCCTCCCCCGTTCATGCTCTGTCTCTCTCTATCCCAAAAATAAATAAACGTTGAAAAAAAAATTTAAAAAAAAAAAAATAAACATTTAAATAAATAAATAAATAAATAAATAGATTGCTTATAAGGTAGGGGCTAATTAAAATAGACAAGTCATTGGGGCGCCTGGGAGGCTCAGTCGGTTGAGCGTCTGACTCTTGATTTTCATCTCAGGTCATAATCCCAGGGTCGTAGAATCGAGCCCTGCGTTGTGTTCTGCACTGAGCATGGAGCGTGCTTGAGATTCTCTCTCTCTCCCTCTGTCCCTCTCCCTGGCTTATGTGCATTTTCTCTCTCTCTCTCTCTCTAAAAATAAAAACAAAATACATTTAAGAAAATAAAATAAGCAAACCATCAACTAGTCCAGTCAAGAAAAATAACAACACAAAATACGAGATTAGAAAGGGAATGTTAACACAGCCATGGCGATTATTTTTGAAATTTAAGAGAACAGTACATACAACTCCACACTTATTAATTAGTGTTTCAACATTGAATAATAATATTCTAGGAATATATTTGCAAGTTGCCAAAATTGGCTCGGTGAGTGAAAGGCCAGTCACCGCAGAAGAAATTTTACAAGCTGTCATCTCTAAAAAAGACACCACCGGTAGAGCGTTTTAGAATGAGTTATTTCAAACTAGGGGAGGAGGTCATTTCTAGGCTAGACTTTTCCAGAGCATATGGGGGAAACGACAGAGAGATTTTATGCCTCTGAATTGATTTTATGAAGCTAACATAATCCTGACACAGAAATCTGACAAAGATCACCGTGTCACCCTGCCCGCCCTCATGATGAATAACCACAGACCAGTTTTATTCTTGGCACTGGATACAAAAGTCCTGGAGCAGAACCCCGTATTATCGTGTTCTCTACTGCAGTCAGTGATGCCCACAGTTATCCAACACCGGGTGTTTGGCATGCTTTCCCACACCCCTGCTCTGTGCTGGGGCTAAACTGGACCCTAATATCTGGGTCCAAACAAAAGGGACCCAACATTCCCTTACACTCTTAACTGCCCCTCGCAGGATGCAGAGACAGGATGCAAAGCCCGCAGAAATACAAAAAGGCTACACTTGAATTACTGCTACTTGCTAGAAACTTGTGGTCAGCTGGAATACCCTGTGAGGTTGATAATTTGTCATTTCTTTTTCTTTTCGAGAAACTCTTAGGTCTTTGCTTGTTTGCTTTTAAATAGGTTACGTCCTCTGCCTTCTCCCTGCTGGGCTTGGTAACATCTGATTAAATAATCAAGTCTTGATGGAATTCCCCTCTTTGAGGTATCAAGACACATACCCCCAAAAAACTTGGGGACAGTGCCTGTGGTGACTTGGGCAACCAAATCCTGGGCCCAAGGGATTTGATCCAGCTGGCAGTGCACCCACGCTGGACAAGAGGTGCGGACCTTGGCCTCTGTCTGGGGTCCCAGATGTCTGGGAGCTTCTTAGCCAGAAAACAAACTGTCACTGTACCTGGAGGCCACCAGAAGGTGCAGGACTCTGTTTACAGGCTATGTGACATCAAAGGCCACCTTGTTTCTGATTCACAGCAACTGTCTCTTTCACTTTTAAATTAATGCAGATATAGTAAGGAATAATTTACATACAGTGAAATTCACCCACTTTAGGTGTACTGTTTGATAAGTTTTGACAAGTATGTGCAGTTGTAAAACACACACACACACACACACACACACACACACAATCAAGATCTAAAATATTTCTATCACCTTGAAAGTTCTCTCATGCTTCCGTGTGGCCAATTTTCTACCCCCACCTCCAGCCCCTGGCAACCACTAATCCGTTTTCTGCCCCTATGTTTTTGCCTTTTCTAGAATCTTATATAAATGAAATTATATAGTGTATGGCCTTTTGTATGTCTTCTTTCACATAACATAATGCTTTTTTTTTAATGTTTATTTATTTTTGAGAGACAGAGACAGAGTGCGAGCGAGGGAGGGACAGAGAGAGAGACACACACACACAGAATCCAAAGCAGGCTCCAGGCTCCGAGCTGTCAGCACAGAGCCCCACGCGGGGCTCGAACTCACCAACCGTGAGATCATGACCTGAGCTGAAGTCTGATGCTCAACCGACTGAGCCACCCAGGTGCCCCAACATAATGTTTTTGAAATTCACCCATGCTGTCGCATGTATCAACAGCTTGGTCCTTTTTACTGCTGAGTGGTATTCCATCCCCTGGACCACAGTTTGTTTTTTCATTTACCAGAAGATGAATATTTGGGTCATTTCTAGTTTGGGGCCGTTATGAAGAAAACTGCTGTTATCATTCACATACGGATCTTTGAGTGGACACGCATCTTCAGTTTTCTTGGGTAAACATCTAGGAATGAGGTTACTGAGTCATATGATACATGCGTGTTTGACCGTACAAGAAACTGCCAAACTGCTTTCCGAAGTCACTGTTGCTCTACAAAGTGGCTATTGCCAGAACTTTGTATTGTCTTTTTTTTTTAATTTTTTTTTCAACGTTTATTTATTTTTGCGACAGAGAGAGACAGAGCATGAACGGGGGAGGGGCAGAGAGAGAGGGAGACACAGAATCGGAAACAGGCTCCAGGCTCCGAGCCATCAGCCCAGAGCCTGACGCGGGGCTCGAACTCCCGGACCGCGAGATCGTGACCTGGCTGAAGTCGGACGCTTAACCGACTGCGCCACCCAGGCGCCCCGTCTTTTTTTTTTTTAAGCCATTCTAATAGGTATGTAGTTGTATTTGGTATTTCATTATGTTTTTAATTTTCCATACCCTAATGGCTAATAATGGTAAGCATCTGTTCATGTACATATTTTCCATCATATCTCATCTTTGATGAAGTCTCTCTTCAAATCCTTTGCCCATTTTTAAATGGCCTGTCTTATTATTGAGTTGGAAGACTTCTTTATCTATTCTGGATACAAGTTCTTTATCAGTTATGTGTTTTGCGAATATTTTCTCCCAACCTGGAGTTTGTATTTTCATTTTCTTCCTAGTACCTTTTGAAAAGCAGAAGTTTTTAATTTTAGTGAAAGCCAATACAATCTTTTTTTTATAAATGGATTGTACTGTTTGTTCTATCTAAGAAATCTCTATCTAAATTAGGTCACCCCAACATATTCTTCTACATTTTCTAATATAAACACGTAATGCTATCATTTCCTTCTAAGCAGTGCTTTAAACTCTGTCCCACAAATTTTGCCAGGCTGTGTGTGTTTATTTTTAATTTAATGAAAATATTTCCAATGACTTTCATGGTTTCTTCTTTGAATTATGAATTATTTAAAAAATACATCGTTTAACTTCCAGATATCTGGGCATTTTCCTGGTGTCTTTCAGTTATTGATTTGTAGTTTTATTATGATGAGAGAACATACTTGTATGATTTTCATTATTTTTAATTTGTTGAGCTTTGTTTTATGGCTCAGAATATGATCAATGTTGGTCCAGTTCCACGTGCTTCGAAAAGAATGTGTATTCCACTGTTGTTGGGTGGAGTGTCCTATAAATGTCAGTCGGGTTTAGTTGGTTAACAGTGTTATTTGAGTTATTCCCATCCAGACTGATTTTCTGTCTACTCACTCGTTCTTTGAAGTATTCAGAGAGAAGTGGATCTGTCCATTTCTGCTTTCAGTTCTTTCCGTTGTAATTATATGTACCCTGGGGGTCTGTTGTCCACCCTGAGGTTGGTTTTCCTCCTGATGAACTTGACCCATTTATCATTATGTGTTTTATTCCTGGAATTATTCTCCGTTCTGGGGTCTGCTTTGTCTTAGTATAGGCACTTGATCTTTCTTTGGATTGGTGTTTGCATGGCATGTCTGTTTTTCATTCTTTTGCTTTTACCCTAATATCTAGGTCTGTATATTTAGGGCGGGTTTCTTGGAGGCACAGCCTAGGGTTTGCGAGGGATCCCCGCCCCCCCCCACCCCCAACCCCCCGCTGTTGGTGTTCCACCTTCAGCCTTCAGAGGTCCCTGCCTGCCTCCAACGGCTGAGTCGTCCCTCCGCGTGTTCTTGCTCCCCCCCCCCCCCCCCCCAGTGGTAGATTGCTAGTGTTCCTGACCCTCACCTCGTGTCTCTCGGTGGGACTTAGAAGAGAGGTTCCTGCACCTCCCAAAAGGCAAGAGGCGGCGTGGACTTTTATCCTCCCCAGAAACAGAGGATCGTAGTTTCTGCCTCTCTTCCAGCAGCCCTGGATCAGAGTCGGCTGCGCCCCCAACCAGCCCCACCGGAAGTGGTTTATTAGAGACAACCTCCTTGAGAAACAAGAGACGTCGCAGGCACTGCCCTCCAGCCAATCACCTCCTGCACGTGCGGGGGTGGGGGGGTGGGGGGGCGGTGTCTCTCCCCTCTCCTGCTCCTCCCACTCGGCCTTCCATCAGCTTCCTGGGAAAGGCGGGGCGCTCCCCCGCCCCCAACCTGAGCTCCCGAGGCCAACTGTCCTGTCGTTCCTAAGAGGCAATTTTCACTCTTTGGAGTTCAGTTCTCTTGGTCGCTCACAACGACCTCAGCCCTCTGGTGGGTTTTTAAACTTTCAGTTTGCAGATTATCTGGCTCTGTCTTGTTAGAAGTGACGTTCTCTTGTGGCTTTCTGCATCCCGAGAGAAAGCCGAACTCCTCTCTTTCGCTTTTAATACATGCAGATAGTCAAAGGGGTTTCCATGCCCTGAGTGTCCTCTGAGTGACTCCCCGGTGCCCATGGCCTCCAGTATCTCACTTCTCATTTCCCCACAGTGTGCGTTGTGTTTGCTGTCTCTGGCGTAACTGCCATTTAGTTGACATGAGCCCTTACCGTGTCCCAGCACTGCGCTAAGTTTCTTTCAAACCTTCCCTGACTCCTGTCTTTTCTCTCCCACCCGCATCTAACCCGTCAGGTTGATCCTGTGGCTCTGTCTTCAAAATATAACCAGTTCCTTTCAAAACTAAAAATGCACTTACCGACGGCCTGGCAATTGCATTTATCCTAGAGGCACGAAGACTTATTTTCACGGAGGAACTTGTCCACAAATGTTCCCAAGCAGCTTCATTTGCAATAGTGCAAACCTGGAAACTACCCAGATGTCCAAGCCTGGAAACTACCCAGGTGAATTGTTAAACATACCCTGGTACATCCCTGCCGTGGAACACTAGTTGGCAACAAAGGGGAATGAGCTAGTGTTACATGCAGCAATATGGATGAATCTCCAGGGAATTACATGGCATGAAAAAGCTGGTCTCAAAAGAATACATCCTGCATGATCCCACGTATGTAACAATTGTGGGTAACATAATTACAGGGCTGCATATTGGTGGCTGCTGGAGGTCAGGAATGGGAAGGGAGGGATGTGGCTAAAAATGGGTGACACAAGGGACCTCATGGCAATGGTACAGTTGGACATCTTGATTGTTGTGGTGGTTACTCCAGGCTCACATTGTGACAAAAATTAAATAGAGCTACATGCAAACGCACACAAGCGAGTCCACATAGAACCAGTGAAATCTGAGTAAATTACACTATGCCAATGTCAATTTGTTGTTTTTGCTACTGTGCTGGGGTTATGGGAGATGGAGAGGGGGGTGGGGGGACAGGTACATAGGACTTCTTTGTGCATTCCTTTGCAACCTCCTGTGAATCTATAATTACTTCAAAATAAAAAAAATACATATAGGGGCACCTGGGTGGCTCAGTGGGTTGAGCGTCCCAGTTCGGCTCAGGTCATGATCTCACAGTTCGTGAGTTCGAGCCCCACATCAGGCTCTGTGCTGACAGCTTGGAGCCTGGAGCCTGCTTTGCGTTCTGTCTGTCTGTCTCTCTCTCTCTCTCTGCTCCTTCCCTACTCACATGCTGTCTCTCTCTCAAAAATAATTAATTAATTAATTAATTATTAATTAAAAAAACATATAGCCAGAATCCACCCCCTTCCAGTCACTTGCCCTGTTACCAGGCCTGTCCAAACCACTATCATCTCTTGGCTGGATTATTGCAACTGCCTCTTCATGGGTCTTCCCGCTTTTACATACAGCCTGTTCTCAAAAAGAGCAACTTTTAAAATGGAAGGCGATTTCTGTCGTTTATGGAAATAAATGAAGACCAACCAAAGGAGAAAAGCAAAGGCTATTTATGGGAAGCCGGCTTTGGAAGGGAGTCAGCCACCGTCACTTATGTTCTGGCAGAGATTCAAAGGCAAGCAGGGGAGTGGGAAGGCTTGATGGTGGAAAATGGGGAAGCCTCAGGTGTGCCCCCAGTGAAGGCCGTTGGCATAGGCAAGCTACAGGTGGGCTGACCAGAAGTCAGACATCCTGTGTGATTGGTTAGGAGTGCATGCTTGGCTTTTTCTGGTTGACTCTAAGTTGGAAGGAAGGACAAAAAGTGGGGACCTGTCAGTTATGCATCAAGTTCTGACCATTTGGGGCCAGTTGTTACAGAAGCTATTGTTTGGCTTCCTGGATTGTCACCAGAGATACCGGTCTGGCGTCTCAAAAACCCGACTCACAGCAGGCTGGCTTCCTGGCCTGGTTATCATAGAAAAAGGGGGGGGGGTGGTTTCTGCAGGTTGCAGGTCAGAGTTCTGTTTTTATATGTAGCCTGGCCATTGTCAGTTTGTAGATTCGGTCTCTCACATTCCTCTGCTAGAATTCTCCGGTGAGTCCCCATTGCACAGAGTCCTCACGATGGCCTACAAGGCCCTACATGACCTGGCCCCATTTTCCCCTCTAGCCTCATCCCTTCCTACTTTCCCCCAGTCTCCACGCCAGCCACACCTGACTGCCTTGCTGTTCTAGAATATCCCAGTCCCTCTCCCAAGGCATGTATGGCCCTTCTCACGTGCTTGGAGACCTGCATAAAAGTTGAAAGCCCTAGAAAAGCCCCAGCTCCCAAATGCAAAACATACAATAGCCCAAATTAATAAATGTTTAATGAAACGTCTACAAAATGTCATCAGTTGTTAATTTATGTCATTAATTCTGTCAACTTCTTTAATTATTAAATGTAGTGTTCATAAGTATTTCATTACGTTTCGAAATAATTTGTAGATTAGATTTTTTAAAACTCTTCAAGCACTTCAAGAATGCAAGTGAATGCCCAAAGAGTGCAGAGAATTCGCAGATAATTATAGTGTAAATGAATTACTCTTAGCCAAATAATTTCCAAGGCAGAGTTACAAAAATCACTTCGTATTATTTTATTTTTTTTTTTTAACATTTATTACTGAGAGAGGAAGAGAGACAGAGCATGAGCATGGTGGGGGGCGGGCAGAGAGAGGAGGAGACACAGAATCCGGAACAGGCTCCAGGCTCTGAGCTGTTAGCACAGAGCCCGATGCGGGGCTCAAACCCACAAACCGCGAGATCATGACCTGAGCCGAAGTCAGACGCTTAACTGACTGAGCCACCCAGGCGCCCCTCACTTCGTATTATTTTAGAGTAAATGTGTTATATTTAATGTGGCAATTCTGTGCGTTTTAATAATTGATTTGGGGAGGAACTTTGAAAAGTGATAGTACTTCATCCTAGGAAGTTCTTAAAATGTTTAAGTTCTTAAAATTGTTCTTTGATACAATTAGCCCCACTTTACAGATTTAACTCTATGATCTGCAGTTTCCTGGTCACACTAGTCAACCTCCCCGATTTCTCCTGGCCAAGTCCTCCCCGCTTCCTACTCCAACACCACTCCCCCCACTCCCTACCCACTCTCTCCAACAAACCGACCCTGGCCTTTGGTACACATGGTGTGTGTGTGTGTGTGTGTGTGTGGTCAGGCGAGGTGTACATTTCCCAGGCTCTGGTCCCCTCTTCATTTGCTTTCCACTCAGGCTGTGTCACTGCCCCCTAAAATCCCTTTCCCCTTGAAAGCAGCTTCTGGATTAAAGAAACCAGCAATCTCCCAAATCGCCACCAGGTGGTGCCACAAGCTCATGCTTGGGCTTCTGTGGGCTCCCTTCAGAGAGGAGAGACCAGAGAGGCCCCTGGGTGTCGTCCCCAGGCCCCAGGCTTCTTCTCTGGGGTGACTCTGGCCCCTCCAGGGTGATCTGCATGGCTTTGTTTTCACCACTGTGGCAGGGCACAGCAGTTTGACTCCTGCTCCCTCTCTGTCCTGGTCTCCCAACTTTGTTGTCTCTCCTTGTTCTTGTCTCCCTCTCCCTGTCTGTGCCTGTCTGTACCTCTCAGTCCCTTTCTCTCTCTCCCTCTCTCTCTCTCTCTCTCTCTCTCTCTCTCTTTCTGCCATCCATACCTAATATCTGCCTCAACATATCTAATACTACTCCACCTCATTCAACAGTTAGTTTATTAAAAGTTTATCTTTGGGGTGCCTGGGTGGCGCAGTCGGTTAAGCGTCCGACTTCAGCCAGGTCACGATCTCGAGGTCCGTGAGTTCGAGCCCCGCGTCGGGCTCTGGGCTGATGGCTCAGAGCCTGGAGCCTGCTTCTGATTCTGTGTCTCCCTCTCTCTCTGCCCCTCCCCCATTCATGCTCTGTCTCTCTCTGTCTCAAAAATAAATAAACGTTTAAAAAAAAGTTTATTTTTATTTATTTTGAGAGCGATAGAGAGCAAGTAGGATAGGGACAGAAAGAGAGGGTTACAGAATCCCAAGCAGGCTCTGTGTTATCAGCGCAGAGCCTGATGCAGGGCTCAAACTCATGTCGTTGTGAGATCATGACCTGAGCCGAAATCAAGAGTCGGACACTTAACCGACTGAGCTTCCCAGGAGCCCCAACAAGTGAGTTTTAAAAACCAGTGCGGCAGACATTGTCCCAGGCTCTGGAAAGTCAGTGAAGACAAGTCAGAGTCTCAGTCTAGGGGAATAGCTCCCGGTGAAGGAGGACTGTGGTAGATGACCCCCTTTTATCCTCTGCTTTCTCCCTCCCCCCCTCCCCTCCCTTCCAAGAACTACTTACCGGAATGAGCCAGAAGTGTTCTCCTCCCAGCTTTCATCCCTCCCATCTCCCATACACAAGTCTCCCCAAGGCCCACCTCTTCATCATTCTCATTGCAAGGTTTTGGGGGGACCCGCCAGGGCCTTCATGTTTCAGCGACTGAGATCTTACCACCAGCCACTCCTACCCACGTGTTAGACCCAGGCTGCACGTGGGGCCAACTAGAGATTCTTTTTCACCTTCACCCAGATATTTACCCCACCCTTACTTTCTCCTTCTTTCTTCAGGGTAAGGGGTCACTCTGTTTGTCCACTGCTAATCCCCTCATCGGGCTCAGGTCCCATTCCTTCTCTTCCTCTAGGACCTCCCCGCCCCTCCCTCTTTCTCTCTTCTTACTAGATCTTTCCTCTCAGTGTAATAATCTCTCACTCCCATCTTCAAAGTACTCACCTTGATGCCAGCCAATGCAATTAGACAACAGAAAGCATCTCAAAGCCTTGAAAGGAGGAGATAAAGTTAACACTTGTAGGTGACTGGGTGCTGAAGATGAAGTGATCTAACTAGAAATACAGTTAAGTCAATGAGGCACCAAATTCCTACAGAGTAAATTGCATCCTGATCAGATATTAAAATGGAAGGAAAGACCTTGTTTATAGTAGTATCATAAAAGATAAAGTCCTTTGGGATAGACTTAAGAAATGCTCAAGACCAATATGAAGAACATTGTAAAATTCCTGAAGAACACAGAAGAAGACCTAAAAACATGCTGCGGTCATGGGGCAGTAGACTCAATATCACATTGTGATTTTTGATGCGTTTCTTCACACATTTAATGCAATTCCAATAAAGATATCAACAAAAGAAGACATGTGCCCAGTAAGCGTATAAAAAGAGGCTCGGCATCATCAGTCACACCCACTAGAATGGCTAACATTAAAAAGATGGACACTACCAAGTGTTGGCATGATCACTCTGGAGTTGGTTTGGCAGAAATTCTACTTCTAAGTGTTTACCCAAGTGAAACATATGTCCATACAGAAGGTTGTATATAGACGTTCAAAGGAGCTTTGTTTGATCATCAAAAATGGAAAACTACAAATAAGTAAATTGTGCAGTTATCCACACAGTGGAAGGAGCATACAGGAAAAAGGTGCCACCCACAGATAGACATAATACAAATGACTTTCAGCAACACTACAGGGAGAGAAAGAAGCTAGACACAAGAGGGGAATGTGCTGTGTGATTCCATTTTGTAGAAGTTCTAGAAAAGTGGAATTTACTATTATTTTCTTTTAATGTTTATTATTTTTGAGAGAGAGAGAGAGAGAGAGAGAGAGAGAGAGAGGGGCAGAGTGCAAGCAGGGGAGGGGCAGAGAGAGAGGGAGAGAGAATCCGAAGCAGGCTCCAGGCTCTAGGCTCTGAGCTGTCAGCACAGAGCCCGATGCAGGGCTTGAACTCAGGAACCACAAGATCATGACCTGAGCCAAAGTCAGATGCTCAATGGACTGAGCCACCCAGGCTCCCCTAGAAAAGTGGAATTTAATCCATTGCAATAGAAAAGCAGATCAGTGGCGGCCTGGGAAAGGGATAGGGGAAAGGGGCATGGGGGAATTTGCGAGTTGATGGAAATGTTCTAGATCTTGATTGTGTTGGCTGATGGTTACACGGTGTTCACATTTGTCGAAACACATCAAGCACTACATTTAAAATGGGCGCATTTCATTATACTTTTTTTTATTTAAGTAATTGCTGGAGGAAGACAACAAAAATCCTGTGTTTTTTTTGGGACTGAAAATCCAAGTTAAAGAGCAGTAAACAATTGAACAATAATAAAAACTCCACA
The DNA here is from genome assembly GCF_028749965.1 of Puma concolor. Classification (NCBI taxonomy): domain Eukaryota; kingdom Metazoa; phylum Chordata; class Mammalia; order Carnivora; family Felidae; genus Puma; species Puma concolor. The sequence continues at coordinate 117,153,455 of NC_141672.1, forward strand.
CTGAGATGCAATATTTCACCTAACCAGATTGTTAAAAAATCCAAAAATTTCATAACACACTGTGTTGGCATGACTATGAGGAAAAGCACACTCTTACTAATGATGAAAGTAAATTGGAACAACCCCTAGCAAGGGCATTTGGGTAATTTTTATTAAACTACAAATGCTTTGACTTAGGAATTTCCCTTCTGGAATTTTATCCTACAGATAAACTTAACCACACGCAAAATAGTGTATGTTAAAGATTATTATCACAACGTTGTTTGGAATAGAAAAACACACAAAATAATCTAAATGTCCATCAATGTAGACAGATTAAATAAATTATGATACATCCCGTATTATGGAATCATATGTAACTACAAAACCCAGTGGGAAAAGTCTGTGTGTGCTATTATGAAAAGATCCTTAAGGTGTAATGTTAAGTGAATAAAGCAACATTATATTTGATGTTGCCATTTGTATTTTAAAAAGCCAGAGGGGTGCCTGAGTGGCTCAGCCGGTTGAGTGTCTGACTCTTGATTTCAGCTCAGGTCGTGATCACAGGGTTGTGGGAAAGAGCCTTGCACTGGGTTCCACGCTCAGCGTGGAGCCTGCTTGAGAGTCTCTTTCTCTCTCTCTCTCTCTCTCTCTCTCTCTCTCGTCCGCCACTTGCATTCTCTCTCTGAAATAAATAAATAAATACATACATACATACATACATACATACATAAGTAAATAAATCTAGAGGCTATATATTTGGATTTTCTTGTATATGCATTAAAAAAAAAAAAAACTTCTGGAAAAATAACCAAGAAACTAGCATCAGGGGATACCTGTTTGGAGGAAGGACATACATGGATGGAGTCAGGAGTATGAAGGACAATTTTAATAGTGTACCTTTTTAATCCTTAAAAAAATTTGGGGGGTGCCTGGGTGGCTCAGACGGTTGAGCGTCTCTCAATTTCAGCTCAGGTCATGATCCCTGAGTCGTTGGTTCGAGCCCCGCGTCAGGCTCTGCGCTGAGCGTGGAGCCTGCTTAGGATCTTAAGATGTTCTCTCTCCCTCTGCCCCTCTGCCCTGCTCACGATCTCTCGCTTAAAAAAAAAAAAAAAAAAAAAAAAATTAAAAGTTAAAACGTTTTTTGAACGTGACGGTACTAGCTATCCAAAATTAACTTATTTTTTTTTTATTTTATTTTTTTTTAATTTCTTTTTTTTTTTTAACGTTTATTTATTTTGGGGACAGAGAGAGACAGAGCATGAACGGGGGAGGGGCAGAGAGAGAGGGAGACACAGAATCAGAAACAGGCTCCAGGTTCTGAGCCATCAGCCCAGAGCCCGACGCGGGGCTCAAACTCATGGACCGCGAGATCGTGACCTGAGCTGAAGTCGGACGCCCAACCGACTGAGCCACCCAGGCGCCCCTAAAATTAACTTATTTTTTAAATAACATCAAAATAATACGTCAACATAAGTTATTTTAATTATTATTCACAGGGTTATCTTGAGGGGAAAAATGATATATGGCAAGTGTCTAGTTCAGTGCGGGGACATATTTGGTACAGTGTTACTATTTTTATTCCCCCTGCCCCCAAATCTCTGCACCCACCCACCCCCATACTTTAGGTTCCAGTTCCCCAAATCAGAGGCGCTCAGCTGCCTCCACCATCTGGTCCTCGACGGGGGCTTTCTCCTCTGTGGAATGCTTTGCCCCCGTCTCTTTTCTTCTCTCACCCCTGCCCTGTGGCTGCAAGGGCATCACCTCCTCAGGGAAGCTTCCTCTGACGACACCTTCTCCCTCCCTCCTCACATCCTCCTCCCTCACATAAGTGCCCCTTGTTTTCCCCTGGGGACTGGGGACTGCAAGGTCATGTCAGCCCTCTGAAGCCCAGCGTTCTTGAATCCATGGGCTCGCTTTCCTGGAGTGCTACTCTGGCCCAGGAATGAGTTCCCCTCAATAGGGGGGATTAATGGCGGGCCTTACCCCCCACCTATATAGACATCCAAAAGTTTTTATTTCCTGTAAATGTTTTGTTGATCCTCACACATCCACAAAGAACACCTGAGTTTCAGTTTCTCCTCTAAGCTTTCCTGAGGAAGATGCCTGGGCTTTCCCATAAACTCTTGGTGCACTGTGTGCAGCAGTGGTGGAAGGAATAGGTAAATAGCTCACTCATGAAGGCCAAGGTCCGGCAAGGAGAGCAGGCACTTATGCAAGGGACAGTGACACAGTGGGGAAGGGCCATAATGACGGCCCCAAAGTGGAGAGGGGGCCCAGTCGAGAGCAGAGGCCCATGCCCCACCAGGCCTCAGGGGTGCCAGAAGGGTGGCTGACCGGGAGAGGAAGGATTCGAGGGAAGGCTTCTAACAGAGAGCCCTGGCTAGCGGGGTGGCCTCCAGGTGAGGGGCAGCGGCAGAGCAGGGGCAGCCAGCGGGGGCTCTGGCTCTCCAGGTTGGGGCCCTGTAGCTAAAACCTGAACCCGAAGGCCACGCAGTCTATGCTGGGAGGACTTACAGGAGGAGGGAAAGGCAGGCACTGGCAGGAACCGAGGGGAAACCTGGACGGAGCCTGGTGCCAGGGGAGCTGGTTAGGGCCCCGAGGGGAAAGGCCTGGTGCCAGAGGACAAGCCTGAGGCTGCTCTCAAAAGGGGAGGTCCGGATTTCTGTGGTTTTTTTTTTTTTTGTTTTTTGTTTTTTTTTTTTCATAAGCCTTTCCAGGAAGTGAGATTCATTTCTTAGGGCTGAAGAAGTAAAAGGCCCCTTCTCTGGGGTCCCTGGGGTTTGGGCTGGACCACTGGAGCAGAAAGCCGGGCTGGGCTCCCGGGGCGAAAGCCCAGGCCAGGCCTCCAGGCCCAGTTCCTTCTGTTTCCTTCCTTTGTGCTGGTGGAGAACAGTGACCCGGTGTAACAAGGGGAGCTGACAGCAGCTCCTGAATGTGATCAGAACCCCCACCCTGCCTCTCAGGAGGTTGTTTGCAGCACCAGCTCTGACACACCCATTCCCTCTCTTTCCTGGCAAACTTCTACCCTAAATAGGAACAGAGTGCCCAGCACCTGCCCCAGGGTCTTTGAAACCCTTGGCAGGAAGGGGAACTGTGGGTGGTTCAAGTGTACCTTGAGGGTGTGTCAGCCTCCAAACCCTCGTCCTTGCCCAGGGGGGGCAGCAGGGAAATGGCCTCTGGGAGCCCCCTAGCCCACCCCCGTGTCCCCACTTCTCTCCAATACGTTGTAAACAGCACATTTATTGGTGGTTTGCAAACCTCTGGTAAAAAGCACAGAACAGCAGGGCTCTCCAACATGCTGCCCTGGGCCCCAGCCCGTCAAGCATGCAAGACGGAGCTGGCGGATTAGTCAAGACGTCTTCAGGAGCAGGGCCGGCGGCAGAGCAGGCCCCACGCTTTTCCATCCCCACCACCCAGCAGCCTGGGCCTAGGCTGCAACCAGGAAGGCAGGCCCAGCCCAACCCCCAAATCCCTGCCATGCAGTGACCTCTTGATGGCTGCCTTCCTTCTCCCCGACTCCACATCTCTGATCCCCACTCTGGAGCTGGACCTGAGCCACATGCTTTGCTCCTTCACACTGGGACCAAACCAGTTATGGTCAAACTGTTTCTATGGGCCCTGCCTCTCCACTCAGGTAGCCAGCAGAGCAAAGCAGGCCTGGCTCTCTTGTCATCACACTGTGTACTCAGCTCGGGGCTGGGCACTCAGCAGGGGACCAGGACAGGCAAAGGCCTGTTCAGAAGACCACTGTAGGTGAGCAAGGCAGGGCAGCCTGACTTAGTCTCTCCCAGAGTCTGGTGTCTGCCAGCCTCCATTCATTGGCTCCTGGCTGGGGCTGAAACTTCTCAAGGCTTCAACAATCCAAGGTACAGCACCGGTGCCTCCTCCTCCCAGATGCCCCCCCTGGCTTGATGCCAGACTTGGGGCTGGGCTATGGACAGTCAGCCAAGGCTGCTACTTCAGGGCTCTGAGGACAGCCTCCAGCTTCATGGCCACGGCCAGGTCGCCCTTCACCTTTAGCCGCCCACTCATGTAGGCCCCCAGGGGCCGCAGCTCCCTGCACAGAAGGGCCCGCAGGTCTGCTTCAGCCATCTCCACCACCACATCAGGGATGCCGTCAGGCACCCCGTGTCCTACCCTCCCGTGCCCTGTGCAGGGAAAGAAAACTGAGTATTAGTAGAGGGACAGCTATGCAGCAGGGGGAAGACGGGGTTAGCATGTCCCGCTGGGGGGAGTGGAAAGTAGTAAAGTGTGGGGGTTCTAAGTGTGTGTGACCACTCAGGGCTTTAGCTTCTAAACTGGTGAAATAGGGATGCTGATCATCCCGAAATCAGAGGCTCGTGGTGAGAAGTAGCTGAGCTCACACGATGCTCAGCAGAGAGCCTGGCGTGCAGTGGGCCTGCACTATGTGTGGGGCTCTTGGTGTAGGAAGCTCGGCTGTCTAGGTTGTGCCGCTGGCCAGGACAGGGCAGGGAGACAAAGGCCCGGATAATCGCTGTCTGCGCATGGTGTCTGAGCCCCTGACTAAACTGTTGGCAGGAGCAGAGGGCAATTTAAAAAAGGACCACCGGGGTGGGAGGTGGGTGTGAAGGAGAGGGCGGGGAAGGCGGTGGCACCTGTAGTGAGGTCGAGGAAGTAGATGCTCTGGGTCCCGCTGGGCAGGAGGACGTTGAACTGGTAGCAGGCCCCGACCTGGCTGACCAGGGCCTCCGACAGGAAGGGCTGCAGGGCCGTCAGCAGCCCCTCGGCCACAGGCTGCTTCGGGCTGGGCCCGGCGCCGCCGTGAGGGGCAGGCAGCTCGACTTCGCTCACCATCTCCAAGGTGTCCGCTGGGCGTGGCCAACAGGGTTGGGGAAGGAGGCAGAGAGAAGAAAGTCAGTGTGCTGCCAAGGTCAAGACCAGTGTCACCTCTGTACCTCTCGTGGCAGTTTCCTCTTATATGCCCTTCAGGCCTGAGTTCAGCTTCCTCCTCTAAGAAGTAGCCCTTACGTTTTCAGCCTTAATCCCCAGAGCCTGTTTCTCAGCTACTCCAGCCCTGAAAGTCAAGTTCTTTCCCAGGTGCGGTCACTTCCTGCCACAGAGGCTCCCGAAGGCCTCTACACACTCAGGTCCCTGGGCTCTTCTTGCTGCTTAGCTCGGTCCGCTTCACCAGCGGGGCTGGCTGAGCAGCTGGGCAGGGGTGCACTGCACACAGGTGCCGAACTCCGTAAGGGAACAAGCAGCAAAGCCCCGCCTGGGCAGGACACCAAGCTGAGAGCCTGGCTGAGCGCCGCCCAGTTCCTCCCCCGGGGCTCCTCACCTGGCCCTGGGGGTGGGGCACCTCCTGCCCCCGAGGACAGGCCTCCTCCCAGGAAGTGGAGGGCCAGCTGCTGGAGGGTGCTGTCTAGGCTGGACCCCGCTGGGCTGTCCTGGGGTGGCTGGAGCACAGCCTCCACTGCCAGTTCCACTCGGTCCACCTCCAGCCCCCAGGCCCTGGTCACATCGTTGATTTCCAGCTGGAAAAAAGTGTGGGGAGAAATGGAATTAAATCAACAAGCCTTTCTGGGAGCATCTTTTTTTTTGGCCCGGAGGCCCCACAGCCTCCCGGGACAACTCCCTATGGGCCAAGCTCCTCCGGGGACACAGGCTGAGAGCCGTTACAACCCAGCAGTGCGCAGCTGGTGGTGAGCAACCTGGAGAGGGCCTGAAGCCCTGGAGGTCCAGGGAGGGAGCATGGGTGCTGGTTGGAGGGGAGTCAAACCGGTGAAAGGGCCTACGGGAAAGGAGGGCTGCAATGTTATGATTTGTAAGAAATATACATTTGATCACTTAAATCATCAAAATATTTCTATACATTTGGCCTGTTCCTGGTTCACAGCTCCTACAACCCTGGGAATTGCCTGTGAGAAAAGTGATAAAGGTGTCTTTGGTTCTGATAGCAAAGGTGATTTTGGACCCCACCCAAAGGTGGGGGCTGGCTGCCAGGAGGACCAACTATGTGACTGGAGAAATTGGAACTTTCAGTCCTCAGAAGCCTCCATAAAATCCCCAAGAGGACTGGGTTCCAGAGCTCCCAGGCTGGTGAACACCAGGAGGGTGGTAAGAATGGTGTGTCTGGGGAGGCCGTGGAAGCTCCATGCCCCTTCCCCAGACCTCACTCCGTGTATCTCTTTGGCTGTTGATTCATACATCTTATCGTATCTTTTAATAAACTGGCAAACATTAAGTGTTTCCCAGAGTTCTGGGAGCCGCTCTAGCAGAAGAACCCGGGAAGGTCACTGGAACCTCCGGTCTGTATCCGGTTGGTCATAAGCACCATAATGGCCTGGGGCTTATGACTGGCATCTTTAGTGGGGAGTGGGGGGCAGTCTTGTGGGACTGAGCCCTCAACCCATGGGGTCTGATGATGCTGTCTCCCAATAGATAGTGTCAGAATTGAGCTGAATTCTTGGACATTCTACTGGTGTCTAAAAATTGCTTGGTGTTGTGTGGGGGGAACCCCCTTCCCCCACATTGGAAATGGGTCCGGGAACCCCAAAAGGACTCTTCCAGGCAATGGGAACAGGATGTACAAAAGCCCAGACTGGAGAACCTGGAATGTTTGAGGAAGTGTGAGTAACCATAGGTGCATTAGGCTGGACCATCAGGTGTGGGCTGGGAGACTGGAGATAGCTGAGGGCTCAGGGTGGATTGCTCCGGTTCACTTGGATTTATTCTGACACGCAAGGAGCCCCAGAGAGGAGTTTAGCAGGGAGGTCATAGACTTGCTTGTTGGGAAGATCCTCCTGGCTGCTGTGTGGACACTGGATTGAAGGGGGCTGAAGGTGGAGGCATGGAGTCCAGGTAAGACATTGTTTCAAATTGCAGGCAGAAGCGATTCGGATCTGCTGTCAGGCAGAGATGTGGCTGTGCAGCCAAGGTACACAGAGGACAGAGCACAACTCCGGAAACTATATAAAGCTACAGCAAGACACTAGAGAAACAACCAGTAAGCTTGGTGGCTGTCTGGATGTGCAATGAGGGAAGGCAGTGAGGAGTCAGATTTCTGGTGTGGGCTCCCGTGTGGATCCTGAGTGCAGGTGTTCACCTAGACAGCAAGCACAGAGGGAGACACAGATTTGGAGGTGGCTAGGGGAGGGATGATAACTATGGAAGAGCCAAGTGTCCAACAGGGGATAAACTGGGGATAAATAGGGTCCCGGGCACAGGAGTAGGGCTAGAGCAGAGGATTGTAAATAGTGTCCAGAGGTAGCACAAAGCCCGGGTGGACGAGCTCTCCCAGGCCGTCCCAGACAAGAGGAGGCCAACGCCAGAAACTTGGAAACTGAAGGGCAGGAGAACAAGGAGTAACGCAGTGAGCTGGGAGCAAGGAGGACAAGCAGACTGTGGAATAGTGGAAGCCAAGGGAAGCAGAGGGTCTGAGAGTGAGAGGAGGAGGGTCCACAGAGTGAAAGGCTACTGCCAGGTGAAGCGAGCATAGGACTGAGAAACGCCCCAGAGCTAGCAGAAGGGGCTGTCTCTTTTAGGGGCCTGGAGGAAGCCTAAACTGAGGACCGGCTGCTGAAGGGCAGGGGAGAGGCAGGTGGGAGCCAGTAAGGGCTGGGGTGGTGGATGAGCCTTTGCCCACACAGAAAGGGGAGGAGGGAGGACTAGCGGAGGCAGGAGCTGAGCCCTGGGCCCAGAGCACCGCCCTGGCAGGGCGGAGTCTCTGAGGAAGCTGGCAGTGAAGCAGGGAAAATAGCACCTATGAAGAGGAGGTAGAAGGGGTGACGCTGGAGGTGCTGAAAGGGCTCTTGTCCTGGAGCATCTGCCCCTCCCCGCCCCCGGCCCCAGGAGCAAGAGGCGAGGCTGTGGCAGAGGGACAAGGGGTGGGTGGGCGGTGAAGGGGAAGCAATCGGCCTGCAGGAAGAGTGAGCAAGCAGCTAAGGGAGGGCCTGGCAAGGGACAGTGGGGAGCGTGCACCCCTCCGGGGAGAAGTAGGCAAAAAGGCGAGTGGGAATGAGACATTTATGCCTGACCCAGGGCTTTGGGGAGGCATGCTGGGTTTCTCGGGATTTCGTTTTAACCACAGGCCCTGACCCTACTCTACCAGGCGCCAACTCAGTCTGGGCAACAGGCCCTAAATGACTAACATCCTGGTGTGGGACTGACTCCCCCAAACTGCCTCTCTTTGGCTTTGTTGCACAACATGCCTGGCTTTCTGGCTTCTTCCCCTACCCTGCTCCTGACAGCAATGACTGAGATCAGTTTTCTGCTCTGAAAAGCACGTTAAAATGGCATGTGGTTTCATAAATAAAAACTGTTATCAATTGTAGAAGATGGAGGTGGGGTGGGGGTGAGAGGGCAGGTGATCTGGCTCTAGGCCAGCTCTGCCCTTGACTGTGACTCTTAGAAGGCATCTCAAATAGTTTCTGAGCCCTGGGCGCCTGGGTGGTCCAGTCACTTAAGCGTCTGACTTTGGCTCAGGTCGTGATCTCGGGGTCTGTGAGTTTAAGCCGCACATTGGGCTCTGTGCTGACAGCTCAGAGCCTGCAGCCTGCTTCGGTTTCTGTGTCTCCCTCTCTCTGTCCCTCCCATGCTCATGCTCCCTCTCTCAAAAATAAACATGAAAAAAAAAAAAAAGTTTCTGAGCCTGTAGTTTCCTCCCTCCAAAATAAAACAGTAATAATAGGCCCTCTCGCAGCAAAATGTAAAGCAGAGCTACACTTGGGCAGGCAAAGGGGCTTGTAAACTAGAAAATGCTCTGCATGTGACAGCTGCAGTCACCATCACAGTAGGATTTCCCGAGGAGTTTCACTCACGTGGTTGATTCACTTCCTGAAGGGACTGGCGTTACCCCACCCCTCCTGTCCTCTCACCCCAAGTCCCCGGGGTAAAACAGAGCCAAGGGGAACAAGGGGAAACCTCATCCACGGTCCACCGGGACACGGGACAAAGCACAAGGTAAGCATGGGGAGCAGGGGACGTGCTGCCACATGTGTATTCACTTCCACCCCATCTTGTCATAGAAGGGACATGAGGGGAATTCTGGTATAGATAATTACTCACACATGGAGAAGAGGCAGGAAAAAGGTCCCCAGGTCCCGACGTCCCTTTGTTCTGTCCTGAACAAGGAACACAAGGCCCCCAAAATGCACATGCTGCACACGAGCACAGAAGTCCCCAGAAGGTGACTGGCAGGAGGCCTGCTCCTTTGACCTTCCCGCCTGCCTGTGAGGCGCGGTGTGGTCCTGGCAGTGCCCGCAGGGCACGGCAGGGTAAAACCCCAGCAGTGAGGCAGGACCCAGGAATCTCTGGCAGGCCACTCCCCTCCAGGGCCCCTTTGCCTCTTTAAGATGGGCTCGCCCAAGACCACTCTGGTCTGCACCCGTCTTCTGTTCCTCAACTCACAGTCCCACCCAGACCACTGGCTCTTCAAAAGTTAGGACATATGGTAAACTGAGGCCCAGAGTGATCCGGTGCTTTGCTCAAAGTGCCCTGGCAGGCAGAGCCAGGCCCACGTGCCCACCGCTGACCTCTACCTTGTGAGAGCTGCCTACCAGGAGCTGGTCGCTGATCTTGAGCTTCTCCATCTGGATCTCCCGCAGAGGCCTCTTGAGCAGGGCCTTGGTCATGGCATTCTGGGCTGTCATGCGCGTGGCTGCGTTCAGGTCCTTCACAGTCATCACAGATAGTACTGGGTCCCAGATGCGGAACTGGACGTCGGCCCCCACAGACAGCACAGCCCCATCCTTAGAGGCCAACTATTGGGGGAGGACGTGAGACAGGGGACACTCAAAGGGCTGGGGCTGCAGGCAGGTCAGGCCTACTGAGACCACCCAGCTTGACCCACCCGCGTGGGACCCAGCTCCTGAAGGGGAAAATCATGTCCCCAAGTGCATGGTGTTAGGTACACGAAGCAAGGATATCTTTCCAACCTCCATCCTCGACTTTCTGGTCACTCCCCCGACCCCACCCCTGATGGCTACTCATACACCAAGGTGCCGCTCCCACAATACATTCTGCACAAGCCCCCACTCCCTCTGTCCAGGGGAGCCAAGAAGCCCCTCACCTTGCAGGGAGGGACATTGAAAGCTCGTGTCCTCAAGTCCACCCGCTGAAAGGAGTCAATGAAGGGCAGGAGCAGAACCATGCCAGGCCCTTGAGGGGTGCGGATCCTGCCTAGTCGAAACACAATCATCCGCTCATAGGTGGGCACAATCTGTTCACGAGAACGAGGAAAAGGGGTGAAAATGCTGAGTGTAGGCAGGCAACAACGTCCGGCAGGGTCCCTCCCTTGCCTCTCTCTTCCCTTGCTTTGGCTGGTGTCAGTTATCCTTAGATCTTTTTAGAAGAGAAAACCAAGGCTCTGAGAGGTTAAATGCCTTACTCAAAAATCTCAGAGCCCCCGAGTGAAACAGGCAAGATTTGGATGTAGTTCTGAATGACTCCAACCCCAAGCAAAGGGCTTTCCCAATTTCAGAAGTAAATATGTCCAAATTGAGAAATGAAGGCCCAGAGAGGCAAAGTGACTTGCCCAAGGTCACACAGTAGTTGTTTCAGTGGCAGTTTTAGGACCAGGATCTAGGACCTTCTAAGGCTTCCTTCCAGACCACACCAAACCCAAAGGCTTTCCAGAAAAGTTGACTATTATTGCCTAGGGTCACACAAAGAGCAAGGCCTTCCTGGGCTCCCACCTTCACTGCAGCTCTCAGATGTGATCCTTAACTATAGTTCATCTTTTTCCCCTCTACACCAGCCCTGTTGAGAACCAGGCCTGAATTCCTACTACTCATTACCTGCTGGGCCAAGTTGAGTGTTTTTCATTTCGGATTTTAGCCTGACCTAAACAAAGGAACGTATGGCAAAGATATCTGTGTGTACCATAAAGCCAGTGTCCAGACCCCAGGACTTGGGAAACTGGGAAGGCTTGCTGACCATTTACTGGCGCCCAGTATGACTTTGGGCAAGTCTGAGCCTCACTTTCCTCATCTGAAAGATGCAAATGAACCATCCTTGACTAGCCCATTTCATCGGGGGGTGATAATGTAATATTCAGGGGAAGTGGACAGAGGATGGGGAATTCATCTAACAACGCCAAAGGTTTCAGTGCAGCCCAACCACCCTGAGGGTAACCCGGCCAGCCTTACCTTCAAGGCAAACCAGCCGGAAACAGGGAAGGTAATCAGCAGCAGCAAGAACCCCAGGAAACTGATGAGGCCATGGCAGAGGTAGGAAGGCCAGCTCTGGGGCGCATCTGGGGACAAGAGAGCAGAGGCGGTCAAGGAACGCCAACTGGTTCTGGCAGGATAGCGGCAGGCTGAATGAACTTGGTCAAGGGCACCTTTTGCCCACCTCCAACCACCCCCCCTTCACCAGCTCTTTCCTTTTCAGGGCTCTCCGTTGCCTAATACTCCCGGATCTTTAACCAGATGCTAGTTAAGGATGTTCCCTCCTCCCACACATCAAAACTAATCTGTCTGAGTCCCGCTCCCACAAGGCCTAGTCTCTGCTAAGCAACAGCCATTAGATGTGAGAAGCCATCCATGTGACGCTCTCCTCTCTGGGTATCTGGACCAATTCCCTTGTCTGATATAGCCTGCCATCCATGTGTAGCACAGAGCCAGGGGCACCTGGGCATCTGTACACACTGTGCTGGGTTGAACTGAATGCTGGTGGTATAAAACATTCCTCCTCTACCATCAGCCCCAGAAGCGTGCTTTCAGGGCCTCCTTTTGCAGATAATACCTTAGCCTAAAGGGATAAAGCATTAATGGCTCAACAGAAGCCATGGATGACAGGGAAGATGTTCTCTCTTCTCAGGCTCACCATGCACCCCCTTTAATGCCCTAAGGACTACTGAATGCTTCACTTGAAGCAGCTTCGGATGGGGTGTGGGAACTAGGAAGATAGGCTCAGCGGAGACAGAGGCCCTGGCCCCTGGAGAACCAAGAGCCCAGAATGAAAAGTGGCGCTGAGAAAGCCCCAGAATCTAGGATGATTATCCTCTGCTCTCCTTCCCATGCCAAGGCTGGACAAGAGGCAGACAGGAGCCTCTGCTCAGACCTCCCAGGAACACCATGTCCTCTGGGCTCTCCAGGCCCCAGGATACTGCCTGGCTCTGACCCCTGTGGCTACTGCAGGAAAGAAACCCTGGGATAGGGTCAGCTATCATTACAGGAGGGTTCGGTTTTCAGACTGAGGCATGTGGGATCTGACCCCGGCGGGGGCTAAGGGAAACACTCAAGGCTCTGGAGCAAAAGAGGACCAAAGCTGACACAACAGGCAGCTGAAGGCCTGCCTTTTTCTCCTGTCGCTATCCATCAGGAAACAGGTAGATGCTTAAGCTCAGGGCATCCAGAAGTAGTCACTGGGATGAAGATTCTGCCATTTCTCTGCCACCAAGTGCCCTTAGTGAGCTGGTGACCTCCTATGCCTAGACCCCGGGTTCTTTCTGGTCAAAATGGGGATTTGAAATCCCTTCCCAGGCTTAGAGGGCTGATAAGAGCCGAGAGGAGAAATCAGGGGGTGAGGCCTGTTAGAAAATAAGACGGCTCCGGGGCAACAGCCCAGCAGCCCTACGTGGGGGGCGGAGGAGCGCTAGCATCCCAACGCCCGGTCCAGGCCCTTCTCCACATCGTGGCCACTCTGTGCCTCCTCTTAGGGTGCGAGGGCACCAGACCGGCTGACTCCAGAGGGTGCCGGCCGGTCCCCGCCCCGGGTCCGCTGTGCTGGGCGGCCACTCACCGGCCCCCGGCCCCACGCCGCCCCGCTCCGGGGACAAGCAGCCCTTCTGCGAGCCCAGGAAGCCGAAGCTCGACTGCTGGAAACGGTCAAAGTCCCCCAAGGGCAGCGCCCGATACCCGGACCTGCCGAGCATGGCTCCTGACTGGGGCACGCCCCGCGCCCCCGCGCGGTGCCCGGCAAGCGCAGCCGGCCGCTCCCCAAGCCCGCCCCCGGCAGGCCGCCGCTTCCGGTTTCACGGGCCGCGACGCAGGAGGAGGAGGCTAGCTCGGCCGCGTTCCCGCCGTCGCACAGCGCCCCCTGCGCCGGGAGGACCGAACCCGCTGGAGCCCTGCCTCTCTGCTCTCGCCCGGCCTTGGAAAAGGAGCAGGAAGGCAAGGTGAACTCTGTGAGTGGGTTTTCAGAAGCCGAAGTTTAAAACTCCAGAATCAAGGAAATGCTACCAGCCTTCTCAGCACTCCCGCTGCAAACTCACATACTGAGGTGGCGGTGCGTGTGGGTGTGGGGGTGTCTTATCTAGAATTAGGGTTTCTTAAGGGTCTGGTGAGCAAATTATTCCTCCTTGTGTCCCCACAGCCCAGCAAGCAGTGCTCGGCACAGAATGGATCTCAGACTTGTTGAATAAAGCCGTAACCAGCTTGTTGTGGTCCCGGTGTGGCAGGAGGGCCTGAACTTTGGCACAAAAAGAGAAATTTCATGTGCAGACCTCAGGGAGTACAGCAGAGTGAGGAAGAAGGGGAGAGCATAAACCATCCTGGGGCAGGCCCTCCAGAGAGAGCATCACAGAGGTCCAGAAATGGCACACCCCTTGATCCAGAGGTAACTTGCCACTCCATGGCTCAAGAAAATCCAAATGCAAATGGTGAATTTACTCTGAGAAGCACTGATTTTCAACTTGGTGTTGGGGCGGGGTGTCTTTCAAAGTGAGCAAAGAGGGGGCTCAGTTGAGTAAGCATCCGGCTTCAGCTCAGGTCATGATCTTGAGGTTCGTGGGTTCCGGCCCCACACTGGGCTCTGCGCTGACAGCTCAGAGCCCGGAGCCTGCTTCAGATTCTGTGCATGTGTCTCCCTGGGCCCCTCCCCCACTCACACTCTGTCTCTCTCTCTCTCTCTCTCTCTCTCTCAAAAATAAATAAACATTAAAAAAAAGAGTAAGCAAAAAAATTAATACAACTTTCTTTGTCTCAGCCACATGCCAGTCCTGCCTCCTCAGGCCCTTCACACCCCAGCCATAGCCATGTCCCTTCTGCAGATGCTGCTTCACCATCTTTGGCTTGTCCTAGTTTGATGGCCTGGTTCTAAAGCCCTGGTGGGTACTGATCAGGCTGAAGGTTAGGGTAGGCCCCTGAGGCCTCTCACATAGTCCCTAGGAAGTTGGGTCTCCCCGCCATTCCCTTTCCCCCACGCACCCCAGACGATAAGCTTTACAAGAGCAAGATCCTATCACCATCCCTAGTCTGCTCCAAGCTGGAACTGAGCACAGAATTGTACACAGCAGGTGGCACAGTGGTTGGGATGGTTTGATGTTTGAAAGCCAGGGCCCTTGACCCAGTGAGGAGTTGTGCTTTCTCCCCTCACCAGCTGGGAGCTGGCACGCTTCTCCTTCGGCCAAGAGCTGATTTGCTCTCTTCTCGCTGTCTTCATATATGCTCACCAGCTCTCCCCCTTGCCAGCCTGCCACCACTGCCTCAGACTCACCAGCCTTTCCAACTGCCACCCAAGGCATCATCCTGTCCCCCCTCATCTCCACTCAGTGTCCTCCCAGTGTCTCTAACTCAGATCCCTCCTTTGCATCCCACAGCCGTTGTCCTAGATCAGGCCACCTGTCCCGGTTGTCAGAGTGCCCGTCCCAGCATCCATGTTGGGTCATGTTCCTGGGTTCTAAACTCACTCTCTTGTTGCTCACAGAACTGGTCCATCTCCTTGGCTCTGATGCTGCCCATGGGTCCCCTCTTAAACCTGAACATGACTCAAACAGGCTCTCCTGTGTCAAACCTCCATGCCTTTGCACGTGCTGTTCAAGTGTTCCCCCAGCCCCTAAGTCCTGGCGACCACCCACCCTCCTTCCCCGTTCCTTCAAGTGCCAGCCGAGGATCTCCTTTCCAGCCAGTCCCACTAGTGTATGAAAACCTCTGTTTGGGTAACTGCTCTTCCACTAGACCTGGGGTTCTTCCGAAGCAGGGCCACCTGTGGCTCATCTCTGTCCCCACCCCTTGGCCCTCCCTCAAAGCCGAGGGAGGGCGCTGCCTCCTTTCCAGCTCAGATCTGCTACATTCCCTTACCCCCAGGTCAGCCAACCGTCTTCTCCTCTCCTCCTCCATCCGTCCTCCGGCTCTGGGCGTGTCTTCAAATCCCCCAAGTCGGCCTCTCCGCCCTTAGAGCCGCCCCTCCGCCCCTAGAACCGCCCCTCCGCTCTGTCTCACTTCCTCTCGGGAGGCGGGCTCTCAGCGGGCGCCGCCCCTTACGGATAGACTCGGACGGGTTCGGGAGACTTGGCCCTCTGGCGCCTGCTTCTCGTTCCGCTTCTCTTCCCGCCCCTCAAGCTCAAAACCCAGAATCGAAACTGTGCTGTGATCCATGCAGCGGGAGCCTGCACTCGCCCAATCTCCGGGTCCCCAGCAAGACCCCGCACTGCCCCCCACACCCACCATGCCTCCCCCGGAGTCCGTCTCCGAAGACCACCAGCCCAGCCCCAGCCACAGCCCCACGGAGGTACTACTGGGTTTGGGGAGATGGGGTTTAGGCTTTGTTGATTTGGTCAGTTGCGGGGAGAGGTGGGAAGGGAGAGGGCAACTTGGCCAAGCACCTCAAAGAGTGACACAGAGAGAAAAGCAGGCACTGGGTCCTGACCCTCTTGGCTGGGGTAGGGGTAAGTGAGACCAGGATGAGTTAGGGGAGCCTCTCCAGGCTGTGATTCTCCAGGAGCAGGGGGCAAAATGACCACGCTGGCGCTTTGCCTCCTAAGCTCCTGCCTCAGATGAAGGTCCACAGGTTAGGGAGAATGGCAGGAGCAGCCCTACTGCGCAGGCCTCTGGAGCCAGGAACATGTCCCAGGTGTGGGAAAACCAAAACCCAAGTTCCCAGATCAGAAAGTGGGAAACTGGCCCGGATGAGAGAAGTGTCTTGGCTAAGGCCTCACAGCTCCTGTGGTGGTTTCTCCGCTAGGATACCTCCAGGATCCTTTTCTTGGAACACCCCTCGAGCACAGCCCCCATCCACAAGGTCCTCCTCCTGGAAGCTTGCCTCAGTCTTCTCCCGGACAAATGCCCCAGCTCCCCTCCTCCCCCAAAGGAGCTACTTACATCACTTGCTCTATGTTCTTCCAGGCCCTTTGGCTCCCTTTCATGAAAGCACCTTCTTGCGGTATTTGCATTATTAAAACTAGGAGTAATACTACTTAATTATGAACACTCCTCACGTGCCAGGTACTGTTTTAAGCACTTTTTTTTTTTTTTTTTTTTTGCTGTAAACTATCCATAACATAAAACTTACCATGTTTTTAAGGATTTATTTTTTTTTAATTTTTATTTTTGAGAGAGAGAGAGCAGGGGAAGGGCAGAGAGAGAGAGGGACACACGGAATCCAAAGCAGGCTCCAGGCTCTGAGCTGTCAGCACAGAGCCCGATGCAGGGCTTGAACTCACAAACTGCGAGATCATGACCTGAGCCGAAGTCGGATGCTTAACGACTGAGCCACCCAGGCGCCCCTTAAGGATTTTATTTTTGTGAGTAATCTCTACACCTGACGTGGGGCTTGAATTTACAACCCTGAGATCAAGAGTTACATGCTCCAGCAACCGAGCCAGCCAGCTGCTCCAAAAATTTAACCATTTTTAAGTGTACCTTTCAGTGGTATTAAGTATATTCACAATGTTGTGTTACTATCACCACCCTCTATTTCCAGAATTCTTTCACCACCCCCAACAGAAACTGTACTCTTTAAGCAATAGCTCCTTATTGCCCCCTTTTCCCAGTTCCTGGTAACCACCAATCTACTTTCTGTTGCTATGACTTTGCCTAATTTAGAAAGTGGAACCATGCAATATTTGTCCCTTTGTGTTTGGCTTACTTTGTTTAGCATAATGTCTTCAAGGTTCTCATCGCATGTATGAGAATTTTCTTCCTTTTTATTTTATTTAATTTTTAAGATTTTATATTTAAGCAACTTCTACACCGAGCATGGGGCTCAAACTCACAACCCTAGGATCAAGAGTCACATGCTCTACCAACTGAACCAGCCAGGCACCCCCTTCCTTCCTTTTTAAAGCTGAATAATATTCCATTGCACATGTAGACACTTTTGTTTATCCATTCATCTATCAATGGACACTTGGGGTATTTCTGCCTTTTGGCTATTGTGCATAATGTGCCTAATGATGCTGGGAACATGGGTGTGCACGTAAGTATCTGTTCAGGTACTTGTTTTCAGTTCTTTGGGGAAATACATCTAGGAATGACATTTCTGAGTTTGTATGGTAGTTCTACGTTTAACTTTTTGAGGAGCCGCCAAACTGTATTAAGCACTTTATACGATGTCCTATGAGATACGCTTTAATGTATCTCCTTTCTAAACTGAGTTCCTTGAAGGCAGGGATTTATCCCATCCATCCGGGTATCTCAGGGCCTAGGGGCTGCTCAGTAAACTGTGGAGGGAGAGCTGGAAGGTGTGAGTGAGTGGGGGAGTGGGGTACTGGTAAGCCTCGGTTTTGTATCATCCTGCCTGGAATGGGACTCTGTGCAGCCACAGGAGTGGGTGCGGTGGGTGGGGACTCCTGGATTTCAGGCCTCACCCCCACCTCTCTGGTCCCCCAGAAAGCCGTGGAGGAGGAGTTCGAGTTCCTGCGCTGCCAGGGCTGCCAGGTAGAAGCCAAGTGCCCCAAACTGCTGCCTTGTCTGCACACGCTGTGCTCGGGATGCCTGGGGGCGCCGGGCACGCAGTGCCCCATCTGCCAGGCGCCCGAGCCCGCAGGCTCTGACTCGCTGGCCCTGGATAACGTCTTCTTCGAGAGTCTGCAGCGGCGCCTGTCGGTGTACCGGCAGATCGTGGACGCGCAGGCACTCTGCACCCGTTGCAAAGAAACTGCCGACTTCTGGTGTTTCGAGTGTGAGCAGCTCCTCTGTGCCAAGTGCTTCGAGGCGCACCAGTGGTTCCTCAAGCACGAGGCCCGGCCCCTGGCAGAGCTCCGCAGCCAGTCGGTGCGTGAGTTCCTAGATGGCACGCGGAAGTCCAACAACATCTTCTGCTCCAACCCCAACCACCGCACCCCTATGCTGACTAGGTGAGCCGGCCGGCCCAGGGTGGGGTGGCACATCCAAGATACCGGTAGAAGGTGCAGGGAGCAGAGATCCAGAGAGGCACATAGCTGGGAACGTGAGATGAGGAGCTTCTAGGGTCCTGCAACTCAAAGTGTGGTCCTCAGACCGGCAGCATTTGTGCTGTGGCCATGGCCGCAATTTCTGTTATCTCCTACAAATGGGTAGTCATCGTTTCCAGTTCCCCCCTGTAATCAATAAAGCTGCAGAGTCGGCTTTACAAATTCATCCAATAATTTCTTCAGGATAAATTTTGGAAATGCCATTGCTGGGTGAAGGGGTGTGAAAATTTTATACTTTGATACCTGTTACCAAACTGCCTTTAGAAAGTCTTAACAGTGGAATTTTCCATATCACAGCCATGGAGTCAGGGTATAGAGTTGGATTCTAGATGAGATGCAGGTAGTTCGTTTCTGTCCGAAAAGGCAAAACTATAACACCGTACTATCTCAGGATGTCTATTTCGAAAAAACCCTATCGAATCCAGTTAAAATTATTTTTATTAAACAGCATAGGATTTTAATTCAGTATTTTTTTTTTAATTTTTTTTTTTCAACGTTT
Source organism: Puma concolor (assembly GCF_028749965.1). Lineage (NCBI taxonomy): Eukaryota > Metazoa > Chordata > Mammalia > Carnivora > Felidae > Puma > Puma concolor. The sequence goes on from NC_141672.1 coordinate 117,172,012, forward strand.
ATTTATTTTGGGGACAGAGAGAGACAGAGCATGAACCGGGGAGGGGCAGAGAGAGAGGGAGACACAGAATCGGAAACAGGCTCCAGGCTCTGAGCCATCAGCCCAGAGCCTGACGCGGGGCTCGAACTCACGGACCACGAGATCGTGACCTGGCTGAAGTCGGACGCTTAACCGACTGCGCCACCCAGGCGCCCCTCAGTATTTTTGATAATACATTTGTATGTCAAAAAGTCACAAAATTTATAAAGAGAGGGGGCAAGTCTCCTTTCCACTCTGTCCCTGTCTGCTTAATTCCTACCATTTCTCTCTCCCTCCCTCCCCCATCCACAGTTAACCATTGTTACCAGTTTTGAATGTTTCCAGGGTTTCTTTGGGAGTATATGCACAGATAGATAGGGGTATATAGTCTTATACATTCTTATTTCCCCTCTTTTAGCCAAAAAGGTGGCATATGAATGTGAACTCTCCCCACTCCCAATAGATTGCTTCTGTAAGATTCTGTAGATCCCTTGGGATCCGCAAAGTGAAGGTATTCTTTGCCCATAGGGGACACACTCAGAACTGCATCCCTCCTCACGGTGGCTTGCTTCCTGCTTGGACTTTTACACCTGCACTACCAGAATGCATTTCCTGCAGGTTCCTCAGCAGACAGATAATATCAACTTGAATTTGGATTTCTTTGTTATTAAGATTCAGGTTTAGTGACTTTTTTATATGTGTATTGGCCATTGTTTTTTCTTCAATTGTGAATTGCCTATTTAGGTCCTTTACCTATTTGGTGTTTTTCCTTCCAGAAATAAGTCTCTTAAATTGCAAGAACCAGTAGCTGGGCAAGCGTTTTTCTCAGGTTGACTTTTGTCATTTCTTTTCCTAGGAGGTATTGTGTTTAAGTTTTTAGTTTTATAAAATCCAGTTCATCAGTCTCTTCCTTTACCGTGTCTGGCTTTAATCATACTAGGAAAGACTTTTCCCCCTTCCAATGTTAAAAATACTTTCTTATATTCTATTTTAATAATCTCATGGTTTTGTGTTTATAATTAAATCTCTAATTTGTATGGAATTTATTTTTCTGCATGGTATAAAGTAGGATTCTCACTTTGCTTTTCACTCCAAATGGAAAGCTGGTTCTCTCAACAACTTTTATTGAATAATCCACTCTTGCCTTGATCTGAAATGCCCTCTAATGCTCTACTAAATAACCAAGTAATCATGAGTATGTTTGTAAATATCTGTTCTGGGCCAATGATCTGACTATTCCTTGGCTAATCCTTACTGCTGTAGGGAATGCTGTAGCTAGCTTCATGTTTGATAAGGCAAATTAAATTCCCATTCTTCCTCATTTTTGCTTTTCTTTTGTTCCTACAGTTTATGTAATTTCAGAACCTACATATTCGTTGGGATTTTATTAAATCTGGGGGGAGTTGGCTTCATCTCTGTTTATATCTTTTGAGTTTTATAGTGCTATTGACATACTTCTTGAACTTTTAAATTATAGTTTAATTTATAATGTTTAATAACCCTGTGAATAAAATATTTTCCATTATAATTTCTAGCTGGTCATCATTAACATGCTCTAGGCCTCCTGATTCATGTATATTGGTATTAGACTAGCCATCTGATTGAGCTCTTTCCTTTTTGTAAGGTTTTCTAATTGATTCTTTTGGATTTTCTAGGTAAACAATCATATCATCTGCAAGTAATAAAAACCTTTTTCTCTCCAGTATTTATGCACATTTCCTCTTTGTAGCTTTGTTTCATTAGCTAGAACTGCCAGAACAATATTGAATACTGCGAAGAAGTGGTCAGGAAAGGCAACTTTATCTTATTCCTAGCTTTCATGAGAAAGTTTATGCATTCTAGTACACTGTTTATTATTGGCTTCCTTGGGTAACTTGACAAAATCACATTCAGAAAGTTGCCTCCCGCTTCTCTCTTACTACAAAGTTTTTTGTGGCTGCTATTTTGTTTTATTTTTAACTCAGGAATGGGTGTTCTTTGATTCTGTGAAGGTGTCCTTTTACCTTTCAGTGTGATGAATTATACAGAAGTATGTTTCTTTATGTTGAGCCGTTTTTTCAATTCCCAGGAGAAAAAACCCTATTGGGTCCTGATACTATTATTTTAATTCATAGCTAGATTCCATTTAATACTGTCTTATTTAGGCTATTATCTAAATAGCCTAAATAGCCTAAATGTGATCAATTTTTATGAATATGTGTGATTTCTTTTACGTTTTTTGATCCATTTTCTACTAATCTCCTTCAGTGAATTTGTAAGCTTGTTTGAACATGGTATACACACACATACACACACATGTAAATTGCTTAGCACAGTGCCTGGCACATATTAAGTACACAGTCAACGTTAAAATCCCGTTCCTATAATTTCTCTGTTCTGCTTTAGAACAATTCAAGAACATAAGCAATTTGGGGTTTGTAGAAGTTTCTTGAGAAACTATCTGAGACTGGTGCTTTTTTTGAAGAGTCGGGTTTTTTCCTTGGTATTGGTCTGTTTTGGATCTTGAGTCAGATTTTCTGAAAATTTTCCAGTTCATCCTAAGTTCTTTCATAATTAAAAAATTTCTTTTATACCTGTAACTATGCAACCCCCTTTCTTATTTCTAAATAAGATGTTAGTGGCTTACAAGTGGTCCCACCTCTGATGTAGGGGTTGGGGTGGGTTTCTGTCCAGGTACAATGGGCAGGGCTGGTCCAGCCAAGAGCATAGGATTCCCATCCCTTGAGCAAGGTGGATGGTTTCAAAAACCTGATCGTATTGCTTAAAAATCATACACAGACACTCACGATTCACACTGTTTTCACGATTTGCTAGCAGTTACTGGGAACACTCAACTTGTTTTTTCTGCACAAAACTTCAGTGCCATAAATAACCCACAGCTTTCTTCAGGTCACAATGCGGTCACAAGCCACTCCGTCCTTTGACACCAAGCTGATTTAGGACTCTGGTTGGGGAGCAGCACCACAGGTGGCTTTAAACTCAGAACTCAGCCTGGGAATGTCTGTCCTGGGCCATTGGCATTGATCCTGATCACCACTTCCACCACTGGCGTGGAGTCCTTTTTTTTTTTTTTTTTTAATGTTTATTTATTTTTGAGAGACAGAGAGAGATAGAGCCCAAGCAGGGGAGGGGCAGAGAGAGGGAGACACAGAATCGGAAGCAGGCTCCAGGCTCCCAGCTGTCGGCACAGAGCCCGACGCAGGGCTCAAACCCACAAAGTGTGAGATCATGACTCAAGCTGAAGTCGGGACGCCCAACCGACTGAGCCACCCAGGCGCCCTGCGTGGAGTACATTTCCTACTTCCTTCTATGTGGCACGCAGTCTGCTAGGTGCTAGGGTATAAATGTGAACAGATACAGCCCTGGCCCTCTGCGAGGTCGCAGTCTGGTGGAAGAACCAGATCTGCAACTAACCATCAAGGCTAGAAAGTGCCAGGAGGAAATCTGCTCACCCTGAGCTTGGATAATTGCCCTTTTCACACTGTCTTCTACCTTGCTATCTTACATGTTCCCTTGCCAGTATCCCCATGCGCACTGGGCTGACATCGGGATGTGTGCTCAGTCATTTGTTAAGGACAGAAGGCAGGAGGAGCGCAGGCCTAAAAGTGAGTCATCTTCGAAAAGGCATTGACTGGCGTATGCAGCTTCCAAGAAGGTGTCACATTTAGCCTGACACTTGAGAAAGGAGAAACGGCCTTGGGGGCAGGACAGGGTGGACCAGGAAGCCTGTACAAAGGCAGAGGCACTAGTCAGTCGGCTGCATTTCAGGAATTGCAAGTAAAGGGTATGCCTGAAGGCAGGGGCTGGAAGAGGGAACTGGGGTCAGACGTGGGAGGCTTAGAGGATTTAGAACTTTATCCTAAAATTTTAGGACATAGATTATTCTCAGCTTGTTCCTTTTTCGTGCATTTCACTCTTGTTTTACCAGTGAACAGTCTATAGAACACACTTTGAGAGGGACCCTATGGGGGGGCTCTGCTGGAAGCCCACTGATGGGCGTTAAGGCAGAGGGTGGGAGGGTCAGATCCTCTCCCTGCACTGTGGTTCTGTGAAGTGGGTAAGTTTGGGAGCCAGGAGACCCAGTATTTGTTTCTTTGGCTGCATACTTATTTCTATTTCACCCCATTCTGTAAAGCATTTGAGGAGATTGACCACTGTGCTGTTGGGCATACGTACCTAGCAGAAACTGAAGCAAAGGACCTGGACCAGGGGAAAGGGAGCCCCATTAGGAGACTGAGGCTGTGGTACAGATGGGGGTGAGGTCTGCAAGAATGCGGAGATGGAAGAATGGGGAAGGGGCCCAAATCTCACACTACCAGGGCCTGCCTCACCTGGAGTTAGAGGTGACCGCCAACCTTTCCATTTTTGGGATTGCTGGGGAGTGCCTTTTGCCCAATAGTAATATTGAGTCGAGGACAGCAGTTGGAACTGAGTCCCATATCTGGGTGTCAGATCCCAAAGCTTGGCCGGATGGGGTGGGGGAATTAATCCAGAGGCATCAAAGCTTATAGCCAGAAAGCATTTGGATTAGTTGAGTGGAAAAAACAAAAGATCTGTTAGTCCAGTTTGAAAGGTGTGATGAGACCATAACCTGGGAAAAGAGTTCCCAAGGCCAGAAGTTGGAATGATTTCACAAGAGGACAGGGAGAAGCAGGCGGGACAGCCCAGGGGAAGGTTCAGGGCAGAGACGGACAGGTCGCAGTGGCAAAGCTGGGGACAAGGAATGGAAGGGCTGCTAGCTGAGAAGGAAATGGAAAAGACATCCTCATGGACCTCATGGACTCCCCCTCAGGGCTGGGTGGGGGAAGAAGGCCAGATGCCACAGGTGCAAACTATGAGGAGCCCCCTTGCCCTCATGAACCAAGCAAGTGCCTCCTGAAATTCGTTTGCACCCTCGGTGTCCGGCTGGCCTCCTTGGCCCAGCCCTGTCTGGGGCCTTCCTGGTACCCTCTGTGAAGTTATCAGTAAATTGCGTCTTCTTGGGGATTGATGATCTTACCGGGGTTGAAAGCTGACCCAGAAGCACCACATGAGCAAGCAGAAGGATGCTGCCAGGAGTTAGGGCACAAGGAATCCATTTCCAAGTTTTTCTATGAACTCACCCAGGGGACTTGTTTTCTGAGCCAAGCCAAGAGCAACTGCTTTTCCTTTCATGGGGGTGGGGGGCATGGAGCCCCAAGGTAGATTTGGTTGAATGCGTAGATAAGAGGGCCATGTGAAGTGTACCTTGAAGAGGTTTGTCTGTATGAGATACAACGAAAACAAACGTGTAAATTAGTAACAAATTTTTAGTCAGTCTCTTAAGCAAAAATGAATGAATGGCTTATGTAAGAAGTGAACAGGGTTGTGGCCAGCCTCTGACCCTACTTGATTAGATATTCATATTATGTCAACAGGACCTGCTTTCTCTGTATTTCTTGTGACCCTTCTTTGCTCCAAGTCAGCCCCATTCACAGAAGGGTTTCTTCCTGTCGCTTGCCAGATGATTGCAGCTCCAGAGGCCCTTGTACACACCCTCATTCTCAAATCCAGTGGGAGAGAGCAAGAATCCCTTCCCGGATTCTAAGCCTAGTCTGAGTATGCTTCTGATTGGATCAGACACCCATCCATGCAGGCGACAGGTTTGAAGCCAGCCTCAGATGAAGCTTCCCAACTCCTTGGAACCTGGGCAGTCCCTTTCCAGCAGGAGGCGTTTTCCCTTTTCCAACCTGGGCAGAGAATGGGCTCTTCTGGTTGGAGTATCCCTTTTATTAATACTTATCTGTCTTTTGAGATGTTTTTCCTGGGCTGTTATCTTAATTCTCATGCCTTCTTGAAAGATTATTGAGGAAGAGAGAACTGTTCCCATTGTATAAATGAGGCAAGAGGCCAATGCATTAATGGGAGCTAACCCAACTGGGAGAACTTGTCTGAGCCAAGACCCAAATGGGGTAGAGGGTTTCCTGACTACAAACTGTGTGTGCGTTTCCTGGCACTGCTGGCCACTACAGGCAGGCAGTCCTCAACTAACAACTGGGCTGAGTTGCAAAAACGGATTCTGCAAGTTGCTTGTTTAGAACTCGAGTGTTTTTTTCCCCTCAGAAGTGGATTATTAAAAGAAAGCGTGCTATTTAAGAAATGATAAATTTAATTTTCCTTAACTTTAGCAGAAGAAAAAGATACTGAAGAAAAATTTTACTGAAGTAAAATTAGACTTTACTAAACTTCAAAGAAATATTTCTTCATTGTAAAATGTTTCCTAAAATATCTAAGACTAAGCAAAAAAAAAAAAAATACTAAGACATTAAGAGGTTGTAGTTATTATAGTTTGGTTTTAATGAAACATTTCCATTTTAGACAATAGTAGCTAGAGTCTCTGCTGAAAAAGATCAGGATGGCCCACTCCCATCTATCTCTCTTGCTTCTATGTTAAAATGGCTCTCATGCGTGGCCCTGGCCCTTGTACTTTAGCATTCGTTCCTATAAATTCTTTATTTCAATTCAGCTCTTAATTGGATGGATGTTGTCAGTAAGCAGTCTAAATTCCTAGAATCTCTTAGTATTGAAAATGTCTATCAGTTGCTCTTCTGTTTAAATGATATCTTGGCTGGGTATAATATACCTGGGTTACACTGTTGCCTTTAGAATTTTGTAGACTTTGCTGCGTAGTCTTCCAGCATCAAATGTTCATGAGGAGAGGTCTGAGGCCAAATTTATTTGCTTTTTCTGTCTTGATACCTAAAGGTATTTTCATTCTTGAAGTTTATTAATTTAACCAAACTGTCTTGGTGTTGAGCATTTTGTATCCAATTCTGAAACCTGGCAGACTTCTTCAATCTAGAAATTCTCCTTATTACAGGGAAATTTTCTTACTCCTTCTCTTTTTTCCTCCTCATTGTACTCTTTTTTGCTCTATTGCCATTAGTATTATAATGTATTAGTATTATTTCTTGGGTTTTTCTGATTCATAATCTTAACAGTATTGCTATGATTTGGGGAGAACTGATTTGTTTGATAAATCATTTTATACACATTGTAGTAAAAGTACTTGAGACTATCAAAATTGTTGCACGTAAGGATTTACTGCCTGTTTTCTATTTTACCAGAGTCATTAACATTTAATGATTAACTTTAGTCTTTGAATTTTGTAACAAATTCCGCTTTGGCATCTCTTACAATTTGGATTTATTCTGCCAAAGCTGTTAGAGTTAGAAAAGCATTTCAAGACTGGTATAGCCAAGTAGAAGAGCTGCCTTTTTATGCCATGTGTCACTTGATTGATAAACAGTGTTTATTGTTAACTTAATCAAATCATGTTTTTCTTATTCATGGCTTTAATTAACCGATTGTTTTAGCTACTTCCATCTCTTTTGCCATCTCATTTACTGAAATTAGATCAGATTTAAATAGTTTGTAGTCACTGTACTCATCTATGTGATAAACCTTGTCTTGCTGCCTTGCAACATTTCCTGGCGTGTAAATCCCTACTTCATCACTGTTCGCTAACATTCAATGTTGTATAATTGTAGTCCATTATGATAAAATGCAGTGAATTCCAAGTTATCTAAAACTCTGTTCCAAAAATCAAATCTCCTTTATTAACATATAGCTTCTGTGATGCTTTAAAAATGTCTTGCACTTGATACTGTTTTGACTCTACTTCTGAGGGGGGTCATTGCAATGGTCCCAGCGTATGACGATCATCACATTTTAGAAATACCGTGTTGGTGGCACCGGGAAGGGTTGATTGGAAAGACCAGAGGCAGGGAAGCCTGTTAGGGGATATGCCAAAGGAGATAAGTTGTGATTGAGGCAAGAACAAAGGTGTGTAGCAATGGGAACTCATGTGACAGATTTAGGAGCCAGGATTCTACCTCGGTCGTCTTTACATCCTAGTGCCATGCTTGTGCATAGTTGGTATTTACTATTTGTGGGCAGAGGGTAAATGAAGGTAGAATCAGCAAGAGTTAGTGATTTGTTGAAGTGGTTGGAGGGGGGCGCGTATCTGACGTTCCCTCTTGGTCTCTGGCTTGAGTGGCCTTTCAGTGGGCCATAATGGACACGCCAGCCCTCTGTCTTGGGAGCAGGGACCTGCCTAGAAAAGAGTGGGGAAGGTAGATGCGTGATGGGCATTAAACGAGGGCAGTTGTCTTGATGGGCACTGGGTGATGTATGTGAGTGTTGAACCACTGAATTCTCCTGAAACCAATATTGCATGGTATGTTAACTAACTAGGACTTACATGACAGTCTGAAGAAAAAAGAAAAGAGTGGGGAAGGAAAAGCACAAACTTTCTCTTCCTCATTCTTGGCTGTGGGGTTGGCAGAAGATGGGTGTGAGAAACAGACAAAGCTTCCGCCTCTTACCTTTTCTCGCTGCTGCCTTTCTGGTGTCTTCCTCTCGGAGCCCTTGGGTTCTCCGATCTCTGTCACCAGCTTCTCAACCAATGAAGAGTTGGAGGAGGGGAAGTCAATAGGAATAATGCTTTCGCTCTAAGTATCCCAGGCTCTGCAATTACCCATCTCTTTTCCTGGCTTCAGAAATCTTTCCTCAACTCTGTTTCCCAGCAGAGCAGGAAACCAGTCTGATTGAAAGCATTCATATTTGTATGTAAATGACACATGTATCCCTTTAATTGCCCTCTAGCCAATAATTTGAGTTTCCAAAGGAGGCTGTTCCTTTTGCTATTCCCTCAAAGTGAAAGCTCCCTGTCACTCTCTTGGAAGTGAGCATGGTAGAGTAGAGAGTTTCTCAGTTCCCATTCAGACCAGCCGGGCCCTGCCCTGGAGTCCTGCTCTGGGGCCAGCTCTCCTCCACGGGTCCCATTTTCATAGGATTTTTGCTTCCTGGATTTCCCAGCCCTGTTTCTTAGAACAGCAGAAGTGGCATACCGCTCTGGTCTCAGCAGGAGGTGTGGCTACACTGGGCTGGCCTGACCCTAGTGGGAAGGGGACAGCCCAGAGACCACACTCAATATGATGTTTCCGTACTGTCTGAGGTTGAGAGGTTGACTTACCAACAGTAGGGCTAATATCCCTGTCGTGCAAACCTGTGTAGTTAATGCCTCCCCTTCTTGCATGGCTCCAGAATGTCCAATGTGTCGCTGGCACTGTGCAGGTGACTTCCCATACACCAGCCCATCTTTGTCCTTGCAACAGTCTATGAGAGGCATTCTTATTTATCCCCATTTTATAGACAGGGAAGTTAAGACTCGAGAGAAAGTATTTTACTCCAGGCCTTGTAGCTAGGAATCAGACGGGCTCAGATTCAGGCCCAAGGCTGTCCACCTCCAGGACCCGTATCCTTCCTGCTGTCACATGGCCTCTGGCATGGCAATTTAAGACATAGGCAGCTTTCAGATAGGGAGACTGAGAACCCAGGAAACATGTTGAGGCTTCTAACTAAAATATTAACGACATAGTCAATTCACTGAACAGTCATAAAGGGACAAGCAAAACAATACATGTCAGGGAAGAAGAGGAAAAGCTTTATTATTCCTAGATGGAATGTTTTCTGAGGGTTCTCCATTGCCTCCTCTTTAAAGTCCAAACTCCTTCACTTAGAATTGATTATGGAAATTTTGGGAAAATCTAAATAGATGAAAAGGGGGAGGGAGGGAGAAAGAAGTAACTCCCATCAATATAGACTGTTTACTCTCCTTCCTGCCGTCTCTATAATCACATAAACCAAACTGAACAGAAGCAGATAGTTCTGTAACTTGCTTTTCTCACGATAGGAAGTTGTGAATGTCTTTCTGAAAAATACATAGTTTTGAATTTTTAGGTAGTCGCATCTGTTGAGTGTATGATTTCTTCCATTTCTTCAGTGGTTATAAGGTCTTTACCATCATCAGTAGTCAACTGTCACACCTCTATGGTGTTATGGTTCATAGTTAAGTCTGTGACCCACCGGAAATGTATTGCGGCATCACATGTGAAACAAGCCCTAATTTGCTTCTCCCCACCGCAGTAGCCGGTTTTCTCGATTCTGATTTTTGAGTGGAATTGTTTAATGTCCATTAGTGTGGGATGCTTTCTTTATTCTATAAAATATCACATTCTTATACGGATGCCAGGACCTAGATAAGTAATATCTGGTCTGTTCTGCTGATTTTCCTTCCTTTTTACTCTTGGACTAGTGCCACACACACTTCTTAAAATAATGGTAGTTCTATCCTATGTTATCTGGCAGAGAAAATTCCCCTTTCTGACACTGATTTCCCCAAAATTCCTTTTTTTCCCTTTAAGTTTATTTAGTAGAGAGAGAGAGAGAGAGAGCGCGTGAGCGGGGTCAGGGGGAGGGAAGGGACAGAGAGAGAGGGAGAGAGAGAGAATTCCAAGCAGGCTCCGCACTGCCAGCACAGAACCCAACATGGGGCTCGAACTCATGAACCTTGAGATCATGACCTGAGCAGAAACCAAGAGTTGGTAGCTTTTAACCGACTGAGCCACCCAGGTGCCCTTTCCCCAAAATTTCTTAACTATTTGATCTGTTTATTATGTCCTGTGAAATTGACAATCCATTGGTGAAGTTTCAAACTCTCATCTGTAATTTGATTAAAATTGCTTTAAACCTTTATCTGAACTTGAAGAGAATTGATATCGTGATGTTTATTTAGTGTTTCCAGTTGGGGCCTTGAGACACTCTTCTGTTTTTTAGATTCTTTCTCAGTGGAATTCTTTTTTCCCCATGTATATATTTTTTGTTAGAAGTATGTCTACTTTTTTTTTTTTTTTGAGCATTTGAAAATTGTTGTTTGTGAATGAGAGCTTGGGAATTTTTTCCATAATTCTTTTCATTTGAATTGCTGGGATAGCATTCCATTGTATGGTTGTATCATAATTTATGCAACTGTTTGCCTAGCGTGTTTCAATTCTTTGCCATTATGGACTGTGTTGCATTGTACAGATGTTATTTTGTACATGTTGAGGTAGAGCTACAGAATAGATACGCAGAAGGGGGATTGTTGGGTCAGAGGATAAATACATTTGTGATTTTGATGGATATTGCCAAACTGCCCTCTGTAGGGTTATTAGTTCTTTTCATAATTGCTCAGCATTTCTTGTTAATGGTATCACTGGTGAGCGCTAATATCTCAGTCAATTATAATGATCGCAGTCTTTGTTGAGAACATATATGTAGGACTTCTCTCATTTGATCCTCTATAGAATTCCCATATGAGGTGGGGGTTATCCCTGTTTTACAGATAGAAGATAGAGGCAAAAAGAGGTTAAGTGACTTGCTAAGGGCACAGAGCTGAGGTCAGATCCACAGTTGCCCTCTGCTTCAGTTGACCCTTACCTCAGTCACTGGCCCTGCCTCTTGGTGATGAGTCTCTGTTACTTAGATCAGATTTCCCCATGTTGGAGTTGCTGAGTGCTCTTGACCCAGTGGCAACTCCCATGCTTCCCTCACGCTCTGGGCTCTCCAGGAAACCTCAGCTAGCCTAGCATAAATCTCCTGTATTTGATCAAGAGGTTCGAGCTCTGAAGCCTTGCCCTCTTCGGTGGTCTGGGGAGGTTGAGAGCCGACAAAGCCGAGGACCAGTGCCTCGTGCCACAATTTTGGAGTCAGGTTGGCCAGCACAGTCTCTGCTGGCAGTTCCAGGACAAGTTGATCTTTAACTGAGGCCAAAGTGGCTCCAGCTAAGATCCTCTCTCCTGGCCTCAGGTGGGCTGACTTATTATCATTGCTGTTGATAACAGATGATAGCAATATTTCTGGGGAAGTAACTAACAATATTTTCCTGGTAGTATTTGAAGAGGCAGCATTATAGTGTTTCAGAGCATGGACTTGCGCCTGGCTGGCTGGGTTTTTATATTAGTTTCCTATTGCTGCTGTAACAAATTACCACAAATTTAGGAGCTTAAAACATTACACATTTGTTACTATGTACCTCTGGGGGTCAGAAGTCTGAAATGGGTCTCCCTGAGAGAAAATTAAGATGTCGGCGGGGCCGTGTTCCTGCTGGAGGCTCTTGGGGAGAATCTATTTTCTTGCCTTTTCCAGTTTCTAGAAGCTGCCTGTATTCCTCGGTTCATGACCCCCTTCCATCTTTAAAGCCAGCAGGATAGCACGAGACCTCTGCTTCCATTATCACGTCTTCCTCCTCACACCTGCCTGCCTCCCCTTTTCCTTATAAGGACCCTCGTAATTACACTAGGTCCACCTGGATAATCTTCCCATCCCAAGATCCTTAACTTAATCACATATACAAAGTCCTTTTTGTCATAGAAGTTAACATACTCCAGTTCTGGGAATTAGTACATTATTCTGCCTCCTACAGTTTGACCTCTGGACTCTATCACTTACCAACTGTGATCCTGGACGAGTTATTGTACCTCTTGTTCAGTTTCCTCATCCTTAAAATGGGGATATAATAATTCCTACTCTGTAGGATTGTTAGGAGGATTAAAAGAGTGATATTTCTCAAATACTCATAATATTGTCTGATACATAATAAATGCTGTGCAAGTGCTAGCTAAAATATATTAAGTAAATGAAAATAATGCACACCCTTTGATTTAGCATTCCTATTTTTTGTAACCTATTTCATAGAAACAAAAGCATCCATGTGTTAGGCCACATAAAGCTTTATCCATATTGACAAAGTACAAATAGGAAATCACTAGAATGTCCATTAACAGGAGAATGACTGGATCAGTTGTGGTACAATGTGGAATTTAAGGGGGCTATAAAGAGAATACATTAGATCTATACTTATTAGACCTAGAGGAATGTCCTGAAGAAAAGTTAAATTAGAGGAGGAAGGTACAAAGACATTACTCATGATCTTTTATAGCATGATCTTTTTTTTCTTTTTAAGAACATCAACCCACCAAAATTGTTGTAGATACTTGAGCCAATTATTTAACCACTGATTGTCTCCCTTTCTTCATCTGTGAAATGAGAACAGCAATAATTCTCCCCTCAGAAACTCTAGTGAGGATTATATGGGATGAAATGTAAAAGCACCTGGGTGGCTCTGTAGGTTAAAGCCTCTGACTCTGGATTTCGACTCAAGTCATGATCTCAGTTCATGAGTTCAGGCCCCTCCTTGGGCCCTGCACTGATAGTGTGGAGCCTACTTGGGATTCTCTCTTCCTTCCTCTCTGCCCCCCGCCCCCAAACTGTCTATCTCAAAATAAATAAACTTTAATACCTTTTTTTAAAGTTTAGATATTTTTGAGAGAGCAAGCGTGTGTGCACGAGTGGGGGAGGGGTAGAGAGAGAGGGGACAGAGAATCCTCAAGCAGGCTCCGCGCTGTCAGGGCAAAGCCCGACTGCTGGCTTGAACTCACCAACCCCAAGATCATGACCGGAGCCGAAGTCAAAAGTCCAAGGCTTAACCTACTGAGCCATCCACGCACCATGCACCACGTACCCGGTAAACTTTAAAAAGAAAGGGGATGAAATGTATCAAGTCCTTAAAATCCTGCAAGCAGTCTGGATATTTGTGTAAAGTGGTTTGAGCAGACAGTTGTGGAAGGATGCACCCCAGTGCTCACCTGGTTGCCTCGGAGGCGGGGAAAGGAAATTCAGAAACGGTGTGGAGAGACAATCTGTGTATCTGTGCCTTGTTTCACGACTGGAGGCTAGCTGTCGTTACTTAAGTAACTTTTTTACGTTCTAATGCTCTATGGGTAGTTTGGAGACCACAAACTGAATGGAGAAAAGCACGAACCTAGGGACCTACCATGATTCAAAGTTTTGTAATTTTTGAAAAAGAGTTTAATAACAAAAATATAAAGGGATTAGAAGCAGGAGAGCCCTAACTGAGGCCGGCCTTGTGTGTCTGCAGCATCTACTGCCGAGGCTGCTCCAAGCCGCTGTGCTGCTCGTGCGCGCTCCTGGATAGCGGCCACAGCGAGCTCAAGTGCGACATCAGCTCGGAGATCCAGCAGCGGCAGGACGAGCTGGACGCCATGGCACAGGCGCTGCAGGAGCAGGACCGCGCCTTTGGCGCGGCGCACGCGCAGATGCACGCGGCTGTCAGCCAGTTGGGCCGCATGCGCGCAGACACCGAGGAGCTGATCCACGCGCGCGTGCGCCAGGTGGTAGCGCACGTGCTGGCCCAGGAGCAAGAGCTGCTGGAGGGAGTGAGCGCGCGGTACCAGCGAAGCTATGATGAGATCGCGGGCCAGCTGGGCCACCTGGAAGCGGTGCTGCAGCGCATCCGCGTGGGAGGCGCGCTGGTGCAGAGGATGAAGCGCTACGCCTCTGACCAGGAGGTGCTGGACATGCACGGCTTCCTGCGAGAGGCGCTCAGCCGCCTGCGCCAGGAGGAGCCCCAGAACCTGCAAGCCGCCGTGCGCACCGATGGCTTCGACGAATTCAAAGTGCGCTTGCAGGGACTCGTCTCCTGCATCACTCAGGCGACGGGTAAGCACCCGAGCCACCCTTGTGGCCGACCTGTTTACCATTTAAGGGCCTGTGCCTTGCTGTCTCTCCCTGGGGGAGACAGGGCAGAAAAGGAAGCCGTGGGTTTGTTTTTAGTTTTGTTTTTGTTTAAAGTCAGATTTGCTCACATCGTACATTCCAGAGCACAGGATAAGGAGGAGAGGAGGCCCTGACGTGCATCTGCAGCCCTCCAGAGGGGTCACGTTTTACTAATTTACAGGGCCCTGTGGATTAGCTGTGATCTTGTGACCCTTGGAGAATTAAGAAACTACTAAACTGAGAACCAGACACAGTATCATTTTAGCCCCAAAGGGATAACTACTTCAGGAAATTCTCTTAAGCCTCCTGTCTAGCAATAGAGAAGTCAACTGGAACGTGAGGTTAGAGCAGAAGGGGACTGAGAAAACCCCCTGGAGTGGTTGGGTGTTTACCAGAAACCATACTGTGCCTCAGTGGAGGAGATGCTTCGCCTCCAGCATGGCCTGCTGTCTGGACCAGCTGCCTACCTTTGTGGGCCCTTGGGAAGTGGAGAGCAGACCAATTTGTGACCTCAGCAGTTGTCCAGTCCAACTGGGGCAAGATGGGAGCACATCACGTAGCTGGAGAATGAGGCAGTGCTTGGCTCTGCAGTCCAGATCCAGGAGTTGGAGCAGCTCTGTATGAGCTGGTGACGTCATCGGGGCTTTCAAGGGACGCCAAGGGGAGGGGGGTGCCCCAAAGGGCCTCCAAGGTGAGGAACCTTTAACAGCTCTTTGAGGAAATCTCTAGGCTCACATCTGAGCTCTGAATAGCTGGTGTGAGGATGCCCTTACTGGGAAAGAGGTGGGTGGCAACAGAATCTGAAGGCATCCGGGCAAGTGCCAGTGATGGGGGCTCAGTCACTCACGCCTGCCCTTGGAGCTGATGGCTGTGGGCTCATACCACCAAACTGTGCCTCGGTGGCAGCCGAGAGATGGACAGAGATGCACCTGGGGTTTGCACTCTCTAATGCCACCCTCTCCCTTCTGGCTGGGTTCATGCTCACTGCAATCAGGGAGCTCTCCTTCCAAATGACAGCCCCTCCATGGAGCTGCCCCAGTGTTGTGAGAGGCCCTGAAGAATGAGTCTCTAGGAAAAGCAGCAGAGACATTTCCTCTGTCACTGTCCCAGGCGAAGATGCCTCCCACCGGGGATGTCCCTGACTTGCCTGTGACCTTTTCTGTGTTCTCCAGATGCAGCTCTACACAGGAGGGCCAGCCCAGAGGCTGTCAGCACTCCCAGGGACTCTTCTGACATTGACCTGGTAAGATGAGTTGAGGTCTCAAGGGGAGGTGGTATGGTCCCACAGGTCAAACGGGTTCAGAGTTCCCCTGTGTCAGGAAGGAACCTGAGTCTTGTCCCCTGTGTCTGCAGGCATTAGAGAGGGGAGAGTGCCCGAGAGGGACAGCAAGTGGCCGGACTGGAGCTTTTGGTGGGAAGGAGTAAAGGAAGGGCAGGTGAACTGGCTGGCTCTGAGATCTTAAATGCCAAAGTAGCACTTGATAGATTTGAGAGGGGTGAGAACCAGGGATGGACAGGAGGTGAAGAAAGCGGTCACTGGTGGGTGGCCCTGACAGATGGTGGTAGATGACATCTCCCTTACCCTGTCCCCCATCCTAGATATGTGAGCATTTTCCTGGAATCAACACGGAGGCCTTCCCCACTTCTCCCCCGCCCCCAACATGGTTCTTGGAGAGGAGAATGGGGCCAGGAGGCAGACCTCAGTCCCAGCAGGTTGGGTTTCATTGGTGTGACCAGCATATATGCAAGAATCATAGTTTCTCAGGGTTGGGAGGTGTCCATACCCCCTCTAACGTCGGCATTCCCTCTACAGCACCCTTGACCTATGGCTGTCTACACACACACACACCTCCCAAGGACAGGAAGCTCACTCATGCTTGAGACAGCCACCCCCATCTCTGGACTGCCCTTAGATTGCTTCCCTGGGAGAAAATGCAGTGGTACCCCTTTGGCTTGCCCTCTTAAGTGCTTGCATGCATGGCTCCTCTGGGATAAGCTTCCTGAGATCCTTCCTTGGACTAGGCGTCTGGTCTCCTCCACGTCCTGGTCATCTGGGTCTGCCTGTGTCTGCCTGTCAAAGGTGTGGGTCCAGGACTGATCAGACTTCCACAGAAATCAGGTCTTCTGGTGGTAGCGGTCAGGTGGCGAGCCTAGCTTTGTCATGTATGGCCGTTGGGGGAGAGAGATTGTTGTAGGCAGAGGCAATCTGGAGAGACTTCCTGGAGAATGCAGGATTTAGGAACTGAGAGTTTTAGAGCTAGGAGAGCGCATGGAGTCTAACCCTCTATTTTGCATAGGTTGAGGCCCAGAGAGAGGGTGACAACCCCAGGCCACATGACACAGCAAGCTAGGGATAGGATTAGAAGCAGACTCCTAACTGCTTTGGGTCCTGCATCCCCACATATGTAGCTTGAAAAGTAAAAAAGGACGTTTTTATTATATTTTTGAAGTAATACAATCACACGGTCAGAAGTAAAAACATAGAATGATAAATATGTCAACTACACTTCGATTCTTAAAATCCATTGATTTGTACGCTTACCGTTTGTACATTTCACTGTATATAAATTGTACCTAATTTTTTTTTTCAGATCCCCAGGTGATGATAATTTGTAGCTAAGTTGAGAACCAATGCTTTGAGGTGGGGGGACACCCCAACATCTCTCTGCACCCCGTTTCTCATTTGAGCTCTCCATTACTGAGCATCACAGAGATTTCTTGTGCAAACTAAGACTGTGTTTGTGCATATCCAATATTTTCACGTAACACCCTACATATGGCACCTTACTGCCCAAATCCTGCACGTACGGTATCTGGATCTTAAAAAAAGAAAGAAAGTAACATATCATGTCTCCCTCCCTTCTGGTCCCTATCTTTCCACTTCTTATGCCCATATACCTGTCTCTGTTTCTTACATATCCTTCCCGAATTTCTTTATGTAATTACAAGCAAATATGATTACAGGTAATTCCATTTTCCATTCTGTTTTTGCACAAAGGTAGCATACTACCCTATGTTCATAGTATTACGCCCCAGGCTTTTTCACCCCACAAAGTATTCTGGAATTCTTACATTTTCAGTAGGTAGGTAGCTTCCTGATGTCTTTTTGTGTCTGCATAGCAGTCTAGTGAATGGATGTAGCATGTTTTATTTAGCCAGTTCCCTGTCAATGCATATTTAGGTTGTTTTGGTATCACAATGCTAGGATGAATAATGTCCCCCAAAGAAATCCTGTAAATAGTTGGGGAAGGTGCCCCAGGTCCACAGAGCTCGGCTGTCTTCCACGTGCCAGTTGCTGGTTCATGAACGGCAAGAGACCCTGTACTATCTTGTATGAGGTCTAGGCATTCTTCCGGGTCTTTGTCTTTATGTGACCTCTCACCATTCGCTACTAAGTAGTTTGAATTTGGAACATCAGAAGAATGCTCTTTCTGCAAAGCCTCTTGCTTTCACTTTGGTAGTAGGCTGGAGGAGGGGGCAGGCAGGCCAGGGGAGCCGGGGGAAGGATGTCGTCTCACTCTGTGAGTGCAAAGGGCTGGTGTAGCAGCTCCAGGGAGGCAGGCGTGGCCGGGCAGTCCCTGGAGAAAGTACGGTCGCTCAGCTATGCCAGGAGAAAGGCGACTCTCGGGCCCATGTCCCTGCCTTAGGAGGCAGGAGCTGGGCTTTCCGCCCCAACACTGGATCCCTCTTGAAACTGTTGGTTTACTTTCATTTCAGTCATGTATCTGCACAGAGGTGACGAGAAAACACAGCAACAGCCTTAACTAGAACTCCCCAGCTTGGGGGCCATCTTTCTTCCATTTCCTGTAGACTCTTTGCATCATGACGTTATAATACTTGAATGGAAAAAAATAAAACATTTTAAAGCTACCAAACAACAAATTGGGCATCATGATTTTTTTTTTTTTTTTTTTTTTTTTTAGTGAGCCTTCTTGTCTGTCCCCTGCTTCATTAACACAGGAAGGAGGGCATCGTGGGTGGGACAGAGGCAGAGAATCCCAGGCCCACTTTCAGGGAGTTTGTTGCCCTTCTGGAAAGAGGGTCTTTCACATACCAGTGATTTGTAGATCCAGACATGAAAGGACCTTTTCAACTTTTTTAAACAATTTTTTTAATGGTGATAAAATATACGTAACAAAATTTACATAGAGGTGGAATTGCTGTATCATCTGGTAATTCTATTTTTCATTTTTTCAGGAGTCACTATGCAATTTTCCATAGTTGGCCATGCCCTTCTTCGTTCCCACCAACAGTGCACAGGGTTTCCAGTTTCTTTAAAAAAATTTTTTTTAACATTTATTTGAGAGAGAGAGAGAGAGACAGACAGAGCACAAGCTGGGGAGGGGCAGAGAGAGAAGGAGACCCAGAATCTGAAGCAGGCTCCAGGCTCTGAGCAAGTGTTCAGCGTAGAGCCCAATGCAGGGCTCGAACCCACGAACCATGAGATCATGACCTAAGCTGAAGTCGGTCACTGAGCCACCCAGGCACTTCATGGGTTTCCAATTTCTTTACCTTCTCATCCACACTTTTTTCACTAATAGCCATCCTAATGGGTGTGACGTGGTTTAAATTTCTGACCACTACCCATTATAAAGAAATATATTTTATATCTACGGTATATATACATACACATGCATAACTATAGCTAAGATGGAGGTTTTGCAAAGTAAATTACCCTTGTTACATGGGTTTTCTGTTCTATACTATTCTGCATAATTTAAAAAATGCTGGTCGTGACCCACTGGATTGCTTTCATGATTCACCAATGGGTCACAGACTATAGTCTGAAAAACACTGGTGTAGGGGCGCCTGGGTGGCTCAGTCAGATAAGTGTCTGACTTCCGCTCAGGTCATGATCTCACAGTCCCTGGGTTCAAGCCCCACATCAGGCTCTGAGTTGACATTGTGGAGCCTGCTTGGGAGTCTCCCTCTCTCTCTCTGCCTCTCCTCCACTTGTGCTTTTCCCTCTCTCTCTCTCTCTCTGTCTCTCAAATAAATAAATAAACTTAAAAAAGTTTAAGGAGATTCTCCATTCTCTCCACTTCCCCCAGATACACTCTGATCCAGAGAGACAATTCTCCTCCCTTTCTATAAAGATGTTAAGAGAAAGAAACCCAGAGAGGGAGGGGAAAAGGAAGTCAGTCCGTTATAGCAATTGATTTGGGAGCCCACATCAAAGTGCTCGATACCAAGAAGCGCCCCACGTCGAGCTCCGGTCCCAGCACGATGGGGCCACGTGGGGCTTTCCCCCACCTGCCCCAGCCCAGGTTTGGCCAGCTAATTCCTGGGGTTCCCCTGTGAGGAAAGCCTATCCCTGGCTTCCTGATCTTAAAGTCCAGCTTCTGACTTGTCCAGCGTGGCTGTGCTCGAGGAAGCGCCCTCTCCAGCTGGGTGTTGTTTCCTTTCCCTCACCACACGGACCACTGCAGGCGCCTGCTCACGGTCATCTCCTGGGCACACACAGACTTGGAGGCAGCAAGGGGTCAGGATTGCAGGCAGGAGTGGCAGAGTCTGGGCCTCCCCTTTCGGAGGGACACTTCCCAGGTCACTCGTCACTTATTTTCAGTGAACTGCCCAGCGGATGCTTCCGTTTCACACAGTATAGAGAAAAGCGGTGTGGGGGGATGTAAGAGAGACAGTGACCAGGAAAGAGAACCACCAGTTCAAAGACACTACACTCAAACCCTGGTCCAGACCCTCATTAGGTATATGACCTTGGGAAATCAGTCACTTCACCTCTGTGCCTCCTACCCTTCTCTGTAGATTGGCAATAATCACAGGATGGTCCCTATTTCGTTATTTTAACTATAATTGTTTTTATTGTGGTAAAATTCATCTAGGAAAATTCCGTTTTAACTATTTTTGAGTATACAGTTCAGTGACATTTCACCCTCCAAATCTTGTACAGCCACCCCACCCATCTAGTTCCCAAATATTCCCATTACCCCGAAAGGAAACCTTGTCCCCGTGAGGCGGCCACTCCACATCTGCCCCGCCCCCACCCCCACTCCAGCTTCCAGTCTGCTTTCCGTCTCTATGCACTCAGCTCTTGTGGATATTTCATATAAATGGAGCCGCACAACATGTATTCTTTTGTGGCTGGCTTCTTTTCACTTAGTGTAATGTGTTCAAAGTTCATCCATGTTGACGTACAGAACTTCATGCCTTTAAAAAAAATTTTTTTAACGTTTATTTATTTTTGAGAGAGTGAGAAAGCATGAGCCGGGGAGGGGCAGTTAAAGGGGGAGACACAGAATCCAAAGCAGGCTCCAGGCTCCGAGCTGTCAGCACAGAGCCCGACGCGGGGCTCAAACTCACAACTGCGAGATCATGACCCGAGCTGAGCAAAGTCTGACACTTAACCGACAGAGCCACCCAGGTGCCCCGACTTCATGCCTTTTTATGGCTGGATAAAATTCCACTGTATGACTGTCCGACATTTGGGCTGTTTAGACATTTGGCTGATGTCTCAGAGGCTGGTAGACCTTTGGGTTGTGTGCACCTTTTGGCTGTCGTGAATAGGGCTGGTGTGAACATTTGTGTGCAGGTTTCTGTTTGAACATCTGTTTTCAGTCCTTTGGGTACATGCCTAGGAGAAGACTTGTTGGATCATATGGGAATTCTGTGTTTAACTTTTTGAAGAACCAGCCCAAGTCCGTTTTGGGGTGGGTTTATGTATAGTTAGCACTATGCCTGGCTCAGAGTGGCAATAAAAACTGTATTTAGCATCATTATCATCGGTGGCACTTACTGAGTGCTGGGTGCTCTTCTAGGCACTTTACTTGTGGTAACACATTTCATCCACAGTATCCTGTGAGACAGATATTAATATTATTCCCATTTCACAGAGGGGGACTGAGGGCTGAGGGGTTTTAAGGGATTTGGCCAAGGTGTGTAATTGTTCTGACCCAGGGGGAGTTAAGGCCCAGGGGCAGAGTGAAGGTCACAGGGAGGTTCCCTGGAAGGGTTTCAGCTCAGTGGAAGGGTGTCCTCACTGTTACAGCTCTGCAGCTGTAGAGGAATTGCTGCCACCAGGAGCGAGCGCTTTGTTAACCCGGAGCTAGCTGTCGAGCAAACCTTTAGGCGCGGTTGGTCCCGTGTAATCTCAGCAGTCACCTCCTGGCTCTGTTAGGATGCACAGGAATTGAAGTGCCCCTGGATGCCAGCACCTCAGGGTCAGAAGGAGGGTGTGAGGAGGACTCCTGGTCCCCGGGAGGCTCTGGACAGCCTGCACCTGTGGCTGGCTGAGGCCCTGGGGATTGGGCTGACCCCAGGCCTGGGGTCTCAGCCCTGGGCCTGCCACCCGCTCATTTCTGTCTCTCTTATTTCTGGACTTCGCAGCCAGAGGAGATGCAGAGGGCCCAGGCACAGGCCCCAGGGCCAGCTGAGACCCCAGTCGTGGCTTTGGTACAGTCGGTGCCCGGGGTACACCCGGTGCCAATACATGCCTACTCCATCAAAGACGCCTCCTGCAGAGAGGTAAGGTTCTCCCTGCCCCCTGCCTCTGCACCTGGAGGCCCAGATCCCACCAGGCAGTCAGGTTCCCACCTGAGAAGCCAGGCCTTAGTCAGCACCTACGCTGTTCTCTCCCTTGCTCCTGGCTGCCCTGCCAGGAAGCTCCCCTGTAAGCGTGAGCCACTCCAGGGCAGGCAGAGGCCAGCAGAGTCAGTGGTCAGCAGACGGCCAGTGTGCGTGGCAGCCCAGGGGTCTTCCTATGTGGAGAGAGACACGATCTGCGTGGCAGAGAGCAGAGGCGACAGCAGGAGCAAAGGGGGTGGGCCACAGGTCCCTGCCACCCAGGTTCACATCTCTGCCCACCACCCCAGCACCCCTGAAGGCTGCTAACCCGGCCTTGTGACTCCCCACTGCATAGGAGGTCTGCAGCCCAGTCACTCCCCAGAAGAGGAAGTCCTGCCAGACCGAGTGCCCCAGGAAGGCTATCAAGATGGAGTCTGAGGAGGAGAAGGAGACACGGCTGGCCCGGAGTTCCCCCGAGCAACCCAGGCCCAGCACCTCCAAGGCAGTCTCGCCACCCCACCTGGATGGGCCCTGCAGCCCTGAAAGCCCCATCATCGGAAACGAGGTCTTCCCGCCCAACAGCAACCACGTGACCGGCGAGTCTGAGGAGGCAGGTAAGGAAGTGGGTGGGCAGCGGAGGCTGAGGCCTACGTGCTGTCTTCCAGGGGCTGGGTAGGGTGGGACCCTTCCCCCAAATCCTCACCCCACCCAGGGAGCCCAAAGCCAACAGCATCCCCTGTGTGTCCTGCTCTCAGCTGCCACCAGATGGGGCAGGGAAAGCCCATGGTTTTCCTGGGGGATAAGATTGGATACAGTTTACCGTGTGATTTGCTGGGATTCCAGTGTGGGGACCGTAAGAGGCTAAAACCCACAGTCTGTAGCCCCTTCCCCGAACGCACCCATACAGCGCCCAGCACTGTGCCTCTGCACAAGGTGGGTCTCCCCAGGCAGTTCTGTTGGTGAGTGCCTGGCATGCTCCCAGAGAGACCTTGGGTCAAGTCCACACCCATCACTTCCCAAATTTGTCTGCAAAGGCCACCTGGCTAAAGTACGTCATTTGTCCTAGATACCTTTTATGGACACCACCAAACTGGGAGTTCTTGGGCATGAGTTGAGGCCAACTGATAGAATTCTGGAATGGTCAAGACAGTTCTTCCTAGATCTGCTTCACCCAGAGGCCCCCTTTGTTTTCATTCTAGGTCTCAGACTGAGCCCTGATCCTGCTTGCACACTGAGCCCTGACCGACATTCCTTGCTCACAATGCTATTGGTAATCAAAAGGTTTTGATTAACCAAATATAAAGTAGCTTTTAATTCAAACATCTCAGCTCATGAGACAGAATTGGAAAAAACCAATGTGCTTCTTTAGGATTGCAAAACAAACCAGCTGCTTTTTTGCCAAGCTGCCTGTGTAGGGAACAGATTCTGAATTCAGGACCAATAACTGAATTAAGTATTCACGTACAGGGCACAGTGGGCAGTGACAGAAAGTCTCTTTGAATAAACAGATCCATACTAGCACATTTGGTGAATGTTCACATCCCCCTCTATAGGGCACACATCGCCCACCCCATCCACTGGCCCACAGGGATTCTCACAGAACACCTGGGCCCCACTGAGTGGGCATCTTGGCAGGGCCTAATTCTGTCTCCTCTGCCCTGTTTCAGAGGAACGCGTCGTGGTGATCAGCAGCTCGGAAGACTCAGATGCCGAAAACTCGGTGAGTGGTCCAGAAGTTCAGCCCTGGACTCCTGCCTCCCCCCATTCCGGGTCCCAGGAGACCCAGCCGCAGCAGGTGACTCTTAGACTTGCCCTGCGCCTGGGGAGTTTTCCAGCGAGGCAGTGAGTTCTGTGCTGTCCTGAGGACAGTCTCCAAATGCCAGCTGCGGGCCTGAACCAGCCCAGCCCTCCCTCTATACCAGGGCAGGAGGCGTCAGTAACCATACATACTCTTCTGAAATGCTGAGAGAGTGCTTCCTTCCAGAGCCCTGTCTCTCTTCTGAACTAGCCAATGCCTTTGTCTGGAGCTTCCTTATGTTTTCTCTGACCTCTAAGTCCTCAATGAGGAGCGGGGGCAAGAACCCATTCCCCAGTTAATCGCAGCCAGTGAGGGTCAGTGCAGGGGTGTGAGGGCACGGGCAGCACCGTACAGGGCCCAAACAGGCAAGCGTTCACTCGATAAGAAAGAACTTTAAAGGCATCCCACAATGGAACGAGTACCTTTGTGGATTGCACCCTTCTGTCCCTGGAGGTTGGTTAATGGAGGTGGGGAAAGGGGGGTTGAACAGAGGGAAAGGTTGGACTGGGTGCCTCTGAGGTCCCTGCCGGCCCTCAGTCTGAGGTTCTGTATTGGAAAGTGCATGGAGCGCATGGAGACCGCTGCACAACACTCCTGGCCAGCCCACCCCCTGCCAAGAGCACCAGGAGCATACCACCCCTGCCGGCCCCCCCGCCTGCCCCATGGTGCATGCCGCCCCCCGGCTTGGTCTCCCCAACATCCCGCCGAACAACCTGCAGTCCCTGAAGCCGATCCTCACAGCCAGCCCGCCAGTCACCGGGAGGACACTGCCGTCCGCAGCCGCCGCGGGACTAGCTTCCTGTCGCGTAGAGCACAGAGTACCCCCCGTCTTCACCGCGCATTCCACTTGCCCCTCAAAGTGTATTATAACCCCATGTGGACGTGTCCTCCCCCCGCAGTCCAGGCCACCACCCCTGCTGCCACAGGGCCTCCCAGCCATCCTGCCGATCCCCAGGAGAGTCCCTGCCACCTCCAGAGGGCCATCAGTCAACGCGGCCGGGCACGGGGAGCAGTGCGCTCCCTTGGCCGCTCCTTCCGGGGCTCCCCCCACATAGCCCAGTGGCTCAACAGCTTCTTTGCCGTTCCTCTCTCTGTGGCTTCCCAGCTTGACACCTCTCTCAGGAAGGGTGGGGGGAGGCAGAGCACCCCAGACTCTTAGGGCAGGATCTCCCGCTGGGAATTCTGACACCGCCCCCGTGGAGAACCCCGTCCAGGACCTCTGGAGGTGCCTCCAATTGCATTCCCAGCCCCCTGCCCTCGAATTCTTCCCCCCTACCCCCCACCAGCCTGGCCCCCCTCAGACAGGCCTCTGAGAACCCCTAGCACCTCCCTCTTCTGTAGCTGGTGGCCACCGTCCTCCTGGAACCGCGTGGCCACTCGCTCACTTGGCTCCTGCTCCCTGGCCCTCCTGCACCCCACCACCCAGCCTGGCCCATTCGCTGAAGGCCCTGCACACAGTAGGCATTCTGTGCATCGTGGTCAAGGAGCGGACCAAGGAAGGAGCGGCTGCACAGACCCGTCAGGGAGATGTAAGCCCTCTTCACCTGAAAGGGCATGATTGAGATACAGGCTGCCCGCTCCTCACATCCCCAGGCCTCTTTGCCCCAAAATAGGAAGCTTTTATCTCCCTTTGCCCCTCCAGCTGCCCCATCCCACCACCCCGAGGCTTTCCGCTGGGCCTCTGCCAGGACCTAAGCCCATGAGGGCAGGGAATGTGTCGATCCCAGGACCTGGCAGATACGGCTGCTCAATAAATATTTGTTGAAAGATTGCCCTGGCAACCCCTTCTTCCATGACCATCACATTCCCTGCTGGACTTAGCTCTTCTCTGCAGGCGGTTTTGTGTCCTCCCTGCACTGAAACTTGGTTCTCTGGTGGAGTTACCATGTCCTCTCTTTCCAACGCCCTGTGAGCTTCAGAGTGGGGAGGCGGGTCAAGGCCTTCTGTGCCTCCTGGACTGTGTCGGTCCCACCATCTAGTCAGGTTCTCTGTGCCTTTCTTGAGGTGAACCCCACTTTCCCCAGATCATTTCACACCTCCTCTTGCCTCCCCCCACACAGGGGAGGCTCCAGCACCCGCCTCCCAGGTGGCCTCTCTTTAGCCAGGTCCAGCCTTCTTTCTGGGGGACTTCAACATCCAGCACCCTGGCCTCTCTGGGGTCTTTGTCCCACCCCACTGCAGCCACCAGCCCCACGGCCACCCCCTGGACCTCACCATACTGAAAGCTGGCCCGCAGGGACTCTGGCCACAGCTTCCTGCCCCTTGAGCTCACCGGTACTTCAAGGACCCCTGCCCTCCCTGTCCCAGCTCCTGTAGTAGCTCCAGCCACCCCTCCTCACCCTCCTCTCAGGTCTCTGTTCCTTTCCACCTTGTTCTTCCGGCTGCAGCCCATCTTTATGGTCTCAGCCTTGCCCATGGCCTCAGTTAGCGCCCACAGACTGCTGGTGCCCGGCGCTCACTCCTGCTGCCAGACCAGGATAGCCAGTGGCCCTCCGACGTCTGCACTCGGGTGTCCCGTAGATCACTCGTCTCTCTTCCTCTCCTCTCCGTTAAGTCACACCGTCTGCCCGGCTACAGAAACCAAGGCCCCCAGAGCCGCCCTGGATGCCCCTCTTTCGATTATTCTTCACCACCAGTCAATATTTCAGTCTTCCCTTTAAGCCATGTTCTAAATTCCTCTGAAATCTGGGCACTTCTTTCCATCCCCTAAACCTCATCAAACAAAACTGACCCTGGGTGGAGGTAGCCGTCTGGGATGGAAAGCTCGAGAAAGGATCGGAATGCCAGTAGTCTCACCACACTTCACGACAGTTGGGCGCAGAAACTGAAACCAGCACTGCTGGGGGTGGGGGGCGGGGTGTCAGTCTGATCCTCAGCTGTCAGTAGGGGGTCGCCAGGTTGTGTCTGAATTATTCCAGGAAGGAGGGAGTGTGTTTCAGGTGGTGAAGAGTTAAAACAATTAGAAGCACAGCTGCTCACCTGTGGAGACCAGGTCCGGAGTGGGGAGGGCCAGAGGACCACTGCTTTTGTGTTGGTATTCTTTAGTTCTTCAGACACACTTTCTTTTTTTTAAGTTTATGTACTTATTTGGAGAGAGAAAGAGAGCACAAGCAGGTGAGGGGCAGAGAAGGGCAGATGGAACCCCAAGCAGGTTCCAGGCCATCAGTGCAGAGCCCGACGCGGGGCTGGAACTCACAAACCATGAGATCACGGCCTGAGCCGAGATCAAGAGTCAGGTGCTTAACCAACTGAGCCACCCAAGTGCCTCCAGACACACATTTTTTAAATTAACCATCATGTGTCCCAAGCTTTAAAAAACATCTATGCAAAAACAAAACAAATTAGGTCCCCTCCATGCGTTTCTCACCCACCTTCTGTGCTCCCTTCCAGACCCCTGGCACTCCCAGAGTACCCGCAGTGGTTTGGGTGGGGAGCAGGGTGACACCCGCAAGGTGCTCCGGGCTCCCACATACCCATGTCCTCTCCTGTCCGTGGCCTTCATCCCACCTCCCGTGTGTGGAAGTTGGCCTACAAAAAGAGCACATTTTCCAAGTGTCCCAGACTGCAGCTAGACACGCCTGGAGGCTCTGGTGCAGACCTGGCAAGGTGGGCAAGGCTCCAGGAGAGACGGCTGGTGCGGGAAGAGTGTTCTGTAAGAGCCCCTGCCGCTGCCGGAAGCGGTGGGGGTGCCACTGTTGGGTGGCGGGGCAAGACCCAGGCCTGATGGTGGAGGCCTGGGGTGAGGACTATCCTAGGAAATGAGGGTGGGTCAGCAGTGCCTCTGCCCTGGGCCCTGGGTTAGGGTCCAAGGCAGGAAAAGATAGGTGCTCTCAGCTACTCTTGTGACAGAGGACTCGCCCCACTATCCGGCAGTAGCAAGACCAAGAGGAAGCAGGAGGGGACAGTCCCTGACTGCAGTGGCAGTGGTGACCAGCAGTAGGAGGAGGGGCCCGTGGGAAACAACCGATCCGGGGGAGGGGCTGGGATGCTGGTGAGTGTGTGTAACAGAAGATGGGAGCCCTGTCCCCCGAGGGCCTGGCGCAGGGGGCAGCAGGGGCCATAGGCTAGCTAACAGGATGGTCCGGCTCACGGACACGCATGAGGTACCGCGGGGCTTCCGGACGTTGCAAGAGCTGGGATTTTGTGTCTGCAGAAAAGGGCAATCTGTGTGTGTTGCCAAACTGACCCCAGCTGTTGTTTAAGAGTGGGTGCTTAGGAAGTCCCTCGGGAACTTGGGGACTCTTGATAAGAATTGATGTCGGGCACTGCAGAGACAACTTCAGGCGACTGGATGCCAAATATCAGAGTTCAGCTCCTGAGTGGCCGATGCCCAAACATGGAGTTAATCAGTAGGACGGTAGTTCTCTACCCTGGCTGCGCACTGGAATCTTGCGGGGTGGGGCGGGGGGGGGGGTGGTTACCAACGACAGATTCCTGGGTGTCACTCCCCCTGCCCCAGAGATTGTAATTGAACTGGTCTGGGGTGCAACCTGGGCATCTGGATTTTTTGAGGCTGCTAATGCCCAGCCAAAAAAGAGAGAACCACCGGATGGGGGGACTCAGTTGTATATCTGTCATCTGTGTGTATCAGCCTTGAATGGGGGTGCCCTGTACATACTGGGATATGATCCGGCGGGGGCGAGGGGGTGCTGGATCTTCCCAGAGAGACGTAGCCTTGGGGAAGGTGATTAAAATGTCAAGCCAGCCGTATGGGTGTGCTTGGTACGGCCATGCAGCCTGCCACGTGGAGTGTGGAGGTGGAATCCCCTTGCCCTGCTAAGTTGATCTGTGTTGAATCCAAGTGAACTAAAGCTCACAAGCCAGATTGCACGTGTATCCTAGTTACATGTGGGTCCTGAGAAACTCCCAGGTCCTCTGTGGCTCGGTCTGAGCACACTTTTGCAGTCAAAGAAGTCCATTAACCAAGTATAATAAAGAAATGAATCCTGGGGCTCAGTCGGTTGGTTAAGCGGACGACTTTGGCTCAGGTCACAATCTCACAGTTTGTGAGTTCAGGCCCCTCCTCGGGCTCTGTGTTGACAGCTCAGAGCCTGGAGCCTGCTTCAGATTCCGTGTCTCCCTCTCTGCCCCACCCCCGCTCATGCTCTGTCTGTCTCTCTCTCTCTCTCTCTCTCTCTCTCTCTCTCTCTCTCAAAAATAAACATTTAAAAAAAAGAGAGAAATGAATCCTATTATTTACTTGCATCTTTTAAAGAATATTAAAGTGAGTTCTACTCCTCCAGCTCTTAGCAGAACATCTTCAATTCCTCTTCCTCTTTTTTTCACCTCCCATTGTGTCCGCTCCCTACTTCCTTGGAGCTTTCCCCACTTTTCACTTTCCAGGCCGAGCACACGGGCTCCAGTCTTCCCCACTCCATTGCCTTCTGCCACCATTCCTTTTCCCTTCCCAGGACATCTCAAGCCTTTTCCAGTAAAAGGCCCTTGCCTGGCTTGGGCCCGGGTCTCTGTGCCTCTCCGTCTACACTCTCCGCCCACACACTCGCCCAGCGGGCAGCGCTATGGGCATTGGAACATAGGGCTTCGGGTAGTGAGCAGGGGGCAGAAAGCCTTCCTGCCCCAGAGCCTCTCATGCTGATTGCCCTTTTGCTAAACCTGGGTCTTGAGAACAGTCCTTTTTAAGCATGCAGGCACTTCCTGGCCACGTTGCTGGGACGTAAGGCAGGGAGAGGGAGTGGGGTTTACAGCTGGCTGGAGTTGAGTGGAAGGCGTGCTGGCAAGATCATCTCCGTGCAGTAGCCCCAAGGGTGAGGAAGGATCAGAAAGGAAGAGGAGTCAGAGCTGGAAGTTCCAGCCTTCTCTCCATTGACAAGCTCAGCAGAAAGGGGGTGTCCTTTTATTAAGGGAGCCACCAAGTTCTTCAGCAAGTTCAGGACAAAAGACATTCTGCCACTATAAGAGAAAATGACCCCAGGGCAATGGGAGGGCGTAAAAATGAGATTCTGATGGCCATCATAAATGACCCTGGTTGGGGCTCCTGGGTGGCTCAGTTGGTTGAACGACTGACTCTTGATTTTGGCTCAGGTCGTGATCTCACAGTTGCAGGATCGAGCCCCACAATAGGGCTCCACGTTGAACTGAGTGTCGAGCCTTCTTGGGATTCTCTCTCTCCCTCTCTCTGCCCCTTCCCCGCTCACACACTCTGTCTCTCTCAAAAGAAGTAAATAAACTTTAAAAAAATAAACAACCTGGTATGGAAATGGAGCTAGCCCAAAGATGCAGCTGTGTTGCTGTCCTGGGAGCTCAAGTCTTGAAAGAAGATATCCAAAGAGGTGACCAAGGCTCTAAGGCCTGCGAAGACTTTCCAGAAGGAAGGAGGCAGGCGGAAGAACTCAGGGCCACTGCACGGGCTCTTGCAGTCATGCTGGGAGCCAAAAGAGGAAGGAAGATGAGACAGCTCCGGGTGCCATGTCGGTGGGGACAGAGAGGCCTCAGCCAAAGGGACAGCTCTTCAGTCCGGGGGAGGACACAGCAAGGAGAGCCCAGCTCTTTCCACCACCCCAGGTGCAAGGGCAATGTCTGGAAGATTGAAGATAAAAACCAGCTGGGTTTTCCCTCAAGGAAAGAAGGTGGAGTATCTGGTCTAGCAACTTCGAGGAAGATTCCTGGAGAAGGCTCCTCACAGGGAGGAAAGGGAGCTGCCACAGTGAGACAGAAGATGCAGAGCAACCCTTGCAAAATAAACCTTTGACGCGTGGCCGATCGAGGATCCAGATATGCGAGGCGTTTGACGAAGACTTTTATTGGGACCTTATGTATAGAATCCCCGAACTCCAGGCTTCTCTAAGCAAGACCAGCTCTAGACAGATTCATAGTGAATGTCTTTCTCTATCAGTGACCGGGAGGAAGCTGGTGAGCCTGGGGTAGGGCTATGAGAAGCCAATGAAGTGAAAATCGGCCACTCCTGGGGAAAACCAGCACATTTTACCTGTGGCTAGTAAGGACTTTGCTCTTGGCTGAAGTTTTGTTAAAATGTTTCACCTGGTGAATACAAGGGCCAAGGCCCATGCTTATTACCTGCCGAGCCAAGGACATTAGCCAGAGGCCAGCGTTCATCCTTGGAGGCTTCAGATAGCCCCGGGTGAGGCAGTCTGTAAGTAGGAAAGACCCGAGGGCTGCTCTGGACTCTGTCCCAGCAGTACTCCCAGCTGGCCGTGTGATGTTGGCCACGTCCTTTCCCCCTGGTCTCTGGCTCACGTCCACAGGTGGCATTCACAGGCAGTTCTGAGCAGGCCTCCCGAGACATCGGCTGGCTTTGGCAGCTTTGCAGATGATGAGCCTCTACCGCCCTCTGTAGCCGCAGCCCCTTGGGGCTCACGGAGACAGAGCCCTTCCCCCACCCTGAGGCCTTTCAGATTTTTTGCCTTGGTGCTGGTGAGAACAGGGCCTTGGGTGCCCAGGCTAGAGGAGCCCCGGGCCTGAGGCTTCCCTAAGCAGCCGGCTCCTGGATGCTAAATGACAGAGGGCCTCCAGGCTTCGTGTGTCCACCCAGATGTGGCATTCCTGAGGCGAGCGGTCCCCCTAAGACACTGGAGCCTTGGCTGGCTATGGGGACAAGAAGAGCCAAGCTCCTGGCCCCTTCCAGAGAAACCTCAGGTTTGAGATGAGGCTCCTTCCTCCCGTCCCAAGAAGTGTTTCTTCTGAGTCTGTTCAGAGAGAAGGGAGCAGCAGACCCCTCCGGCCCTGCCCACCAGAGCACTGGCCCCTTCCCTGAGCTTCCAGACCTGGCGCTATGCGCCCATGTGCACACTCACACATGCTCACATTCCCACACACCTGTCAACACAGGTTCATAAATTCACACCCGATGTGCACACACACATTTGGCATTTGCATTCATTCCCATGCTCGTGCTTTCGCACACACTCGTCTGCGTGATCTCAGCCTTTCACCCCTACTCACAAACGTGGTGGTTCCCACACGGCCCTCGCACGTGCACATGCACACTGACATCCATTCATACGCACACATCCTCGTGCACACGCACTTGCTTAGACGGATATACACCTTCCCCTTCCCCTCTCTCCCGCATGTGCGTGCGGATGCCCCCCCCCCCACCATACCAGCTTGCTCCTGTTCCCACGTTCACATCACACACGCACACCGGCCCGTGGGCACATGCTCACCTTGCCAACACGCCCCCCTCTCGCCCTCCGGGCCCCTGACCTGTTGGTTTCTCTGTGTTGCAGTCCTCCCGGGAGCTGGACGACAGCAGCAGCGAGTCCAGTGACCTCCAACTGGAGGGTCCCAGCTCTTTGAGGGTCCTGGATGAGAGCCTCGCCGACCCCCAAGCAGAAGACAGGCCCCTGGTTTTCTTTGACCTCAAGATTGACAGTGAAAGTGGGTTCTCCAGTGGCCACCCCCACCCCTTTCTAGCTTAGTCTCTGAGCCCCCGAAGTAGGTGCAGGCAGAGCTATGTTCTGGGCCCGGGAGAGCCCAGAGCTCTGGCCAATGACTGCAGCCAGAGAGCAGGCAGTCCCTGAGTCCCAGCCTCCCCTGGGACTCCAGGTGTACCACTTGGTTGTCTGAATAAGGACTTCCAGGGCCTGAAAGCATGAGGCAGGTGCATCCGTGAGCTCACCCCTGACCAGCGCTTCTGTAGAGACCTTTGGCAACACACTTGTAAACAGAACACGATGTGGGAAGTCACTGCTAGGAGGCCAGCGATCCAAGCAAGGCCTTAAGCTGTGGCTGCAGAATTCTGAGTACAGAGCTCATTCCACAGGGAGGCCGACAAAGCCCAGGTCACGGAGAAAGATGACCCCTTCTCCCAGAAGCCCCTCAACTCTCCACGGTGCTGACCCTGGCCTCGCAATGCCCTTCCCCGAACCAGAAGGCTCCGGCCTGCCCTGTGGCACAGACCCAGCATGGGGCCAGCCCAGCCAGACAGAAGTAGTGGGTTTTCCTAGGACAGGGGAGTCCTTCCCAGGCCTCACAGGCCAGCTGTGAGCCATGTTCTGAGTGGAGTAGTTTGGGCAGGTGTGCTGTCTGCCTGGGCTGGGAATCTCGGCTCAGCGACGATGGGATTGGAGGCTGGGGCAGGGGGGAGAGGATGCGGTGGAAACAACAAAGGGTCCCGAGTGTAGGCGGGTAAGGCTAACAGAAGCCGGACAGGAGGGACCTGGATCTAAACTGTTTGGCAAACTCTGGGGCTGGGGACAGGGGCAGGGGGGCAGGGGGGAGCTGGACTCCCACCAGGTGAGTAGGGGGTGTTTGGAAAGCAGCCCGCCCTCCCCTTCTGACCCCTGTCCCCTTTGGAGCCAGCATAGAGCTGCATTTGGAGGCTGACGCTTGGGTCCTGCCAGCAGGCCCCGAGGTGGGGTCCTAGAGCTTCCACTGCTCCCGCCCTGGGCCCCCCACCCCGCCCCTGGGGCCTCACCTTGCCCTTCTCTCCTGCCCAGCCCAGAAGATTAGCCAGCTGGCAGCCGTGAACCGGGAGAGTGAGTTCCGCGTGCTCATCCAGCCCGAGGCCTTCTTCAGCATCTACTCCAAGGCCGTCTCCCTGGAGGTAGGGCTGCAGCACTTCCTTGGCTTCCTGGGCTCCATGCGCCGCCCCATCTTGGCCTGCTACAAGCTGTGGGGGCCCGGCCTCCCCAACTTCTTCCGGGCCCTGGAGGACATGAACAGGCTGTGGGAGTTTCAGGAGGTCATCTCGGGCTTCCTGGCCGCTCTGCCCCTCATCCGGGAGCGCGTGCCCAGGGCCAGCAGCTTCAAACTCAAGAGTCTGGCCAAGACCTACCTGGCGAGAAACATGAGCGAACGCAGCGCCCTGGCCGCCGTGCTGGCCATGCGAGACCTGTGCCGCCTCCTCGAGGTCTCACCGGGCCCCCAGCTGGCCCAGCACGTCTACTCCTTCAGCAGCCTGCAGTGCTTTGCGTCCCTGCAGCCCCTGGTGCAGGCGGCCGCCCTGCTCAGGGCCGAGGCCCGCCTCTTGGCCCTCCACAACGTGAGCTTCACCGAGCTGCTGACCGCACACCGCCGTGACCCAGAGCGGGGCTTGAAGAAGTACAGCCGCTACCTGAGCCTGCAGACCACCTCGTCACCCCCCATGCAGCGCGCTGTCAACCTGCAGGCTCTGAGCAGCTACTTCAAAGGCCTGTCGGAGGAGGCCGCCATGGCACGGGCAGAAGGCATCGCTGGCCACAGCTTGGCAGAAAAGGCGCCCCAACAGAGCTGAGAGGAGGCGATGACCGGCTTGGAATCTCAGGGGGGCCGAGAGGGACGAGGCCCCTGAGCAGGCCCCACCCATGACCGCATTTCCAGGCCCTGGGCCCCAGTACGCAGTTGTCATTTGGTCCAGAATCAGTTCTCCCGGACCAAATTCCCCTTCTCGAAAAGCCCCACAGAGAAGGTTCTAAGTCCAAGTCCTAATCCCCCAGGGGCCACCAAATCCCCATTCCGGCTTTGGGAGCACCAGTGGGTTGGTTCACCAGACACCTGGCCCCTCTCCTCCAGGAGCCAAAACCAGGGAGGTTTTACGCAAAGAAGGCCCCCAGCCACCCAACTCGCCGCCTCCACGAGTGTCCCTGCAGTTCCTCCCTGACCCCGGCCACTGCCCTGGGCGACCTGCCAACAGCCCCCGTGGACACTGCCTGCCGGCGACACCCCACAGGCACCCAAAGTGCCTCTCAACCAAACCGCCATCATGAGTTTGGGTTTTCCCACCACCTGCCTGTCTGAAGGCCGGCTCCCTGGTCACTTCTCCTTTGGGGATAAAAATGCATTTTCATCCCCACGGGGCCTTGTGTCTGCAGAGACAGAATCTGCTGCCCCACGTCTGTCCCACCTTCCAGAGTCTGACCCTTCCAAGCTTGCTTCTTGCCTTCTGGCCACCCAGACGCCTCTCCTTTAGTCGGGCTTTTCTCTTCGGTCCTCAGGCCATCAGCCCCTCTCAGTGTGGCTTTTGCTCTCTCTGTACCACCCCCCTCAGCCCCATTAGGAATGTCCTCTAGCCCAGGGCTGCCCGCCACACACACCAGGAGCCCTCAGCGTTGGCATCCCCTGAGAGTCGCTACACCAGACCTCTGGGATCAGCATCTCTTAGGCGGGCCCAGCAAGCTGTTTTAGCATGTTCTCCAGCTGGTTCTGATGCCCGCTAAGAACCAGTGCTCTGATAGACTGCTTCCCGAAAGAGCAGCAGAGAAAGTCCTGGCCCCGACTGGGCACGTTCACTGTGACCTAGGAAATGACCCCTTGTGTCTTCACTGTAAAATGGGCCAATTGGCCCAGATGGGCTCAGAGCTCCCATTCCAGTTTCTCCATTCTGGGACTTTAGGCATGGACGGCAGCCACCGAGCCAGTGGACAAGATGGTTTTCAACCTAAACCCTAGCTCTCAGCCCTAACCTAAGCTAAGGTCCTCAATCTGTGGTCACACCAGAGGGCAGCAGCAGAACACAGCAAGGTCAGGGCCTTCCCTCTGACTAGCAGAACCACTGTCCCTCCCCATCTCCTCTCCCTTCCCCCTCCCTTGGCTCCCGCCGCTGGGCCACAGCCCAGGGCCTCCTGCCCCTATTGCCTGAGCTTTCACAGGAGTGAAGTCTGTGTGCCCACACCTCAGCCCCCGTCCGCTGGGTGCCCTGGAGATAGATCCACGAAAGGATCACATGGGAACCAGCTACCACAGTGGGAGTGTCAACTCTAACCGTGAGCTTTGACGTGTTTAGGGCCGGCTCAAAAGCTGTGGGAACAGGCTGATGGGTGAGGGGAAGAGGAGGCTGGGCCCCAGCCTGGCTGTGCTGACCATCCTGGCAATTGCAAGGCAGCCCTTGGGCCACCACTCGTATTTTCTTCCCTCGGCCTCCCCCCGAACGAGGCAGTGCCCGCTGGTTTACACCCCTCCCGTGCTTGCCATCTGCAGATGTAGTTGACCACAGGTTTTATAACAAAGGGCTCTTCTGCCCTCTCTCCATTTATGCAGCCTTTAATAAAGATGTGAATGCTCAAAGTCTGAGGCACCAAACTCTGCTCAGCCCACCCGGGAGCCACTGAGCAGCTTCTTGTCTGTGTTAAAGCAGGGCGGGGAGCGGGGGTTGGGGGGGCGGAGGTTCCCGAACATGGGGGAGTTGCACTTTGTGAAGTCCTGTCAGGGCTTAGCAGAGCCCAGAGCTCCTTGTTGCTCACATCTGTGAGCCCCTCCCCGCCCCCATTCCAAAAGAGAAGACCCAGGGTGGGCCCGTCAGGGATCCTCTCCCAAAAGGAGAGGCACATGGAGGAAAAGAGGCGCCAGTTTCAAGAATTACCCTCTAGAGGGAGTCAGGAGCCAGAGACCAGCATCTGTAAGAACGGCACCTCTGCCCCCTGCCGGGTAATCTCACACCCCTGTTTGTGTCCCCAGAGTCACAGGTGGTAAAACCCTTAACAAGAGGGAGGGGAGCCCAGGATGTTAGCAATGTGTAATTAATGTGTCGCTGTCCGGGCTGTCTTGTCTGGGGTGTCCCAAATGGAATCCACGTTAGTACCTGCAGGGGTTCCCACGGCACAGGCCATCACCCGTAACCCCACCTACCTGGCCCAGATGACCAGATTCCGGCCCTGGAGTTTTAGCTTCTAAGAGCAGGTCCACATGTGTCCCCTGTGCTTCATCTTTGAATGCTATCTCAGATTCATCCATGTCAACTAACCATGAACTTGCTGGGCTGGAAGCCAGGGCACTCACTGAGTTTTCAATTCTCACTCCATAACCTCTGACTGGTCTGGTATGTCAAACTCACTGAGGCTTGGGCTCCAATTCTATCCAATGGGACAATACAGATCATTTTTACCTCACAGGCGCTTGCATGAACCAATGAGAGAATGTGCAAATAGCTTTTTAATATGTGAAGAACCACACAGGGACACCTGGGTGGCTCAGTCGGTTGAGCGTCCGACTTCGGCTCAGGTCATGATCTCACAGTTCATGGGCTCACGCCCCGCGTCGGGCTCTGTGCTGACAGCTCAGAGCCTGGAGCCTGCTTCGGATTCTGCATCTCCCTCTCTCTCTGCCCCTCCCCACCTCAAGAAGAAATAAACCTCAAAAACAATGTAATATGTGAAGAACCACACAAATATAAGATCTTATTTTACAGACAACCAAGATGACAGCTTTACTGCTTCGTGAGTTATAAAAATGAACAGATATTAGATCTTAGCAAAAAAATATGCATGGGCTTGGCTTCAGGCAATACAGAACAAGATCTGGGACAGAGCAGACAATTGTGGGGGGTCCTAGGGTCCAAGGTAGTCAGGGGAGTCCACCTTGCAGTGGCTGACAAGTGGGTGGCTCTGTGTCCCCAACACAGCCAAATGGGGGATTTCAACCACACACACCTGAAGCAGAGAAACCAGCTCAGCCATGGCCAGTTCTGCCTGCTCCAGGGCCTCCTTCTGAGATCCAAGGGCTCACACTCCCAGGAACATCATCACTCAGAAATCTGCTTGTGTGTGTATATATATATACACACACACACACACACACACATATATTATATATATGTATATATATACATATATATGTATATATATATACACACACACATACATATATATGTATACATATATATACATATATATACATATATATGTATATATATACACACATACATATATTATATATATGTATTATATATGTATTATATATATTATATAATATATATGTATTATATAATATATATTATATAATATATATGTATTATATATTATATATCATATAATATACATGTATTATATCTTATATATTATATATATTATTATATATTAATATATATTATATATTATATATTAATATATATTTTATATATTATATATTATATATTATTAATATATATTATATATTATATATTATTATATATTATATTAATATATATTATATTATGTATTATATAATATATATGTATTATATATTATATATGTAATTATATAATATATATGTATAATGTATATATATTATATATTATGTATATATTTAATTATATAATATAATATATTATGTTTATATTTAATAATATATATTTAATAATAATACATAATATATAATATATTATATATATATTTAAGTTTATTTATTTTTGAGAGAGAGAGAGATCGCACACACACACGAGGAAGAGACAGAAAGAGAGGGAGACAGAGAATCCCACGCAGGCTCCACACTATCAGCACAAAGCCCCACAAGGGGCTCGCACTCACAAACCGTGAGATCATGACCTGAGCCGAAACCAAGAGTAAGTTGCTCAACCGACTGAGCCACCCAGGAGCCCCTCAGAAATCCGCTTTAACTCCAAGCCTGCTCTTCCTTCTACCTGCACAACACCCGGCTGGTGCCTGGCCCTGCTGTCGCCCTCCCCCTTCCCTCCTCCTCCAGTCCCGGCTGCCACACTTCATCCTTATTCCTCCCCCACACTCACTCTGACCCCTAGTCCCAACCCTGACAATTCTCCCTATCTCAGACTTTACCCTTCACCCTACACCTCCTGCAAGGTTCCTGCATCCTCTGACTTCAGGCTTGTCTGCACCCCACACCCTAGGTGTCCCCAGCCCCTGAGTCCAGAGTAGAGGGGTCTTCTCTCACCTTTCTTCACTCCTCGCAGGGGAACTCCACAGTTAATGACACCAAATGGCAAGTCAGAGAAAGTAGCACGTGGTGAACCCCGCCCTGAGGGAAGGGAGCCGAGCTAGAGCTGCTCCCAGATTCGGCCGGCAGGGGGCGCTGCAGCCCCGCCGGGCCTCGCAGTCAGGCTGGGCTCCACGTGGGTGGGGAGTGAAGGTGCGTGGGGCTTGGGCTCCGAGCAGCTCAGTCTTTCCCTGAGCGCCCCCCCTGCACTTCCGGTGGTATGGGAGGTAGCTTTAGGTGGATGGTGTGTGGAAAAACATTTCAAAAACGTTAACCATGTTGTGCTTCTGTTAACAGCTATTAGAAAAAAATATGACCAGCATATCAAAACCGTGATTTCTGGAATATAGATGCTCAGAATAACGCAAAACTGGGATTATTTAAAGGCCTAATTTAAGAACATATATTAGGTAACTACAATCTCAGAAGGAACACAGATGTAGCAAAACTTGTGTGGAAGGGAGGAACTTAATTTCGGGAAATACTGGTGGAATCAGGGTGAAGGTTATGGATGAGGGTTAGAGCTAAGGTTAGGACCCAGGTTTGAACTGGGGTAGGGATGGGGTGGAGTTAGAAGTTGGGTCAGGCCTAAGGTTAGGATTTGGGGCTAATATCAAATTTAGGGGCACATTTGGTGATGAAGGTTAGCAATGGAGTTAAGAACCAATAGCAAAGGAATTAGAGTCACTCTTGAGGCTACAGGGATTTGTCACTTGAGCAGCTGAAGAGTCCATGAGACCATGGACAGATGGGCAGGAGCTTCTGAGAACCCCTTCATATGGCACCCTAAGTGTGGTCTGCCTCCCTCCCCAGCATCCCCTTCTAGAAGCACCCCACAGGGGTTCTACCTGAGCTCACCGAACCCCAGGGATAGGGGAGGCACAGTGATGGTCCAATCCAGGACTGAGAGCCTCCAGCACGAGCAGGTGAATACTGCCCCCAGTTGACACAACCGGAAGGTAACTACGTGCTAAACACTATCTTCTCACTTAGCACAGGTAACCTCATGGAGCCTTCCCAGTGGCCCTCTGCCGTGACATCATCACCGTCTTTCTACAGATGAACACAGGGCGGGGGGGGGGGGGGGGGCAGGAAGGTCATGCACCAGGCTCAAAGTCATTAAATTTGTATGTTGCAGAGTTGGGGTTTGCCCAGCAGGGCACCTGTGTCTAGACTGGCACCATCTGTGACCCGTGCCCATGAGGCTGCCTGCCGGGTGCACTGCCCTGCCGCTGGGGGTGGTGAGCAGCTCTCCGCCCTCTCCTTCCTGTACCCTCCTGGTCTGTTGGTCTCACAAGATGAAAAATTCAAGCTTCAGAAGGCTAATATCCCAACCTTCTGCTCCCAGTGCTTGAATTTATCCTAATTTTTTCTTTAAGGCCAGTGCTTCTCAAACCTTCCTCTCTCTCTCTTTTTTTTTTATTTCTCCCATACAGAGCTTCTTTTAAACATATTTTTTCCCAGTCATGACTCCCCCCCAATGAAATTTTAATACCATAGAGACCCTGTAGTTTCCTCAGGATTCTCTACATTAAGAAATCACATCATCTGCAAATAGCAACAATGTTACTTCTTCCTTAGGCACAGGTATGGTATATCTGTTTATGTACTGTGGTCCTTTGGAGGTCAGAAGCCACTGAAATATCTAAAGTGGTTAATGTGCCCCTCTTGAGCCAATTTTCATCCTCTGCGGGTTGATATTTCTCCTGTTGAGAATGCATGATTCAGGGTAAGGCGCCAGCCCCGGTTACAATGCAGGTAAGAAGGCTTGGGGAGGAGGGTGGTATTAACCCCTCCTTGTGGCTCAGTTCACAGGTGGGAATGAGGTGGGAAAGGGCTGCAGGGAGATGGAAACAAACTTGAGCAAAGGTCTGTCTGGACAGGCTTCCTTGGGTTAACCTCGGTCCCGACTGGGCCTAGTGGCTGAGTCTGGGGCTAGGGGAAAAATGGGGACAGCACCATCATTTATTTATTTATTTATTTATTTATTTATTTATTTATTTATTTATTTTTTAATTTTTTTTTTTCAACGTTTATTTATTTTTGGGACAGAGAGAGACAGAGCATGAACGGGGGAGGGGCAGAGAGAGAGGGAGACACAGAATCGGAAACAGGCTCCAGGCTCTGAGCCATCAGCCCAGAGCCTGACGCGGGGCTCGAACTCACGGACCGCGAGATCGTGACCTGGCTGAAGTCGGACGCTTAACCGACTGCGCCACCCAGGCGCCCCACACCATCATTTATTTTTATGTTCGAATCCAGGTGTCTGCTCCAGACCCTTTGGATTTGAATTAAGTAGATGCCTATGGTGATCTATTGAGAGAAGGGTCTAGAATTTCACCTGACTCCCCTTCTCAAAAAAACAAAACAGAAAGTTTAAAAGGTCTCTGCCCACCCTTACAAAATGCATTTGCTGACAAGTGAAGGGAAAATTCCTTCATTCTTGGCTCAAGGAACTTCCTTAAACTCAGCCCTGAGGAATTCTTTAAAGGCCAGCTGCCTGGACGATGCTAAAGTCAGTTTATAAATATAAATATCCCAAACTTGATAGCCAAGCAGATTACAAAAGCTAGCTAGCTAACCACAGAAATTTTCCACAAAGCTAGCCAGCCAAACAAGTGTGAGAGGAGATATTGTGAAACCCAGTCCACCTGTCTGATCGCCTGAAACTGTTGACCAGACTGAGCGCAGAGGGCCTGGGGATAGAATGTACCCTCGCAGACCCTCTTTTGGAGTTC
The DNA here is from genome assembly GCF_028749965.1 of Puma concolor. Taxonomy (NCBI): domain Eukaryota; kingdom Metazoa; phylum Chordata; class Mammalia; order Carnivora; family Felidae; genus Puma; species Puma concolor. Next base: position 117,213,106 of record NC_141672.1, read on the forward strand.
TAGAGCCACCAAGCCCTGGCTGACACCAGGATGGACCGATTCCACAGCCAATTAGACCAACCAAGGAGGAGGCAGAGGATGGGTGAGGCTGGGCCCATGATGGAGCAGTCAGTGAGTCTGCTTGGGAGTGGGGAAGGGTGCAGGGTGGTGGTTAGGACACAGTCTTTGGAGGAACCTGATTCATAATCCTAGCTCTGCTGTGTGACCTTGGGCAAGCTACTTAGCCTCTGTGGCCTCATATGCAAATTGGGGGTGATAATACAGACTTCGAAAATGATAAGGGTTAAATGAGATGATGTACATAAAGACTAAACTGTGAATGGGCAATGCTCAACAAAAAATAACTCTGTATCTCCAACGCCCTAGAGACGGCACTGTTGCTGACCCCACAAAGCCCTGTGGGCTTCTTCCCTTCACTGCCTTCCCCTCCTCCTCTCCTCCTCCCCTCCTCCTCCTCTCCCCTCTCTCGGCCTTCCCCCTCCCCTCCTCCCTTCCCCTTTCAGGCCCCTCCCCCTCCTCTCCTTCTTTCCCTCCCTTTTCTCCCTCTCCCTCTCCTTCTCCGGATGATTTCTAGTCCATTTAAGATCTGAGAGACCCTGTCCCCACTACTTCTCCCAAGAATTCTGTCTCCACCTCTCCAAGCCTCCACAACTGTCTCCTCTACCCCAACGGTGGGGTCACCCTGCAGATGGAAAGATGGAGGGATTTACTGCTGTCCCTTCCTTCCTCGGCCTGCACCTGGCTACCAGACACAGCCATCTGCAAGAAGGTCACATTGCAGCACCAGCAGAGATGTGGGTTGGACAGAAGAGGTCCTGGGAGAAGCAAATAAATACATCAAGTTTCCAGCTGGGGTTGGAGATAAGGGCTCAGGGAGATGAGGCTGAGGCGGTCCCTGGCTTCGCAGGGAAAACCTATTTGGGGGCACTTCAAAGAGGACACTGTGGAGCACTACAGGAGGGGGCTGTCTCTCCTGGGAGGCCACTGAGCATGCTTCTCCCTTTTAGATTTGGCAGGGACAAGCTGAGAGCAAGAATGTGACAGATCTAAGCTCCTGTCTCAGCTGAGACAGGCAGATGGAGAGAGAAACTGAAATGGAGAAGGGAGGGAGACTTTCCCAAAGTCCCCCAGAAAGTCAGTGGAAAAGCAGGGTCAGCCCCCTACTCCCTGGTCTCCCGCTCTGCACCCCCTTACACTGAATTGTGCCTGGCTGTTCCCAAGACATGGCCGTTAGAACTGGCCTTACCTGGGTGCAGAAATGGACACGCCAAGACCCACCGGAGGGTGGGCTAACCTTCTTCCAAATCTCTGCCCCAGCCAGCTGCCTGGAAGGGCACAGCCTCCGTCTCTTCCAGACATGGGTAGGGTTCTGCTACTGGGGCCCATGAGCACTGGAGGGGGGGGGGGGTACAGGGGGCCAATACAGAAGACCTGAGTGCAGGCACATTTCCCACCCAGAAACAGCCATCAGATAGGCCACATCTGCCTGAGAGTCCCAAGGGCCTCCTGTGAACCAGCAAGGTCAGCACTGGCCACCAAGCTCGGCCTGCCCTTGACCAGACTGCCCTGGGAGGGCATCTCAGAGAAGTCGCATGCTGGGAGCATTTCCCAGTCCCACCTGCTGTGACCTACTTCTTGGCCTGTGTTCCCTCCAATAAAATGAAGGGGCTGGGGTAGGGGACCTACAGGCCCCAAGCTCTGATGATCCGTGACTCTGGACAGCTCCCTGTCTATCCTTCCTCTAAGACAGGTGCGGGATCACAGACCTTCTAGCCTTGGCCCCAGGTGACCTGCTGGAGCAGACGGAGCCTGTCCTGGGATGCCAGAAGCCCTAAAGTTCACACACCTAAGGAGTCCTGAACATGCTGGGTGGTGGAGGGCGGAGACGGCGTCTGCCTGGTTCACAGCTGCACCGATGCCAAGCACAGCACCTGGCAACATCGAGGAGGCTTCATTCCTATTTGTAGAATGAATGCTATAGCAGATCCATTTCTGTGTGCCCATCCCTTGGCTTCTGTGTCTTCTGAGAGCTCACATTAGGCCTGCCCTTGGGCTACTGGAGCTGACTTCCCACAGGCGAGAGAGAGAGAGAGAGAGAGAGAGAGAGAGAGAGAGAACCCTAAGTGCCTGGGGACAGCCCCCCCTAGGGGCAACCCCTAGTCAATGTCTGACTGCTGTGCATCTATGGAGACCAGAGACGGAAGACCGAGCTTCCCTGCCTAAATCAGTACACGTACAAACTCTGATGTGTGACTTCTGCCTAGAGCTCCTTGGGATCAGGCTGAGGCTGCGACTTCCTGAAATCACACCCTGGCTTGGCTTCCTCCCCTTCCTCTCCTGCTTCCCTTCTCCCCTGCCAGTTTCTGTGAAGAAATTTCCACAATCCACGGCCTGTGCGTGAATCTTGGTCTCAGCTCTGCTTTCGGAAGCCATCTCCAAAAACAAACGAAGAGCCTGTTGACAGTGAGACTGAAGATAGCAGGAAATTCCGTTTATTCTATGCTGCCATGTGCACTATCGTGCGCTGTTCCGGCTTTGATGGGGACGGTAGATGAGAAGGCTCTGGGCGACCCCCCCCCAGGAGTTTTCAGCCTGGAGGATAAAGGAGGAGGAGCCCCAACCCCCACCCCAGCCCTGCCCCTTGGGGTCTCCAATGCGCAGCTCAGGTGGGTCTCAGAATACGTGCTCACCGTGACCTCTCTCCACTGATGGCACCAGGCAATGGAGAACTCGGGGCTGCAGAGCAGAGAGAAGTAGCCAGAACTGCAAGAAGAGTTGTGTCTTCCTTCCACATGACCCCACCAGTCAGGGAGCCCCTGGCAGCCTTGGCCATTTCTTCCTGGGCCTATGCACCAGGCTCCCGAAATATTCAGTGATCAGATTTCATCTCTAATGATGTTGCACACACACGTGCGTGCACACACACATCCCCTGAATCTGACTGTGTGTAGGGCCTTCAAGATACGTTTTGTAGTGAGAGGACTCCCCCTGCCCTCAGAGCAATGCACAACAGTTTGGGGGAAAGGGTTTGCTCCTGGGCCCAAGTGTGCTGATGACCATGTTGATGAGTCAGCTGCAGTGTGGTGGGAGGGAAAAGAAGCCACCCAGGGTCATGAGGAAGAGGGCAAGCATTGGTCCCCAGACTTTCCAAAGGAAGCCCCGGCAGAGGCCCCCTAGATGCTCCAACTCAACCTGCAAACTGGCTTCTTCTAAAGCCACAGCATCCAAGAGCCAGCATCTCAGAGGGCAGCAGCAGTTGAAGGGCCCCCCGAGCACGTCCAGCCTACTCTCCTACCTTCGCAAGCACAGAGACCTGAAGAAGAGAGGACAGGAGTTGCTTAAGGTCACACAATCGAGTTTGTGAAGCTGGAAGCTTTGCACCGCTTCCACATTCTTCCCAAGGCCAGGGTACAATTCGTCCTCCTGTTTTCCACCGCGACAGTAAAGTGCCACTCTTCTCCGCCATGGGACCGGGTGACATGTTCAGTCATGTGAAGTCATGTGGGAACATCTTTGAGTTCATAAACATCTCCTGCTCATAAATATCCAACTGAAGACTCAAGCTTCTACTGCTCCCAAAATAGCTTTGGATCCCAGCACAGGCATTTCCAAGAACAAATTTTTATCCTTTCAAGAATTCTGTGAAAGCACAGAATTCTCTAGTTTGTATGTATACCCACCCAAGAGACCTCCCTCATCCTGGTCACACACTGGGCCCTGATCGTGGTCACGGATGGTAGACATAGACTGGTCTAACCTCCAGATAAGGTGTCGAATATGGTTTAATGTCTAATATGGTTTATTACAAGTATGGTCCATTTCAGCTCAATTCCTTTTGACACAATAGTAGATTACTCTGATCACGCAACTCCCCAGCACTTTTACTTAAAGGGGATTGCTCGCCTGTGGATAATCTTGGGGTTGACTCCTCAACATCTATTTCCGGGCTAGATGATTGATTACTCTGAGCCAATCAATTCAATTCCCTTTACCAGTGATCATTTTATCAGTTGGGAAGGCCTGAGCCAACAGCTGTCCATAAGGCCTAAGGAGAGGCTGTGGCTTCTAGAAGGAGAACCCAGTTTCTCTATTCCACTAGTCTGTTACCACTAAGCATGTTACCCCAGCTGCTGCGGAAGCCCTCCAAGGGCACCAAGGAACACAAGTCTCAAGCAGAAGCCCTGTTAAGGCTGCCAGAGGAGAGGGGCTGAGTCTGGGCCACCGAATCAACCAGCCCTAAAGCCAGCCCTCCCTCCTTGTGAGATGATACACATACAGTTTTTAAAACACTTTGAGATGAGACGTTTATTATCCGCAGATGGAAGTCCTCCCTTTCCCTGCTTCACCCTATTGCAGAGGCCCGAGACCCCCCCCACGCTGGGGAGAACCAGTCCTGCCTGGGCGGTAGAATAGCTAAGCATGCTGCCTCCTCCAGGCAGGAGATCCCCATCTTTACAGAGACAAGCACAGGCCCAGCTAATTACAGGAGATGCCACTGGAAGGGCCTCGCCAGCACGTTAGGCTAATTTCATGAAGGCACTAGGAGGAAGGTCGTGGACCGGATCCCAGATTATTAATAATGTCGAGCCGCATCTGAACCATTCAGGGAATTCCTCCCAGTTGCCTCCAGCAAACTGCCACAGGTTGCTACTTTCCTCTGAAATCAACAGTCTTCCCATATGCAAATGTAGATTTTTTTTTTTTGTTTTTCCCTAGAAAATAATTAAAGTCACAGAGCCCAATAAATACTTAAACAGATTGTGGTTTTAATTAAAAACCTTCCACCAGGGCTGCAGCTGCTGGTCTCTCTTTCCAAACAGGCACACTGGTGACAGCTACAGGCATCAGAATCCGAGTTTTAAGTATCTGAGATGAGACTAGACATCTTTACAAATGGTAGTAGTAATTCTGATCGCTACCTATGCCATGGTATGTAGGGGGAGCAGGGACTAGAGAGACATTTGGGGGCTGCTTCTCCCTGTGGGGGAGGCAGGAAGGACACAAGCACGTAGGGGCGTGTGGAGCAGACATCTCTTTATACTTGTACCCAACTCTGGAAGGCAATAATGATGGCTAATGTTGTAAAAAATAATAGCTCATTTCTGAGTGCTATCTAAGTGCCAGGCACTCAGTGAACTGCATGCCTTGACTCCTTTAATCCTCAGGGCAACCCAATAATGTAGATATTCTTATTTATAGCCCCTTTTCCTCCTGAGGCACAGAGAGGTTAAGTAACTTGGCCAAGGTCACACAGCTAGTACGTGGTGGAGTCTGATGCTAATACCTTTCCTCCTAACCACCACACAGAGTGTGCAAGAAGGGAAGGAGAGAGAGAAGGTGGGAGGGGGCATTATAAACAGGGACTGGCTTCCCAGAAAGGTGAGCTCTCTGCTGGAAATTAGAAAGAGAAAGCAGCTTCTTGGGAAGAGAGGTAAGAACGTATTGGCAGGCAAGGGGACAGCTGAAAGATGGGAGTGGGGAGTGTTCTGGAGATTCTGGCTGGAGTGCAGCTGTGGGAGGGATCCCCTGAGGCCGCTATGCTGCGGGTAGGTGATGCCCTTCTGGGCCCTGGTTTTCTGACTTTCCGAGACCTTCCCACATCCCTTAAATCACCCACATGCCTCCCTAAATACAGGGGCACGTACAACTCTCAATGCAGTTGGAATGGAAGCGTTTGCACAATGTTACCTGTCCTGAACATTTCATTAAACATCTATTACTTCCTACTTCGTAGTTTTCTTTCTCCTCTTAGAGCCAATAGATTTTCTTTTTCAGATCTCGGACATTTTAGGCCCAGATAAAGTCATAAGACTTAAGGACTGTGCTCTAGAGCCCTCCTACGAGAGGCTTTCTCGGAGAGAAAGCGCTCACCCTGCCCAGGGTGTGTGTGCTGGGGGTGGGGGTGGGGGCGCTGTCCGCGAGGGAGGCGTACAGGACGGTTTCCTCCCAGAACTAAGAGCATCGGTTCGTGCCAGGGCCTACTCCTTACACGAGTATTCAAAGGGTGCCTATTGTGCCCTGGGTGCCGGAAACACAATGGGGTGCGAAGCGGGGGCTGTGTCCGTATTGGGCAGGGGAGAGGAGGTTGCAGATTCCGGGGACGTAGACTGGGTGGGCATGAGAAGGAAAGCTTCGGTGCCCTCGGTAAGCGTTGCCCCACTCCGGCACACTGCGCCTCGGGACCACCGAACCCGGGACAGAGCACGTCTTAGCGCAGGGCTCCAGCCTCCGCGCTCCCGGCGCAGGCCCCCGGCCGCCCTTGCCCCAGCCTCTGCACCGGCCAGCGGTGTGCAGCAGGGGGCGCTCACGAACCAGGCCTGGGACAGAAACCAAGAGGGGACAGAGCCTGGAGAGGGACTACGGGGATCCACTGGGTTTCAACCCACCCCACCCTCCGGACCGTCCGGGTCCGCAAAGTCAAAGTTAGAAGTCGGTTCGCAAAAATTTGCCCGGAGCCACAGCTCTTGGCCCCTGCGTCTGTCTAGGGTCTGGACCCCAACCTGGTCAAAAACCTTGAGCCTGGATTCTACAGATTCCGATTCTGGGCCCTCCCCTCTGGCGGCTTAGAACCTTAAAATCCCTCCTTCACCCACACCTACTTCCACGCACCTGATTAGGTGCCTGTTTCTTTAACGATCAAAGACGTGGGCGGCGGCGGCGGGGGTGGTGTGTTCGCTCCCGGTTCCCCAGCCCCTCAGTAACTGTACCATTATTAACAGTATAGACATCAGACCTGCTCCTGCGCGCCCGGGCGGCGCCGGGCGAAACGCGCTGTCCTCTCCTAGCTGAGCCCGGAGGCTGATCCTGGAGTCGTGGCTCCAACCCCAGGCCTCGGCGGACTTTGCCAGGGCAGGCCCTGGGCGCTTCGGGGTCGAAGGCGGGGGTAAGGGTTGTCTTTCCCCCCGGGTAGGCTCGGGGAACAAAAGCGCTTGCTGGAGAGTGGGCGGGAGTCGCAGGGGCCCGCGGGAGTCTGCGCCCTCGCCTGGGTGGCCACCACATCCTTAGGCGCCCTCCTGGCCCCTGGAGCCCTGTCTCTCTGCCAAATTCTCCGGGCTTCTGCATCCCTGGCAAGTGAGCCAAGGAAAAGGGGTCTTATTTGGCCCGTGGGCCCGGTAGGTTCCTGGGACGCTGGAGGGGCGGGTCCCTGCGGTCCTGGGAAGCTCTCCGCAAAGAATAAGCGAGCCCATTCTCCCTTCTACTCTCCAGTCTCTGTCTTCCAGTCCATCAGCGCTTCCAGATTGTCCCTTGCCCACCTGCCTACCTGTCCGCCTCCTCGACGAAGGCATAAAGAACCAGAAAAAGAGGTGAAAACTGGGTCGGGGTTCCACAAGCTCTGCGCCTCCGAGTCGCAGCCTCGGTCCCCGCCTCTAGGGCAGGCGCCCCTCCCCCCCCCCCCGCCCCCGCCCCCTCCCCGGCCCGAGCAAGTCTCCAGGACCCGCCATCCCGGGCCTGCCTCTCCCTCCTCGCTACTGGTCCCTGGCCTCCCAGACCCCTCTTCTAGGACCGAGGCTCCCAGAACGGCCCCCTCAGCGTTCCCAATCCGCCCCCCACCCCCACCCCTTGCTCTGCAGACAAAGAGGTTGTGCCTGGCCAGCCAGCCGCGCCACTCCCTGGCCCAACCGCAGGGACTCATCCCCAGACTAGGGGGCCGTCGCAGTGTCCACCGCAGGGTCAAGGTGCCCTCACCCTCCCACCCTCCTTGAAGACACCTCCCCTCTCAGAGCTCCCCTGTGTCCCCCCCCCCCCAGGTCGTCCGTGGGGACCACAGACCCAAGGAAGTGGAGTGAAGTTCTGGGTTCTAAATTCTGATCCGTACGAGCTGTCTGGTCCCAGCCCGCTACGCCGCCAGCAGCGGCCGCAAGAGTAAGAGAGGGGGAGGGATGCGGAGTAGGCGTGCGCCAGTCCGTTCATATTTAATTTACAAAGGATCCTCGGAACGCCCGGTCGGGTGGTCTCTTTAGCTGCAGCGCTCCTCGTGCGTCTCTCTTCCCCACTTCCCTAGCTCATTAAAATGCTCAACACTCAAATCAGGAGATTGATCTCCTCAGAGGCCCCAAACCCGCGCCATCGACCCACCGCCAGAGAACCCTACGGCCCGAGGTACGGGCTTGGGGGCCGCGTGTGCCCTGAGAGCTCAATGTCTACAGAAAGGACCGGGGAAAGAGGCGGGGGGTGGGGGGGTGGGGGGCGTTTGCGTGTCTCTGGGAGCCTGTTTCCCTTCCCCTTTACTCGATTCTGGCCAGCAACTCTGTCTCCAGGGCTGCTATGGGCAGTGCGGGAGACACACATCGAGTTTCAGCCAAATGCCTCGACATTCCTGCGCCTCCGCCTCCTCGTCGCTAAAAGAAATGTCGGGGTTTCGCCAGAGACAGGGAGCGAGAGTCGGGAACAGCGAGTATTCGAATCTGCCGAGGCCGGCTGTTGTGTGAGGGTGTGAGACATGCTGGCGGTGGCGGGCCGCGGAGGCATCGGGGGATAGTGTGTGGGGTTGACGGCGCGTTTGGTGGTGAGGCTGTGAAGATGTTGGCGAGGGAGGGACGGGGAGAGAGAGCCTCGGGCCTTAAGTACCCAGCCCACACTGCTCGGGAGGAGCGGACGTTTTGTAACCATCCCTTTCGGTGGTGCTTCGGTCTGCCGCAGCCCCGGTGCCCCATTCGCCTGTGGCTGGCAAGACCTGAGGGCGAGGCGCGTGGGTGCGCCCAGGCCAGCCTTCTGCGGAGGCAGAGGCTGATACCGCACACCCGCCGCACCCCGCGGGGCGCACAGGCAGGCGTGTGGGGCTGTGGGCTTCAAGCGCTGGTTTTGCTACAAAAGATGAGACTTAAAGAGTAGGGCTTAAGAGGCTGGGCAGGGTGGCGGTGGGCTGGGGAGGAGGCGTCGCTTCCCCGCGCGCCCCGCGGGGTCGTGCGTTCCAGTCTTCGGGTTGGACTGGTGGGGGGCGGGGGAGACCAGGGCTTGCATCCACCCAGATCCTGGCAAAAATAGCAGGGAGGGTGAGGCGCTCTGCTAACACTATCAATTATGCATCGTGTTGAACGTGGCTTCGGGGAGGAGGCTGCTAGTGGGGAGGGGAGTGCGGGAAGGAAGGGTCCGCGCGAGCCCGGCTGCGCGCAGCTCAGCGGGTCCCTACTCACTCCTGGTCTCTCTGTGCCACAGCCCGCATTTGCAAAAAGAGTTTAAAGGCAAAGACACGCCCCCCCCCCCTCAGTCGTGCTTCTTGCCTTCCCCCAAATTCCTCAAAGATGGTTTGTCTCACGTGTTGCGGGGCGTAAAAGCGGCTCGCGTTCAATTAGCAGCGAAGCTCACCGGCCCTGGCGGGACCCGCGAGTGAGGGTGAGTGAACGTGAATGTGTGTGCGCGCGGGAGGGGGAGAGGGTGAGTGTCCCGCGTGAAGGCGTGCCTTTGAAAATGAGTGTGAACGCAAGGACGGCTCAACACATTGACTCGGTTATTATTACAGGATGAGGGACAATTCTAACATGTGAAGGTCGACTGGGCGGAGGGTGTGAAGGTCTGCGTGTGTCTGTACGAATGTGTTTGAACCTGGGGCGGGGGGGGGGCGGTGTGATTAGGCACAGGGACAATGCCTGCAAGATGTGTAAGTGCGGAGGGACGCGGGTTATGCGTGTGCGGTGAACTGGGAAGAGCCCAGACGAGGGCGGTGGGTGTGGGGGCGCCCCTTGAGACCAACGCGTCTCAGCCTCGGGGAGAGCCTCTAAGGTTTTAACAAATGTGGGCGATGCGGGAGGCGGGAGAGGCTGTGCGCGTCCCTGCTGCGCCCGGGAGCGCGCGAGGACTCTGTTCAGTCTGCGGCCAGACAGACCTGGTGGGGGGCGGGGGGTGGGGGAACAGACGCGAAAGGGAAACTGAAGCAGGACCTCAGGGCCCGGGCAGTCCCCACAATTACCTGTCCCTTTCTCTGCCCCTCCCCTGTCTTCCACAGCCAGCAACAGATGTGGAAAGCGCCCTTGGGCAATCGTCTGGGCGCAGAGACATCAGTCTGGAGAAGGGGTTGCAGCCCGAGGGCAGCGCGCAGAGAGTCAGCAGCGGGTAAGCCGCGGAGACCGCCCCACAAGCTCGACCCCGGTGTGGGCAGATCCCGCCTAGGGTGCCATACCCCGCTGGCGCTGTCAGGGGGAGTCCACGGAGGGGTGGGGAGGGGCCCTCTCCCCGGACCAAAGGCGGCGTGGGGAACCTGGATTCCTAAGGACGGGAGGGTGGGAGGGGCTCTGCCCAACCTGCCAGGAGCCCTAGAGGGGAGCCGGGGGGGGGGGGGGGGGGGGGCGGTGGGGGGCGGGGTGGTCTGCGTTAAGTGGGTTTGTGTGGCTGGGGATAAGAAGGATTTTGCAGGGTGGGGAGGGGTTGCTCAGGCATCGTGGAGCTGCAGAAAAGGGGCGGAATCCTACACCGTCTCCTACTTCCTTAGCTAGTGGCAGCCCCCATGACCTGTCGGTTCGGTTCGGGACCCCAATGCCCTCTGGGAGCCGCCTCGCCTGCGTTCTTCGGGGACGGGAAAGGGAATCTTTAGTGACATCCCCCTCAAAGCTCAAGGTCCCTGCCTGGGGGAGGATCTCCTTCCTCAGTCGGAAGTTGACATAGCAACCTCAGCTGGCCCCTCCAGGGAGTTGCAGCCCAGGGCAGGCTGCTTTGGTGTCTGACGGAGGGGGGGCCTGTGAGTCTGCTGCCAGGGGTCCCATCTCCTGCCACCCACCGCAAGTGGTGGGCATTGCCCATCCGCTGGGATTTCAGTCTCAGTGGAGGGCTTTTGTGCGCAAGTGCGCGCCTGTGTCCCTGAGTGTGGGTCAGTTCGTGTGAGGACATGTGTCCTTGTGTCTGTCAGCTCCCACAATGAACAGGAAAGCACGCAAGGGAAAACGCTGTCCTGATGTTAAAGTTCAGCTGAAAGAACAATGAGGTCTCCAGAGTATAGTGTGTCCATGTCTTTGTGTTTTTGTGCTAGGAAATGTGTTGTGAACCCTGTAAAAGTTTGCGGTTGGATGGCGGTGCCCCAGCGTGTGTTTGTATTGCTGTGTGCTGTCTGGGTGTGTGCGCGAGAGTGCTGTGCGTGGGACAAAGAGTTGGAGGAAGGACGACAGGTCGTGGACAAAAATGCCTTCTCTGTGTATCCTCCTCACGGGGTTAAACGAAGGCTCAGAATCACACGGGGCCAGGGTAGAGCCCAGAGCAGACAGACAGGTGAGCTGCAGAGCCTCTGGAAGAACCACTGCTAGACTGAACGAGCAAGTAGGGGGGTGGAAAGCGAGGCATAAATCCGCTGGAAACGGAAATCAGGGCCCTGAGAGAGCATGCATTGAATCCTGAGATTTCCATTGAGCCCCATTCGTGTGGGAGAGAGACTACTGCGCACAGAGGAGATTACCGGAACCCCAGGGTCTGCCCTAGATGGGTTTGCGGAGGCAGCGCTTAAAAGGGGAGGAAAGCTGGGGCTCATAAGTCACTTTCTCCCCTCTCCCCCCCCCCCCCCCCTCCCCGCTTCCATCTGCAGGATCCGCGATGGTGCGCCTGCGGGCTCTGTGGCTGGCCTGGGCTCTGCTAGGAGGGGCCGCAGCTTGCCCAGAGCCGTGCGCCTGCGTGGACAAGTATGCACACCAGTTCGCCGACTGCGCCTACAAGGAGCTGCGCGAGGTGCCAGAAGGACTGCCGGCCAACGTGACCACGCTTAGTCTGTCGGCCAACAAGATCACCGTGCTGCGGCGTGGGGCCTTCGCCGACGTCACGCAGGTCACGTCGCTGTGGCTGGCGCACAATGAGGTGCGCACGGTGGAGCCGGGCGCGCTGGCGGTGCTGAGCCAGCTCAAGAACCTCGACCTAAGCCACAACCTCATATCCAGCTTCCCGTGGAGCGACCTCCGTAACCTGAGCGCGCTGCAGCTGCTCAAAATGAACCACAACCGCTTGGGCTCGCTGCCCCGGGACGCACTGGGTGCGCTGCCCGACCTGCGCTCCCTGCGCATCAACAACAACCGCCTTCGTACACTGGCCCCTGGCACCTTCGACGCGCTAAGCGCGCTGTCACATCTGCAACTCTATCACAACCCCTTCCACTGCGGTTGCAGCCTTGTGTGGCTGCAGGCCTGGGCCGCAAGCACCAGGGTTTCGTTACCCGAGCCCGACTCCATCGCGTGCGCCTCGCCTCCCGCGCTGCAGGGGGTGCCGGTGCACCGCCTGCCCGCCCTGTCCTGTGCACCACCCAGCGTGCGTCTAAGTGCTGAACCACCGCCTGAGGCACCGGACAGCCCCTGGCCCGCGGGCCTAGCGCTCCTGCTACACTGCTTCGCGGAAGGACATCCCACGCCCCGCCTGCAATGGCAACTTCAGATCCCGGGTGGCACCGTGGTCTTAGAGCCTCCGGTCCAGAGCGGGGAGGACTATGCGGATGGGGCGGAAGACGGGGAGGAGGAAGGAGATGGGGACGGGCCAACGCAGACGGAGGCCCCAATCCCGACTCCAGCACCCGCTTGGCCCGCACCCCCAGCCAACCCACGCTTCCTGGCCCTCACAAACGGTTCCCTATTGGTTCCGCTCCTGAGTGCCAAGGAAGCAGGTGTCTACACCTGCCGGGCCTACAACGAGCTGGGTGCCAACTCCACGTCACTACGCGTGGCAGTGGCGGCTTCTGGGCCCCCAAAACACGCTCCTGGCTCTGGGGGAGACTCTGATGGGCAGGCCCCTACTTCTGAGCGCAAGTCCACAGCCAAAGGCCGGGGCAACAGCGTCCTACCCTCCAAACCCGAGGGCAAAATCAAAGGCCCAGGCCTGGTCCGGGTTAGTATCCTGGGCGAGACGGAGGCGGGGCCGGAGGAGGAGGAGGCAGGTGAGGGAGAGGAAGCAGAAGACCAGGTCTCTGCAGATCCGGTGGAGGAGCAACGCTGTGGCCACGGGGACCCCTCGCGGTACGTGTCCAACCACGCATTCAATCAGAGCGCAGAGCTCAAGCAGCACGTCTTTGAGCTGGGCGTCATCGCGCTGGACGTGGCGGAGCGTGAGGCTCGGGTGCAGCTGACGCCGCTGGCGGCGCGCTGGGGGTCTGGGCCCAGCGGGGCTGGGGGAGCCGGGCGGCCGGGGCGGCGGCCGCTGCGCCTGCTCTACTTGTGCCCAGCGGGGGGCGGCGCAGCTGTACAGTGGTCGCGAGTGGAGGAGGGCGTCAACGCCTATTGGTTCCGCGGCCTTCGGCCTGGCACCAACTACTCAGTGTGCCTGGCGCTGGCAGGCGAGGCCTGCCACGTGCAAGTGGTGTTTGCCACCAAGAAGGAGTTGCCCTCGCTGCTGGTTATCGTGGCGGTGAGCGTGTTCCTCCTGGTGCTGGCCACCGTGCCCCTGCTGGGCGCCGCCTGTTGCCATCTGCTGGCCAAACACCCGGGTAAGCCCTATCGTCTTATACTGCGGCCCCAGGCCCCTGACCCCATGGAGAAACGCATAGCCGCAGACTTTGACCCCCGTGCGTCCTACCTCGAGTCCGAGAAAAGCTACCCGGCAGGCGGTGAGGCAGACATCGTGGAGCCCGAGGAGACTCCCGGGGAGGGCCTTGATGAAGATGCGGAGCAGGGGGACCCAGGTGGGGACCTGCAGAGGGAGGAGAGCCTGGCGGCCTGCTCGCTGGTGGAGTCCCAGTCCAAGGCCAACCAAGAGGAGTTCGAGGCGGGCTCTGAATACAGTGATCGGCTGCCCCTGGGCGCCGAGGCGGTCAACATCGCCCAGGAGATTAATGGCAACTACAGGCAGACGGCAGGCTGAACCCCCAGCCTGACTGGCCCGCCCATTCCCATCCCCCACCTAGGGTACCTGGGAGCTGAAGCCTAGGGCTGGCAGGACGTAAGCCTCCCCACCCCCCACCCGCAACCTTCACTGACTCCGCCCCTTTACCAGACCCAACCTTCACTACTGGGGACTTCTGGTGGGGAGTGGGGCGACTTCAGCAGTCCCAGGCCACCCACTACTGTCATTGTCCTTGTGGGTTCAGTTCCATTACCACCGCAAGCACGGTTACTAGCTCTACCCACGGACTGTGAAGCGAAATCCACACCTCTCCATTCCCACCGCAATTGTTATCTGCGAAATCTGCTCTGCAGCCTGCCCCACCGTGGGCTCTGGAACCACAGGAAACGGGAGAAGACGTTGGAAACATCCGGTGGTAACGCTGTGGCAGGGAGTCATTCTGGGACCCTCAGCAGATGTCCCTTTCGTGGACCGCTGTAGGGTCCTGCCTGGACCCCTACTCCGCCCTTTCCGGGGTGCACGTCCCAGAAGTCAGGACTCCGTAGCAACTCCCTAGTTTTAGTTTCAAAGCCCCCTTCCGACTCAGAAACAAACCCGTCTGTTCCCCCCCCCCCCCCCCATCCGCTTCTGATCAGCTGGAGCCAAGCCCGGTGCCTGGGGCGCCTTTCAGCTGCGCACTCTGATTTTCATATTTTCGTTTTTTGTTTTTTTCCAAAGGACAACGACACTCCGGGTCTGGTGCTAACACTCCCTTCCCAGCCTCTGGGAAAATTGGGTGTGTTTGAGAGGAGGGGGGGCGGGAAATCCGTTTTCTCTCTCCCTCTCTGCTAACTTAAGCGCCGCGGAACCGCCCTCCCTTTTAATGAGAAGAGTGTGGGCTTGGTCCCGGGTGAATTTCGTTGTGGGTGAGTTGGGGGTTTCGGAGATCCAAGCACTCGACAGCTCCGCTTCCGCTGCGGCACGTGGCCCAGACCTCGGTTCGACGAGGCGGGGGCTGGGGTGGGGGAGTGTGACAAAGGAAGCCCACTGCGGCCTCCTGGACGCGGTCTGTCTTGAGCGCTTGCACCCTGTTTCGCACAAAGCTGGCGTGTGACAGCGCAGCGGGATCCGGATGGAGAAAAGCCCCTAGGTCCTCCAGTCTCCCCGCCCCGCCCCTCCTTCCACAGGAACAGTTTTTGCCTGGCGTATAGTCCTAGACGAGCGTGCTCTGTAGGAGAAGTCTGTGTTCTGTAAAGTGTGACCTTGTAGTGTAGGGGGGCGGGCGGGCAGGCAGGTGGGCGGAGAGGGAGGGGATGGGAGGGTGGACGCGGCGCGGCGACTGGGGCGGGGGTACTTTTTTCGTTCTTGAAGGAACACGTCGGGATTGGGTTTGGGGGGTTCGGGCGTCGAGACCGCCCCTGTCCACGAAGCGCAGCACAAGTGCGGCCCGGGGCGGAGTAGCCCCCCTGGAGCCCGCGCCCTTTTCTAAAGGCGTCTGTATGTAAACAGTCAATAAAGCAATCGATTTGAACTGGGCTCGGTGACTCTTTGTCGCGGGACAGTGGAAGGAAGCCTGGGGGGGGGGGTTGCTGGAGGAAACCGCAGAAGGAAGGAGCCCCTGGATCCTCTCACTGGGATCCTTTGTGTGATTGCCTGTCGGTTTGACTGTCCTGTGATTTTGCCAGGTTCTACACCCGGCGCCTGCTCTTTCTTGGTGCCTCCAACTCCGGGATGGATGGAGGGGGAGAAACCACGTGGGATGGGGGAGGCTGGAAATGAATGGAGAGGGCTTGCGGGGAGGGTGGGGTGGGTCTCTGCAGACTGAACAGGAGGGAGCCCCGGGGTGTGTGCATGAGGGTGTTGTGCAGGTGCAAAATCCTCCATGGGTTGACACTTTTACTAGGATGGGGTGTGGTTGTGCGTGTGTGAGAGAGAGAGATTGAGAGAGAGAGAGGACTGTCTCATATCTGTCTCAACTCCAGTCCCTCAGTTCTCTGAGAAGCCAGTGGGGGCATTCCTAGGGGCCAGACTGCTGTGGCTGGCACAAAAGAAGTCACAAATAACGCAAACTACAGAGCAGGCAGACGGTGGAGAGCAGAAAAGGGGAAACCAGGCAGGATTGGTTGCACAGGACAAGTTGGCACCTTTAGTGGAGGAGCCGTGTGTGCATTGCCAAGTGCGTGCCGTGGGTGTGCATGCGTTTGGGGAGGAGGTGCCTGTGGGTGTGCATGTGTTTGGGGAGGGGGTACTCAGTGAACGATGGACAACTGACAAGGTCCGTGAGTCTCTCGGGGTGGGTTGAGGTGGGTGCACATGTAGAATCAGGGTTGAAAGCACACTGATTTAATAGTCCTAGAAATGAGGCTTCTTGTGTGGAGAACAGGGGAAGAAACAGAGGGATCAAGAGTGCGTGTTGTGCTCCTGACCAGCCTACAGTCCTGGGGTTGGGCTGACTGTGTTTCAGCTGAATCTCAACCCCCGACACCCCCCCCCCCCCCCCGCCCACCCCAAACAGGGAGTGGCCAGGAAGGGAGGTGTAAGAGGAAAGGAAGAGTTCTTTCAGCTTCTCTGTTCTTTCAGCTTCCGATCTCTTTTCCTCCGTCACCCTGTCTGTGAGTATTAAGTCTTCCTAATTGGACCAGTCTAGGCTGGGGACTGGGCCCAGGTCCAGACACCCTGTCTCCCATCCTAGCCTGTCTCCTGGCAGAGGCTGTGGCTGAGATACTTCCCAGGGCCAGAGCCCTGATTGCCCGCTCAGACTGGCAAACCTGTGTCCAAGAAAAATTCCTCTCTGAAGAGTGACAGCTCGAGAGCCCTGCCCCTGCACCTCACCCCACTGTGTCAGAGACGCCCCTCAGAAATACAATCTTTTATTGTAAAAGCTTTGTTCTACTTGAAAATGCTGCCTTTGAGCAGGGGGCAGGGACTGGCCCAATTTCTATAACTGGTTCAGGAATCCACCCACATGATTGCGTTTGGCAGAGGCCTGACTGGGCGGATGAGTGCTTAGCAGTTTTGGTCTAACCCGATCGTCTGGTCATGGGTATGGAGGGAGAGGGAAAAGAAGGGATCCTTCCTGCCCTCTCTATCTGAGGATTGGGGGTTTTCCTGCAGATCCCCTAGGATCCTTAGTGCCCCAGAGGATGTGCCGAGTGGCTGAGAGTTCTGCCCCTCCTTTGTCCTGGGCCAGGCTTCCTACTGGATGAACATATGCTGCTCAGCTGGGCCTTGTGCTCTCAGGGCCAGGCCAGGCCCGAAGTCTCTGCTCTCAGGACAGAAATAGGTGGGTGCTGGAGGTGGAGGACCAGGGTGCTGTGACTCTGTTGACTGCCCGTCAGGATACCAGCGCCCTCAGGCTCTTACCAGCTTCTTTCTGTACTAACTCGGCACAGGAACAGAATGGTTTCCAGCCTCTGGCCTTCCTTCCCGTCTCTTTCAAATTTTATTTCCATTTCCTCCCCATCTCTCTTCTCTGTTCTCTTTTTTTTTCCTTCTTCTCCCTGATTTCTTCCTCAGAGAGTCTCATAAAATCCCAGGGTTGGAAGGGACCCTGAAGACTTGCCAATTTGAGGCTCAATTCTTTTCTTTTTTAAATTTTTTTTTTCAACGTTTATTTATTTTTGGGACAGAGAGAGACAGAGCATGAACGGGGGAGGGGCCGAGAGAGAGGGAGACACAGAATCGGAAACAGGCTCCAGGCTCTGAGCCATCAGCCCAGAGCCCGACGCGGGGCTCGAACTCCCGGACCGCAAGATCGTGACCTGGCTGAAGTCGGACGCTTAACCGACTGCGCCACCCAGGCGCCCCGAGGCTCAATTCTTTTCTACAGAGCCCTCGTCAGGTGGTTGCAGGACCTCCACTCGTGCTTATCCAGAAATGAGTGTGGTGTCTAAATGGCGTGTCTGCGCCGATCAGATGAGGGTCCCTGAATGTGGGATGATGATCGGGTGGCACCCAGTGGTGCGGGAGGTGAAAAGAATCCACCTGAGGCAGAACAGAGGAGATAGAAGTTTATTGAACACACTGCAAGGGAGCTGTGGACAGGACCGCAGAAGAGAGGCTGCAAGGAGGCAGTGGGCGTGGCTGCTTTTAAAGAGGGAAGATGAGGGGGTGCCTGGGTGGCTCAGTCGCTTGAGCGTCCGACTTCGGCTGAGGTCATGATCTCGCGGTTCCTGAGTCCGAGCCCTGCGTCGGGCTCTGTGCTGACAGCTTGGAGCCTGGAGCCTGCTTCGGATTCTGTGTCTCCCTCTCTCTCTGTCTCTCAAAAATGAATAAACGTTAGAAAAAAATTAAAAAAAAAAAAAAAAGAGGGAAGATGAGGAGGTAGGACCACGTATGGAATTTTCCCTTTTGGGTAACTGTGTCATTTAGGGCCTATGGATATTTTGAGGTGGGTCACCTGCTGGGCCTGTCTGTATTCATCCAGAGGGTCTCTGCGGGCCCTTTCTACCTTCCATTGCTCAAGCCTGTTGGCCTAAAAGGGGCCTCTACGTGGGAAGCTCACTACTCACTCTCTCCCCCCAAGACACCAACTGTCGAGCAATGTAAAGTGTGTTCCTCCCTTATTTCCACCCCTCAGGCCTGCCTCTGCCACTGCCTGATCCCTGTGAGAAACCACAGAGGTTGCAGGTATAATACCCACCTCCACCCCACACTCCAAGGGTTGTAACGCTTTCCATCCAACGCAGATTTTTTAAAAATTTTTTTAAATGTTTTTTTATTTATTTTTGAGACAGAGAGAGACAGAGCATGAACGGGGGAGGGTCAGAGAGAGAGGGAGACACAGAATCTGAAGCAGGCTCCAGGCTCTGAGCTGTCAGCACAGAGCCCGATGCGGGGCTCGAACTCAGGAACCGCGAGATCATGACCTGAGCCGAAGTCGGACGCTCCACCGACTGAGCCACCCAGGCGCCCCCAGATATTTTTTTTGAGTGTCTCCAGCTACTGTGCTAGCTTAGTCCTCTCTCCTGTGTGTTTTGTAATAAAACTTACCTGGATGGGACGTGGGAATGGGGTCCAATAAGTTGGGGAGTATGTGTGTGTGAGCGTGTGTAAGCGTGTACTGGGGGTACCTGGAAAATGCTCAGAAAATGCAATATGACAGCAGTAGCCTTGGAACTCAGAGCAATTTATCAGGAACAGTAATTCTTTGAGCTACAGAAACCAGATGCCCAGGATGTGGCCTTGAAGCAGATTGGAAACCTGTCTGCAGAAAGGTGATTTGAAGGGAGGGCCCTCCTCCCCAAGTGTCTCCTAAAGATCAGCTGGAATGAGAACCCTCTTGAAGATGGTTAGAGAAAGCCCATTAATACAAAAAGACAAAGGGAGGCAGGGCTGCTTTGAGGAAGAAGCAGGCAGTGCAGGGCAGGGGTGGGAGTGGGGTGGGGGTAGGGGTTCAGTGTTTCCTGATATTGTGTTTGGAATGCAGTCCTCTACCCACGACATTGGAATAACAACCACAACTAAAGCTAACATTTCTAAAGATTAGTTGAGTCAGTAAATGTTTGGACAGTGACTCCCTGGTGGGGAGGCTGAACTTGATTTTCCCTCCTCCATCTCAGGGCAAAGCACTTTGGTAGGTAAAGGAAAGGCGGTGGCACCTTGTTATGGCTGTCTTCTCGCCCCAGATTCCTTAGTATGAGAGCCCCAGTTACGATATACTCCGCAGGGAAAGAGGGCTCTTCTGCATAACAGGAGGCATCATCTGCAGAGAAAGAACCATGATGGTTGAGCCACTGAGCAGGAGAAACCCTGGGACCTTTACCTTTCAGGGATGAAGTCCGTTCTCTGCCGAATAAGCCCAACTCAGGGACTAGGACGTAGGAAAGGTCCCATGCAGAGGCCATAAACTGTGAAGTCTGACCTACCAAATACCTTTACCTTGTAAATCGCCGACATAAAGATATTGACAAGAGCAATTCTGTTGGAAAATTGGGGATGGAGCAAGGAGAGCCACTTCAGCTGTAATGTGTCAATTAATTGATTGCATTTGCAACGCACCCACCCACACATGTGTGTTCGATGACAAGATTTTGCCTTAGGACTCAATAGAGAATAACACACTGAAAACGGGAGATCTGCTGTGACTGGCATATAAAGAGATTAAATTAGAAAATGTCTTACAGTATTAGCATTTAATTCAAAATATGGCCAGTGTTCCTAATGAGACTTGATATGGGTTTTTTAAAAAAGCCGTCCCAAGACCCCATGATGGGCAGAAAATAAAACCAACTCGTTGGGTTAAATTAGTTGGAAAGACTTTGTATCATCCCTTGGTTGAATAAGTAATTTAGGTAATTTGAAGATGATATGATTTTTTAAATTGTGCTAATTGCACGTGCTTTGTCTGGACATGTGAATGTAAGTTTAATAATTAAGTTTCAGCCCGCATGGAATAAGGAGAATAAATGTTTACATTTTTATCAACTGTTTACTGCTTAAACATGTCCCCTTGTGGATTACGAGTTAATTTGGTTTTGGCAAATTAGATGTACTTTCTCTTAGCAACATTCTAGCAAACTGGTTCTTAAATTGAGTCTAAAAGCCATTCAAGGCGTCCAGCCATCTGAGAGAAAAACCGCCACAATCATACACATCAGAAAGGAACTTCATAAGAATTGATCAGTGTTGAAATAGGGAAAGAACGGGAATGGAGATTATCTATTTTTCTTTTAATAGAAGTGGCTTATTATGTATTTAGACAGGCTAAACATGCTAATGGTCACCAAATAAATATTTAGTTAAAATTAATTGAAATTACATTAAATTAATATTAATAATACCACCAACAACTAACATTTATTAAAAGCTTGCCATATTTCAGGCACATACTATGGAATTTATAAGCATTCTTTTATTAATCCTTACAATGATCCTGTGCAGCAATAATATTATTATTCCAATTTAGGCAAAGAAAACAAAGAACAGAGAGGGTTAGTAATTTGCTGAAGGTCACATAGCTGTTGGTTTGCAGGGCTGAGGTTTGTATTTTGATAGTCTGACTCCAACAGAGCTCTTCGCCACAAAGCCAAACCTTCTTCTGATACCTCTATGAATCAATTTAAGTGAAGGATAACGTATTTCATATATTGTTAAATTTGCTGCCGATTATGAAGTTCGTCTAGAAAGAGTTTCTCTTGCCCTCTCTCATATCTCAGAATAGCAAAATTTTCCCCAATTATAAAAGTTTGATGCGTGATTTTTTTTAAGTTTATTTATTTATTTTGAGGCAGGGAGAGGGACAGCATGAGATTCCCAAGCAGGCTCTGCGTCATCAGCACAGAACCCAAAGAGGGGCTTGAACTCATGAACCATGAGATAGTGACGTGAGCGGAAATCAATAGTCAGATGGATGCTCGACCAACGGAGCCACCCAGGCGCCCCTAAAAGTTATGCGTGATTAAATGTAAATGGGTATGGCCACTTTGGAAAAACATTTGCCAGTATACTAAGGTGAAGGATACATTATCACTCATGGCTCAGCGATTTTGCTCTTGGGCTGGTACCCAATAGAAGTGAGCGCTTATGCCCAGCAAAAGACAAATGACTCTTTCGGTGGACACAAGGGCAAGAATGTTGGTAATGGCTTTATTTGTAATACCCCAAATTGAAAGTAACCCACGTATCTGCCGAGAGCAGAATGGGGAAAAAACTGTGGTATATTCATATAATAGGACACCAGACAGCAATGAAAAAAACCAAACGACAACTACATACGACCGCATGGGTGTCTTAATGTTGAGTGAAGAAGCCAGGCACAAAAGGATGTGTAATGTGTGATTTCAAGGCAGGCAAAATTAATTTTTGGTGAAAGAAGTCAGAATAGCGTTGGACGGTACTGACCAGGATTAGAGAGGGTGCTCAAAAGAGTGTTCTGAGGTGCTGGAAATGATCTCTGCCTTGCTCTGGGTGGCGGTTTCATGGGTGTATACATATGTAAAAATTATTCAAACCATATATTTAAGATTTGTGCACTTTATTGTACTTGTTAAACTTCAATTGTTAAAAATGGAAAAATAACATAAGGCGCCTGGGTGGCTCAGTCGGTTGAGCGTCCAACTTCAGCTCAGGTCATGATCTCACGGTTTGTGGGTTCGAGCCCCGTGTCGGGCTCTGTGCTGACAGCTCAGAGCCTGGAGCCTGTTTGGGATTTTGTGTGTGTGTGTGTGTGTATGTGTCTCTTTGCCCCTCCCTCGCTCACACTCTGTCTCTGTCTCTCTCAAAGATAGATAAACATTAAAAGAAATTTTTAATGGAAAAATAACCCCAGGAAATAAAGCAACCAAGTAATATGTACTCAGTATAGAACTGTACCGTCCAAGGGCTCCTGGGTGGCTCAGTCGTTTAAGCGTCCGACTCTTGTTTTCAGCTCAGGTCACAATCTCACACAAGCCCCACATAGGGCTCCGCGCTGACAGCGTGGAGCCCGCTTGGGGTTCTTTTTCAGCCCCTGCCTTGCTTGCACTCTCTCTCTTTCTCTCTTTCTCTCTCTCTCTCTCTCTCTCTCTCAAAATAAATAAATAAACTTAAAAAAAAAAGAAGTACTGTCCAATACAGTAGCCACTAGCCAGTGTGGTTATTTAAATTTAAATTTTAATTAACCGAAATGGGATAAGATTGAAAATGTAGTTCCTCAATCACGCTAGCCACATTTCAGGTGCTCAGTAGCCACACACGGCTAGTGGCTACTATATATTGAGCATCAGAGATACAGAATATTTTTTATCACCACAGGAAGTTCTACTGGTGGTATTGATATAGAAAAATAAAAAACACAAAAGTGTGTAGAAAAAATAATCTGTTACTTAGATAAACCCCATCCAATGAAAACCAGAGTTAACGTTTTATATTCCTCTCAGTCTCTTTCTTCAGAAGTTTTACTGAATTACACGAGTAGCATATTCTTATCCTAAGATAATCAAATACTGATTAACGGAAACTTCCTTGACCACCAACCTGCAATCCCAGAGCTCTCCCCAGTGGTAATCACTCTTACCAGGGTAGCATGTATCTTTTCAGACCAATTTTGCCCGCATTTATAAATATGCACGTATCTGTATGGAAATAGAAGCGGTGTCATTAACACCGCCCCAGTCTAGGCAGCTTCCATCTGGTTCAGGTTAGCCTCCCCAAGTGAATGTGAAGGGTGTTATCTCCGCCATCCGCACCCCACCAGTCATCTGGCCCAATGTGGTCCTGGGATATTGCAAGAACTGATGTCACCGGGGACAAGACAGACAGGGGACGAGGCACAGTCTCCGTGCAAGGCTGACAGGTGCTATTCCTGTTGGGTGCTCCTGGAGCACGGTGCTGACTGTAAAAATTAAGTGATTTACCCCATACTGACCGTATGGAGAGCTAACCTGTGGCCCAGGGCCAGCCCAATGGTGATGCTTGCTTAGGGTGAAGTCTGGGAGGTGTGTGGGCATGACTCAGCTCCCCCTAGAAACTCACACAAAGGTCTTTGGCTGCTTTCACGCCACAGTGGAACACATATAACTCTTTTGTGAGGTTACCCAGAATCCTGCTGGTACCAACATAATAATTTTCTCTCTGAGCAGCACTGCAGGGACTGATGGCACGGGCTCCCTCTGACTCAGACCGATACAACTCCCCATGTTTACTTTTTGAGTTCAGTCCTTAATTCATTAATTTTTAAACTTTATTCATTTTAATGTATGCCTTTATAGCTATTAATGTCCCCTTAAGTGCCATTTTAGCAGCATGCCCCAAGTTTTGATACGTAGTGTTTGCATTGTCATTTAGTTTTAAATATTTTATTTCATGAGATTTGTTCTTTGATTCATGAATTATTTAGACACATGCTTTTAAATTTCCAAATGTATGTGCTTTTTTTCCCCTGCCACTTTTGTTTTTGAAACTAATTCAGTTGTATTGTCAGAGAATATGGACTGGATGTTATTGGTTATTGGTTATTAAATCTTGCTCTGGGGAATAGCATGTAGTTAATTTTTGTGAATGTTTATGTATGTTTGAAAAGAATGTTTGCTCCTGAATTGGGTTCTTGATTATATGTTCAGTAGGTCAAGTTTGCTAATTTTATTGTTTATATCTTCAATTTTTTGTTCTGCTCTCTCTAATAATTTCTGAGGAAAGTGTTTCAAATCTCCTTCCATGATTGTGGATTTGTCTATTTTTCCTTGTCATTTTGCTCGTTTTGCACTGTATATATATTTAAAAAATTTTTTAATGCTTATTCATTTTTGAAAGAGAGAGAGAGAGAGAGAGCATGTGCAAGCAGGGGAGAGGCAGAGAGGGGGACAGAGGATCCAAAGCAGGCTTTGTGCTGACAGCAGAGAGCCCACCACAGGGTCAGACTCACAAACTACGAGATCATGACCTGAGCCAAAATCAGACGCTTAACCGACTGAGCTGCCCAGGTACCCCTTCAGGTCTATTTTTATTGAAGTATAACATACATATGGAAAAGTATTTTCACAAAGAGAAAACATGTACAACCAGCACTCAGAGCACCAAAAAAATGATGAGTGCCATCATCATTCGTGTTCCCTTCCCTCACTCTCCTGCCTCCACTCTCTTGCCTTCTAACATCATGGATTAGTTTTGCCTGTTCTTACATTCTGTTTGTGAGACTCATCTGTTTTATTGCATGTAGCACATTACATCCTTGTTTTGCATATAGCATATTGCACCTTTTTATAGCATATAGCACATTGCATTCATGTTTTGCATAGAGCACATTGCATCCTTGCTATTGTACATAGCACATTGCATCCTTGTTATAGAATATAGCTCATTGCATCCTTGTTATAGCATAGAACACATTGTATCCTTGTTATTGCATATAGCACATTGCATCCTTGATATTGCATGTAGCATATTGCATCCATGTTATTGCATAGAGCACCTTGCATCTGTTATTGTACATAGCACACTGCATCCTTGTTATTGCATATAGCACACTGCATCCTTGTTATTGCATAGAGCATATTGCAACCTTGTTATTGCATGTAGCATATTGCATCCATGTTATTGCATAGAACACATTGCATCCTTGTTATTGCATAGAGCACATTGCATCCTTGTTATTACATAGAGCATATTGCAACCTTTTTATTGCATGTAGCATATTGCATCCATGTTATTGCATAGAACACATTGCGTCCTTGTTATTGTACATAGTACATTCCATGCTTGTTATTGCATATAGCACATTGCATCTTTGTTATTGCATATAGCATATTGCATCTGTGTTATTGTACACAGCACATTGCATCCTTGTTATTGCATATAGCACATTGCACCCCTGTTATTGCATATAACATATTGCTCTGTGTTGTCCCACATGTTGTTCATTCTCATTTATTGTATAATGTTCCATTGTGTGAATATACCAATCTCATGTACTCCTACTATTTTTAGACATTTATGCCATTTCTAGTTTGGGGCTATTAGAAATAATGCTGTTGTAAACATTTCTGTTTGTCTTTTGTAGAATTTATACATTTTGGGGGGAATGGAATAACAAGGCAGTACAGTATACATATGGTTAGCTTTGGCAGATACTGCCTAACAGTTTTGCAATATGTACCAACTGACCCTCGTGCCAGCAGTGAGAGTCCTCATCAACACTCAGCATTGTCTGCTTTGGGTTGTAGGCATTCTGTTGGGTGTGGAACAGCATTTGCACTGTGGCTATAATTGACATTTTGCTGGTGATTAACAAATTGAACACCGTTGTTTACTGTCCATCTGGATCACCTCTTACATAGTGTCTTTTACTCATTCATTTATTTGGAATAAGAATCCTTTTCTTATTGATTCATAGGCATTCTTTATGTTTTCTGGAATATGAGTCCTTTGTATTTAGAATGTCTTTCCTCTCACTATAGCTTCCTTCTCTTTTCTTTTCTTTGAATGGTTTGTTTTACAATTTTTTAATGTTTATTTATTTTTGAGAGAGAGAGACACACACACACAGAGCATGAGCAGGGACAGGTCAGAGAGAGAGAGACAGAGAGAGACGGAATCTGAAGCAGACTGCAAGCTCCAGGCTCTGAGCTGTCAGCACAGAGCCTGACGCGAGGTTTGCACCCACAAACCGTGAGACCATGACCCTGGCTGAAGTCGGACCCTTAACCGACTGAGCTACCCAGGCACCCCTTGTTTGTTTTTTAATAAAAGCTGTTCTTGGGGCTCCTGGGTGGCTCAGCGTTGTGGGATCGATCCCCGTGTGGGACTCTGTGCTGAGTGTGGAGCTTGCTTGGAATCCTCTCCCTCCCTCTCCCTCTGCCCCTCCCGCACTCACGTGCTCGAGTATTTTCTCCCTCTCTTTCGCTTGTCTTTTCACCTCTCACCAGGTCTTTCACAGAGCAGAGGGTTTTAATTTTGATGAAATCCAGTTTTCAACTTTTCCTTATATGGATCATGCTTTTGGCATCAAGTCAAAGAACTCGTTGCCTAGCCCTAGATTCTGAAGATTTTCTCCTATTTTTTTCTAGAAGCTTTATAGTTACAGGTTTCACATGTGTACATCTATGGTCCATTTTGAGTTAATGTTTGTGGAAGCGTGAGGTTTAGGTGGAGAGAGCATTGCCTAGGGATGTCCAATTGGTTCAACACCTTTTGCTGAAAAGGCTATTCTCCCTCTATGGAACTGCTGTTGCACCTTTGTTGAAAACTAGTTGGGCACACTCGTATCTATCTCAGGGTCCTCTATTCTCTTCCATCGATTCCTTCACCAATACCGCGCTGCATGGATTATTGTGACTGCTTTAACCAATAGAATGTGGCAGAAGTAACATGTGACCTTGGAGATTAGGTCTTTGGAAGCCTGTAGCTCCCTGTTTCACCCTCTTGGAACCCCTGATTACCATGCCGTGAGGAAGCCCCGTCTAACCTCCTGCAGGATGAGCCACCACATGGAAAAGAACAGAGGAGCCCCAGCCAACAGCCAATACCAGCTGCCATACATGTATTGAGGACATTCTGGACTCTGGACTCTCCAGCCCCAGTCAAGCCATCAGCTGACAGCAGCCACGCCAGTGATTCCAGGGAAAACCAGCAGAAGAACTGCTCCGATCACCAACCCACAAGATCATGAAATAGGAGAAATCATTTTTGTTTTCATTTTTTTTAATGTTTATTTATTTCTGAGAGAGAGAGAGAGAGAGAGAGAGAGAGAGAGAGAGAGAGAGCATGAACAGGGGAGGGGCAGAGAGAGAGGGAGACACAGAATTGGAAACAGGCTCCAGGCTCTGAGCCATCAGCCCAGAGCCTGACGCGGGGCTCGAACTCACAGACCGTGAGATCGTGACCTGGCTGAAGTCAGACGCTTAACCGACTGCGCCACCCAGGCGCCCCTGTTTTCATTTTTTTAATGTTTATTTATTTCTGAGAGAGAGAGAGAAAGAGAGAGAGCAGGGGAGGGGCAGAGAGAGAGGGAGACAGAAGATCCGGAGCAGACTCTGTGCCGGTAGCCGAGAGCCCAACACAGGGCTCGAAATCACGAACTATGAGATGGTGACCTGAGCCAAAGTTGGACACTTAACTGACTGAGCCACCCGGGCACCCCTCATTTATGTCTTTAACCATGACACTGTGGAGTGAATTGTCATGGCTCAATAGATAAGTAAACACTTGCAAATCACATATAACTGGCCAGTCTGAATGCCTTTCTTTTCATCGGTAACAATGTATTCACCATTTATTGTACTGAAGGATATGTTTGGATCTCTTTCTAACACCTTATTTTGAGTTTCCTCTCGCTTTTTGGTTTCTTTTTCTCCTCCCCTCTCTTGCCTTTTGTAGGTAAGTCAAGTTTTACTTACTGTATTTCTCTCTCTCAAGGTCTGGAAGTTACAAATTCTGTTTTCATTCTTCTGGCTTTTCTGTTTAGGTAACAAAGCAATGTATCTGAACCTGTCTCTTCATTTTTCTTTGGCCATAGGGTGTGCTGTGGGTGTAATTAGGTTGGCTTTTACCCACCAGAAGGAAAGCTACTCTTCATGGCCTGGAAAAAAATATAAAATATAGAGTAAAGCAATCAGAATCACCACGGGATAGGAGCCCTGTGGTCTGTCTGTGTGTGGGCATGGGCGTGGTTGGTTACCGGGAAATAGCTGAGGGATGCGGCCCCAGCGGTGGCCTCATGTTCACCCGTCTGACACTCATCAAAAGCATCGGTTTCTAGAGATTGACCAAGTGCCCACAATTGCCCGTTGCTTACTCCCTGCTTTGCCTCAAGAACAGTTCAGGCAGGCTTCCCTCTTTCCTACAGGCCCTGAACTTTGCTTTCTTCCCAGCCTGAGCAAGCTCAAAATACAAGGAATGCGCCCCTCTTCATCAGCCTCTCATGGAAACTGGCTGATCACAGTGAGACACGTTTTTGGTCAGACCTCACTGGCATTTCCCCTTGCTCCTTCAGTGTCCCCTCCGAAGATTCTGCTCATCTTTGTTCGTCTCCCGCTACCCTATAAAAGAAAAAACATTTTCTGTTTGATTTTAAGACACTTGCACATTTCTGAGATGGGAGCGTTCTTTCTCCCTATCGCAATAGTGTTTCTTTCTAATGAAAGTCTCTCCCTGTCTAAGGCTGAATTTGCGTTTGTTTGACAAGATATAATCCTTATTTTGGGGACTGAAAACTTAGATAACCTCAGAAACCAGGAGGGTAGCCTCCTTTAAGGGAAGGAGTGCCTTACCTCTTTCCTAGAACTTGAAGGCTGCGCTTGAAGCATAATAGGTACTATGTGTTTCCTGAATGAATGAATGAATGAATGGACAGTTGCTTAACTCAGGAGATGGAGAAGGAAGCTGGGGGCCCTGGTGCTTTGCCCCTCTTTGCCCTAGAAGCAAGGTGCTCCCCATTTATAGCTCCAGCTACAAGAGATTCTGGAAACACATCATCCTGCCTTGGGAGTATGTGAGCCGCAGAGCAGGAAGCTTTAAGTTACTTTTCTCAAAGAGGTACATCATTTAGAACCTGATCTCCAGAAGTCCTTGCTCTTGCAGGACTCAGTGACTGGGTGACAATAATGGAGTTCACACTGTTAACTGTGGTGGTCTTGTACAAAGCTATAACAACTGTTTGGAAATAGAACACATTTTGCCAGTTACTTGAGTTCCCTGACAACCCTCGCCTTGCCGTCCCTGGGTTTACCTTCTCCAGCTTCTTGCAACTGGATGTATACACGAGTCTCAGCAGCAGCCTCGCCCCCAGCATGACTGAGGCAGGAAGTTGATCTGTTCCGCTCAGTTGCTCTCGATAAAGCCAGGTCACCTAAAATCTGTTCACCCTTCCCCTGAAGCTGCTTTTAGGGCCCATCCCCATCCCCTGGTGGTTTTGTCAGCCTTGTATAGCTTTTCATCACATTTGACCGGCTCTGGATTATTTCCGGATCCTATATCTGTCCTCTGACAAATCCCACATCTCTGCCAGCTTCCTGGTGTCTATAACTCTGAGAGGCATGGAAAAACGACATTGTCCAACAGAACCAGCATCCCACTGTGGCAAAAATAGACTCGTCAAAAGCAATTTGGGCACACATGAATGTCCCCAGTCCCTGAACAGCCCTGATTTTCCCCATGGAGAAGTCCATCTTTAAGCATTTTTGTGGTCTGATTTTTATTTTGATGGATTTCTCTCCCACCCTTTTGTTTAAAAAAATTTGTTTTAAACATTTATTCATTTTTGAGAGACAGAGTGTGAGTGGAGGAGGGGTAGATAGAGAGGGAGACACAGAATCTGAGGCAGGAGCCAGCACTGAGCTGTCAGCACAGAGCCCGATGCGGGGCTCAAACTCAAGGAACGCGAGATCATGACCTGCGCTGATGTCGGACGCTTAACCAACTCAGCCACCCAGGGGCCCCTCTTTCTTCCCTTTTCTTGAAAAAATCACATAAGCCCATTTTTAGCTGATTATTCCTTCTCTGAGCCACAAGCTCAGAAACAATGTAACTACCCAACAGTAAGAGACATTCCCCTCCACCTGCCGTGTGCTCTCTGGTGCTCAGCCAAATCTTAACTTACCTCCTCCCTCCTGGCCTCCTTTGTGGCTCACCCGTAGTCTGATGGCCTAGCTCTCAGTTTTCCCCAGGAATCCTTTCCAACCAGCTGACCTCTGCCTGGTCCACCCCAATGTGACACAGCACCTGCTTGTTCCCGGGGAGGGGGGCTGAATGGAGCGGGTCCTGCCCACAGATAACCGATGACAACGGTCTGTCTGATCTGTGCACCCAGCGTGCTCCCTCTTCCACGAATTAGGCGGCATCCCAGGAGCTGCATCTGCTCGCTCTCCTCACCCCTCCCCAACGCAGAGAAGTGAGGCTACTACGTTAGTGCAATCCTCCCCTTGCTCCCGGTTGCCTAACACTTGCCCCCTCCCCCACACCGCTCAGTCACTAGAAGGCCACGAAACAGTCATGATGATTACAGCATCAGCTCCTGCCTTTCAGCTACACAGTTGCAGAGCTGTGCACTGGTCTAGAAAAGTCACCCTGAAAACCAGAGCTAGTAAGGGGTGGTGACACACTCTTGTTTTGTTCCTAGAGACGTTCTTCTGCCATCTTTGTACCAGGGGGAGACTCCTGGGCTGGGTGCCACAGCCAGGCTGAGCGGGGAGGGATCTGGTCACCTCATAGGGAGGCCGAATCTCTCACAAATCCAGATGAGACAGGTATTTCTAAATCCATCAAGATTTTTTTTTTAATTTTTTTAATGTTTTATTTATTTTTGAGACAGAGAGAAACAGAGCACGAGCAGGGGAGGGGCAGAGAGAGAGGGAGACACAGAATCCGAAGCAGGCTTCAGACTCTGAGCTGTCAGCACGGAGCCCGATGCGGGACTCGAACCCACAAATGGTGAGATCATGACCTGAGCCCTGAGCGGGGGAGGGGCAGAGAGAGAGGGAGACACAGAATCCGAAGCAGGCTCCAGGCTCTGAGCTGTCAGCACAGAGCTCGACACGGGGCTCGAACTTACTGACTGTGAGATCATGACCTGAGCCAAAGTCGGATGCTTAACCAATTGAGCCACCCAGGTGCCCCATCAAAAAAAATTTTTTTTTTAAATCTCCCTCAAAGATGCTAATGCTCAGTCAAACCATGGCAGCTACTGAATTCGCCCAGGTACATCACACAAACTCATTACCGCGTTGTGTCCTCGATTGCTTTATGAAACTAAGTAATGTTTCCTGATTCAGAGGTTGCAACTAAAATATCCTGTAGGGAAACAGAAGGGGCAGTTTTGCTAACCGATGTGCCAGCATTTCAGAGCGCAGAACTGATTCTGTGAGCTACTCCAGCAAGCATACACGCCATAGTATTTCAAGCAATGTGTGGAACATGGCAATAAAAACATGTCTCCCTAGGCTTGGGTATTTTGATTTGAAAAAAGGAGCTTCAAATTGTTTTCCTGACTTTTAAGAAGATCTTAAGGAAATCACAGAATCTATGAAATCAAAGATTGTTGATATCTTTTCCAAATGTAAATGAGACTTTGCTCATCTGTCTGCATTTTTGGCAAACGGGGCAACAGAAAAATTTGGAATATTCTATTCAGTCTATGAACTTCTCACCAAAATTTCTTTTTTACGAATCTTACCAGCTGAATGTCCTGCTTACCTTTTCCATAACAATACAGAGAGGTGTGATTTGCTTACCTGTGATATTGAGACTTTCATAACAAAATTTTTGGTCACTTTTCAGTTTTCTCAAAGCTTGCAGAAGCACTTAATGAGATTTTTTATTTATAGAAGCGGAAGGAGATAGCCTCCTTAGACATATGCCTACAAGATGTCTTGTAGAAAAGACGTGAAAATGTTGGCCTGCTATAACATGGTATTTTCAAAGTGTGGAAACTTCTCTAATTTGGAAATACATTGCAGATGAGAATGGAGAAGGGGGCTGCTGGTAAATGGAAATTTACATGCTGTTTCTCCAAAGCTGTTTGATGACCTTTGGAGAGGCCATGGAAACGATGAACCAAGTGCACCTGACTAATTCCATTTTGGTTTAGGTGTGACAAAACACCACCCAGTGGGGAAAAAAATGACTCATTTCTTGGAAATAAGACTGCTTCAGAACGCAAAAAATTATCACCAGTAAAGGACAGCCAACTTAACAGGACTTTCTGAGTTTCTTTAGTAAAACTGTAACTTATCGGGGCGCCTGGGTGGCTCAGTCGGTTGAGCGTCTGGCTTCGGCTCAGGTCATAATCTTACTGATTGTGGGTTCCAGCCCCGCATCGAGCTCTGTGCTGACGGTTCGGAGCCTGGAACCTGCTTCAGATTCGGATTCTGCTTCTCCCTCTCTCTGCCCCTCCCCCACTAGTACTCTGTCTCTCTCAAAAATAAATAAACATTAACAACAACAAAAAACTATAACTGTTCTGAAAGCCACTTCAGTTTCACAAGTCCAGATTACCTCTGTGTTTTAAAATGATTTTTTTCCAGAGAAAAGAAGGTTAGCCTGTGAAGACATTTGATGTGCTTCAAATTTAAAATGAGGGCCAGGTTAGGGGCGCCTGGGTGGCTCAGTCGATTGGGCGTCTGACTTCAGCTCAGGTCATGATCTCACGGTTTGTGAGTTCGGGCCCCGCGTCGGGCTCTGTGCTGACAGCTCAGAGCCTGGAGCCTGCTTCAGATTCTGTCTCCTCTCTCTGCCCCTCCCCACCTGTGCTCTGTCTCTCAAAAATAAATAAATGTAAAAAAAAATTAAAAAAATAAAATAAAATGAGGGCCATGTTAGACACGATAGCTTCTACGAAGGATTTATGAATGCAGAGGACCCGATTGACACACAGTGGGTCTACCAAGCCTGGCAGCACAAGAGAATGGGCCTTTCTGGAGAGGTGGAAATTAATTCCTACAGGTCTAAAAAGCTGCGATTACCTAAGTAAAATCTTAAGTATTCCACGCTCACTTTGCTTGAGAGGATATTTAGCATGACGTCATCGCATTGAACTGACTCTAGGAGCATGTGAAATGAGGGCTTGAGAAAAGCAGAGTTAATTTTACATTTGTCTCTGTCTGCATTTACCACGACATGAAAGAAAAGGATATTCTAAAAGCTGCAGGCAATTCAGAGAAGTATTATCAAACAAGGAAGCCAAAAGAGTAAAAATATCCACCTGCAGCATAGGACAGAAAGAAACACGTCATCGCCATTTTTATTAAATACAGATAATCTCTGTTCAGTTGATAATACTATGTTTACATTTTCCTCTTTACAAGCCTTACATGTGTGTATCTTAAGAATTCGGGGCACCTGGGTGGCTCAGTCGGTTAAGCGTCCGACTTTGGCTCAGGTCATGATCTTGCAGTTTATGGGTTCGAGTCCCGTGTGGGGCTCTGTGCTGACGGCTCGGAGCCCGGAGCCTGCTTCAGATTCTGTGTCTCCCTCGCTCTCTGCCCCTCCCCCACTCACACTCTGTCTCCCTCTCTCTCAAAAATAAATAAACATTAAAAAAAAAAGAATAGAGGCGCCTGGGTGGCTCAGTCGGTTAAGCGTCCGACTTTGGCTCAGGTCATGATCTTGCAGTTTATGGGTTCGAGTCCCGTGTGGGGCTCTGTGCTGACGGCTCGGAGCCCGGAGCCTGCTTCAGATTCTGTGTCTCCCTCGCTCTCTGCCCCTCCCCCACTCACACTCTGTCTCCCTCTCTCTCAAAAATAAATAAACATTAAAAAAAAAAGAATAGAGGCGCCTGGGTGGCTCAGTCGGTTAAGCGTCCGACTTCAGCTCAGGTCACGATCTCGCGGTCCGTGAGTTCGAGCCCCGCGTCGGGCTCTGGCCTGATGGCTCAGAGCCTGGAGCCTGCTTCTGATTCTGTGTCTCCCTCTCTCTCTGCCCCTGCCCCGTTCATGCTCTGTCTCTCTCCGTCTCAAAAATAAATAAAACGTTAAAAAAAAATTTTTTTTTTTTTTAATAAAAAAAAATTTTTTTTTAATAAAAAAAAAAGAATATACATTATAAGGGGTTCCCTGAGTGGCTCAGTCGGTTTAGCATCCAACTTTGGCTCAGGTCACGATCTCACAGTTCGTGGGTTCGAGCACCATGTTGGGCTTTGCGTTAACAGTCTTCTCTGCCTGCTTCGGATTTTCTGTCTCCCTCTCTCTCTCTACCCCTCCCCCACTTGCATTCTCTCTCTTTCTCAAAAATAAATAAACATTTAAAAGTTAAAAAAAAGAATATACATTATTGTCTACAAAATGTAAAAATCTGGGCACCTGGGTGGATTCTCTCTCTCTGTCTCCCTCTGCCCCTCTCCCCCACTTGTGCTCTTTCTCTCTCTAAAAAAAAAAAAAAAAAAAAAAAAAAGCAAAAGGAAATATCCAATAGAATTTAAAAAATTTAAATAAGTTACAGTATTGGGGGATCTAAAGAGTATATAAAAATAATATATTTCTCTCATACATATCACATATTCATTAGTTCTACTATTAAATAGTATTAATTGCCAGTGTTAATTGTTGTTTTGTTTCAGTAATAGCATTTATGTAACAAAGTAAACAATACAGAATAAATGTAACTTCAGATAAACACCTATTTTCATATTTGTATGGTATATTTTTATTAAAGTAATAGCACATATGTGTATAATTATTTATTACATATTGTATTGTTGATTTTTGTGGTCTGGCCTGGTGTGGCTGTGTCTTGGATTGTCTTTCTAAAAGTTGTTCATCCTGGGGGCGCCTGGGTGGCTCAGTCAGTTGAGCGTCTGACTTCCGCTCAGGTCATGATCCCACGGTTCGTGGGTTTGAGCCCCGAGTCGGAGTCTGTGCTGACAGCTCAGAGCCTGGAGCCTGTTTCAGATTCTGTGTCTCCCCGTCTCTCTGCCCCTCCCTTGCTCACGCTCTGTCTCTGTCTCTGTCTCAAAAATAAATAAACACTAAAAAAAATCTTTAAAGTTGTTCATCCTGTTTGTCACTCAGCATAACGCTTCTGAGAGCTGTCCATGTTGTATCAATAGATCTACTCTTTTTATTACTAAGGAGTATAGTTAATAGGATGGATGTACCACTGTTGTTTTTTTTTTAGTTTTTAAAAAGTGTTTTATTTATTTTTGAGAGAGAGAGAGTGCAAGCCGGGGAGGGACAGAGAGAGAGAGGGAGACATAGGCTCCAGGCTCTCAGCTGTCAGCACAGAGCCCGACACGGGGTTCGAACTCATAAACTTGGAGATCATGACCTGAGCCGAAGTCAGATGCTTAACCGACTGAGCCACCCAAGCGCCCCTTCCATTGTTGTTATTTTTAATCCATTCACTAACCGATGGACATTCTTGCTGTGTTCAGCTTTCGGCGATTATGTGCATGTAGGGATTTGTATGAACGTATGTTTTTATTTTTCTTGAGTACCTGGGCGTGGAATTGATATGCTTTATGATAGATGTATGTTTCACATCATGAGAAACTCCCAAATTGTTTCCCAAGGTTGCGGTGCCATTTTGCATTCCCCCACCAGCAATGCATGAGTTACTCTACGTCCTAGATAGCATTTGATAATTGGAGTCCAATTTTTTTCCCCTTTTTCGGCCATTCTAGCAGATGCTTAGTGACATTTTGTTATTTACAAATTTCACAGCAGCTATCTTGATGGACATTCACAACTGTCTCAAAGGGAACTGAGACAAAAAGAAAACAGAAAGAAAGAAAATTCCTCCGGTGAAACCGGAGAGTGGAACAGGTGTGGCGAGGGTCCTGGGAATGTGTGACACTGAGCATATTCTGGGTAAAGAATCTGTTTTTGGCTGAGCTAGTGTAGGGGTAGGAGGATCACCCAGACTCTCCCCTCCTCCGGAAGCTCACACCAGAGCCCTGAAAGTTCTCAAGAGGAAAGGAGGAATGGAAGAGGGGAGGGGAGACGCTTGCTCAAAAGTTCATTCTCAGAGGGTGGCATCCATGTGAGCTCCATGATCGTCTGCTGTCAATCTTGGCCCCTGCTCTGTCCCCAGAACCTGGCTCGCTGCCTGCTTGTGACCGGAGCCCAAGAGAGCCGAATGAATGAAGGAGTGTTGCTACACTGCAAGCGTTGCCCGTTGGTGGACGTGACCATGGAGCAGTGACTACTTTCCGCCAGCTGGGAAAGCCCCCTCTGCTCACCCTAGACCCAATTTGTGGCCCATCTGGTCACTTCCTCATACCTCTCACAGCTGTCTACCCCAGTCCTCCTCGCATCTGCACTGGCTCCCCAGTGCCCACAGGAGAAAAGCCAGTGGGCAGTCTGGCCCTGCTCGCTTCCTACATCCCAGCTCTTACTGGCCCTCTGCAGGGCTTGGGATTTTGTCAGACTCCACCTTTATGTCTTCTGTCCTGCCTTTTTTCTGCTGACGCCACATCCTATGCAGCCTGTGAGGCCCCTCAATGGAATGGAAGAACTAAGGCTTGACAATCAGACATAGGTTTGAACTCCAGTCCCCTCGTCTCCTAACCAAGGGGACACTGACAGATTCCTTAACCTGAGCCTCAGTGTTCCATCCTCCAGAATGGGTGATAAAAATATCTACCTTTTATGTGGTTGGAAGGAGATGGGAGTGTATAAAGGGTCTGGCACAGATATTTAAAGAATGGCAGATAATATTTTGGGTAATTTCTGCCTCTAGTAAGAAAGAAAAAGAGGCTAAAAATAGGGATAATTAATTTTTTTCCCCTAATCCCCTCTCAGCCAAAACCCTGGGGGATACTTTCCTAAAAAACATCACCTGGAAGAAATAGGGCTTCGTGTGTGGCTGCTGATACCTTTGAGAAAAGTGTCCTCACCCTGGCATTTGGGGTCCCCTCACCCAGCCTAATAGCTTCTGTACCCCTGAAGCTGGTCAATCAAGCTGCTCCCCTCTACCCCCTTCCTACCCACTGCCCAGCCTTCCTCCTTGGGAGAGAGATGAGATAAAAGGCCCAGTACATGATGGGAAGAACAGGGAGACCAGTCAGTGAAGGAGAACTCTCGTTCTCCAGCACGGGCAACTGGGGTCATCTTATGTGGGAGCCTTATAAAGGAGGAAGACAGAGAAACCAACAGAATGTGGTCCTGATTAGGTGCTCCCCGAGGGCAGTCACTGAGCCAGGAACGGCCAGAGGGGGGACCAGAAAAGACAAATGTTGGTTGGAGTTCTGTCGGGAAGGGGACCCTCAAAACTTCTCTAAAGCAATGGGCCTCCTTGGAGCAGAAGTTCCCCAGCACTGATAGGAATATTATGATCGTGTGCTAGGGACGAAGGAGCATGATGCTTCAAATGGGCTCTTTGATGAGATGTCCTAGCAAGCCCAGCCTCGTTCTGGATCCTGCAACTGAGAAGTCTTTGGGATTTCCAAAGGCTTTCAGCTGCTCGAAAAGCACAAATAAACAGAAGATGCTCATACATCAACACTGCAAGCAATTAAGGAAAGTAGGGGCTCTAAACACCAGACAACGTCAGTATAAGAAGATGTGTACAAAGCTGGGTCGTTTTTAGTATTTGGTGAAGGAATATTATTCTTTTGACAACAATAATAAAGAAAGCAATTAGAAACTCCAAGAAAATACAAAGCTGTACAAAAAGCCATGCCTGCAAAAGAAACATGACATGCCTTTGAGCAAGGCTTTGATGGAGCATGAGAAAATTGAATACATTTGACCTTGACGTGTTCTTAGTCACCCTTCCAAGTAGCCTGGGCATTGTGACATTGGATCAGAAAAACAGGAAATGTAATTCTTAGGTACATACTCCTTGGCTCCATACTCATACAGGCAGGAGAATGTAATATTGGTTTATTGCCTTTTTTTTTTTACTTTTAAAATCTATATATGGACAAAACGCAACTGTCATAACCATGACTTCAAAACAGTACTTAAACATTATCATCTTCTGAAGAATTTTGTTAATGCTGGTTTATTTCTGAGAAAGAGAGAGAGAGAGGGAGAGAGAGAGCAAGGGAAGGGCAGAGAGAGAGGGAGAGAGAGGATGTGAAGCGGACTCTGTGCTGACAGCAGAGAGCCCGACGCGGGGCTGGAACTCATGAGCTGTGAGATCATGACCTGAGCCCAAATCGGACGCTTAACTGACTGAGCCACCCCGGTGCCCCAACATTATCATCTTTTAAGATATAAAGGCAAGATTTACAGACAGGCTGAGAGGTAGAAGAGTTGGGGGAGAGGAAAAATGGGAACGGTACATGTCTCATGTTATACAGTGAGTGGGAAGTCATTAGATAGCATCTCCACTCTAGGGATCAGTAAGTAAGGGGCATTTAAAGCACAAATGTAACCAATAGAAGAACCGAGAACGTTTTAACTACCAAAAACCAGAAGGAGGAAGGGAGGGAAGAATAGAAACACGTTAAGTGAGCTAAAATCTTATTTTGTAGAAGGGTGTATTAGTTTCCTGGGTGTGCCATAGCAAAGTACCAAAATCTGGGTGACTTAACAGAAACTAATTCCTCTCTAAAGACCCTTTTTCCGAATAAGGTCACATTCTGAGGTAGTGGGCTTTAGGACTTCAGCATATTTTTTTGAAGGGAATGCAATTCAACCCATAGCAGGGGGTGAGTAGATACTGTCTAAAGTTTCCACTAAGACATGATAGTCTATGCATATAATTGAGACTTATTCAGGTCAAATCACTTTACTCCAGGTGATGGGGGGGGGGTCCCTTCCCGGAGCCCCGAGTTAAAATTTTTTTTTTGCAACTTTTTTTAAATTTTTGAGACAGAGAGAGTCAGAGCATGAACAGGGGAGGGGCAGAGAGAGAGGGTGACACAGAATCTGAAACGGGCTCCAGGCTCTGAGCTGTCAGCACAGAGCCCGATGCGGGGCTCAAACTCACGGACCGTGAGATCATGACCTGAGCCGAAGTCGGATGCTTAACCGACCGAGTCACCCAGGTGCCCCTCGGAGCCCCGAGTTTAGAGGGCTCTGCTCTGACCTTCCCTTTGGCCTAGAATTGCCAGATTTAGTAGGATTTCAGATAAACAATGAATAAGGGTTTGTTGTTATTGTTTGTTTTGTTTATTTGTTTGTTTTTAGCACGAATATATCCCATGTAATA
Organism: Puma concolor; assembly: GCF_028749965.1. Taxonomy (NCBI): domain Eukaryota; kingdom Metazoa; phylum Chordata; class Mammalia; order Carnivora; family Felidae; genus Puma; species Puma concolor. The sequence goes on from NC_141672.1 coordinate 117,251,827, forward strand.
GTTGAGATATACTAAAATGTATGGTTCTTTCTCTGAAATTCAAATTTAACGGGTGTCCTGTATTTCATCCGGCAATCCTACCCTGACCATGCCTTTCCAAGGGGACCTTTCTACTTAGAGCCTATATCCTTACTCTGGAGCAAGCTTTGAGGCTCTGGGACCATGGAATTCTCTGCCTAAATGAAATGGCCTGAGCCTGCTTCCAGGGCCTCTGAAAACGTTTTACCCTGACCACTCTTCCCGAGGGAGGACTGTACCAAGATGTGTGCTCCCCTGGGTCTGAGTCAGTTTGAGGGAGGTTGGGGATGTGGACAGAGCTTGGGGTGTCTCCCTACTTACGCACAGGCCCCCCGCACAGTGTGGGACAGAATGGGGTGGGGTGGGGTGGGGAGAGAAATAGGACAGCTGTGGGTGGGGGGCTGGGGACTGGGGGCTGCCTGTCTGTTTCTGGCAGGGGCCTCTGAGGAGTCCAAGAACTCTAAATTTGAACTTGGCCTTCAAGTGGTTATGAAGCACATTTGTCAAGACAGAGAATGAAACATATTACACAGTTTGTAGGATTTATAACTTTTAAATATTTGGACGTATGGGATGTGTGCCTCCAAATGTCCTTTACCCCAGGCTCTGCAAATGTTCTGGGCAGGTCTGATGTGTGTAACCGCGGCGGTACTAAAAACAGAAACCATCCCAAACTGTTGCCCCTGGGGAGTGGACGGCACAGGGGGCGAGGGGGGGGGAGGGACAGAGGGGGAATTTGATTTCCTGTGTTAACGTTTGCATTCTTTACTTTGTTTTGAAAATTAGTCAAGTTTCCAACCCTTCTCTCAAGTCTTCCTGACCCCACCTCTCTCTCACCTCCCTTCTAGGAACTTCTGGAACCCTCACGGGCTGTGCAGCTTTCTGTCCGGCCCGGACTGCTCTCCCAGAGGCCTCTGCAGCCGAAGTCACCTCCCCAGGCAGACTGGCCGCCCGTCTCCTCTTCTTGTGTCCCCTGAGAGGGGGCCTCGGGCCGAGGTCCGCACGGCCTGTCGCCTGCCTTTCCCGTGGTCAGCAGCCATGGCTGAACAAGCCCCTCAGGACTGAGAGAAGCTCGGGGACCTGCGGGCTGGTCCTTTCCGGTTGGTGGCATGCAGCGGGGTTGCGTGGAAACCGCGCCGCAGCCTGACCTGTGGATGAAAAGCAGGGACCACATGACTCTGCCATCAGCGAAATGCTCAGCCCTGCTCCTGGCTGCCCCCGGCCTCTCCGATCCCCGTTCTCTTCATGTGTCGGTCTCTGCCTGCTCCTCTCTCTCTCCACCCCGCCTCCCTGCTTCTCCTTTCTCTCTCCGCATCCCTCTCTAGCCCTCTGCCCACCGCCTCATTTCCACGCCGCGGGCCACAGGGGTGATTGTCACCCTCCCATTCACACCTCAGACCCTGCTTCACTGACGGGTTACGCTACCCTCGCCCCCACCCGCTACACCTGCACCACATCTAGTCCTGGTCTTTCCAGCTAACATGGGCCCTTGGCCCATGCCCCACAACTAACACGGGGACTGGGATCCTGACCCTGTAACTCTGGTCCCAGTCTAGAAGGAACCTTAATTCAAACACCCTCATTCCTAACACTCCTGATCCTACCTCTCGCCTTTGGGAGGGGCTGGGGTGGAAAACTGGAATCTGCTACACGCCCTGGGTTGTGGCCAGGGCCTGGATTCCTGGAAACTGTGGGATCGGCCTGGGGGAAGAACAAAAATAATTCCCATGAAATATGCCCCGGTTAGTGCTGCTGCTAAAAATGGCCCTGCAGACTAAGGGGAAGTTCAGGAGAGGGCAGCAAGGTTGGTGCCAGGGGAGGAATCAGAAATCCTGGCTGGTGAGGGGCCACTGAGAGGGAGGGCATAGCCACGTAGAAGGGAGGGGCTGGTGAGTCCCTGGGCAGCTAGGAGGGCCGGGGGCAGAGGCTTCCCGGTGGAAACCCAGAGGCCACTTTTTCATCCATTCGTTCAACAAGGATTTACCGAGCACCTGCTCAGAGCCAAGTGCCCACCCGTGTGGAGCTCACGTTCGGATTGGAAAGATGGATGAAATGGATGAGACATACACTCGCAGATGGCAGGGGTGGGTCTTGGGAAGAGGGACAACTAAACTGTGTGTGGACACCGAGAGGGGCAAAGCCTTTTTATTTTTATTTAAAAAATTTTGTTTTAATGTTTACTTATTCTTGGGACAGAGACAGAGCGTGAACAGGGGAGGCGCAGAGAGAGGGAGACACACAATCCGAAGCAGGCTCCAGGCTCTGAGCTGTCAGCACAGGGCCGGACGCCGGGCTCGAACCCACGAACTGTAAGATGATGACCTGAGCCGAAGTCGGACGCTTAACGGACTGAGCCACCCCAGGCGCCCCACAAATCCTTTTTACATAGGCTGGGCTGGGAAGGCCCTTCCAGGGAGCAGGCATTTGAACAAAGTGTCCAAAGACAAGAGGGAGCGGGCCCCGCAAATCCAAGGGGGACAGACTCCAGTTTGAGAAAAGAGCAACAGGGGTGGCCCCGAGGTGGGAGCAGCTGAAGTGTGGACCGGATTCTGTGACCCGACCTCGGCTGGAGATGAGGCCGGAGGTAGAGTCAGAGGCACATCCTGGTTTCCAAGGTGGGAGGGATTGAGACCCTCACGTCTGAGTGATGGGAAGGGTGTATGGAGAGGAAGGTGGAGAGCGGGAGGGGGGGGGCATGGGAGGGAGGCACCCGCTGTAGATCAGCGGGAGGCACCCGCTGCCCGGGCTGGGCCTCTTGGCTGCAGCTGATTTGGGAGGGAAAAGATGGGGCCCGCCCTGCCGCCGCACACACAGCCTCAGGGGCACGCAGTGAGCTTATGAACACACGGCCGCATGGGTCCACACGTGTGCACGCGCCCACCATCACATACGCAGACCCAGCAAGGCTCACGCGCACACAGCAGAACTGACTGCGCATGAACACACACATACGTGCAGACTCCTCACGTAGACGTAAATGCAGACGTTCATTAGAACGGCAGGGCTGAAGGACCCTAAGCCCTTTCCTCCATCTCCCACGCAAGACAGAGGAACTGAGACCCAGGAAAGGGAGGGACTGTCTCAAATCCCATAATCTGATGGTGTGGGCGGATCTCAGTCCTCCGCAGGCACACGCACACGCACCTGCACAACGTTCCTTCCGTAACCGCACCTTCTCAAGGGCCCAGGCGGGCCTCTCCCTCCCAGGAAACCCCCAGGAAACTTCAACCAGTCCCCCCATGAGCTGCTGAGCTTCCTCCCAATGATCCCGATGAGCCGTGGAGGGAAGGCAGAGTGGGACTGAGACCCCCCCCCCCCCCACTGTCTCCTCCCTCATGGAGCCCGCTTCAGGGCCCATCGGACCCTCTTTCTCCGTCGCTCTTTCTGGATCTTGAATCCTGTCTCTACCTCGGATCCAGCCCTGGCTGTCAGTGAGCACCTGCTTTCTCTCACTCCCGTGTCTGTCTCAGTTCCTCCCGAGTCCTTTCTCTGCCGCGCTCTGTCCCTTTCACTCTATTTTCTTTCTCTCTCTCTCTCTGGGATCTTTTTTGGCCTTCCAGGAAAAGCTGACGTGGCCGCGCCAGCAGCCCCCTGGTCAGCGGGAGTGAGGCCCCTTTGGGGTGCAGGAGTCACAAGCTGAGCAGCCACAGCTGGGGAGGGGTAGCAGCTCCGTGGAAGGGGGTGCGGAGGAAAGGGAAGAGAAATTCTGGCCTCTGCCAAGGGCAGGGGGTGCAGAACAGGGAGCAGGAAGGAAAACCTCTGTGGGAAGAAGCGGGCACGTCCCCTGCCCCGGTGACCAGCATGCCTGGGACTGTCAGGATTTTAGCACCAAAAGTCTGGCATCTTGGAACACCCCCTCGGTCCTCGGCAAACTGGAACAGTTGGTCATTCTATGATGAACTACTGAGGCCCACAGGAGCCAAGGCTGGGGTAGGCAGGAAGGGCTCCCAAACCTGGCCCCTCTTCGCCCCCTCCCCACTCCGCAATTCTTCCTTCCACTGCGGTGGGGCTCTTGAGGATCAAGGGATGGTGGAGGGGTTTGAGGGCCTGAGAAGGGCTCTCCAGTCCTGGGGACTGAGCCCAGCTCAGAGGAGGCCAGGACTGGGAAGGTGGTGGCCCAGGCTGCCGACAGGGAGCTCCTGGGCTACGAGGAGGTAGGAGGGCCAACCTCAGGCTCGCCTCCCGCCTGATCCCATTATCTCTTGTGGGATGGGCCGTTGGGGAGGAATTTTCAGCCTATGATAGCTACGAAGAGATTAGAGGGGGCTGCCTAGGAGGTAATAAGCCCCCATCCTTGGAGGTATGTGAATAGCTGGGGGCTGTGTGCGACCCTCCCTCAGGTATACAGGGGTGGTCAAGTACCTTGGAGGCTCAGATGGGTTTGGGTTGGGGCCCACTTGGCCATGGTAGCCCTGTCTTCTCATCCTTCCTGGAGGAGACGGGGCATGGCTGCACCCTCAGGCAGGGGTGGGATCTGGACAGTGGGCAAGAGTCGTCAGTGACCAACGCAGGTAGAGTCAGTTCTGCCCAGATAGGCGAGTCCCTGTTACTTTTTCTGCCCTCAGCCCCCGATGGCTCCTCCACAGTGAGGTTCTGAGGGCCGACTAGTGTTCAGCTGTCATCAAGGCCTTCGAGGGTGGGGAACGGGGGTGCAAGGGCTCCCCTCCTTCAGGAAGGCTAGTAACGTACTCAACCACCTGACAAGAGTGAGGCTCTCCCACGTTGTGTGAAATGTTCCTCAGATGTCCTATCCAAAGGCCCCTTTGGGGACGTGTAACCTTGGGCACGTCCCTGTCCCTGTCTGGACCCTGAGTGCCTATCTGTAAAATGAGGAGGTAGAGGAGGTGGCCTCTATGGTATTTTCATCTCTGGCATTTGATGACCACCCAGTTGGCCCATTCATCGAGTCAAGGAATATTTATTGAACATCTTTTCTGTGCCAGAAATTAACAGCAACTGGGGAGATGAGATGTCTGCCTTCAGTGCACTTCCTCTCTAGTGGAGGGATCTCACATTAAACACATAGGAATACATTTCTGCCGAGTGAATTACCTGAGGAAACCGTGAATAGGAAAGACAGAGTCCAAACAAGCTAGCAAACAAGGAGACAGGCAGTGCAGACAGAAGGAAGCCTAAACAGAAAAGAGAGACAGGTATCATCATCTTCACAGAAATAACCTACAGTATCCATGAAACAAGAACTGGGTACGACATATATTAAAGAGAACAGTCAGCAAATTAAAAGGAATCTTTGAAATGTAAAGCTTACAAATCAAACACTCCATTAGAAGGGCAGAATGGTAACATAGACGAGACTTCCTAGAGACAGCGACGGGAAGATACAGAAGTGAGACAAAGGAGGGGAAAGATGAGGACGTTAGGGGTTCCTCCACGAAGCACAACATCTGGTTGATTAGGGTTCCAGAAGGAGAGAACAGAGAAAATGGAGGTCAGGAAATCATAAAGGGGTAAATCAAAAACTTTTCCAGGGCTGAAGAACATGAATTTCTGATTTGGAAGGGCAGGCCCTCAGCAAGGCACAGCGTAGTGAATCATCACCTCCACGCTTCCAGAAAGACAAATCCCAGGCGGCACACACACAATTGATGCCAACACAGTGGCGGAGCCCCCCACACCAGCCCTATAAGCAACAACAGAGCAACGGCTTTCAAGGGAGGGCCCCTGTAAAGTTCTGGGGAAGAGATCTCCATCTGGAGTTCTCTACCCAGCTAGACTATCACTCAGAGTGACAAAGAGTCTTCAGACAGGCAGGTCCCACAACACCTCTCCTACAAACCTTTTCCAGAAGGTACTGGAGGGCGGGTTCCAACAAAGCGAGAGTGTAAACTGAGAAGGGGAAGATGTGGGATCCAGGAAGCAAGAGGCCCAAGCCCAGAGAGCTGAGCAATGGACCCCTGAGCAAGGGAGGTGGGCCATCACTGTGTGACTGTAGCACAGCCAGGGTCCAAATAAACCGAACTGGAAGTGGCTCGGTTGGTTAAGTGTCCGACTCTTGGTTTTGGCTCAAGTCATGATCTCACGGTTTATGGGTTCGAGACCGGTGTCAGGCTGTGTGCAGAGAGCGCCAGAGCCTGCTTGGGATTCTGTCTCTCTCCCCCTCTCCCTGCCCCTCCCCCACTTGCTCTTGCACTCTCTCTCTCTCTCTCTCTCTCTCTCTCTCTCAAAAATAAATAAATAAACTTAAAAAAAACGAATTGGAGCAGGTCAGAAGGCTCAGGGAGAGATTTCTCCAAGATAAAATGGATAGAGTACATTATGGGTTTATTTACGTTGAAAGGAGATTCACCCAGCTGGGGGAGAGTGGGGAATTGAATTAGTGAGAAGCACTAAAAAACCCAAAACAACAAGCCCCCCTTCCCCACACCTAGATGAAGACAACTCCAGGGAAAACAAGCGTCATCGAGAAAGATGACAGTAAGAACTCCGAAGAAAGGCCAGGGAGGTCTATGAGGACAATTAAGGGGGGAGCCTGTTTTAGCTTCGGTGGTCTCCGAAGAGCTGCTCTGATGAGGTGATGTTTAATGGAAGCCTGAAATGCCAGGTTCCAGCCACAGCAGGAGGGTCTGAGGGCTGGGGGGGGGGGGGGGGGGGGGGCGGGATCTTCGCACTCTGGGCCTGTGTGCTTTGGAAGGGGGAGCCGGGGGGAGAGTGTGGGCTCCTGAGAGCGCCTCAGAGGCAGCCCCCTGGCGTGGGTGAGGCGGTGTAGGCGGGTACAGCAGCACAGCGACGCCCCCTCCCCCAGGAAACCCTCTGTGACTGGCACTGAGGTCGCTGAGTCTCCCCTCTGGTCACCTGAACTCCCGATGTATGTGCTTCCAGCCTCTAGTGGGCCTACCGAATTCAGGACTTTCCTCCCAATTCCCCAACACAGCAACGACGACGCCAGACAAGGCTTCGCCTGCAGTGGGTCGGAACTCGGACTGCGAGAATATTCTCAGTATCAGACTGAGGGGCTTTGCAGGGGGCACGCGGTACTTGCAGCCCCGCTTGGTGACAGGGGGATGGCGACGCGGTGAGCTGGGATGGAGGGCTCCCCGGGGATGCTTTCATCCAAAGAGGATACCTGTTTGTCCTTGGCCCTGCCAGGAGGGTCAGGAGAGTGCTGAGCAGAATTCAGCCAGGTATATGGACAGGAGGAAAAGGAAGGCTGGGGCAGAGGGCTGAGGGGATATGAGTAGGCTTGTGCTGTGGAGGGCAAAAGTATCCAGTGCACAAAGTGTTTTCGAGGGGGTTCTCTCATCTTTTGGTTGCTCTTCTGGCTCTCTTGTTTGGGGCCTCTTTCTCCTCCCCATTCTGACTCCTCCGGGCCCTCCTGTTTGGGGGGAAAAGCTCAGATATACCCTCGCCCTGGAGGCATATGTCCTTCCCACACAGTTAGTGCTGGGAGAGCGGGGCCCAGAGAGCAGTGCAGCCTCCACAGACAGGCAGCTCCAGTGGTGGGATTTCAAGCAGTGTGGGAGGACACAGAGAATATTCCGGAAGGAGCGAGACCCTCAGCCTCACCTCTGCCTGCCGGGTGGGCAGTCCTGGGTGATGGAACTATCTGTGTGAACCTGGGTCTCTCAGAATCCCAGTCAGGGAAACTGAAGTCCAACTGATTCGTGTCCAAGACTCTCTGCTACGGGGTTCGGTGCCTTGTCATACCTCTGCCCGCCTCCCTGATCTCTCCCCTCCCGGCCAAGTGGGGAGCTAGGTCTGGCGCCTTGGTGCCTGGGGACCTCCCTGGACCACATGTGCTTAGAGCAGCCTAGCCTCAGAGCCAGCAGGCAGGCCTGACACAGACGAGGAAGATGTGTTTTCTCACAAAACCAGGACTAACATTTTGGCTTCTCGCTGGGGTGTTGGAGTCTGGTGGGGTTTTCATACACTTGGGTCTTCTCTGCTTTTCATTGAAACACAGCATCACCCACACAGACACATGGACACAAAGACACACACTTCTACACACACACACACACACCCTCCCAAATACACACACTCGCTTGTATACACCAGACAAACACAGAGACGACACAAAACGATGCAGTCTCACACCTACACGAACACACGCTCAAACATTCCCAAACACACACATTGACACACAGTCCCACACCCACATCCACACAAACACACATACACACTCATCCACGCCTAGAAATGTCGCACGCATGTGCACACACAATCACTCATACGGCCCCAGCTTGGAGAAGACCCCCCCCCCCCATCTTTCCTCTTGTTTGAAGCGAGGTTAGAAGTTTCCCACCTTCCGGGAGACTCAATTCTCACTCTTCGCTCCATAAAAATCCTCCTAGCCCCATCTTTTATTGGGTGCTGTCCAGCTAGTGCTGTGTCTTTAAGGAAGTTGAAGCTGCTAAAAGTGAGTGAGAGAGAGGGAAAAAAAGAAAAAAATTTTGGCATCTCTTCCCCCTCGAGTTTCTGGTGTCACTTATGAAACACGGGTCCTTGTTGCTGCAGAGAAGCAGTTGTTTTGCTAGAAGGAGGGAGTGTCCGGGCTGTCTGGGCTCCCTTCCTGCAGCCTGCTCTCAGCGAGGCCCCAGGCACCCTGTCTGGGGGAGGGCGGGCACGGGCGAGCGGTTCGAAGGTGGGGCAGGAACCAGGGTGCCCCTTCCTCCAGCCTCCGCATCCTCCCTGCACGCCCGGTGGCCCCGCAGCCTGCCCTGGGCCAACTCTGTCTTTTGTTGGTCTTTGGTCCCATCTTAGAAGTGGATCCGCTTGGCTAAGAAAGAGTAGTTTGAAGGTAAGCCAGCGGGAAAGGGGGAGGCCTGCCGGGCACAGAGGCTCGACTGCCTGGCACTTTCCCGTCGGTTCGGGGTGCTTGGGACAATCCCTTATTTGGATGTGTCCAGGGGGCGTCTGCCCCTCTAGCAACCGCATCCCCGGAAATCCCGGCAGCATTTGGGTTGAACCACTGGCCTCCCCCAGGCCAGCTGAGAGGTCCTGGCGGGGGTTTATTTAGGCAGCTGCCTGGCGTAGTCTGAAAGGAACAGGCCACGGGTGTGATTCTGTAGAAAGGGTTTGGTGTCTGCTGTGGTCATAGCCTGTAGGAGCGGGAGGGGGGCGGATGGGGTGGATGGGGGCGGTGTGCACTGCACAAGGGGCCTTGTCTGGGCCGGGGCAAAGCATACCTATGGGGGGCTCCGGTGGGAGGGACTGTGGCCAGGATGTGGGAGGGCAGGAGGGAGGTTCCGTGGAGCGCTGGGGGAGGGGGCGGCTGAAAACGGATTTCAAGTCATAAAATCAGCTCGGAGCTGGCCGAGGCAGGGAGAGCTCTCTGCTTGGAGGAGGAGCTGGGGTCCTCTTCCGTCCTGTCTTCGCCCCTTCTGGCTGCGTGACCTCGGGCAAGTCCTGGCCCTTCTTTGGGCCTCAGTTTCCCCTTCTGTAGAATGGGCAGGGGGGCTAGGTGTTGTTGGGTCTTAGCCGGATTCTGTGGGGGCAGGGCCTTGTGAGGGGGAAGAGCTCTGTCTGGCTGGGGTCCCGAGAGGGACGAGTGCCTTGCACGGGCCCTTGGGGTCACCTTGGTGGCGTGTCCCTCTCTGCAGGAGGTAGGATGCAGGAGCTGCGTTTGCTCTGCTGGGCGGTCCTCCTGGGCCTAGCGCAGGCCTGTCCTGAGCCCTGCGACTGCGGCGAGAAGTACGGCTTCCAGATCGCCGACTGCGCCTACCGCGACCTGGAGGCCGTGCCACCCGGCTTCCCTGCCAACGTGACCACGCTGAGCCTGTCGGCCAACCGGCTGCCAAGCTTGCCAGAGGGCGCTTTCCGGGAGGTGCCCCTGCTGCAGTCGCTGTGGCTGGCGCACAACGAGATCCGTGTGGTGGCCGCCGGTGCCCTCGCCCCTCTGGGCCAACTCAGGAGCCTGGACCTCAGCCACAACCTCATCTCCGACTTTGCCTGGAGCGACCTGCACAACCTCAGTGCCCTCCAGCTGCTCAAGATGGACAGCAACGAGCTGACCTTCATCCCCCGGGACGCCTTCCGCAGCCTTCGTGCCCTGCGTTCGCTGCAGCTCAACCACAACCGCCTGCACGCGCTGGCCGAAGGCACCTTCGCGCCTCTCACCGCTCTGTCCCACCTGCAGATCAACGATAACCCCTTCGACTGCACCTGCGGCATCGTGTGGTTCAAGACGTGGGCCCTGACCACGGCCGTGTCCATCCCGGAGCAAGACAACATCACCTGCACTTCGCCCCACGTGCTCAAGGGCACGCCGCTGAACCGCCTGCTGCCGCTGCCTTGCTCGGCGCCCTCGGTGCAGCTCACCTACCAGCCCAGCCAGGATGGTGCCGAGCTGCGGCCGGGCTTCGTGCTGGCCCTCCACTGCGACGTGGAGGGGCAACCGGCCCCCCAGCTCCACTGGCACATCCAGACGCCCGGTGGCACCGTGGAGATCACCAGCCCCAACGTGGGTGCCGACGGGCGTGCCCTGCCCGGGGCCCTGGCCGCCGGCGGCCGGCCTCGCTTCCAGGCCTTTGCCAACGGCAGCCTGCTCATCCCAGACTTCGGCAAGCTGGAGGAGGGCACCTACAGCTGCCTGGCCACCAACGAGCTAGGCAGTGCGGAGAGCTCAGTAAACGTGGCACTGGCCACACCGGGCGAGGGTGGGGAGGATGCGCTGGGGCGCAGGTTCCACGGCAAAGCGGCTGAGGGTAAGGGCTGCTACACGGTTGACAACGAGGTACAGCCCTCAGGGCCAGAGGACAACGTCGTCATCATCTACCTCAGCCGCGCGGGGGGCCCTGAGGCTGCAGCAGTGGGAGGAGGGGCCCCTGGGAAGCAGCCCCCTGGCCTGTTCCTACTAGGCCAGAGCCTCCTCCTTCTCTTCCTCACTTCCTTCTAGCCTTCCCCCGTCCCCACCCCCCCTCCCTCCCCTGACTCTGTGGATGTCCCTTATAATAAGCAACACCTGGGTCTGAGGGTGGCAACTCCCAAGGCCGGTGTGGGGGACTTCACATCTTCCTACCTCCCTTCTCACCTCCTCTGGAACCCTCACCACCCCCGACTTCTAAACTTGCTCAAAGCTAGTGACTAGACCAGAATTTGATCCCATACTCACCGTGTGCGGTGCTGATTGCTGCTAACCACATGGCCCGTGCTCCCCCATCAGGGCAGCTCGCTAACAGGGCGATGCCCTAACCCCCCGGGGGAAGCCCTACCGATGGAATTGCAGGCACTGGCTCCGACCAGCTGGCAAAGGCTGGGGGCACAGGGTTGGGGCCGGGGGCTTGGCAGGGAAGTGACCTGAAGCAGACAGGGAACAGGGTCTCGGGCGGTGGCTGGCATAGCTTTGGGCTCTTGGTGACCCGCTTGAGTTCCCGCTGCCTCCTGGCATTCCCTGATGATCTGGGGGCTCGGGAGTCTGTGCCCTGATCTCAGACAGGATCGGAGGATCCGGGATGGCCTTCATCTCCTCCCACCCTGTGCCCCTCCACCCCGGACACCTATCCTGCCTTTCTCTCCAAGTATGCATCTGTAGCCTGCCCCTCCAAAGAGGCTAGCCGTCCCAGGGGGCGGCCGAGAAATAAACAGCATTTCTGATGCTCCCTCGCGTCTGCCTGGCATTTTGTCTGAATCCAGGGTCCTCCCCCGCCGCCCCCATCCCGGTTGGGGACAGGACAGGGAGTCGGAGGGTCAGGACAACCCGCCTGCTTGTCCACGCGTGACGGGGCCCGTGAGGCCCGCACAGACTGTGTAGCAGGTGGCACAAGGGGTTGGGCCTGTGGGCTCAGCGCCGGGCCTCAAGCTGAGCTGAAGGGCAGATCATCCCTGTCCTCAAATGAGCCCACAGGACAAACGGGAGTGTGGGCCTGACGAGCATCCCAGAGGCTTCCCTTGGGTCCATGGCCCTGCACAGTGCTTCATGCCAGCAGTGGCCTAAGGAGGCATTGGGGGGGAGGGCAGGGAACGGAAGCACCCGGATTGTGCCCCCCCCCCCTTCCCGGTCCTATTCCTGGAAGGGATGTTAAGGAATGGAGAGGAAATGGGGACAGACAAGGCAAGATGGGGAGGAAAGAGAAAGGGGGAGATGGGACGGAGGGTAGGGGCGAGAAGGGGGGAGAGGAAAAAACACCCAGAGAGTGAGAACAAGAGAGCATCTTTGAGGGGGGAGCCCAGGACACCAACGGTGCTTTCCAGGAAGAGGAAATGGTGTTCCTGGAGGAGAAGTCGGCCCTGGGCGTCTTCCCCACACAGCAGGTGGATCGGCGACTGACCTGGGGGGTGGCGAGGGCCTGGCAGCAGCCTGAGGGTCTCTTAGAGTGGGGAGCATGTAGATGGAATCAGAACCTAGAGACTAATCCCCACATCCGTGCCGAGTCAGCGATGTGTCTCCCTCCCCACCCGTTTCCAGAACGAAGGGGGCCACACATAGGGACACGACCCTGTGGGAGAGGCTCTGCGGCCTCCCAGGTTCTGCACTCAGGACTGTTGAGCCCAGCAAAGTGGAGGCAGGGAGGCCGAGGAGTCTGGCCAGCTTCCCTTCCCCCTCCTCCTGGTCCACACGCAGCACCTCCCCGCCCCCCTCAGCAGCTTGCAGCTCCTGCTGAGCTGATGTCACCAGCAGCACATGTCAGGGATGTCTGCACATCTGGTGGGAAGCAGCAGGGTGGAGCCAAGTCCCCCGTGCTGTGCCACTTTGGGTAAATCACTGCCCATCTCTGGGCTTCAGTTTCCTCAGAAAACAAAGGACGAGTAGGATGCTTAAGGGTCCAATGGACTCTGATTATCGAAGGCTTGATACCCTAACTCATCTCGGATCCCTGATGTCTCTGGCCCCCATTCACAGCTGAGCAAGCTTGGCTTTTGGAAATGGGACCTGGGCCTAAGACCTGAGTCAGGGGCAGCTGGGGAACAGCTGTGCTCTGAATGAAACAGTCACTCTCCTGCTTCAAAGTCATCTGTGGCTCCCTGTACCCTCAGAGTGACGCCCAAATTCCCCAGCCAGCCATTCATTGTCCCTCTGCCTGACTCTCTGATGTCACCCTCCCTCCACGTGACTCTCTTGGACCTGCTAATTAATTGTTCCCGTAATAGTCTGTGATGTGTTATCCTCTACATCTTTACATATGCTGTTCCTTTGGTCTGGACACCCTTCCCCTCTTCCTCACTTGGCTAAGTTGGCTCAAGGAAGCCTTCCTGGGTGCCCCACCCCCTGGCCCCCACAAGGATGGGGTCCCTTCCTCTGGCTCACACAGCCCTGGGTGTCCAGTGTGCCAGTCTGATCACACTCTATTGTGACTGTTTCCTTGTTAAGGGAAGAGACCCAGTCTGCCTTCTCATCCCTGTGACGCTGTCGGTCACCAACACTGGGTCAGAAAGACATTTTTCAATGGGCTACAGTGGGATCAGAGCCCGCCCTCTTACCCACCCTCCCCCGCCCCTCTGGGGCAGCCTCAAAGGCGGGTTTGAGCTCCCTGGCCCCACCCCTAGCTTCAAGTGTATTTGAGGCCGTAGTGGAGTGTGGGAATGTGGGCGAGGAGAGAGGTTGTGCAGACATCTCTCAAGGCCCCGCTGACCCAGATCTGTGGAGTGGCCACCTTTCCCCCACCCTCACCAAGCCCACAGTGGGCCCTACACCCTCAGTCATCCATCCCCCACCTCCACCAGTCCCCAGCAAGGGAAGGGACACCCCCCCATTTCCCCCCCCCCCCACCTCAGCTGCCCTTCCCGGCTGCACACAGGGTCTACTCCTTTTAGGACAGCTCCACCCTGTGCCCCATCCCCCCTCTTCTGCTTCTTTATTCATATTGCTTCCGTCTTCCTGAAATCTCTCTTCCCTAAGTCCTGCCCATTCTCAAGGAGCCAGGAGAAGTCCTACCTCCAAAGCCAATGTCCACATAGTTCAGAGGTGGCATCATAGGGTCCCCAGTCCCTCTACCACCCAAAAGGATATGGCTATGGGTTCTCCTCTGCCCTGCACGGAGTACCCAGCCCCACATGTGACCAGGATACCCCGACCCCACCCAAGCCCCATACATGATTTACTGGCAGTACGGGCAGGTTTCCCCCATGTACCCTCCTCCTACGGAGGACTGTTTCTCAGGGACAAGTTTATTACAGGGAGCACACTAACCCCTTTCATAATATCTAAAGGCATACCAATTGCAAAAATATCAGGCTCTCAAGTGTGGCCAGCTCGGTGTGGGGCCTGCTTTGAGCCATGACTTTGCTGCCCGGTAGGAGCCCATGGCTTCCTCCTGGGCTGCCTCGCAGGAAGGCACGAGGCCCCCCCCCAAGAGGAGGGGGGAAGCTGGAGGAGAGAGGAAGCCCTGTGTCTGGTTCCGTGGTGGTGAGATCCAAGGCTGAGGTGGGGCTGAGCTGGAACGTGAAGCTGTTCTGGGCTGAACCTCAAGGCCAGGCAGGAGAAGACCGCAGTGAGGCTGAGGCTGGTGGCATTGCCAGCATGGGGAGGGGCCTGGATGTGGCCTCCCCAGTTCCACTGGCTCCCAGACCAAGAGCCTACACCACCAATTACTTCCTCTGGAGCCCTTGCTGGCTTCCCAAGACGAAGGGTGCAGACCAGAGCCCTCGGGAAGCTCCTGGTGTGGGCAGACCTCCATCCGACCACAGCGACCCCTGGCTTCTGGTGCTGGTCTCCGATCCGGGGAACTTGCTGGCAGAGAGGCTGCCCTGGCTGGGGGGGGGACGCTGGGGACACTGGGGAGGGAGTGGGCTGGGAGGAGGGGTGGACCCCAGCACAAACAAGGACACGGTGGCTTCCCGCACCCTCGGGGCTGGGCTCCGTTGACCTAGGCCCCCGACAGGGCCGTCTTCCGGAAGGCCTGCAGGGCCGGGTTGTGCAGCAGGGTGTAGGCCAGACCCCAGCGGGCCCTGCCTTGGCGGGCCCTGGGCCCTGCTCCTCTGGCCATGGGGTCCTTGGTCTGCAGCAGCTGTATCCCTGAGAGGGAGAGACTTCCTGTGAGTCACTCAGCAAACACCCAGCCAACCCCTCTGGCGCCAAACCTGAGCAGTCTGAAAGCCTCATGTGCGTTGTTGGGGAGGCTGGTGACCCCGGGGCTCCAGGGGCCCGCTCATAGGGTGGGAGGTTGGGAGAAGTGTGGGCCGCAGAGGGGTGTTTGTAAAGGCTCAGGGTGTTGTCCCGCAGGGGGCAGGCAGAAGAGAGAGGGGCCAGCTCTATGGAGGGGACTGGAGGAAGGGCTGGGACAGCCAGCTCGGTACCCACCTCCCTACTGCGAACTTCCCTGGCGGTAAGGAAGGGGAAGACCTCTCATTCTCTGCGTGAGAAGGGTGTGTGTGTGTGTATGTGTGTGCACTCTTACGGAACGCGCAGAGGGAGACAGTGTGCGGTGGGATCAAGGAAAAAAATTACCTCGAGAGGCACCAGGAAAATGCTCACTTCCCTCCTCCCGCAGGCAGCGGAGGGAGAGAGGAAGTGAGCATTTTCCTGCGGTTCACTCCATTGTACGTCGTACATACGTCCTATGTGTGGCAGGGACGGGGGCATGCCTCGTCCCTCAGAGAAGGTGGGCTCAATTCCCGCCATCCCCAGGGGGAAGGCCCACCTTCTTCTTCCTCCCCGTGTCTGAGGCCATCCTGGGGGCCCTGGAGAGGCTGGGGCCGCTGTGTTCGCAGAAGCAGATCACAGAACGCTGTCGTGGCTGGATGCAACTGGCTGGCCTCGATCTTCAAGAAGCTGCAGTATGTGTGGTAGCCTGCGGTGGGTGGAGGATGGCAGCGCTGGGGGAGGAAGCCCCCCCCTCCGCCGCCACCCCTAACTCACGTACGGAAGTGTCCTGAGCAGCCTGCCGGCGCGCACCCGGCCCCCTGAGCGCACGGCGCCTGCGCTGCCCGTGGGTTCCCCCGCCCACACCTGTCACAGTCCCTCGTGGACTAGCTCGGGGCAGAGCCTCCCTCGCTGCTTGCACAGCCTAAGCGACCCCTGCTCCTGGCCCCTGCCCGGCGGCCCTACCGGGGTCGAGATTGGCGGCTCGAGGTGGCAGCAGGCTGAAGTCCATCTGGCCAAGGTGGACAGCATTGTAGAGGGCAGAGAGGAGCACTCGCCAGGCAGCCACCACGGCGCCCACCAGCACGTTGATGGGGAAGAGAAAGAACGTGACTGCGGAGAGCGCTCGCCTGGGGTGGGGGGAGAGAAAAGGCTGAGGCTGGCCCTCCCCCACCGAGCCCCTTCCTCGGGGTCAGGGTCAGACCTAGGTACTAAGCACAGCCGCTGTTCACTGCCTATCATTTATCGAGTATACCTTCTAAGCACCCTGCCCTGTGCTGGGCCTGCTCTCTTGCCCCCCACCACGCTGGGAGACAGGTGGTGGTACTGAGGCCCAGAGAGACTGGATGGCTCAGCTAAGGCTATCAGTGGCAGAGCTGGGGCTTATGTCCTGGAACTTTCTGTGACCCCAGTGTCCCATCTCCCTCCTCTGGGTCCCTTGTCCACTGACTCCGAGTCTCTCCTGGGGCTGAGGTCCTCCCACAGCCTTTCCATCTAACATGGAAATGTTTCTGTTAACCTGCAAAGAGGGAGACACATGGTTTTGGGGAACACAGAGGGTCCAGGGGAGAGCGGTGCTGATCCCCAAAGCAGGAAAGGCTCATGGAGTATTTCTGGCACTGTGACAGGTGAGCAGAGAGGTATTCTGGAGTCGGCTGGGCCACTGTTCTCTTTCTCTTTGGGAAAGTCAAGCTCTCCTACGCTCCGCTGGGCTTCCCGAGAGAAAAGGGAGAGATGGCAGCGGAGGAAGAAGGACACAATAGGAAAGACCCCGAAGAAGAAGAGGCTGAGGTCCTGAGGAGACCACAAGCCCAGGAGCTGCCTCACCGGTTGGTTAGCTCTGGGTGTCCATGGCGAGTCTCTAGGAAGATCCAGTGGGCTGCCATGTTCTGCAGGACCACGGCCAAGACCAAGGTCAGCCAGAAGGGCCTGCAGATGGGGTGGGGAGGATGTCACTGTTAGTGGCCCTCTGGGCGGTGGGCCTAGAGCCCTCAGCTCCTTGCCGCTCTCACCATGAGGACTCCAAGGATCGGAGGAGCAGGAGGTTCCTGCCGTGGAGCACGGGCATGAACACCAGGAAGGCAAGGACCATGATCCCCAAGAAGAAGATGATCTGTTGCACCAGGAGCCCTGCAGGACAGGGAGGTGCAGGGGGACAGACATCAGGCTCTGTGGGACCCCAGCCCACCCTGGCACTCCCAGGAACCCAAGCGCTTAGGAATGGGGCAAACCTGGTTCCAGATCCCTGCTCTGCCGCTGCCTTAGCTGTGCCAACTAGAGCACGTTACTTTACCTCTCTGAACTTTGGGTTCTTCCTTGGTCAAATGAGGTCATGGCCCCTACCTCAGCAGGCTTGCTGGGAGGATCCAATGATATAATGTCTGTGGCAACTCTTTGAAAACCACAAAGTGCTTTGCAAACGTTATTTCCCCCCAGTTGTCCCCAAGCCCTTGGGGACAAGATTGCATTTTAAATTAGTGTTGCATTCCTATTGGCCAGAGTCCTGGCACACAGTTGATGCCAGAAACTCGTCTATGGAAACAACTGGCTACTTGTTTACACGAGGTCATGTGTCTAAACGAGCTTGGGAGGTATAAAGTCTACCAAGAGGAGGAATTACAACTTTTTGCACTAGTAATTTCTCTTCTCCTTTGTCATTCTTCTCCTCGTCCCCTGGGGAGGTGAGGACCGAAGGAACCAGCAGGCAGGGAAATCAGGCCCTGGCTTTTGCCACTCTGGCCCCAGCCCCCTCCCATTTCAGAGGGCTTTATTCACTGCGCTGCCCGTGGGGAGAATCAGAAACATGCTAGAAATTAACCTAACCTAACCCTCTCAGGGCAGGACCCCCTTTGCAGCCCCAACAATGACCACAGAACCCTGCTTGCATACCCCCAGTGATAGGGATCTCATTATCTCCACAAGGCAGCCCACTGTGGCATAACCCACCCTTATGTAAGCAGGAATGTGCCTCCGTGAACTTCCCACCTTCCAGCCCTGGGTTCACCCTCTGTGGAAACACCTGGTGGCAGTGAGGGGCCATCCTTTCCACAAGGGCTTCTGCACCTGCCCCTCTCCCTCAACCTGAGTGAGCCTCCTGAAGGCAGAGAAGGCAAGGTGGGTCCCTCTTGTTGATCTCGCCCCAGTTTGCCCCAGCACGGGTAGACACCCAGGGGCAGCCAAGACCTGCTGAGTGCTCTCCCCTCCCCAGCTGGGGCGGGGGCAAGGGGGTGCTCACCAAGGCAGGTAAAAGCAGTCTGGTAGGCACTGAAGCTCATCCAACAGAATATGGCCTGGCGGGAGGGGTGGGGACTCCGGGGCAGGGGGCCCAGGTCCAGGGCAGCCCCTCGGTACAGAGCTTGCAGGTTGACCCTGTTTGGGGGAAGGGAGTGAGGAAAGCAGAGATCTCAGGGAACACACACACTCCCTAAATTCCTCCTCTGGGCCAGTCTCTGGCAGAATTCCCCATCTCCTTACAACCTATGGCCACAGGCAGGAAAGCCAAGGGCTGTGGGAGCCAGACAGGGCTTCCTGGAGGAGGTGGTATCTGAGTAGAGTCTTAAAGGATGAATGAGTGTAAGTTTTAGTGCAAGGCAGAGATCGAGGGAGATGAGTTCAGGCGGAAGGCTCAACCTGAGCCAAGTCAGAGAGGCGAGGAAACGATTGTAGGAACGGAGAGTGACTCGCAGGAAGCAAGGTTCCAGGCAGGCAGAGGCTTGAGGGCCTTGAACGCCGGCCTAAGTAGGGCCAACCCTGTGGGAAAAGATCCCTGGGTAAAAACCCTGAGGCCTGGCAAATGCACACTCTGCCGTTGCTCCCCTTCCCACCCACGCTGCTCCTAACTAGAACCTTCTTCCCCACTCTGCTCACAGCTCACAGTGTGCAGGCAAGCGAGGCAGTCTGGGATTCAATGGCCCATCACAATCTCTTCAGCGCCCCAGCACCAGCCGGGCCACCTCCACAGCCACGCTGGCATGTGGCAGGTTCACTCCAGTCCCTGTTTCTGACACTGTTCCTCCTGCCTCTGGCCACCCTTCCTCCCCCATCTCTTGCCTCTTCCAACCCCCGGCTTTCCCAGGCTGCCTTCCAGCCCACCCAGGTGGTCCCTTCTCAGAGGGCAAAGTCCACACCCCAGCTTGGGGTCTTCCAGCCCTGTATCACTCCCACCAGACAGGAAGCCCGGGAGGGTGGGCACGGCGAGGCCCTGCCTTCTCCACCCACCACAGGGCAGCTGGGCAGGCGGACACAGTGACCACCTGGGCCTGCAGTGGCTCTCCCCTCTTCCCAGATCCAGGGCTTTCCCCACAGGCCTCCTGGCTCAGGGCTCCTGCACCTCTTCCCCACAGCTGCACTGGGGAGTCAGAGCCTGCCACTGACCTGTGTGTCACCAGTGAGCGGATCAGCATGAGGAAGGTGAGTGAGCACGACAGGACCAAGGCCGAGATGTAGCAAACTGAAGGGGGGGAGAGAGAACAAAGTGGACGGCCTCCCCGGGGCCCCCAAACTGCTGCCGGGGCGGTGCCCGGGTAGGAGTCACCCCTGCCCCCCACCCACGCTCCGCCTTGAGTGGAGACCCCCTCTATGCAGTGCAAGTCAACATTCTCAGCGGTCTCCTGCCCAGCGACTTGGCGGCCAGGACAGGGAGAGGCCAGCTCTGAGGCTGCAGACCTGGTCTTCACATCTGTCTTGCTGCTTCCATTGCGGCGTGTTGCATTCAGGCCTAGCAGGGATTGGGGGCTGCAAGCCTCCTGCCCTCCATCAACACCCAGCCTCAGTCTGCACCCTCACAACAACCCCACGGAAGGGGTGCTGGGCTGACCAGGGGGCTGAGGCTCAGCGAGAGGGCCTGACCCACCAGTTGCGCTGCTGGGAAGTGATGGCTCGAGACCTGCAATTGTTTCCAAGCAGACCCAGAATCAGCCCGGCGTGCCTGCCCCCTGATCGCATCAGTCACCCTAGGGAAGCGTTCCTGTGTCTGTGTTCCATCCAGAGACTGGGGAGCAGGAGCAAACACACAAGGAGAGGCAGGCACTGGTTCCCTGTAGCCTCAGGTGTCGGAGAGGTGGGTCTCTGCACTGACAGCACAGCATGACCTCCCGGAGCTGTTAAAACCCCTCGTGGCCCCGGCTGCACCCCAAGCCAATGAAATCAGAATTTCTGGGTGTGGGACCCAGTCCTTGGCTTTTGAATGCAGCCCGGCTTGAGAGCCGCAGCACTGGGGGCTGCGCAAAGATCGAGCCTTAATGATCCATTTCAATCAGCCATTGACTGAAATCAACCAGGCCACCGACAGGTATTGAGGGCCTGCTAACTTCTTGAAGTTAGGCTGGCGGCGGAATCACCAGGAGGGCGTGTTCAGTCATAGAGGCTGAGCCCCACCCTCAGAGTTTCTGGAGTCTGGCAAGCGGCTTGAGCCTTGGGATTTTAAAAAAAGTTACCAGGTGATTGTCAGGCACAGCCAGGCTTGAACAACTGCTACCTAAGAAAGCACTGGGCACATGCAGCTCTGTCCTGCTCCTCTTGCCCTTCAGGAGCCAGCTCAGCACCAACAAGGGGGCGCTCTGGACCACCTTCTGCCAGGTGACGGGCCTGTCTGTGAGCCCGTGCAGGTGAGTGGATGGGTTAACGCGGGGGCGGGGGGGGGGGGGGGAGCCCCCTTGGCCCCAGGCCTGGCCTTTGATCTTTGTCCATCTACCTCCGCTCCTTTCTCCCTCAGTTGGTTCCAAACCTGGGTCTCTCCAAATCCTGGTACCCACAAAATCCTCCTGCTCTCTGCTTCCTCCCCCCAGATAGATCGATCTTCGATCTTCCCCCCACTGGGTTGAGGGCCTCAGCGGCAAGGCTGCCTCTGTAGCTTTAACGCCTGTTTTGCAGTGGGGAAAGTCAAGTCCAGAGAAGTGAAGTGGCTTGCCCAGGGTCACACAGCTTTTAAGTGAAGGAGCAGGAGTTCCATCTGAGCTGTCTGATCTAGTCCATGTGACTCAGAGGCAGGGCCCTCTGTGAGCGATGCTAGGCTTATGGTCCAGGTGCCCAGTGGGCAGCCGGAAAATAGGGTCTTGGGGTTCAGCAGACATTAGCTCCTCAAGCTAAGCACAGACCAAAGGGCCCCTGAGCCCGGATATAATCTCAGTCCCATCCCTGGCTTACTGAGTGGCTTTGGCATAGCTCTGGACCCTCCTGGACCTCAGTTTTCCTCATCTGCGGACTAGGAGAGCAAACACTGCTCTGTTTGGCCCCTGAATCCAACAAGATCCAAAGTGGAAGCATTTAGGCTTGGAAGCTGCAGCAGGTGATTGTAAATGCCAGTGTGGTGAGTAGAAAAAGTCCACTATCCTGGACATGTCGCCTCCTGCCTCTGAGCCTCCATTTCCTGTTCCTGCGGATTGTTGAGGCTGAGCTAACAGGGCTGCTGTGACCTTGGATGTGGGCCGATGTGGGCCATGTCTGCTCCTGCCTGTGGCCCAGCAGGCAGCCAACTTAGAAAACCTCCCTGGAGGTGTCATTTTCAGCCCACCTAGAACTTGTCACCTGTCCAACTTGTAGGGCCACATGTCCAGGGTAGCCTCTCAAATGGGAGCAGAGACGCTCAGGAAGGCGGTGGGAGTGGTGGTCAGGGAAGGAAGTGGTGACTGCACACATCTCTGCCCACCCCCACTTCCTGCCCCTTTCCGTGCTCGGCATGCCTGGTCTGCGGGGAGAGGATGATGTTAACAGTCAGGAACAGCTGCTGAGCAGTCACACCTCCACCTGCAAGGCTGGCAGCCTAAGTTCCGACCATCCCATGTTCCTCCTCGGAAGCCAGGGCGCTCGTACCAGCCCAGGACCCCCAAGTCAGCAGAGGGTGCAGGCCCAGGACTCCTGACCACCAGGCCTTGGCTCAAGGTGGTGGAGACTGTATTACTCTCTTAGCTCCACTCTGCCTGGCTGTGCGACCCCAAGTGAATCCTTTCCCATGCGTCAAGGGGGGACACTTCTCAGTCTCCTCCGCAGGGCTATTGGGAGGGCCTGGGATGACAAGACTAAGGGCTAAAGGAGGCATCAGACCCCAGAAGGGGAGGCTGGTATGGTTCCCCGGCCCACAGGCTCATTGTCAAGGGAGGGAAGGAGAAAGGAGACGGCCCAGGAGGATAGGGATTGAGGAAGAGAAAGCATCATCCTGCCCAACCCCACCGGCCCAGTGTCCCACGTCACTGCCTCCTTTCCTCCTTCCCTACCCTCAGCAAGGCTCAACGGGCTGTCCCTTCAGCCCACACATCCAAGGCCTTGCCCATCTCCATGCCCAGAGAGCCGCACCCTGGAGCCGGGGTGGGAGACACCACACAAGCTGACAAGGGGCTTGAGATGACTCCTTCAGGTCTCAGAGACTTGGAACTGGACGCTGCAACCAGCCCAGTTTGGAGGGGAGGCAGTTGAGACCCACACAGAGGAAGAGACATACCCACAAGCACCCCGCATGTCCCTGGCAAGCTGGGACTGAGCTTGGGTGTCCGGCTCAGGTCCCCCGAACGGGCCCTCAGGGATTCCGGGGAGACCTCACCTTCCAGAGCCCACAGCTGATGCTTCACCAGCCCCACCACTTCCTGCCTGTCCTCTGAGAGCACGATCCCAAAGCCGGCCAGTAGGTAGGAGGCGTCCGTGGTGATCCCCGCCCTCACCTTCTGGATGGTGGGTACCACGCCCACCAGCAGCAGCAGGGCCACCTGGAAGAGCCCCAGAATGAAGGTGCCAGGACCTGGCCGTGCTCACACCAGGCGGCCATCCCAGGAGAAGCGTTTTCTGAGCCAGCAGGGAGACTTCGGGGGAGAAACTGCCGCGGCACACGGCTGCATCCACAGGGCCAGCACCCGCCAGAATTCTTGTCTGCCCCAAGAGCGGCGTCCTCCTGCCCCTACCCCGCACGCCGCGAGCAGATCTGACTTTGGCCTAACAGGCGGCAGCCGTGCTTCCAAGCGGCACAGCTGTGCCCATCTGTCTCTCGGACAACTGTCTAAACCTCAGAACATGAAATTTCCAATTTCCCATGTTGGCAAAAGCCGCGTCTCATACGGATGAGCCCAGGCTCACCAGGGTTCACATTTTGGCTACCATGAGGTGTTAGCAATAGGAACTTGGCCAAGTCAATCCACCTCTCTGAGTCTCAATTTCCCCCATCTGTCAAATGGAGAAAAAAATCCTGCCTATCTCTCAGGATTTGGGCTTTTTGGTTTTCTGGGTGTGTGCTTGGGGGGGAGGGGAGTATTTCTTAAACACATAGTCCTTCCTAACTGCCCAAATCTGCCTAAAACTTCCCGAATGCTCAAAGAGGAAAGTAATTCTATTTCCTCTATTTTACAGCTGAGCTAATGGGTGCAGAGATGTTGAATAACTTGCCCAAGGTCACACAGGAGGCAAATGATGGAGTCAGGGTTTAAATCCATGTTTGTACGACTCCAGAACTCATGCTCTGACTCTATCTGAGCCCAGTAGGAGTTGACACCCCCTCTCTTCTGGGTCAGCCAGCATTCCCAAGATGTCCAGAAACAGCTAGACAGGATTGTAGTTTGGGCTTTGGGGGAGCTGAGCTGGGCCTGTGCCATCCCAGGCTTGGGGGTTGGGAGCAGGGGTCCAGAGGCAAATGGCACTGCGGGGACAGGACATACCTGGTAGATGGCTGTCCCCGTCAAGGTCGCCGAAAGCACCAGCTTCAGAGGGAGTCGGAATCCTGCAGTCGCCAAAAGCAGGGATGTGGGAAGCCCAGCACCACTCAGGCCTGGGAGCCCCCACCCCTCCCAAAGAGCCCAGAAAAAGGGCCAGGACTTACAGGACCCTAGACCACCAAAGCCAGGCCAGGGGCTTTCCCCTTGTCCCCAGCTGGGGCTGTTCCTCCTGACAGGGGCTCTGGGAGACGGGAGCTGGCCTCCCACTGCAGCTGTTTCGTGCAAGGAATGGGTGAGGTCACCTGCCACTCTTGACCTCAGCTCCCCACTCCATACCTCGCTGTGGAGTGTAGATGTAGTTTCCGTAGCAGATCCAGACCCGGGACAGGAAGCCGTGCTTGGAGGTGTGGGAGCTGCGGAAAGACCAAGGCAGGCAGGTGCCCTCAGGTGAAACCCCTGCCCTGAGCCCCAGCCCCAGAGTTTGGCTTATTCCTCACTCTGCCCCACCATGCTGCCCAGGGACAGCCTCCCCCCCAAACTAGCCTGCCTACCAGCTCTGCCCACTGGCCCACAGGCAATGCCTAGGACCTCACCTACTTTCCAGCTTCTTTCGGCAAAGGAGGGTCCTCAGATATTCCTCAGAGTAACTGCTCTGCAGCCCCTGTGGAGACAGACAAATGGACGAGCAGATGAGACCTGGAGATGGCCTGGAGCCATCCCTGGGTCCCTGGCTCAGGGAACCACAGTGGGCTCCACGAAAGCTTCTTGCCTGGAGTAGGGTGCAGAGGACTGACCTGGGGGGGCGAGGTCCGTGCCCCCTTAAGTTGCCCTTTGTCCTCCACAAATATGAGACTATCAGTCTCCTAAAAATACTCAGTGTGAGCAGTTCTTCTTGAGGTCTGTCTCCAGCTCTCTCCTGCTTTAGCCATTGCTCACTGCTTTCCTCCTGGCCCACAGGCCTCTGCTGGCTGAGACTGGGGCAGAAGGGAACCTATGTCCCACGGGCACATCTCTGACCAGGACACAGGAGGGGGCCATTCCAGGTCACATCCCCCAGGCCTCTCCTCCGACTCCAGGGAGATCACAAGGGTCACGGGATTTGTCTAAGCCCCATCCCAGGCCTTAAGCGGCCTGCCAAGTGGCAGAGGCCCATGGTAAGATGGGGTTAGCCCCTGCCCCTGATCATGAGACTGCAAGCCTGTCACAGGTTGCCATGGCAACCCTGAAACCCAGGGGAAGCGTGGGTCAGCTGGAAGCTTGACTGGGTCCTTTGAGGCTTAAACCTCCCTGACCCAGGGCCAAAGAGAATTTTACTTCTCCCAGGACTTCTCAAGAGGAAGGGCATGCATGGAGGGAGAGGTGAGGCAGAGAAGATCCCTGGAGGGGGAAGGAAAGGGACTAGGCAGGGTAGAGACGTGCCCAGTGTTACCACGTAAGAGCCAAACCCAGAGTCGGGTGGGCCCACGGAGGACCCAGGGCGGCCACTAGAGAACCTGAGCCCACCGGGCCTCTCCCGCCTCACTCCCCTTCTGTCCTTGGGGACCTTGGCTCCCTGTCTAGCTTCAGTCCCAGCCCCTCTCCAGAGCTCCAGGCCCGTGGGCCAGCTGCCTGCCACGCCCCCTTGACCGCGCCCCATCCCCTGCACACGCGCGCACACCCACGGTCCGTATAGCAGCCACCTCCCTACTGTCTCTCCCACGTGCCGCCTCAAGCCTGGCCTTCACCTTCCCCAACTGAAGGGTTAACCAAGCCCTTTCGGCATCTGAGTCCCCAACCTTTCCTGAGTCTGTCCCCCTCCCCCTGAGGGCCTCTGTGGGATGGTTTTCTTCCTCTCCTCCCCCACCAGGAAGAGTCCTTGACCCCCCAGTTCCAAGCTAGCCCATGGCTGGGGGATGGGCCCTGTGCTTCTCACATTGCCCTGTGAATCTTTGTTGCTGCCTGAATCCCCCCAGGGCACTGGGAACTCCTGGAGGTCAGACACAAGTCAGTGGCTCTGAGTCCAGGGTACCTCGCCTGGGGCCTGACACTTGGTAGGTGCTTAGAAAGCTTCCTAATAAGATTGCCTTGTTTTGTAAGAATTCTCTCTCGTTATGATGTACCCACCCATCGATCTAAAAACTTCACAAATATGTGTTGAATATCTATCGTGTGCTGATACCTGGCCAGTGCTACAAATTGTGTGTGAACGAAACAGACACAAGCCATCTCTGCCCCTTTACTCCTCTTTTCCTACACCTGCACACCTTCTCCTTATTCTCTCCCTACTCCAAATCCTTCCTATCCTTCAGGGCCTCTACTGAAGCCTACCTCCTCCAGGAGGCTCCTCACCGCCCCCCCCCCCCACAACCCCACCCCGGCCTCAGTTCTTCCAGCCCACCCCTTCATCTGCCTTTATCCAACCATATCCAACCTAGAACTGATTCATGAAGCGACTCTGCCCTGGGTGTTTCCTGAATCATGTCGGCATCTGCAGGGCTCCTAGTGGGCACACGGCTCCTGGCCTGTCTCATTTCTCCACCTGGAGCCTCTGTGTCTCAGAAGCAGAACTCTGACTTCTGCCTTCTGGTCCACTTCCCTTTGTTGGGTCCCCATTGTGCGTCCGGCGGGGTGCCCCAGGTATCCTGGGTGCCAGCTGAAGGCCTGGCCTGACCTTTGCCCTGGGAGGGGGGACTACCCAGTCACTTGGTGACTCAACAAATATTTTCTGAGCACCTGCTATGTGCTATGCCCTACACGGAGCGCGATTGCCCACAGGGCACCAACAGACATACAGGAGCTCAGGGTGTCGGGCGTGACCAGAAGCCCAGCCCAGCCAAGCCCCTTTACCTCAGAGCCCGCTCCTGTCCTGTGGCTGAAGCTTCTCACCAGCTGCACCGGGTACCAAATGCTCAGGAATCCGAGGCCCAGAAGCAGAGGCAGGGAAGCCAGCAGGGGGTAGTGCTTGTAGATCTAGGCAGACAGACAGACAGATTCCCAGACACACTAACCTCCTGCCTGCCTCCCCCAACAGAAGGCCAGGATCAATCTCCCTTGCCATTTCACTCCCACCTGCCATGAGGGTGGCCTGAGGACTCTGGGTCTCTCATGCCCACCCCCTACCCGGGCCACTCAGCACCAACACTCTCGCTTCCCCTTGTGAGGCCCTGTGGAGATGCTCACCCTCCCCTGGGTTCCCGGACGCCCACAGCCCTGGGAGGAGCCAAGAGAAGAAGCTATGTAATCCCCTCCTCCTTGCAATGGGGTCTGAAACCGGGGACACCCGCTTTCTATGTTCCTTCGTTCCTGGGCTTTGGGCACAGGCCCCTGAAAATTAAAAGAGGGCCTAATTTTGTCTGTGTACAATTGCGACCTGGGCATCGGGAAAGTACATGCCCTACCTCCCGGCACCAAGACCTTCCCAGGGTTGGGCTCCTTCTGTATTCACTCACTTATTTGTTAGTTCAATACGTTTTTACCGGGAGCTCAGTAGGTGCCAGGCTCTGAGTGGTGAAAAAGACCAGTCAAGTCCCAGCTCTCAAAGAAAGCAACCAATCTGCATCTCTGCCCTGAAGGATTGGTGTTATCAACTCCGTTTACAGGGGGGAACCTGAGCCTCAGAATGGTGATGTGGTTTCCTCAAAACACTTAGCATCACCTGGCATCATTTTGTATATTTACTTATTGTGTCTTCCCTTCCGGAATGACAACTGTTGGGATGCCAGGGACTTCATCTGTCCTGTTCACAGCTGTGTTCCAGTGCTTGGAAACATCCCTGGCACGGAGTATGTGTTCCAAATATGTTTGTGGAAGGAAAGGAGGGAGGAGGGAGAGAAGAAGCTGGGTTCAAGCTCAGGTTGTCTGGCTCCACCCTTGGGGCTCTAGATGGGGCAGCGTCACACCCTCAGCCAGCAGCCAGTGAACCAGGTTCTGAGGTTCTAGAATTCTCTTTTTACCCTCCAAGACCATCCCCCTACTCGGGGCTTGTCTTCCTCCATCACTCCTCGCCCCCACTCCAGCCTGACCAAAGGGAGGCTGGGGAGTCAATAATGGAGGGATTTCAGGCTCTCCCTTTCCCCTCTCTGTCCCCTCCTAGACGGTGCTGAGGACAGGCCCAGCCTCGTCCCCTGTTCTTCCCACAGACGGCCCAGTGTGGAAGGGCCTGTGTTTACAGGAGTGGAGTTCTGTGCACAGTGGAAGGCAGCAGAGAAGCCCAGCACGTAGATAAGAGGAGAGGAGCCATGCTGGTTCATGCAGCCCTCCATGCCCCTCTGCCTCAGGCTGCTGTGAGTCCGCGGTTACCTTGGGTGCCTGGGGGCACTCTACCCTCTGCCACACCTGGACCCCGAAGTGAGCCCAGGACAGTGTGCTGCCCAGCAGGTGTGCGGCTCCGTGCCTGACCGTGGCACAGGCGGCCAGAGGGTAGTAGAGGGCAGGGTAATAGAGCAGGGCGAGTATCTTCCAGGGCCCTGGAAGGCAAGAGGGGCAGAGGGAGACACGTGCTGGAAAGGCAGAGGTGGGGCCTAGGTCCAGCCCCCCCGCCCCCCGCCAGGCCGCTCTCCTGCCTCCGCCTTCTGAGCCCCTCAGCTGGCTCAGTGAGCCAGAGGCCCACATTCAAATTCACGTTCTGACTAGTACCGGCGTTGTGATCTCGGGCAAGTTACCTCTGGGAGCCTCACTTTCTCCATCTGTAAAATGGAAATGGTGGTAGTATATTAGCAAAGACATCATGAGAAGACACATGTACAGCGCTTAGCACAGGTGCCCGGTCAGCTGTCAATAAACTTAAAGTTGCTACTTTATTACCTTTCCCTTTCCCTTCCCGGACCCTCCTCAGGGTCCTCCGGTGTGAGATGGGGCTACTACCCACCCTTTGCAGGGTCATTGTGAGGACTGGTTGACCTGAAGAGATCAGGTTGAGGACAGTGGCCCCTCTTGCTGGCAGCTGCCCTTTGTACCCTCGCTTCCTTGAGCCCAGCTCTCAATTCTCCAGAACCCCTCCTGCTTTCTCCCCACTCTCCTCCGTTCTCAGAGGGCTGGGCTGCCTGGGGGATTCAGCCTGCGCTGTTCTGGGGGTGCGGTGTGCACAAGAACAGAAGAGGCGGACAGGGTGGTAGTGACCCAACAGCTGGGACCCACAAAGGGCAGGTTTCATGCACTGTGGGAGCAGCTGGGAGCCTAGCGGGTCAGCATCTTCCCGGCAGCGGCTTACGACTCGGATGGGGGCTACCTGACTCGCTACGGAAGGGCCCTGCCCCATGCTCCGAATTCCCACCCGGTGCATCCCACCGATCTAGCCCCAGGGCCTCAGCTGCACTGGGTACCTCGGCTAGTGGGTGAGGCCAAAGTCAGGAAGGGCAGCGGGTCCTCGGCAGGGAACAGCAAACACAAGGAGCTGAAGAGGACCGTGAAGACAGCGGCAGGCACCATCCAGGTCCTGTCCCCAGCCAAGAAATCCCCAGGGCTGGCACAGAGACAGGGACAGGACAGGAGGGAGTCGCTCAGGCCCTGTTCCCCCACCCCCCCATTCCCTTGTGCCACGTTCCATAAACCGGGGAGGTAGAGGTGGAAACTTTCCCGATGGAAACTGAGGCCCCATCACCCATTCATCCCACACGTGTTTGTGGGGTGCCTGCTGTGTACCAAGTTCTGGGCCTTGTGGCAAAGGGACTCCAGGACATCCCGCTGATACACATACACACAGTAGGAACAAGCCAGAGCACCGTCCCTCCGCCCACCCTGGAAGCTCCGGGAAACAGCTGCCTCCACACAAATCAGTCTGTCTGGGCTGGCAAACCTTCAGAGAGCTCGGAGAGTCACAACATCCTTGTGCAATAGCCACCGCCCCGGCCTGGGTGTGGCCCGGGGCAGAGGGCAGACAGCGGGCACAGCCGTCCCAGGCCCTGGCCCTCTGGGTTCAGGGCAGGCCTCTCAGACCTTCCGCTTCTGTCATCCAGCTTCACCTCATGCCTCGAGAGCTCCGTCCTGATTCCTTCTTCCCTCCAAGCCCACAAGCTCTTTCCTGGGCCCACCAGTGACAGAAACCCCAGGCTAATCCTCCCCAAAACCATCATGGCAGGACCCACCTGGGTGCGTGGTCTGGGCCTGGGAATGAGGCTGTCTACACTGGGGCTCCCATCACCACCTCCCCCAACACTTTGTTCTCTCCCGTATAAGCCTGCCCAGGCCCATCTCCTCAGGGCCATCCTTGTCCCAGGCTCTGGGGTCGCAGGACTAAAGGAGATAGGGGAAGAAAGTTCTAGCCACAGGGACTGGAGATCAGCCTCTCATGATCTGCCTTTAAACATCGGGGTCTGGTGATATCCTCAAGAGAAACGAACCCTCATGGGCATCCCCTGTCCAGACCATGGGCCGTCTGAGGAAATGTATCCTGGAGCCGGGCCCTGTTGGGTTTGTGTCTCCCTGGGCCTGGAACAGGAGCAGGTGGGCCTGAGCGGGTCCCCCCCCCCCCACCTTCCCTCTGGGGCTCCTGACTAAACTGAGAACGAGGTAGGTGTAGGGAGAGCCCCCAGGCTGAAAGGATGGGGACGTCACCGAGACCTGAGCTGACGTCTAGGTACCTAACAAACCACCACGCTCCCAGAGTGGCTCCTGTCAGCCGGGCCACCTGAGTGGGAGTGCCCAGGCCTTGGCACCAACCTGGGCAGTCCAGGCCTGCCGTGCCCGCAGCGGGGCCAGAGCTGGCGGCGCCTCACAAGCACAGCCAGCATCAGCAGCACAAGGATCTGAAAGGAGAGCACAGAGCAGGACGTGGGCGCCCAGACCTTTCCCTGAGGGGCTGAGTCTGAGGGCTTGGCCTCGATGCCCAGGACGCCCCCTCCCTCCTCTTCCCCCAGGGCACAAGCATGAGGCATACTGGGGACTGGCCAGAGAGAGGTGGCCAAAGTCTGAGAGGTTGGACTTGGCTGCATCTTGGTTGGGGTCCTCACCCTGGGAGAGCTCCCGGGGTCCCCCCTCACCAGCCTCAGCAGGGAACGCAAGAGCCCCTGCCCGGCCTGGCAGTTGGTTGCAAGCCAGTCCGGACTCAGGTTGGACTCACCGACAGCACAGCCAGGCAGGCGTGGAGGAGGCCGGACAGCACGCTGGGGTGGCAGGAGGGTACTTCCCTGCAGAGCGAGGGAAGGCTGGGTCAGGGCCGTGTTAGGGACTCCCTTGGGTGTGCAGCCAGGTTCGGGGTCCCAGGCGGTCTACCCTGGGGCTCCACCCCCCACCCCCCTCAACCCTCCGGTCTCTCCTACACAAGCGTGCCCAGTTCCACCTTCTCAGGGTCACTCCAGGGTTTTCACGCCCCTCGTGGTGTGCCAGCCCCGTGCCAAGCTCTGAGGTTACAGCGCTGAAGGAGACAGGGGGCTCCCAGGGGAAAACATGGGAGAAACAGAGTGGGCCAGCTGGACCTGGACCCCTCTTCTTTCTCACCCACATTCTTCCTATCCTTCAAGGCCCACTTCATTCCTCCTTCCTCCAGGAAGCCTCCCTGACTGCTCCAGCCCTCATAGACCTCTCCTTCTCAGCACAGTGGTTGAATGTTATTGCCTGGGTCAAGCAATCAAGTGTTTGGCCCTATGATTTGGCCCTTTGATTTGAGTTTAAAAGACGGTTAGCACCTGCTGAGGCAAAGAAGGGGAATAGTAGCTCCGTGTAGAGGAAGGAACATGAGGCGGTCGACCGCGTGGCCGGGGCCAGGCACTTTCAGTTTACAGTCTACAGGGGGGAGGGCAGGCCCGAAGCAGGTCGCAGCAGGCCTGAGAGGCACTAGGGAGCCACTGAGGGTGTTTGAACAGGGTGGTTGTTCTGGATTTGGGGAGATTTCTGTGATTCAATTTGAATCACAACAGCAGCAAGTAATACTTACAAAGAATTTGACTAAGCGCCAGATGCTGTCTGTTCCCTGTCTTAACTCAGGCATTACCTAAGAGGTGGGTGCTATCATTGTCCCCCTTGTTCAGACAAGGAGACCCAAGCTCAGAGAGGCTAAGTATCTTGCCCAAATCACACAGTTAGGAAAGCAGCAGAGCAAGGATTCGAACTGAGGTCACCTGGCTCCAACGCCCACATCTGACCGGGCGGGAGAGGTAAGGAGCGTGAAAGGAGGTTTTAAGTCGAACCGTATGAAATGGTCATTTCCGTACATCAAAAGTCTTTGAGAATCGGCATTTTCAAGCAGTTGAGCACAAGCCGTGGCTGGGGAAGGGGGATGGCAGGGTGCGTCTCAGACGTGTGTAGGAGGAAGAATGTACGTGCCTGGAGACAGGATAGTAGAAGGAAGGGGAGTTTCCAGAATGACCGCTGAGTTCTAGGCCTTATCCCAAGATGAGAGGTGAGGACCAGAATCACATGTAGCCAAGGAAGCCCGGGCTTGGTCTCAGACACTCAGTGGTGGTGAGGACACTGAAGCAGAGGGGCAAGACCGCTGTTCCTAGACGTTAGGCTCTGAGCCTACAAAGGGCCCCACTCAGAGGGAAAGGCAAGCACATCTCTCTGGGTTGGGAGGGAAAGGCTGGCTGGCTGATGTGGGGGGGCCTGATACCCTCCCCCCACCGCCACAGCAGAAGGGCCTGGTGTTGGCCTCTTGCTGGGAGGCAGGCCAGGAGGGAAGCCTCCAATTCCCCTTTGAAGTGAGGGGGCGGGGGAGGCGAGTGTCATCCTGGACGGCTGCCACAGGCATCTGTGTCCCCAGGCTCTGGCTGAGAAGGTCAGTATTGGTGAGGAGGGGATAACACATGGGCAGATGTCGGGCTGGGCACACGACCTGTTCAGAGGGGCTCCGGGGGGTAGGAAAGGGTCAGCTCGGCTTACTTGGAGCAGTCCTATGCCCACAGAAGACCCCAGATGACACAGCTCACCCCATCAGACTCACTGCCCACCCCCCAAGCTTTTCTACCATGAGGGCCCCTGGCTAAGTGTGACCAGGAGACAGTCCAGCCAGCCACTGTCACCAGTGCCCACCAGCCTCAACCCCAGCCTGTTGGGGCACACTGACGTGCCAAGGGGGACTACCATCAGGAACTCCTCAAAGCTTTGTGCACCATCTCCCTGGGGTGTCTGACTCACTCAAGGAGAAGTGAGCCCAAGTTCATCTCCTTGGGATTCCCCTGAGCTTCCACCTTCGGGGGTGGGGTTTGGGGGACAAGCAACTAGACTTGGATTGGCCAAGTAAGTCGACTCAAGCAAACCTCCTCATTCTTCCCTGGGGCGGGAGGAGGGAGCTGCAAATCCCAGATGCCACGCACATGACAGGCAGTGCTCCCCATCACGCAGGCCCTGCTATGTACCCAACTTCATTCTGAGCCATATCTGAAGAGCCCGGCCCCAACCAATCCCCCCGGGGCCCTGAGGCTCCCAAGGACTCAGCTGCAGATTAAGGTCTTAACCCAAGTCAGGATCTGTGCCCTCATGGGTTCCTGGGCCCCTCCCCGTTCTGCTACTTCTCCCGCCCCCCAAATATGCAGCAGGGACGAGGGGAGCCCACAGACTGTCCAGATCAGCTCGGGAAGGGGGTGGGAAACCCCTTGCTGACCGCGGAACTGCTGACCAGGTGGCCAGCATCCTGAGTGCTCCAAACAACAGCAGCCTCCCCCAGGCCTGGGTGGGGCCTCTGTCCCTGCTGGGTGACCCAAGCCTGGCCCAGCCGCAGCCCCAGCCCCTGGGGAGGCACACAGGCATGTCTCCTTCTCCAGTTTCCACTGTTGATGGAGAGCAGATGTGTATACATCTGGCTCCGCACCCCACCCCCCCAGCCTCACCTTTCCAGTACTGTAAGCCCTCAGACAGAGGAGGGGGGGGGTGGGGGTTGGGGCCAGGGCCAGGAACAGGAAGGGGAGAACAGGGCTCTGGGGCCCACACAGGCGAGGAGTCCTCGGCGGCCTGTGGGGCCCAGGGAGCCCCGGCCCCTCTGCCGGGGTGCCCAGACTCAACAAAGATAGGGGCTGGCAAGTCCTCTGGCCGCACTTGACCGCGCTGTGGTTGCCCCCTGCCCCTGGTCTCGCCTGAGCACTCCTGCAAAAATGAAAGGACCCCCTCATCTTCATGGAGACTCAGAGCCAGCCAAAGGCAACAGGGTGGTATGTTTCCTCAAAGACTTTCTTTCCTCAGGTCTCCCCCTGCCCTCGCCTGCCCAGAGAACCTGACACTTGCGAACACCACGCCCCAGATGGTCACCACAGGCACCAGTAACCCCTTGAAGGCAGGCCCAACTTCCCTCAACCACTCACCCAGCATTCACTCTCCAACCCAGCTGGAGTCACCCAGGGAGCCGCCCCAGACTGGCAGGATCTGAATTTGCAGGGATGGGGCCCAGGAGGTTGTATTTTTAACAAACCACACGGGTGCTTTGTAAGTGACAGTCCAGCCCAGGTCCCCCTCAAGTACCAACATCAGGGCAAGGGCTGTTATTCCCACGTAACAAGGGTCTGAAGCCCAGAGAGGCTGTAACTTGCCAAGGGTCACACAGCAAATGAGTGACATGGTTCATCTTAGCAGTCCTGGCCCAGGGGCTTCCCCATCCCCCCACCGGTGACCTCGGCCACACCCCACTCTCCTGGGGGACAGAGCCAGGGCTTCCAACTTACCCCTCTGGCTGGAGCTCCTGGCCACCCTGGGGCTCGTCGATGTACCAGTTGCCATAGGAGTAGTCATCCGTGGCTTGAGAAGAGGTCTGGTTCCCCACTGCCTGGGACGACATTCTCTGGCCTTTCTCCTTGCCCCCGCCCCCAGACAAGTCAGGGAAAAAGCCACCACCGATACGAAAAGAGGCTTAGGAGGGGGGGGGGGGAAAGGAAGAAAGAAAGAAAGAAAGAAACCCAAACAAAAAACGTTTCTCTTTAATCCTAAAGGTTAGTTTCTTGCTTTTAAGCTCTCTGGAAAAGTCTGTCTGGGAGAGAGGGCCAGGGCAGGCTGGCACGGGAAAAGGGGAAGGGCTTTTTGCGTCCCTTCCCGTCCCTTCCCGCCCCGTCTTGCCCGTTCCTGCTGGAGATAGTTATCCCCTTGGGAAGAATGCACCCCTCGGGGTCCTTAGGTTCTTGCTGGAGCACCTGTCGGTCTGACCCCCAGCCTTTGTGCAAAGGACCATTTTCAAAGAAAGTTTGTCCAATCCAAGCTGCCCACGGAGACCCCCCCTCTTCCTTCCCCCTCCCCAAAGCCACCCAGACCGACCCACAGACACACACTCAAGGAAGGGCAGGGAGGAAGGAGCTGCAGAGATGAAAGGGTGGGCGGGCAGCAGGCAGGCCTAAACAGCCTGGACCCTCCCAGCTGAGCTCCAGGTCCTTTCTGCCCTCAGGGGTTGAACCCAATCCCCCTCTTTGTTCGGGCTCCCTCGAGATACCCCCCCCACCCCCCCCCCCACCCCCCTGCCCAGCCTTAGCTTGCCCGTCTCTGGCTCCCTTGGCCCTCCTGATGGGATCCCATCATGGTCCTGACAAAGTCCCCCTCCTGGGGCAGGAGGCCCCAGCTCCACCCTGCAGGGGTGCGGCCAGGAGGGTCGGGCGGGCACCTGGCTACACACACATACCTGCCCCCAGCGCCTGCCCTGAAGCACCCACACCTTTGCCCACTGTAACTGCAGCGCGCCAGTTACACACAAGTCCAGGGTCCTGCAACCCAAGGAGACAGCTGGAGCTGGGCTAGGGGCGGAGGCGGGGAGGGGGAGTCTAGCCATTCCTTCTCCTGGTGTTCCATGAAGGAGGCAACATGTGTCTCACTGGTAAACCCTTCTAGTTTCTCCAACTTGATTTCACAAGGAGATAACTCACCCCCACAAGGCGGAGATTAGTCCTTTAAACACAAACCAGACCCACGAGTATGCGAGTATGCGAGAAGGGTCCCTCCGGTCTCCTGCTCCTCCCAGGCTGTGGGGTGAGGGTAAGGGAGGCAGGGCCTGGCAGAGGCTGGGGCTTCCTCTGCATCCTCCCTCCCCTGAGAGGCTGCACCCCTGGCCAGCTCCCCTCCCCCTCCTGGCCCCAGCGCAGAAGGGAGACAAGATGTAGATAAAGACAGAGAACAGTTCTCAGGCCCCTGTCCCAGGGTGGGGGTCAGGCCCTCTGAACCTTTGAAGGTCCCTGTCTTTCCAATACCCCAGAGGGGCCCTGGGACATGGCCCTCCCCAGCTAAGGTATTCATTCAACAGGATTTTTTTTTTAAAGGCATTCATCCATTTATTCTTTTTATTTTTTTGTAAGTTTATTTATTTTGAGCCGGGGAGCAGGAAGGGGCGGCCGGGCGGGGGGGGGGGCGGGGGAGGGGGGGGCGGGCAGAGACAGACTGAATCCCAAGCAGGCTCTGCACTGTCATCACAGAGCCCGATGCAGGGCTCAAACTCACGAACCTTGTGATTATGGCCTGAACCAAAATCAAGAGTTGGACGCTTAACCAACTGAACCACCCCGGTGCCCCCATCCATTTACTCTTTTTTTTTTTTTTAATTTTTTTTTAACATTTTTATTTTGTTATTGAGAGACAGAGAGAGAGACAGAACATGAGCAGGGGAGGGGCAGAGAGAGAGGGAGACGCAGAATCT
Source organism: Puma concolor (assembly GCF_028749965.1). Lineage (NCBI taxonomy): Eukaryota > Metazoa > Chordata > Mammalia > Carnivora > Felidae > Puma > Puma concolor. The sequence goes on from NC_141672.1 coordinate 117,287,966, forward strand.
GAAACAGCTCCAGGCTCTGAGCTTCCAGCACAGAGCCCAACGCGGGGCTCGAACTCACAAACCGAGAGATCGTGACCTGAGCCAAAGTCGATCGCTTAACCAACTGAGCCACTCAGGCACCCCTCATTTATTCTTTTAACATAAATTCATTGAACAATGACTAAGTGGAGGCACTATTCTGGGCCCTGGGATGTGAGAGTTTACAGTGTGTGGGGGACAAGCGGGTAAATAACCTGGAGTCTGAGTCTTCCTGTCTACAAAGGGAAGGTACAGAATGCTCTGATGCGTACCAGAGGAAACTGAATTTGGTCCGGAAAAGTGGAGGATTCCTGAAAAAAAAAAAAACCTTTCTGTGGAGATCTGAGGGCAAGGAAAAACCAGTGAGCGGAGGGTGGGGGTCTTGAGGGTGGGAGTGGGGGTAGAAGGAAGTGTGTTCCTGATAGAGTGAACAGCCCTGGGGGAGGCTCAGAGGAGACAGAGCTTGAAATCCTAAAAGCTCCCCATGTAAATTTAATAGCCAGGCCCACAAGGCTTTTCAGGATTAGGGCCCGAGTTCTCTGTCAGCCTCGGTTGCTCCCCCTCCTTCCCAAATGGCCCCTCTTCCAGGAAGGCGGCTCAGAACTCCCGCCCCACCCCACAGAGTTGTCAGTGTCAGCTGACGCAGAACAGAGTCGGCGCTTTGTGTGATGCGATGAGGGAGCCCACACTTCCTGTCTGATCCCAGGAACCTGGGGTGAATCCAGCCTCCCAGGCCTGACTGTGACGTCCTGGGGGCAGAGCCCTGCCTCAGTTGCTTCCTGCTCCCTCATTCTGCTGATGCACAGTATGGGGCTCTCCGGTGACAATGCGTTTATAAACTGGGTTTGCAAAGCCATGGCTTGCTCTAGTGACCGTCACTCCCCCAGGGGCCTGTCCGGTGCGGGCCACTATTTCTCCAGCTAGGTTTCGCAGAACTCTCTACTCCAACACCAGAGCCCCGCACTCCCTTCACTGCTGAGGAGTTTTGGACCCCCAGCTTAGAGATCAACTAAGTCCCATCTGATCTTAAATCCCCATCATGATACCTCCAACAATTGGAGTCCAGTCTGTGATGGGGAGCTCATTCCCTCTATGTTCATAACTGGACCATCTTGCCTGTCAGAGACTGTTTCCTTCCCTGGAGGAAGCCTCCCCAGTCTGGTTTGTTCATCCATTCATTCAGCCAACAAAGGTGGATTGCATGCTGCTTATGCACCGGGGAAGGTTCTACAGACTGAGGATGTAGCAATGAGCGAGACAGGGAAGCCAACGTGTCCCGGGGCAGTGGCGAGACGGCCGTGTCATGAGTGCTGAGAGGGAAAATAAACTGGGACAAGAGAGGAGACACAGACAGGAGTTGGCTGCGTTAGGCTGGATGGTCAGGAAAGCCCTGGTGAGGAGGTGACATTGGAGCAGAGACCTGGAGGAAGAGAGGGGTACCCAGCTGGGCACCTGGATGGAAAGACATCCAGGCTGCCTGAAGGAGTGTCTCTCAACCTCGGGGGCTGCAGCCACGCTGGCAGGGAGGGGCCCTGCAGAGCCCAGGCCTGCTCCCTCCCCCACAGTACCTCTCCCCTAACCAAACCCTGCCCCCTCCCCAAAAGGGACTTCCAGTTAATGCCTTCCAGTGGCCTCTCCCCATCAGGGCTACTCCAGTGCCCATGGTATCACCTCCCTCCTCACCAGGGAGATGCAGAGGCCATCTTCAGGGAAGCCCTAACCAGAGGTGAGGAAGTTGCGAGCTTTGTCCCTCTCCTTGGGTATGGGCACAGCTGACAGAAGGCAGCCTGGTGCCCAGTACCTTGATCAGGGCCGTGCTGGAAACAGGCAGGAGCAGGCCCAGGAGGAAAGAACACAGTTTCTATATAGCAAAGAGAAATGCCCTGGTTGGGGAGGCAGCCTACCTGAGCCCTGGGGCTGGCTGTGTGATCCTGAGTGTTCTCTTGGCCTCTCTGGGTCTCAGCCCTGCCTCTGCCCCAGGAGGGGTGGGGCTACCAGCCTGGAGATTCTTTGACTGTGGGCTCTCCTCTCCCCAAGGCCACTATTCACTGTTCTCAATGACTTCATGGCCCAAGAATGTGGAGCTAGCACACCAGGCACTGGCTGTAACAAGAAGGTCAAAGCCACAGAGGCTGTGACTACCCAAGTGTCCCCTGTTGTCTTCTAGCCACCCTCCTGGTCCCCAGCCTCTCCATTCACTCTGGTGGGGGTAGAGAGGGAGGCAGACCGGGTCGAAGATCCACGGTTACTGGGTGGCCACATGGCTCAGGCTGGGAGAGGGACCCCCACTCCTTGAGCCCAAAGTACCTCCTCGGCTTGGAGCTGGAAGAGCTTGTCACTTGCATCTGTAAAATGGGAGGGTTGGCTCCAAGATGTTAGGAAAGATGTCACCTGACCAGACTGCAAGCTTGCCAGGAAATGTAATAAGAGAAGGATGGTAGTGATGTGCTCCTGAAGAATTTCTCCAAAGTCCTGGTGGCAGAGTCCACAGCCTACCCACTGGAATCGGCTTTAAAAAAAAAAGTTTATTTATTTTTGAGAGAGAGAGCACAAGTGGGAGAGGGGCAGAGAGAGAAAGAGAGAGGGACAGAGTAGGCTCTGAGATGTCAGTGCAGAGCCCGATGCGGGGCTTGAATTCATGAACTGTGAGATCACGACATGAGCCGAAGTCAGATGCTTGACCAACTGAGCCACTCGGGTGCCCCTAGAGTTGGCTTTATAGGGTGACTCATACCCAGAAGAGTCAGAGACTGGCACTTGCCATCAGGAGAGAAGGGGCTGGAGAGTGGAGGCACTTCAGAGACAGATTGCAGAAGCTCAGAGAAGAGAGGTAGGGAGGGGGAATAAGGCTATGTCCTGGGCAGTCTTGGAGGCTTCCTGGAGGAGGGGGCTTGGAGCAGGGTCCTGAGGTCAGACAGGGTCAGCAATGAGAGTAAGAATGAGGTGTCTTAGTAGAGCTGAGAAGGGGAGTCTGGAAGGCAAGAAGACAGGGCAGGGGTCAGGGCCACCTAGCTGTGACCTGCATAAGCCCATGTGGGCACAATCAGATAAGGCTGATGCAAATACCTAAGGGGCAGCCCAGGCCAGAGCTCCCAGCTGGGCACAGATTGGGGGGTGGCTAAGCCCTGTTCACTGTAGGAGGGGGTCACGAAAAGCTTCTGCACTCTGGGAAGATAAGGGCCATCTGCTACCTGGGCCTGGCACAGGGCTGCCCTGCTCTGCCCCGAGGGCTGGAGCTGGCCCACGAAGGCCTTGGGACCTTGGGACGACAGGGCTTCCTTCCTCCCCATGTTTTTGTTCAAGTTGATTAAATCTCAGGAATGTTTGTATCCAGGAACAGAGGCCCACATGTGTGCCTTCAGCAGCCTGTGGCTATCAAAATCCTCAAAGGGCAAAGTGCTAGGCTTAGAGGGAGTTGACAGTGGGCCAGAGGGAATAGGGAGGGCCAGCAGCATCCCCCAAATCACAGAAATACCCCCAAGGAATCCCAGGTCCTCCAGAGCATGTCCAGAATCTCAGTAATATCCTCAGAATTCTAGTAACACCACAAGAACTCCTGGAACCACAGAATCACCCCCATGAACGCCCAGAACTTCAGTATCACACCGGATCCCAGAACCTTGGCCACAATCCAAGGACCCTTAGACACTGGCAAATCAAGCACAGGTTGATCAGAACCGTGGTGAGCAGTTGCAGAAGGTCCAGAGACCCCATTGCCCACGACCCTCCCATCCTTGCTCTGGGCTCTCCGAGTTCAACTGCACCCCACAAAAGTTCCACAACCTCAGTGACAAGTCAGAACCTCAGCAACACCCCCAGTCCCCAGCAGCACAGCAGAGAATGCCCAAGGGGTGTTTGGCCCGGGAGTAGGGAGTGGGAATGTGCCTGCCTGTGCAGCTGGGCCCCGCCCCCGGGGTCCCCCGTGGATAGGCAGCCGGTGCAGGTTCAACATTATGCAGGCCCGTGAGCTCTGGGTCTGTTCTCACAGTGCCTGTGTATCGAATTGCCCTTGACACACACAGGTTCATAACCTGGCCCCAGACGGAGCCTGACCCCTTTCAGTGGCTGGAGGGCATGTTATCAGCTACTAAGCTCTTGGGGGGAGAGTGTGGATGGCTCTCTACCTCCTACCTCCCTTGCTACGAGGGAGCATCAGAAGCATCACCTGACATGCCCTTTCTGGAATCCTCCCCTCCCCCTCACCAACAACATCATCATACATGAGGGACTTCGGCCAGCCTGCTCTGGTATGAGTGTAAACCCGGGTGAGAAGTAGGAGGAAGGTAGCCGGCTGTTGCAGGGAGAGACATGTTCTTCCCCTCCCGGAGCGCTAGGCTAGAAATGACTCAGAGGAGGGAAGCTAGAGGGGCAGCTTTCAGCTCAGGACAAAGGTAGCTTTCTTACCATCACAGAGTAGTGAGTCCCCTATCAGGGGAGGCAAACAAGAAGAGGCTGGTCACATCAAGATGCCACAGATGGTTTTCTGCCTTCAAAGGAGGACTGGCCACAGGGCCGTGAAGATCCCTCAGCTCTAAGAGCCCCGATTCTCCCTTCCAAGCACGTGCTCCCTGGAGTGGTGCCACCGTGCTCGGGCCTTGACACATAGACTTCGTGCTGCCTGCCTTCTTCACTGAGGAACTGACTCTGGGCAGGTCCCCTGAGTTCTCTCCCTCTCTCTCTCTCTGAGCTCTCTCTCCTTGTTCCCTGCTGGCCATAGGACAGGGTTCTCCATCAATCTCTCACAGCAAACTGTACTCAGACACGACTCTACTGATGTCTCCCTGTCTTTAGAGCCAGCTCCCCAGTACAGCCATCTCCAGGTCTCCAACTTCATCCCTCAGAACTGTTCTACCCTACCATTCCGGCCACCTTCCTGCCTCCAAGCCTTTGTTGGGGCTCTGACCCCCCCCCACCCCCGACTGAAGTACCTTCTCCCTGCTCCCCCACCTCTTCTGGTCTTACCCGGCCCGCAAGGCTTGGCTCCAGCCCCAGGGTGCTCCCCAACAACTGAGGTCTCCTCCTCTGAGAGCCAGCACCAGCTCTGGCTGGGATCCCGGAAGGCTGGCGGGTTGTGCAGTCTCAGCAGATGGCCCTAAGCAGGGTCCCCAGCACCTGCTTTAGAAGGTGTTTGATCTCCTCCTCCCGGAAAGGCAGATCCCTCCTTCTGCGGCTCTGGCCCTGCCCCTCCTCCCACCCCTCAGGCCTCCTGCCCCCCCCCCCCCCCCAGGCCTCCCGCCTGTGATTCCAGGATCAGAGAAGCCCACCCCACCCCCATCTCTCCAGTTCAGGCCCACAGCCAGGCTGGGCCCCACACAGCACACAGGACGGCTTGTCTCAGGAGGAGCCTCTCCACCCCCACCTCCAAACCATTTGCCCGAAACTTGATCTCCCTGGCCCTCAGAGTCACCTCTGGTGGAGAAGCCTGCACAGGGCTTTGATGGCTGAGTTTCCCCAGCTGTGGCCCTGGAAGGGCTCAGAAACCCCCTACCTACCCTCATTTGTCACCATCCATCACTCCCGGGGGGCCACTGCCTGATGAATTGCTCCACGCCAGAGGGGAACCACCAGCTAAGCTTTTAATAACCAGATCGGCCTCCCGCTGCTGGCCAGCTGGGCTGAGGGCCCTGACCATGGGAAGGGGGACTTTGCAAACAGCACCGGAAAAGAGGAAGGAGGCTCAGAAGATGCTAACATGCGGTGCTGTGGCAGGCAGGGAGGGGAGGCAAGGGATAAAGATGGGGACCGGAAGCAGAGCCCTAAATTCCCAGGAGAAGGATCCCTGGGGAGACACCTTCCACCTCCCTGAAGGAGAAGGGGGTCCAGTCAATAAAAGTGTGGGGCAGCCTAAGGAACACAGGCTTTAGGACGTGAGATTGGCTTCCATGACGGTGACGACCCCGGACAGAGGGGGCACAGCAGTAAGAAGAGATTTTACATAGAAAGGGGTAAACTACAACACAGAGAGAATTAACTTCTGGCCCATTTTCGGGAATCTATCCTCAAAGAACACTGGTGCACATATGCAGGGAAGATGCCCAAGGCGGTTCATACTGCACAACTTGGCAACGAGCTCAACATCCATCGACGAGCTTTGCTAAGTCGGTACAGTAAGGTACTATCGTCGGTCACAAAGAGTGAGGTGCTTCTTCCTGGACTGGCATGGTGGGACCTCCAAGACATAGGGACGAGTATAATAATCATGAATGCAAGTTGCTGAGCAATACCTAAATCACGATCCCATTCTATGCTCCTTTAAGCCGGGTATGTGCACGTGTGTGTGTGTGTGTGTGTGTGTGTGTGTGTCTGTAAATACCTTAAAAAATGAATCTAGCAGACACGCAGTAAGCTGTTCACAGTGGTCACACTTGGGTGAGGGAAGAGTTTGGGGAAATGAAGGGGGATTTTCACTTGCTTGAAATCAATCTATCTATCATCTATCTATCTATCTATCTATCTATCTAGTAAGCAAAAGGAAAACATTGTAAGGCTGTATTGAAGCCTGCTGTGAGAGAGGAGCTGTGAAGGCATCATTGAGCTCTGTGAAATGGATTCTGTCCCCAGCCTAGTATGGCACATTCCCCAGCCTGTCTTGAAGTTTAGATGCAGACCTGAAACTAAATATGGGCCAATGAGATAGAAAAAGAAGTGTTGGCCACAACTTCCCAAAGGAGGTGTTCTTTAAAAGAGAGATGTTTTCTTTACTTCCCCCTCCTTCCAGCTGGCGGAAATGCAGTTGTGATGGCTGGATCTCAAGCCGCCATCTTGGACTATGAGGTGGAGGTCATGAGTTAACTAGGATAGAGCAGTAAATTAGCTGCAAAGAAAGAGCCTGAGCTAAGGCCAGATCTTAGGGCTGGAGGAGATCTCAGAGACTCCTGCTTTACCCATATTCACCATCACATCCAGAGGAAACTGAGGCCCAGAGAGGCCACATGATGTCAGGGGCAGTGGCTGAGCGAGGAGAAGTTTTACCAGAAATCCTCTCTCCCCCGACACCCCCATGCAAATACAGAGCTCACAGCTCTTTGCCCAGAAACCTCCCTTTCCAGAGCTTGGACTCTGCTCCCTGCTGTGACTGGGGGACCCCATCTGGAACCCAGTCCCTGGGGCTGGGCAAAGGCTCTCAGAGTCGGTTAAGTGGCTGGCTCGAGACACAGCTCTCAGCATTGTGTCTGATGAGAACACAGAAGAACCTCTACCCACTGGTGCCTACTGGTGGGTCTGTCTGTCAGTATCTCCTTTCTCTTTTTCTCTCCTTCTGTCTCCTCGTCCTTCTGTTGCCTGTCTGTCCCTGCCCGTCAGTCTCTCTTTCCACCCCTGTTATTGTCTCTCTCTCTCTCTCTCTCTCTCCCACTCTCACGGTGTCTGACTCAGTCTCTCTGTTCCCCATCTTTCTCTCTCCTTCTCACTCTCTGTCTCTGCCTCACTCTCTGTCAGTCTCTGTGTCTCTCTCTCCTCTCTCTTTCCCTTTTCTATTCCCCTTTCCTGCTCTTTGTTTCGTTTCCCTCTCTGTCTCCCTGTCTCTACATCTGATTGTGAAGTTTGTCTCTCCTCCTGAAGGTTTTAGGCGGCACCCTCCCTTGGCCTTGTCGTGAGCTAGCCTGGCACTGCCCCTGCCAGCTCCTGTCTCTCCCTCCCCGCTTACCTGCCCTATCTGCCTCCAGGGCCGGGGGGAGGACTGGCGCTGGTCTCCGAACCCCCAGAGTCTGTGGGACCCCCGAGGAGGCCGGCTCAGGAGTTTGAGTCCTCAGAGCCAGCAGAACAGCCGAGCGACTAGGCGCATGGAAGGGCAAAGGTCGTCGGTGCTGTCCCTGAGGCAGCAAGAGAGACTAGAACCCTCTCCTTCCTGCTACCTCAGGAGGTTTATCCTTTCTGAGCCAAGGCTGGCAGAGAGGAGCTGTCACGTGAGCCCAGGGGTCACGGGCACAGCCCCAGCTCGCGCTCAGCAGAAGGCCAGAGCTAGAGGGCTGTAGGGATGACCAAGATTCTCCTGCCAGCGCTCCGCACCAGAGCTGGAGTGGGAGGCCAGGAGGGGAAGGACACACACAGCCTGATGGAGGTGTGGGGACTGGATCAGACGCACCACTCAGAGGGGAGAGTGTCGCGGTAGCCAGGCCCCAGCCCTGACCCCCCACAATCGGTGGAGGGAAGAGACCAGACTTCTAATTTTGCCTCTACCAGCTACTGAGTGACCACAAGAGAAGCTCTATCCCGCTCTGGGCCTGTTTTCCTATCTGTGCCAGGGAGGGAGGCTGGCTGCCATGCTTCACTTTACCAGCGTGAGTCTATGATTCCGTCACCCCGCGGCTTCTGGCTCTGTGGGCTTGAAAGGAGTGGGGTGTGGAGACTGTTCCACTCAGAGGGTCTGGGGGAGAGGCCGCGGGAGGGGGGCTGGGTGCTGAAGTCCCGGGGTGGAGCAGTGATGACCATGTGACCATACTGGCCTGGGAATCAGAAGGCCTGAGGTCCAGCTCCACCCCTCCACTCCCTTACCTGACCTCTCTGAACCTCTGTTTCCCCATCTGTAGAAGGGGATAACTGTGCCAGCACTATTGGGAAGATCCGGGAACTCACAGATGTTCCCACTGGGAGGATTTGGCTCTGAGCAGAGACCAGGAGTCGGGGGGGGCGGGGGGCTGGAGGTGGCTCCTTGGGGATAGAGGTGGGGGTCTGAGGGCCCACAGGAGCCATGGGGGGTGTCAACAAGGGAGGATGAAAGGAGCCATTGTGGGAAGCAGGAAGGGGCCCTCTGAGGTGGGCTAATTACAGGCCCAGCTCTTCCAGACAAAGCCAATGGCCTCTGAGTGGCCATTCTTCCCGGAAGAAAGAAGACTGGAGGGTTCCATTAAGGCCTCTCATGCTGGGCCGAGGAGGGCAGTTTGGAAGTCAGCACTGCTGCCTCTCTCCTCCTCACCCACACCCTGCCCCTTCCTGACTCCTGTGGGAGCCAGGCCTCTGCCTGCTGTTTAAATCTTTTGAAAACCACAGAAGGCTGAATCAGGGAGGCAGCTGGGGAGTGGAGAGAATCCTGGGAAGGGAGCAGGGATCTGGTCATGGTCTGCTACCCTGGGCTCAGTTTTTCTATCCATAAAATGGGAGTGCTATCCAGCCCTGACGTGCTAAAATTCACTGAGGTTTCCAGACTTTGTGGAACTGAGGCCAGGCCCAGAGAAGCCTGACCATTAGGACCCACTGTGTCCTGCCGTGCCACTTACCCCCCTGCCCTCCTTCCTGGGCACCAGCCTGCAGTGAGGCACCAGAATGCATCTCTGAGTCCAAGTGTGAGTCAAAAGCCCAAAATGGTCTTCACTTCTCACAAATGGGATCCAGATGAAGTAGCCAAAAGAACCACTTCGTATGATTTTCTGTACAAGCAAAAGCTGGGTCGGGCTTGTCCATCGATTCATTTACCCTTTCATTCATTTGTTCATGCATTCGTTCATTCATTCATTCATGCTTTAATGGTCCCCCAGGTACCTATCCCTTGCTCAGCCCTGGCCTGGACACACAGACATGATCCCTGAAGAAAGACTCAGTCGAGTATGGCAAAGTCACCACTTGAGCCAGAAGAGGAAGGTGCAGAGTGGGGCAGAGGAGGGAATCACTGACCCGGCTCCAGAGGAAGAGGCTTTTAGCTGGTCCGCAGGACACCCAGAGTGACACCAGGTGTGGCTGGGCTATTGGGGCGGAGGAAACAGCACCAGCAAAGGCAGGCAGGGGAGTCAGGGCAGGCCTGGCCTGGGGCAAAAGTGAGCCTTCCCAAGACCTTCTGCTAAGTGAAATAAACCAGGCACAAAAGGACAAACACTGTGTGATTCCCCTTCTGTGAGGTGCCTGGAGTAGCCACGTTCATAGACACAGAAAGTAGAATGGTGGTTGCCAGGAGCTGGAGGGAGGGAGGAATGGGGAGTTGTTTCATGGGTGTAGAGTTTCAGTTTTATAAGATGAGAATTCTGGAGTTTGGTTGCACGATAATGTGAATGTACTTAACACTACTAAACACACTTAGAAATGGTTAAGATGGTAAACTTTATGTATATTCGACCACAATTTTAAAAGGTAACTATACACATGCACACACACACACACACACACACACACACACACAGCCTTCCCCAGGGACTGAGTTGGGGAGGGGAGGCCAGAAAGGGGAGAGGTCAAGGGCCCTCAAACCATGCTGAGACCGACATGGCCAACTGGACTAGGAGTATGCATGGGGCCTGCTTGCATGGGCGTGCACAGAGGTTGCTCCCAGGGCAGAAGGGAGTGGCTCCCATCTTGTAATGTCTCTTGGGGTCACTTCAAACATGTAAGGGAAGAGAGCTGCTTCAACTGAATCACTGAATCTCCAAGACCTTAGACTGAGCAGCAGCAAGTCATGGCCTCTGGACCCAGGCTGGTAGGTCAGGCCCAGCTATGCAGGCAAAGGTTCCCGGGTGGCCGAGGCCACCCACCCTCTTCCCTAAATGGCCTTTCCCGATACAACTTACAGAGTCTCAGGCCACCACAGCTGTGGGAAGACTTACCACCCAACTCACACTTATGGTACGGACGGGGCCACTGACACCCAGAGAGGGAAAGGGACCTGCTCAAGTTCATGTGCAAATCAGGTGACTGGAACTCTGGTCTTCTAAACCCTCTTTGACTCAGTTTCTCCTTGGGGGACCTGAAGAAACGGATTTTTAATCATTGCAGAGGAAGCATACCACATACATTGGGACCCTTAGTGGGGCTGGCCAATACCATCTGGTTATCTCCTACTTTATGAAAATAATGCATTCCAATCAAGGTGAATTCAAATGAACTCTTAAATGAAATCTATGCTACCCATAAATGTGCTTTTTGGACTCAGAACTGTAGAACTGTACTTCTCCGGTGTTGGGAAAGAGCAGCCCCTGATAGTATGAATTTCAATCTTTGAGCCAGTCCCAGGACATGTTAGTAGGGGAGAGTGTAGGTATAGATACAGATCTCAGCTCAGCTTCTTACTAGCTGTGTAATCGGAGATTCTCTCAGCCTCAGACTCTTCATTTGTAAAATGGGAATGATTATATCTACGTCATGGAGCCACGTAGAGTGCCTGCTGCTCAATGAAGAGTAGCATGGATGATGATGATGATGATGATGATGATGATGATGATGATACTGGAGGCGAAGATGGAGGGATGGTGGGGATGGTGATGACAGCAGAGATGGTCATGGTGGTGGTGGTGACGGTAGAGAGACGGTTCTTACCGAGGAGTGTTCAGAATTTCCCTTTTCTTCTCGGGTATCGGCATCGGGAAGGATGGGATCCAGCTTAGTGTGAGAAGCTTTGGGGTGTCTGTAAAGTGAAGCTGTGCCCCATATCGTGAGTTTTGATTGTGAAGGTAAATTGCTTCCGGAAGCAGGTGCTAAGGCCATGCTCCCAGAGAACAAATGCTGTCCCTTTTCCTTCGAGACCCTCTCACCCACCCAACTCAACAACTCCTGGGAATGAATAGGCATGTGGAGACAGGTTCTCTGGACAATGGGAAGTCCTGATTACCCCCTACCCACGCCAGGACTCCTCATCCCTGACCCTGCGCTAATTTTCCATAGAACTTATCTTCTAGCATATGTTATAATTTACTGATTTTCCATATTTAGTGTCTATTTTTATACCAGCCTCCCAGTGGGGTCCCAGCCTCCCTCCCCCACTAGAAGAGAAGCTTCAGGAGGGTAGGAACCTTCATTTGCTTCACTGCTGTATTCCAAACGTCTAAAATAATGCCTGGCACACATTAGATGCTCAATAAATATTTGTTGAATGACCAAATGCTAAAAGGGTGGGATCAATGGCAGCCTTTGTTCCCCAGGACAGGCCCAGCTTCCTGGCTTGTTACCTGGTTTCTCCTCAAACAAACAGAGAGGGGTGAGGTGTAGCCCAGTGAGCCCGGCGTACAGGCTTTCATACGGGGCCCAGGCTGGGGCTGTGGGAGTGAGGGGGCAGTGCTCAGCTTGGGGGTTAGTCCCTGGCAAGACCATGGCCTTCAGGGGGCCTGAACCCTGGGTTCCTGCATCCCTGCAATACCAGAGGCTGAAGGCCGAGGAGAAGGAGCTGGATCTGGAGTTCGAAGTCTTGAGTGTGGGGTTTAATGAGGAGGGCAGATATGCCCTGAGGCTTACAGCTGAGAACCCCCTGCAGGCCGGCTCTGGGGCTGGGGTACTGTTGCAGGTAAATGATGGGGACCCCCTCCCTACCTGCTCTGCTGTCACCGATGTCATTGAGCAGCAGGATCCTGGCCAGAACCTCGCCCTTACCGGGAACAAGTTTGTCTTTACTCTGCCCAAAGGTATGAAGTAAGGGTAGTGGCTGGGGGGGAGAGAAGGACCCTGGAACTCCTGCCTCAGCCCCTGTCAGGGACCCCAGGGAGCCTCAGGGAAACTGGGAGGGGCAGGGTCAGAACTCTAGACTGGATCCCAAAGCTCAGCCTGTGTGATCTTGGGCAAATGCTGGCCCTCAGTGAGCCCTTGACTCCTTCCGTGTGACATGGGGACACGGATGTTGAACACAAGGTTTTGGGTGAGGAAGAAATGAAAGGACACATGAGGAGTGGCTTTGTAAATTTACAAGAGCTGAGTGCACAGCAGGTTTGGGCACAATCCTGCCGGATGTCATACTGAGTAACGTTAAATCCCAGTGCCCTGAGTCCCCACTGGACTGTGGGCATGGGGGTGGACAGGGAGGTGGAGACCCGGTCTGGCCTTCAGGAAGCTTCCAGACTAGGTAGAGAGGCAGGAATCTCAAGCAGAGAATAGTTAAGTGATCTGGAAGGAGAAGATCCACACCTAGACTGTGAGGCCATCTAGGCAGGCTACCTAGAGGAGGAGAGATGTGAGGGAATGCGGAAACCAAGTCCGAGGCCTTCAGGTGGCCAAGGATCAAGGACAGGTTGCACTGTTCCCTCCACGTGGCCTTATATAGGACCATGTACCCGAGTAAGAGCCGTTCCATCCCCACATGGGTAAAGTGAGGGGCCCTAGAGGTGTCAACCGCAGGGAAATCTTAGCCAAGCCTCTTAGCTTCCAGCCAAAGGGCAGTCCCCCCAGGTTTCCTGAGGGCCCTGCCAGTCATCTCCACCCCCCGGGGGAGGCAGGGAGACCCCAGACACCGTCCCTGAGCTCATGTGTCCCCCACCCCACACCCCCCACTTTACCCCGCCCGCCAGGGTTCTGCAAGAACGACTGGCAGCACGACGCGCAGCTGCGCGTCGAGGCGCTGCGACTGGGCGGGGCCTCGGGACACTCCGCCCAGCGAGTGGGCGAGGCCATCTTCCCGGTCTTCCCGCGCCGGACCAGCCCCGCATGAACCTGTGGGCGCGGGAGCACGAGGACCTGTACCACTACTGCGGCAGCCTGGCCCTGCTGCGTGCCAGCGCGGACCCCACGGCCCGCCACTGCGGGGGCTTGACCTACAGCGTGGCCTTCCGCGAGCACCGGGCCCCTCAGCCTCTAGCCCCAAACTGCCCTCCGGGGGCCGGCCAGCCAGGACCCGTGTCATCACGCCCAGAGCCCCAGCTGCCCAGGCTGCAGGTGGGTGTTCCCTGGGACCCTGCTCAGCTTCTGGCATCACTGCTTCCCCAGTGAGAAGACCCAGAGCCTCTGATAAGCCTGGATGCCCCCAAATCCCGAACTGAGCAACAGAACTTCCCAGGGTGGCCTCATTCAGTTCTGGGGAACGTGCACTCTGAGAATGGAGGCAGGTCACCCCCAGTCTGAAGGGGATGACAGAAAAATAGAGCAAAGCCCACACAGAGCAGGGACACCACGGGGTGGGATGTCTTTTGCCCAGTGGGTAAGTGTCCCCGAGACCCTTCATTCCGCAAACTCAATCTCACGCGTTGTCACCAGGTTTTGAGAGATGCCCGAAGTGACCAGGAGACAGAAGTCTGTGTGTGTCCCCCTTCAAGCCCCTCCAGCTCCCACCACGGCCAGGAGGGACTCAGCTCTGAACCAGGATTCTGGCAGCCTCGGACCCAAGTAAGAGAGTCTGCTGGTCCTTGTAGAAGCTGAAGGAGGGTTTCCCAGTATGGTCGTGTTTGGCAGCCGGGCAGTGTGTCTGGTGGGCCTCAAAGCCAGTGTAGGTGGAAGCTGGCAGCCCATATCATGGGTGGAGAAACTGAGGATCATCCCCGAGGATGCTTGAGTCCATTTAATACCAACAACATTTCCTGGGGAACTTAGTGCACAGTCGTGCATGGAATCCAAAGCTAGGTCAGTCCTGGAGCTCATGGTGCCACCCAGCTTAAAGACGGTGGGCACAGTGTGGGCATCATGCAGTCCTGGAAGCCATGTGCTGGAAGGGGCACTCTGGTGAGGGAGTGTGCAGGTCAGATTTTGGAGCCTCACAAAGGCTCCTCAGAAGAGATGTTATTGGAGATGAGTCTCTCGTTTATTTGTTCATCACTCACTTACCCATTCATTCAAAAAAAATTTTTTTTTTCCACATTTATTTATTTTTGGGACAGAGAGAGACAGAGCATGAACAGGGGAGGGGCAGAGAGAGAGGGAGACACAGAATCGGAAACAGGCTCCAGGCTCTGAGCCATCAGCCCAGAGCCTGACGCGGGGCTCGAACTCACGGACCGCGAGATCGTGACCTGGCTGAAGTCGGACGCTTAACCGACTGCGCCACCCAGGCGCCCCTAACTTACCCATTCATTCAACCATCAAACGTTGGTTAGGCGCTGACCCTGTCAGACCCTGCGCTAGGTGGGTGAGATTTCAGGATGTCAATTCTGGGCTTTGGGGAAGGTATTCCAGGCGGAGAGACTAGAATAAGCTGCCTGAGGAGAAGGAAAGGGTTTCAGTGGCAACAGGAGACTGAGCTAAGCCTGGAGCTGAAGGTGGCTGGCTTTTCCTGCAGCCCCTCTCCCGGGCAGTGCATCGGCCTGGGGCTTTAGCAGAGCCCAGGTGGTGGGCTGATCAGGCTCGGGGAGGGCTGCTGGGCCAGAGAAAGTGGAGGGAATCAGGGTACGATGGCAGAAGAGCTAGGTGGCTATTCAATTCGGAAGGCAAAGGGGGAGACCGTTGGTGCGGGGGAAAGATACAATGTGACCTGCTGGCATGTGCCAGGAAGATTGAAAGGAACCCAGGGGCCAGTTTCTCTTGCCAGGTCTCAGCCCGTTATGTGGACCACTTTGGCCCCTGTTCAGCCATTCATTCACCAGTCTATTAACAAATACTTTTGACCGCCTATTGTATGCCCAGGGCTGTGTGCCGGGGAGGCTGAGGATGCCCTGGGTGCTTGTGAGGCAGTCGGAGCTCCCCCGGTTTCTCGGTGACATTCCGCTCTCTCAGGCTGCAAGCAAGCTCCCTGACTTTGGGGCCCTGGCCCCTCTGTCCTAGTTTGTCACAGGACTGCATACACACACAAGAGCCTCAGAACTCAGGGAGAAGCAGTCCCCTGCTCTCTGTGACCGCTGAGAGGCCGGGCCTTGCAGACAGCTTGCAGGCTGCAGTCCTGAATGCATGTGATGGGGCGGCTGCTGCAGGGAAGGGGGGCCTCGGGGTGGCTGAGCCATCCTCAGTAGCTCTAATTTCTGTTATTTAATGCCATCATCTCCCTGCCATTCTCCCTCTTAAAGTGTCAGATGTCTGCTTCTACCAAGACAAGAAAATGGCTTTCAAGGGAGAGGAAAATAGCTTCCCTCCTGGGGGGTCAGCAATCACAACCCTGACGACAGGGTCAGGAAACTGGTAGGGAACAGATAATGCAGCGAGCACCTTTCTGGAACCGGGACTTAGAGGCTCCACACTGGGGCTGGGGCTGCATGCCTGTGGCCAGCTCCCTGGGGAAGTGCATGTGGCCTAGAGCCACGGGGACCCTCGAAACCATCCTCCCTCCCCTCTGTGCAGATGGAGAAAATGGAGCCCTAGAGGGAAGGACTTCACCCAGCTCTCCTTGGCTGTCAACTGAGGAGGAGGAGAAAGACATCTGAAAGTGGGGGTAGGGTGAGATGGTGAGAAGAGACCATGATCCAGAAGGTTGGAGAAAGGAGACTGCATTCATTGCATGCGGTTCAGGGCCAGGAATGGATTTCTGGGCTTCGGACGCAAAGGGGTAGACTCAAGGTCACCTCCTCCAGGAGGCCTGTTCTGCATGGATTTTGTTCCTTCCAGACTATCTTCAGTCCTGTATGCCTCAGGCATGTGAACCAATGAATCTATTCCATTTACAACTGTATTGTGAGCTCGTAAGTTGTTCAATTTGTGTGTCAGGGTTTTTCTCTTTTTAATGTTTATTTATTGTTTTGAGAGACGGAGAGTGCAAGCAGGGGAGGGGCAGAGAAAGGGAGAGAGAGAGAGAGAATATCCCAAGCAGGCTCCGCACTGCCAGTGCAGAGCCTGATGCCAGACTCGAACTCATGCATGACTTGAGCTGAAATCAAGAGTCGATGCTTAACCAACTGAGCCACCCAGGTGTCCTGTGTGTCCGTTTTTAGACCGGAACTGATCATGTTCGTGGGACTCAAGTGTGGCGTCGTGGGCAGAGGGCAAGGGGGTTAGGAATGCAATGATAATGACTAGGCAGCAGGAGACAGGCCTCTGAGTGAACTTCAGTGACTGACTTTGACTCTGACCCATTGTGTTCCACAGCCGTGGCCCACAGGATACATAGCCCTAAAATGACACACCAGTGCTGGTCACAGCATGTCCCGAATCCCAGAGACTCCACGGGAACAATCAATCCCCCAACAGTAACATTACGCCGACAAGGAACACCTTCCCTTCTCCAAGTCTCAGGTTTCCTCCTGTGTGTGTGTGTGCTGGGGGGTGGAGGTTGATGGTGATGAAGGGCAGATCCCCCATGGATGTTTCCAGCAGGTACAGTCAGACTCCAGGATGGAGATCACTCCGTCGGCCCCTGACCCACGGATGGGGGACTGGGGTGCACAGGCAGAGGCTACAGAGGGAAGTTTCCCGTGCGTGGGAGGGAGCCAGCTCCAGGTTTCCTGCCACCAGCTGCATGGGTGTTTAGTGGCTTCCTTTCTGGGCAGAGCTCCACCAGACCCATCCTGTCCCCTGACGTTACCTCCTTATCTTCTTGGCAGGTATAAGGCCACATGGCTGTGCTACCCCAACACCCCCCAGCTCTCCTTCCCCCAGAGTAAGAGGGAGTTTATCTGACTAGAAGGAGGGTGGCCCGTCCAGTGCTGGGCAGAAAGCATCCCTGGGGTGAGGGGAGCAGCAAGGTGCAGGCCACAGTCTGGCTGCTGCTGCGCTGGCTGGGGTGACTCTGGCTCCATTCTTCCCTGGGGGGGTTGGAGGGCAAGGGGAGGACAACACAGCCTGGAGCCTGGAGCCACAGAGTTCTCAGGGGCCACATTCCTTCTGGCACCTCACTGGACCTCTCTGAGAGATCCTGAAGGTTTCAGGACGGATTCCCACAGGCAGAGCTGTTTAAGAGCAAAACCTTGGGCTGGAAATTCCCAGTGATAAAATTTCTGGAAACATGAACTTGAAAATTCCTTGCTTGTAGCTGTGGGAGCCATCGTGGGGGATCCCTCACTCTCTGAGCGAGCGATTAAGCGAGCATCCTCCCACTGGAGCGGGAGCTGGGGGAGGGGAGGGTGTCGGGGCTCCCTCCCCCACTCCAGCCCGGCATTTACCTCTTCCAAACAATCGCAGTTTTGTTTCATGGAAACGATTCCATTCCCCAGGAGCCTTTTAAATGACGCTTTCAAGGGTCTTTTTTTCTTATTCTTTCCATTTAAAACACCTTTTTTTTTTTTTTCTTTTTGCCCCGGAGGGAGAAAAAAAAGAAGAAAAAGCTAATAAAGCAATCACCAAATGCTGAGCACCTGGCTCTAAGCCTGTGGCTTCTGATTGTGGCTTTGGCACCGACAGGCTGGGGGCTTTCATTAACAAGAAGTGGAGAGGAACGGAGCTGGCTGTGGCTGGTCCGGGGCATCCCCTCTGCCCTCTGTCCCTAAACTTCTGGCTCCGTCTCTCTCCCTTTGTTCCCTGCCTCCCGGTCCCTCTCCCCCATACCTTTCCCTTGTTCCCCACCCCCATCCCCTCCGGTCCCATTCCGGCCAGCCAGAGCTCTGGCCCTGTGCACCGGGCCTTCCGCTTACTGCCTCCGGCCCGGTGCACTCCACGTCTTCCCTCTCCTCCCCTTTCACTCTTTTAAATTCATTGTGCCTTTTATTGCTCGCTATTGCATACGCTGTTTCTATTGCCCTGGAGACTGGAATGGTTCACGCGGAGAAAGGCACACAATGTGGATTTCATTAACTTTACTGCCTGTTTCATCTTAGGGTGGGGGTGGGGAGCTGGCCCGGCTGGGGGAGCTGGGCACCTCTATGCTCACACGCCTTCACCATGGTGCCACACTTTTGGTGTCCCTGCCAGCTTGCCTCATCTAGAGAAGCCTCCCCTTCTGCCACTCCCTCCCACTCTCCTGTTGGAGGAGGATGCCCATGGCCCATTTCACAGGTGGGGAAACAGAGGCTCCAGAAGGCAGTGCTTGGGATGCTACTAAGAGGTGGGAGGTGGGAAAGGTGAGAACAGGTTAGACCCTGCCTGCTGGCCCCCTCCCAGGCTACTGTCCCCTAGTCCTTCGGAATAGGGACTATACTGTCGCCCCTCCTCCTCCCTTCCTGAGCTCCAGCACATACAGATGATTGGAGCAGGTCAGCGCCTCCTTGCAAATGAGGCAGTTTTATGGGCTTTAGAAAAACACTCCGATTGTTCCCTCAATTACCCTGAGCAGATTGAATATATTAATCTCTCTCTTAACTCGAGTGAGACTTGGCGGCTGCCCCTCCCCCAGCCACCAGCACCCCTCTGGCAGCACGGCTGGAGTGACTCCCAGCCCCTGGCCTTCTTGGCCCTAAGCAGGTCAGCCTGGGTCCAGGCAGCACACTTTTGCTGCCTGTGCGCGCGCGCATGCACACACACACACACACACACACACGCACGCGCGCGCACAGCGGACAGCTGCTTTACATTTCTCTATCAATTTTCATTGATTTCCTCCTTGGCTGCTATTTGGAAGAGCCTTTTCCTCAAGTAAACTTGATCATGGGGATAGTGGGGGTGGGGGGTGGGAGGGAGACTGCAGGCAGCTCCCCCTTCTGCTCCTGTGACAACAGCCTCCAGCTTAAACACACTCTGCCTCAGGCAGCTGAGCCCCCGTTAAAAGCTACCTGAGGTTTCCCTTTGTAGCTCGATTTTCTTTTATTTCAGAAGAACAAAGGCACTGTCAAGGCGTTCCAGGAGAGCGCTGTCACCCACGCAGGGAGGGATGCAGACCCATCACGGTGATGGAGGGCTGAGGTTGGCAGGAGAGTCAGGGCTGGCCCATGCTGGCCCAGAGACAAGGACATGACCAGCCCCCTCAGGAAGAGAAAGGCCGTCAACTAAATGTACCAAATTGCCCTGCAGGCCACCTGATGTCCCCTCTTCCTCTTCAGTAGCACTGAAAGATTTTCTCTCTCAGGGACCTCTGAAAGAGACCTCAGAGGTCCCTGGACATAGCAGATAAGAACCTGAACATGCATAAGTTGGGGGGATCTCATATTTATGTCCTTGCCAAGCCTGTCCCTCAGTCCTGCCCTGCCTGATTTCCAGGTCACCTCTATATGCCTTTGAGGTGCTATCAGGATCAGTGTCTGGAGCTCGGAAGGATGGGGTATACAATAGGTTTGGGATTCAGGCAGCTTACAATGAGAGGCAGGTATACTGGGGTCAGATGGACCTGGGTTCAGATCAGTATCTAGCATTTATTTAGTAGCTATGTGGCCTTGTGCAGATTACATAACTTCCCTCAGCCTCCATTTCCACATCTGTGAAATGGAGGAGAGCAATCCTTGTGTCCTTGACTGCTGGAAAGACACATGAACTAGCTTACGGTTGCCTCTGCCCTGCAGGAGGCGTTGAATAAATGCTTGCTGTTCTAGTAATGAGTTAAGATGTCTGTATTGGGCAAAACTGATAGGTCTGGGCCTCAGTTTCTGCATCTAGAAAATAGGGTTGCTTCCTTTTGCCTAGCCGGCCTCCCAGGGGAGGGGTGATGGGAACTTGTGAGCCCCACCCTCTGGGACCCCCAGGTTTTGGAGTGGAGAAGGCTGGCCCAGCCTGGGTGCTAGTCGAGGAAGAAGCTCCATTAGCAGATTGTTGTAACTGAGCGTGGCAGATGGCCCTGCTGCCCTTCCCCCCCATCTCCATCTTCCCCCACTCCAGCCAGGGGCTACTGCTGACTCACACCTTCTGGAGTCTGTGTGAGTGAGTGTGAGTGTGAGTGTGTGTGTGTGTGTGTGTGTGTGTGTGTGTGTGTGAGAGAGAGAGAGAGAGAGAGAGAGAGAGAGAGGGAGGGAGGGAGGGAGAGATGTGTCTGGTGAAGGGGATATGGAGCGGAAGGGGGGTGCCTGCTTCTGATGTCCTTCCAGCCAGCCCAGGGGAGGGAACCATGGTGGCCTTCTCATCTCCAGAAGTTACCTTCACAGTGAAAGAAGGAGGGGGGAGGGGCAGGAGGATCCAGTCATGTGGCGTTTTATGGTTGTCTTCCTTTCTTCTCCTTCACTTATACCACTGGAAGGTGGATGTGCCCCCAGCAGACACTCCTGAGCACAGCCACCCTCCTGGGTGTGCGGGTACGCACAGAGCCACCACATCTCATCCTGGACAGGCAGGGACCCTCCCCATCACAAAGAGAGATTCACACCAACTCACTGATAGACACACGTGGGTCACACACCCTCCCACACGCAGATCTGTACCTCCTTGGGACCCTCCTGGCTTTATCTCTCTGTACAGAACACCCCTCACCCCTGCCCCAGTGCAGCCTCTACCAGAGGGGAAAGAGACTTGGGGACATGGCATGTGTGATGTATGAAGTGAAATTAAAACCCCATGTGAAGCCAATCTGTAAGAACTGATCTTTAATAAAACAGTGGATGGGGGAGGGCGGCAGGGAAGGAACACTGATGGGCATCCAGCCCTGACCTGGGCCTGTCGGGAGTCAACTGAGACATCCCAGCCTGGGCTTGGGCTGGTCCTGCAGAGGTCCTGGGCTCAGGAGCAGCTGAGGCTAACAGGGCCCCACCCCCCTCCCCCAAGAGATGGAGAATGAGTGAGGATATCCCTCCTCCATCTGGATCTGATAGCCTGCCCTGGAGGCCAATGGCCCAACCTCCCTGAGCCCAGGGTGTTCATCGGTCCATCCATCCATCTGTCTGGCCATCCATTCCCCCAGCAGTAAACAAGGTCGCTGTATCCCCCAACCTTTGGGGAGCTGTCAGGCTGGGTGGGGAGAGGCAGTAGGAGGAGTTGGAGGACAGTGACTCTCCAAGCTGTCTGCGAGGGCTGCTGGGACCTGGGGAGGAAGTGATGGGCATGACCGGGTGGTCATCAAGGATTCGGTCTGCCATAGGAAAACCAGTTCTGGCGGGAGGCAGAAGACCCTATTTCTCAGTTGCGCGAGAGCTGTGTGTGTGTAGCTTGGAGCAAAACACTTGACTTCACTGGGCCTCAAGTTCCTCATCTGTACGATGGGCAGAGCAGTGCCTACTGATGGCAAGGTTGTGAGGTCAGGTGAGGAGGGGGTTGGGAAATTGCTTGGTTCATTAAAACCCACCTCACAGATGTCAGGGGAACATCTGATCCCTGCCTCAAAGAAGGGGTGGGATTCCGGGAGAGACTGAGGATCGTGGTTTTCAAGTGGAGAGGTCAGTGTGAGCAAAGGTGTGGAAGCAGGAGTGTGGAGGTGTGTGCGTGGGAACAGCAAGAATGTTGTTCCCACCCTGGGATGAAGTGGGGAGAGCATGTTCATGGGATGGGGAGTTGCAGGGGTGCCAAGGGAATGGAGGGCAGGTACTGGCTCCATGCGCCCCAAACCCTCTGCCATCACCTGTTTTTCCCAGGCCTCTCTGAGCCAGGCTTGCAAAGCTGGAACCTGCGAAGCCCACTGAAGCATCACATGGGTCTTGGGAGGTGGGAAGGTAGCGTTCATAATGTCCATTTTCTGGAGCAGGAAACTGAGCCCCTAGTGGAGGTGGATGGCTTGCCTGAGTCTTCCCATGGAGTCAGTAGCAAAGCCAGGCTGGAACCCAGGGGCCCGCCAAGCCTTTTGTCGTTTCAGGTACAGCAACCAGCACAGAGGTGGGAGTGACTTATGGCACTCTGTCTCAGGGAGACCCGTATTTTGGTGAGCTTTCTACATGGTGTGGCGGGATCAAGGGGCAGCAGTTTGGGGGAACAGTTTTCTTCCCGGCAAGCCAGATCACTGAGGCTTAAGGTGACCCCAACAACGAGTGCTCACTGTGCTGGGTGATTGGGGAGAGGGACTAGGAATGGGGCTGGGGCTGTCAATGGCTCAGAGGCTCCACGCAACCCCCCTAGCCCACTGGAGTTGGTGGATGACACAGAAAACAGTGTTGCATAAATAATCTCAGGACAGAATCCAGCCCTTTCCCAACCTGAGGGGTGAGAGAAAGTTACAGCCAAGAAGGTGCAGTGGATAAACATGGACCTTGGACTCGGTCCCTGCTCTGCCCCATACCGGGTGTTCCTGATCAGGTCACTTCTCTGACTCTTTGTTTTCTCTTCTGTGAAATGGCTGGGGGCGGGGGGAAAGGGGGGGGGAGTGATGGTTACTTTGCAGCATGATTGTGAGGATTAAATCATATGCTAGCCTGACTACAATTCGGGAGCCCTTCCTGGAGGAGAGGAGATTCCAAAGACTTCCAGAACAGAGACAGACTGGAAGGCACCAGGGATCCAGGCTTGGAGGCAGGGGCGGGACACACATCCGCAGGCCTTCTGCTGCTGCTGCGGGGAGGTGCCTGATTCTTCCGCACAAGTAATGTGTGTTAAATCCTGCTTCTGTTCCAGGCCTGGCCTCTCAGAGCTCTTGGGGAGATAAGAGACCACAGCGAGGCCACTGTGGTCCTTGGATGTCAGAGGGGAAGCCACTGGGTCTACTCTGGGGGAAGGGGGAAAGACTTCTACCTTAAATCCCTGCTCTGCCATCGTCCTGCGCTGGGACTTAATCCCTCTGTGCCTCCTTTCTTCCTTTGTAAAATGGGGGATGACAGTGCCCCCCAACACACACAAGATTGTTGGCTTGAATATGCAATGAATTTAAAGAAGATATTAAATACTCACAGAACATTAGCTATTATGATCCTTGTGCTGGGTGAATGGCAGCTTGCCGGATAGACAGGTTGGAGGGCTACACTCCAGGGGGAGGGAACGTTTAGGCAAAGGCCCAGAAGCTTGAGAGAGCACAGTTTCTTTTGGGAACTTGGGGGAATAAAAGGTGGGGAGCGTGGGGTCAGGTGAGGGGCCGGCCATGGGGGCACACCCAGGAGAGAGAGGGCGGAGTCTGCCCCCACCTCGCACCCAGCAGGAAGCCTGCCCTTGAGTCACTGCTGGGCTGGGAGGCGGTGGGGGCCACGTGGAGCTGAGGCCCTCGGGTGGGCATGGGGGAGGGGGGGTGGGGAAATATTATTTTAATCTTCCTCTTAAAGCATAATTGCTTTTTGTCGGCGGGTGTTCCGGGAGCCGCCTCCCCGAGAGATTGCTTTGCAGGCTCCTGTCCGCCAGGAGCCAGGCAGGGCTGGGCCAGCTCCGTGCTGCATTAATACTCCGCAAATGCGATTTCATGGCCTCAAATGAGATTAGGGCCAGAGGCTGTGCTCTCTGGTGGAGATGGTGGGCGGTGTGGGCGAGGGACCCGAGCTGAGTAGGGAATCTGAGAGGGAGGGAATCAGGGATCCCAAGCCCGCTGGCCCTGAATAAGCAGTTTCCTGTAACTGGAGCTCCCCCGACCTGCTGGCTCATCCCAGCTGCAGAGCAAGCCCTGAGGCCCTGTCTGGTGGCGTGGCGGGTGGTGGGTGGTGGCTGGGGTACTCTGGGCTGTCTCCCCCACCCCAGACTCCCCACAAGCCCCTCAGTAAAGGCAAGGGCTGTGATTCCAAGTACAGTCTCTGCGGCCATGTGGCCTGGGTCTGAAGCTTGGCCCTTCTGCTCCAGGCTCTGCCTCTGTTTTCTCATCTGTGAAATGGGGACTAGAATAGTACCTATCTCACGCCTATTTGTGACAACTGAGTTCGTGTCTGTAAAACGTATAGAAAGGCCTGCCACATAGCAAGTGCTTGTTGAGTGTTTGATTTTACTATGAGGTTCACCCACCAGCTATTTGTGCCCTAGAAGGGGAGAGAAGGCCACTGAGGGCTTGGACCCTGGAGGAAGGAGGATTATCTGGGGGGCAGTCACCATTATCCTAGGCTGAAGTGGGGGCTTCTGGGGAACTACAGGGAGGAGGAAGACATCTGATGTTAATGTCATCCCTCACTCATTCAGTGAGCACCCACCTGGCACCAACTTTGTGCCAGGCAATAGCCTGGCCCCTGAGGATGGGACCGCCAGGCACAGTCCCTGTCCTCAGAGGAGACAGTCCCTCTCCCAGAAAGTAATAGTGGGTCATGTACCTGGGCGCAGAGAGGCCTGGGGGCTGTGGATCTGATACCCCTGGGTGGGGATGGGGGCAGTGGGAGAAGGTTTCAGGGCAGATTTGCTAGAGGTTGTTCCATTTGTGTCTTGAGGACGCATCATGAATGATTCAGGCTGGCAGAGGGACGACAACAGTCCAGGCAGATGGAGCAGTGAATGTGAAGGTCGGGAAGCTGGAGAGATCAGGGCCCGTTTCAGGGGGCCACAGGCGTGTAGTGTGGCTGGGGCGTGGGTGTGAGGCAGGGATCGGTTTCCACGAGGCTGGAGAGACTGGGGTGAGTAGACTGGGAGGCCTTCCGGGGTCTCCTGAGAAAACTCCAATCTCTCCTGAGAGCAGTGGGGCCCTCCTGAAGTGTTTACTGAAAGAGAGGAGGGACCTAGTCACATTTGTGGGGTTGGAAGAGTCAGGGCGAGGGTTCAGCCTATGGCACCCCCAGCCCGAGTGGACCCCGAGTGGACCCCCTCCTCCACTTCGGTGGGTCTGGCTTCTGCGTCCCCACCTGAGGAAAGGGAATGGCAGGTGGCTTCCATTGCTTACCCCTTTATTTAGTTCTTTGTTAATGAGTTATTGATTTTTCAAAAGAAAAATGCCCCAAAGCCACGTTGCATCTTTAGCAAAGTGATTCACGACGTGAAGATAGGCCCTGGGCCGCCCCCAGTGAGAACTCTGGTTACCGAATGCTGAGAAGGCTCCTTCAACAAGGCGGTCAATAAATGTGCCTGCTGAGCCAACGAGAACAGCGCGCCTGTTACAATCACCCCAAGTCCCCTGTTGCAAAGCGGGGGCCACGGGGGTTCAGGTGGGCACACGCTGGTGTGCACGTGGAGGAAGTGCGGTTCAGTGCCGCCCGCCATGTGCCGGGCCTCTGTTCTCGCACCTGCTCCTCACCAGGCCCCTGCCAGGTAGGCTATCCTCGCTGCTTTACAGAGGAGAAATTGCCGCCCTGACAGGCCAGAGGACTTGCCCAGATGCTTGCTGCGGGGCCTGGCCGAGCCAAGGTTAAGGCCAGGCAGGCTGCGGATTCACCACCATAATTATAGGAGGTGACCCTTCTGAAGTCGGCCACTCAACAGCCAACAGATGAACACCTGCTATGTATTCCACTCCGGCTGCGGGGACGTGATGTGGTGTTTGGAGAACAGAGACTCTGTAAGAGAACTGCCTCAGTTGACACCTGTCAAATTCTGGGGGAGGGGCAGGGACTTGGCCAGGTGCCACACCCCTGCCTCTGGTTTATCACCTGTTGGGGGTGAACTCAGCAGCACAGACACAGGCAGGTGTCACCATGGACAAAGAGGACTGTTCAGAGCAGGGGATGAAGGGAGTCAGGAATGCTTCCTCGATGAACTGTCTTGAGCCAGACCGTAAGGACAAATTGAACTTAGGTAGGAAAGCAGGAGACTTTTCTGGCAAGGGGTCTGCCAGAAAGGTGTGGCTGTGCGGAGGGGTCCAGAAGCTGGGCACAGAGTGGATCTGGGGAAAAGGGAGACTGGGGCTAGAATATCTGGTGGCGGGGGAGGGCATGTGAAGGTTTGAGCACTGGGTGGAGGTGTCCGTATTTCACCCTACAGACATTTTTTGCTTCTCTGGCCCATTTCTGCTGGGGAGAACCTGCCAGGTCCCAGTTTGTTCAGCAAGGAAAAGAACAAGCATTTTTGGAGCACTCAACTGAGTATCAGTGCTAAGAGCAGTACCTCCATTGCCTCATTCAATCCTCAGAGCAGCCCTGATTTCCCCTCTGTATAAAAAGGGACACCAGGGGCACCTGGGTGGCTCAGTCAGTTAAGCGTCCGACTTTGGCTCAGGTCATGATCTTGCGGTTTTGTGAGTTCGAGCCCCGCGTCGGGCTCTGTGCTGAAACCTCGGAGCCGGGAGCCTACTTCAGATTCTGTGTCTCCCTCTCTCTCTGCCCCTCTCCTGCCTGTGCTCTGTCTCTCTCTGTCTCTCAAAAATGAATAAATGTAAAAAAAAAAAAAATTAAAAAAGGAAGGACACCAAAGCTCAGAGAGGGTCACTATTCTGAACCAAGATCACACAGCTATAAGCTTCGCTAAGTTTCCCACACCCTCCATCCTTTGTCTTTCCCAGAAGCCCAGTGCAGTGGACCAGACGAAATACAGAGAAAGTGATGGGGGTGGAGAGTGGAGGGTGGGAGGAATATGGAGGATGTCAAGGGGTGTGGGACAGGACTAAGGGGAAAGGAAGGCCAAGTTTGCGGGCCCTGGGAGACACCCTTCCCTGGACTGGATGCAGGGATATCTAGGCCTAAAGGGACAATTGGAGCTGGGCCCTGGGACACAGCATGAGGAAGTATGGACAGCTGTGAATCACGTGTCTGCACAGACTCTTCCTGCTGCACAGTAAGCCCAGTGCAAAGCCATAGGAGGAAGCAGGACCTTTCCTTCCCCAAGAGCCAGCCTCAGATCCAGTCCAGTGGCTTGCCCTCCATAGCTGGAGGCTCCCTAAATGGCTGTGTTTAACCCCTGGCCCAGCTTCAGGGCAGGTCCAAGTACTCTCTCCTGGAGGGAGGTGGGGAGGGTTACCTATTAGCTGTGAGATCACTCATTACCTGCTTCTGCTCACACTGGAATCTGAGTCATCAAAGCTTGGGGCTGGCCTCTAGGCATTTGGGGAGCAGGCTCATTTCCCTTGGCTGGGGGAGGCAGAGTACCCCTTACCAGGGATGGGCAATGAGGCAAGAGAAGGAGCTGGGGAGGCAGAGGGAAAGGTGAGGTTCATGGTGTTGTTAAGTAGGAAAGCCACATGCAGTCCCAGGCTGATGGCATTCTCATTGGCCAGGAGGAAGCAGTTCTGGGGGTAGGGCTAGCGTGGCACAAGAGTGTCACAGGGGTCCTTGGCCCAGGGAGCCGGCCAGCCCACAAATGAGGTGGTAGGAAGGCCCTTCTGGTGGCTGCTGAGTGTGCAGGGCTCGCTAGCACTCCGGAGCCAGACCGCCTGGAACCAGTGCATTTATCTTCTTCCCAGGCAGGAAGGCCAAAGGCTAGGGCTCCAGGGGTACAAAGCTCAGATGGCTGGTAGGGCAGCTGGGTGAGAGCCCAGAGCCCACATGCAGGGGGGGGTGAGGGGCCACAGTGAAGCAGGGAAGGGACTGGGGTAAAAATTTGAGGAGATGTGATGGCAGGAACACTCTCAAGCCCTGAGAACCAGTGCTCACTGGTTTCCTTAAACTTTGCTCCCAAAGTGTCCTGCTGGCCTCTCTCAAGCCCTGCTGCAGAAGGCTGAACTGGGCCGTGAATGGCTCACGTAGGCACTGAGGCAGCACTGGTCCCCCCTCCCCTGTCTGCTGCTGCAGCCTTGGAGACTAACAGGAAGGAGGAGGCACAGTAAGGTGGCTGGGGAACCATCCCTGAGACCCTTTCCACCCGTGCGCCTGCCTGGTGGGGATGAGATGGGCCCAGGAGGCAGGGGCCCCACCTTCAGCAGACCTGGGAGGGAGAAAACTGGCCGTGGGACTCCCAGCTTCCATCTCCGGCCATCTGGGTGACCTTGGCTGGTCTTTCCAATTCTGATTGTAGGTGAGGCCTCAGTTTTTGAGGCCTCGGTTTTTGTCTCTAAATTGGGGACAGCTGCATCCTTCCTGCCTCTCTCTAGACTAGGGGTGGAGGGGTAAGGAGGAGGCCTCCAGAAAGCCATAAGCTCCTGCCTCTTGTTGCCAGGATGGGCCTGCTTTGGTCCCCAGACCCAGGAAAATGGGAAGAACCCTCAATATGGGCTCTAAAACAGCTGGCAGAAGAAAGAGGCAGGCCGCAGGAGTTTTCCAGCACCTCTCAACCCCACCCAGTACCCCAGATCTCACCTTTGCCGGACCAGGGTTCTGACCATGTTTCGGGGCCCGGTTCCCATCTAGCCTCCCCGGGGAGCAGACCTCACCCCAGGCCAAGGGCCAGTCACTCCTCATTCTGCCATCTCACTGCCCGGAAAAGGACTTGGAACCGCGTCTGGCACAGGGTAAGTGCTCAATAAAAAGAATTGTTACCTTTGTAATAATTTCTTGTGGAGCTCAGAATTGGATTTGTCGGCCGTTGTTAGCTATTTATAGTTTATTTGCAACAATATAATGAACACCCATTAGCTGACCGCCCAATCGAAGAGACGTTACAATAACATATCTACTTATTCCCCATTCTCTCTGTCACCTTCCGGCCCAGCCGCCAAGAAGGAACCATTTTCTTGAACTTTGTGTTTATTATTATTTTTTATTTTTTTATTTAAAAAAAAATTTTTTTTTAACATTTATTCATTTTTTGAGAGACAGAGAGAGAGCACAAGCAGGGGAGGGGCAGAGAGAGAGGGAGACACAGAATCTGAAACAGGCTCCAGGCTCTGAGCTGTCAGCACAGAGCCCGATGCAGGGCTTGAACTCATGAAACGCGAGATCATGACCCGAGCCGAAGTCGGACGCTCAATCGACTGAGCCACCCAGGCGCCCCATGTTTATTATTATGAAACAAACGAAAGACCACAGGCACCCAAAGAGGCAGGATGGCTGTACATTCATTAACAGAAATAACTGTTTTTACCAATCAAGTTGCAACTTCCTGCGGGTAGCATCTGGGTCTCCACAGTGGGGCTGGGCATACAGAGCCATTGGTGAATCGGGTTGATAGACTGTTTGGGGTCTCAAAAGCAGGGAGGGTGAGGACTGGATGCCAGAGAGCAGGCAGGACCCACCTCCAAAAATAGGGAGAAGGGCTTCTGCTCCCCCGCCCCACTATACCTGGATTATACCCATGTGGCTTCTGCTCTGCCCTATGACGTCACACAGTGTTGCCCAGGTGACCCAGCTGGGTGGACAAGCTCACAGCTTTTCCAGGTCTTGGCAGAGAAAGGGCCACCCACCCCTGTCTTTACCTTCCTGGGGGTACAAAGAACCGATTGTTTCCGTTGCTGACCCCTACCCAGCTGGTCACAGCCCAGAGCCCTGAGGACACCTCCACTCCAAGAATGTCTCACTTCTGAGAAAGTTCCAGGCTGCCCCCCACCTTGCCATCTCCAACCCCCCACCGTTTCCCCCCCATCTAGCTCCCAGAGCCAGCGTATGCCCCCCCAACCCGAGACACCACTGACGCTCTATACTGTTTGCCAAGCCCCAAGACTCCACGGTGCCCAGGCCAGCTGGGCAGGGCC
Organism: Puma concolor; assembly: GCF_028749965.1. NCBI lineage: Eukaryota > Metazoa > Chordata > Mammalia > Carnivora > Felidae > Puma > Puma concolor. The sequence goes on from NC_141672.1 coordinate 117,317,616, forward strand.
AGTGCCTGGTCAGCCACCAATATCAGGTACTGGTCCCCAAGATTGTTAAACAAGGCCAAACACTCCTGCCCCCAAGAGGATGGGACGGAAAAAGAAAAAGGTGAGGGCTAGGGGCAGGGGTCATTCATCTGTATGAGCTCATCTCTCCTTCAAAGTCCCTTGTTTTATTTGCTCCTAAATCATGACAAAAGCTTCCCTTATCTGGGTCCCAGTTTTCACAGCCGTGAAATGGAGAGTGAGGTGGTCTCTCGGTGTTCTTCCAAGGTAGGCATACTGTACTCTGGGGCCACGTGGGATCTGAATTCGGTGTGTTTGCAGGTGTTATCAGCTCCTGGTACCCTTACCTGGTTGTTTCTGTCTTGTATCCCCATGACCCAGAGAAAAATGTGGCTTGAATGGGTATAGTACCCCTGCCCCCACATAGCCTGGAAAGGAGTTTTTGCTGTGTTGTCACAAAGGCGCAGAGACCCTACTGAGATGCCTCAACCATCCCCCTCCAGGATCTTCTGGGAGATTCCCACACTGCTGCCCTGGGACTGCCAATGCTCCACCATTCTCCACCCTTCCAGCCCTGGCCCAGACCCCTGCCCCAGGCCGCAGATGCTCCAACTCCTAGAAAGAAGGGCTTCTTGTTGGTTTTGATCACTGCTGTATCCCCAGAATTCAGAACAGTGCCTGACACATAGTAGGTGCTTAATAAATATCTGTGACAGAACAGCAAGACCTTGCCAGGAGGGGACTAAAATCTCTGAGTGGTGAAATGCAGACTGTTCAATATGAGGCCTCCCTTGTCTCCTGCTAACTGGCAAGGCTGAGCCTATGGCCTCGACTGTGCCAAGTACCAACTGGGGTGGCAGAATGAGCTAAGACCAAAGGCACCAGGTACTTGCTAAGTTGGGAACACCCTCTCTTGCTGTTAGACTCAAACCAAATAGCTACAGGTGCCCCACTGTGGTTTCTACTTTATTACCCTCGACTTTGGTGTCTGGGGTTCCTGGTGTTCTCTACCCAAAGCTGGCTCCTCCCCTTGACTCTACCCTTTAAGCTACTTTCTTGAATGTCACACACTCAGGACCAGGCACCAGGCTGGCCTGACCTAGAGGCCTTAAGCTGCCAGCTGGTCCTGAAGCTCATTCCCACCCACCCACCCAAACTGGGTTTGGGGATCCAAGGAGCATTCGTAGGAGCCCTGAGAAGGAAATGGATTTGTTTGATTTATTTTTTTTAATGCTTATTTAAAAAGAGAGTGTGTGAGAGAGTGTGTGCAAGCGGGGGAGGGGCAGTGAGAGAGGGAGAGAGAATCCCGAGCAGGCTCCGCACTGTCAGCACAGAGCCCGACTTGGGATTTGAACTCACGAACCATGAGATCATGACCTGAACTGAAACCAAAGCGAGACGTTTAACCAACTGAGCCACCCAGGTGCCCCGGATTTGTTTTGTTTAATTCATAATTTGTGGAACATTTTTAATGACTGGGTAGAATCTCCTGTAAGAATGTTCATATTATGTACATATAGTATTACATATTCCTATTTCCTCTTTTGTGAAGCTTCTATTCATGTCTTTTTTATTGTGGTGATGCTTCCAGATCTCTGTGTATTGGAGATATTCATCCCTTTATATATATTGCAGATATTTTCTCCTATTTGTTTTTTCTCTGGACTGTGGTGAATTGGAGGCTATCATAGAAGTTGGTGTGGATTGTTAATGTAATCCGAGCGATCAGTCTTTTCTTTATGATTTCTGATTTTTGCGGCATCTTCGAAAGAGTCTTCCCTTGTCCAAACGCCACAACTCCCATGGCTAGTACTTACTAACAAGTACTGGCTACTTGGGTCATGAGCCCGAGGGCGTATACGTTGTGGCCCAGAGAAAGCTCAGCATGTCCAGAAAACACTAACAGGGCAGAGCAGAGACCTCACAAGGTGGAGACACAGACCCCATCCCACTTCCCACTCTGCCTGCTAGCAAAGCCGAGGGCCCAGACACAAGGGCTTTGGTCTCCCTGAGCCTGATTCCCCACCTAGGAGAGGGCCCTCCAGTGGCCATTGTAACTCCCAAGCAAGTTTAGATGCTGAAACTAGAAGGAACATGAAAGGCCATTTTTTAACTCAAAGCCCTTAAGATACAGCTGGGGAACCGGAATCCGGGTGAGGGGGGACTTTGGTCCTGATGCAGACACAGCTCCGAGGGAAGCCTGCAGATTGTCCTTCCAGAGGTAGGAAGGGGAAGGCTGAGAGGTTGGCCCACAGTCCCCGCTCCAGGCCTCCCTGGCCCTGGGCCCAGCCTGCCCAGCGGCACATGCCTGCGGCCCTCACCAGGAGGCGCCAGCCTGGCATCTGGCCTCATGCCCAGAAGTGAAGCACGAGCAGTTTTTGTCCAGCCTCCTGGAAGCTGTATTTCCCAGAAGGCTGTCCCACAAGGGGAGGCATAGAGGCAGTAGGGGACAGAGAGAGGACACAACTCATGGGCCTGGTCTGCAGAATCACTGGTTGGGCTGTGGGGCTACCGTGATGCTGGGTCCTCACTTCTGGGGGCCATAGGAGGCTGGGGACAGGCCCTGTACCCCCACAGAAACAAGGGGGAGGGGGCCACCATCTTGGGCTTCTCCTGGGCATCAGGGTGATGGAGAGACATGTTAGTCACCCCTCCTGACCTCACTGCAGAACCTTAGGCCTTCCACAGGGAAGATTACAAAACCATTCCAGATATCCCCACTGACCAGGTGGGAAAAGTAAGACCCCACTGGGAGCTGGGGCAGACCTGGACTGAAACCTACATTTCTGGACACTCCAGGTCGCTGGTCTTGCTCCCCTGGCACTAAACCAAAAGACTAAGCCTGATGGAGAGTGGAGTGGGTTACGGGGGGCACACAGTGAGGGTGGGACATTGGGAAGGCAGTATCTCTGACCTATGAGGCGAGAGGTGACACTGAGCCTGTTTCCCCCCTCCCCGTCCCCTTCCTTCTGGTAGGGGTTCTTTCTGCACATTGACCTCCCTCCCCTCCTCCCATCATGGCCTGGCAGGGGAGAGGGGGAGAGGGGGGAGGATAACTCTCAACACCTCTGCAGATGGTGATAGGCGCCCCCTGGGTCCTGCGGAGGGGGCCTTCCTCAGGCAGAAGGAGGGGTCTCTCTGTAGAGCTGGCACTTCTGGGGCTAGGGGTTTCTCACCTCCTAATTAGTCATCTTGTTAGTCAAGGACCACAGATTGTACCAAGAAGGCCTTTGTGTTAACATCAGATCTGTAGGAAGTGAGGGAACAAGCCACAGGGATGGACATACAGGGGAAGAGGGACCCACCCAGACAAAGGCTTGAAGATGGGAGCCAGCTTGGGATGTGCAAGAAACCACCCAGAGGCCAGCGGGGCTGGAGCCAGTGGGCAAGACGCCCAGGGGCATGAGGCGAGGTCGGTTTCCTGGGCCAGAGTGTGTAGGTCCTGATGGGCCAGCGAAGCTCTGAAGGAAACAGGGAGCCACTGTTTTGAGCAGTGACAGATCTGGTCTGATTGAAATCTGTAAAGGATCACTCTGGCTGCTCTGTGAGATGGGCAGGGTGGAGGGAGTGCCAGAAAGGAAACAGTCAGGCATGCAGAAGGGGTCAGAGTCTGGACATGGTTTCATGAGTTTTGTTTTGTTTTTTTTAATGTTTATTTTTGAGAGAGAGAGTGCACGCGAGTGGAGGAGGGGCAGAGAGAGAGGGAGGCAAGGATCCTAAGCAGGCTCCGAGCTGTCAGCGCAGAGCCAGATGTGGGGCTCGAACTCATGAACCCTGAGATCATGACCTGAGCCGAAGTTGGACACTTAGCGGACTGAGCCACCCAGGGGCCCCCTAGACATGGTTTGAAGGCAGGGCTGGTAGGCCATGCTGTCAGGGCTCATGTAATGTTCACCCCGCCACTATCATCAGAACGGAATGACGTTAAGAGGCGTCAAAGTCCTCAGGCCCTTCCCTTTCCCTCTGCCCAGAGGCTTCTGAGAGCCAGGAGTCACTGCGCCCAGAACCCTCAGGCTCAAGGTGGGAGCAGACAATGTGTGGGGAACTGGGGCCCTCACACAGGAAGCAGGGCAGCTTCCAAATAGGCTGGTCCAAGCCCACATTGTCCCATTGGGGAAACTGACTCTCAGCATGACGGGGCTTCGGGTCCATGGTGTTGAGGAGCAGAGCTGGTTTAAACCCAGCTCTGCTGACGCTCGGTGCTCATCAGGACTGAGCCAGGGGATCCCCCTACCAGGGCCTGCCCCCTGTCAGGGTCTGACAGACTGAACTTGCTATTTTTTTTTTTTTTTAATGTTTATTTTTGAGAGAGAGAGAGAACACAAGCAGAGGAGGGGCAGAGAGGGAGCGACACAGAATCTGAAGCAGGCTCCAGGCTCTGAGCTGTCAGCACAGAGCCTGACACGGGGCTCAAACTCACCACTGTGAGATCATCACCTGAGCCAAAGTCGGACACCCAACCGACTGAGCCACCCAGGTGCCTCATGCAAAGTTTCTAGATAAAAGGTCCCAACCCTTCAGGTCCTCCTCTTCCCAGCAGCCTTTCCTGATTGCCCGGCCGCTGCTTCTGTCTCCTCTCAGCAGCTCTCACTGAATACCATGGTCCTTCAGGCCCTGAGTCACAAGCTGGTGAGCTGGTGAGCTCCCACATGTGTGTCCGCTTGGGGCAGCCAGCCTAGGGGGCGCCATGTGCAGGCAGGTGCCACTCCTTCCTGGTCTGCAGGGTTCTCTGGGGAGAAGAGAGAGGGGCATCTGGGACAGACACGTTCGTCCCTTTTCATTAATGCCTTGGGTGACTCCATGGATGTGGATGAACTTTGTAAACTGTAAGGGGCTGTGCACAGGAAGGACCTAAGGTGACAGATGGACTGGGCTGAGGTTACGGGAGAGACCGAGGGAGAAGGCTAGCTGCAGGTGGGATTTAGGAATTAGAGGCAAGGGCACCCACAAAAGCAAAGGTTTTAGCAGTGAGACTGGACTTGAGAGATGAAGCCCTGTCTCCCTCCGCAGGAAGTGATCACGGACTGGGGCAGACCTGTGGTGTGGGACAGAGGTAGGGAGAAGATGGGGGTCAAAGGCAAGTGCCCTTTGACCAAACTGGGTGGGGGTGGGTGGATGACAAAGGGAAAGGCACTTGGTGGGGAGGGGATCGGTGAGGGACTGGAGTTCTAAGGAGGCAGTAAGGGCAGGGGACCACCGGGAAGAGGCCACTCAGCCCTGGCTCTCTCCACAGGTCACTGAGAGCCCAGAGGAGCCCCTGAACACCTCACAGAGTGTGGAATCTGTCACCAGCCACCTGTCTCCCCCTAATAAGGAGACCATCATGGTCACTCTCCACGGGGCCACCAACCTACCCACCTGCAAGGATGGCTCTGAGCCGTGGCCATACGTGGTAGTGTAAGTGGTGCCGGGAGTAGGGACAGGGGCTGGTGCGGGGCTGTGAGCAGAAACCAGCGGATGGATATTTGGAATGTGAGCAACCAAAGGTTGGGGGCGGGGACCGTGATACCCAGAGAGGAAAGCCAAGTGTGAATCACACAGGGGCTGGAGGCTCTGTACGCGTGAGGCCTGACATCTTCCCTGCTGCGTGGGAAGCTGTTCACCAGGACTGGGGAAGGAAGGAAGAGCCACTCCTTGATCCCACAGCCAGCTGGGCAGGGCTTGGCCACAGTTTGACCTCAGGGAGGCAGGGCCCCTGGATACAGAAGCCTGGGCTGGGCTGGGCTTGGAGTGGGGTGGTGATCAAAGGAAGAAGGCCTGAGCCTGCCTCTCCGGGACTCTGGGTGCCCCATCCCCCCACGCCCTATTCTGGGATAGGTCCTCACAGCCATCTTCCTCCTTGCCCCCCCCCCCCCCCCCCCACTTCTCAGGTCATTTCTATCTTAGGGACTTCCCTAGTTCTGGTCCTTTAATGCACCCCACGTCTCCCGTCAGCCAGCTGCAATCAGGCTGCACGCTTCTCCCAGCCTGGTGGCCGAGTGAGGCCCGCCACGCCATCTGCTGCCCATGCTGTGGGCCTCGCTTCTCCCAGGAGGGCATCAGGGGGTGACAGAGTGTCCATCCAGCCAACCTTCCGTACGGAGGTCGGACATCCGTTCAATCTTGGTTGTGAAGCACTGCACAGTAACCCCTCCGCCAAGCTTGTCATCCCTGAGCCCCTCTGTAAACAGTGGGAGCCACCAGGGCCTCCCCACAAGCTACTCTACACCTCCCCTCCTCTGCTAATTCCAGTTCAGTGCCTGCCTCAGGCTTTTGCCCACATGTCCTTTGGGGGAGTGCCTGCCCCAGCCCTCACCCAACACCTGCTGAAATCCCACCTTCAAAGCCTTATTCTTGACTGCCTCCTCCTCCAGGCAGCCACCAGAGTTGAGCTCTCCTCTCTGGAGCTGCACAGCAATGGCAACTCTGATCTGACACACTTCACATAATTACAGTTATGGGCTGTTCTTCTGTTCCCCAAACTGGGGCTCCAGAGGACACATCCCAGGTCTTCCATTTCCCCCACAATGCGCCCAGCCTGGGCCTGAGCGCGGACTTAGGGATCAAGGAGCCACGGAGACAGCCAGCCAGTAGCTATGACAACAACCCCCGCACCTCCACACAGTTGAAAGGAGGGTAGATGGTGTGCTGGAGACCAACAGGTGGGACACTTGCTTGTCTCAAAAGGCCCATTTCCACCCACCCACCCAGCTCCTCGGCCCTCCCCTCCCCCAACTCCATTTCCGCCGTGAGGAGGGACAGGTGGCAGAGAGTGGGCTTGGCAGGGAGCTCGCCTTCTCCCCTCAGCTATTTCCATAAACCAATTATCGCCGATCATCTCGGGAGATTGAGGCCCTGCCTATCACCACGCCAGCCTGGGCGGCGGGGCGGGGAGCGGGGCGCCGCGTTGCTCTGCGGCGGGCACCGCGACCCTCGCCTTCACCCGGTTGCCATGGGAACGCGCGGCGGGAGCCCAGCCGGCCGGAGCCTGGGTGAGGGGTGTGGGGGCGGCGGGGAGAGCGCATGGCTGCACCCATCTCCACCCAGGGAGGGGGCAGGGAGCAGAGCCCGGCCGAGCCTGCGGCCCCGCGTTCCGGGGCGTTCCAGGGCTCCTGGCGGCTGAGCCGCCACCAGCCCCGGGAGTGCTAATGAGATGCAAATGACAGCAGAAGGGAGGGCTTCTGAGAAGGAAGGCCCAGCTGTCAGGAACCTGAAAGAGGCTTTCGCAGCGAGCCCCCAGCCCCAGGCAGGAACCCCAAAGGGACGACCCAGACCCTCAGAAGCCAGAAGCCCTGGGAAGAATCTGATGTGCCCTGGATGTCTGATTCCACATACGCCATTAACAAAGCAGACCACAGGCATGAGAAGCCAGTCCCCCGAAGCGTTCCTTCCTCTCACGATGAATATTGCAATGCTTAAAGTATATAGGGTATATATTTAATATATATTAATAATATTGATCTTCCATAGTCTTTCAAAACACTTTTTCTCATCATTCTCATGCCTGTGTTTCTGGTGCCCTCAGCTTGGTCTCCTGGCTGAGCCTCCTGCTCTCTGCCATCCCTAGGGGTCTCACCTCTGGGGCTTCCTGTCCCTGCCTAGTTCCGCCCTCTCTCTGGGTCTGTTGCATCCCCAGCAGGCCGACCTGCGGAGACAATGGTGGAGTAGGAGTTAAAGCACAGGCCTAAGCGTACCCCGGAGGCATTTACTCATTCAGCCCATTAGTGGGGAGCTGAAGAGAACTCAGGTCTAATGATGGGGACTCCCTAGCTGGGGGCTTGGTCACTTCACTCCTGTGCAGGCTCCAGCCTCAAGCCGATCTAGTATAATAGAGCACACCTCTCGCCATGATTGACCCAGACCAAGAAGTCCACGTGGCTCATCTTGTGGTTCCAACTCTTTCCATCTGAGCCATTGACCTGCTTCCAGTCTGACCCCTCTACTCCTCTGAAATAGCTTTCTCTAAAATGACGGCTGTGCTTGACCCCATTACGTCCGCTGGGCATCTCATCTTTCCAGATGCTAGCCTGTCCCAGGTTTCAACCCTTGGTCGTCCTCTTCCTCTGTACTGTCTGCATAACATCCTCATCCTGCTGTCAGTAGTCATATTCCTCCCCTCACCCCAACGTCCCCCCCCCCCCCCGCCCACTCCATTCCCGAGTCCTGTAAATGTGTCTCCTGTATCTGAAATCTGGCTGCTTCTCTCTGCCGGCTCGCCCCACCTTAAGCTTCTGCACTTTTCTCTTCTTAGCACATCTGATCTTACCCATCTTCAAACCCCAAGGGTTCTCACTGCTCCCAGGGTAAAGAGGATTCTAGACCCAGCAAGGTTGGGTCCTTGCGGCCCCCTCCAGATCCCCAGCAGCATGACTCCCATCTCCCTTTCTTCGCTCCAGCTGTACCACGTGTCTATCTCTCAGTTCTCTGAGCAGACCCTGTTTCCTCTCTCCCTACGCCTTTCAGGATCCCTCCCCCAGAACATTCTCCCTTCCCCTCCCCTCTTTGGATCCCAGCTAAATCACCTCCTCCAGGAGGTCCCCCCTGACCTCCCAGACCAGGCCAAAGTTTCCTACATTCCACGCCTCCCTGGGACCTTTTACTTCTGCAGTGTCACAGCTGGCCTCACAAGTTTGATGTGCTTTCATGGGATTCCTGGCTTACTCTTTCTCGAACCTACCCCCATAGTGGCCCTCTAGTTCAACAAGTGACCACCAGGTCTGTATTGCTCCCCATTCTATCCCTACTATTTAACACAGCACCCGGAGCATAGGAGGCTGTCAATAACTGTTGAATGAATCCGGCCCCATTTCTAGCTTGCTCTGTGACTTTGGGAAGGCTCCTTGTCCTCTCGTTGCTCAAATGCCTCTCCTAGGAAGCTGCCTCAGAGGGCTGTAGGGATGGGGAGCCAGTAGGAGATGCTGACAGGTGTGAAGTATGACACAGAGTAAAGGTTACCCCCAGTGCCCACGGTGGGCATGGAAGATCTGTCAGAAGAAAGCGGTGGGGCAGTGGAGAAAAGTGAGAATGGGATCAGGAAACCCCAGAATCTGGCTCACTGCCCCTGACAGGGTAGTCCCTGTCCCTCTCTGAGTCTTAGTCTTCCCGTGGCCAGGATGTCTATTCTGGTCTCTGTGCTGTTTCAAGGCTTGCCAAGCTGATTCGTGCTCTGGCCTGGGAAATAGTGTCCGTTCTTAAGAGACAACAAGAGCCCCAGCTGTACATGCAAGACAGATTCCAAGTCCAGGTCTGCTGGGCCAGTGCCCGGGCCCCAGGTCTCCCCTGACCGATCTGAGCCTGAGCAGTGCCCAACACCTGCCTCCTGGCCTGGCACAGAGAGACCTGCCAGTCAGAGCCCAGCAGGGACCAGGAAGGCAGTGGCCCTAACAGGTGGGGGGGTGCCCTCACAGGCAGGGTCTGGGGAAGGGGCCAGCCAGGAGACATCCTGTGGGGTTCTAACCCTCGGCCAAAGGATTGGTGGCTGGGTTGCCAGTTGGCAGTGGCTGCTCTGACCGCCTGCTGCCCAGAGCTAAGGAACAGGGCTGGAGCCAGGACAGGGAGGGGAAGGGCTGCTTCCTCTGTGCACGTGGGGGAAGGCTTGGCCGGAGCCACAGTGGGCGGGGCAGAGCACAGGTCAGAGCCAGTGAGTCATATTTGGAGGATCTTTGGTTTTCTTGGGTGAGCCTGAGAGCCCTGACCCTGGTCCCAGACTGAGACTGACCTTGGTCATACGCTGAGCCCTGACTCCGGTCATAGACTGAGCCCTAATCACACACTGGGCCCCTACCCTGGCCACAGACAGAGCTCTGACCCTAGTGACTAATTGGAGAAAGTACTGAAAGTAAGACAATTGTGTAAGGTCCTCGTAGGAGAAGGTTAAAGGTCATATTTACCAAGTGCCCACCATGTATTTGGCAAATATGCTAGGAATGCGTGTGTGTGTGGTATGTATGTGCTTCCCATAATTTAATCATCACTTAGTCCTTTGAGCTAGGTAAAATACTATCCCCATTTTGCAGATGAGGTCACTAAGGGCTCAGCAGATTTCTGTGAGGTGGCCAGAGTCACAGAACTATAGTGCATACCCAAGCCAGGATCCAGGATTCCAAAATCTAAAAGCTTTTTCAACCTCACTCCCTGACTTGATCCTCATGCAGTGGTTGCCCCTCTTAGAAGGGGTGTTGGCCTCAGGGTCCTAACCCAGACTTCCAGAGAAGATCCAGTGAGCAGTCTGAAGACCCTTCCTGGGATCTGGATTGCCCACACCTTCCCCCTGCCTGGCTGTGAGCCTTGGCCAAAGGCTCCAGAGGGCAGGGATTTGGGCAGAGTGGGTGGAGGCCTGGCATGACTCATAGGTGACCCGTGAGCTTGTCTCAGCAGCCAGAGGGCTGGGCTCAGCAAAAATAACAAAAATACACACAGTGACAGTGAGCATGGGACAGTGCCAGGAAAAAAGCAGCCCCCATTTGCTGATGGTGGCCCACGCTGAGCTCACGCAGAGCTCGGTTCTTCTGCACCCTGGCTCTAATACAGCAGCCCTGGCAGGCAGGTTGCATTAGCCCCATGTGATGGCCAAAGAGGTCAAGACCCAGGGAAGTGAAGGGACTTGTCTGGTTGGCCAGTAAGAATGGAGCAGATAAAGATAAGTGTCTCTGTTTGGCCACTAGTGACTCTCTCTGGTAGAGGCCAAGGTTCCTTCCCTTCCAGCAGGATGCTTGTGGGAAAAGGCACAGCATGGGGGAGAAGGCCCTGGAGAGGCCTGAGAATCTCGGGTCTTATCTCCCCTGCAGAGTCCCCAGCCTATGGTGTGGCCAGACCTCTCCACACCTTCTCCAAATGATGTCAGTCCCTTGAGGCTCAGAGCCTCAGAATTTTTGTTCAGTGAGAACGGCCTTGTATCCCAGAGCTGTAAACACAGCTGGTGTCAGTGGTTAAAAGGGGAGGGTTGCCTGAGACCGTCCCCCGCCCTCCCCCCCCCCCCCCCCGCAAGCCAGACTGAAGCCATTAAGGATCTTTCCAGATGTTCCCCTATCACCGCCATGCGGGGCCCCTGAGGTCCTTCTCATGCCCGAAACACTTATTCAGACCCAAAAAGCATGAGCTCTTCTGCAGAGGCACTGGAATCCTGGAGGGCAGCCCAAGAGGCCAATGCTTACCAAGAGAAGCAAGTTTTAATGGGGAGATTTCAGGCAACGAGGCAGGCCAGTGGGGAGCTTTCCTGGTGTCCTCATTGTATAACACACAGGCTGTCTCGGCTGCTTATTTCTAAGCACGGGCAAAGCTGCTGACAGGGCCCCTCCTTCCCCCACCCCTGCCTCCGGGGCATCACAGATGGCCAGGAAGTGGGGTCCCCCCTTGGGGCTTTGACTGGCTTCTGTGCCCCTTGCTTCCCACCTCAGGCTTCCAGGTCAGATGCTGCATGGTCTGGCATCCATCAAAGAGGGAGGCAGGCTACCGGGCAGGGAACTGGGGCTTGGGGTCCAGTTCAGCTCCTCCTGCCCTTGTGCTGTCTCCCTACACGCAGTGAGCTTCCATCAGAGGGAGGGGCACCGGGGGCAGCAAAGTCAGTGCCTTCAGGCCTGAGGAGCCGGCTCCACAGATGCTGAAAGCAGCCAGTGTGTGAGACCAAGTCAAGAGCGCAGGGCTCCTTCGGGGAAGCAGCCCCCAGTCAGCCCCTCAGGTTCCTGCCGTGGAGGACTGTAGGCTTGGGTTGTGGGCTGTCTCTGTTTTTCATGAGAAGTCAGAAATCCACATTGTTGTGTGAAATTAGCCAGTTTCTACACACAGACCAAACACCTCTGCGCGGCTGAATCTCTGGGCCTCGCGTCATGTCTTCTCCTGATCCCTCCACCCATTCAGACTCAGCCTCCAACTTGGCCAGCTGTCCTCTTCTCCCAGGGGCCTCCCCGTGGGGACCCACTCTCTATATGTGTCTCAGAGGCACATCCCCCTTCCTGAAGCCCCCTCTTTCTTCGCTTCCAGGACGAGCCCCCTTTGATTCCCTCTTCTCTCTGGCCACTCCTCTGTGGGATCCTTTCACCCCATACCCGGTCAATGTTGGTGCTCCCTGTCTAGTCCTTGGCATCTCCCTGGATCCCTCATTGCCCCCCACTCCCTGAAGATCTCCCTCATCCCAGGCCACCCCCAAGCCCCTTCCTGAAGGTCCAGGAATGTCTAGCTCCAGCCCAGTCCTCTCTCCTGCCCTGTAGCCCCATGGACCCACCAGCCGATGTATACTCCACCTCAGACTCAGCCTTCCCAAACTGGCCTTCTCGTCCCCTTCCCCCCTGCCCCTCTGGGGCTCACCATCCATCCAGAATCCTGTGAGATATGGAACACTGTCTTGAGCTCAGAGATGTTTAAAGGATGAGCCCATGCAGTCGGTAGGGCTGAGACTCAAACCCACAGCCTGTGAGCCTGAACACTAATCCACTCTCTCCGGCCTTCAGCATGACTGGCCCAGAAATGCTCAGGAGGCTGTGGGGTTTTATCCCTGGGGAGGGCAGGCGGTGGCTGCCCCCAAACAAAGGTAGGGGCAGATTTGCTGGCCCTGAGTGGGGAGAGAGGTTGATTGTCCTGTATCTCCCTCCCTGTGACCTGTTGCCTGACTTTCGGGCAGCTCTGGGGCCTGTGGAAAGTGCCGTGTACATGCTAGGGTGCCCTGGGGGTGTTGGAGAAGCAGGGCTTGGGGCCAGCCTGTGACTATGACTGGGGGCCCTTAGGATGTCAGTGTGGCAGGAAAACCAGACCCAGGATCCGGCCCTGGGGCCCCAGGGCCTTCGGGGAGCCCAGTCCCCGCAGCTGGGCTCTGCTTCCCTCCCTTTGAGGATGTACTTGGGCTTAGAACTTGAGATCTGAACCCTCGTCCCAGCCCGACAGCTGCTTCTGAGGCAGTACTGAGAAGCTGCCCCAGATTAGAGCAGGTTCCCAGCAGTCTGGGCCAGGGGCCTGGCCTAGCAGAGCTGGAGAGGAAAGGAAGGTTCTTCCACACCTTCCCCCATTCAGTAAACACTTGCTGGGTCCCACTGTGCCTAGGTGGGAACTGGAAACAGCTTCAGCAGTGACAAGACAAGCCCTTGAGGGGCTCACCTAGCGTGTGTGTGTGTGTGTGTGTGTGTGTGTGTGTGTGTGTGTGGTGGGGGTACTAAACAGATAATACCCACCTGTCCTTTGCCCACAGTCTCCCAAGGCAGAGGGCGACTGAGCAGGCTCCAGACCCCAGCCAGCACTTGGGTATTTGGGCCCCTCGGGAAGGCTGGTCTCTTGAGAAGGGGGCAGGAGGCAGGGCTCTATGTCTGAGATGCCAGACTCAGAATGTGGACCATACACCATACAAGTTAGGCCAGAGACAAGAATGAGAGTGATTCAGGTCATTCTCCTGAGGTTGGGAAGTTCACCTATATGTCTGTCCACATTCCTCCTGTGCTAAGGCTACATCCATGAGAAGTTGATACTCAGAGAGGGGGTGTTCAGAGTGATCAAGAAGGATCTCAAGTCATGGAGAGACCTCCCAGGGCTGTTTCACCCAGGCCTATACCTTGCCAAGGGACTATCATTTCATCCCGTAGGGCCATGGTATTTCCTAGCCAGCTGTACCCTCTCCCTTCCTAAGAAGATGTTTCTCTGGGCCCCTCGCCAAGCTAGGCCACAGGGTTGACCGCAGCTGGACACTCCAGAGGCTGGCAGATAACACTTGCCCATGCACCACCTCCTGCTTCCATGGAGAGAAAAGTTTTCCCTAGAAAACCAGGAAATCCTCCCTGGGAGAGGATGCAGGGTATGACCATGCCCAACAGACTGGAGCTTGAGTCTGGCTTTGCATTTGCACCCATCACAAAATTCTGTGGGGTGAGGTTTTGCCCTGGGTTGTATGGACCGAATCCCCCTGCCCTGCTGCCTCCCTGAGCATGGAGAGGGGTGCGTGGTTGACCCTGAGGGGCTCCCCTGAGAACAATGGAATTATTTCAGATGAAGTATGGGTAGGAAAGTGAGGAGCAGAATTCTTGTTTTGTAGAAAGAATTTTCCCTCTACCGGAGTGCTTGTTTCTGATTTCCAGGGCAGCACCCGCCCCCTGTGGGAAGGTACAGGGTGGGGGTGGGGGGGGAGCAGCCATGCCCATGTGGACGGGGAGTTGGCTGGCCTCCAGTGCTCCAGAGTCGGTTGTTCCTTAAATCGAGGCCCACCTATAGTGGTGTAGCACCATCAGCAATTAGTGATGGTTCATTAGAGTCCAATTAATAAATGAAACCCAGGATGAGAGCCATTGCTTTGCTGAGAATAACAGCCCTTCTTATGCCTCAAGTGGCATCCTCCCAAGAGCTCAAAATCCATAAGAACCAGCTGTACTGGGGGCTGGGTGGGGGGCACACATGGAGGGGGGATGTTGATGGTGATGGGCTATTGTCTGGTACAGTGGGAGGGGGAGAGAAAGGAGCTTCAGACCAGACATTCCTGCCTGGGGTCTTAGCTCCTCTTTTGAGGAAGCCTTCTTGCCCAGCAATCCCAGGGGAGCCTGGCCAAGGCCAGAGGTAAGAAGGCAGGGCTTTCTCCTCCTTCCTGTCTGGCCTCAGAGGACAATGCACATGCGTGTGGAGAGAAGAGGGCTGGAAAAGGCACGAGGTCAGGGAGGACCACAAGCCTCCCTGTTGTCTCTGACTACCCCAACCCATGTCCCAACACACTGACCCTGGGTCAGCCAGCCATGCCCTCCCCAGACCTGTTCACGGCTCCTCAAAGCCTCAGGCTCTATCCTCCGATTGGAAAGGTTCTCCTCTCTGTCTGTTCAAGCCCTGCATCCTCCAGGAAACCTTGCCTCCCCAGTCCAGCCCAGGCAGGGTCACAAACCCAAGAATCCAGCCTTTGACCACCCCATTCAGGTGACCACCTCTGTAGGGGCCAACTCTCCCATTCTACCCCTGTTGCATAAGGCTGGAGACCTGGGCAGGGGACAGGTCATTGTTTTTTTTTGTGCCCTCCAGGGATGGAAGGTGGTCCATGCCTGGGAGTCTGGCTGCCTCAGACTTCTGGGGGATGGGGAGGCTGGCCTTCCTGGCCCAGAGGCTGACATGGAGAGTGCAAGTAGAGGGGAACTGCGCTGCCTTCTCAGGACAGAATGGGGTCCAGTCATGACACACTGGGCATCTGGCCTTAAGGAATCTTAGTCTGAACCTGTTTCCTCACCTGCCTCTAAGTTTCCCAGGTGAGCAAGTGATAGGGTTGTGGAGGACCCGGTCAAAAGATTACAAGGCCTCTTATTCTCCCATCCATCTATGTAAAGGTTCTGCCCTTCGTCCATCTTCATTCTGCCCAAGCATCTCCTTCCTTGGGGCTTCTGGGAACATCCTTCTGGTCTTCCAGGATTCCGGGTCCTGCCTAGCCAGGACCCCTGCAGCCAGAACAGATCCACATTAGGGTCCTCCCTTTCCCCCTGATACCCTAAGGGGCTGCCCTGGGATCAACACTCAGGACAAGCAGGTGGTCTGCATCCTGAGCTTCCAAAGCCCTGGACCCTGTCAAGGCCAGACTTTGACATTTGTTCATGCTCTGACACCTTGAGGAGTGTGGGAGACCAAGCAGACAGGCAGGGCAAGTGCAGGGGGTGGGCTTAGAGAACTGGGAGGCAGCTTGAGGGCTGGTACGTGAAGGAGGATATGGAGATGGGGTAATGTGTGGCACACAGACCTCCCTGGGGAAGCCTGTGTGTCCGTGCACACACACACGTGCACGGGCTGGTGGAGGGGCTGGTCAGGGGAGCCTTCCTGGAGCAGGGACAATGGCACACCCCCCACCCCTAGAGGTATACATGCTCTAGAGGGCATTTCAGAGGATGGGTGGAGGGCGGGGGAATGGCTCAGGAGCCTGTACTCACCACCCCATCAGTGCCCTGTACTTTCCCACTGCTCACCTCACCGACGGCCTCTGGGGCCAGACAACGGTCTCCCTTGGTGACAGTGGAGAAGGAAAGCAAAAAATCCGGCTTCTTCCCTCCCACTCACAGATGTGCTTGGGCCTGGCCCCCACCCCCTGCTTGGGTGGGAGCCCAAGGGCCTCCTGGCAGCTTTATCAAACACACACATACCCCTCCAGTGCGCTGGGGGGTGGGCCTGGTAGGGAGGGGTTTCTGTTTCTTGGCAGCTTAGGACCCAGGATTGCTAAACTGTACCCCTGAACCCAACCCCAGTTCCATCCTGGTATGACTGCTCCTCCCATGACTGGATTAAGTCTAAGCCCCTGACAGCAGGCTCCCAGCCTGAAGCACCCAGCAGCTCCCCCAGGGCCTGCCTGCGAGAGCCAGGCCAGGACTCTAAGGATCGGAGGGAGGATCCCGCTCTTATAGTAAGCTATATGGAGGCAGGTCCTGGAGAGGTCCCCTGGGCTCGGAAGCTTCCCTGGGAGACCTGAGCCCCATCACGGGCCAGGGGTCCTACAACCTCGCCTTCCATGTGCCCAGCTGAGAGGTGCAGAGTGGGAACTAGGAGCAAGGAGTGAACTGGCCCCCTTCACCCCTCTAGATCTGTAGTTTCTAGAATAGCATCAAGGCCTGAAGGAGTCAGCTGTGCCAGGAAAAGCCATTACCCTGACAGCCTCCCTCCACCTGCTAAAAGCCTCCCTCCTTCCCCTGGGGCCTCACCCCTCCTGAGTTATTTCATCTCCACTCACCTAGCTCTGACAGACCTCTCCTGGTGAGAGAAGGGAGGAAAGGGATGCTTGCTTAACCCCTTCTATGCCTGAGCAGCGTCAGCGCCAGCAGGCTCCCTTGGCCTTGTCCATTGTCCTTCCCCATCTCTTTCCACCTGGAATCCCTCCTGCCGGCAAGAGGGAGACAGGCTGGCAAGTACAGGTCATGGGTTCCGACCTGCATTCTGTCACTGCACTGCTTGTGGTTCAGGTCCCTTGCTCACCCTCAGTCTGTCTGCTCTGAGCACTGGGTAGCCCCCAGGACACAAGATACTGGGTGTCCATGCAGGAGCAGGTCAGATGTTTGGGGTGTAGAGGACTGACCTCATCCTTACATAGAGTGTAAGGCACAGAGGGGCAGGAGGAGGGGCTCAGACGGTACCCCTGAGTTAGCGGAGGTTAGCAAGTCAGGAGGCAGGGAGCTCCAATCCCTGCCAGCCTTGATGCCTTCTCCTCTCCAGCCTGGCAGCCTCCTTCACAGCCCCGGGCCAGAGGGGCCTTCTTCGCAGGTGTGCAGAGACGAAGTGTCTGGACCAGGGCTGAGTCTGGGAGGCACGCCCCTCATCATCCCAGCCCTCTCTCGGTGCTCCCCTGCCCCTGCCAGGCTGCCCTGGGTCAGCGACTTTTGAGAAACACCCAGCTTGTGTCATAAATGAGGGAATAACATGAACTGGGGCCTTCTGTGTGCCAAGAGCTTAACATGCTTTCTTCCCGGTCCTTATAACCACCCTGGGAGGGAGATCCCACCTACAGAGGAGGAAACTGAGGCTCAGAGAGGGCAGGTGGCCTGGTCAAGAGGTAACTGCGGCCTCAGACCCAGTTGTGTGTGGCTCCGAAGCCTGTCCTCTCCCCAGGACTCCATACCTTGGCCACAGCAGCCCGAGATCCTCAGAGGTAGACCCAGAGTTGGGGTCAAGATGGGGGGACACCAGGCCAATTAAAACAATTATGATGATTAAAAGGGCAATTAAAACGATTATGATGATTAGCACCATCATGATACTTAACAACACATCAACTACTTTACACACATGAATTCATCTCATGCCCACAACCACCCTGCATTATCAACCCCATTTTACAGTGAAGGAAGTAACGTACCACAAGAGCACGTACCTTGACAAAGTCACACAGCTAATAAGGGGCAGAGCTGCGATTAGGAACTCCAGGGACCCTGTCGTCATCACCAGGCCACACTGTCTCTCAGCTGAAGCAGAGAGGAATCTCCAGCTGAGCCCTGGAGCTTGGAGACAGGACTCTTACAAGAATGGGTGTCCGCAGGAGTCCTGTAGACAATTGGGGAGCAAAGATCCAGGCTGCTGTGTCACTCAAGTCCAGAGGCCAGAGGGAGCAGTGAGGACCAGGGGGCTCTGAAGCCTTCCTGGAGGGGAAGAACAGGGTGGGCTGGGAAGGCCACAGGCTGATTTAGCTACCATATGGGGCACTTTGGCTCTGAGTTTCTGGGCCAGCTCGCCTGCGCCACACTCCCTTTGGGGGCCTCCGGGGTAGGGCCAAGGCTGGTGAGGACACCATCTGTGCTTCTGCCTGGGGAACCATTGGTGCACAGCACCTCCCCCTCCTGAGTACATGGCGTGGCTCCCCCTGCTCCAGGCTCTCTGGGATGGTTCCTCACCCATGATTGCTGCAGTTAATGTAGCAGCGCTATTTACAGCCCCAACATAATAACCTCCTCAACAGAAGAAGTATTAACTCTCTTGCTGAACTGTTTGATGGCTCGGGAGCTCAGGGACATAAGTGTCAGATACCTGTGGGATGCACTGGGAAGCAGAGGGCCCAAGATCCCACCTCTCCTTGGACAGGCTGGCCCTGCACAACCCCTCACCGACCCCCTGCCTTGCCCCGTGCCCAGCTCTAAGTGTCCAGCCCAGGGCCCTGCACGAAGTGGGTGCTGCAAAAGGCAGTAGTGTGCATGTGCTCCGTTGAAAAGGTTCAGAGCCCAGGAAGCTGGGCCGAGCCTTGGGAGTTGGGCCAGCAGCTTAGGGAAACGAAGGTCAAAGGAGAAGCCAGCCAGGCGGGCACCACACAGCCGCCCTGCCCAGAGACTTCCTCCCACTGAACAGAACCTAGAGAAGAGAGTCAGGATGGGGAGTCTATGCACACAGGCGCCTGCTGGGGAACCCTGCCAAGGCAGAGGGCAGGAAGTCAGACAGGCAAGGAGTCTACCCCCATTCCCATCCCCACCCTTGGCCTCGGGTGCCTGAGTCCACGTGAAGGCCTCAGCGGTGGCCGGAGAGACAGGGTGGTCCCCCAGGCGGTCAGGGCAGCCAAGGAGAGAGACCTGGCGTCCCCTGGGCCTGGGATGACAAGAGTGTGTCTGCCTGGGAGGGAGCTCTCCATTCTCTGTCCACCCTTTGCTCAGATTTATGGACAATGTGTCTAGAAGGGGTGAGCAGCAGGCAGGACACCCTTCCTCTGACTCAGCCTGCTCCTCCCCTCCCCAGGGAAACCACATCTGAGGATGTGAAGGACCAGAATGCCAAAGCAGTCACGTCTGTGACCACAGAGCCCACCATAGCCCCCATCTGGGGGGACACGGTCAAAGTGGAGCTCCAAACTGAGGATGCGGGACAAGGTGAGGTGGGGGGCGAAACGTGGCTTGGCGTGCACGGGAGGGGTGTGAGGCAGAGGCAGGCTCCCTCTTGAGTCAGCTGGAAGCCACCTGAACACCTCTTTGGGCTCAGTTAAAAGCACTTTAAAGAAAAAAAATCATAATACTGTCACGCCTCATCTCCTCAGTCTGCTCGAAAAATGAGTTGTTCCACATAAATGAATTTCCCAGATAATGAAAGCTTATCTTTTTACGGCCGCTGTTATTATTTTCATGGTTGTTATTACTACCATCTCCCACTGAAACGGCACATTACAGCTTCCTGGCACATCTCCACACATCCCTCACTGGGAGCTTCTCCTGGGAGGAGCAGTGCTGTTCCCATTGCTTAGATGGGAACACTGAGTTTCAGGGAACTGGCCCAAGCTCCAATCAATAAGTGGAGGACCTAGGATCAGCCATACACACTCTCGCTGAGGCTCCAGTGTTCTAGCTTTTTCCCTAGAATGGTTCCTTATCCTGCTTTGTCTCCTGGGCACTGCCCATTGTGAGACAGCGGTGTCCCTGTGCTTCCTGAGGGCCACGGGCCACTGTCATAGAAACCGCCTACTAGTTCCTCTGCCTCCACCCCCGGAAGCCTTTCCAGCTCCTGTCTTTCAGCAAATTCTAACACTGGAGGTGATTTAAGTTTTTCAAGGCAGGGCTTACACTGAAATCTCCAGGTAGAGGTGTACATGAGTATGTGTGTGCACTTCGTGGTTTCCACTCTTGGGTGAGACCTGGGGCTGGGCACCCAGGAGTATTGACTGGCAGATGCCAGGACAGCTATGGGCACTGGCATCAGGCATAGTCAGCATAGACCCACAGGTGTGCACAGCGTCTGTGCTCTTATCCGGTCAGAAGAACCTCAAGTTCCTATCTTGCAGGTGGCCCTTCCCTCAGAGGACCGGCTTTACTTCCCCACCTTGAAATCTCACCAGGGACTTAGAACTCCCGTCTGCCTCATAAAGAGCAGAAAGCCAGCTGCTAAAGATACAGGAAGATGAGAGACAGAGGGTGAGGAGGCCCATCAATAAAGGGGGACAGAGCCAATTCTGGGTCACACCAGACGATATTTTTCTGCCTCTAAAGGGGTAGGTGGGGCTGTTGGGATGAATTGAGAAAATGTGGAAGAGGACAAAGAATTGACCTAGGATTTCACGCATGTGCCTGTGTGCGCCTGAATGTGCGTGTCTCTGTGAATGCCTGCCCGCTGGCTCGTATGTATGTGTGAACGTGGTGTGTGTGAGTACATGCTTGTGTCTGTACCCAGAGGCATGCATGTTTGTGTGTCATGTATGTGTGTATGCGTGTGTGTGTGTGTGTGTGTGTGTGCATGTATCTATGTGGCTGACAGGAAGTTAGGGTTTGTGGTGAGTAGACGTGGTCTGGGACCCCACCTTGAGCTCTGCACATGTCATGTAACTATAGGAAAGGACATGATGAGTCAGTGGCCTTGGGGCCCATCTGTGCAGCAGAGAGGGGACAGGACTCACTGCAGGAACAAGAGGGTAGCGAGGCCTCATGGGCAGGCAGGGAATATTGGCAGGTGCCTCTTTGCAGATTGAAGTAGCTGGATGCTCATTGGAACCTGGTTGGAACTGGTTGCTGTGGTGATGTCTGTGGTGGGGGTGGGGAGGTGGGGGCCAAGCCAAGAGGTGGAGGGAAGGGGGAGGGAGCTCAAGGAGGTGTTAATGAAAGCAAAGGGGAGTTGCAGACCCGTGTCAGGGCCAAAGCAGGCAGGTGGCAGAAATGGCTTGTTGGCCACACAAAGGGAGCGGTGGGAGACTGGAGAGGCACAATGCCCAGAGAAGAAGCTGATGAAGCGTGTTTGTAGCATGGAGACAGGAACAGGGAGGGATGGCTGTCCATTCCCCCCAATCACAGCTCATCTGCTGGCTGCCCACACAGGGCTCCAAAGACTGGGGTAGGAGGAGGAAATGCAGGACACTCACCCCTTCTTCAGCTTCAGCAAATTCCAACCAGATTTAGGGACTCAGGGCCCATGCGTAGTGGCCATGAGGGGCTGCAGCCGCCATAGCTACTGATGAAGTTTTGGCTGGGAGCACTGGAATCCCCTAGCTGAATTTTTTTCAATTCTGCCCAGGGCTCGGTGAGTATACAGAGCACTACAGATGGTTAATGAAGAGGAAAATAGTGACAGCTACAAGGAGCATTTGCTTAGACTTTCATAGCTTGAAAAACACATTTCCCTCCCCGCAACAATATTAGGAGAGAGACAACGATTTTCCTTTCTAAAATATTAACATTTTGCAGAGCAGGAAAATGAAGCTCAGAGAGGTTAAGTGACTGACAAAGGTCACAGAGCAAGTTGGCGTGTTTTTATTAGAAGCCAGGTCTTCTCACTCCAAACCTCTTGTCTTATTCCACTTCCTTCAAGGCAACCTCAGGTCTTTTGGATGCCCATTTCCGCATTTCCCCTTCTTTCTTTCGAGCACAGATCCCACTTGGCCAGCTCTTGAGGGACTCTGACAAATGTATTTCCCTCTCTGTTTCCAGGGTAGCAGTGAGAAAAAAGAAGAAAGGAAGAGTAATTAGCAAAACTCTTCTCCTCCTCTGCCTCCTCCTCCTCCTCTTCCTCCTCCTCATCCTCCTCCATATGCTCCTCCAACAGTCATTTTTAAAATTCTTTTAATGTTTGTTTATTTTTGAGAGAGAGAGAGACAGAGAGACAGAGAGATAGAGTGCAAGCAGGGGTGGTGCAGAGAGAGAGGGAGACACAGAATTCGAAGCAGGCTCCAGGATCTGAGCTGTCAACACAGAGCCTGACGCGGGGCTTGAACTCACAAACTATGAGGTCATGACCTGAGCCAAAGCTGGACACTTAACGGACTGACCCACCCAGGTGACCCTCCATATGCTCATCCAAATGACCCACCCAGCTCCAAGTGACCCAGCCACACAGGGCTCCCAGACTGCTGAACCCGCCCCTCCAGCAGCTGTCCATGGTGCTGATGTGTCCTTGTCTCAAGAAGAGGCAAAGAGCAAGGGGCTACCCCAGTCTCCATCAGGTACTCTCGTCCTTCCCATCCTCCCTTTTCCATTCTTCTCTAGATCTTTTAGATCCTTCCCTCCTCCATCTCTCTTATTCTCCTCCCTCCTCTTTTTTTTCCTCCCTCCTCATCTCCTCTTCTCTCTCACACCATAGACTTCCAAAATGAAAAGATGCCTCCAGGGTTACAAGCCTAGCCTCTCCCATCAGCCATTTACTAGCTGTGTGATGGCGATCAAGTAATATAAACCTCTCTTAGCTCCACTGTCCACAGTTTAAAAACAGATGGTGATGCCTACTTGAGGGGTTGTGGTGGCGATTTGTTGGAATAATGACTCAGGAGCACCCATCCCCATGTCTTGCACACAGCAGGTGCTCACTAAGGAGCATTTCCATGATTATTTCTAAGTCATTGATGTTCTCAGAGTTCATCCTGAAGTTCATGCATTTTTTGACAAAATGTAGTCTCTTTAGAGGGAGTTTTCTAAGTGGTGCATTATTCTTAGTGTTAAATTAATTTTCATTTCCTTGAAGATATTTTATTGATATTGGAAGATTTCTTGAGCAAATCACTTTTCCTTACTGAGACTCAGTTACCCCATTCACAACATGTGGGAAGCCCTCCCCTTCCTGCCTGAGCTGCTGGTGAGAATGTCTTTGACTAAGGGAAGCGGCCTTATTCCTAGGAAGAGGTACTATTCCTGCTTGCGTGCATATCTCTGTGCCAGCTCATGTGTGTCTGTTGTGATGGGAGCTCCATACTGTATGTGTCCATCTCTGGGCTGGGAGTTTCTGGACCACTGGACAGAATTGCATCTTTGGATCCCAACAGTACCTAGCACGGACACTTGCCCTGCACAGGAGCTCAAACAGTGCTTTTAAAGTTGTGTACATGTGTGTGTCCCACACATGTGTTGGTTCCTCAGCATGGCCCCTGCTCCCTGCTCTCAGCAATGTCTCACCTCCCACTGGCTCACCTCACCAGGGGTGACGCTGGTCCACTAAGCCCTGTTTTGACCTTGAGCTCATTTTTTCTCTCTTCAGATATCGTCCTCAAGGTGATGGACAATAAAAATAAAGAGGAGCTATTGTCCTATCAAATCCCCATCAAATACCTGAGTCTCTTCCACCCCTACCACTTTGAGCTGGTGAAGGTAAGTCAGGGCCCTGGGTGCTGGGCCCATGTGGGCCTGGAACAGGTAGAGGAAGAACAGATGGTAACCACCCTCATGTGCCCAGCTATTCTCTCAGAGCCTCCCATGCTCACCGTACAGTAAGATAAGTCTTGGGTCGTATGAGACTCAGGAAGCACAGCTCCTGACAGGTAGACATGAACGATTTCCATGAGAAATTTGGAATTCTCCAAACTCATCTCTGTAAAACAGCCCAATAGCATAGAACATCTACTACATGAAATGAATATACCAATTAAAGATATATTCTGATTTCATGTATGTTAAAAGTGGGAATATATCTAAAAATCAAAGAAATACAGTATTTTCATAGTACCTACTGTGTTTCAGGTCCTGGGCTAGACACCATCTTTAATCAGCAAGGTGAATTCTGTTTTGCACACATAGGACTGGGACCCAGAGAGAGGAATCCTCTCAACCTGGGTGAGAGAGCAAGTGAGTAGCAGAGTGGAGGGTGAGCCCAGGTCACGCTGTCTCCCAAGTCCGTTCTTTCTGTGCGGCCTCCACACACTGCTTTAGCAGGAAGAAGGCCCAGGAGAGTTGGGGTGTGTGGGAAAGAAAGTGCTCCCTGGAGTGCACCCCTCTTGTAGGGAACTTGACATGAGCCTGGAGAGGGGAGCCTCAGGGACCTCAGTCCATGGTCTGAACTTCCCAGACTAGCTCCCCTGCCCGCTCCCTCTCCCCCATGCCGATTGGTGGAAGGAAGAACTCACTCTTTGATTGCATGCTAGGCACTGGGCCAGAGATGAACAGAAGCATACTTTCCCCTCAGTGTGCACTCCAGACCCTATTATGGTTTGGCGGAAAGAACAATGTGATGCAAGATTGTCTGGGTTTCTATCCCAGGTCTGCCTCTTGCTAACAATATATCCATAGCAGCCGCTTAACCCCCTAGGCCTCTACTTCTCATTGGCAAAATAGAGACACTGAGCATGGCCATTTGGACAATTGAATGCAACAATGAGCATAAAGCCTCTAGTGAGGTACCTGGCACATTGTGGGTGCTCAGTTCAGGTCAGTTCCCCTCCTTTCCTCCCTCCCTGCTTCCCACCAGGTCCTGCGTTGATCCTCTTTCCAAGCACCACCTCAACCATGGCCTAGGGTCTTTACCTTCCTTATGCCCCTTCCCTAAGCCTGGATGAGATACCTGGGGCAGGCAGGGCCAGGAAGGCCCAGAGAGATTCATGACTCACCTGGAAGACAGTGCTTTAGCTGTGATTCTGTGATCATCACCCAGGCCTCCTGGCTCTCTGTCCACTTACAACCCAGGCCTTGTTATCACATCTTTACAGAGAGAGCAGGCAGGCAGTGGTCCTTGTGAGGGCGATGAAATATTCAAATAGAAAAGGGAAGATTTATTATATTGATCTTGGAAGGGCTCGCAGGGACCATGAGCTTTAATTATCAGCTCGGAGCCCCGGTGGAGCAATGCCAAGTGATTGTGTGCAGAGGGCTGGATTTATGGCCAGGGTCTGCCCCTTAGTCACTCTCCTTCTTGTGTGTCTTCTTCCCTTGCCCTGTCCCCAGCCCACCCAGTCTGGGAAAGCTGAGGAAGCCACTGCCAAGACCCAACTGTATGTGACCATCGTTCGGAAAGGCAGTTTCTTCCACCGCGACATCGGCAGCAACCACACTGCTCTGGAGGTGCCAGGACTGGAGCAGGGGGTGGGGGGTGAAGGGGCAAGCTTGGGCAGACCCCAGGCCCTCCCCTTGGCCACCTCTGGCTAGTCTGACTTTGTGGGGCGGGGAGGGGTGTCTGGGGAAGAAATTAAGAAGGAAGAATGCAACAAGGCCTTCCAAGAATAGCCAAAGTACTTTGTGAAGAACCCACCCTGGGATGACGGGGATGATGGGTTAGGGATGGAGATGAAAATGACACCTAACCTTTTCCAGCACTTCCCAGGCATACAGTCCTGCTCTGCTCCACACATACCAAGCAGGGAGGATGGAGAAAGGGAGGCTCCCAAAGCCTTATGTCTGTTTGAATCTCATGGGGGGTGGGGAGGAAAAGACCCCCCACCTTGGCCCACATTCCCTTCCTGTTTCTCTCCTTTTCTGTCCCACTTGGAGTAGGGACCCCTGACCCACAACCCCCAAAATTTTAGGGCCTCCCCCTCTTCTTTGAGTCCTATTTCTGAAGAGGTTTGGCTGGCCTTCCAATTAGGCATTCATTCATTCATTCATTCAATAACTGCTTACGGAGCCTCCTCCAGGCTTGGCTCAGCTTAGACCTAGCTGGCACACATGATGCCCCAACCTTCTATTTCTCAGCTTTTCAGCAGCTTCAGAAAGATGGGCAATGCTCTGGAAATATGTCCAGGGACCTATCCCCCCTCCCTTTCCCCTACAGCCTTCAAACTTCCCAGAGATGAGAGACTTAAGTAGTGTTGGCCTGAGTATGAGAGGGGGATCCGAGAAGGCCCAAGCTCTGGGCTTCCCCTGCCCCAACGTGGCTGATCTGACCCACCCCATGACACTATAAGCCTGGCAGGACAAAAGTGTTCTTTAGTCCCATTTCACAGCTGGGGACACCGAGACTTGGAGAGTCTGGTATGGAAGTCCAGAGCTCCTGACTCACATCTCTGCTTCCCCACAGCCACCTTGCATGCCAGTGTATATCAGACCTGTAGGCTCCCCCTGTTCTAATCTCCCTCCCTTTTCCATCATGTTCTTTCCTGGGATCAGCCAGCAGTCCACACACACACACACACACACACACACACACACGCACAGAATAAGGAAGAGTGGTAACAGCTTGGCCTTGCTGTTCCCAGGCCCCACCCCACAGGGAGAAGACCGTACCTTTAAAGACCTGGCAGAACCCTTGCCTGTGGGAGTGGGGGGTTCCCACTGAGGATCTGCCCCACTCCCACCCCAGCCTCCAGACTTACCTGGGAGAGTCTCAAGCACCCCACCTACTCCGCGGCCCCAGCGCAGATAGATGCCCCCCTTCCAGTCCTGATAGCAGACTGGAGAGCACAGTGGGAGGAGAAATTGCTTCTTTTACTCACTGGCTGTCATGAGCATGTGCACCTGGGCAGCTCTCTCATTCACACCTGAGCATATAGCACTGAACAGGTGTAAATTAGCCAGCACCCCCTACCTCTCAGAGGCCTGCTCTCAGCCGCTACACCTGTTAGAGTCCCTGTGTGCACGAGGGCCTGACACCTCTGCAGTGGACTCGCTCAGCCCAGACTCCCACCCCCACCTGAAGTTTGAAATGCCCGCATCAGATTCAGTCCTTTGAATGTGGGGAAGGGATTCAGTCTCCAGGGGCCCCAGTGAGCACTGAAAGGCCCTGAGCACTATCTTAAGGCCTTATCAGCTCACAGCTGTGTGGAGTTGCTAGCCACCTGCTAAGATGGGTCCTGGCACAGGGTCCTTGGAGAGAGTGCCCAGGGAGGAGGAAAGAGGATCCAGAACAAGCCCTTACTCTCAGGCACTCTCCTCCCATTGAAGGTCAGAACTGGGAGGACCAGAGACAGTCTAGTCCAACCCCTCAGGGTATGAGCTGGGATACTAAGGTCCGGCATGGAGCAGGGACTCGCCATGGTGACATAGTGACTCAGCTGTTGTGAGTGGGCCCTCAGCTGTGTTCACAGCCCCTTCTTTTTCCTGCTCTTCTTCCCATGTAATTAGGGCCCCCATCCACCTTCCAAGACCAGCTCAAGCCCAGCCCTCCCACCCTGCTGAGGTCACTTCCTGGCTCCTGCCCTGCCCTCCCAGGTCTCAGTGATTCTGTTTCTCTCGTGCTCAGAAACACACTCAGCCTCTCCCTCCCCATCCTCTACTTTTCTCCTTCCTAAATGGTGCTCATTTATTCCCCAAACACATACTGGGCTCCTACTCTGTATCACATGCATTTGCTAACAGCTGGCTATACAGCAGTGAATGAGGTAGACATGATCCCTGCCTCTGTGGAGACTAGGTTCTAGTCAAATGGACACAATGTGAGCAAGAAAGAATTAGAACAAACACAGGCTATGATGAGTGCTAGAGAAGAGACAATCCAGGGGCTAAGAGAATGGGGTGGGCTACTTTAGTAAGGTCACAGAAGGCCTCCAGAAGGTGGTGACATTTAAGCTCTAAAGGAAGAGAAGGAGTCAGCCACTGAGTCACTGGGGGTGGGGGTGGGGGTGGGGAATCTAGGCAGAGGGATCAGCGTATGCAAAGACTCCGAGGCAGAAACAAGTGAGTATGCTGGAGGTGTGAGACAAAAGAGGCTAGAGCCAAGGACTGAGGGATTGGTGGAAATGTGGGCTGAGGGCAGACAGGCCACACATGCAGGCCTTGACCATGATGGTTAGAATTATAGAATTCATTCTAAGGGCAGTGGGAGGAGGGTCATCTCTGGGTCTCAAGCAGGAGAAATAACATGATCCCATTTATTTTTACAAAAGTGGTTTTTGCCATCATGTGTCAAATTGCCTGAGAAAGGGGATGGATTGGGGGCCAGAATAGAAGCAGAGGCCACTGATGGGGGTCAGAGAAGTAGAAGAAGCCACAGGAATCACAGCTGGGGGGAGTTGGGGTGAGGACTGAGGGGCTAGTGGGAACCCATTTGGTGGGTAAGGGGTGAGGGCCAGTAGCCAGATCAGGAATTTCTTGGGTTGGCAATAGAGGTATGGGGGGGACAGAATCTGTGTCTTCTCCCCCTGCCTTCCCAATGCCTAGCCCAGCGTCTGAAAGAGAGTAGCCTTGAGCAGAGAACCAAATGAGGCAGATGGAGGCAAAGATGATCTCATTACTGGGGAGAAAGATGGTAGATGGGTTGGCCTTGTTTCTGAGAGGGCCCTAGGCCACCCAAGGCTCACTTGCCTCCTCTCTTCTCCAGGTCTTTCTCCGGGGAATCAACGAGGCCCTGGTCAACAACTCTGACCCCATGGTGGTCATTGCCAGGGTGGTTCCCAACTACAGTGATTTTAAGTGAGTGGGGCCCACACTCACTTAAGGAGGGTGGGGAGGGCAGAGGACAGAGGAGGGGAAAGGCTATCATTGCCACATGATTCCAGGAGGCCTAGAAACCTACCCTCCCCAAGGCCCTTTAAACCTTCCCACTGGGTCTGAGGTCCCAGGAAGGTGCTCTCAGCCCCTGGAGAGGGGTGGCTCAGAACTCTCTGGAGAGCAGGCTGCAGGGCAGGCCAACATGTGGAGGAGGAGAGGAGGTCCTCAGCCCCTCCCAACCTGATGCGGTGGGTATGGGATGGGGAGGCAGAGCTGTCTGCCTCTGTCACTGCCTCTGGTGGCCCAACAAGACTCAGCCAAACCATCTGTTGAGTTCTGATGACCTGTGAATACCCCTTGCTTGTTGGAGAAATGAAGATGACTGATTCACTCATTCCCAGCCCTCCTAAAGAGCTCAGCACATGCACACACCCTGAATCCTGCCCTTACAGCCTCCGTGCTCCCCACCTTAAGCCTAAACCTTGGGGGTGGGTCACTCTGACAAGGACTTCCAAAGGTGAGGCATTTTAAAGATGGGCCAGCTGAGGCATTGAGATGTGGCCAAGGCCACAGTGAGCCATGGGGAAAGGAACCTGGGAGTTGCAGCCTATCTCCTGACCAAGATGAGTTTTCCCAAGGCTTGGGCCAGCAATCAGGAGGACCATCCATCCCCTGTCCTGGTGTCCAAGCCACTGCAGCCTCCTCCTCTCTCACATCAGTCCAGAGTCCGTCCAAGCGGGACTCCATGGCTTCCAGGCTTGGGCAGAGAGTCAAGAGTACTGGGCATCTGTAGCACTCATGGGCTGACCCCTGTCTCCTTGCCTCCCCAGGGTCAATCAAATGAAGCAGGACCCAGCCTTCGTGGGGCTGCCCATCACCCCACTCCCCTTCCCAATCCCGTCTCTTCTGCACTTGGATGTTCCTCAGGTCAGCCAGAACGGGTGTCCTCAGGTATGGCTCCTTCCCCCACACACCCTGTCACTGGCTCAGACCTCTAGTGTCTCACCCACGTGTCCATTCATTCATTCCTTCAGTCAGCGATTCCCTTGACTATTAAGGAGTTTATTGAACCCAGCCATGTACCCAGAGCCATGCCTGTCTGTGCTGGGGAGGAGCTGCCCTCGGGGCACTCTTTGTCCGCAGAAGATAGGCATCACACATAGGAAAAGGTCAAACATCAACACAAGATAATATGTAATCTAATAACAAACCAGGAGGGACTGTCAGAGCTGTAAAAATCAGAGAAGACACAAACGGACAAATATTATCTGATGCCACTTATATGAGGTTCCTAGAGTAGGCAAATTCATAGAAACAGAAAGTAGAATGGTGGTTGCCAGGGGGAACAATAGAGTATTATTGTTCAATAGGTACAGAGTTTCTATTTGGGATGATGAGAAAGTTCTGGAAATAGATAGTAGTGATGGTTATGCAACACCGTGAATTTACTTAATGCCACTGAACTGTACACCTAAAAATGGTTCAAATGGGACGGTTTATTTGTGTATATTTCACCACAATAAAAAAAATTTTTTTTAATTGGAGGCCATAGGGATATGAAGCCTGGGTGATTAGAGTGGGTATCCAGACACAAGGCTCTTGAGTTTTCAATAGGGGAGGGTTGTTGCAGGGCAGTAGAGAATAAGAGTGCGAGAATAGGGATGGGACACACAGGGCATGAAGCACATCATGTCTGGAGAGGAGGGTAGTGTATTTGAATATGTTGGGGAGGGATGTGCAGACTGTGGCTGGGCTCCAGGCAATGGCCAGTTCAGTCTCTTCCCATAGTCTCTACTTCAGTGGGAGCTTGCCCCACATGGTGATCCCCACATTCCTGGGCCTTGAAGAAGACCAGGGTGCCTGGGAAGTCCTTCCTGTTGTCTGCCCACCACAGTTCATGTCTGGCAGGGCAAATACAGAATGAGGCACCCCTTTGGAGCCCCAGCCTTCATTTAAAGGCAAGGACATTTGAAGGCTCAGACACAGGCAAGAGTGATGGTGTCAGGGAGGGGTGGGATGAAGGGGGACCCTGGGGACAGAGGCTTCAAACCCAAACCAATCCTCGGCCTGATTTCCCCAGAGTCATCTCACACATGGCCCTGCATTTGCCCAGAAAATTATGAACCAATCAGCAGGCGGTCCCAAGGGGCAGGAAGCACTGGCTGCTTTAATGAGGGAGCCCCCTCCCATCCCTGGACCCTCTCTGGCTGCCTTTGCTAATGAATCTTTGTGGGGGGGGGGGGAGGTGCCCCTAGCTCCAAAGACTTGCCTCCTGTGCCCCATGCATGTGTGGGACTCAAGGCCAGGGTTCCAGTAATGGCAGGACACTTGTTCACTAGGCAACATGGTAGTTGGGTCAGGTTGAGAACTCACAGAGGTGCCCACGTACCAGCAGTGAGAGGACAGGGACAGGCCTCTGTGGTACAAGGTGGGGGTGGGCAGAGCCCTACCTCAAAGGGGCACCAGTCAGCAGCTTATACACACCCCTGCCGCAGCCCCTTTCTGAGTTGAGAGGTGGTGGTTGGACCAGGTAATCTAGGACCTGCCTCTCTGACATCTTCAGTTGCTGTGACTTCCTACCAGCTGCCCACCAAGCCAAAGCACCATGGACAGAGATTTGAGAGCCTGGCACACCTGAGTTCGACCCCCACCCCCACCCCACTCTGTGACTTACCAGCTGCATGAGCTCAATTTCTCCAATTCCAGATTCCTACCTTTACTGGGCTGTTAGGAGAGATTAAAGGAGTAACCTGTGCAAGGCGCCCAAGCCCAGGATGGAAGGAAGCTCAGTGGACCCCATCCCTTTCAGAGCTGCCCCTCCTAGTGTCCAGTGCCTCCCGAGGCCAGCCTGGCCATTGCCCTTGTTACATTTGGCTACAAGTAACAGAAACCTCATGGACTTAAGCTCTAAGGATATTTATTGTTACAATTGTCAAGGGGTCCCCATGTAGGATGCTGCCAGAATTGGTTGATGCACCACTTAGCAATGTCCTCAGGACTCAGGAGCTTTCCACCATCCCTGGATTGCCATATTCAGGTGGCTAACAGCTCATGGAGGCAAAATACTCGGGGTACCCCAGACACGACCAAGACCAGAGAAAGAAGGAGCCTCCTCTCCTTCTCACCTGTGGCTTTTAAGTAGCGTTGGAAACCTCCCACCCGCAGCCCCTCCGCAGGCCTCCTTTCTCGTCTCATTGGCCAGAATTGGGTCACATGCACTTCTCTCACAGCCAATCACTGAGGAGGGGTGTGGCATCATCGCCTTGCTGTAGCCGAAGTGCACAGATGAGGTGCAGGGTGGCCGCCTGGACCAAAGCAGTTTCTGTTGGCTAGGAGGGAGGAAGGGGAATGGTTGAGGGGTAGGCGGCTCTTAGAGTCTGCTTCACCCCTCCCGGAGCCTGGTGATGACGGCAAAACTGGTGAGTGAAGAGATAGGTGGGCCCGTAGGGCTGACCTGACTCTACCGGAGGGACACGAAATAGGGTGGGACTTAGGAATTACTCCTCCCCTGCACCCCGCACCTTTGGGGTAGGGCCATTGGCCAGCAGGCTGCTCCTGTCATCTCCTCCTGTCTCAGCTCCCATGGCCAGTCGGTACCCAAGCTCTCATGGGGCCCCTTTCCAACCCGCAGACCTTGCCCTAGTGCTGGCCGCGTCTTCTCTTGGCGTGACCCACAGCAGCAGCCTCCACTTGGGCCCATCTCATTCAGCGTGTGAGAAGCAGCCAGGGCAATGCCTCCCCCAGATCGAGGCTCTTCCCCTGGATCCCTGACTCCTTCACTGACAGGACAAAGCCCTCGCTGGCCACCAGGTACACAAGGCCTCGTCCCCTACAGCCTCCTGTTTCACTGTTCCAACCCGCACAGGCTTTCTGTAGTCACTCTGGATGCCCAGCTCTTCTCCACGTTCGTGCTGTCCTCTCTGGCCTCCCAACTCTGCTGCGCTCAGCCTAGAATGGTCTTCCTCCCTCAGATCCTCCTTTACCCCGTTCAGAAGTCATCACTTTCTCCTCTGACATCCCAGCTTCCAGAACTCACAACTTGCTTAGGCCTCTGCATAGATCATAGGAGTGTGTGTGTGTGTGTGTGTGTGTGTCCTATCACCTAGGAAGACGGTGAACTCCAGAGCGGACAGGGTCTGACTCTAGGTCACCTGTAGGCCCTGAGCACCCCTGAGGTATAGAGCATGCAGGAGCCCCCAGTCAGCATTTGCTGAGTTCAACTGAACTTTCACCTCGATATCCAAGTATCCATTATCTCCTTCAGCCTTCACAACAGTCTTCCAAGGCATCGAGCATAAGACAGTTCCCAGTGGACAGTGACAGCTTGGTTCCAGTGAGGGGAAGGGACTTCCGGAGGTCTTGCAGCAAGGTTGAGGCAGACCTGCGCCCAGAGCTAAGGCGTCCTGGCTTCCTTGAGGCCCTCCAGCATCAGCCACTGTCAACTACTCTTTCTGGAATGGGCAGAGCAGACAGTGGCAGGTGTGGGTGTGGATGTGGTGGGCCCAGGGGGAATGGAAGGAGGGCCCATGGGCCCATGTAATGAAGGCTCTGTCCCTAGGGAAGGCAGGTCTGCCTCAGTGGCAAGGGGTTAATGGCTTTGCTGAAGATTACAGCCGAGGGTTAATCACATCCCTTAATTCCACAGCCTGCCATGGCCTTTCCCATTAGCATCTGTGGTCAATGGCTTCCCCACCCCATGCCCTGCCCACTCCATACGTGCATGTGCATGCACACACACACGCATGCCACTGACACCTTCACCAGGGCCTTGGCATCAGACTGTGAATGTGATTAATCCTTGATTCCTTGCCCCTCCCCCTCACTCCGTTCATACACAGGAGAAGCTGGACCCTGTCTCCCCAGTTGTGGGTCTGAAGGGATCTTTCCTGGAGGACTCATCCTGGGAAACCATTCAGGGAAAGAACTGTCCTTACTGAGCAGTCAGACACTATTTCTTGCTTAGTAGGTTCCATTTAGACACATTAGTAGGCCCCAGAGAGGACAGCTAGCATCCATTAAATACCCCTCTTCCCCACCCCCCACCGCCGGGTGGGAAGCAGGGGTGGAGGCAGCAGGGGACTGAGTCACAGGTCCTTCTTGAGTGTCCCAGGGCCTGGCAGATGATCCAGGCTATGGGGAAGGCCCTCTGGCACTCAAGAGAACAGGGTGGCTCTGGGATGGGCATGGTTTGGGGATCAATCCTGAAAGACCACTCCCAAGCCCCACAGAGCCTGAAAGCAGCTTCTCTAGCCTGGCCCCAGGGCCAAGTGGCTGTCCCCAGGCTCCCTCCAGAGCCTGTTCTCAGGAACACTCCCATCGCCCCAGTCACTGCCCCTGTGTTCAGGACCCCTAGCCCCAAAGTGACTGCAGCTCATGTCTCCAGGGGCAGGGGCCAAGGCAGACACAGCTGAGCCTCAGGCCGGGCCTCAAAGAACCAGAGCAGGCACATTAGTGTGACAGGCATCAGGGCCCTGCCACCACGGGGGGAGTGGACCCACACTGATATTTCGAGGTCCTGCATCAATAACTCCCGGAGCCAGCAGTGCATTTGTGCTGACCTTTCTGAGCACTGACTGATTCCCGCAGGGGAGCAGGAGGTGGGAGCGGCCGCCACTGTTGCTGACAGCCCCTGGCTGGGGACAGAGGCAAGGCAGCCTGCCGGGGGTCCGCACCAATGGCCCCAGCCCCTCCCTGTGTTGGGACCATGCAGGGCTGCCTGCTGGGTGTTCCAGGCTGATGCCCCTGTGTTCCATTCCCCACTCCCCATTTTCCAGCCTTTGCAGATGCCAGGACTCCTCTACCTGGAGTCCCTCCTCATTCCAGGTGTCGTCCACCCTTGCCACGCTTGCTGCCACACGGACCTTTTTCTTGGGCTGTTTTCCCAGCCGGAAGCCCCTCCTCCTTCCCTTCACCCTGCCATATTTTACTTCAGAGCCTTCCTCTGGTCCTTTGTCCCGCAAGACAACTCTGCTGACCACCTTCAGGAATGTCTCATCTAGCCCCTTATTCTGCGGCCATAGTCAATGCTGTCTTGTCTCATTGTTTAAATAGTACTCGTGTGTGCTCCAGCTGCGGACTTAGTATGCTATCAAGTCCCCCAGATGCCCGTTGGCATGCCCTGCAGACACACCAAGGCTCAGGCATCTGCAGACCTGCCGTAGCGTCTGCAAAGGCCCGGGGAACCTGTGTGGGGCAGAGAGGGACTGGTGACAAGGGTAGAGGCCATGTCTAATTTGGCATCTCTGATACCACCACAGCCCTGGGTGTGAATACTAGTGCGACTTTTCAGGAAACTAGTTTACCAGCGATCAAATGCCTTAAACGGCACATCCTTTAACTCAGGGTCTCCATTTTGGGCACTCAGGAGACAATTTGAGATACAGAGATACATGTCAAAGAATATTCAATGCAGTGAGAGTCTAGGAAAACATGGGAAGGGAGAAGCCAGGGTGCTTGGACATGAGAAAATGTCCTGCAGCTATGAAAATCGTGGATTACAGGGTTACCTGTGACTCTGGATATGCTCAGGTTTTCATGGTGAATGAAAAACATAAGATGTTAGGATGGCAATTATATACAAAATAGGCTTCAGAAAAAAAACTAGAAAGAAATGCACAGGCTTAGGATAGTTGTCTTTAGTGTGTAGGAATTTAGCGTTTTTCTTTTTAATCTTTTTATTCTTCTGTATTTTCCAAAATTCATGCCTTACACGTATGCTGCTTTGGTAATTGGGACAAACGTTTGTGACATATATAGACACACATAGATGGGTATATCTGGACATCCTTCATTTAGGAGAAGCTGTGGGCTCACCACCCACTCCCACTGCCTCCTTTCAGCTGTCCAAGCCTGGGGGACCCCCGGAGCTGCCCTCATGGAATCAGTCCTTCCTCTTCCAAGGCCGAGACGGAGCCACCAACTTCTCGGAAGACACAGCCCTGGTGCTGGAGTTCTACCCCTCGACTTCCAGTGAGTGCGCTTGCCAGGCCAGGGCAGCCGTGCATCAGGACATATGATGAAGGGGTGCTCAGACCACCTGCCTCTGCCCCCTGCAGGGGTGGGTTAAGGGGACCCAGTTCCTAGTGCATGCAGACAGGTAGAGGAGCACGTGGCAGCCTTCCTTGTCCTTGTTCCATGGCACGGGCCAGGATACATGGGTCCTATTCCTGTATTAGATCCATGCATTTTTATTGAACCCCTGTCCCCTCCCCATGTACCTGTCAGCGAGGAGGGAGGGATCCCCCAGGGCTCACAGACTACAGGAGAAACAGTTCAGAGACCAGATGATCCAAGCCTGAGTTCCACCTTCAGAGGGTAAAGCCCCCAAGGGCAGAAACAAGGGAGATCCATGTACACACCCCAAAACCCAGAATACGTTTGGAGTTTGGCCTGGAACTCAGGAAGCCCTAAAGAGCAGAGGAGGAGGATCCTTGTGCAGGGCAAGGCCAGGAGACAGGAAAGAGGCTGGCAGTGAGGGATGGGAGAACTAGATGTCGGGTACCAACAGATCGGGCGCCTGGTGGGGCCTCAGATGCTGGGATCCGAGGAGCCTGGGGTGGGGGCTCTGGTGGGAGTCCCAGCTGGTCCTCCCTGTACAGTGAAAGGCAGTGAGCCGTGGACCCTCAGCAAGCCCCTGGGCATCTCCGTGTTGCCGCTAAAGAACCGTTTGTACCGCAAGATGCTGACAGGGAAAGGTCTGAATGGGCTGCACGTGGAGAGGCTCCCCATCACCGTGAGTCCCCAACCCTGGACGGAGCTCATGATGGGTGGCCTGCTCCCACCCCTCTGCACCCTGCTCCACCTTGCCACACTAGCACAAGTGAATCTGGCTTCTCCAGCAGCTTCCACCAGGGCCCCTACCAGGGAAGCCAACCACTGTCATGTGTAAGGAGCTCCCCTGAGCTCCCCTGAGCTCCTGCCCCAGCAACACAAGCAGAAGTACAGGGAGCCCCCATGGGATGGTGGCAAGAGCTCAATCCTTTAACCAGCCTGGGTTTAAATACTGACTTGCCCTAGTTCTCACTGTGCAACCTGGGGCAAGTGTCTTCGCCTTTCCGAACCTCAAAGTGCCCATCTCTAAAATGCGAACAACATGCCCTTATAGGATCTCTCTGTATGACAAAAGAGCCAAGGGCCCAGGCTCTAGAGCCTGACTGTCTGGATCCAAATTCCAATTCCACCCCTTAACAGATTACATCACCATGGGAAAATTAAAGTTCCGGTGCCTCAGTTTCCTTATCTGTAAAATGGGTTCATAGTAATAGAATTTTTCTCCTAGGGTGGCTGTGAGATTTTTTTGAAGCAAAAGTATTTAGAAAGTAGAGTATTTAGAACAGAATAAATTCTCATTAAGAATTAATACACGATTACATCATTGTTTATTTCTATGCCACCTTTTCCCCTGAAATACTTCTGGCCATTCTGACATAATAGACCCCAATAAATGGGAGTTTCCCTACTCTGCCAGGAAACAGGTCTGGAAGTGCCAGTCGGGTCTACAGTGGAGTTGGGAAGCGAGGTTTGAGGCAGGGAGGGTGAGCGGAGGCAGGGACCAGCTCCCACCTCCCTCTCAGGCCCCGGGCAGAGCCCCTAGCAGGCACCTTCTTGGGCAGTCCAGAGCACTGGGCAGAACAGAGGCAGAAGCTGTCTTGGCCAGCATGGGCTGACTGCTCCCCTCTCCTCCCCTAGGACACCAAGCTGAAAACCATAAATGGTGAGGCCCCCACAGTGGATATCTCCTTCCAGCTGCTTTCCTCTGAGGTAAGGCTGCAGCGCATGGGAAGGTCAGGGCCTGGCAGCCGTATGCCAGCTCGTGGAGCCCCACAGTGGGTTCCAACCTCCTTCACAATTGCTGGCCTTGTTCAGGGGCTGGGGCCAGGGGCTTCTGGGAGGAGGAGACAGCTGCTTTGGGTAGAAATATCTGAGGGGGATTTGAGGCTCTGGAAAACAAGATAGAAAGCTGAGATTAGGAAGAAAAGAATTGAAAGCAGAGGGCCACCCAGATCTGGGAGTCAGTCTCTAACCCAGCCCAAGCCAAGCTGCGCTCATTGGGATCAAGGTTCTACCAGGGTGAAGTAGGATTTCGGCTGCTGTTGCTGTGGAACAAACTAGCACCTTAAAACAGCACCCATTGGGGCGCCTGGGTGGCGCAGTCGGTTAAGCGTCCGACTTCAGCCAGGTCATGATCTCGCGGTCCGTGAGTTCGAGCCCCGCGTCGGGCTCTGGGCTGATGGCTCGGAGCCTGGAGCCTGTTTCCAATTCTGTGTCTCCCTCTCTCTCTGCCCCTCCCCCGTTCATGCTTTGTCTCTCTCTGTCCCAAAAATAAATAAACGTTGAAAAAAAAAAAAAAATTAAAAAAAAAAAAAAAAACAGCACCCATTTATGAGCTCACATTTCTGTGGGTAGGCAATCTGATACAGCATGGCTGAAATCAAGACGTTGGCGAGGTCACATTCCGTTCTGGAAGCTCTAGGGAAGAATGTGCTTCCGAGCTCATTTAGGTGGCCATCAGAATCCAGTTCCCTGCCGTTGTAGGACCAAAGTCCCTGTTTCCTTGCTGCCTATATCCCAAGGGGCCTCTCGGCTGCTGAAGGCCACCTGCATTCCTTCTCACAATGGGCCCCTCCATCTTTAAGCCAGCAGGCATGTCAAATCCCCCTTACACTTCTAAACTCTCTGGCTTTCTCCTTTGTCAGCAGCCAGAGAAAACCCTCTGCTTTTAAAGGGGCTCATGTGATTAGGGCAGGCCCACTCTGATAATGTCCCCATCTTAAGGTCAACTGTGCCATGTAACATAATCACAGGGGTCATAGCTCATCATAGACATGGGTCCTGGGGATTAGGGTGTGGAATCTTGAGGGCCCGTTTTTGGAATCCTGCCTGCCACAGCTGGGTTGATCCAAGTGGAAAGATACCACTGGCTGAGCCCTGCCTGACAGATGGGATCTCTTCCTCTAGTCAGCTCTCCCTGGACTCAGAGTCCAGGTTGGACCCTGGTCATCTGGCCCCAGTGCACCGGCCCCTCCTGGAATTCTTCCACTTTTTAGTCGGTAGTGCTGGGACAGGCACGAAGCCGGGATATGGGCAGTTCAGGACCATGAACCCAGGAAATACTGGCAGGAGCTGATGTCTGGGTCAGCCCACTCCTTCCAGCGTCCCATACCAGGAAAAATAGCCAGAAGCACTGGGGTAATACTTGGCCCTGTGCCTTATGCATGGAGAACACAGGAATTCCATGGTGAGGGGTAAGAGGTATAGTCTGGGAATGCAGCCACCTGCAATTGTGTCCCTGCAAGACCTCTGGTGAGTACCTGGGACCTCCCATTAGCACTTCCCCTTCTGGAATGTTCTGCATTGTCTTCTAATTCCTCTAATTCCTGGTGAAAGAGAGTTTGTTAGATACAGCCAGACAGCCCTCACCAACACCAAACACCAAACCACATGTAGGACCAGGAAGGTGCTGAGAGGGGAAGACACAGAAGCAATGAAAGACCCCAGGAAAGAAGAAGGGTACTTAAAGAAAATGTCACAGATTTCCCAGATTGGAGCTCAACACTCCACGGCCTCTTCTCGGGGTCTAGAGTCTGTCAGTGGCCACTGCCTGTCCCCTCCTCACCTTGCCCTGCCTCCTGTCCCTTTACTGGGCACCTGTGTCCAG
This sequence comes from Puma concolor, assembly GCF_028749965.1. Classification (NCBI taxonomy): domain Eukaryota; kingdom Metazoa; phylum Chordata; class Mammalia; order Carnivora; family Felidae; genus Puma; species Puma concolor. Next base: position 117,356,682 of record NC_141672.1, read on the forward strand.
AGGACCGAAAGGAGCATCAAGTGCCCCTGGTCAGGCCACTGGGGGACCCAGGCAGGCAACAGGCAGGTGGACGGGACACTTCCCCAGTTGCCCAGGGGCTAGGCACAAAGGTCTCAGTAATGAATTATTCACTGGAGCTGTGCTAAGTGCAGAATTAATCCCTTTCCTTCCAGCTGGCGGCCTCACTAAATTATCCCTCCAAGTCATGCGGGAAAACGCTGCCGAATTCATTTAGCTGCTGAGTGTTTTGATCTGGGCCTTGTGATTTTAGCTTCCCCTTCCCCCAGCCCCCCTCCCCCTGGAGGCGGGTAGAAAACCTTTCAGTAATGGATTTCCGAGAAGAAAGGAAAAGAAAGGGATCGAGATTGGGTGTGTACCAGGAAAATAGTACGAGAGGAAATTCAGATTCTGCGGCCAAGTGCTCACACACACAGTTGCACACGTGCACACTCTCTCCCACCATCACATTCAAATACCCGCATGCAGAGAACACATGTGCACAAACATGCACACACACACACTGCTTTGCAAAGGTGCACACATTTAATGCATATATACATGCTCACACACACATGCAACTTGACACACAGACGTTTTTCACACCCACATTGGCATACAAAGAAGCTAAATCTCTTTGTGGCTAAACTGTTTCTTGGTGAAACTATCTGTGAATTGGCCAATAACTGACTCACTTTGGTTCTAGAATCTTGAACTCCAAATTTGGGGGTTGACTGCTCATGTAGTGGACCCGGCATAAGGGTCTTGCAACCATTCATTCATACTTTTATTCCGCATGTATTTGACGAAGCCTAGAATTTAGGCTTGTGGATTGCAATGCGGAGAGGGAGGGGCCGGCAACCATGGAGCCCATCTGCCTTGAATTCTCCCTCATCAGGCTTGAACATGGCTCTCTGCTAGAGAGCCATGAGCCCTTTTGGCATCCTTCTCCCTAAGGGGTAATGGGAGGATGTTGAGAATGGATGAACAGGTGGATGGCATTGCAGCCGAGTCCAGAGGGCCCATCCCCAACTCCATCACTCACCATCACCTTCACTCTTCTTGCCCCATTGTTCTCCGTGCAACTGCAAATGTTTATTGGACACCTGCTACGTAGCAGATACTGTCCTGGTTTTAGCGATCTTACACAGAGGACAATGAGAAAAAGGCCCTGTCCTCATAAAGCTTGCATTTTTAGAGGACAGGGAGTGTGGACCAGACAATGAGCCAGTCAGTTCATGAGCAGACATCACCTCGTAAGGGGCCTGATGAAACCCAGCGAGGTGATGTAATAGCAAACACTTGACAGGTTCTGAATTCCTTCCATCTTATTGTTCCACCTGAGATGGTGTCTGCAAATCCATGGTGGGAGGTACCTGGCCTTCACATTTGCATTCTAGCCTGTGGGACCAGAAACATTGCTTCTTCCCCCATTGAAATCAAACACAGCTCAAAGCTCCACAAGCCACTGCCTGAAGCCTGGGATCTTAGAGTCCTGTGGACACTCAGATGCGGGGGGGCTTGGGATAATGGGCCTCTTGGGGCCCCTCATCCTTGTGGCTAACAATTCCATCTGAGGGGCACATGATCAGATGTGCTACTGAAAAGCGATGCTTCAGGAGAAGTGAATATGCATGCCTTATCTGGGTACCTCCCTCCTGAGGATGCATCCTCTCTCTCACAAGCCTCTTTCTCATGAGACCGGTCATCCGGGTTAATTGAGGTTTTGGTGAACACCATCTCCCCACACCCACTGCTTCCACATCACCCCTTCTCAGCGTTCTGGGGAACAAGAACATTGTGGAATTTCCAAATAGGCAGAGACCACAGAGGTGTCTCTCAGTCGCACCCCCTGGACAGGATTCTCCTTGACAACATCCACCACAGGTGGTCTTACTCGTGCTCTGCCATGACAGGAAGCTCACTACCACCAGAAGCACCCTGCCCCATGGCTCAGTGGCCACAACAGATAGAACTGATCGCCCCACATTGAGCCTACCCTCTCTCTTTGCCCAGGCTCCTGGCTCCGCCACTTGGAGCTGCAGTGAAGCCCTGGCCAGCCTCCTGTACCGGTTCTGGGGACACTGGCGCATGGTCAGCCATTCAGCATGCCGGCTGGCAGACCAGCTGACAAAAACCCTGCAGTTTCTGTAAATGGCAAGATGGAGTGGTCTCCTGGTTTGGGATATTGTGTTTGAAGTGGTTCTGTTGGTGATGGGTTAAGCTTTTTCCCTCTGATGGGACTTCTCTACAGGCACCTGCTGCTTACAGTGATCTGCTTTAAGCTGGAGTTGTGTGTATAGTACATGAATAACTACACATAGGTTCACAAAAACTAAAAAAGAATGTACACCTGCATATACACAGCAGACTTCCCTTTATTGCACATTCGGTGGGGGTTGGCCTTGGAGGTCCATTTGGCTCTAAGAATCCAGGAGCCCGTGGCTACTCCACATACACATATATGAATAACCCTTTGCTCTCCTCCATTCCCCCTCTGATGTTGGCCTCTTCTCTTTGAAGAGTGTGATCTGGTCCCTTAGGAATCTGTGCTTCTCCAGGCTAAACAGTCTGCCTCTTTTAATGAACTGGTTTCAAGATCCCACAGCAGTTTTGGTGCCCTCCAGCTTGCAGGCAACCTCTTTGAAGTGAGGCCCACACCTGACCAGGTCTCCTAGGTTGACCCGTGCGGATTGGAGCCCAGCATGCACACGATAGGTGCTTATTGTGTCAGTCCCTGCCTCCTTGCATGGAAATGTGCCTCCTGCAAGGTTTGAGTGTTTGGCAACCGTGTGCCCTCTTGAGCTGGAATATGGAATCCAGAGTCTTACCCAGGCAGAGCACCAGGGCACCAGGCAAAAATGGGGCCCCTCACATGGGTGGCTGCCTCCTTCTTAGCCCACAGCCCTGAGAGATGCTGGGAGAACTTGAAATCCACAGGTTTCCTTGGATGTTAGCACAGGGTGAGTGCATTTGTGGAGAGAAGGAGGTGGCGCCTGCTGCCACCCACTGAGGGAAGAGGTGGCTCCCACAGTCCTGTCTGACCCTCCCCCTTTGCTGTTCTCACAGGGAGAGGTGGGCAGGTCTTCAATGCCATGCATGGACTGCCCTGGTGTTTTCATTCGAATCAGTTACAAAGCTCTCTGGAGGCCAGACCAACGTGGGGACAAAGGGCTGTTTGACAAATGTGGAGGGGAGCCCAGAGGACAGGCAAAATCACACTGGCTTTTGATGAATTTTTATAAATTTCTTTGAAGGCCACATATGAAAGCCCTGATCTGGTCCTCTGAGAAGCCCCAATACAAACCTACCTCCCTTTCCTCACCAAACGCAGCTGCCTGGAAGGCCCAGTGTTTAGGATGACACAGGAGCCTCCTCGGCTGGTTCCATCCTCTGGAGGGTTGGTTCTGTCCCCACCCCTAAGTCCTCAGCTCTGAAAATGCTACCACATGGATGATGATGGATCCAGAGAAAAAGACCCTTTCCCCTCCCACAACTTCCCAACACCCCTGCCTGTCTTTCCTTCTATCCCAGTTCCCCTACCCAAAGAGTGTACATCCTTAGATCTGGGTTTGAATCCTGGATCTTTCACTTGACCTTTCACCCTGAGTTCCACCTTCTTCATCCATAGAAGGGAGTCATGATCCCTACCAGCCAAGAATATAGTGACAATTGAATGAAGGAGCCTGTGTAAGTGCCCAGCCCAGTGTAGTTGCTGACAAACATGCTGAACTCATCAGAGATGAGGACAGGGCTCCTGGGGGAGGGGAACAATGGAGCCTTGCTAATTCATCACTCGGCACCCGCCCTTCATGACAGCTGCTCCACCAGATTCACATACATAAGGACATCAGGAGGCCTTGTCAAGTGCTGAAGATAAACATCACCAGCCCCACATTTGGTTTCACAGCAATTTTTCAGGGAATGAAGAAATGGAGAAGAGACAGACAATCATCTCTCTAGAGGCCAGATTTGCTGAAGTCTCCACTACATCCTGCCTTGAGCTGGGGCTGTGGAGGAGGTGAAGAAAGTGAGGACCTGCTTCCTGGCCTGTGAGTGGGCAGGGCTGGACCAAGAGCCATACTGCAGGCTCATACCAAATGCCTCACCAACCACAGGACTCTGTAGCTTTGAGAATGTGAGCCTTTGACCCTCAGCCAGAGATGGAATGTATTGAGTCTGGATATAGGGATGGCTAAGGAAGATGGACATTTGGGCCCTCCTCTGGCCTGCTCTGCTCTCCCATGAGCCCAGTGCACAATTGGTGTATTGAAAAGGGGGGAGGGGAGAATAGAGAGAGAGAGAGAGCAAAACTTCCGGACCAAACCACTCAGAGAGTGGGGGCTGCTCTTGGATTTCTCCCCATCTCAAAGCCAGACTACCATAGCCTAGACCTCTCTTTGGCCAAACTAGATGCACCCCAGTCCACCCAAGGCCATTCAGGCATGAATTCATTAACCATTTTTTATTTGTATTTTTATTTTTGCCTCTTAGTGTTTATTTTTGAGAGAGGGGATAGTGGCAGAGAGAGAAGGAGACAGAGGACCTAAAACACTGGGTCCAGAGAGCACTGACTTCAGAGAGCCTAACACAGGGCTTGATCTCATGAACCGTGAGATCATGACCTGAGTCAAAGTGAGACACTTAACTGACTGAGCCACCCAGGCTCCCCCCTTAGCCATTTTTTAGATCCCTAATCTGTGCCAAGGAGTAAAGGACCCTGACAGATCATTATCACCCATGTTGCTAAGGGTTTTGGTTGAAGTGCATTGCATACAAAGGTCAGAGGAAGAGTCACAGAGAAGAATAGTTTGAACTCTGCCTCAAAGAGTGGCTTGGAAATTGGCAAAGCAAGGGTGTTTCAGGCAGAGAATCACAAGTGCAAAGCCATGGAGGCATGACAGTATCTGAAGCACATGGGACATATGGAGGCTGTTGTGGGAAGCGAGACTGGAGAGTTAGATGGGGCTTACATTGTGGAGGGCCTAGATGCCAGGATATAGAGTTTAGACTTTGCCATAAAGTGGTTCAAAGCTAAGGAAGGTCTTTGGCCAGCAGTAGGATGTGATCTGACCTATATGTTGCACAAAGTCTCTCTAGATGTAAATGAGAGGCCAAGGGAAAAGATTAAATGCAAAAAGACCAGGTTTCAAGCTAACAAGAGTGAGCCCACAGACTCTCCAGTCAGCTATAGCTAGGGCTCTATTTAATACTAAAATCCTTGCCAGAATTTTTAAATATCCTTATCATTGGCTCCCCTCCCCTGACCCCCAACTTGCTTTTAGATTAACCTTCTGATACCATTTTCTGGAGAATAAATTATGGCCCCAATGAGGATTAACACTCAGGCCCTTCTTTGCTGGCAGACAGACTCAGAGCTTCAAACCCCACCGCAGCTGCAAGACCATGCGGGATGCCGTAATGAGGCTTGTGATATGCATGGGAGGCAGCAAGCCCTCTTGGAGGGGCCCGTTTTCTGAGCCTCGCCTTCAGCTGAAGAGATAAGAACCTACAACTGGGGCCACAGGAAATGACAAAGCAGTGACTGATCGGGGAGCTGCTGCACAGGGCTCATTATGGTGCTTGCCAGCGGGCGAGACACCCTTATCAGGGAGTAAATTGCATCAGGCCTCCTGAATTACTAGCGATTGGAAGCAGATTTCTTGGGACGCACTTTGTTAGATACCTAATGAGCGGGATACAGGCAGGCAGAGCCCAAGGCCGGCAGGGCGGGGGACAAATGTCTTTGTTAAACAGAATTTGTCAGTTTCCGCTCCAGGCTCCCTGGGGAGGGTTCAGGGCCAGCTAATTGAATTAAGAGCAAGTGCGCTCCAGCGAGAAGGCTCAGGGCGGGGCAAGAGGCGGGCAGGCCGGAAGGCGGGCGCTTTCAGCACCAAGGACAGCAGCTGCATCCTGGCTAGTCTGTAATTGCCAGGGCCGGCTGGAACTGTTGCATTTTGCATGATCAGGGATTTAGGGGATGGAGTCGGTAGGAGGGAGGCAGAAGATGTTAGGAGAGGAGGACGAAACAGGTGACCCAAGAACCCTGGAGCCTGTGATGCTATTGGCCTGGTCTGTCTCAAAAGACCCTCCTCTGCAGGCAGGCAACAGTGAGGGCTGAGAGGCATAAGGAAGGGGTGTCTTCTCTCCACCACGACACTCACGTGGTGTGGGGCAGCTGCGGAGCACAAGCAGTCGTGGGATGCGCATCGAGTCTGAGCCAGTGCATGGCTGTGCATTGCTTTGAGCTTTCAAAGTAGGTCTCCAATTACATCTCTAATGAAGCAGGACATGCTGCAGCCACGGAACCAGAGGGAGAGGCCACTTGTCAGCCCAACGCTCCCTCAGCCAGCAGGGCAAGGTCTGCCAAATAGAAAAGCAAACAAGCAGGCTTATAGGGCTAGCAGACTCCATCCCCACCTGTAAGAAAGGAGGAGAGCTAGGAAAGGCTGGGCTTACATAGGGAGGATTTAGTCCCCAAGGCTCTACCCCCTCCTCATCCCCATTTAAGCATTATCCTCTTCCCCCATCCTCCACCTTGACCACCCACCATTTCCAGCAGCTTGGCCCCTTCCTTTAGCCCCAGACAAGCTCCCCTCTCATGAGAAGCAAGGAAAGGAGGGCAAAATCACCTCCCCCAAACGTGGGCAGATTGAGACTGAGGAGTCTAAATAGGCAATATTGGGAAAAAGGAATGATTAGGGAGAATTCAGGCACTGTGTGGGACATTGTGGTCCTCCTGGCACCCCTTGTATGACCAGACTACCTCCTTTAGGTCTTGTACTGTATGGAAATATAAAGATTTTTCTGTAAAGGTCACCCACTGACTTGCCCCCAGGCCAGAATGGATCCTGGTGAAGTTGATTAGAGCAGGGGACTAGAATTGTGGGCAGGAGTCCCCTTCCTCCCTCACCACTACATGTACATCTCTTCAGAAGCTGACTCAGCTTGGTAGATAGTGGAAGAACATTCTTGGTCAAGGGCATATGAGCATATGAGTAGCTGCACTCCCCTGCTAGAACTTCCAAACAAGTTCTCAAGGTCTATTTGTAGGAGAATATAAGGCAGTCAAGCTTCCAAGACCCCAGACACATCTAAATGGGGCACTGTAAGTGGCAATCTGCCTTTCTTTTGAAAAAAAAAAAATTTAAGTACCTAATAAGTACCCAGCTCTGATCAGGGGCCCAGTAAATGTCAGGTCTGGGCCACTGAGTTTACCCAACTGGTGCTGAACCCACACAGGGTGGATGTCAGGGAGACAGGTTTGGGGGAGGGGACACCCTCTGCAATGTGTTCCTGCTTTAGAACTGATGGGGCTCCTCTGGAGACCTCTCCCTTGATTTCATTACTTCCACTTCCTCCCCTAACTGGATTAGATGGCAGTCTATGAAATCCAGGGCATTGAGATTGGCTTTCTGCCTGGAAATGAGGAGAAATGTCATTATAGGTCCTGAATCAGCATCTCGCCTCAGCCCCAGCGGCCACCTGGTCAATGGGGACTTAGTCTTTGCCCTGGCTAGTTGTTCTTCCCTTCATTCTCTCCTGCATCCATCTACCTATGCATGCATCTGCTGTGTATTCCGTAGTTCTCCTGCTATAGCCAATTTGGTGCTTAGCTGTTCAGAACAGGAGACACATGTGGTGCCTTTTCCTATCTAAAACACAGAGATAAGGCAACCCCAAGTCACCTGACTCAGATGCTACACAGAGGCACTGGGTGTGCTCAGTGGGGAGCCTCTAAAGGAATCTTGCCCTCCGGTGGGGCGCCTGGGTGGCTCAGTCGGTTGAGCAGTTGAGCTTCAGCTTAGGTCATGATCTCGCAGTTCCTGAGTTCAAGCCCTGTGTCGGGCTCTGTGCTGACAGCTCAGAGCCTGGAGCCTGCTTCAGATTCTGTGTCTCACTCTCTCTGCCCTTCCTTTGCTCTCTCGCTCTCTCTCTCAAGACTAAATAAACGTTAAAAAAAAATTTTTAAAGGACTCTTGCCCTCCCTAAACTATAGCCACTGGGAGAGGCAGGGGAGAGAGATAGCAGGCCTAAAGCTCAGAGACAAAACAGGCCTAGCAGTTTGGGTTATGAAACACAATAGGTGGGGTGCCTGGGTGGCTCAGTTGGTTAGGCGACCGACTTCGGCTGAGGTCGTGATCTCACAGTCTGTGAGTTCGAGCCCCGTGTCAGGCTCTGTGCTGACAGCTCAGAGCCTGGAGCCTACTTCAGATTCTGTGTCTCCCGCTCTCTCTACCCCTCCCCTGCTCACGCTCTGTGTGTCTCTCTCAATAATAAATAAACATTAAAAAAAATTTTTTTTAAACCACAATAGGTACCAAAATCAGCCTCAAGGTCACCCAATGCTCCACACTTCTCATTCCAAGAGTCCCCATATAGCTGCTTTCTCTTTGGAATTATCTGTCCTTGTACCCATCTGACAGGAGTGGGAGATGAGACCCATACTGGACTGGATGCCTCTGTCCTTGTACCACTATCCATCCCTTACTCTACTGACATAAGCCTGAAAAGACTTCATGTTAATGAATTCCTGCATACCAAATTTTACTTTTTTTAAGTTTATTTATTTTGAGAGGGGAGGAGGGGAAGAGATAGAGGGAGAGAGAGAATCCCAAGTAGGCTCCACGCTCAGGGCAGAGCCCAACTCGGGGCTCGATCCCACGACCCTGGGATCATGACCTGAGCCGAAATCAGGAGTTGGATACCCAACCAACTGGGTCACCCAGGTGCCCCCCTAAATTGTATTTTCTAAGGGCATAAAGGAATCATTATTTAAAGGATCTGAGTGGTAGCGTTAAGCATCCTTGTCCTGATTCATCTGTCTCATATGTGTGGGTTTTCGTATAGAGTTTACACTTAAAGAGAGGCCCACCTGTACTCATTCTCTCTGTTTGTTCAGGGTCAGGCATTCAGGCACCTGTAATGCTGAGAACATCTGTCCTGGTTGGCACTGTGCCCATTGTTCTCTCAGCTTCTGGTGCAGACGATGCCATATTTATCTGCTACATGGCCATGACAGAATTCCAACAATTGATATAGGAAAGACCTTTGAGGTCCCTACAGCCTTTGAACAACGGGCATGTGTTAGGGCTAACCATGGATTTCCAAAAGAGCTTTAAAGTAACCTCTCCCCAAAGGGAGCCTAAACACATGTCCCTAAGCCCAGGGAACTTAAAATTTGAACAAAAAAATAAAAATGGCAAATAAGCCTGGAATTAGAGAACAGTGTAAGAGCAGAGAGAGCCAGCTGCTGGGCTGGAAGATCCCAGGAAAGCTTTGTGCAAGTATGGGTGGAGGCCATCAAGATTTCATGGAGAGGCTGAGTTGTAGACAAGCAGAGATGAGAGAAATAGTCATGCCAAGGGAAGAAGAGAAGGGGAAAAAGAACAGGGAAGGCCAAAGAGGAGGCCCAGTGGAGTACAGAGAGAGGAGACGAATGGGTTGTAATATGGGGAAGGTAACAGCAGAGATGGAATGGAAAAGAAATCTACCCAGCAAAGGGTGTCAAAGGAGCTTGGAGATTTTAGAGGCTATTGTTACTGCACCAAGTATGAGAGTCCTAGATGGCATGGTTTATTTATTCTTGTGACAAATATTTACTGAGCACTTACAATGAGGCAGACACTGGGGATAAACAAAGTATCTGCTCACATGTCACTTCCGTTCCTAGTGTGGGTACTAGAGGAGGGAGACAGACAGCATTTTTTGAAAGTTAATTTTCTGGTAGAGTTAAGTACTCTGGACAGTAAAATGGGATAATGTGAATAGAGAGTATATTGGAGCAGGGCTGACTTTAGAGAGGATAAGCCTCTATCTTGAAGGCCAGGGCCTCTCTAGAAAGATCACATCTGGGCTGCGACCTGAATGATGAGAAGGGGACAGCCATGTAAAGACTCAGACTTCTGGGCGGAGAGAAAAACAGATGGAAAGGCCCTGAGGCAGGAAAGAGCTTGGCATGTTGGGGGAATGCCAAGGACAGTGTGGTAAGACCCCACGGAGCACGGGGGCAGGTGCTAAGAGGTAGACAGGGGCCAAGCCTGCAGGGCCTCCTGAGCCAGGAGGAGGAGACGCTTGGGGGTCTCGTAAGCACACTTGTGGTAGAAAGACAGAAATTTCTTTGCACCTTCTCTCCCCAGAAGCCAGAAAACTTCTTGACACCAAACAACAGCAAGGTTCTGCCCATCCTAGACCCCAAGGTCTTAGATGAGAAGCTGGGTACCATCCATGCGTCCAACACCCTGGTGAGCTCTACAATGGACTGTAGCACATCCGCCTCTCAGGAAGCAGAGGAAGAACCTCTGGTGCCCAAGATATCCCACGAAATGGTGAGTGTCTCCACCTAGTGCTAGGAGGACCAGAGCAGTAATAAGGGCCACAGAGAAGAGGTTTGACTGCCACCTGATTCATTCCATAGGTGGCAAGTAAGACTTCCCTTCAGATATACTCTGAGTGACTCACCCCAAAGCTAAACTGGTAGAAGGTATGGACTCTTTATCTTACAGTTTCTTCACCTTTTGAATGGAACTCTCACACAATTTCCTTCAAAGCACACCCTTGCAACACTTGTAAGGCAGGGATCCATTGACTCACGTAGTGATCAACCCAGAACTTTCTCAGGAGCAGGTCCACTGGGTAATGGGAAGCCCCTTTGAGTCATTGGCTTCCTTTTTAAGTTTATTTATTTTGAGAGAAAGAGAGAGAGAGAGAGAAAGAATGAGCAAGTGAGAGCAGAGAGGGGGGAGAGGGAGAGAATCCCAAGCAGGCTACATACATGCTGTTACTGCAGAGCCCGACACAGGGCTCAAACCTGTGAACCACAAGATCATGACCTGAGCCAAAATCAAGAGTCAGACGGATGCTCAACTGATTGAGCCACCCAGGTACCCCATTAGTTTTAATTTCTAAAAGAAGAAATTGGGACTTAAAGAAAAGAGGACACCATCTTTGATTACAAAGTCTGTGTCCTTGGTCATGGGAGCTGCAGTGGCTTCCTATTGCCAGTTGACCAGATGCTGGGAAAGGGTTGGTGAAGATGACCAAGGCGGTATCTTAATTTGGTGAGGAGTCGGTGCTGAATCCTGGCCCCTTGATGCAGAGAGCTTAAGAACAGGCTACCAAAAGATAGTCCAGTTGAAGTCCCCACTTGGGGTTCCACCCCAATGACCGTGGGTGAATTCACATGTGGTTTCCTTCCCTCTTCCACAGCGGATCCCATGGGGAACGCTGCTCAGAAAGATCCTGAGAAAAGGCCCAAGCAAGGCCACCAGTCCATAGGGAAGCCCTCGGCCTCCTCTTCTCAGGACCTGCCCCTCTCCACCGACAGCCTCCACATCTTCCCCTGGCACTTCTGCACCTTTCTGGAACGTGTCCCATCAGATGAATAGAAAGGGTTGCTATCTGCTGGGTGTGCCCAGGATGCTCCCACATGGGTGTCCCTGCCCACCCCAGAGCAGGCCCCCACTGGCAGGTGCCAGAGCACTCGTGGGCCACCTTCTGTACCCCTTTCTCTCACCTCTGCCCCTTGGGAAAGCAGCTCTCAGGCCTGACCTGCCAGCTCAGCCCTCACCTTGGTTGAATAAACATTCAGACCTTGCATTTGGAGACTCTGGCAGTGTGACTGGCCTGCAGTCCGTCTTCATCTTCCCTTACGGATGAAACCCTAAGAGATGGCACTAGACTGCAGCCTGAGAAAACAAGCTGAGTAACTTTTGAGCAAGAGACCGAGTAACTGAGCAAGAAACTGAGCAACAAAGGGAGGGGGAGAAATAAGTGGCCCAAGAGCACTAAGACAAGATTCTAGAAGGCTCTGAGTGCATGCAGGGGGGCTTAGGGCTCCCCTATACCCACGGACTATCAGAGGTGTTGTGATTCTGGAAATCTCCCCAGCACTCCTGTTGGTGGGCTGGTTCCTCCACCCTCCCCCTTGATGGGCACCTGGCAAGATGTTGGTAAATACTTACTGGGCCTTGTGATAGAACCCCTGGCTAGACAGCAAGGGCATCCAAAAGAACCTTAGAGAGCATCTAGTCCAATCTCCTAATTTTATGAAGGATGGCCATGAGGAGGCTCTGAGGTGGGATGACCCTGCCCAAGGCTTCCTGACCCCACTATCCCATGCTGTCTTGCTTATAACCAGGTGAATACCAGAGAGTGGCAGAAGCCTACACACCCAGCCCTATACTGTTTGGCCAACCTCACACCACTGGGTCCCTCAGACCCAGTGAGTCTGTACTGAATACATATAGTATTCAGTACAGTGGGCCTGCTCTTTCCCCTTGCCCATCACAAGCCCAGCCTGTCCCCTCCTTGATCCTGACTCTTGGTTCCATTCCATTTTCCCTCCCTCCCTTGCCTTTGTCCTCCAACCCATTATTTGTCCCTTCCTTCCTTCCTCTCTCTGTCTCTCTCTCTCTCCCTCTCTCAGCTTGGATTTACCATCTGGCTATTCCCACCTCGGACTCTCTGCCCTAGTTGGGTCCTGGAGACCCAGCCCCCAGCTCCAGCTCCTACCCACTCACCAGAGCCTGCCAGGACCAGGGCAGGACCCAGACATTCACATGCCCAGCAGAGCCCCGTCACAAGCAATTGAACGTGGGTGCGTAACAACAATCTGTAGCTCCGTGAAATCACAGGTAGCCATGTAGCAATGGGTCACTGTTTCATAGCAACCAAGCAAAATTACATAGCAATAGACAAGCTCATTCACGCAACCAAGAGACAAAGCGACAAGCAATAGAACACAGTGAGGGAGCCGTGGAGTATAGTTGCATAGTGGTAGACCCAAGCCATACAGTGATATTAAACAGCACTGTATTATAGGAGATGCAGTCATAGAACATAGTAACGAGCATAGAACACAGCGTGTAAGCTGCGGACAGAGTCACAAAGCAGGAGGAGACACTCGACTAACACTGGAACACATCTGGGTGGTGATGGTGCCATCACAGTGTATGACGCCTGGACGTGAGGTCAGCAGCAGAGCCTGGGGGGTGGCAGTGGGCCCCAGTGACATGGCAGGTGACAACCTACCTCCCTCGGCTCTCTGACTCTGTGTTCAGGCTGTGAGCCTCTCGGTGGCACCAGATTCCTGGAGTGTGGTTTGTCTGAGTTTAGTCTTGTAGCACATTTCCAGAGCCCAAGAAACAATTTTGCTTCTGAGTCCCTCCAGAGGCTACTCTGGCTTAATAAGAAATGGAACATTTTCTGGAGAAAGGAGCACCTTGGGAAGGGAGAAGGAAGTGGAGGGGACACATGGTCTGTTGCCCTCTCTGCCGGGAGCCACAGATGCTTCCCGCTGCCCCAGGGCCTGCCAGTCTCACCTCTGTGGCCCCAACAAGCCCACTTGGCACCCATTCCCAAGTGCACCCATGGGTCCGCCTTCATTCTTCATTCTCAGCTGCCAACTCTTCCATCTGGGGCTGGTTTTATTTTTTTTTTTATTTTTTTAAATTTTTTTTAATTTTTTTTCCAATATATGAAGTTTATTGTCAAATTGATTTCCATACAACACCCAGTGCTCATCCCAAAAGGTGCCCCCCTCAATACCCATCACCCACCCTCCCCTCCCTCCCACCCCCCATCAACCCTCAGTTTGTTCTCAGTTTTTAAGAGTCTCTTATGCTTTGGCTCTCTTCCACTCTAACCTCTTTTTTTTTTTCCTTCCCCTCCCCCATGGGTTTCTGTTAAGTTTCTCAGGATCCACATAAGAGTGAAACCATATGGTATCTGTCTTTCTCTGTATGGCTTATTTCACTTAGCATAACACTCTCCAGTTCCATTCACGTTGCTACAAAGAGCCATATTTCATTCTTTCTCATTGCCACGTAGTACTCCATTGTGTATATAAACCACAATTTCTTTATCCATTCATCAGTTGATGGACATTTAGGCTCTTTCCAGAATTCGGCTATTGTTGAGAGTGCTGCTATAAACATTGGGGTACATGTGCCCCTATGCATCAGCACTCCTGTATCCCTTGGGTAAATTCCTAGCAGTGCTATTGCTGGGTCATAGGGTAGGTCTATTTTTAATTTTTTGAGGAACCTCCACACTGTTTTCCAGAGTGGCTGCACCAATTTGCATTCCCACCAACAGTGCAAGAGGGTTCCCGTTTCTCCACATCCTCTCCAGCATCTATAGTCTCCTGATTTGTTCATTTTGGCCACTCTGACTGGCGTGAGGTGATATCTGAGTGTGGTTTTGATTTGTATTTCCCTGATGAGGAGCGACGTTGAGCATCTTTTCATGTGCCTGTTGGCCATCCGGATGTCTTCTTTAGAGAAGTGTCTATGCGTGTTTTCTAATCTGGGGCTGGTTTTAACACAGGCCTTTCAGGCGCCACTTTGTCCATGTGGGGCAAAGCTTCTGTCCTGAGTGGACCCACCAGAGCCAGGGTTCTGCAGGTGTGATCTCAGGTCAAGTGTAAGGGCCCAGGCAGAGCTAAAGGAAGTCTTCACCTCCCTTTTGAGCAACCCAGGAAGTCTTTTTTGGAAGAGCTAGGCTTCTGAGTATGAAGAGTGTGATGTTAAGACTTGTCTTGAACATGGCAATTCCCAAATATTAAACAACTTGCAAGCGGTCCCCTTCACCCCCATCCCTCCTGAGCCCACCTCATGCTGAGCCAGGCAATGTCAAGAGCAGGTAAGATGAGGGGCTCCGTGCAGTCTCCAGACAGGCCTGGTTCCATTCACAAAGGGCTTATAAAGCACCTGTCGTGTGCCAGGATTCCCCATTCCCCCGGCAGCTCTATCATCAAGCACTTCCTCCAACCTTCCAGAAAACCAGAACTCCCTACCCCTTCCAGGTTCCTAGTTGCTATGTCCAGCTGTGTGGGGGGCAGGGTGGTGGAGGAAGAAGCCAAGGCCCTGAGTCTGGAAGTTCCCAGCAGGTAGGAGCAAGCCACACTTCAGGAAACAACAGAGTAACCCAGGGTAGGCACACAGGAAATATTTGGCGAGGGATAAATGGCAAAGGGGCATGGCTGAGACAGTTTATCTTCTTAAGTGCCACACTTACCCAGCATTGCTGGGCACACCTAGTAAGCCCTCAGTACAGAGAGAGGAACGGAGGCAGAAGTACTCAGTTGCTATTCAAGAAATGTGTGATCAGTGCTGTTTCTAGTGTAGAAATTCCAGCACAGGGACATTACCCTCCTCTCTCTGGCCCTCTCCCTCCATTCTCCCCCAACACACCCCTTCTTTTCTCCCTCTCCCCCGCCCTTATTTCTGCCTCTCCCTGCTTCTGCCTTTTTTCAGTTATTTCTATTTCTTTTTGATTCTCTGGCTTTCTCTCTCTCTCTGACTCCCCCTATCCCCCCCCCCTTTTCCTCCTGTGCTCAGAGGAGATTTGTGGCAGACCAGAGGGCCCTCATACCAGCAGATGAATAATTGACAAGGGTTGTTTAAAGATTCAGTGGAGTTTTCTCAACCTCACCACACTGGAATAACTCATCTCTTTCATTCTGTCTTTGAAAGCCTTTCCCCCTCCCTCCATCTCTCCCCTTCCTGGCCCCCACGTGCCCCACCCCACTTTCGCACAGCTTCTGTCTCTTCTCCTTTCTTAAATCTGCTGAACCCCAGAATGATCCCTTGGTCCTCATTTCTTTAACTTCACTTACTGGCTGCGCCACCCCATTTAACCTCTGCTAAGGGTGGTAAGTTGACTTCTGCTCCTCTGGACACCATTGCCCCAAGAGAGGGGGCCCCATTTCATGGGCAAGGACGGGGAGGAAGGCCTGAGGATTGGTGACCTCTCCCAGGCCACACAGCAGCAGGGGTGGGGTCCGGACCGCAGGTAGGCAGGAGACCCCCCAGCCAGGTGGAGAGGTGCCAGCCCTGCCACACCTTCCCATGGTGTCTGTGAGCACTTTGCGTCCCTGAGCTTTGACAGCACAGGAGAACTGCACACCCTGCTCTAAGTGCCCCTTAGGGCCAGATGGGGCAGGTGAGGGGCCTTCATAAAGGGGGGCTGGCCGTGCAGCAGAGATACCTGGGAGCATGGTCCTGCATGCCTGCCTGGCATGGCCCCAGGGTGCCCAACCACCCCTGCCCAGATCTGAGGCATCCCAGAGCCGTAGGACTTGTGGTGCTAAACCAGAGACAGTCTCACCCTGCATGGCCTGGGAACTCCCCTGACCTGGGCCTGCTCCACTCACGGTTGCCACGCCCTTGCCCTCTGAGCCCCATAGCGACAGGGCACACGCCCTCTGCCCACCCAGCTCTGCTCCACGTGGTCCCCTGCTCTCACAGAGCTCTCTGCACCTCCTTAAAGTGACCTTGAGCTCTCTTCCCCTCCCTGATCCTCAGTTCCTTTCCTCCATTGGCAGAGGAGGTTGGAGCAGATGTTCCGGGGTCCCTTGGGGCCCCTGCGCTGTGACTGGGGCCATGGTCTTGCCTTTGGCCCCCCTCCAGGATGAGGTCTGCAGGCTGGTGAGGCTGAGAGGCTCAGACCAGGCCCTGCTCCTCAGGCACCACCTGGTGGCAGGTGATGGGTCCTGAGCAGGAGCCTCCTGCAGCCACAGGCAGTGGTTAACCTGATGACACTGCCCACGTTGGTCACTTGCAGGAATGTCTGCCTGGGATGGTGGTATCACAAAGCCCAGGAGCCTGGCGTTGGCCCCCATGAGCTGGAGTGACACTGGGAGGCAGATCACCCAGGTCCTGTGTCTAAGCCCACCAGGGGACCCCAATACTTTGGAATCAGAGACAGACAAAGAAAGTACAGCCAGCAGCCTCCAATCAGATGCCCCCAACTCCCAGGCCACGCCACAGAAACCACCAGACACGTCCCCCAAACACCACCTTATCCCTGTAGCTCCCCAACTCCACTGCCCAGTGCTCATGGCCCCAGTTTGCCAGGTCAGTCTTCTGTCCCGTCACCTCCACAAGTACCCCTGTCCCATCTGTCCCCATGGCCAGAGGCCCAGGTATGTGTTCATCACGCACAAGCACCACATCACGCCCACCCCGCCCACCCCTCCAGGCCCAGCTCCCGCAGGCAGGAAGTCCTCTCAGGGATCCAGCCCTCCACGGTTCTGCCCCTGCACTCCTGCAACCCCTAAGTTGTGAGCCCTGAGTGCTGACACTGGGGGTGGATTCCTGAAAACAGATCTTGTGAGTGTGCCACAGTCACAGCTCCCGGGCTCAGCTGAAGCCCTCATCAGCTCCTGACTCTACCTCTCCTGACTCTTCTTCTCCGCCTCTACCAGTTCCTACACATACAGAAAAGCAGAGAGACACAGAAAGAGAGACAGAGAGAGGGCAGGTTCACCAGCATTTGAGGAAGGGAGGGAGGCGAGAAAAGTGGAAAGGAAGAAATAAGGAGCCCGTCCTACATGTACCCTGTTGTCTCCCCCTGCGGCCCCTCCTCCCCTCCTCTCCATGCAGCTCTGGAAGGCTTTGGTCTGTCCCCACCACTCAAGATCTGTGTGACCTTGGATAAATCAGTCCATCTCTCTGGGCCTGTCTCCTCATGGTTAAGTAGAGGGAATGCTCTCCCCTGTCCCGCTCTTGAGGCTGTGAGGACTGATAATAGCGGATGGCAGTGTGTTGGAAAGTGAAGGGCTGTCCACTGTGCAGGAGGCTTATGATGAGTCACTGTGTTCATGAGTCCTTGCAGGGGGGTTGTGGGGGCGGGGGGGGGGAGGCCTGCAAATCTTGCAAATCCTGCAAATCCTGCAGGCCTCCGCCCTCTGACCCTTTCTCCAGAAGGGACGTTCCCAGACCCCCGGCCCACTCCTCTCCCCTCCTTGCCCCCGCCCTCTGAGTCTCTGGTGGGCCATTCTCCTCCCCCATCCATCACCTGGGACTAAAGAGATTAATAAACAAGACTCATAACTCAGCTGCCGGGATGCAGCAGATATTTACAGCTCCGTTTCAATTTGCAGAGAGATTAAGTGTTTGTCGATTTATTGTCTCTCGGTGTGTGTGAGCGCTGAGCAAGGCCCCCCCGCAGGCCAGCTGCCCTCCCCCACTCCACATACTCACAGCACTTATGGGTGCACCACCCTCTGCCTGGTCCCTAGAGCAGGTGGGGAGCCTGGTGCAGCCCAGCATGGGAAAGCCACTGGCCTCTGGAGTGGGCTTGTCTTCCTGATCAACTTGACCAAAGAAGCAAGTGACCTTGGCCCCAGGAAAGGGCGTCCAGGCCCATGGAACAGGGTTATTGGACAAGATGGGGGTACCCTCCTTAGATGATTCAGAGGGTCCTTCCTGGGCTTTCTCCATACCCATCTCTCCCCAGGGGGCAGGGGTCCAAGGGGCTGGTTAAACGCACCCCAGAGCCCAAGGCCCACAATTCTAGATCACTTTCTAGGTAGCCAAGACCTGAGAATTCCCTGCTCAGATGGACCTGAGCCTGCCCTTGAGAGCCATGCCGGCCTCTTTCCAAAGCCCACCCTCCCCAGAGCCCAGTACTTTCAGGGAGAAGCACCACTAGGCCCAGGGGATGGCCCCTTGGGGAAGGAGTGTGGCACATGCTGAGAGACTGTCTCAGGACCCACAGACATTAGGGACTGGATCTGGACAGTGGGAGGTACACGTCCAATGAGAAAGCCTCCCAGCCCAGCTGGGGAGGAGTCTGCAGGGACCACGGAGAGTGAGACAGCATGGGGAGGCTGCTAAGAAAGGGGCACCAGCCCCAGGGGTGCCCCAAGGATAAGAGTGCTTGAGGAGCCAAGAAGGGGACACAGCAAACCAATGTCAAGTATGCCTGCACCCCCATGGACCCTGAGCTTCCTCTCTCCTCCCCTGTTGACTTTGTAGTCTGACACATGTATTCATTCATTCATTCATTTGGCCAGCTTTTTTCACATGTGCCCTGTTACCCTGCCCTGCAGAGCCCTCTAATCTGTGCAGCTGTCGGACATTTGAGTCCCGTCTCTACCACTCAAGAGCTGTGTGACCTTGGATAAATCGTTCCACCCCTCTGGGGCTGTGGCATCTGTTAAGTGGAGGGAATACTCTCCCTGTGCCCGACTGTCGAGGCTTTGGAGAGAATGGAGAGATTGACAAGAGAGCGGATGGCAGTGCACAGGAAACTGAAGGGCTGTCCACTTCGCAGGAGGTTTATTAAAGGCCACTGTGTTCGTGGACCCTTCGAGCTGGGGGAAGGGGGGAGGGGGTAGCAACATGACTCACCCAGGCCTCCCCTCTGACCCTTCTCTGGAAGCACATCCCCAAGCTCAGTGATAGTAACATAAAGATAACTCCCTACAGGGGCGCCTGGGTGGCTCAGTTGGTTGAACTTCCGACTTGGGCTCAGGTCATGATCTCACAGCTTGTGAGTTTGAGCCCCTCATCAGGCCGTATGCTGACAGCTCAGAGCCTGGAGCCTGCTTCAGATTCTGTGTCTCCCTCTCTCTCTGCCCCACTCCCACTTGCACTGTGTCTCTCAAAAATGAATAAATGTTAAAAAAAATTTTTTTAAACCCACTTAAAAAAAAAAAAAGATAACTCCCTACAAAAGTCCTTGTCCTACAAAAGACACATGGGGAATCAGTGTGGGAGGGTGGCCAGGACTGGGGTGCAGTCGGCTCAGGAGACTGTGAGAGCACAGAGGGGAGTGTACCTACCCCCACCCCCACCCCATCCCACCCCAGATGTCAGTCATCAGTAGTTGTTAGTATGAAAGCATGATAGATCTTTGATTTGCTAGTAGAAGTATAGGTTGGTGAACTTGTTCCTGCCAGAGGAACGTGTTGAGTCAAGATTACCTATGTCTGTCTGTCTGTCTGTCTCTGGGTCTCTCTCCCAGGTGGGGTCCTAGCCTGGGGTCTCACCAAGAGGCACTGTGGGGCCTTCATGCTAGTCCCTTCCCTCTCTGGACCTCTGTTTCTTTATCTGCAAAATGGGGAGAACCCATCCATGCAGTGAGAGACGAGGAAGTCTTAGGGCATGGAGGTTAGAATCGAGGGAACAGATGGGACAGTGAGTTGGCCAAACCAGGACCTGCCCCCAGCACCCAAACATCGGGCTGAGAGGAGATGTGGATGAGAGGCCCACTGGGGCAGAGCCTCCCCCACCACCCTGCCCCCCTGCCCAGTGCAGAGAGAAAATTAACAGCTGATGGAGCATGGGGTAGGAGGGGCACCGAGAGACCTGGGTCTGCCGACCAGAGCGGTCACCCTGGCTGCATGCCTCCCCTCTCTGGGCCCCAGCTTCCCCTCTGTGGAGTCAGAGACCTGGTCTTGGTGATTTGCCCTTTTTGTCCTAGCAAACAACGCAGATGGAGATGGGATGGCCTCTGGCTCTGCTCCTTAGCAAGACCGCTGATGCATCCCTGTGTCATTGCCCATCTCCGCTCCTGATTGAACAGTGGGTGGGTGGGGCAGAAGTGCAGCTCTCCCGGTAAATAAAGCCAAGATGATGAGGCCATAAATTGCTGAAGGCTTGAATCATTGATTGGTGAGGGTGGGAGGGACTACAGAACCAGGGGAGACACCTGGGAACTGGGACCCATTCCTTCCACAAACTGCCAGCTTAGCCCTCCTTTTAACAATGCTAATTACATCCATCAATCTTTATTGAGCTCGTACTCTGCTCCCCGAACTTTAGCCATAATCTCATTGCATCCTTGCACCAACCTGATGAAGGACGCACAGTTATCATCCCCACTTTAGAGGTGAGCAAACTACCGGAAGCTCAGTTAGCCCTCCCGGGACCATGGGGCAAGACAGAGGGAGAGCAGTCACTGGTCCAGCACAGGCATGGGGTCTCCAGCCCAGAGCCTGCTCCTGCAGCTGCCTTGGCCAAGCCTCGTGACTCAGAAGTCAAGAGCCTGGTGAGCTTGACTCATCGTGTCCCCAGCCCATCTGTCTGGGTGGGAGGGCTGCCTCAGTTTCCTAGTCAAGAGCAAAACAGAGCTCTGTGGCTGCAGGTCCCCTCCCCAGGCCCACCCCAAACCTTTGAGAGCACAGGTGGAGACCTACACACCCTCTGTCTGAACCCCAAATAACTGAAAACTATGAATTAAGCTGTATCTGCCTCAACAAATACACCTTATTAACCACCTCAGAGAATTCCCAGATTCTATCTACGTTGGACCCTGGCTACATGGGGAGAGCGGTGCCCAGCCCCCAGCCCCCAGTCCCCCAGATCCTAGAAGATGGCCCCTTTCCTGTTAACCTGGCTCAGTTTCAGTCCCACACCTTAATGGCCCAATGACACATTGCCTTCAGGAGGATGGGCCCTGGAAGTCAGAGGGAATTACGGGGTCCCAGGTAACGGGCTGTGGTCTGGCAGGTGCTTAGGCTCTGGGTGGACATGTCTTCTTGGCCCTACCAACTCCTCAGCCCATGGGGAAGGTTGTGGCCCTAGGAGGCCCAGAGCAGGACCCTCAAACACACAGGGCCCAAGGCAGGGGCCCTGCTTGTCCAAGGCTAAGGGCCAAACAGCCCCTCCCCCATCTCGGTGACTCTATTAGGCTGTACTCCTGAGCTCCGATTAAATGCTTTTCAGTACAATCCAATTTCCCCCTGACATGGACTAGAAAAGCCCGGTCCCTGCGCGCGCGCGCGCGCACACACACACACACACACACACACACACAGTACATTTGGTGTTAAATATCCAATCAGGTCCAAAGATAATAGAGAAGAGCCAGTTCACTCCCAGTTTAATCAGATAAAATGCCCATTCATCGGCTCCTGCCAGCGGCAGCCATCCCCTCCTCAGCCTCCAGGACTGAGAAGAGGGGGCGGGAGAGGCTGCAGGAGAAGGGCTGGAGCCCACGGGGAACTGTGGGGAGGAGACACGGGTTGAGTAGGTGGGCTGTGCCTTTAAATCTTCAAGGAGGGGGGACAGCATTGCCCACGGGGGACTAATTATCCTTCAGCCTTTAGCCAGCTCTTACACAAACAGACAAAAGGGGGGCTCAGCAGCCCTGATGGCGCTAAGCTTCTGCCGACAGAATTTTTTTTTACTCTCAGATATGCAAATCCACCTCCTCGCGGTGGACCCTGGGGACAGCTGAACAGTGGTCTGGGGATTTAGAAGGGCCAGCAAGGGCAAGGGCCTGGCGGCCAGACCCCCTCAGAGGACTGGTTGGGGAGACTGGAGGCATCTCATCCTTCCTCCTCTGGCTGCGTGGGGAACCCTGCTTCACAGTGGGGGAGAGCCTCATGGAGGCCAAGAGGAAGACCCCTTCTTCTCCTCTATGTGGGTGGGGGGCTCCCTCAGCAGGCTAACTCAGAGACCAGGAGCTGACAGTCCACTAATGGGGCCCTCCTGCTCACTTGGCCCCCTCCGTTCTAGGACATAGCTACCAGGTGACCTATCCTAAATGCAAATCCAGGCGTGTTGCCCTTACTGTAAACCTGCCCATGGCTCCCTCACCTGCAGCATGAGTCCCTCAGCCTTGGTGGCCCCCGTGACCTCTGAAACCTGTGCTCCAACCCAGAATATTCTACCCACGCCTAACCATAATGGTATTCACTCACAGCTCCGAGCCTTGGCTCTTCTACATTCTGTCTTATGTCCCCTTCCCCAACCCCACCCCAGGTGCCTGGTACACAGTAGGTACTCAGTAAATGTGGCCATTAATACATAAAAAGGCCGCTTCCTAGGCAGCCACATAGCCCGGGGAGATGATAGGTCTGGATCAGACACTGGAAGTTTGCTTTCCGCTCAGCTCCCAGCCAGCGCCTACAAGAAGCTGAGTCTTTCCAGCTGTGAAATGGGATAATGATAACCCTTACCCCGTAGGCTGGCTGCAAAAATCCCATGGTGCCTGCAGAGGGCTCTGTGAGCCGTGAGGGGCCTCTGGCACCTTCATTCACAGAAAGATATAGGGGACAGTGTAGGGAAGTGGGCAGAAGGGGTAGAGAGCCTATCTCTCTCAGCCCCTCCAAAACCTTCCTATCAGACAACAGACAACCATCAGCCCCTCCCTAAGGGAATCCGTTGCCAACTATCAGCCCTGCCTATCCCAGACCTCTCCAAGTCCACTGCCCTACTGAGGATTTTACTTCCATCTCAGCAGGCAGGGCCTGAGATCTGGACCTCAAAAATGGGCAGGGAGCTTAAAAACTCTGGGAGGGTGGTCCTGAGGCACGACTGGAGATGGACTTGAAGCAGAAGTCTAGCTGAGATTCTAGAAGAAGATTCTTCTTCTTGAAGCAGAAGTCTAGCTCAGGATTCTGAGACGGAACCCTGGGCCCGAGGTGGGCAGGGGCACAGGCATCCCAGGAGACTGAGTAGGGGAGGGTGCCCCCAGGTGGGAGTGCCCCTCAGGAAGCCCCTCCCCTCACCGCTGCCTGCATCGTGAAGGGCTGGGCCCAGGAGGATTCATGGGGGGAGGTGAGTCATGAGGGGGGAAGTGGCCAAAAGAGGCCGGGTGACAAGCCAGATGAGAAGGGTTTCTGAAGGTGCCAACTGCCGCGAGGCTCGAGTTCCCAGAGGCGAAGTGTGTGACACATGGATTGCCAGAAGCATTGCACAGGAGTCTGAAAGCAGAGCCACTTTGTGAAGCTGTGGGGTGAGCCCGGAGCCTGGCAGAGAGGGAGTACCATTTCTAGCAACTCAAGGCTGCGAAGGATGTGCTGGCATGAGCTGGAGGCAAGAGAGGCAAACCAGCCAGAAAGGGTCCAGCCAATGAGGATGGGGGTGAGTAGAGGACATAATGGCCCCTAAGAAAGAATCTAGATGAGGTTGGAGAGGCAGAGGCAAAGTAGGTGAGCTCCCAGGGATGGGGCCCTACAGATGTCCCAACCTCAAGTACCCTAAGAGATTGCCCAGTCATGCCAACCTCCCCTCCAGAAAGCCCTTGGGAATCTGCTCCTTCTAGCTCACTAGAAGCTCATTGACTGTCCTAGTGCTGGCTTTCCAGGGGCTAAGGTGAGCGCTAGGAAACAGGGAGCTCCAGTCTCTCCATCCACTGTCCCCTTGGCTCAAGATTATCTCAGCCTCCTTGGATCCCTCCAGATGCCCGGATGTCCTGCCTGCGGCTCCTCCCCCCCACACCAGAGACCTGGCAGGTGGCCCTCAGGACCTCTCCCCCTTCCTTGCAGCCCGGCTCTGAGGCTTTCCTCTTGTGGCTTGAGGAGGAGACAATGAATTGAAAGCAGGGGGCACGCACACCTTCACAGAAATGATGAAAGGGGCATGGGTGGGTGAAAATAGCCTAGAATTCCACCCTGGAGAACACAAGGATCTAAAGAGACAGTGCTCTGTACTCTGTACTCCCAATCCCCTCCAGCCAAAGACAGCCAAGTGCACACCTGTAATAGAACTGAGTTTATTGATTCATTGCAGCCAAGGAGTGGGGGCATCTGGAAGGATGTGTTGGCAAGGAATGAAAGGATTCAGCTCTAGTTAGGTGATTTGAGACAGTGTTTGAGGACACAGGCCTTTGCTCTGGTTGCATGCTCTCAGGAGGCGGAATAATTCTGAATTCTCATCCAGAAGGCAGGAGGAACAAAGCTGTCCTTGATAAAGGAGCAGGCACTCAATTTGGCCAGAGAAGTCCACTGTCTGGTCATTTTTGTGTTTTTTTTTTTTTTTATTTTTTTAATGTTTATTTATTTTTGAGAGAGAGAGAGAGAGAGCGTGAACAGGGGAGGAGCAGAGAGATAGGGAGATACAGAATCAGAAGCAGGCTCCAGACTCCGAGCTATCAGCACAGGCCAGACGCAGGGCTCGAACTCACAAACCGCGAGATCGTGACCTGAGCCGAAGCCGGACGCTTAACTGACTGAGTCACCCAGGCGCCCCTCATTTTTGTGATTTGAACAATATTCGTGTTTTAGCTGTGTTCAGACATGATTTCCGAGTGGCTTTGTTTTTGTCTTGCTCCATCACGGTCAGAAAGTGGCTTCATGTGATGCTGTGAAGTAGGCCCACAGAACACCCAGGTGTAGCGGTGCGGCTGGGCCAGCTCCTGGCCCCTGGGGCTGCTTTGCTGTCTCTCAGGAGCTTTAGGCAGGGAGACGGGGGGGGGGGGGGGGGGGGGCACGTGTTATACACGCACCGGTGCCAGGTTCCGTGCTCGACCTGGACAGACTTTGTCCACTTAATCTTCATCACGGCCCTCTCCCCACTATACAGATGATGAAACTGAGGCTAGGGTGAGCGGGGCGGGGCGGGGCAAATTGCTCAGGAGAGTCAACACTAAATAGGAAAACCGGCCTGGAAACCCTGAGCTCTCTGGCTCCAAAGTCTTCACCCCTGTGCCCTTGGCCTGGAGCTGAGCTCCATCAGCTCCACAGGGCACAGGACTCTAAATTGCGACCCCCCCCAAACACCCCAGCTGGGCATCTCTTGCTGCAGGGGTTCAGCCGGGCCGTCACGGGCCAGCCGCAGTGTCAGCAGCCGCCATGCCGGTCCCCCCATGCCTAGAGGTGTGAGGGGTAATGAGGCCCCATAATTAAGGTTCCTGGAGACATGGCCGGGAGATTTATAGACAGGCTTTGTCAATAACCGTGCTCTGGCTGCAGATCCAGAGAGACATCGATAAGTGCTCGTTACAGCTTCTGCCCACTCCCTGCCCTGCCCCCCCCCACCCCCTGCCACCTCTCCCGGGCCTGTCACGCCGCCTGTTCACAGCGCCTATGTACACAGGCTTCGCTCAATTAATTTGCACTTGTTGGCACCATCTGTTCTTTTCATGTGTCCTTATCAGGCGTGTATGGGTCCTGCCTCCACCTCAGATGTGCTCCAGAGCGGGCACATGACACCCCCATCAGACTGGGGCTCCTCAGGGTGGGGCACTGTCTCCTCCCTCGGTCTAGGACCCCTGAAGGTACGGCCAAGACTTCCTCTTCCTCCATCTGGATCCCCGCACCTAGCCCCCTGCCCTGGGGAGCTATGCTTGGTCCTTGCAGAATCCCTCTGAGCCTGACTTGGCCAGGCCTTGCCCTCTAGAGGAAGCCCCCAGATGCCAGTCAAGCCATCCCCTGAAAGGCTGGCTGCCCCTGGGGGCTGAAAGGCAGGGTTCTGGTTCTGGTCCCAGCTTTGGCTCCCACAGCCTGAGGCTTGGAAGGTGCCTGCTCCAAGAACAGTGACATCAGTGAGTCACGGGGCTGGAGGGGGCTGAGAAGCCCCTGCCAAGTCTCTCTTTCTCTTGAGTAGCATGGGTCAAGGGTGGTGCGGGGGCCTAGACTTGGGCAGCCCCCAGAGCAGAGTGGGCATGGCCTGTTGGCCCCAGGATGCCAGGCAGATGGCCCACCCAGATGACTGAGAAATGGCAGCATCCTAACAATGCCTGCCCTTGGCCATCTCCTCATCCCAAGGCTCTTGGCAGCCGGCATCCCAACCCGACTCCTCTCAGGGCTGCTCTTTCTTCCAGAAGGGTCTCAGCCCCTAGCAGCTCTGCTAGACTGTGCTTCCAGCCCTCGGCACAGATCTCGAGACGGCTTTCCTGACCCTGGGGGATTACAGTGCTGAGCCGACCCTGCCAGGCCAGTGCTGGGAATCCTCTTGCCCTCTCTGTGGTGACCTGTGAGGCGTGCTGGGCATGTTTACAAGGAAACCAGGCCCGGGCGCCTGGGCTGCTCAGTCAGTTAAGTGTCCGACTCTTGATCTTGACTCAGGCCATGATCTCACAGTTTGTGAGTTCGAGCCCCACATCGGGCACTGTGCTGACAGCACAGAGCCTGTTTAGGATTCTGTCTGTCCCTCTCTCTGACCCTCTCCCACTCGATCTCTCTCTGTCTCTCAAAATAAATAAATAAAAACTTAAAAAAAAAAAAACAAACAAGGAAACCAAGCCTTATCCTAGAAGTTATCTTTGGAAATTCATCTTCAGTATGTAGCTCCAGCCCAGCCCACCTCACCTGACTATAACAGCCTCCACAGTTGGGCCTTGGCCTGGCATTCAATGCCCCATGACTAGGCCCTGCAGCCACACCAGCCTCCTTTCTCACCACCCCTCCTCACCATATGTCCCATCTGTCTATACTTCCCCCACAAACACCTTTGTCCCTGCTGGTCCCTTTGCCAGGAGTGCACCCCTTCCTCACTCCTTTATCACCTGGCAAACTCCTACTCATCCTTCAAAACCCGTTCCAAAACTCATTGTGTGATGGCCTTCTTTATACCTTTGCCTGCATCCCAGGGTGAGAAGGGGCCTGGTTGAGGGGCTCCCCAAATACTGTCCTTACCATACTGATGTATCATATCACACTGTGCCTGCTGCCATATCCACTTCCATACAGGCTCCTCGAAGACAATATAAGTCCCAAACCTTGGTCACATCTGGATACCAGGTGCCCGGTACTGGGCCAAGCCAAATGGGGCTACTGGAGAGGGTGTGTTGAACCGGAGGACCCCCAGCTTCCTTAGCCTGGGTTGGGGGAAGGGCAGTACTTATGGTCCCCCATAGATGGAAGGTGACACATCCCTCTTGCTCTGACTGCCCACTAACAGAGTCATGGAAGTCTCAGGTGGGCAGTAGACTCATTAGGGCCAAATGCAGCACACTACTGGGGAGGCACACAAAGAGAGAGGGCTTTACCCTGCTCCCTGCCCACCCCCCCCCCCCCCCACCGTTGTCTCCCAGGAACCCATGAGTCCTCTGCCACAGACAGCTCTACGTATCCTGCCCAAGCACCTGGGTCTGGGATTTAGCTGGATGTTGGTGGTAGTGGTGGTGGAGGGGGTGGGGTTGGGGGGCGGTGTTCAGACCTTCCAAAGTGTTTCAGGCCCACTGATGGCATTTCTGCCAGAAGAGGGTCTTAGGAATAGGGATTCGTGTTTGCTTGGCACATGCAGGTACTGGTGTCTCAGGCCCCACACAGCTCGCGTGCAGGGACACAGAACCCTGGGTGCCCACAAGCCCCGTCCTAGGCTAGAGTGGAGGCCCACGGCTAGGCGGGGCCCGGAGAAATCTGACAGCATGCCGGAAGCCACGCTGTGCACCATCTCAGTTCTAGTCTCTTCTCTCCTCCCCTGTGTCAATTCAGTGGCTCTATTGCAGGAAGGAACTGTGGTCAGGAGAGCCTCAAAATGTAGGAGCCAGGCCTGGAACCTGTGGGCTTGGGGAGCACAGCAGCCAGTGGGGACTGATGGCCTATGCTCCCTGCCCTGAGTTCCACTGAGCTATAGGTCCAGTGAGGAAGCAGGGAGCATGAACCCTGCCCTCACAGACTGGAAGGCCTGTTGGGGACAGGAGGGCCAGCCCCAGGGTCTGAGCAGGTGACTAAGAGTGTGGACTTAAGGGGCTCCTGGGTGGCTCAGTCAGTAAGCATCTGACTTTGGCTCAGGTCACGATCTCACAGTTTGTGGGTTCGAGCCCCGAGTCTGGCTCTGTGCTGCCAGCTCGGAGCCTAGAGTCTGCTTCCTGCTTCGGATTCTGTGACTCTCTGTCTCTCTCTGCCCCTCCCCCACTCACACTCTGTTTCTCTCTCTCTCTCAAAAATATTTAAAAAAATTTTTTTTAAATAAAAAAAAGAGTGTGGACTCAGGAAAAGCTCTCCCACTGAGACCACTTCCCTGACCCTTTCCTGCCTCACTCCCCTCCTCTGGAGAATGGGTATAGCGGCAGCTGCCTTGTTGGGTTAATTGGAGGCATAATTAGAGTGAGCTGTATAAAGTATTTAGAACGGCGCCTGCCCACGATGAGCCCTTGTTATTACCTGACTGGTTCAGGCTCTAGAAAGTCAGAAAAGGAAGCCGCCATCCCTTCTAGCCAAGGAGAATGAATGAGGAAAGCTTTTGTCTGGAGGCCACTCTGAAGAATGGATCTGCAGAGACAGGGTGAAGTCGCCTCCGTTCTGTCGGTTGAGGAACTACAAAGGCACAGAGAGGGCAGAACAGACCCTCCGCTCTTCCCCTGAGCTGTGAGGCTGGAGGAGAGGGGGCAGGATCACGGTGGACCTTGACCACCAAGCCGGGTGAATAAAGTGCCCCCCGTACCACCCAGCGTCTCTGTGCTCCCTTCTCCCTCCTCCCCACCCAGCCTGATGCCTTCCTGCTTCCCGAACCCCACAGAAGATTGTCCCCCTCCCCGCAAAGAACCCTAACCTTGACATAGCAACTGTCTGCTGTGTCTCACCACGCTTTCAGGGGTGGGGGTGGGGGGCTCCTTAGCACCTATTTTATAGATGAAGTGTCTGAGATCACGCAGGTCCCGGTGGGATTTCAAGGGGACAGGCTCAACTCTTCGGGAATGACTTCCCCTCCCTCTCAGCATCCCACACTTGCTCTGTGTCCAGGGATTGACCCCCTGAGGGGTCTTGGTGCCCCTCTGCCTCCCTCCATAGCAGGGCTGGAAGACAGCCACGTCTGGGGTCTGGCTGAGCGTGGCCGATGCCTCCACGTGGTACATTATTGATGGGGCTTCTAATTGTGCGTTTCCCAAAGTCTACAGACCTTTGATGAAAAATTCATGGCACGCCCGAGGATGGGAGCAGATTCAATCGATTGGTAGCACAGCGGGTGCAGGAGCACCGGGCCCCACTCAGTGAGGGGGTGGCTGAAGGCTGGGCTGGGAGTGGGCACCAGTCTGGCTTCGCCTTTATTCCAGGCTTCTGGCCCCAGGTCATGGGATGGGAGGGGCACACAGCAGAATACAGCAGCCCATTTCCCTGGGGGGCGGGATCAGGAAGGTCTAGGCCGACATCTGGGATGCCATCTGGGTGGCTGGTGCTGTCCAGAGAGGATGGCCATCTCCATCAGGAGCCTCATTTTTTCATTGTGGAGGAGTATTTGACCCTCCGGAGCCCCCATGAGTCACACAGAGGTGCGAGTAACATTCCCAGAGCCGTCCATTTGCCAGGTCCCCTGCTCTGGGCTTTACATCCACAAGCTCATTAAATCTCCCACAGCTCAAGGAGATGGGGGAGGTCATGCTCTCCATCTTACAGAGGAGGAAACTGGCTCACAGAGCTTCAGGACCGCGCTGAACAACATCACACAGATAATTAGAAGCAGAACGGGCACTGGAACCCAGCACTGAGCAAACTTGCAGCCCCCTGTCTCTCTACTGCTCTGGGCCAACTCAGATCTGAGCCACAAAGCAGCTTGGGGGGTTGTCCTGTCCAGCTCTCCTGCCCTGTCCCTCGTGTATAGAGGAAAAAACCCCAGTTAGGAAAAGGATGTCTCCAGGATCTCAGAGTGAATTAAGTGAAAAATGAGGCTTGCACATGAGCAGAGTAAGGGCCCGCCTGCAACACTAACTGAGGCCAGAGGCCCCCACGCATGCAGAATCCTGGGCCAGCACCCAGCAGCCAGGGGTAGGGGCCTCCTTAGACGGGGGGGAGACTTTGAGACAGGTGGGTTGTCTGTCTTAGACCATCCGGTCAGATATTATTATTGTGCCACCATTGAGGCCCCAGAGACCTCTGACATTCACTCATCTGTTCATTAAATAGCTGAACAAGTATTTATGGAGTCCCAGCTCTGTGCAGGCACTTAGCTGGGTGTAGAGGGGGTGCCTATCAGGAGAGGCTTTGAGGCCAAGCTGGCCTGAGACAGACAGTCTGGACCCAACACAGTTGGGAAAAAGACAGACAGACCCCTCCATGCCCTGGGAGGGGGTCTCTACAGCCCAGGCCAAGGGTGGTTAAAACAGATGGCTGCCTTAGTGACCAAGGCCGTTTCTAGATGGCGGGCTGCTTTGTTTGGGTTTGTTTTCCCTTTGCTTCCCAGTGAGTTCCTTTTAAAAACATCCACCCATGTCTCCACTGAACTAAAGGGAAAGGAATTTGTCCAGACCATCAGGAAAGCAGAGATGGGAAGGCCCGGGGGGCAGGCGTGGGGCCCTAAGCCATGCCGTCCAGCTGCATGAAGAGCCCAGCCCACCCAGCTGCGGTGGGGAGATTGCTGGGAGGGTGGGGGTGGGGCATGGGGGTAGAGGAGAGAGAAAGGGGAGACTGAGGGGGGAGAAAAAGAAGGAGACTGAGGTATAGCTAGAGGGCAGGCAGGGGCAGAGGGTTGCTGGGGGAGGAAGAAGCCAGAGCCCTCGGGCCCTTGCCCTTTCCTGGGCTCCTGGCCCCACAGCCCTCCCAGGCCCTGCCACCTCCTTGCTGTTCCCTGGCCAAGGAATGAGCCTAGCTTGACGAAGGCTCCCCACCCAGATGCTCCCCACCCTGGAACAAAGGGGAAGTGGCCCCTCGAGTCTGCCTGCTCCAGTTCAGGGCTGGGCTCAGTCACCAGGCAGGCACTTGTTGTAGCAACGGTCCCTGGGGACCCATCCTGGGGAACAAGACGGCCAGCCAGAAAGATGGGGGAGCCAGAGTCCCCATCCGCTCCAGCCCCCAAAGCTGCCCCAGGCCTCCCGGATAGCCGTGTAAGTCTACCTCCATACCCACTGCTTCTGGGAGGAGGGGTTGGTTCAACCAGCAGGCAGGTGTGTTAGGGTGTGTTGCCTGGCAACGAGTAGCAGTGTTCCCAGAGCAAGGTGCAGGGAGGACTGGCAGATCAGGCCTGCAGGCATTGGCCCCCATAGGCCTGTGTTCACAGGAACCTTCTGCAGGGTCCCCATCTGGAGCCCACACACAGGAACCCAGAAAGAGAAGAGAGAAGGGCTTCTGGGAAAATGCCTTAAAGTGACCGTTGTCTCCTGCTAATCCAGGCCCTGGTTCTGGACTCTTGGAGGGCCAGCCCTACATCCTAGAAAGTGGCTGGGCCTGGGCTAGCCTGGGGCAGGTAGGCAGAGAAGGCTTGCAGGTAGGGCACAGCTCACGAGGGCTGTGAGAGGAAGGGGGTGACACAGATTGGGGGCATTTCAGAGGAAGTGGTCAGCCCCCGGCCAGGGGCTCTGAGCTGCCCGGGTTAGTCACAACACCTCATTTGGACCCCAGTTACGAAAGCATTTCCTCTTCTACTGGGGCAAGAACCGTGTAGCATATCCCCAGCCGGGATCATCGCCCCAGCCTGCAGATGATGAGGCACAGAGTGGTCAAGGACCTTGCTTAAGGATGCACAACAGATGTGAGCAGAGGCTGGATTAGAACCCAGGGTTCTAGACTCCAGCCAGGGCTCTCCCCGCACCCCACACGGGGCATTCAGAGGCAGCAAAGCTCTGACCAGACAGGATTGTGACGGGAGGCGACCAGCGGAGTAGGGGTTCTTTATGGAAGAATTAGCAGGGCCTGGGAGGCCAGAGCTGAGGTCTCTCCCTTCACCAGCCCCCTGAGTGCCTGGCCCTGTACTTCCATGGGCTGCGGGCAAGGGCCAGCCCCAATCGGAGTCCAGAGAGGAAGGACTCTGAGCCACAGACCTGAGGAGGAGTGGCTGATAGCTGGGCGTGGGGTGGTCCAGTGGGTATTCCTGGAGGAGAAGAGGTAAAGGCCCAGGGTACCGCCTTGAAGGTGGGGCAGGATTCTGGGAGGCCTGGGAGGGGAAAGGGGAATGGAAAGAAAGAGCGCCCTCCAGGAAGCCCCTCCCCCAAGCCAGCCCCACCCCCAGCCCCTTTGTCTCTACCCAGCCCAGTTAGCCCCCCTGGATCCTGCAGGGCCAGTTAGGCTGGGGCTCAGGTCAGCACTGGCCAAGGCCTCACCACCCTTCTGAGCTTCACTGTGCTAAGCACAAAAGGCGCCATCTCCGATGCAGCAGAAAGGAAAATAAAGAACAGAAGGAAGGGAAAATTCACTCCTTTTGTTTCTTTGCTGTAACCTTGGGCTGAACAAAGAAGCAACTGCCTCCCCCTCGGGGAACCTGTCTTAAAACAGCAATTTGCACAGATTTCCTTGTAGCTCAGCTGACATTCAAGGGGTAACAGGAGCAGGGATCTGGTGTGTGAGCAGGGCCCTGGCTCCAAGACCTTCTATAGCTCTTGACTGTGCCCAATTCAGAAGCAGAGCCCCTGGCTGCCTCAAGAATGGTGGCCCGTGAAGTGATCCTCCAGAGTCACACCCCCTCCAGGGCACCCTTCGACACCACCCCCTCGCCAAGAGCAGCCCCTCCCACTTGGCCACACCCTTGCTGCCGGGCGTCTGGTGGGTCTTCCCAGGCCTCCCGTCCTCGCCAGCCAGTGGGACTCTCAGGCCTCCCTGGCCCTCCCTCTGGTGGTGAAGAGGTTCAAGAGAGAATGAAGGAAAGGGGACAGAAGGGAGCTTCCCTGGCTGAGCAATGGCCAAGGGCAGAGGGGTCATGGATTTAGAGGCATGACCCTGGGGGTACCTGTGAGTGAGGGGCTACTTGGCCAGCATGAGCCCTGGAGTTCCAACCTTAATCTGCCCCCCACCCCCACCTCACTCCTGCTTCCTTGAGACAGCCCCCTAGAACTGAGCCCTTGCTCAGAGCTCTGATCTTGGAACTAGGGGAGGCTGGCACCGATTTGCACAGGCTGAATGTATCCATTTGATTTTAAAGAAATGAGGCTAATTCCCATTAAAGGTATTGGATGATTTAGAGTGGCCAAGGGTGGCCTGTCAGACATCCTGAGGGGACCTGCAGGAGCTCCATCGCATGATGGCAAATCTGGCAGAAGCAGTGTCCCTGGCCACCAGTCCTGGAGGGCCTGCCTGGCCCTCCTTCCCCATCTCAGAATGGCCACCAGAGTCTATGGAGAGAAGACGCTTCTATGCTGCCAGGGTGTCCCAGGAGCTAGAGGGAGAGTGTATAGGTGGTCCCCGGTGGGGAGTGCCAGTCTGGAGGGTAGGGGATCAGGATGGCTTCTTGACGGAGGCAACAAGGCATCAGAGATAGAGAGGGGCCCAGGAAGGCTGGCCCATGATCAGAGTGACAGTGACCAATTTCTGAAGGGAGTCTAGCTTTGCTGGTTCAGATGGCCTTGAAATTCAAAGCTGGAAGTTTATCATGAGGGCATGTGGGAGCCATTGAAGGGTTCCAGAGGCCAGGGAGGATGTTCCATTTATCTATTGCTGCATAACGAACCACCCCCAAATATTGTGACTTGAAGTGATCACTTTTCTCATACTTTTCTATCTCTGTTCTTGGCATCAGGAGCTAGGCCAAGGCATAGCATGGAGGGCTGGTCTCCATTCCCTGGCATGTGGGTCCTCAGCTGCGGTGGCCTCTAGGGCAGGGGACTGGAGCTTCGGGGGGTGGATGGACACGGTCCCTCCCACACCATTATCTGGAGCTTCCTCACAGCATGGCAGTCTCAGGATGACAGGGCTTCTCAGGCACAGCAAATGTTCCAGGAGGGAGGCAGCAGCTGCGAGAAAGTTCCAGAAGCACACGGTGTGCCTCTGCAATTCTCTAAGCCTGGTCCAGTTTCCAGGGGAGGGTGGTTAGCCGCCACCTCTCACCGAGAGCAGTTCAGCCGTCTTTCCTCTACCAGAGAGGAAGGTTGCGTTTTGAGGCCCAAAGAAGCAGAGAAGTAGGAGGCCTGCCTGTAGGAGGAGGCTACGGAGATCAGACCAGTGTGCCAGGACAGTAGGAGGGGGGTGCCACCAGGAGATGCCCCTCTGAGCAGAGGAAATCCCAGGGTTGGGGGATAGAAACACTACATTATTGGCTGATTTCATTATTGGCAGAGGACTGTCCTGAGTGAATACAACTGGCCCCCCTCAGCCTTGTGTAGCGGGGTACAGGGACAGCAGGAAATGGGCCTGGTGGCCTGGGGCAGGGAGGAGGGGGTCGAGGAGGCAGGGGGCGAGAGGGTGGGAATCTTTCTATCTCTGACTCAGAAAAGCAGCCCGGGTGGGCCCTCAGAGCACCTCACAAGCTTGAAGGGAATCAGACAGGCCTGGGTGATGTGCACACCTCCCTTCCCCCAGAAGACACCTGGCCTAGGACAAATAGCCCCAGTCCCTGGGGAGGGGAGAAGGTCAAGGGCAGAGTGGAGACCGTAGCCCCGATTTGCCATCCCAGGCTCCCTGGGCCTACGGAACAGTCCTTCAGCAACACGCAGGGGACCCAGGTCGACTGCGGCTCTGCTCCTATCAGTGGGGCAACTTTGAACAAGCCCCACAGCCCTCTCACCCCCCCACCCTGGGCCCCAGCTTCCTCCTCAGGGACCTGGGAATGCAAATACCTCCCCTGGAGGCTCCTTGTTCAAATTAGACGACTGGCCAGTGGCAGGCATTCAAGGGGGGAACTTCAGTTATCGGGCCCCGTGACCCCTGTAGGTCCTGTCCGGGCCTGGTGTCCATAGTGTGGCTTCCTAGGTGGGTAGAAGAATGCTGTCTCATCTGTGAAGGTTTAGTTGGTGTGTGCATGTGTGCGCGTGTTTGGTACACTTTCTAAACCGCATCCGGGTCCCTCACAACTGTTCCTTCTGCACAAGGCTCAGCTTCAAGTGTCCAACACGGTGCAGGTGTTACTTTGGATGGGGGTTATTCAGATGGGGTCACTTCGATGTGGTCCTTTCTGCTTGGAGGTGGCTCTTGTCCCAAGCTGCTCCACTCCCCACTTAGCCCCATTATTTGCCCGGGGGCTGGCTTAAGATGGAGGCCCCAGGTGAGGTTTGGGATTTGCTGTGTTACCTTGGGCAAGTCACTGCCCCTCTCTGGCCTCTATGGGTGATTTTTGGCAGAGGACATTCATCAGAACTTCCGAGATGGGAGTTCCTGGGCAGGACCTCTTGGAGGAGGGACATGTGTGGGGCTGGACAAGACAGCCCAGTATGCATCTCCCTCCTTCCCCCATGAGCTGTGGGGCCTGCTCAGGCCAGCCTCATTCCCGCCGCAGCCTGAAGGCAGAGCATCTGTGGGAGGTGGCTGCCCTCTACCGGCAGTAAAGGCAAACCACATGGCAGGTAGCCTGGGCCTGCCAGTGGTGGGTTCCCGGGGCCTGGCAACCCAGAGGTTAGATGGCCCCCCAGGGAAGAGCGAAGGAGGGAAGGGTGTGTGCTGGGCCCAGCAAACCCATCGCACTGGTTCAGGCTCACCACCCACCCTCTGCACCCACGCCACCCGCTGCAGAGCCCTCCCACCCACACTGCCTCTGATCCAGACACCTGTCCACACCTGCCTACGGTGGCCTCAGGCTTCTTCCTTCCCCTTGGAGAGTGAAGCCCCTCCCTGCTCCGACCCCCTGCTCCAGCCCCTGCTCCCCATCCACCCCTCCCTGCCTATCTCATCTCTCTCTCCACCCCCGTGCCCCTCCACCCAGTGTCCCCCACCCCCCTCCATTCTCAACCTCACTATCCCTCTCCCCCCACCCCCTGCACTCTGGCATTCAGAGCACTGGCCAAGGTCACCAGGGGCCACACACCCAGGGGCTCCCTCTGCAGATTTGGAAACTATTGGGCCTTCTCACGCTTTTTTCCAAAACCTTTTAAATTATGAAATGTAACCCACATGGGTCGCATGGAACATAAAAATAAAATACAACCAGGGGCGCCTGGGTGGCTCAGTCGGTTGAGCATCTGAGTTAGGTTCAGGACATGATCTCACAGTTTGTGGGTTCGAGCCCCACATCCGGCTTTGTGCTGACAGTGGCAGAGCCTGCTTGGGATCCTCTCTCTCCCTCCTC
This sequence comes from Puma concolor, assembly GCF_028749965.1. Taxonomy (NCBI): domain Eukaryota; kingdom Metazoa; phylum Chordata; class Mammalia; order Carnivora; family Felidae; genus Puma; species Puma concolor. The sequence continues at coordinate 117,393,002 of NC_141672.1, forward strand.
TCTGCCCCTCTCCCCCCACCCCCCCGACCAAGATAGATAAATAAGCATTTTTTTTAATAAAAAGAAAACACAACCAAATTCTTTTAAAGCAAATGCCCCTGAAACCACCACCCAGGTCAAGAAATAGAACACTGCCAGCTCCCAGAAGCCCCTGGTGCCCCTCCTTCCCTAGACATGACCACTGTGCCAACTTATTGTCTGGCTTTGCTGCTTTATCCTGTCACCACCCAAGTGTGCCTCCCCAGTCCCTATGTCCTAATAGTCCAAGTTTTTAACTTTCTCTAAAGGGCATCACACTGCGCACGTCAGTTTTTGTCCGGTTTTTGCCCAGCTTTGGGTGCAAGATTCATGAGTGAGGTTGCTTGTCACTATGGCTCCTCTTTTTCACTGCGCAGTCTTCCTGGGTCCCTTATCTCTGTCCCATAAGTCCTCAGTGTCTTGCCCACCCTTTCGTGCTTTGAAGAAGGTAGTTTTTTCTTAGTATCCAGGTGTTTAGGTTCTCTGCAGGGGGGCAGGGGGAGAGTCTGTCTTACCCAGTGCATCATTACCCAACGAAGACCCACTTTTCTGAAGCTCCGTGGCTTTGGCTCGGCCAGCTTTTCTCCCACCTTTCTGGCACTCGCCCTGGCACTCGCCGCTGCCTCCTCCCAGAGGCAATTGTCCCAGAGCCCCCCTCCTCATTCTATACTTTCCTTACCTCTGGAAAATCCCCTTCCTTCCAAGGCTTCACTTAGACCTCCGTGGGCCGCCCTCCCCACCCTGTCTGCAGCCAAGATGCTCCCCAAGCTTGACCACCATCAACTGCCTGCGACCACCTCACACCCAGCATGCCTCACCCCTCTCCAGGCCAGCACCTCCTTCTCCCCACTCGGTGCATACACCTCTGCCCTGTCCCCCAAGACCCCAGACTCCACCTCCTCCTCCTCCTCCTCCTTCCTCTCTTCCTCCTCCTCTCTCCTGCAGCTCCAGCCCTCATCCACGCCTACTGCCTCCGCTGGCATGGGTCCCATCCCTTGTTGCCTGGCTCACTGCACCCGGCCTGCATTCCCTCTGGGCTGGGCAGCCCCAGAAGTCTTGTCTCACACACATACGCGCACAGGCACATGCACGCACACACACACACACCTGTCCTGCAGCTTAGGCCCTTCAGTGGCCCTATAAGACAAGTCCAAGCCCCTGAGCCAATCCTTCAAGATCCTCTCCTGTCTGCCCTGCTGCCTCTCCAGCCATACCCCTACATTCTCCTCCCTGCACTCTGCCTTCCAGAAATTCCCCTGCTTTGTTCCTCATCACACACTCACCTCCCTGCCTTTGCCACAGTGTCTCCTCTGCCCAGAGAGCCCTCCCCACCCCCAGGTAACACCTCCTCATCCTCAAGAGTCAACTCAGATTATCAGCTCCTCCAGGAAGCCTTCCCAGCTCCCCAGCCAGGGTTCAGAGCCTCCTCTGAGCTCCCCTCTGTCACAGGCACTTCCTGCCCTCTCCTCTCTGTGTAGACAGGAGACCACTGCAGGCAGGGAGGGACACTCGGGGGTCCTCTGTGCTCCCCGGCCCCAGCATGGGACAGACCTGGCACACAGTGGTGCTCAGCAAGTGTTGGCCAACTGCTAGTTTATTGAGCTGCTTCCAGCTTAGGCTTTATAACTGAGTCTCTGTGACCTTGGGCATTTCCCCATCTGTACAGTGAAGGTCGAAGGGCATTTCTGGTCAACATAGTTGGTATATTTGAACACCCCCGCGTGGATGAGATACCTCAGATTCCACCATAAGAACTTCTTAAGGGGGGCTGAGTGGTAAACATTGCCCTCTTCAGGCTTTTGTGAGATATAACCACCACCCTTTCTTTTTAATTAACAATAAGGAGCGTGCAGAAGGGGCTGGGCCTCAGTTTCTATAAAATGGGAGTAGTCAGATAATCATACCTTCCGTGCCAGATACCCAGGGCTATTAGAAGAATAATTTTTTATTTTTATTTTTATTTTTATTTTTATTTTTATTTATTTTTTTTTTCAACGTTTATTTATTTTTGGGACAGAGAGAGACAGAGCATGAAGGGGGGAGGGGCAGAGAGAGAGGGAGACACAGAATCGGAAGCAGGCTCCAGGCTCTGAGCCATCAGCCCAGAGCCTGACACGGGGCTCGAACTCACGGACCACGAGATAGTGACCTGGCTGAAGTCGGACGCTCAACCGACTGCGCCACCCAGGCGCCCCAATTTTTTATTTTTTTAATTAAATTTCTTTATTTATTTTGAGAGAGAGAGAGCAAGCAGGGTAGGGGCAGAGAGGGAGAGAGGAGAGAGAGAATCCCAAGCCAGCTCTGCACCACCAGCACAGAGCCTGATGCAGGGCTCGAACTCACAAAACCGTGAGATCATGACCTGAGCCGAAATCAAGTCAGACGCTTAACCGACTGAGCCACTCTTGTGGCCCAAGAATAGTTTTTTAAGAGCACTCGGGAGGTGAGGGGCACCTGGGTGGCTCAGTTGGTTAAGCACCGGCTGCGGCTCAGGTCACGATCTCTCAGTTCAGGCTCTGCGCTGACAGCTCAGAGCCTGGAGCTTGCTTCGGATTCTGTGTCTCCTTCTCTCTCTCTCTCTCTCTCTCTTTCTCTGCCCCTTCCCTGCTCATTCTCACTCTCTCGCTCTCTTGCTCTCAAAAATAAATAAACATTAAAAAAATTAGAAGGTGGTACTGAGACAGGAGTTAGCATCATCCTGTGTGCCAGGGTCCGAGCCGGCCCTCCTCGCACCCACTCACCGCACAGCCATCCCTTGAGTTGGGACTATTTTCCCATTCCACAGATGAGGGCACTGAGGCTCAGAGCACAGCTGGCCTCCTTACTGAGCGGCAGAGGGATTGTTTGAATCTGGGGCTACCTAATGCCTTGCACCTCAGCAGACTCTGAGAGCCAGGGTCTTGTGGGGGGACCAGCGGGTGGACAGGGTGCACTCAGGGTCAGGCACAGATAGGCTCAGTGTCCCCAGAAGATGTGCTAGCCCAGACAGGAGACAGGGAAGAGGCTGCCATCCTGTCCGCCACCCCCAGAGCAGGCTGGGAACTGGGGAGGAAGGAGGGAGCAGACAGAGAGGCAGAACCACAACAGGAATCTGGGGCACGGTGTCCCAAGTGTTCTCAAGGCCGGGCTGTGACGCAGAGCATGACCCTGAGCGGACAGCCTAGCCCAGGCTGTGGGGAGAGGTCAGAGCTGCCCGCCTGCAGGCTGCGGCTTCCCAGCCCAGCTTTACTGCCCAAGGTCACTGCTCAGCTGTGGAGGTGGCTGAAGCTGAGGAGGGAGGGCAGGCCGCCAGGGAGCTACCCCTCCGGGTCCCATGGATGGAGGGCACTGGCCAGGGCAGAGGCTGAGGGGGGTAAGCCAGGGTTCCTCTCCATTCCCCTGGGGAGGCCTCGTTCTCAGAGAGCAGCCAGGCTGGGAGGCGAGGCATGGGGCCTGTGGAAGGTCTATAGGACTATTCTCCAAGGGAACAAGTCCCAAAGGACTCGTTGCCCTTCCTCTGGAAGGGGCCATCTGACTGAGGCAAGGACACCTTTCATCAGGAGCCATGCTGTCCCTTTGCCTCTTTTCCCCTTGTTCTGAGCCTCAGCTTTCCTCCTCTGTCAAGGGGAGGGAGTGTTAGAAAGAGAGCTTCGCTCACCCCCAGGACTGTTGAATTGGAGAACAGTGGGGTCTTAGAATGAGTGAGGCCCTGAATGAGAAGAGGGGCGACTGTACCCATGGGCGACCCTCCCCCTCCCCCGGGACTCCCCCCACCACATGTGCGTACATGGACACACCCACACACTCACATGCATGCAATTCAAAACCGCCCAGTGAACTGTAAAAAGGTCAAGTGTGGGAATGGAGGTTCAGCATGAATGCAGGTGTGAGAGAGACATAGAGCATGTGCTGGAGGGAAGGGTGGCTCAGCGCGCCTGTAAAGGGCCTCAGACTTGCCATCTGAGTTGACACGGAGCTGGGAGGAAGCTGGTCCAAACCTCAGGAGCTTACTCAGGACCACCGCCGGCCATGACGATCTCGGCCCTCCATCCACACACACACAGACTGGCCCGCCCAGGGTTCCAGCATCCTGCAGAGCTCTTCCCTGCCCCGAGCCCCTGTCCCCCAATCCCTGCCTTGGGCAGGGCCCATCAGAAGGAGAAGCTGGGAAGCCAGCGATGGAATCAGGCAGGATCATTCAAATCTGCTGTTTTCTCACAGACCTGGCCAGCTGTAGGTGGGGACTGTGACATGAGGCACAAGCCCACCTCTCCTGACACAGGGAGGCCTGGGCATGTGTCTGGCTCCCTGAGGAGCAGATGGGGGAACCCCTTCTCCCCCCCCCCCCCCCCCCCCCCCCCGCCATCCGCCACCTGAGGCAGCCTTAGCCTCAGGAACAAAGGGCAGAATGGGGCCTTGGGATGTCATATGGACACTGGCTCCTCCCCCACCAGTGCCACTCAGTTTCTATAGACAGACTCAGCTCCGCATCAAGCCAGGACTCTTCTTTCTTCTTCCCTCCGGGTGAAGCTCCCAGCCTTCCTCAGTCAGGGGGATGCAAAGAGCACAGTTCTTTGAGTGACGCCTGGGTTCCAGTGCTATAGATCCATATCCGCAAGCCGGATGATGTTGGATACGGCCCTGAAGCAACCCGAGCCTCACAGGAGCTTCCGCGGCATCGTGTAAGCCCTCAGCGAGGACCAGCACTTGTGCCTGCCCGTCCTCAGGGGGCCCTGCAGAGGCAGAGCAGAATCCGTCGGCCCTCCAGGGTAGGGCTGGAGAGGGCCTCGCAACAGGAAGAGGCCGCCATGCGGGCCTGGGCGCAGGGCCCCCCCGGGAGCATCCAAAACTCGGGGCCCAGAAGAACCCATTACTGCTGACGGCTGGGAGGGTCCCCAGAGGAGAACGGTGACGCGGAGGCTTTGTGTGCTTAAACTTGAGCCGAGATTCATTTATTTTTTAATTCATTAAATGTTTTTAACTTCTGTGTGTGAGACACACACATTCAGACAAAGGCACAAGACAGAAATGTGTTCGACTGCAGTGGTTTGTCACAAAGTGGACTTGCGTGTGTAAGCCCCACGTGTCCCACAGGTCAAGAGGTATAGTACTGCCAGCACCCCAAAAACTCCCCCATACTCCCCCATCTCCCCGTACAGATCTCAGACCCTGACTTTTAATCCCAGGGCTTAAGTTTGCCTGGTTTTGAACCAAATCTCTATGGAATCACAGGGTAGGTACTTTGTGTCCGGCTCCTTTTGCTTGAGATTATGTGTGAGAGATTCCTCCCTGTGGCTTCATGTAGTGGCACCTACTGATTTTTATCGCCGTCTATATTCCACTGTATGACTATGTCCCCATTCTACTGTAATGGGCATTTGTGCGACTTCCATTCGGGGTTCATACAAATAATGCTGCTACGAATGTTCTCACGACCGCTGGTTGATGCATCCACACGCGCGTTTGTGTTGGGTATGTACCCAGGAGGATAGCTGCATGGGCTATGCCTACGTTCAATCTGAATAGTGTCCAGTGTGCAGGCAGCTCTCCAAAGTGACGGTGACACTTCAGATCCCCCCCAGCACTGAATAAGCGTTCCGCTTCTTCCACACCCTTATCAACGTTTGACGTAGTCGGGATTGTTTGGTTTTGGTTTCGGTTATTCTAGTGGGTGTATAGTAATATCTCGTGTTTTTTCTTTTTTAATTTTTAACTTCATCCATTTATTTTTTTTTTTCAACGTTTTTATTTTATTTTTGGGACAGAGAGAGACAGAGCATGAACGGGGGAGGGGCAGAGAGAGAGGGAGACCCAGAATCGGAAACAGGCTCCAGGCTCCGAGCCATCAGCCCAGAGCCTGACGCGGGGCTCGAACTCACGGACCGCGAGATCGTGACCTGGCTGAAGCCGGACGCTTAACCGACTGCGCCACCCAGGTGCCCCTCATCCATTTATTTTGAAAGAGAGAGAGAGAGAGAGAGAGAGAGAATCCTAAGCAGGGTCCACACTGTCAGCACAGAGCCTGACTCTGGGTTTGATCCCACAAACCATGAGATCATGACTTGAGCCAAGATTAAGAGTTGGACGCTCAAGACTGAGCCACCCAGGCGCCCTCGTTGTGGGGTTTTAAATGACTAATGAGGGTAGGTATCAATTCACGTGCTTATTGACTTATCCTCTCAAGTGCCAGTTTAAATCTCTTGTCCATTCTCTTGGGTGGTCTTTTTTCTTATTAATTTGTAGGAGTTATTTTTATATCTGAATATGAGCCGATCGTCTGTCGTGCATGTTGTATATATCTTCTACTTGTCTTGCCCACTCCCTCCCTTTGTGATGTCTTTTCTTGAATAGACGCTCTTAATGTAAATGTACCAATTTCATCAATCCTTTCCGTTCTGGTTTGTGCTTGTGTCCTGTTTTTCAAAACCTTACCCTCCCTCAAGTTCATAAAGATTCTTAGCTTTGTCTTTTAGAAGTCTTACTGTTTTATCTTTATACTTAGATGTCAGTCTATCTGGAATTTATTTTTAATTATGATTTGTGATGGAAGCCAGGTTTCTACTTTTCCGTATAGATATCAGATTGACCCAGGACCATTTATTACAATGACAGTCCTTTCCCTGCAGCCCTCTGATGCCATCTTAGTTATGAATTAAGACTCCATATACATGTGGTTCTGTTTCAGGACTCTCTATTCTGCCTCTATGGCCTACTTATCAATCTTTGCACCAATGTTACCTTGTCTTAATTACTATAGCTTTATCATAAGTCTTGATAGCTGATAAAGCAAATCTTCCTTACTGTTCCTCTTCAAAAATATTAAAGTGTTTTAGCTATACTTGTCCTTTTTATTTCTCGCACATTATAGAATCAGCTTGTCTATTTCTGCACACACACACACACACACACACACACAGTTATGATTTTGATTGGGAGTGCGCCGAATCTATAAACCAATTTAGGAAAGAACGAATTCTTTAAATACTGCATCTTCCAATCCATGAACATGGTATGACCCTCGATGTGTTTATGTTTAAATTATTTTTAATTAGATGGATAATATATGGATACATTTTTATTAGAAATATAAAATTAGGGCGCCTAGGGGGCTCAGCTGGTTAAGCATCTAACTTCAGCTCAGATCATGATCTCACGGTTCGTGAGTTCAAGCCCCACATCGGACTCTCTGCTGATGGTACAGAGCCCACTTCAGAAACTCTATTCCCCTCTCTCTGTGCCCCTCTTCCGTGCTCTCTTTCTCCCTCAAAACTAAACATTTTTTAAAAAGAAACAAAATTAGAGGGGCGCTTGGGTGGCTCAGTTGGTTTAACGTCCGACTCTTGATTTCAGCTCAGGTCATGATTCCAGGGTCATGAGACAGAGCCCTGCATCTGGCTCTGCACTGAGGGTGGGGCCCGCTTAAGATTCTCTCTCTCTCTCTCTCTCTTTCTCTCTCTCTCTCCCTCTGACCCTCTCCCCCACTCACACACACTCTCTCTCAAATGAAACAGAAAAAGAAATATAAAATTAGAGATGAAACAAGTATTTCTTTCCTTTCCCAAACGCAGCAGTTTCTTATATAAGCACTGTGCTTCTGTACCTCTATGCACGCGCGCATACGTACCAATTTTGGATGGGATCGTATTAATTTGCCACATGCTTTTTTAACTTAACAATATTATGTAGACATCTCTCTGTGTCAAAACAATTGAACCTAGGTCATTCTTTATAAGTACCGCCTGTAGCCAGAGACTATGTCCTAGTACAAGACTACAGACCGAACTCAGTGAGCATCCTAGAACGTGTTTTCTTGGATGTGTTTGTGTTCCTCTAGGAGATTTAACCCCATAAGCAAAGACACCCATTTGGATACTGCTGTAATTATTCAGAGCAGACGTAACGAGGTCCTGAACCAGGCAGGGGAAGGAGAAGAGAGATGAATTTCCTTTTCTAAAATAACATGTGCTTCCTCTTGAGAGTCTCCTGGGCCTCCCAAACCCCTGTCAGTCATGGGTCTGCCATAAATGGAAGATGTAGGGCACAGCAGAAGGGCGGGCTAGGGAGCCCAGGGGGAGAGCAGCAAAGAGTTAGAGGAAGGGGTCTGACCTGTCCATCAAAGCAACCACTGAACAGAAATGGGGTGAGATGAGACACCTGTCCTGGGCGGGGCCATATGCCGCCTGCTGCACACGCTGCCCTGAGCTTTGCAGCAACCCCGTGCTTAGACCGTGCGAGGAATCTGCGGCTGAGAGAGGTGCAGGGGTCTGTCTGGGCTCGCCTAGTGAGTCAGGGGCCACGCTGCGCTTCTGACCGAGGCCTGGCCGCAAAGCCCTGCGTGTGTGTGGTCTCCAGGCCGAGTCTCTTAGTTCACAACGTTGCCCAAGGACACCAGATGGGCAGACCTAGAGGAGCCAAGGCCTGAAACTCAACTGGGGCGGGTGCTGGGGAGACGGACTCAGGGCTGGCACCAGTCAGAGGGAACCCGGCCAGAAGGCTGGACGGTGGCAGGTGACAAATGGTGTCTGGTGAGTCCCTGCTGTCTGGGAACCCTTCTCCAAGGAGCCAGTGGCCCACATGCAGCAGGTTGGAGGCAGCGGCTTGGAGCGAGGCCACATCCCCCGTCGGCACGGGGCCCAGGTGCGAGTTCAGGGCAGGGCTCTGCTTCCTGGAAACTTGGGAGCCTGGATGGGCCTAGGAGAGCCAACTCACATCGAGGCCTCCACAGCCTCGGGAAGGCCACAGGCCACCAGGGCTTAGAAACCCCCACCGGCCTCACCTCCCTCCGCCCACCTCCTCCCCCTCCATGCGCTTTCCTGGCCTCACCTTTCGGGTCCCCCTTTTATATTTATATTTAAGAAATCCCCTTTTACAAACTTTTTATAAACAAGAGGGAATTTTTTAGTATAAAAGAAACCCCATGAATAAAGCCCATTAACCTCCTATGCATACATAAGGGCAGACATTAATTCTTTTCCCAAATTGAGATTATACTCATCATCCTTATTAAGAAGATGCTTTGATTGCTTCTCAATGTCCTGTGTAGTGTCCATGCCTCGGGGCATCTGGCAGGATTGCAACAGCTCTTGGGAACACGGACTCAAGTGCCAGCTGGCCTGGGTTTCGGAGCCTTTCTCTGCCACTCATTACTTTTGTGACAGAGCGAGTTCTGCACCTCTCTGGGCCTTGGTCTCCTCGTCAGTAAAGTGAGGATGCTAACAGGCTCGACGTGAGGCTCCGTGTGAGAACTAAATGGGGGGGAGGGGGCCTAACCTGGAACACTGTCGATTCTCGGCGAGCACCTGATATTAGGATTATCATTACTCCTCACCTAAAAACGGAGCCCAGCAAACTGCCCCCACCTCATTACCTAAGACTTTGTAGCTGGATCCCAACCCTGACCCTGAGTCTTTATCCGGGTCTCCTGGGCCTACCGTAGGTCTCTTCCTGCCCCCGCCCCCGGGCTGGTGGGGGTGCTGGGGCCTGGGCTCAGCTGCCGAGTAGCATTCAATGGGATTTCTGAAGGTTCTTCCCTGGGTCCTTCCTCAGTGACATGAGTAAGGACAGGGGTTAGAAAAGGGGAAAAGGGGAAGGGAGAAGGCAGAGAAGTGGCTTGGATTTAGCCAGGCCCTAGAAACCCAGCCCCGGGTGCTTTCGAGTCTCTGCCTCACTGGGCTTCCTCACCTGGTGTGCGAGCCCGGGGTCCCTCCTCGGTGGCGTCACTGGGAGAGACGGTTGGCGTGACTGCTCTCCATGGCCAGGAAGGGCGGAGACCAAATCATAACCACCCCTAGAAGGAGTTGCTCAGGCTCAAGGGCACCACTTGGGGTTCGCTCTGTTTGTTGGCCTTGACGGGGACCCGCTGACTTCCAAGTGTGGGTGCACGTGTGAGCTGGGACCCAGTTCTGAGCCCTGGAATCCACAGGAGGTGAATAACTACCGGCGGGCCATGCAGAAGATGGCAGAGGACATCCTGTCGCTGCGGAAGCAGATCAGCATCCTGGAGGCAGAGAACCACACGCTGAGGAGCCAGCTAACCCAGGGGGAGGTGGAAGAGGAGCAGAACGACACCAACAAGAGCCAGAATCTGGGTGAGGGTGTCCGGGCCACCGAGAGCATCCAGCTGCCCGCCTGAGCCCAGGCTCTAAATTGTGGGTCTGGGTGGCGGGGAGCCTTTCCCAGGTGCACCTGCTCCTGGACACTGGCCGGGTCCTCTCTCCGGGATGGGAGACTCCAGCCCTGTCTTGAGCCCCAGGACTGGGAGACCCCCGCCCCACCCCGCCCCGTCCCCAGCTGTGCTGAGCCAGGAGATGCGCCCTCCCTGAGCCAGCTCCCCCAACACCCCCCCACACAGTGTCCATGAAGCAGAAACTGCTGCTGAGTGAGCTGGACATGAAGAAGCTGTGGGACAAAGTGCAGCATTTGCAGAATGAGCTGATTCGAGTGAGCTGAGGCTGGGGGACAGAGGGGAAGGGAGCTGGGGGGTGTCCAGAGAAGTACCCGCGAGCAGAAGGGAGAGGGGTGTGGAAGGAAGGGGGTGGTGCAGTTGGAGACTCAGCAGAGGGGCCAGCAGTAACCCCAGGCACTCCCTGCCCTCCCCCACCACCAGAAGAATGATCGAGAGAAGGAGCTACTACTCCTGCACCAGGCTCAGCAGCCACAGGCCGCACTGCTGAAGCGGTACCAGGACAAGCTGCGGAAGACGAAACTGCTGGAGGAGACTGTGCGGCACCAGGAGAAGGCAGGTGTCAGAGGGGCCGGCCCATTGGGCGCCAGCCACAGACCAGAAGGTGCAGAGCCCCCAGGCGAGCCCAGCCTTTGTGCCCTGCCCTCCAGGTGATCGAGAAGATGGAACGGGTGCTGGAGGACAAGCTGTGGGACAGGAAGGAGCCCCTGCTCACCAGGCTGCAGGGAAAGCCCAGCGTGGGTGAGTCTTTTGTCCCGTCCCCCCGGAAGCCCTGCCTTCCTGGAGCATCCGCTTCCGGAGCAGAACTGGGACAAAGGATGCTACCCCCCTACTGACGCAGGCAGTGAGAGGAGGGCTCCCAAAGGTCCACTGGGCTCCCTTCTCCTGCCAGGGAGCCCCTCAGGACACATCAGGGCAGTGGGTGAGCCAGGTTAGAGACGGACGTGCTCGGACCCACAGACGGGAGGCACTGCAGACTGGGATGAGCAGACAGGGGCTGCCCAAGAAGAGGGGCTTCCAGAACCCTCCAGATTACTTCCTCCTCTCCCCATGTCTTCAAAGAGTCTGCTCCTACAAAACAAACAATACTTGTTTGTTCTCTCCATTGATGTTAACCAAAGCCACCCAGGACTGCCAATCTGACAGGGCTCTGGTGGGCGGGGGACAGCCAGCTCACCCCATATCAGCCCGGCCCAGGCAGAGGAGTTCCCTGAGCCATCTGTACAGCCTCACCGGGGACCCCTGCGAGCCCAGCCCTGTGCTCAGTCTTCACTGCATGGGGATGTCGGGCAGTGCATTCCAGAAGGCCTTTGGAAAAGAATGAAAGATGAGACTGCCTTTCAGGAACCCTGAGGTCATCCCAGAGTGGGAGAAGAGGGAAGGCAACCCAGGGAGGGCGGAGGGCCAGGGAGTGACAATGCCAAGAGCAGAGAAGGGAGGAAAGAGAGAGGTGAAAAGCTAAAATAGACCCAGGACAAATGGCGGGGGGACTGGTTATGGAGAACACTGTGGTCAGGTTATAAAGAGCCCACAAGGAGGGCCTGAGGCGTGTGGATCTGATTCTACCGGGCAGGGAGCCGGTGAGCGCTTGGGAACAGAGGAAGGACAGAATGGAGCAAAATGCCGGGGCGGATCAGGCAGGGGACACGAGGGCAGGAGAGCCCAGCTCACGAACATCTGTGGCCACGTCTGCAGCCTTCCCTGTGCTCTCAGCCTCTGGCCTTCCCCCGGGGCCCGCAAGAGAGAACCTGCCCGTCGACCTGTACTCCGCGCTGCTGGCAGAAAACTCCAGGCTGCGGGCAGAGCTGGATAAGAACCGCCACCAGTCAGCCCCCATCATCCTGCAGCAGCAGGCCCTGCCGGTAAGAGCTGCCGGCACAGGCTTAGCCTGGGCCTGCCCCAACAGGTGCTCGGCGATCACTCACAGCACAATCCAAGTTGAAGACTGAGACCAGGAACTGGGCTTCCCAAGGTCTCCAATGTTCCTGGCGTCTCCTGGAGCGCCAGCTCTCAGGCCTGCCCCTTTGCTCCCAGGGACACACATGGGTCTGAAGGAGCCACTTTCGCCCTCATTTAGCAGCCCCAAATGGCCCTTGACCTTTGATTCCTGACCCCTTTTGCTGGCCTGCCCTCGGACTCCACACAAGCCTCTCTGAGCTCCGTCCCGGAGCATTTCCTGGGATTGGAACAGCCTTGGAGAGCCCTTTTCCCCCATCCCAGGTGGACCCCGGGGAGTTGCGAGCAGGAGGAGACCTGGCAGAGAGACTGCAGGAGACAGATGGCCCAGGCCACTCCAAGGGCACAGAGACCCTGCCCGCACAGGTGGGTGCCCCCGGCCCCAGAAATGCCCCAGCCCCATTCCGTCTCCAAGGCTGCTGCAGGTGCCCCTGCCTCATGCAAACCCAAAGACGAGACATTTGGAACTCCAGCAAGGGGTGGCCAGGGGACACAGGAGAGTTTTTCTCTTCATCCCAGGACTTGCGGGAAGTGAGTTCTGTTTGAAAGCGCATCCGATGCACGGACATCCAGGTGAAGTGTGGGGGGATAAGGGAACCCTTGCTTCACAGATGCTTCACTTTACAAGATTCCCTGTTCGAGACTCCTTTCTGGGCACCGACAGGCGCCACCTAGTGCATTTAACGTTTAGAGATGGATGTCCGGAAACTCCATGTAACCAAAATCTTTGGGGAGAACAGCTGTGAAAAAAAGCACACACCGTATCAGGTCACCTTTGAGACGAGGGTTTGGCCCTGGGTCTCGGGCTCTGAATCAGGCAGTTGAGTCTGGAACTCAGACCTGGCTGGTTTCTCCCTCAGTATCTCATGGCCTCCTGAGCCCACACGGCCACCATCCCCAGCTGGAGCCATGTGTGCGTTTCTGCTTTGCCCACAGGATCTCCTTGGCAATACTTCAGACAAGTTCAACCTTCTGGCCAAGCTGGAACGAGCTCAGAGCCGGATCCTATCCCTGGAAAGCCAGGTGGGTGAGGTGCAGGCGTCAGTCAGGCTGGGCGGGTTCACCTCTCAGCCTATGACCAGGGTCAGGGTCAAAGAGTGACCAAGGTTGTGGCTCAGTCTATGACCAGAGTCAAGGATCAGTGTGGACTGAGGGTCAGGGCTCAGTATGTGGTCGGAACTCAGAGAAGGTCCTTCTGTGTCTTAGACCCCCCCCCCCCCCCCGCCACCCTGCCATGCCTGCTGTTTCCGGAAGGTAGCAGGTCCACATTGCCCAGGGTTTTGCTCACTGCCCGGGGAGGAGGCTCAGGCTCTGGATGTCCTGGATCGCAGGGATGGGCCCTGCTGCCCAGCAGTTCCCCATCTGTCCCTCTCCGTGTCCACAGTTAGAGGACTCGGCTCGACTCTGGGGACGAGAGAAGCAGGACTTGGCCACAAGGCTACAGGAGCAAGAGTACGGCTTGGCACAACCCTCAAACTCCATCATCACTGACCTGCCTGTGAGTGAGCCCTCTGGACGAGCTCCCTGGGGGTCAGGCAGTGGGGCTGGCAGCCACTCCCCGCCCCAATCCCGAGTCACCGGGCCTTGAGAAGAACTACGCAGGGGGACCAGCTACCCACTGGAAGTCTGTTTCTGCTCTGTTACCTGGTCTCGATGTCCCACCTGCCTAAGGCATCGCTGAGAAGCCCCACGGGTGGTGGTGAGAATCAAGGGGTGATGGCCGTGGGTGGGGGTTGTCCAGGCGTTTCTGGACTGCTCTGGCACTGGCTGTCCTTTAGCATGGGCGGAGTAGCTGCGGCCCCCACCCAGCCCCTTAGCACCTGAGGTCCTCCCGGGAGCTCACCTTCTCGGGCCACTGCAGTGCCGCACCCCTGCCAGGGAGGGGAGCAACGTTGCCAGAGAGAAACACTGGCGGCTTCCTGAGCGCACATGGGCCTGTTCACAACTGCCCTTCAAGCTCAGCCCCAGGCTCCCAGGTCCCCCAGAGCAACACCCCTGAAGGCTCCTGCCCTTGAGCCATCAGTGTTCTGCACATCTCCAGGCTCCCGGAAAGGCCGGAAGAGGATGGGAGGTTGCGGCGTGGGGGCGGGACACTGACAGAGAACACAGGGCTACCTTGGCAAAGTCACCTGCTGAGACCTGGGGGCTCTTGGAGAAATCGGGTTTGACTTGCTGTGGTTAAACAGCTGTGGGAACCTTTGCGAAGTCGTGGCGCACTATGTTTTGGATCCTCTGAGGCATGGCTTGCCAAGATGCACTTTAATGGGTCATCCCCCGCCCCCAGCGGCAGGGGCGTGCTCACCTCACTTTGCTCTGCACACCACAGCACTACTCGGCCCTCTCCAAGGACAGCAGGCGACTCTCAAAGCTGGACCCCTTGGCGCCCAGCTCAGAGACCAAGCTCAACAAGCCCTCGAACTCCCAGAAGACCTGAGTCTTAGCAGACCTGAGTGCCAGAGCAGGCCTCCCTCTCTGTGTGCTGGGGAGTCTCATTCCACCCCCCAAATGACTCCATTAAATGCTGTAAGTCCGTGAGCATTCGTCTCTTTTCTGGGGTAGGGCAGCCTAGGGGGCCCAGCTTCCTCCTTCCAGACCCCACTCTGGGCCCGGTCCCTCTGCTGCAGCCTTATAGCCTCCTGCCTGTCCCAGAAGCTACCATTTTGGGAGAGCCAAAGGCCATAGTGGACCCAGGAGGGTGGGGGAGAAGAGGCTTTCCAAAGCAGGAGCCAGGGAGACAAGCCCCTTCCAGAACTCCAGAAGAAATGAGGCCAGCTCTGTTGGAAGATGTGAGGGAGGCTGGGACTTTCCACTTGCCCCTAAACATCTCATATCTGAAATCCCTTCTTTCAAGTTCGATTGATCAGTTTCTTGGGAAGGGAAAGACTTAAAGCCTGACCGTGGCAATCAGTTACATGTTAGTGTGAAATAGTCCATTAACCAGGGCCAGGCTGAGTGGGCAATGTTGTGTCCATATATAGCCAGGGACAGGAAAGCTGATGGGGCTAGGGGAAGGAACCCTCTGCTGAGAGTCGGAAGGCCCGGATTCTAGTTATAAACATGCTGTGCGACCTTGAGTGACTCAAGCAACCTCTCTGGGCTTCCATTTCCCCATCTGTCCCATGCAGAGCTTGACTTCTTTGATGGTAGTGCCCTTTCCAGCCCTACCGTTTCTGAGTCAAAGACAACTGGGGCCCAGAGAAGTGAAAGGAAGCAAGAAAGAGAGAGAAAGCCAACAAGAAAGATGATTCTATGGTAGGGAAAAGTAGAAAGGCTCCAAAAGTGGACTCAGAACCTTCAGATGCTGGTAGAAGAGACCAGGGCAGCAGGGCCGCTGTCCTGGGCGGGACTAGCTCCCCTGTCTGCCTGCAGAACTTAGACTTGGCTAGCAGAGGGCCAGGAGGAACCAGGCACCTGGTTGGGAGTTATAGAACTCAGAGAGGGTAAGGGGGCCAAAACTGGGACCAGTGTCAGGCAGTCCAAATAATGCACCAAAGGCCCAGCCACAGTCTTCCTGCCTACTGCCCAGAGAAAGACCGGGTGGGGTAAAGCAAACATACTGGCCTCTCATTCCCTAGATTGGCCACCTCACACCAGACCCTCACTCAGGCTTCAGCCCCGGACATGCTCCGGAACTCTAGCTGACCTTGGCAGGAAGTCCTCATGACCCCATAGGGAACTCCCACCCTGAGTTCAGCCAGTCAGAGGTCTACAGGAACCTCATTCCTGATGGGTGGGCCTGCCCGGAAGTCTGTTCTCAGACCACCCTGTTCCCTCAACAGAAGCCGGGTCCTTTGTCCCTCTGCCCGCCGCTCCAGGAGCTCCCCGCACAGTGGCAATAGCCCGCCACCTGCTCTGCCTTGCCCCCAGCCCCAGGCAGCAAGGGGGTTAATCCTACTGGCTCCTGAGCAGGTGGGTCCCAACAGAATTGGCTTCAAGGGCAGCTGCCCTGGGGGCCCTATTCGTGCCCAGATCCCGTTGCTGACCCAGGTCAGGGAGCATCATCACAGGAGCGATAGATCACTCGGGGGTCGGGCGGAAATGAGAACACTTCACACGGTTTGGTCATTTATTGCCTTCATAGGTCAGGAAAAGAAGGAGAAGAGGTGGGAGAAAGAGGGGTGCCCTGGCCAACTTTCTCCTCCCAGAGCTGGCCCAAAAGGAGCAGGGGAGGGGGGCTGAGGACTGAAGAGCAGAACCGCCATGGGCCCCACCCTGACCTTCCTCCAGCACCCCTGCTGGCCTGAGAGGTGGGAGAGGCAGCGTCCACCCTCTCTAATCACACCTGGGGTGGGTCCTGGCTGTAGGGCCTGAAGGTGAGGAGGATGGGCTTGTCGGGCGTCAGGATGAGGTTGAATGCGGTGCCCACATCACTGAGATGTTGCATTTCAACTCTGAAGTTCTCCAGAATCTGAGAAAGAGGGGTGGTGGGCTTAGGGGAGAGGTGGGGAGGGGCTGTCTCCCTCAGGGCCAGGCTCATTCACCTGTAGGTGTCACCTGTCGTGAGTGACTGGAGGAACTCACCGCCAGCTCCTGTTTGGCCCTGCACAGCGCCTGAAAATGCATGACTAGTGCCTCGTCCCCTCGATCAGCCTTATAGCTTCAACGAAACCTTGTCCCCCCCCCCCCACCCCCTTACCCGTCCCATCCCGCTTGGGGGGGAACAGATGGCCAGGGGACACCGATGGGCCATAAGAAGATTAGCCCGAAACTGTCAGGGAGGAGGAAGGCAAATAATGGGAGACAGATGTCCCCAGCCCTGTACTCCCTGGGCTCCGGGCAGAGATGAGAGTAGGAGGGTCACTGCCTTCATTAGGGCCATGGCCAGCCCAGGTGGCCGGATGCCCCCGGCCGGACTCACATGGATGAGGAAGAGGGTCATCTCGAGCTCAGCGATCCGCCGGCCCACACACTGCCGCACACCCCAGCCAAAGCCCAGGTTCCGGAAGTGGATGAGTTCCTTGTCTTTACTCAGCCATCGGGTTGGGTCAAACTTGCCCGGATTGAGGAAGAAGGTGGGGTCTTGGCCCAAGGCATAGGTGGACACCTGCACCAACGTCTGGGGACAAGGTGGGCAGAGGCCTGAGAGGCTTCATCTACTCCCAGCCGGGAGCATTAACTCAGCTTCCCCACCCCCGCTCCCCAGCCAGGCTGCCCACGGGACCCCGCCCACCGTGTGACGTTGAAAAAGTTCCCACCCCTCCCTGAGCCTCACCCATCAGATGGGCAGGACTGAAGACTCAAGGCCAGGGATGGCTCAAGGGATTGTCCAGCCCTTTCCTCAACCCCAGAGGGCTCCCGAGACCCAGTGGGGCCTCCCTCTTCACCCTGGGCTCCAGCAACATTCCAGGGACCATCACCCCCTATGCCCAGTACTCCTGCCCTTCATTCCTACTTGGACTGCTGCACCAGCCAGCTCCAGGAAGAAAGAGGGGACAGAAGCCCTCGTCGCCACCCATCTGTGTGCAACTGCAGTCTGTCCCCAGCCTCCTCTGTCTGACTGGCAGAGCCGGCAGCCCCCCCTGCTGCACCCACCTTGGCAGGAATCATGTAATTTCGAAGAACCAAGTCATTTTCAAGGTATCTCTGCAGGGTCACGGAGATGGGGTGGAGTCTGCCGGAGGAAGGCATTCAGAAGCTGATGCCCCAGGGCACCCGGGTGGCGCAGTCAGTTAAGCGTCCAACTCTTGATTTCAGCTCAGGTCACGATCTCACGGTTCATGACTTCGAACCCCACGTCGGGCTCCATGCTGTCAGCTGTCAGCGCGGAGCCTGCTTGGGATCTCCCTCTCGCTCTCTGCCCCTCCCCCGCTTGTGCTCATTCTCTCTCTCTCTCTCTCTCTCTCTCAAAATAAATAAACTTTAAAACAGAAAAGGAAGCCGATGCCCTGAGGCCTGGACACAGCCTGTGCACCCAGCAAGGCATCTCAGCCCCAGTGCCCCGGGGGGATCTGGGGACGGGACGTACTCTTCTCTCCTCCCTCGCCATTCCCAGCTGTCTCCCCGGACTTCTCACTTCCTACCAACGCCCTCCCTTCGGCCCTGCCCAGGGATGTGGGGGATGAGGTGGGTGGGCCTGGGAGGGTTGGGCTTGCCTCAGTGTCTCCTTGATGCTGGCTTTGAGGAGCGGGACGTGCTGCAACATCATGCTGATGTCTCCCTGGGCCTGGCGCCGGGCAGCCCGGACCTCCTCCCGCAGCATCTCCTGCACCTTCAGGCTGCGTGCCATCTCGTACAAGTGCCACTGCAGTGTCATGGACGTCTGGCAGGGAGTGTGCGGTGTGGAAGACAAGGAGGACCCATCACTCCTGAGGCATCTAAACCATGCTAAATTCTCACTTCCAAAGATCTTTGCCCACTTCATCCCTGCATCCAGAGGCCACCGTCCACGAAAGCAAAACACAGTTTGACAGGCAAACGTCCAAAGAGCCTGCCTCACCCCCCAGGCAGGAATGTTTGGGGCAGCATTTGTCCCTGCCCTCGTCCCCGATGTCACCGGCGCCCACCTGTTTCCCCAGCCAGCAGAGTCACCCATACAGCTGGTGCCTTCTTCCAGAGGACTCCAGAGGCCTTTGGAAGCCAAATCCTACTACTGTAAGGGCTGTACTCCCCAATGACTGCCATCCCACCCCTCTCCCGTTAGACCTTCCCCAAACATTAGTCCTTGCCTGTGGGAACAGAAAAGAAAGTGAGGCCCAAAGATACTGAAACCAGAGCCACCAGACCCGTTTTCCATCCGTGTTTCAATGAGCAATGCGGTCTATTCTGGGATGGACCAGCCCATCTCAGTATTAGCCGGAGGCAGTGACCAGTAGCCCTTCACTGAAGCGTGAGTGACACTTGTCAAGCCCCACAGTCCAAGATTCTTCACGGGGAGGGGGGACCCCAGGTTGAAGCAGCCCTCACTCCTGGGGCCAGGACATGCTGCTATCTGACCAAGGGTCATATTTTGGTCTCCTCCTTCCTCCCAGCAGGGGCACTCTGGAAAAAATGTCATGAGGCCACTTCCCAGCTCCAAATCCTTACCTGGCCCCAGAAGCTTTTGCCTGACCCGTGAGGCTCCCCCCAACACTTGCCTACTGCTCCCAGACCCCCTGCCCCCTAATGTTCTAGCTACACACATCTCCCGAAGCCCAGAAATCTTCCTCATGCTGTTTGCTCATTCTAGAATTACCGCCCCCACCCCCGCCGCCCCCCACCAAACCTAGGAGGCAACGATGTACTCCTTTAAGGCTCAGATCAAATGTGTGTAATGGTCTTATCACCTCCAAGGCCTGACACAAACTAGGTACTTGGGAGATATTGAATACGATAGTCAACTAAGTTACCAACTGTGTGACCTTAAGTTACTTAACCTCTCTGTGCGCCAGTCTCCTCATCTAAAACAGAGGGATAATAGTAACATACCTCATAGTGTTGTTTGTGAATACTAAATGAGTTAATACATGTGAAAAGCTTAGGAGCCTGCCTGCCATCTAGGACAGGCTTAATTTTTAAATTTTTTTTAATACTTATTTTATTTTATTTTATTTTTTTATTTTTTATTTTAAATTTTTTCAACGTTTATTTATTTTTGGGACAGAGAGAGACAGAGCATGAATGGGGGAGGGGCAGAGAGAGAGAGGGAGACACAGAATCGGAAACAGGCTCCAGGCTCTGAGCCATCAGCCCAGAGCCTGACGCGGGGCTCGAACTCACGGACCGCGAGATCGTGACCTGGCTGAAGTCGGACGCTTAACTGACTGCGCCACCCAGGCGCCCCAATACTTATTTTATTTTTGAGAGAGAGAAAGAGACAGAGCATGAGCTGGGGAGGGGAGGGGCAGAGAGAGGGGGAGACGGAATCCGAAGCAGGCTCCAGGCTCTGAGCTGCCAGCATGGAGTCCTACATGGGGCTCGAACTCACTGACTGAGATCATGACCTGAGCTGAAGTGGGACGCTCAACCGACTGCGCCACCCAGGCGCCCCTAGGACAGGCTTAAAAAATGTTACCCAAAAATAGGTGAGCGGTTTTGTCTTCTACATAACTGATGATGAACTAGGTTTAAAATATGCTCAAAGGCTCAGCTGCATCCTGTCCCAGAGACCAACAATCCGCTGTTAGAGCCCAACAGAAATCCGATACCAGGAAAGAAAGTTACTAACCCGAGAGCTTTGGCACGTGTCTCCCTAGTCCTGAAATTTCTGCTTCTCCCTCCTCTCAGCAGCAGCCTTCAAGACACAAGCTGAATGTCAGCTCCTCTATGGGGCGCTGTCCCTGTCCTACAAGGCCACCGTTTTCTCTCCCTCCTCTGGGCACCGTCAGTAACTCGGCACATGCCTGGTCGGCCGACCCTACAACACGGCGTGGTGGTCATCGGCGCCCATGCAGCCTCCTCGTCGTGGGCTGCCCCGCATCCCCGCCAAGTTCACAGGCTGAAGTCCTGACCCCCCAGTACCTCACCGTGGGACACTGAGGGCCGTGAGGCCTTTCAAGAGCGAATTAGGGTGAAATGAGGTCATGTGAGTGGGGCCTAATCTAACAGGACTGCTGTGCTTCTAAGAAGAGGAGGTTAGGACACAGACACACGTGCGCATGCGTGCACAGACCCTGTGAAGACACAGGGAGAGGACAGCTATCTACAAGCCAAGTAGAGGCCGCAGAAGAAACCAACCCAGCCACCTGGCTCTTGGACTTCTAGCTCCAACTGTGAGAAGATAAATTTCTGTGTTTTAGGCCACCCGGTCTGTGGTACTTTGTTCTAACAGCCCCGGCACTCTGATATGCCCTTCCTTCCCGGGCCCTTTGGGACATTTGGGGTCTATAGCATTCATCTTTACGGTCTCGATGCCTGAATCACAACTAACACTCCATAAACACTAAATAATGAGCCCTCACTATCATAGCGGCCTGGGAAGGTTCAAGATAGTGGTAAAAGGGACCGCACACAGGCCAGAGACATGTTGACAGTCAAGAAGTTTCTGGGGTATTGAACCGCCTGTGGAGAGGGCCTGAGGGAGAGACCACAGAGCATGCCTCCAGACACAGGGGGCACCATGGGGGACTGACGTCTGGAAGGGGGAGGATGTTCTACTGGCTCCCAGATCTTCTGCGGTCCTGCCTGCCTTCCTGAATCGAGCAAGCTGTGTCCTCCACCTTTGATTGGAGCACCCCTCCCTCCCTCAAGGGCTCCAGGCGCAACCTGGGCCTGCCACCTATGCCTGGGTGCTCCGTTCTCACAGGCCAAGAAAACCTGGCAGATCAGCCTCAAGTTATGCACCATGGGTGACCATGTGACGTGGCCCTTCCTCATCCTAGAGGATTAGGATTTAAGAAATGCAACTGGAGAAAGGGAGACCCACCCCACATGGGTAGGGTTTCAGGCAACGAGGTGGACTGGTGGGGAAGGGGCACGGGGCACAGGAAGGGACAGGATGTGCCTTCGGCCACCTCACCGTGTCCACACCCCCTGCCAACATCTCTGTTATGTTGGCCTTGACATCCTCAAAGAGCAGCTTGTGACTTCTTAGGAGGCGTTGGAGGATGCAGGGGTAATTGTTGAAATCTCTCTTGTGCCTCAGGTCCCAGTAGAAGTTCTGGGTGTATACCTCCGCTGTGCAGGAGGAGAAAGGAAGAGTGAGCTCTCTGCAGGTGGGAGGGCAGGGGAGGGCAGGCACCAAGGGCCTGCGGGTTCAAGAGCCCAGCTTGCTCGGCTGCCACTTTACTGAGCACACACTCTCTGCTAAGCCCTTCATATCCATTTAATTCTTGACCACAGCTCCGGGGGGGGGGGGGGGGAGGTGAGATCATCCCCATTTTACAGATTAGGCAACAGAAGCCCTAAAGGGGAGTGGCTTGCCCAAGGTCACGAGAGTGTCGGGGGTGGGATATGGTTCTAGGTCTGAGGTCAACACCACACCCCCATCTGCCTTCTCCACCCTACCTTACCAATCTCGCTCACCAAAGTCCTAATCTGTCACCAAGCACAGCTGTGTCTGGAGCACCAGTCCTTAACCCTCGGGAGATCCTGGGCTCTTGGGAAGAATATGATGAATGTCTTTGATCCTCTTTCTAACCATCTCCAACAGCCAGCCTTTAGGCCACCATGGACAGGAGTTCCGGGGCCTTCCTGCCTCCTCTCCCTGCCCACCAGAGAGCAGAGATTTCTTACCTCTCTCCCCCCTCCCCAATCCCAGGCCTGGGTTTCCCACCCTCTGGGGTAGACAGGGCTCTCCTGGCCCCCAGACTTGGCTAACCAGCCTTCACCTTTATTGAAAATCACATCCCACGCAGCCACATGGTCCCTCCAGGTCTTGGTCTTGAATAGACGGAACAGGTCTGGGGGGAAGTTGAGCATGGGGACACTGGTGTGGAACATCTGGTAGACAGCGTCGATGAACCGCTGGGCGTCAGGGTCCACCACCTCCTCCAGCATCCCCAGGCGCTCCCCGAACATGACGTTGGTGATGGCTGCAGGGGGAGGCAGAAAAGCCCCTTTCAACCTGGCCATCTGAGGGCGTCAGCCCCCAGGAACCCCACCCCCGCCAACCCAGAGGATCTCCTGCACCCAACCTCAGGCTCCTTCAGTAAAGAAACTGAGGCCTGAGTCCCAAACAGTGGAAATGGCAGGACTGAGGGAAAGCTACCCTCTGGGAGCCACTCGGGTCCTTCAGAGGGGCGAGTAGAAGACCCTGCAAAGGGTGGCAGGAAGCAGTCTCCAGCAGGGAAAGTGCCCAGGCGGGGCTGAAACTGCGCCTCCCACCCTCCAACAGCACCCCAAGCAGCCTCTGGGCTTTCCTCCTGGGAAGGGAGATCAATTTCTCATCTGGAAGTGACCAAATTGGCTATCTCCCAAAACAGGCCATATGGGAAAGTGGATTGGCCATCCAAGACCCACTCTGGCTGGACCTAAAAACTCCCAACCGCCCCAAGTGTTTCCTGCCTACTTGGTCAGGAATTTGAATGTTGACTTCATACCAAACTCTGGACACCCCAAATCTCCTGCAGTGATCACATGATCGCCATCAAGCCACAGGCCTTTGCATGCACCATTCCCTCTTCCCATACTGCCTGACTCCTTACCCCATCTATAAAACTCCTACATATCCTCAACTACCCCATTTAGATTAACCACCCAACTGTCCCTTCCTCTCCCAGACCTCAAAGGTCAGTGTCCCAGGAGAGAGAGAGGTAGAGGATGAGTCCAGCAGTTCATCCCAGAAGCCAATCCCAATGCTTCTTCAGGATCTGTGCTGGGTCTCAAGGTAGGAGGCTGGGTTCTCCCACCCACAGGACCACTGCCAGGCAGAAACAGTCTCCTTACACTCAAAGGCAAAGCGAAACAGGTTGTCGCTGATGTCCCCTGAGAACTTTCCGGAGCCCTGCAGCTTGATGCGCCTGTGCAGGACTTTCACAAAGTCCTGAGACACTGGGTCCAGCAGGGGAATGAAGTTCTTTATGGCCTCTGGAGACATCACCTCCTGGTTCAGGGCCAGTCGGTCTTTCTTCCAAGCTCCTGACTTCCTGAGAAAACACAGGCCCTCAGGCCCTGATGGTCACAAACCCCAGGCCTGGCAGACACAGAGGGGGCTGACTCAACTTTCCCAGGAGGCCGAGCCACAGCTCAGAGCCCGGCACTCACTTCCACCCCCATCACTCTGGGCCTCCCATCTCCCAGCTTCTGCCTGGCATGGAGGCAGGAAGAAAGAGGGTAGGGAGAACAAAACCCCGACCTCCCCCCCCCCCACTGCCTCTACCCCGCTGCTGCTGTGGCCAAGAACTCCTATTCTTAGAACCTCAAAGTAACTTTCAAATCCTCTAGTGTTTGCCTCAGCGGCACACATGCCCTTCCTCTTGGCTGATGTTCACCTCCTGCCATTCAAGTGCCCCTCGACTTCACCTTTTCTGGCCCCTGCACAGATACAACTGGCCAATCTCTCCTCCTCTGCACCCCTGGTTATGTCCCACCAGCACCATTGGTGGGGGAGCTCAGGTGCCCTGAATTGGGTTAATGATAGACCTCAGCTTACGGCCCATACTTGGAAAGAGATCCACACAAAGCCCTCTTTGTAGTTTGAGGGCTTCGCTTGTTTATAAGGATATTATTACAAACTCACCAGGCAACACGAAAACTAGGAACTTGACAGTAACTTACATAGGCCGACCTGGTCCTCCCACTTCCTGCCTCCCTGGCCAAGGGGACCACCCTGACTCCTCTGCTTGTTTTTGTATATAGTTTGATCTATAATTATTCTAAAAATGTATACCTGATGAATGGATAAAGATGTGGTATATATTTACAATGGAGTATTACTCAGCAATCAAAAAGAATGAAATCTTGCCATTTGCAACTATGTGGATGGAACTAGCAGGTATTAGCTTAAGCGAAATTAGTCAGAGAAAAGACAGATATCATATGACCTCACTCATATGGGAATCTAAGGTACAAAATAGATGAACATAAGGGAAGGGAAGCAAAAATAATATAAAAACAAGGAGGGAGACAAAACATAAGAGGCTCTTAAATATAGAGAACAAACTAAGGGCTGCTAAGGGGTTGTGGGGAGGGGGATGGGCTAAAATGGGTAAGGGGCATTACGGAAGACACTTGTTGGGATGAGCACTGGGTGTCATACATAGGGGATGAATCACTAGAATCTACTCCTGAAACTATTATTGCACTATATGCTAACTAACTTGGATGTAAATTAAAAAATGAATAAATAAATTTAAAAAAGGGGCGGTGCCTGGGTGGCTCAGTCAGTGGAGCATTGGACTTCAGCTCAGGTCACGATCTCACAGTTCATGGGTTCGAGCCCCACATCGGACTCTGTGCTGACAGCTCAGAGCCGGGAGCCTGCTTCGGATTCTGTGTCTCCCCCTCTCTCTGCCCCTCCCCTGCTCACGCTCTGTCTCTGTCTCTCAAAAATAAATAAATGTTAATAACTATAATAATAATAATAAATGTATACTTGTTTTCAGCTTTTCTTTTTTTTTCTTTTTTTTTTTTTTTTTTTAACGTTTATTTATTTTTTTGGGACAGAGAGAGACAGAGCATGAACGGGGGAGGGGCAGAGAGAGAGGGAGACACAGAATCAGAAACAGGCTCCAGGCTCTGAGCCATCAGCCCAGAGCCTGACGCGGGGCTCGAACTCACGGACCGCGAGATCGTGACCTGGCTGAAGTCGGACGCTTAACCGACTGCGCCACCCAGGCGCCCCTGTTTTCAGCTTTTAAAAAAATTTTTTAATATTTATTTTTAAGAGAGAGAGAGACAGAGTACAAGCCGGGGAGGAGCAGAGAGAGAGGGAGACACAGCATCTGAAGCGGGTTCCAGGCTCTGAGCTGTCAGCACAAAGCCCGAGGTGGGGCTCGAACTCACGGGCCGCGAGATCTTGACCTGAGCCAAAGTCGGTGCTTAACCGACTAAGCCACCCGAGTGCCCCTGTTTTTAACTTTTTTAAAGAACTGTCATGACTTGCTTTTTTTCCCTCAGTTTTACACTTCTAAGTATCATCTGGATGGTTGCGGGTCACTGAGTCCATTCACTTTGACTGGCGTGTGCCACCACTCACTCATTCTCGCTCCTGTCGGGCATTTAGGTGGTTTCCTGGGCTTTGCCTTATGAACAGCCCTGCTCAACCACTCTAGTTCACGTCCCCTGGGGACCTGTTCTTTGGCATCTATCCCTGAGCGCAGACCTGCTGTCTTGTAGGTGTGTGAACACTCAGCCACAGGAGGCGATGCCCAACCGTTTTCCAAAGTGGCGGCACCAGCTTTCACTCCCGCGAGCAAGCCACGAGAACTCTCATCTCTCTGTATCCTCAGCAACACTTGACATGGTCACATGTCAACGTTTGATGAGCGATTTGGTGGACAACTGTGTCCGTTACACTTACATACACCGACTTGTCCGCGATTCTCACTGCCCCTTTAGACTCACGGTGGCGGGGCCCTGCCCTCCTTGTCACTGTACCCCAGAGCCTGGCACACAGCAGGTGCTCAAAAAGATGGGTCTTGGGGCGCCTGGGTGGCTCGGTCAGTTAAGTGTCTGACTTCGGCTCAGGTCGTGATCTCACGGTCCGTGGGTTCGAGCCCCACGTCGGGCTCTGTGCTGACCGCTCAGAGCCTGGAGCCTGTTTCAGATTCTGTGTCTCCCTCTCTCTCTGACCCTCCCCTGTTCATGCTCTGTCTCTCTCCGTCTCAAAAATAAATAAACGTTAAAAATTTTTTTTTTTTTTTTAAAAAAGATGGGTCTTAAAGCGTGAACCAATAAATGAGAACTGCTCTAGATCTTTATTTACTCATTACAATCTTCAGCCTGAGCACTTCCCTGAAGGCTGGCAGAGCAGTTCACCATCAGCGGCTTTATGGTGACAGGAAGATGCCAGGGATTTGCCCAGAGGCCCCATGCCACAGCTGCCCATCATCTCCCACCAGCTCCCCGGAGATGGCCCAGGACTCACTTCAACAGGACGCCGAGGGGTCTCTGGAAATGCTGGTGATAGGCCACCCACGGTGGGATGGAAAATCGTTCTGGAGTGGGACCCTCGAACTTAAAGAGAAGGGCCACATCTTCAGGGTCGATGATATAAACCGACTCCATGCTGCCCAGCTTCTCCCTGGGGGAACAGAGGAGACAAGCTAGGGTGGGTTCCCGGAGAGCCATGCAGACTCGGGGCAATCAGGACGGGGCCCAGCTCACATATAACCGCCTCGTGGCCAAGACTGCAGAGCAAACAGTCCTGGGAGTGGACCTTGATCCCACAGCACTCCTTGCTGTGTGACCCGAGGCAAGGCGCTCACCCCTTCTGAGTCCATTTCCTTCTTTATAAAATGGAGATACAGTACCTGTCTCACAGGGATGCTGACGGACAAGATGATACAGTCTATGGAAGTGACTCCAGTCAGGCATTGGATAAGTGACAGCTTTATGTTCCTCTTGCCATCACGGTAGCTGCTGCCTGGCCCCAGGACGAGCCTGCCCCCACCCAGGGTCTACCGTGGACCATCAGATCCTCGCTCCCACGCCCTTCTTCCTGGGCATCCAAAGCCTCAGCACCCTCCCCGCCTCGCACCCACCGCAGAGCTCAGAAACAGCGTGGTCCTGTCACTACTGGAGGGACTCGGTGTAGCTTTCTAGGTAGTCCATAGGCCCGGCCAGCCAGTCCCTTCTAGGCTCTAGGATTGCAATTCTGGGAGTAGCCACCCTGCCTCTCCTCAGACTCCAACAAAGCACTTTGTCTCTATTCAAACAAAACCCTGGTAAAATATCAGGCCTCGGGCATAGATACCTGTCACAAAGCACTTTACAGTCTCTATTAAAACACCACCACAGGGGCGCCTGGGTGGCTCAGTCGGTTAAGCGTCCGACTTCGGCTCAGGTCATGATCTCGCGGTCCGTGAGTTCGAGCCCCGCGTCGGGCTCTGTGCTGACAGCTCAGAGCCTGGAGCCTGTTTCAGATTCTGTGTCTCCCTCTCTCTCTGACCCTCCCCCATTCATGCTCTGTCTCTCTCTGTCTCAAAAATAAATAAATGTTAAAAAAAAATTGAAAAAATAAATAAATAAAACACCACCACAAAAGACTCTTAAAGATAGAGGACTGAGGGTTGATGGGGGGAGGGGCATGGGCTAGACGGGTGATGGGCATTAAGGGGGGCACTTGGGATGAGCGCTGGGTGTTCTACGTACGTGATGAACCCCTCAAGTCTACTCCTGAAACCAACATTGCACTGCGTGCTAACTAACATTTAAGTAAAAAATTGAAAAACATAAACCAGAACTGTGGGGAAACAGCAGAAAAGTCCACCTCTTACTTGCATCTGCCTTTTGCCTAAGAAACTTAATTCAAGATACCCTATAAGACAACATATAAAAACACACAGGTCCAAGCCAAGTTCTCTCCCCTCCCCCTTCCTCAAAGAGATGGGGGGGAGGGGGGAGGAGGGGAAGAAAGAGGAAGAGGGGAGAGGGAGCGGTCCCTCATTAACCACTGACCCATTGCACCCCAGCCTACCTTCCCAGGTCCCCTTGGGCTTTGTCTGTGGCCTCCCAGAAAATCCCCTCCGTGTTTTTCCAGCTACCAAGCGACCTCACACCACTAGCCCCATCCCCCCCCTCCCCCCCAGCTCAGCAAAATCCTTGAACTGCCATTGTTATCAATTCCAACTCTGGGAATCTAGCCCGAGGCAGTGATCTGAAGCGTGACAATGATGCCTGATGGATAAGCCTCGTGTCTAATAGCAAAAAACCCCAGAGAGGGCTGGATGTCCACTTTAAAGAACTGGCTACCATCATAAGGCTTATCCACACTACGGACTACCGTGCTGCCTTTTAAAATTATATTAAAGAGACAAAAGAGGAAAGAAGTCCTCCATGTCGTTGTGGGACCCCAACAAACAGCATACATAATATATTCACATTCTTAATGTTACATAAATATTATCAAAATTGAGAGGCGCCTGGGTGGCTCAGTAGGTTGAGCGTCCGACTCTTGACTTCCACTTGGGTCATGATCCGAGTCGTGGGATCGAGCCCTGCATCTTTGGGCTCTCTGAATGCAGAGCCTGCTTGAGATTCTCTCTTCTCTCTCTGCCTCTCTCCCCTACATCGTGCACTGTCTCTCTCTCTCAAATAAAAAATATACATATTATCAAAATTGAGATTGTGTCTGATTGCAATTTTCCATTGTGCTTGTCTATATTTTCTGAATTGTTTATTCTCATTTATTCACAAATGTATCATTTCTGAGCCATAAATTAGAACATAACAGTGACACTGAACTAGAAGTCAGACAATTTGGGGTTCCAAAGATAGCCCTGGCTTTGCCCTGATAAGCTGTGTGACCTTGGCAAGATGCAGGAAGGACCTTCTCCTTCCTGGCTCAGTTTCTCCATCTGTAAAATGTGAATAGTAACATCAAATACAAGGATGCGTCGAGAGGCTCAGATGATAGTGACTCAGAAAACACAAGGGGCTTGAGAAAATACGAGTTCCTAGGTTCCTACCCGTTCCTACGAGGGAGAAGCAGCAGGGAAGGAGGAGGAGCGAAGAGAGCAGGAAGCAGGGAATATGGAAATATGGAAAGATCTACCCGAAGGGAGGAGCCATCTTCTCCTTGCTGGGCAATGCGGGAGGGGGGGAGGGGGGGGGAGGGGGGGGAGGGGGGAGGGGGGAGGGGGGAGGGGGGAGGGGGGAGGGGGGAGGGGGGAGGGGGGGAGGGGGGGAGGAACCCTGACAGGAGAGGAGGAGGAAGGAACCCTGACCAATGAGCAGCTGCACCCCTCCACAAACACGCCTGCCCCGCCTGCCCTCCCATCCCGACCCCCCCTTCAAGACAGCCAACGTATCCTATCAATGCCCTTTCCCCATCCTGACCCTTTCACTTAAAGGAAAATGCACCGTCCCTCCCAGGGTCCCCTCCCTGACCCCAACCCGCACCTCCACCACCTCCAGTCTCTTAAGTATCTGCTCAGAACAGAGCCCAGGTGTGCCTGGAAGGTGCATAGCTAAATCAGAACGAGTGAGGCCTCCCACCAAGGGCAGCCCGCAGACCCCGTCCCTCGGAATAGGGGAAGGGGGGGAGGGAAGCACATTCAGAGGCTAAAAGACCAAAGGCCCCTTCCTTGAGGCAGAAATCAAGGCAGATGCCTGGGGAAGAGGAGCTGTGGCCCAGCCGAGGGGAAGGGACAAAATCAGCTGCTCCAGGGCTGCGCAGGGCTGAGGGGTGAGGCCGGCACCCCAGCAGGAGACCAGGGCAAGAATCCTTACCTCTCCAGCTTCAGTTTCCTCCCACAGTGGGATGACAAACTTACCTTCCAAGCTGTCTTAAGGAGGGCTGAGGCAGGGAGGCAGTTAACAGGGCTTCGGCCCTGATCACCTCCCCCCAGTCAATTTCAAGGCCCTGATCACCTCCCCCCAGTCAATTTCAAAGCGCGTAGGACCTGAGGCCTCAGGGCTGGGAACTGAACCCATTGTCTGCGAAGCCTTCTCCCTTCTCCGGCCACCAGCCCCAGGCAAGGAACAAACAAGTCAGAAGTAGACCAGAGCCTGGAATGGAGGGCAGGACTTTTGGGGAAGGGGACCCCCGGCCTAAACCAGCGGTGCGATGTCTGGTATTTCCTGTTTCACATAACCTTGAGTTGCTGGCTGTTTTTTGAGCCTATAAGCAGATTTATCATCCTAAATTTCTTGACTTTAAGTTCATGTTAATGGCTTTATGTTTGAGACCTCTCTCTTGAACAGTTTTTCCTAATGGAGCCCTGTTATGTCTAGGATGGGCAGCCCTCTACCCTATCCCATGAGCCCCACAATCCGCCAGGCTTACCTGTAAATGGGGCCATACTTCTGGAAGTTCTGGAGTTGGTGATAGTGGATTTTCTGTGAGCCCATCTCCCTCCAGAAATTGTACAAGTTTAGCCAGCCGTTGTTTCCCGGGGAGGGGATCTCGCTGAAGGGGCGGGGAATCTGAGTGGAGATCCCAGCCCCCTCCCCAGTGGGCGCCCTGGGATGCCCTGGACCCTCCCGTGTGGTGTTCAGGAGGGGCTGGCAGCCTTTGACCAGGACTGAGCGAAGAGGGAACCCCTTGGCCAGCATGCTGTCCCAGGGTGACTCTGGCCCTGGGCCCCTGCGGCCCAGCTTATAAGCAGCAAGTCAAGGCTAAACGAGCTGACAAAGCGGTCAGCCTCCCTCCTTGGCCTGTTGGCTCCAGCCCACACACAGCCCCTCCCAGACTTGGGGTGACTTGGGAGACTTGGGAGACTCAGTCTGGGATTTCTGCAGCCAGAAAGGCTTCCCGAAGCACAGGAAGACCCCTCTGCCTCTGTCCTCACTACAGCTCCAGCAGATCCCTGAAATGGTACAGGTTTGTGCCTTTCCTCTGCTGGGGTGTTGGGGCCTCCGGCTGAGCCCTGCTGTAGGGACCCAGCCGCTGGCAGACATCCCTCAGCATACACGGACAACCTGGGGCCCAGGAGGAGGAGGTCAGAGCCACCCTGCAGCTTTGGGCCAGCCTGCATCTTAGTTGCGGCCCCATTGCTGATTGAGAGAGAGAGAGAGAGAGAGAGAGAGAGAGGTAATTATAAATTGTTTTTTGTATAGTTCCCTGATTTTTAAAATTCTACTTTTTCTGCTTGGAAAAAAAAGTCTATATTTTATGAAAATGGCAGGTGTTGTTATCGTTATTTTTTTAATGTTTATTTATTTGGGGGAGAGAGAGAGTGTAAGCAGGGGAGGGGCAGAGAGAGAGAGGGAGAGAGAACCCAAGCAGGCTCTGCGTTGTCAGCACAGAGCGGGCCTCGAACCCACGAACCGTGAGATCATGACCTGAGCTGAAATCAAGAGTGGGTCGCTCAACCAACTGAGCCACCCAGGGGCCCCAGGACTTATCATTTATTTTTAAAGATACTATCTATAAAAAATAAACTAGGAGCGGGGCTCCCGGGGGCTCAGTTGTTTGAGCATCCGACTTCGGCTCAGGTCATGATCTCACAGATTGTGAGTTCAAGCCCAGCGTCAGGCTCTGTGCTGACAGTTCAGAGCCTGGAGCCTGCTTCGGATTCTGTGTCTCCCTCTCTCTCTGCTCCTCCCCTGCTCACACTCTGTCTCTCTCTCAAAAATACATATATATAAAAAAAAAATTTTTTTAATAAATAAACTAGGGGCGCCTGGGTGGCTCAGTCAGTTAAGCATCCAACTTCGGTACAGGTCATGATCTCACAATTCATGAGTTCAAGGCCTGAGTCAGGCTCTGTGCTGACAGCTCAGGGCCTGGAGCCTGCTTCTGATTCTGTCTCCCTGTCTCTGCCCCTCCCCCACTTGTGCTCTGTCTCTGTCTCTCACACTCTCTCTCTCAAAAATAAATAAAAACATTTAAAATTTTTTCTAAAATAAAAAAATAAACTAAATTACAGTTGTGTTTGTTCCTTGTAGAACACTGAGGAAAAGGACAAACAAGAAAAATTAAAATCTCCTGAGTCTTTGATGTTGAGTGAAAAAAGCCAGACCCAGAAGAGTCCATGCTGTTGGACTCCACTCGAGTCAAGTGCAAGAATCGGCTAAATGAACGTGTGGTGTTAGAAGTGGTTCTCGGGGCGCCTGGGTGGCGCAGTCGGTTAAGCGTCCGACTTCAGCCAGGTCACGATCTCGCGGTCCGTGAGTTCGAGCCCCGCGTCGGGCTCTGGGCTGATGGCTCAGAGCCTGGAGCCTGCTTCCGATTCTGTGTCTCCCTCTCTCTCTGCCCCTCCCCCGTTCATGCTCTGTCTCTCTCTGTCCCAAAAATAAATAAACGTTGAAAAAAAAAAAAAAGAAATGGTTCTCTTGTGGGGTAACGACTGGGAGAAGGCATGAGAGAACTTTCTGGGGTGCTAGAAATGTTCTCTGTCCTGATCTGTGTGTTCACATGCGTGAAAATTCACCTGAGCCATGAATTTGTGATATTCGTGTTTTAGGGAATATAAGTTACCGTGATAAAAATGTAAAGGAAAAAAAAAAGTCGTCTTTTTCTAACAGATTCTTTTGCCTATAAAAAACAGCGGGCCTTTACAAAGAGGACACAGCCTCACTAAGTAGGAGTTAAACCTGACTCAAGCTAGGTGCTGCTCCCCGCTCCTAAGGTGGAGGGAGAAGGAAATCCCTGGGTGAAGGGACAGCACATAGTCACTGGGGCACAGCATGGGCCACCCTGACCCCACACCAAGAATGGGGAGGAGTACTGGAAGCCTGGGCCCCCAGAAACTGTGCGGGGCACTGCCACCTGGCAGGGAAGAGGCTGCAGTTCCCTCAGCAGGTCCCAGCAGTGGTGACAGCATCGCCACACCCGAACATCTGTCCGGCTGGCTCTGGTGGCAGCTGGCAGACTCTCACTGTAGTCGGGGCTGCTGAATGTGGTCCTGGCTTTTATCAAAACCTGCTGGGTATCCAGGGTGGGGCTGCCCAGGCACAAATGCTCACAGATTGGGTTTTTTTGGAGATTCTCCAACTGAGGACTCCACACGCAAGGCAGAAACCGGAAACTCACTTTTCCAGCGTCCCTGGGATGCAGGCAGATAGCTGGGGCTCCCCAGTCAGGCGTCCCCTCATGAAATTTTGGTTGAGCAGGTAGTGACACGAAGAGGGGAGCGCCACGTGAAACCCGCTATGGCACGTGATGGCAGAGACCCTCAGCCAGGGCCAGCTGCAGCACGGGAGACCTGTGCAGGTCAGGGGGTGGCCACCGAGGCAGCTCTGGGATGGGATTCAGGTGACGTTCCTGACACCCGATTCTCCACCCTCCCCGAGAGTCTGTGAACTACGTAGTATCTCTTGATAAACTCTCCCCTAGGAAATATTAGCCGGAGTGAATTCTGTTCTTGATAACTAGCAACTCTGAATGATACAATAATATACAATGATATTGCTAAAAGTCTGTCACAGGTTCAACCAGAGAATCAGAACTAGTAGGAGGCGCGTAAAGGATTGGCTTATGCAATGTGGGGCTGGCTGGGCAAGTCTGAAATCCACAGGTAGCGCCGTTAGAAGTGCAGGCGGGACTCTGCACCAGCGGAAGCTGCAGCCCACGGGCGGAATTTCTTCCCCTTCAGGGGCATCTCAGCTCTGCTCTTAAGGCCCTTCAACTGGTTGAACCAGGCCCACCCAGATTGTCTAGGGTGATCTTCTTTACTTAAAGTCAACCGAGTATGGATTTGAATCACATCTACAAACTGCCTTCACAGCAGCACCTACATTGGTGCTTGAATAACCGAGGACGGCAGCCTCACTAGGCTAACATCTGCAACTGACCATCATGTTACTACAAAGCTTATAGGGGAAAATAGCAGTCCTCTGCTCCGGCCCTCGCAACTCTTGATGCCATTTCCCAGAGGGGAATGGAACTCTCTTCTCAACACAGTCAAACTCATCGGGTCCGGGCTGGGTACTTGGTAAGCCCTCCTAATCTGGAGACTCACGTCCTCAAATTTCTGAACACGTTCTTGTACGGTTTATTTCAGAATTTCCCCCTCCATTTCCTCCCTTCTCTATTTCTGGAACTCCTGTTCATCATATAGGAACTTCCTGGATTTACCTGCTGCTGATTCTTTCTTTTCTCTTCCATGTCTTCTCATCCCACCTAATGAGAGATTCCCTGCTCTCGCTTCCAACCCCTCCACTGGATTATGGACACGATATGGACATAACAGCTCCTCAAAACTCTCTAAAGATATTAATCATACAGTTGTTGTTTAGTTGTTTGGAGTTTTTGTTTGTTTGGGTGTTTTTGTTTTCTTTTGCTCTCTGTATTGTCCCTGTTTCCTCTGGGTTCCTTTTTCTGTTTGTTTTGGACACTGTCTTTCATGTTAGAAGTTTCCTGAAATGCCTACCAATTTGGGACAGTCTGCTAGAAGTCCTGCAGAACCCAGAAGGCTGGCGAGTTTGGAGCACATTAGTGGCACTTGTCCCGCTGTGGCAGGGTCATCAGGGAGGACTCTGACAGATCTCCAAAGTCAGCGGCTACATGACTCTTCACTTAGGCTGGTCATTTGCCCTGAGGAACAATCTTCCACGTTTTCGGTATGGAATGTCTCACGTGCCTCGCCATTACTGATGTCTCCAGAGAGCAAACCTCACCACATTGACCCAGAAGCCCTTCAGGGGGGTCTGTGCACATAGCTATGGTCATCGGGTTTGCACAGTTTCGTGTCCTACTGCATTTGCACCAAAACTGGCATTCGTACTTTCCATGTATTATTCAATGCTCCTGAACTATCTCTTAGAAGAGCCACATCACACGCTGTGATTGGGCTTATCTGTGCCTTACTCTTTTAAGTTCAAAACTCTAAGGTTCGAGGTCAACTTGGGTGGTCGGGTGGGACCAGACCGTGGTGGGGACAGATGTATTGATTTGTTCCCACACCTGTAGCACTCCACTCCTCTATTCCAGGCACTGGGCTAGGTGATGACACAGAGGGGAGGGACACACGGGCGCTGTCCTCATGGAGGGTACAGTCCAGGGGAACAGCACGAAATCGAGGCCGCAGGGAGGCTTCCAGCTTCCGAGGAGAAGGATGAAGTTCAGGGGCCCCCAAGGGTGGGAGTGGGAGAAGATGAGAACCCCAGGAAGAGGACAAAGAAGGAGCATGTACAGAAGGCTGGCAAGAGGCAGGAGAGGGCCACATCTCCAGGGGAGAGCGGATAGGCTCAGCCAGAGCTGGCACTTCTCATTCTTGTCAGTTTTTGTGCCGTCTGTGTCCTGTACCCCGAACTGCCTTACTGAGGCCAGCTGAGGGCACCATCCACAGCCTGCTGGGCTCCTGTCCGTCGTGCACTCTCCAAGGCAGCCGTCGAAGGATCATTCTAGAGAACAAATGACGCATGGAACAGAGGGAGTTAGATCACAGCTCGGAATGAAACCGGCCCGGACTAGGGCGCCACCTCTTACCGACTGGCTACCCTGAGACACGGATGCATCTCTGAGGGTCCACCTCTGTCCAATGAGTTGGACCCCTGATAGGGTCCAACTGGAAGTCGGGGGACACTGTCTTCGGAACCCTGCCCACAGGCCTTGCGCTCCATGACTCCTGGGCGTGGACCTCCCCCTGGAGGAGCGCGTCCATGGGGGAAGGGCACCTGGACAGGGCCTGGATGGGGCAGCACCCTCCTCAGCTGACCTCAGGGTGCCTGGGCCAAATAAGGGGAACCTGCTCAGGTGGCGAGCAGCAGAGGGAAGAGAGCCCAGGTAGGAGGTAGGGCCAGGAGAGCGGGGAGCAGGCCCAGAGCCTGGGTGGAGGGGACTGAGGGAGTGGGGCAAGGCCAGTGGGGACAGGAGGGAAATGGGCTCCACAGAAAGTTCTTTCTGGGTCACACTATGCCTGGCAATGATGAGCAGGGCTCGGGACGACGGTGGGGAGAGACAGTTGCGAGAAGGAAAGCGACGTCCTAGGCACCGTGTCTCGCCACACTGCACCCCTATAAGAGTGAAGAACTTGGCCCCCCGTGAGCAGGACATGGCCTTGTCCAACTACCTATAGCTCACTCCCCAGGCCACCCACATCCCTCGCATCCCAGTACCCTGGCCCATGGCTCCAGAATCTCCCACGGCCCCTGTCAACACACTGCCAAGGGGAAACAAACGAGACCAGGGTCCAACAGAAGTAGAGAGGTGTGCTCCCAGGCCCCCTGCCTCACAAGCATCTGGATTTGGGAACATTGAGAAGATCCTGGTTTTCCATTTCTACCCCTGGGCAAGCCCCATAACTTTCCACGTGCGTGTCCTAGAACATACTGGACATTTCCTGTGTGCAGAGTGCCTTATGTTCATTATCCCGCTTATTCGTTATCTCACCACGAGGTAGGTCCTAATAGTTTCCCTGTGTTAGAGATGAGGAAACCAAGGCATAGACAGGATGGGTATCTGCCTGAAGTTACAACACTAACCAGAGGCACAGCTGAGATCAAAACCCAGGTGGTCCCTTGGGGAGCTCAGTCCTTGGGGAGGGACTCCCTTGGGGAGACTGGTCCCTTGGCTCCGTGACCTCAAGGTTGTGAGTTCAAGCCCCACATTGGGTGTGGAGCCTACTTTAAAAAAAATCCCAGGGGGTCCTTCTCCCAGACCTGGACTCTCAGTCCCGTTGCCATGCTGCTGAGAAGGCCTAAGGGAACAAAATGAAGGCAAATGATAAGCACTCTGTGACTCTGTTGTCACTCTGTGACTGTAGACCAGTGACCAGTGCCCCTAAACTGAACTAGGTCTCACAGGCTGAGACCTGTGAGAAAGTCCCTTAGGTATCATTTCTTTGGTCTCCCCTTATAGAGAGAAGAATACCGAGATCCAGAGAGGGTCAGAGACCTGCCCTGAGTCACTAGAACAAAGCAGAAACAGAGGCAGGCCTGAAGCCAGGCCTTGAGCCCACCCACCCAACCGCAAAGAGCTACAGGGACCCAAATCAAGAGTGGCCATTTGGAGAGGCATGGCTGGTTCCTACCCCCAGCCTGTGTGAGGCTAACTCAGCGATCACTGCAGACTTTCACAGAGTAGGCACCTGCCTGATGACAGATGGGAAGTCCGGAGAGGAAGAGGAGGTTTGAGAAGGCCTTCATGCACTAGGCCTTGAAGAAACTCAAAACAAAAGAATTTCACCTTGAACCCCAATCCTCGTCATTCCTCCTCAGCTGGCCCTGATCTGGAGCCAAGATTCAACATGGCTGACTCAGCAGGAGCCCTGGGTCTCTTGAGTGAGGTCTGTGGTCAGGCCACTCTGGACTCACTCCAAGATCTTGGCAAATCAGGTCACCACCCAACCCGGAATGTCAACTTCTCCCTGTCCCCACACAAGCTCTCTGGACTGCCTTGACAACCCCTACCACTATACCACACCACAAGGTCCATCCCAGCCAAGGCCAGCACCCCCCACATATCCCCTCCCTGCACCCAACACCTTCCCAGATGATAAAGATCAATCATAATAGACTTTCAACAAAACTACAGCCCATTGGATAAAAATGTATATGTCAGAAAGCACACACATGCCGTGGAGAACATTTCATGACAACAATCTACACTATATCTTATATTTGACATTGGACAATATAACTTCTCTCCATTTTTTTCAGAATCTTATCTGCTGGCAAACAAAAGATATATTTAAAACACACCAACAAGAGACAGAAAGTAGAGGGGATGATATCTACAAGGTATGAAGTTTCTTTTTGGGGTGATGAACATGAAAATGTTCTAGAATTGATTATGGTGGTTGTTGTATAACTCTGCAAATATACTAAAAAATGCTGGGTTGTGCCTTTTAAGTGGATGAATTGTATGGTATGTGAATTATATCTCAATAAAGCTGTTACCACACACACGCAAACTGTTGTGTCCTCCTGACCCCTTCTGTTACGTTTGGCAGCCCATAGATCACCCATGACAGTGAATGTTGTCCGTATACAGTCACTTGACCCAGGATTCACATAGTGTTGGACCATTTTCAACAAACTTAGAGCAGTAGGGGCGCCTGGGTGGCTCAGTCGACTGGGCGTCCGACTTCCACTCAGGTCATGACCTCACGGTTTGGTTTGTGAGTTCGAGCCCCGTGTTGGACTCTGTGCTGACAGCTCAGAGCCTGGAGCCTGCTTTGGATTCTGTGTCTCCCTCTCTCTCTGCCCCTCCCCTGCTCGCGCTCTGTCTCTGTCTCAAAAATAAATAAAAACATTAAAAAAAAAAACAAACAACTTATGGGGCGCCTGGGTGGCGCAGTCGGTTAAGCGTCCGACTTCAGCCAGGTCACGATCTTGCTGTCCGCGAGTTCGAGCCCCGCGTCAGGCTCTGGGCTGATGGCTCAGAGCCTGGAGCCTGTTTCCGATTCTGTGTCTCCCTCTCTCTCTGCCCCTCCCCCGTTCATGCTCTGTCTCTCTCTGTCGCAAAAATAAATAAACGTTGAAAAAAAAAAAATTAAAAAAAAAAAAAAACAACTTAGAGCAGTTTTTTAGCTAAATAAATAAATAAATAAATAAATAAAATACATATATCTACACGTGCACACACACACACACGTGTGTATATACATATATATTTGCACTTATCAAGAGTGGTTACTGCTCTCCCAGGAGGAGGGACCACTGCCCCATCCAGGCATGAACTTTCTGATAAACAGAGTTTAGAGGGAGCTGTTTTGCCTCACTGATGACCTTGAGCCTGGAATGACATCAGTCGGGGAAGGTCATGTCTCACAGGCAGCACTGGGGCAATGAGCTTCCACAAAAAAAAAAAAAAAAAGAAAAGAAAAGAACAGAAAAGAAAAGCAATCAACTTGTTTTCCTTCACAGAATTGCAGAACCATGGTAAAATTCACGAATTCCTGACTTAGAGCCAAGTACTTTGAGTGGCCCCCACATTCCTCTAGGAGGAAGGTTTTGCTGGAGGCTTCTGAGACAGAAGCTTCTTCTCTTTCCTGAACAAACTTCTAGAAGCACATCGTCTTCCCTGGACAAGCTGAATATGTTGTCTATTGCTGCTTAACCAATTGTTCCAAAACTGTGGCTTAAAACAACAAATGTTTGTTACCTCAGTTTCCATGGGCCGGGGATCCAGGAGTAGCTTCTGCTGGGTGGCTGCAGCTCAGGGTCTCTCACGAGGGGCTGCTGCCACCTGAGGTCCGGCCGGGGCTGAGGACCAACTGCCAAGCTCACTGGATTAAAGTGGCCCTGCTTCAAGACCTTTCAGTGGCCACTGGCCGGGGGCGCGGTTCTCCCTGGCTGTTGGTCAGAGGCCTCCGTTGTCCATCTCGTGGGCCTCTTCCTAGGCATTTAGGGCCTAGTCACTTCTGCTTTTTTCTAGGTGTTGGAAGAGCACTCAAGGAGAAGGGAACTTGGCTCCACCTTTTAAAGGAAGTGTCAGGGCACTCGTGGGCATATTTTAATCTGCACGGAGGAAGCCTGCAGCCCCGGAGATGTTTGGCAACCATCCTGGAATTACAACGGGGGGTTTCATAGAAAGGTGTCGAGAAGCCAGGCCTACTTTGAGCCTTTCCAGGACGTCAGCTGATGAGTCCTCTTATACTTTCAGCCGGTTTGAGTTGGGGTTTCTGCTGTTTGGAATCAAAGAGCTCCTGATGGCCTTGTAGAAACGGAGAAGACAGTACAGAGTCATAGGGTCCACAAGGGCAAGCACGCCCACGGCCTAGAAGGGACCCAGGATATTGCCCACCCACTCACGAGGCTGCCCTGAGCAGAGCGGCCGGCGGGCTCTTACCTAAGTGACAACTAGCCCAGGAGGAGGCTGATGAGGAGACTCGGTTCAGGAGAAACTCTGGGACAGTCACACAGACGGCATTTTCTCATTTTGCTTCCCTATGAGAACGCTTAAATGTCAGATTTTTGAGCTCAAACCAAAGCCCGGAAGACACACTAATCGGGCCCCAGAAATGAGACAGGTTCGCGCCTTCAGGTTTGCATGGGCCTCACACCCTCCGCACTACACCAGGTCGCTCTGGACATGCCTCCCTACGCCTTCGACCTCCGACTCAGACAAACACCCACAAGTAGCGGGAAAAGCGTCAACAATTGTAAGAGTCTGCCAAATATGTGGTCAAGTTTCATATCTACCCTACCAGCTCTGGGGCCCTTGGCAAATGCTCAGGCCCCTCATCTGCTCGTGGAAAAATCAGCACCCACCTCACCCCCGACTTCTCTGATGGGTGAGGTTGGACCAGTGAGCGGGAGCCGGAATCCTTCCTGGCTCTCTCGGGAGGGCTGGCCGGGGCTTACGAAGCCCACATCCCCTCCTCCCCCTCCTGCTTCCCGCATTCCGTAGCCTCCCTGTAGTCCTCAGAGTGGAGCTAGTACACATTTAGATCCATCTAGAATGTTGTCTGTGACCAAGATGGTGATTATATTGACTGGGATCAGATTCAGATGGACAAGCAGCAAATCCAAAGTACAGGCTTACCCAAGATAGGAGCTTATTCTCTCCCACAGAAAGGGAGCCTCGAGGTACCACACAGGTCCAAGTACGTCTCATTGGCTGCACCTGACCGCACGAGTGCACCTAGCTACGGGGAGGCTGGGAAATGCAGTTTTTCCTTTGGTGACAACATGGCCAGCTAGCAGTCTTGGTCACAGTAAGTTAGGCCAAGTCAGGAAAGAACAGGAAGGGAGCCTGGTCCTTCTATCCACTTTTTCCAAGAGTGAAGCCAAGAACCTGACCCTGTCTGACATCTGGGTCTATCGTTCAATCCCTGCAAAATCTGCAGGGAGCAAGAATGCTCCTGGAACCCCAGATGGCCCCCAGCACGGTGTCTGAGACAGACTAGCTGACCAGTACTTGCACTCCTGTGGAAGACACTTTGTAAGGGGGCTCCCCGTCTCATGAGAAGCCTCTCTCCTCTGGAAAAGACCCTCAAAACAGAGGTGAGTCCCAAGTAACCCTCCCCTCTGGTCACAGATGACAGTTCTCCTTGAGTATCAGTTGACCCAGGCCAGGCCATTCATGAACATTCTGAAGTTCAAGTGAGGAAACAGCATCAGTCTTTCGATAGTGGCCAAATGCTGAGATAGAAGGCCATGCTCTGTCCACCCAGAGGGGAAAAAGCCAACAGGCAGGACGAAGCCAGAGCCACAGCAACTCAGAGAATAGCACCACAGAGAACACTAGTCACAGCCGGGACTTGGCTCCTGTTCCCAGGGCCCTAGAGGCCCAGCTACTCCTCTGGCCTTCTGGTAAACCCCTAGTCTGCATCGTCTAACTCCAGCTGGCTTTCTGTCACTTGCCATCAAGAACTGTGACTACCCCAGTCACCTTTTCCTTTCCAGCAGGGAAGAGCTCCGTGTTCGTACCACATTTAATTGTAGAATAGTATTAGCTAGAATTCTTGCAGTAGCAAGTGGCAAAAATCCAGCCCAAATGGGCTTCAACAAAAATAAATACATAAATAAATAAAAATTTATTGACATAAATTTGAAAAGTCAAGGTAAAAAGCTGGTGATCCAATAGTACTCCAGGGCTCATACACTCTCTCTGTAACTCTCTTCCTGTCTCTCGCCTCTCTTTTCATGCATCTGGCCACAGGCTAAATCAAGAGTTGGATGCTGAACCAACTGAGCCACGCAGACGCCCCAGTAATACACGTGTACGTCGTGAAACGGGCAAAGGCTTTGGAGCCGGATGAATGTGGGTTCCAATCCAAGTGCGGCCTTGAGCAAGCTACTTGAGCCTTAACTTTCTTATCTTTAGAATGGGGAATCATATCTGCTTTTGGGGATTGTTGCAAGGATTAAAATAATGAAACATTCAGAAGCAGGTCCACCTCGTGGGCCTCTTCCTGGGCTTTTACGGCCTATTCACTTCTGCTTTTTTCTAGGTGTTGGAAGAGCACATTCAGAAACTGTGTAGGTTCTCAGAGTAGCCAAGCTAACGTCACAGAATTTAACACCCCCCTCCCACTGTCTTGTGGCTTCGGTTAGGATATAAACACCATACATGAACACTATGCTTCTTTCCTTGTTTCTTTACTCATGCACAGCTCCAGGCTGCATCAGGCCACCCCAAGGTCAAGCCACACCCTCCCCATTCCCTTCTCAGAGGGAGGGAGTTTCTTCTAAGTTCTCATGCCAAGACCCACACTCCAACAAAGGATCTGGGGTGGAGAGTAGGCAGGACCCAGACAGTTTAGAGAGATACCAGCCCAGTGACAGGCCACAAGGTTGTGACATATCTAATTTTAAGTAGCAAAATGCAACTCAAAACTTTATTATTGTTAACACTAAATTCCTTTTGCTGTTCACTGTTCTTTCTTCTCCCCACCCCCGCCCCTTGTTTTTTGGCCTTGGGAGAGGTCATGTGGCCATTTGTGGGTCATGAGATCTTCCCGGGAAGAAATGACAACATCTGTCCTCCCCACCCAGGCTGGCCATCACATAACCAGGGTTTATAAAGACTGTTTGTGCCCTGAAGGAAAGGGGATCCCACTTGGGGAACTTTTGGTGGATCCTGGGCTAGTCCTTCTAACCAGAGAGAATGAAATGAAGGAAAATATGGGACTGACTCGACAGACTTTTGAGGTGGCAGTAAAGTAGGGTGGGGGTGGGAGGAAGACAGGACCCGGAAGCTAAGGGCCCAGAGCCCTTAGCAAAGGAGTGTTCCCAGTTTGGGGGTCCCTGCAAAAGGCACCTCTGAGGGCTGGCCCCAGATGCC
This sequence comes from Puma concolor, assembly GCF_028749965.1. Lineage (NCBI taxonomy): Eukaryota > Metazoa > Chordata > Mammalia > Carnivora > Felidae > Puma > Puma concolor. The sequence goes on from NC_141672.1 coordinate 117,435,775, forward strand.
TCTCATCACAACCCTCCTAGAAGAACTTATTCCTCTTGGGCTGAGGACTGGGCACATGGCCTCCCCGTGGGTGAGCTCAAGCCTGAACCCTAATCTTCACTCAGCGACAGTGTGGCCCTTCCCTGCTCCTATAAGACCCCATGACCCCACAAGTCCAGAGGAGCCCCTGCACCCCAACTTAAGGGGTTGAGTAACACTTCCTGAAGAAGTAAAAGAAGACATAAAAAATAAAATTTAAAAACAAAGGAAGTAAAAGAAGACATTACACCTCCCTCCCCCTGTCACCATCACTGTCCCCATCCTGTCCCCTGAGACTTTCCTGTGCCCCATCACCACCCCCACCCCCTCATCCTCACTGACGCCTGCCTCCTGCTCCACCCTAAGACAAAAAGCTGTTTGTAGGACCTCTGCAAGCCCTGGCATTTCTGTTTCTGACAGCTTTGCCCTATATCAGTGCAAACATATTAAAACATTAAAAACCTGCTGTAATATTTTTGAAAGGATATTTATAATTTTGCTCTTGAAACCGTTTGGCTAGGAGTAACTGATTTAAATTACAATTGGGAATTCTCGTAAAACCCAGCCCACACATTCCTTCAAATGTAATAAAAATTTTATGCATACTAAATTTAACAATTAATGAGGTTGATATAATGTTACAGTTGGACATTTGATTAAGAATTTATTGATTTCAATTTTGCAGTATTCTTATTTTAGAGCCAATCTTTTTTTTTTTTTTTTTTCCCCTGTCAAATATTCGAATGGTCCCTTTGGAGGCTCGGACCATGGGTTCCTCTGACCGGCAACATTGAAGTAACCTGGGCTGGCGGGTCTTCCCTAACTTCCACCTAAAGCATACGACCCTTCACACACACACACACACGCGCGCGCACACACACACACACACACACACACACACACACCCTAAGGACAAACATCGCCTTGACTGGACTGTGGAGGCAGGGTCCAGCTCCAGATCGGGAAGACAACGGAACCAGTTAAGAGCAGGGCAGGAAGCAATGTCATGTCCCGTCGTGCCCTGTCATGTGAGAAAGGACTTCTTTACTGCCACCAGCGGCTGGAGCTGCTGAGGGCACAGAGGCTGACACAAGGCAGCCTCAGAGGGTGGCACAGGCACTTCGTCCCTCCTGCGGGTGGTGGGTACTGGAGGCAAACGTATTTGGGGACTACAGAGGCAGGTGGACGCAGGGGCCAGAGGGCTGTGAGAAGCTTCTCCATGGCACCAGGGCAGCGCACCACCAGGAGGGCGGGAAATGTAGACACAGTGGCACAGGCAGAGGGTGATGAGATAGGGCAGAGAGCAAATGGCTGAGAAGAAGCCGGAATGAAGGCAGGGAGAAAAGTGGAAAGAGGGCTGGTTTGAGTGCCAGTACTCAGGGGAACGGAAGCAGGATCTCTTAGGATTGTGGGAGCCCTGGGACAGCAGCAGCAGCAGCCAGGTGTCAGGGCCAGCCCAGAGATGGGGGGCAGGGGCACCAATTCCTCTGAGAGTCCTTGCTTGTTAGGTCACCAAAGCCTTCTGGAGGCAGAGGGGACTGAAGGGGCATCTGTGCTTGGCAAGAACCTCCCGCAGCACCCCGGCCTCCCCTCGGAAGCGGAGGGAGGGGATGGGCTGAGGCAGAGAAAGGCCACTTTGGGCTCACTCCGCTGTCACCGGGCCGTGTCCAGTTATCCCCTGCATACCAGCCGCCGCCACCTTCGCCCCAGCCTGTCAGTGCCTCTGAAGTTACACTTTGTGCCACTAGGTGGAGCCAAAGCCCATGGGAAGGGCCTTGGGCTGGGCTGGGACACCCAAGCCGCCTGGGTTTAAGACGATGATGGGCTCGGGAGGCAGAGGACCGAGAGAAAGGGGCTAAGTCTGGACCCTACAGCGGGGCCAGCGAGGGGACGGGACAGCCAGCCCCAGCTCAGGGTGGACTTATTGGGGCTACAAAGTCGGCCTCAGCAGTAAAGGCTAAATAGTCCCAGAGCGGACAGGGAGGAGGGCGCACGTGAAGAAGGTGCCGCCCCCAGACAGGGCGATCCCGAGAGTGGGCACTGACCGGGTACACGCTTGGCTCCGCGTCAGGCACCCAGGTCGCCATCCCTTCCAGCACCCACAAGAGCGGAGGAGAGGCCCAGGATTCCGCGAACAAGCGCAGGTGACCCAGCATCGCAAAGTGTCCACTGCCTCTGCTGCAGGTGGAGGCGGGGCGGGGCTTGGGCCGAGAGGCTCCGCATTGGACGTGGGGGTTGCTGGGGCTCTCCGATTGGCTGGGGGTGAGGGGCGGGGCCAGGGCGGAGCTGAGAGACAAAAACCTGGATAAAGACTGCGTGGGGAAGGGCAACAGACCTGGCGCAGGTGTTGCGCGTTCCTTTTTTAGGCCAGGACGCGAGCTGCAGAGCTGATCCGGCATCCGGGGTAAGCATTGGCCATGTTGTCCCCAGGCACAGGTGTGCCGCGGGAGACCAAGTTCCAGGCTCCTTCGGGTAGCCTTGTCAGCTCCATAACTCAGACTCCCCCTATTGGGGGGCATCCGGGACAGCCTGAGTCCAGAACTCTTGCTGCCCCTCCCCGTGGTCTAACCTCCCACCAGCCAAACCAGGTCGGTGTCCAGACCTTCTCCAACCCACTCGCCCCCTCTCACCAACAGCCAAGCCCTCCCCTTACTTTCATCTTTCCTTTTAAATAAGTCGCTTCCCAGATTCCATCAGCGCTCAGCACAGGGTCTCCCCTCCCCCAGTAATGCCTCAGAAGATCCCCCCACCCTTGTGTGGTGGCCCCTTCAATAGGAGGAAAGCGGGGCAGGGAGCAACAAGGCCACGTGGTTGCCATGAGTGCCTTACCCATTTCACAGAGAGGAACTGAACATCTACCATGTGCCAGACCCTGTCATGGGCACCAGGGATAGAGCGGTGAGCAAAACAGACATGGTCTCTGCTGCTCCCCAGTTTCCACACCCAACTGTAGGAGGAAGAGGAAGAGACAGAATCTGAGGAAATGAACAAGTTATCCTCACGCTGGGGGTGTGGGTGATCACGTTTGGCTTCAACAGTCGAATGAGGAAGTTTGCAGAAATGTGTTGGGGTTAAAGGTAATCACACCTGCAAAAACTAAAAATGATCAATTAACGTCAATATCAAGAAGCAAAATCCCCCCCTTGTAGCTTTTCCACTACAACAGGGTGCTGCTTCAAGCAAACCAATATGCGAACACCAACCCCAAGTGACTTCTACTTGGGAGGAAGGGGAAGTAATTAGTTGTTTGACTGTATCCAAGAATCAATCATAACGTTTCCTTCAATGACAGATTTCCTTTGAAATTTGAAGGAAGAAATTACCTATGTGGACACAACCAAGCGCCCCTCAGGACAGTGCAGCCAGCGTCCACTAGAGGGCAGCAGAGAGACGGAGATGCTAGAGAGAACCATGGATTAGATGAGTTCACAGCCACTCCAGAGGACACGAGTAGCCTAATAAAAACAATACCAATAATAGTTCACGTTTATTGAGTGATTACTCTAAGGCATCCTAAGGGCTTTATAAAGAAATTACCTCATTTGATCCTTCCACCAACCCTATGAATGAGGGGGGGGTGCAATGGTGTTAGCCCCATTCTACAGATGAGGAAACAGAGAGGCTGAATAACTTGCCTAAGGACACACAGCCAGTAAATAAATGCCAGATATGAACCCTGAAGTGGAGCTATAGAGCCTGTGCGCCCACACTATGCAATTCTGCTTCCTGTGAAGATGATGGGCAGGATGGAGAATGGAGGAGGCAGCTGGGGTCCCCGCAGACATAACTCCAGTGGGCTCCCCAAGGCCAGTTCCAGAAGCAGGCACCAGACAAGGGCTTTTAGCTAATCGAGGACCTCGAGTCATCTGTCAAGTAAGGTCGGAAAATCTGACCTTCCCGCCACAGATACCCCACGTGCCTTGCTGGGGACATAGCCGTGGGGAGGTGGCTATATCCGCCCCATCACCACCTGAAACTGGACCCAGCCCTCCAGTGCCCACTGCCATGGCATACCCTGTCAACCGCTGTGGCCTCTCTGGCTTAGATGTGTGAAGTTGGCTTCAAGCCACCCCCTCCCTTGTCCCTTTGGCAGCCCCGTCCACCCCCAGCCTGGCTCAGGCCTCCTCACTGCAGTCAAGAAGGGGCTGCTCAGGGGCTGTGCCGGCTGTGGGAAGGTTGGGGTCCAACAAGGATGAAGAAGACACGATGAGGGTCCCGCCCAGGAAGACCTTGAGGAGTTTTAGGCCAGAACCCAGTCCTTTCCTGGCCTTCTTCCCTACCGAGCTGCTGCTGTGCGCAGGTGCTGTGCTCACTGCACAGGCTGCAAGGGGTTCTTGCTGGGTGACCTTGAACCAGCCATGTATCCACTCTGCCCTCTGTGCATTCCTCTTCTACAAATTAAGAGGTTGGAGACCAGGGTTCTTAACTGGGGACTGACATTGCACGGGTGTGTCTGAGTACATCTTTCCAGATCCGGGTTTCTCAGCCTCAACACTGTTGATGTTTTGGCCTGAACCATCCTTTCTTGGGGGGGAGGGGCGGCTGGGCATTGTAGGATGTTTAATAACAACATCCATGGCCTTTACACGCTAGATGCCAATAGCGTCCCCCTCCCAGTTGTGACAATAAAATCATGTCTCCAGGTGTTGCCAAATGTGCCCTGGGGGGCAACATTGCCCCTGGTTCAGAAACATTGTAGAAGAGCTGCAGGAAACCCCTGGGCTAGGTGAGCTGCAAGTTCATGGGTGTCCCCTTCTGTATGATGAGGGGAGAGCAGGACTGTTAGATGAGGCAATGGGTAGAAAGTGCTCCGCCTGTCTTCTTCCTCATCCCTGACTTTCTGGGATGTTAAAGGGTCTGCTGCCCAAAGGGTGGGCTTTTTTTTTTTTAATGTTTATTTATTTTGAGAGAGAGAGAAAGAGCGCGCACGTGCGAGTGGGAGAGGGGCGGAGAAAGAGGGAGAGAGTCCACACTGCCAGGGCAGAACCCCACACAGGGCTCGATCCCACGACCCTGGGATCACGACCTGAGGCAAAACCAAGAGTCAGCCGCTCCACCCACTGAGCCACCCAGGCGCCCCTCGTGTTCTTTTTTTTTCTCCCCCATGTTCTTTCTTAAAAGTGGCACCCCCTCAGGATCACCTGGGTGGCTCAGTCAGTTGAGCATCTGACTCGATTTCAGCTCAGGTCATGATCCCAGGGTCGTGGGATTGAACGCTGTGTGGGGCTCTGTGCTGACACTACAAAGCCCAGCCTGCTTGGGATTCTCTCTCCCCTTCTCTCTCTGCCCCTCCCCTCCCCTTGCACATGCACGTTGTCTCTAAAAAAAAGAAAAGAAAAAAAAAGAAAAGAAAAGAAAAGAGAAAGAACCCGAAAAGGCCAGTTCTTACCCACAGTCCTAAGGGAGGGCAACACTTCAGGCACCCTCTCCGAAGCCACCCAGCCACATGGCCTTTCTGCCCTCCCCTTCTGCCGCGGCCAGGATGGGAGGGGTGCAAGAAGGTGGCACACTGCCATGGACCGTTTGGGAGGGGAAGCAGCGGGACCTCCTCTGGGCTCTGCTCTCTGTGCACCCTGCCAAGGCCGCCCACACCTACCGCCTCTCCGGGGCCCCTCGGTCCTGGCCTGGGAAAGCTGACTCCCCTGCACCCCAGTACCCGCAGATACAGGCCCCAGCCATAAGCCTGACCTGTGTCCCCGTGAAAGCCCCAGGAAGAAAACAGGGCAAGGGCTAGAGCCAGCACTTGGCGGCAGATGTTGGAAGCCTATAATCCTGCTTCCCAAGGCGAAGGGTACGTTCTTTGTCTCGTCTTGTCTCGTCTCACTCGGCACTGCGGGAAGGGCCAGGAGGTCAGAGGTGAATTCAGCGGTGCACTGAGAAATGTCTGACAGCCAGCTCTCTGGGATGGGGTGAAGGGCCCCGATACGTGGCATTCGCTCGTTCCTAGCATGGCAGGTATCAAGGCACCAATGTGATGTCGCTGAACGCCAAGTTTGTCCACACCTTTGTAACGTGCATGTCCACACTCGACACGATAGCCATAAATAACCTTAGTTAAAAAAGTTTTTTTTCCAACGTTTAATTTATTTTTTGAGAGCGAGAGACAGAGTGTGAGTGGGGAAGGGGCAGAGAGAGAGGGAGACACAGAATCCGAAGCAGGCCCCAGGCTCCGAACTATCAGCACAGAGCCTGACACGGGGCTCGAACCCACGAGAACTGTGAGATCATGACCTGAGCCGAAGTCTGACGCTTAACTGACGAGTCACCCGGGCGCCCCTAAATAACCTTAGTTTAGATATTAGGAAGATAATTGGGAAGTGATGAGTTTTTAGCATGCATTTCCCTTTTGAAGAGACTGGTTTTAATTATAAGTTTGTAAAATGTAATTATTAACAATGGCCGAGCTTAACAACCCGTTCACAAAATTCCTAAAAATTTAACCAGCTCTCGAAAGCCACTGCCAGCCAGCTCCAGTCCCCCACTAGGAATCGAGTGTGGTCCGTGACCCCGAGATCATACTAGCTGAGTAAGGAAGGCAGGCCCACCCAGGGTGGGGTTGTCAGGGAGGGACAAAGGGACACAGTGGGGCCATGGAGAACCTGAGGAGGCACTGGCCCTACCCAGAGGTTCAAGGAAGCCTTCCTGGAGGAGGTGGTGCCACACAGAAACCTGAGGGAAGGGTTCAGAGGATCCCAGAGAGGGGTGGGAAGTGTGCCAGGCTGAAGGGAGTGCCAGGGAAAGACTAGGAGAGGAGAGAGTGCTTGGCATGGACCAGAAACCGGGGGGGGGGGGGGTCCTGTGCCAGTTCTGCTGTTGGCACCCCTGTCACTTGGGGCAAGTCCCTTCCCTTCTCCAGGCTTCTCCCTTCTGTCAGACTGGGGCTTTGAACCAGATGGCCTCCAGGCCTGTTGGCTGTCTAGAGCCCCCAGGGGTCTGTGGAGGGGCCTGGGCAGTGTGTGTGTGTGGGGGGGGGTGTCTGGCCCACAGCAGACCCTGTGCACCCAAGCCATCCCCTCCCTTCCCCTCTGCCTTTCACCCCGGTTCCCCCAGGTGATGCCCGAAACTCCTGGTTTGGCTGCAGAAAGTAGCAATAATTACAGTCATTTACAGAAGAGTGTGCTCCTTCTAATTACCAAGCCATGCAATCCCAATTACACGTCTAAGGAAGCATCTCGGGAGCCCCCTTCCCACGGCCAGCCTGTCAGCTGCAGCCCCAGGCCATCCAGAATTGGGGAGGCGGGCCGGCAGCTGCTGCCAGACCTCCCTCCATGGCTCCCTTCATGCCCGACCATGCAGGAAACACTGGCTCAGAGGTCTGCCCTGGAAGGGGCGTGGGGGGAAGGGCGTGGGAGGAAGGGAGGCAGCCCCCAAGACACGGGGCTTGAGACCCAGGAAGGGACAGAGGCTCTCTCTGGCAATGCAGGAGGCCTCCATGTACACGGCAGGTGCACGGACCCGACCGCAACACGAGTCAGAGCCGGAGCCAGCGAGAGGCCATTTCACGTTTAGGAAGCAGTGGCCGCCCGACTAGATGCAGGTTCTCTGGTCTCATGTCCGTCACCACCTACTGCAAAACCCCCTCAGAAACAGCCCTCAGCCTGTGTCACATGCCTCCTGTGACAGGGAACCCAGGACCCCAAGTCTGTCTTCTCCGTGAGGGCTCCATTTATGAGAAAGAGAAGCCTACCCAGGGGGTCCCATCTCAGCCCCCTAGAGCTACTCTTCCCTACGTCCCTGGGTCCCAACGGCTGCTGCTGCCCCTCGGTTCTCTCCCAGGCAGGTGTCTGGCCCCCAGACCTTGCCTGGCTCCTCAGCCAAACCACTTTCTGAGAGGACCCTGACTTGTGGCTTCCTGGAGCTTCCCTTGTACACGTGCTCCTGGGTGCCCACGGCCAGTCCCACAGCTGACAACTCCCGAGGGGGTCCCATCCTGAGCCCCTGACCATCGCCTCCTACCCCCTCCCACAACCCGGCCATCCTGAGCAGCCCCCTGGCCCACCCCCACCCCATGCCCAACCCAACCCCATGAGCTTCCTCTGCCCTGTCCCCTTGACCTCCGGTCTTCAAAGCCTCAAACTCCAGCACTTCCTCCTCCCAAGTATATCCCAATTCCATCCCTCTTCAAGAACCCTGGTCCTGCCCCACTCAGGCCACCATCCTCTGTCACCTAGAACACTGCAAGACCCCTAGCTGGTCTCCCCACTGAGTTCCACGAGGCAGCGGAGCCTGGAGATCGGGTGCAAGGCTCAGTGGGTTCCATTCTTGGCTCCTCCGCTCATAGCGAGGCTCCAGGTCATGAGCGAGCTACTGAACATCTCTGTGCTACATTGCCGTCGTATTAGCACCTGCCTCCCAGGGTGCCTGTGAACGGTATGGTTCCCAAGGAATTCAGAGCGGCCGATAGGGGCTGGGGGCAAAGGGGATAAAACGAGGCAGAAAGGGGCACAGGAGCGAGGGCTCTGAGAACTTCTGTGTCCAACGAAGGCCCGTGAACTTGCTCCTGAGATGATTGGAGAGCCTTCAGGATAAAATCTTCCACCAATGTTGCATCCTAGCTGGTGCCCAAGGGACGTCCTACCTCCTCTCCCGCAGAGCTGAGAGTCTGCTCTGCCCCAGGGAGGGTCTGGCCGCAGCCCCCACATCGGCTCTAGAGCTCTGCCGGTCACAGGCCTGTCCTGTCACCAGGCTTCAGGCCTCTCTCACCACGAGGGGCCGGGACGAGACAACCAGGGGTCCGACCTGACTCCCAACCTGGGAGGGTGTGCCCGTGGCCAGCGAGTGCCACTTGTGCCGGCACGGCCCTAGGGGCAGGAGTCTGGGGACAGCATCCTCCCAGAGTTACTCACCGCCCCTCCTTTGACACATATCCGCCACCTACGAAACTCTTCTGTAAACATATTGTTAGCCTGTTTAATTTTCATGGCAGCTCCGGGAGTTGGGCGTGTTTATCCCATTTTACTACAGGTATACTGAGCAGTGGTGCTGTTACACACCCGTCGAGGGCCCGCTCGAATAGTTAGTGCTGGGGTAGGAGGGAGGCTGAGGGTTGCTCCTGAAGCCAGCGAGGCCTGGAGGAGAATGTGGAGGCCGGCAGGTGGGAGAGGGGTCACAGAGACTCAGACGGGTTGCCCAGGGCTGAGGCCTGTCAGACACCAAGAAGAGGGGTAGGCAGAGAGAGGGCTCTCAAGCTGAGGTCTGGGGGAAACCTCCTTGAGCCACCCTGATGATTGTACAGATCGAGAAACTGAGGTCTAGGCAGGAACAGAAACTTGCATAATAAGGTCACTCAGCTTGCCAGAGGCCAAGCTGAGACCTGTCTCTTGGCTGTGGCTCTACCCCTACCCAGTGTATCCTGAACTGGCCAGGGTTGGGGGGATGCTGGTGGGGAGGGAGGCCTGGCTGAGGCTGGGGTCCCAGGGCACACCCAGCTTGGCCTTGGGGACAACCGAGGATCCAGCCTCTCTTGAGGCCCCAGCAGCTCGCACTGGGCTGCCCAGCAGGCACTGATGAAATCTCTGGCCTTTCTGGACGACCAGCAGAGGGTGGTGCTGACCCAGAGTAAAAGCTCCCAGGTGCCCAACCACCTCCCCAACGTCCATCCCCAGGTCCCAGAGCAGGTGTAGGGGAGGGGCGAACAGAGGGGGAACTGAGTTCCCAGGAGCAAGAAGAACTTGCAGGGCTGAAAATCAGGACCGATGCAGTCCCCTCCTCCTGCCTAAGGGTCCGGTTTCCCCAACTGAGCACTGGAGAAAATCGGCCCTTCTCCCCCTCCTTACATGCCCACGGCTTAGAGAACATTTTGGATATGCACCCAGCTCCATCCAACCTCTGCTCCCTGGAAAAGAGAATGCATCCTAGGCTGCAGCCCTACATAGAAACTCGTCTTGCAAAGGAGGCTGGACTTAAGGAGGAACTTCTCAAGATCTCCACAGAGTGTCCCTGATGGATTCCAGGATTGTTCTTGTACCGAAAGCCTGCTCTGGGGGGCCAGGAAGATGGTCAGACTGCTGTGGGGCGAGAAGGGTCGGATGTCTCTGTACTGTCTCAGTTCCCCCTTAGGTGAAGGGAGACAATTTTCCCCAGGACAGCGAGGGTGGGGAGTGGGGTGATGAACCGTTCCGGGCCCCAGAAGAGATCCCAGCACAGGGCAGTTGGCCCATTGTGGGAGAGCTCCACGTCACCGCTAACAGCCCAAGACCCTTCCCACTGGTGAGGTTTCCTATTCCCAGTCTTCTAGAATCTGGTCACAGCAGGAATCCCTGCTCTGACTGAGAGCTCACTATATCCCCTGAGGCCTCCTCTCAAAGTCCCAGATGTCCAGCTTCTAGGGACAAAAGTCCCGGGACAGGAGGCAATGCAGGGTCTGAGGCACTGAGGGTACTGAGATCCCCGGGGTCAGAAAGAACCACCGGCCCTGCCCCTGCCGAGACTTAAAATGCCCAGGAGGCTGGAGGCTGCCATCCAGGTGTTCTGTGCTTTGCTGTGGAAGTCGTACCCTCTCTGGTCCTCAGCACCCAGCCTGGCTGTGCTTTGTCGGGGACAGACCATATGGTCTTCCAGGGGCCCCTTCCAGCATCACGGCCCTGGAGATTCCCACCGATGCCCCCACATCCCCACATCCAGGTGAAGTCTGTGGGAAAGCCCCCCTGTAAAGGCCAGTTGTCCTATACTTAACCCTGTGGTCCTCACAAGCTGACGGGCTCCTCTGCCCAAGAAAGCAGACCAGGTGGGCAGGGAGCTGGGTGCCCCAGCGGGCACCCCGGAGACCGCGAGGCAAGGACAACGGAGATGGGGACACACAGGAGGGACAGCATCCTGGCAGGTGGCGGGCTGTACTGCCTAGAGGCGCGTGTGACTCATGGGATAGGACGACAAAGGGGCATTTCCTCCCAAAGCCGAAACCAGACAGGGAGGAAAGAATACACATCCTGAAGCCTTTGTTCTCCCAGGTACACTTCCAGGTCGGCCCTGCCATGAATCACTGTGACCCTCCTGCCCTGCTGCCTCATGCTATCGTCAGAGTCTGGGGCTCTCGATTCCACAGTCAGAATACCCCACCCCCTTCCACTGCCACGAGCACCCCGGGTCAGCCACCACCACCTCTGTCCTGGACCACGGTAAGAGCTTCTTCCAACCATTCGGCTCATGACTCTCCGCCCCCTTTGGGGGCTTTTTCATCCCTCAAATGGCAAAGGTGGGCCTCCTGAGGCCCCCATCCCCTCCCCAGCCACGGGGCTCTTCCTCAGCCCCTCCCACCGACGCCCCCTCTGTTCCCTCTGCCTGGAATCCCCCTCCCACTCATTTTTGCCTAATTGGTACCTACTCTTCAGGTTCAAGCTAAGTCATCTCCTAGAAGCTTTCCCTGCCCCCCAACTAAGTCAAATCCCCCATGACGTGTGCCCCTGGCACCACACACCCCTCTCTAGCCCTTGTGGGAGCTGCGTGTATCTTATGAGGTTTAGCACTAGGTCAAAACCGGATCTAGTTTGCCCTCCGTCGTCTCCACAGCATGTGGCACGGGGCCAGGCACTCGGTAAACAGGCGCTGAATGGATGGATGTCCTGTGGTGGGTCTGCAGTCCCTCACCTCCCACCCTACCAGGCCCCAGCTCCTCCCTGTAACGCTTGTCATCTGCAGTCCGTGGAGCCTCCTACTGGTTGGGCTCTGTGGTAGAGACTGGGCAGCGCCCCCAGACCCCAAGACCAAGGCCAGACTGAAGACCTTTGCAAGTTCCCCAACAGGCACCAAGGGTAGTCCCGTGACACTAATTGCCATGACCTAGTGACTCGGAGGAAGCCAGTCCTCCGGAACCCAGCCCCCCAACTGGAGGAGCCCGAACTAGAACCAGATGCCCAGAGACAGCCAGGGCCTAGCCCAAGGTCACACAGCAAGGCCGCCACAAAGCTATACCAAGAATCCAGGGCGCCAGCTCCAGCTTAGGGTTCTCCCCGCGCTATATAAATGTGGCTATTTTTAGGAAGCTAATTAGCAAGTCAAATATGACTCCTGCTAATAATAATACCACCTTTATGCTTTTCAGTCTCTGCATCACCTCATTTGCTCCTGCAGCAGCGGAAGGACCAAGCAGTGAAGTAGGAGGTGATCTCATCAGAAAGGTGTGGTCAGGAAGGAGGAAGTGACTGGTCCTTCAGCCTATCCCACCAGCTCAGTTTAGCGATGCTCCCTGAGGCCACAATGTCCCAGAGGCTCCTACGTCTGTCTGTCTGTCTGTCCGGGGCCTGACTCAGAGTGTCTCAGGTGGCCTGCTGTCCTTGTAGGGCCCCCAACTCCACCCACCCAGCTGAAGTCAGCTTCCCGCCCCTGGGAGTCCCCACTCCATGCTGGTTTCAGTCCCAAACCTGCCTCCTCATACCTACTGGGCTTCAGGTGGCTTTGAGGGCTGGTATTCACTGGGTAGATTTTTTTTTTTCCCCTGCGAATCTGTAGCACATGTAAAGGATAGTTCTGGGAAAAGAGGCATGGGCAGCCTAGTTCTATAGCCTGGGCTGCCCCCCATCTCAGGACCCCAGCTAGGATGAAGGACGGCTTTGGGGTGCCCGGGTGGTTCAGTGGGTTAAGCATCCAACTTCGGCTCAGGTCACGATCTCACAGTTCGTGAGTTCGAGCCCCACATTGCGCTCTCTTCTGTCAGCACAGAGCCTGCTTCAGATCCTCTGTCCCTCTCTCCCTGCCCTTCAAGCGCGCGCGCTCTCTCTCTGTCTCTCAAAAATAAAATAAACATTTTTTAAAAAAGAATGGAGGACAGCCTTGTCCCAAGAAGGGATAGAAAGTCAGGTCCAACCTCTTGTCCTACAGCCCCATCTCCTGCCCGCTCCCTCCTCCCCTGCAGAAGCTCCTGGGACATCCCGTGGCACCAGACAGGGCTGGGCTCAAACATGATGTCAGATCCTCGATTGCTTCCTGCGACCTTCCTGGAGGAGAGAGGTGCGTCCCACTGGGATGCAGCCGGGCTATTCTGTCAGGGAAATGGGTCGGGGCAGAGCTCCTGTTTCTCAAATGGGCAACCGAGGCACAGGCCAGAATGCTGTGCCCCTCACCTCCAGTAAGAGCCTGCACCGAGGGTGCCTGGGTGGCTCAGTCGGTTAAGCCCCTGACTTGATCTCACAGTTCCTGAGTTCCCGCTCTGTGTCAGGCTCCTCACTGACAGTGCTGAGCCTGCTTGGGAGTCTCTCTCTCTCCCTCTCTCTCTCTGCCTTCCCTTTACTCTCATTCTTGCTCTCTCACACTCAAAATGAATAAACTCAGCATGCCCTGAGCCCCCAGGGGCCCAGAACCCACCCAGGAGGGTGGTGGGTGAGACAAGAGGACACCTGGGCTGGTTTCCAGGACTCTCAGCTCACAGGACAAGGACCCTCTGTGGTAGGTCCTTCACCCAGACTCAGGCTGGGGAGCTCTGCGGTCAGGAGGGCTTCTCAGAAAGGGGGCACCGTGGGGCAGTGAGACAGGGCAGAGCAGGTGCAAAGGCGTGGACAGGAGGATGGGCTCAGGGATCCCCGCTGAGATGAACGCCCCTGGCCTCGCCGGCCTCAGCTGGCTAGACTAGCCTGCAGGGGAAGACTCTGGGCTCCCGGCCCACCACAGTTTTGACACGAGTGGGCCCCCAGGTGTGGTAACTGTCCCGGGCGCTGCCCCCTGGAGTCTCTCCACTGGTAAGTCAGGCTCTGGCTCTCGGTCCCTGTGGGGCCGGCAGGGAGGGACTGCTTCCAGGAGGAAGACAAAGGCCATCCCGGTGAAAGAGAAGTAGAGGCCTCCTGGGGTGGCTCATGGGTGCCCAGGGGCGATGGGTGCCCCTCCCTCCCTCCATTGCCTGGGCACCCCCTTCACCCAGTCCCAGACCTGGTCCTCACCCACAGGAGGCCCCCCACCCCAGGGGCTCTCCTGGCCGGGGGCAGCGATGATGCGGACACAGCAAGAACAGAGCCATCAGTGAACAAAGGGAGAGGGCAAAAGGCGGCTGCCTGTGCGGGAGCCGTTCCTGAGGTGGCGGCGGGCATCACGGGCTGCGTGTCTGAGGGAGGAAGCATGAGATCGCCTCTCCGCCAAGTGTAGAGTTCCTGACCAGAGACTCGGCCTCACGGCTGCAGCTCAGGACATACTTCAGCCTTCCCGGGAAATCCCTGTTACCCCCTGCCAGGGGCCTTTCTATCCTAATGGAAAAGGTCTCTGAATTGCCTCCGAACCCTGGTAGCAGGGACCCCCAATCCCCCTGGTCCCCTCTGGGGTGGGAGGGGGAACGTACATTAAGGGGACCCAGCAGGGGCCATGCTGAGCGCAAAGGCAGGCGGCAGCAACGTGGGAGGGGGGTTTGGACACCGACAGCCTTATGGCAGGGGCCGTGCCCCCTCCCCGAGGTGAGGGAGGCACCCAGCAGCAGGGCGGCAGGACAGGTGCAGGAGTCCCGAGGTCAGGCCTGTCACACAGCATCAGGGAAGGAGCGGCCAGTACCCAGGGAGGAGCCTCAGGGCAGCTGTAGCTTTTCAGCTGAGTGAGCGAGAAACATGGGCTAAAGTGCCCCACTTTCCCGGCACGAGCTAGGGAGGGCTGCCCACTGCCCGCGGGGTCGGGGACTGCGTGGTCCGCAGAGTCAGAAGAGGCAGCGTGAGATCAGGGCTCAGAGAGGGGGGCGGGCGTGTGGCAGCAGACATCCCTCCCCCATCCCACGTGAGGAGAATGAGGTTCACTAGGTAGGAAGGAAGGGATCCCTGATGTCCGGGGTGGGGGGGGGGGGTCGCTCCTTAGACTGTGAGCTCAGCAAGGCACAGTGGTCTGCGCTTCCCTGGTCCAGTGGGGCTCAAGTGCTGGATGCAAACAGGTCAGGCACTGGACTCTGGAGCTAGGTCCTGGGAGTACCCCAAGAGTAGCTTCAAACTTAGACCCAGGCAGGAAGGGCTCCTGTCCTGGGCCCTGCACATTAGAGGAATCCACTCTGACCCTCCTCTACACCCACAATCGAGGGGCAAAATGCCCGTGAGCCAAGGGGACGTGCGCACCCACGGCCCATGCTCTTCCTCCGCATGCAGGACCCCAGAACTCCCTGCCCCACAGTCTGCGTGGGCCTGTCCCCTGGCCCTGCGGCTGGTATGCACACCCCAGGCCTAAGGGGTAGCCAAGGGCAGCTGTTGCCTGGTCTGTGAATGAAACATGGCTGGATGGCCTGGGGCAGCCTTGGGCAGTATCCAAAGTTGGAGCCAGGAGAGGAGTTGGGGGAGGGGATCTCCTCGCCCTGCCACATTCCAGCACTGGACCCCAGGAGTCCAAGAGTTCTAAATTGCACTCTGACTTTCCAGGTTGTTCTCCGGGCATATTTATCCACGTAAGAGGCTAGAATGTATTCCATTTAGCAATTTGTTAGCTTGATGTATAACCTTTAAATATCTAGACATATATGGGCCTCCCCTTGTGCTTCTGTTCTGAGCCCCACAAATGTTAGGGGTGGGCCTTGCAGAGGCGCTTCCTGCAGGGCCCCCCCCCCTCCACATGGTCCCTCATGCTTGCTCTGAAGTTCATGGTCTCTTTCCTTCAGGATGCCGGGGAGGGACATGAACCCCAAACACCCAGGCTAGACCATCAATTCCCTGAAGCAGGGACCAAGTCCTAAAGCTCTACTCCATTTCATTCCAGAGCTGACTCAGTCCCAGCACCTAGCAGCTGACAGTGGGGGGCATTCCAGGAGCCTGGGGTCCTGGGGGAAAGGAAGTAGTACTAACTGAGCACCTTCTATGAGCCAGGCTCTGGAAGAATCTCCCCTAATCCTCAGGAATCTTCTGGGCATTGTCATTGTTTTTACCCCTTTGTTGCAGAAGAGGAAAAGTTTCCAATTGCTTACAGACCTTGCCCGAGGTCACACAGAGCCTCACTCTGGGCCCCAAGCCTATACCCTTTGCTCTTAAGCAGGCAGAGAAGAGTGGGAGGCATTTCTGGCTAGGGCATCTGTGGGAGGTTAGGGACCAGCAGAGAGCTGGCCTCTGGGTATCACAACGGGGGGGGGGGGGGGCAGATGGAGCCACCATGTGTGGACTCCAGGCTCTGGTCACTAGCCCCCTCAGGGGCCAATCCCAAGTCTCCAGCGGAGTGCGTGGGGACTGAGCGTTGTCTGAGAAGCAGGCCGTGTGCTGAGTACCCCCCTTGGAGCCTCTCTCAGGCCCTGAGTGCCTCTCACCAGAGGTGAGGACCCCTTTCATAGGTTCGTATGAGACTCAGGAGCCCCAGGCATCTAGGAAACCAGCCACTGAGATAGGAGGGGAGATTAGACATTTATCCGGCCACATGGAGTGTTTGGCCCACCATGTGCAGGGGACAGATAACAACATGGCCAGGCCTCTCCTCTCCACACTCACCTCCATGTCAGTGACCTCCATGTCACAACACGGTGGGGCCTTGGGTGAGTCACTGAGCCTCCCACAGCCTCAGCTTTCCCGCTTGTCAAGAAGGGAAAACAACAGTGTCCTCTCTTTGAGGCCTTTTCACACCAGGTGAGTAATAACCAGCTCTGGGCCTCGCACCTGCTCACACTGTGTGTGTGTGTGTGTGTGTGTGTGTGTAGGGGGAGGGCCACACAATGAAGGTTAGTTCCTTTTCCCCGAAATTAACAGCAGTAGTTCCGATTTTCAGAAAAGAGGAAGTAGGTGGATTCCTGAGAACCTTTTGACCAGAGGGGCAGACCCACCCCCTTGGCAAACCTCTAGCTCTACTGATTCAGTAGGTGAGGTCAGGTGTCCCACAAAGGGAGGGGGTGACCAGACTCGAGCTGTAAAGCCAGCACCTCTTCCCTGAATTCTTGTCTACCTGGACCTGCCTCCACCCGTCCATTCCCTCCTGGAACGTTTGGCCCCCTGCCCTGGAGAGGGTGGTGGGGTGGTGAGCTCCTGGGGGCCTGCCCAGGCAGGGGGCAGGAGCAGACACAGGGCAGTGAGCATCTGTGGTCCGGTCACACTCAGCCATGACCCTGTGGCACCCAATGCTGCCGAGCAGTGCCCAGGCGCCCCTGCCTGGCAGGCTGGGCTCCCCAGCTGGCCCTCAGTGCCTCTTGGCATCAAACCCTCTGTTCACGGCCTTCCCGTCCTCTGGGAGCCCTCTCTCGGCCTCATCTCCAGCTCTGCCCGGCAGCCCCTGAGGGCATTGTCCCCTCTCTGCCTCCGTGGCTGCCTCCAACCTGCCACCTCCCCTTGACCTCAGAGATCTGACTCCCGCCAGCGCTCCCCCAGGGTCACTGGCAACCTCTCTGTTGTTACTCTGTGGCACTTCCCTGCCACCCCAGGTTCGCCTCCTCAGTGTTGTTCCACTCACGCCCAGACCTCTCACCTCGCTGGCCGCTCCTCCTGCGGGCCCCTTCTTGCGTCTCCCTTCTCCCAATGCCACCTGCAAGTGGGCCCCCACCCCGAGCTCTGTCCTCGGCCTTTTCCTCTTCCTCCCGAGGAGACAGACCTCTCCCACCCCTAGCTTGTACACCCCCTGCATCTTCAGGGCTCCAGCCCCCTGGTGCCTCTCCTGAGCCCCAGACCCCATAATGCACATGCTTACATGACACCACTTCTGGCTGCCTCTCAGGATCTCCCCGAAACCTACTCTCTCTCTCTCTCTTTCTCTTTCTCTCTCTCTCTCTCTCTCTCTCTCTCATTGACCCAGATGCTGAAGCCAAGCACATCTTTCACTTTCTCCCTCCAGATCTCATCCAGTCTCAAGGCATCAAGTGTCTTCTATGCTGTGGACACCCGAACACCCACACACACATACCTGCCATCCCATGTCCAGACCTCTCTCTCCCCAGTGGCTCGCTCTGTGATCCACTTGATGTCTAACACCTTGGATGTCCCAGGTCCTGCTCCTCTGCCTAGAATGCCCTTCCCCTATGTGTCTGCAAGGCTCACTCCCTCACCACCTTTATGCCTTCTTTCAAACGTCACCTTCTTGGTGAGACTTGCCCTGGCCACCCCATTTAAAACTTCAAAAGAGGGGTGGGGGGCGCCAGGGTGGCTTACTCAGTTAAGCGTCCGACCCTTGATTTTGGCTCAGGTCATGATCTTGTGGCTTGTGAGATAGAGCCCCATGTGGGGCTCTGCGCTGACATCACAGAGCCTGCTTGGGATTCTCTCTCTCTCTGCCTCTCCTCCCTCCTCAAAATAAATAAATAAACATTAAAAAGAAAAAAAAAAAAACCTTCAGAAGCTTCCTTGGCCAAGACTGCCTGTCACCACCCTTGCCTTTATTTTATGTTTTCCGCCCTTCTAACAGACTATGTAATTTACATATCATTATGTTTATTGTCTTTCTCCACCAGCTAGAATGAAAGTTCCTTAAGGGCATAGATTTGTCTGTTTTGGGGATTGAGGCCAGCCGGGTTCCCAGAACAATGCCTGGCACGAAGTACCTAGTACAGCCACTCCATGATTTTGCTCCACTGAGTGTGTGAACAATGGGATCTTGGGCCCCTTCCACAGCGGCCACACCCCACTCGCCACCGGGGCTTGTTTCTACCTTCTTAAACACTTTCAAATCTACACCTGAGTCCTCATCCCCAAAGCCACTGCTTTCCCCCAGGCCCTATTGCTCCGATGTCTGGATTGTTACCACAGCCTTCTGACTCTCCCTCGCCTCCAGCTGGCCCCCTCCAGGCCACTGCTCTGAGAGGACGCGGCATGGGCTCAGGAGCCAGGCTCTGGATTCTTTCTCTGTCTGTGCCGTTTACTGGCTGTGTGACTTTGGGCTGGTTCCCTAACCTCTCTGTGCTCTATTCCCTTATTTGTGAAATAAGGGAATAGATAATAGCACCCCACCTTGTGGGATGAGGAGTTGTTGAGAGGTTTAAATGATACAACGTGGGTAAAGCGTGTTATAAATGTGGGTCATTGCTTTGCAGTTGCCAGATCTTGTTACCAGACAGAGCAGATCAGAACTTACTGAAAACTATCCCTCGGCTCCTGGTGGTTTCCAGTTTCTTCTCTGAAAGAGAGGGACCCTCCCAAGCGGGCCTCCATCTTGCTTGCCTGGCATTGTCCCCTCGTTCCAATCATGCGAAATTCCCCGTGTCTCCGGAGCCGTCCGTCACGCTGCGTCCTGCCCCTGCCGGGACTTGAGCCACTTTCTCTGCCCTCCGCTGACTCGTACTTGCTTTTTCACTTGACAAAAACCCCAGAGCTTTTTTGCACCGTCACACACAGAGAGCTTCCACATTCTTTTCACAGCTTCATGGTAGTCCATCACGGGGACATGCCGTAGGCTCAGCCCGTCCCACGCTGATGGACAGACAAGGTGTTCCCAATCTGTTCCTACCACAACAGTGCAGCCGCGAATGCTCTTGTGCGCACGTCGCATGTGTGTGGGTGTCTCTGTGGGACAGAATCCCAGGAGTAGGATTGCTGGGCCAAGGGTGACTAGCAAGGTATGACGGGCTGCCCTCCTACCGCCTCGCTGACCTGGCGTGTGCCCCAGCAGAGCCTGGATCTGCACACAGGGCGGGACTCTGAACTCACGCTCCCCTCTGTACCAAGCTGCCGTTCCTCGGAACTAGGGCCCGAGCCTGCAGTGGGACTGATGGTCCCCTCTGCTTTCTGCCTCTGTCACGATCGGCCTCCTGGAGCCTGCAGGGGGGGATCCTGGGGGGCCCAGCTGGGAGCACTGGGGAGGCCAGCCCCCAGACTCTGGAAGAACACTTTAAGCCTTCATGCATACCAGGGGAGGGGGTACGGACTCCTGCCCAGGCCCCCCCCCCCCCCCCGGGTCTCTTCTCTCCTGGCTGCTGCCTCTGACCTACCCATCAGCACACACAGTACCCTGCGTTGGCTCCCTCAGAGATAGTGCAGGAGTGGCAGCCGGTGAGCAGGCTGCAGGGCCTTCGAGGTTGTTCAGACCGAATGGCGGAGCTCCGAGACACTGGCATGAGGGCAGCCCCAGAGAGCCAGCCCAGGCCATGCCACAGCTCAGCTGGCTCGTGAGGGCGGCCTCCCGCTGGCCCTCACAGAGGCAGAGCCCAGTCAGCTGCCATCTGCCGTGGGGTGGGGGCTGTCCTTGCCAGCTTCGTGCAGGAGGCCTCCTTGCACGGATGTGAGGGGCTCAGGAGGGTCCCAGCTCCCCGCCCTCGGCTGAGGCCTCTGGGTCCTTGCAGAGCCTCCCTGCTCACCGTCTGCCCTCCTGTCCCCACACATCCACTCCAGTCAGTCACATGGAAACACTTGAGTGCCCCCACATAGGTCGTTCTGCCTCCTACCTCTGTGCCTCTGACCCAGCAGGTGCCCCTGTCTCCTCCTTTGCCTAGCTAACGCCTGCTTCTCCACAAAGACAGAATCCAAGAACCACTTTGGTTTTAATGCCCCCCCCCCACCACCGCAACTCCGCGGTCCTCCGGCCCCCCCGGACTGTTCATCCCAAAGACACCTATGATGTCCTGATGTCTGTCCTCACAGAGCCACCAGCCTGGGCAGCTAAGCCAACCACGCAACCCCGGGGGAGTTTTAGCCATGCGGAGCCCTTGGCCTTGCCAAAATCCCCCACCCGACTGTGCCACAACACAAGGGCAGCCCCAAGGAAAAGCCAGTCCCTCGTAGGCCCTATGCTAAAGATGTAGAACTTGCCCCTGAAGCCCCATAGGAATGCCGTGATGGGGAAGTGAGGCCTTCAGGAGGCCAGAGGAGGGGGAGGCACTTCAACGCCATCATCTTCTGGACTTCCCCATGTCCCCATAACTCGAGTTTCTTTACAAGCAGCCACAGGGACAGGCGTGGGTCCTGCCGGGGAACAAGATCAAAAGCTACCATCAGCCTGCGTGAGCTGAGTTCCGAGATGAGGAAATGAAGGGACATGGGGGGAGGGGAGGCTTGAGAGCCACGGGGCTCCCTCCCAGCTCCCCTCTGAGCACCCAGGTCAGGCTGGTCCCACCTGTCTACACCCCATCGGCAGGCACTACCACCACTGCCTTTACCAGAGCCCTGAGCCTGCTGGTGGGAGGACCAAGGGCTGCGTCTACCCTGTCCCCACACACTTCAACACCTGGTCTGGCCAGGGACTTACCCTGGGGCCCCGTGAGTCACTGAGAATATGCAAGTGAGAGGGTGAGCACATTTCAGTTTAGTCCTATAAAGTATGAGTTCATGGAGCAAACATTCCCCAAATCGTGCTTTTGAGGCCGGCCACTGGAGGCTCTAAGCTCCACTACGTGCCAGCCAGGCCTTGCCTGTAGCTCACCCCTACCCATGGAGGACCGATCCAGCCAGGCTCCGGCCTCCTCCCTCAGACTGTAGGACCTGGCAGGGACAGGAAAGCAGACTGAAGGAGGTGGCCATGGCTCATGGTGGGCCCATCCCCCCACCCCTAATCCCGGGGTCTCAGGGGGCAAGTCAGGCAGAAGTGAAACTGGGCAGAGGACAAATGGGTCTAAGCAGGCCCCAGGGACCTCCACTGCTCACGCCTCACCCACATACACCTTGCCCAGGGCCCCTCCCCCCAGCCTGGGAAAATCTTTGAAGCTTGGCTTCCTCCTACCTGGGCCTCCCTTTCAGCCTCCTGCCGCCTTTCCTTCCCTACCCCCACCCCCCTGCTACCCAGGCCTCACCCCATCCAAGCTAAAAGGACCACTAGCCTGCGGTCTAGGGGGCTGGAGGTCAGGGCTCTGGGTTTCCCTCGGCCGCTGCCTTCTAGGGTGACCTTTGGCAAATCATTCCCCACTGTGAGCCTCAGTTTCCTCATCTGGCTTGGGCTGCCGGCACATGACCTGGAGATGAGGACTCAACAACACAAAGGAACTGGCTGTACGGGTAGATGTGAGGCAAGGATGGGACTTCTCAGACGGCAGCCCTGAGGCACTGGGCACCGCGACCATCACCCTTTCCAGAGACGTGATGCTGAGAGGGGGCAAAGGCAGGGAGCGGCGCCCCTCTGAAGCCTTCCCTGCTTGTCCTGCACACGTAGGGCCCCATTACCCTTCCTTCATTCCACTCGTCACCAGGGCCACTATTTTAGGTCTGTGTCCCTTTGCTCTGGCACAGCAGCCCGAGCCTCCATGCCCTTGCACCCCGGGCTCCAGGCACATCAAGTAGGTGCTCAATAAAATATGTAGTGAAAGAATAAAGTCACGGAAAATCACCAACAAATGTTGGTGAGGAGGTGAAGAATTCCCACGTCACTGGTGGGAATATGAAATGATAGAACGTCCACGGAGAGCAGTGTGACAGCTCCCCAGAAGCTAAAGAGAAAATTACCATATAATTCCAAAATCCCACCCCAGGGAGATAGATACCCAAAAGGACTGAAAACGTAGGGCGCCTGGGTGGCTCAGTCAGTTAAGCATCCGACTTTGGCTCAAGTCACAGTCTCACAGTTCCGTGGGTTCTAGTCCCGTGGGCTCTGTGCTGTCATCGGGGGCCCGTTATGGATCCTCTGTCCCCGTCTCTGTCTCTGCCCTTCCCCGGCTCACCTGTGCACACGCTGTCTCAAAAGTAAATAAACATTAAAAAAAATTTTTAAACATATGTCCACAGGAAAATTTGTGCACCTATGTTCGTACAGCACTGTTCACAATAGTCAGAAGGTGGAAACAAACCAGGTGTCCGTGAACTGATGAGTTGGGTAAAAAAAAAAAGTGGGGCACACGAGGGGGTATTATTCGGCCAGGAAAGGATGCGAAATACTGATAGATACTATAGCGTGGGTGAACCCCGAAAACATTAGCACGGGTGAAAGAAAACCAGACCCAAAGGCCACATCTTATATGACTCCATTTATGTAAAGTGTCTGCAACGGGTAAATCCCTAGAGACAGAAAGTAAATTAGTAGGGAAAGGGGCAAGGGGTGCGATGGCTAATGGACAGTCTCTTTTGGAGTGATGGAATGTCCTGTAACTAGATGGTGGGGATGGCCACACAACATTGTGAATACACCAGATTGTACACTTTAAGATGTGATTTTTGGGGCGCCTGGGTGGCTCAGTCAGTTAAGTGTCCGGCTTCAGCTCAGATCACTATCTCTCGGTTCGTGAGTTCGAGCCCCACGTCAGGCCCTGTGCTGACAGCTCAGAGCCTGCAGCCTGCTTCGGAATCTGTGTCTCCCTCTCTCCCTACCCCTTGCCCACTCACACGCTGTCTCTCTGTCTCTCAAAAATAAGTAAACATTAAAAAAAAAAAAAAAAAGATGTGATTTTTATCTCAGTTAAAAAAAAAAGAACGCAAAGTACCTCCCTAGGGATGAGTCGGAAGGCCAAACCTGTCTGGCCAGCTGGTTTGTGTCTGAAAACACCACCCCACGGGAGCCACTCTTTGCCCTGGGAAGGCGCAACCCGCTCACCCCACCCCCACCCCCACGGCCACTCAGCCTGGGAGGAGGAGGAGGTGAGAGCGCCCCAGGGGACCCAGTGGGCCTCGTAGTGGGATGGAGCCCTCCCCTTGTGCGCACAGCTTCAGGACAGGTGTCCCCCACGACAAAGGGACTTGAGGTCTGGCTACAGGCTTCTGACGCAGCTCCTGTCCTCTCCTTCAAGGACACCAGCAGGAGGACAGAGCCAGAGGACTGGGCACCCCCACAAAGTCCTCTCCTTTGGCACGCATTCCAGCAGTGTATGGCCCCGCAGTTGGGAAGTTCTTCCTTTGGTCGGACTGTGGTACCCAGCTTGGAGACAGCCGTGGGCAGAGGTTTCCACAGAGGCAGCCTGATTCAACCTTACTCAGCTTCAGGTCCCCACAGGAGTCCTCGCCCCCCCGTGTGCATTCTGCCATAATGGAGCAAGTTGTCGGCTCCCTCGAGCCCTGTGAACAGCTGCTTCCTGAGATGGTTCTGGTGGGAACCACTGAAAGGGGAAGGTTGACATCCTCTCCACCCACCTGTGGCGGCCCCCCAGCCAAGGTAGAGGGGCCCCCGCCCCCACCCTTGGAGGGTAAGTTGGCAGGCGGCCCTCCCTTCTCTGAGCCTCTTGGAACAGAGATGGTGGTCCCATCATCTTCCTCTGATAGCCAAGCATCAGGTCCAAGCGGATTATGTGTGAGAGGTCCTGGTCCTCTGGGGCTGCCTCTGCCCCAGACCTGACCTTGTTCAGTTGGCCAGAGTGACCCCATCCATCTGCTCGCCTCTGCTATGCACATCCTGTGTCAACCACAAGCCCAGCAAAGAACAATTTAATGAATAGCTACAGAATGAGTTTGAGCAAGATCAAATGAACTGGTCTGAAACCCCAGTTTTTTTTTCTTTTCTTTTTTTTTTTTAAGTTTACTCATTTTTGAGAGAGAGAGAAAGTGCGAGTCAGGGAGGGGCAGAGATCCAGGGAGACAGAGAATCCCAAGCAAGCTCCATGCTGTTAGCGCAGAGCCTGACGCAGGACTTGAACCCACAAACTGTGAGATCATGACCTGAATGGAAATCAAGACTCATATGCTTAACCAACTGAGCCACCCAGGCACCCCTGAAACCCCAGTTTCCTAAGACAAAAACTAGATGTGTGTTTTTGCCATGATGAGTTAGTAAATTACTTACCTTCTCTTTCAGTCCCTTTAACAATAAAATAGAGACAATAACAGTATCGACCTCATAGGGCTGCTGAGAAAATTAAGATAATTATGTAAAACTTCTAGAATAGTCTCAAGCATGTGTGTGATAGATGGTATACAGCCACCACCGTAATTGTTTGTCCCCATGGCCTTTCCCAAGGGAGCCCAGCCAGGGCACTGGCTGACCAATGCCCCTCTCTGGCAAAGAGGGAGGGGGGAGATAAGTGACACCCTTGGAAAGATTTCTGAGCTCCTCCTGGGTCAGCCCCAGACCCTGGAGGGACTTTACCTCCTGCGGCAGCAGTGAAAGCTGCCCCTTCCCTAGTGCCCAACCCAGGATCCTCCTGCCCCCTCACAAGCCTCATCCACACAGAGCCTGTGCTTAATAGGTGATCAGTAAGTGGTCTGCTCTGAACAGAGACAGGCTCTGGGGACCACTGGAGCCCTGAAGCCAGGACAGGGAGGTCCTTGGTGACTCCAGGGACTTCCTGCCTGCCCCACCTCCCTTCCCCCTCTCCCCCTCCATGGGATCACTTTGACCCTGGGAGACCAGGGAAGTTAGGCATTCCAGGAAAGCCCTGATCCGCCCAGGAAACCCAAGTACCTGGTGGGGCCTCATCTGGCCCATTGTCCTAAAGGGACGGAAACCAAGTCCTCAGTCACCATGACCCTCCCTCCAGGGACATCCAGCCCCCAGCTCTCCGTGGGTGGGGTACGTATTCAGTCAGCCTTCCTCCCTGTAGCCTCCTGACCCTGGTGTTTCCTATGGTTCAGTTGTCCTCTGTCCCCAGCTCCCAGGTGGGTCAGAGGGCATCTCAGCAGAACCACAGGGAAGGAGCATAAATGGGTCTGGGGACCCTCTGGGCCAGTGCATCATTAACTCCACGTTGCATCCTCGTGTCCCTCTCTCCTCGGCTCACCTCCAGGGCGGTCTCTCCCTGTCTCCCTGCAAGTGACATCGGCCCAGTGATCCCTACTAGATTCCCCAGATACTAGTGGGGATCCCAGACTATGTCTTCAAGCCCCCAGTTGCCAGCACCAGGGAAGCAGGGACAGCTGGAAATGAGACGCGGGTTTGCCTTAAGCCTGTAGACACACGAGAAAATAGCTTCATGCCCCTCCCCAAGTATGTGGATGGGACCCAAGGAGGGCAGGTCCTGTGGGTGTGCGCACGCGTGCACAGATGAGTGTGCCTGCATGAGTGTACACGTGAGCAGGTAATGTGTGTGGTCCTGTGTGCCTGCATGGTATATGTATACGTGCTTATCCTTTGTGAGTAAACCTAAGAGAACGAGTCACAGAGAGAATCAGGAGGGACGTGAAAAGAGAGAGACCTGTAGAAAAGGAATGGGACTGAGACAGAAAGGCACAGAGATAGAGACCCCGCAATTCCATCTTCCCCGGCGTGGGCTGCCAGGGCACAGCGCTCTCCTCTCATTACACTGCTTGGGGCAGGTGTCCAGAGGAGGTGAGCAGGCAGCAGGTGGAGTTCAGGGAAGGGACGCATCAGGGCTGGGATGGCAATAGTTCCACACCCTGTCATTCACAGAGCCATTCTGGGCCTTTTTCAAGGGCTGCGGTTTCTCAAACTGAGAAAGGGGTTTAGGGTCCCAAGGATGCTATCCGGGGTACAGAAGAGCTCCAGATGCCTGTGGGCTCTTGAGGGAGCTAGGGGAGGGGAACACCTATGACATGCCCCAGGGCCAAAGACAGATGTCCTAAGACTGACACTGCATGGTGACCAATATTCACACTGAGGAGGGCCCCCATCTGCTGGGAAATGAAGGCGGTGGCTGCAGATAAGGAAACCTCAAGGGTCTATAAACTTCCCCCAACACCTTGGCCAAGAAGCATCTAGATCACACCCACCCCTGCTTCCTTGGGGGCACATGCCATGTAGGGGTGGGAAGAGGCAAAAGTCCTGGGTTCTAGGCTAGGCTGTCAGAAACTATGCATCTCTGGGCAAGAAGCTCTCCTCCCAGGCATCACTCCTCCCCCCACCCGCCATCTTCTATGGGGGACAATAAGGCCCACACTGGCACTCTGCCTCCAAAGTGCCACACTGGCACTTTGGCCAGCCTACCAAGAGATGCTGGGGCAAGAAAGGACTTTGGTAGTAAGGATTCCTGCCACCAGGTATAGGAAGATCTGCTCTACGAACTCAGCATTTCCCCAAGAGTCACCCCTCAGAAAAGGAAAACATGACTTCCACTGCTCTCACTTCCTGCAGCTGTGACCCCGCTCAGCTCAGAGTGGGGAAACAGTCATGGGCCAACAGTGTCATCTGCATACTCACTCTTGCCACCAGGAAGGCCCTCCCCAGAGTAGGTTCCCAAACCCCACTCTTCAGACTCAGAGCAAGATGTGCTCCCAACAGTGATCAGCTGATCTCAGAGTGGGGGGTGGAGGGGGGATGGGTCCCAGCAGCGGGGTCAAGATATGGAGGTTCCAGTCCCAGCTCTGGGAGTCACTCCAGGTTGCCTCGAGTACCTCCTTTCTCTGGGCATCGGTGGAGAATCCTGCCTGTCCACCTGCAGCCTTATGAGCAGGCAGGAACCCAGGCAGATCGTATCTGGAAGGTACCAGGGTTTCCCACAAATTATAGATGTGGGTGGCCTAAACTGCGGGGATGGGCCCTGGCATTGAGAGCCCCTGGGCTCCACACGTGGAATGGACAGAATGGCAACATGGGCTGCCAGATGTAAGAGGGACAGCCCCCTCCCTGTGGGGCAGGACAGAGTGGGCTAGAGGACCCATGCATGGGGGATGGGAGCCAGCAGACCTACCCTACTGCCTTCCGGCCTGTGCCTGACCCCACCGCTCCATCTTGTTCAATCAGCCCTTCCAAACAGCTCATCCTCTGCCATGTGCTATAGCCTCTCACACCATTTGGTCGTGCACTTCCTGATTCTACTGCCTGGAACGCCCTCACCCTGCCTCTGTGTGTGGCCGACATCCCCTCAAGAAGGGGGAAATGGACAGAACACAGGGTTTGGAAGTCCAGGGTGTCGGGGCCCAGTCTGCTTGGGAGGGCGGAGCCGCAGGCAGACCCTCAGCTGGTCTGACAGTGGGAGCATTGAGCTCAGGGTCCCCAGGGACCAGGATGGGACTGAGGCGGAGGAGACGTGGGTCGGTAGCTGGGGCAGACTGTGCAGACATTCTGGGCTGTGGGGGAGCTGGCGGGCTCAGGGCCTGGCTCGGTGCAGGCGGCTGTGGGGGAGGCTGAAACTGCAGACTATTTTTAGGCTCCTGCTGGATGGAGAGACAAGGATGCTCCAGGCTATAGCCCTTGTGTGCTGGGGAAAGACGGAAGTGGCCCCGTTTGCACCTGGAGCTCAAAAGCTTCCTATTTTGTCCCTAGAGACGAGGGGCTGGGGCCAGGAAGTAGACTGGAAGCATCTCCAGCACCCCAGAGAGGCAAATGCCCGTAAGAGGTGATTTCCATATCATTTGCACTGCCCTGCTTCCTCATCCGAAGGAACCGAAAGTTCCTCTTCAGAGGACCAGTGGCAGAGAAGAGCCGTCACCCAAGACCACCACTAGCTGCTCCTTCTGGGTTTCGAGAGAGTCCAGCGAAGGCGATACATGCCCTAAAATTGCAAAGCACAAATGGGGATTTGAGCACCTTGCTGGAGCTGTTGGATAGGCTCAGGGTAGCAAATGCGTTCTGATTAATTGGTGGAGGCCTGAAGGACCATGTTAATAAGGAGTCATTCATTCATTCCACACATAATGATTGAACCCCTACTATGTGCCAGACACTAATCTAGGTGCTGGAGATTTAGCTGTGAACAACAACAAAAAAGACACAATTCCCTGCCCTCATACAGCAGGTATTCTAACAGTAGTGCTGTCCAATAGAAATATCTGGGAGCCACACAGATAATTTTCAATTTTCTGGCAGCCACATTAAATAGAAGTTAAGAGAAACACGTGAGATTAACTTTTACAATATGTATTGTTTAACCCAAGGTGTCCAATCATTTTCATTTCCAAGTGTAATCAATGTAACAAATTATTAAAAAGACCGTTTTTTCTCATATCGCACCTTCGAAATCCATTATGTCTTCTGTACTTACAGCCCCTCTCAATTCAGATGAGTCACATTTCAAGTGCTCAGTAGCTTTTGAAGAATATAGTTCCAGAGGAAATTCTCCCTCTGAGCTCAGGAGAAAGAAATGCCGCCATTGATTAGTGATGTCTGCTACGGGCGTGGGTAGGCCCCATGAGCTAGCTGCATAATATTGCAGTCCACATGCTATAGCCTGTGTTCACCTCCACCTAAGCCCTCTGAGCCCACTTACTATGCCTGACCTACTAAACCTCCAGTGTGGGAGTCCAGAACTTCATGTGCAGGTCAAGCAGTTCTGGCATGGGCACTATCCAAGTACTTCCTGGGTGTGGTTCTGTGTTTTTTCCTCTCCTGTGGGCTGGCCTGTGGCCACTGGTGACCCTGGGAATGTGCGTTTTGTTTTTGTTTTTGTTTTTCCCAAGGCCTCTTCCTCCCAGAGTTAACCAATATCAACATAAAAGTGTTTCCTGAGACTGGGTTAGCCATTTCAGTCCCAGTCCACCAGCCCACGCCCGCAGACCTCCTGGCCAGAACCCCAGCTGGGAGGAACCCGACCCAGACGCTCCACTTGTTTTCCAGACAATGAGAGACTAAAATTGGGCCGCGGGGGCAGATGGAAATTGCTGGGGATGAGAGAGGAGGTGAGCTTTGGGGGACACGGGTAGGGAGGCCCCCATTAAGCCCCCATCACCCTTATCATCATTATAGTCCTCAACACCCACCCTCTGCTCAAAATCCTTTAATGGCTCCCTAGAACCCTCAGGGTGAAGATCAAAGGCCTTAGCTCTCAGGAGCTGGCACCAACAGTCATTCCGCCCCAGTTCCAGATACTCTCTCCTCTTTTATCTTATTCATGGATTCAACAAGATGTGTTGCAGTCACTGTCCTAGGTGCTAGAGATGCCACTGTGACCCAAACTGACAAAAGTCTCCCGGCCTTCCTGGAGCTCACACTGCTCTAGCCAAGCCCACGACACTCCAGGCCCTTGCACACCCCAGGCCTTCACAAATGCTCTTCCATTCTTCAGTGACTTCTCTACCCTAGGAAGTTCTACTCATCCCCCAAGGCCCACTCAAAACTTTCCCTGACCCCCACCCCACCATAGGTTGGGTACCTTCTTCCTAGGACCATCACTTGCACTTTCACCCTCCAGCCCCACTTCTGCCTCCCCTATCAGGCTGGGAGGGTCTCAGGGGCAGGTGCTATGCCTTCCATAGCCAGGACCCCAGGGTCTGATTCCAGCTGCACTCACCCGAAGGCTCCATCTGCCCCCTCCCCAACCCGCAGCTCAGGACCCAGCAGGCCTAGGCATTCGTGGTGCGGGTAGAGAGGGTGGTTCAGGACTCCTCTGAAGTCGTTCTGAAATCCTTGCCTGAGATCGCCCTACTCCTGGCATTCAAGGGGAGAGATTCACAAGAGCGAAATCACAGTGTTTCCAGCAAAGGTGGGTAGGGGACTGAGGGTGATGAGGATAGAGAAGACAGGGGTGTGTGGGGCTGTAAATAGAGAGTCAAGGACATCAAGCAGCAGAGAAACTAGAAGGCAGTGATCTTTCCCCAAGGGAGACAGGAGGGGAGGGGGGCAGGGAGGCAGACACCCTGCCTCTACTCGCCTCCTCCGCCTCCGGGGTAAACCTTAATGGCCCTGTAGTTATAAACGAGTTCCCCATTCCCTTCCCCAGGAGAGCTGAGCCTTGGTCTTTCATAGTCTCAACTCCTTATTTTGCCAGATCCCCTCTTCCCCTCTGGTGGCAGGAAGCGATGCACAGGAAAGAAGACGGAAAGCCAGGCCTGGCTCCTGGCCCCAGGCTGGCCCCCAAGAGGCTGATGCTGGTGCCATGATATCAGGTGGATCTCCATGCTTCCAGGCCCAGCCGAATGGTCCTGATGGTCCACCGCCATCCAAGGCCCACTGTGCTTCTTGCCCATTGGGAGAAAACAGGACAAGAGGCTTGTGCCCCGCATGCCCCTCCCCGCCGGCTCATTTACATGGGATTTACACGGGCTCATTTCACGCCTCGATGCACACAGCTTCCTCCTTCCCTGGCCTCTGCCGGCACCTCTGTGGAGACAAAGGAGTGTGTTCTGTCCCTCAAGTCTTCTCCCCAAAGGCCCATCCGGGCACCTAGAGCACCGCCACAGGAAAGAGGGATCCTACCCAGAGAGGGCAGAAACCTCATTGGAGGTCACTCAGCAATCCAGGCAGGGCCAGGACTTGAACCCACACTTTCTCTACTTGCTGCTCCTGGAACCCACTCTTTCCTCCCTTTCCTCCACCGTGGGGTAGGTGGGCTTGCTGAGGGGGAAGCCCTGCCTCTACCTTTGCTTGGATGTGAGCTGGGAAAACAGACAAGGCCAAGATATAGACCCTGAGCTCCCTCCAAGACCGAGTTAATTGGTCTTAGAACCCAGAACTGTGTGCAAGAAAGGGCCCCACAGAAGCGCCGGCCCAGCCCCTTCTTCTTACACATAAGGAGAATGAGTCTCAGGGAAGGCAAGGTCTGCCCAGGATCACGAGGGTGACGGGAGACCCATGTCTCTACACCCAGCCCAGAGCTCTTCCAGATCCCCCCAAACTCCCGGACTCCTGGCCCGAGCACCTGCTGTTGCCTTGATCATTCTGGGAAGGCTGGGTATGGGGAAGAAAGAACCAGGCAGAATCTCAGTGGGGGACTGGCCCAGGAAAGCACAGGGGAGGCTGACAGGGAGGGGGTGCCATGGGTGAGGGTGATTCCAGTTCTGTGGGTGTCCACCAGAGCCACCCAGAGGCTGGGCTCAGACTCAGAGAGGGGAACTGCCCCAAATCTGCCACATTCGTCTTTCCAGCAGTTACTGTTCAGGAAAATCTCCCAGCAAACCCCAAAAGGTCTGGGTCCCTGCCACAGGGGTAGGCCAGAAAGGAACAAAGGGGAGGAGAGGCCTCTGGGGGATTGCAAGGTTCCTCTCCGCGTCCCTCCATCTAGCGCAGCCCCATTCCTGGTCCTGTCCTAGCCCACTACCTCCCTGAACAGCCTCCTAACTCCCCTCCCTGCCACTCACCCCATCCCTTCTCATGCACCCTTCTGAGTTCTGAAACCTACGCGCTTTACCTCGGAGGGAGTCAGGTTTCTAAGGCACAGACCCCACCCCAGCCCTGGTCACTGCCCTGGGGGTTGAAAAGCCAAACTCTGGGGCTAGCACATAAACCCCGCACCCCGCCACCAGTGTCCCCTTGCTCGCCAGCCTCCCCCTCTGCACATATGCCCTGCCTGGCAGGCCAGCCCGGAGGAAGTACCTCGTCCCCACTCAGGCACCACCTGCTGCCACCCTCCGGCTTCCTGCACACACACTTCTATCACCACACATTTATCCCACCGGGTCTCATTTGATCAGCTCTCCCTCCCAGCGTGGGCCCCCTGAAGGCAGGAAGGCCTGAGGCGGTTTCTAGCCTGGCTAGGCCAGGCCTCTCAGGGGAAGTGGTGGGAGGTAGAGGCAGGGGGGTGGAGGTGGGGGTGGGGTGGGGTGGGGAGAAAGGCCAGCTCCCCAGGTATGAACAGAGGAGCTGGCGTGCAGAAGCCGCCTGGCTTCCCGTCAACAGCTTTGCAGGCAGCACACCACGGCCCAGGAGATGTGGGTGCACACCCCACCCCTGTCTCTCGCTAGCTAGGTCTCTAAGGGCAGAAACAGCGAGTGTGTGTGATGAGGAGGTGGCGAGTCATAAACAGGAGCCCCCCACCCTTGTCCCCCAACCGGGCTGGCTTTACAAGCAAGAAGCAGGCACAGGTAAATAAATAGCTTGTTTATTAGTAATATGTTACATTATTAAAGTGCATTGAGAAGAGATGCAGGGGCCAAAGCTGGAAGGCCGCCGGCCCCAGGCCCTGCCCTGGGCTGGCCAGACACAGCCAGAGAAGGGCCCAGCTCTCTGTTGAAACCCACGGACAGGGCTGGGGGCAGAGCCGTGCACCTGGAGAGCTTGGCCCAGGCTGTCCCCACCGGAATTCACAGTTTAGCCTAAGTTATAACATGTCCTGAGCTGAAGGTGGGAGACTAGGAGCATGGAAGCACAGCCCCTGGGGAAGGGGGCTGAGGGGAGGGGAGGGGGCCCCCCCCACCCCCCAGCCCCCAATGCCAAGGGCAGAGTCCTGGAACCTCCCCCTGAGGACCCGGCTCCTCCTTCTATATGAATGTGGTGAACCTAGGGCTCAGTTTCTCCTTCATTTTCCCCTGTCTCCCTCACCCGACCCCCTCCCATAACCGCCCCACACTGGGGACTGGGACCATGCCCCCCTCAGACTGGGATCCCAGGGCAGAGCCAGCTCATGCCACTCTCCTCGAACCCATGCCTGTCCCTAGACTCTTATCCCCTCCCCGGAGCCTCAGACTGGGACCCCCCCCACCCCAGCCCATTCCTTCCCCAGTCCCTCCCTGTCCCACCCCACCCCCAGCATGTAGTTTTGGTATTTTCATACAGATGCAGTCAGAATTAGCTATACATGAAATAAGCCTAACATAAAAATAGAGCTTTTTCCGTCCTTCTGTCCGGAAAGCAAACATCCTTCAATAAACATGCAAGACGGCTGCCTAGTGGGACCCAGGGCTGGTGAGGGAGCCGTAGAAGGCAGCCCTGGGCCTACAAGAACAGCAGCTACCCCCAGCCATGGCAGGAGGGAGGAGGAGGGGGCAGTTTGCGTATAGAGAGTCCGATGGACTTGGGCCTCAGCCCCAAGGTCCAGAGCCTGGGGCCCAGCTTCCCTTTCCAAATCCCATTCTGGCCCATGGACTCTTGGGCTGGGAACATCACTGCATTTAGTCAAGTTTGAGGAGGAGTTTTTGAAAAGTAATCTCCAGAAGGTAAAATCTTAGGTCACCAATGCCCCAGCTTCACAGTCAGCGCCTTCACTCTGTAGCCCCCACCACCCGTGCCTGCTCGGGCCCGGCAGCCGCCTGCGGCTGGCCATCTCCAGGCCTGGTGTCCTTCATCAGGTTATGCAGTCCCCCTGGAAGAAGCATCGGGCAAGGAGCTCGCCGGGCCCAGCCGGCTCTGGACGGGAAACTTTTCTAGTGCCCCTGAGGCTGCAGGAGCCTGTGCCATGCCCAGCCCCAGGGGACCTTAGTGGACCAGCAGGCCGAGAGTGAGCGTGGGCAGGACGCCCAGCCAGAGGGAGGCGGCCAGGGCCCGGGCCCCACCCAGCAGGTGCTCGGCCATGGCGCCGTCATCGGGCAGCAGCTCCCAGTGCTGAGCCTCACGGAGGTAGGAGCCCTCCTGGGCCTCGCAGTGGTAGTGGCCATACTGGCGGGCTGTGAGGTTCTCGATGAACAGGATGCAGTTGGGGCTCTGATGGCCTGGCTCGCAGCTCTGCTCCACGTTCTCCTCGTGGCGCCATGAGTAGGTGGCATGACGGGACTCCATGGGGCAGCTCAGGTAGTAACGAGAGTTCCGAGCCAGGGAAACCTTCTGCAGTGGGGCCCTGTCTGGAGAGGGACGGGGGAGGCAGCCGTGAGGAGAGGCCGAGGGCTCCCAGGGCAGACTGTATCCTCCTCTGCTGGCTGGGCCTCCAGGGCCAAGGCTTCTACATGAACACAGTGCCAATCTCCTCCCCACTCTCCCCTGCCTCCCTCACCATCCCCCTCTCAACAACCACCCTCCCATACGACAGGGCCCCCTCTGCAGGACTGTCCTGCCCCATCTGCCTGGGGCCCCCAGGGCCAGGCCATGTCTCTCTCAGACAGGGCTGTGCCACCCTCAGCAGATTGGGGCCCAGCAGGGCCAGATCAGGTACCTGGCTTTGGGTTGGGGCATTCTTTGTGTGGCTCAGCTGGATTAATGGACTGCAGCACCGGCCTGGAGTTGGAAGGGGAAGAGAAAGCTGAGTGGACAGGAGGTCTCGGGTCTGGCCCCCCATCCCTGTCCTCGTTCCCCACCCCCCACCCCCCCACCCCACCCAGAGGAGGTTGTGGCCCAGCACCGAAGCCTCTTGCAGCCCACTGACGCCACCCCCACTCCTATGTCCACCTCCTCCCAGGAACAAGGGCCCCTGGCCAACGTACCCGTGGGAGCTGTAGATGGAGACACAGCGGCCCTGGTCCCAGCCGCAGTAGGGGTCTCGGGCCATGAGGCAGCCATGACAGCCCCCGCCGTAGACTTCACACAGGTCCAGGGGCACCTGGCTCACCTCCCACTGGGAGCTCACATACAGCTTCCGCTAGAAGAAGAACACAACTGGGTCAGGCCAGGGCCCCCAGCCCCAAGAGAGTTCTAAGTCCCCAGGCTACCCTCCAGGCTCTGAGCCCTGGGGCCCAGAGGCTCTTAAAAGGACATGCAAAGGAGCTCTGTCCTCAGCTGGCCATCGCTGGGTAGCTCCATAGGATACAGTGGGGTGGGGAGGCTCACCCGCTCAGCGTCCAGCGACATGGCCTGGATGGCGGCCGGGTGGTGAAAGGGCTGGATCTCCATGATGTTGAAGGCAAGGCTGCGTTCCCGCTCCTCTGACTCCACCACCTTGTGGATGGTGCCCCTGTCTGTGGGCGAGGGGCAGAGGGTCAGCGGGTCGGTGGGCAGGAGATCCCCAGAGCCAGGCAGCCTCCCTCTTGGCTGCGCCAACCAATGGGATAGTCGGTGGAGGAGGGCTGGGAAGTCATGGCTCAGGCGAGGGTCACAGGACTGGGGTGGGGTGAAGCGGGGAGAGGGTGACTGGGAGCCTGAGGGCAGCTCTGAAAGCTTCCAAATCTGGGCCACAGAGGCCATCCCAGGAGGCCCAAGGCTCTACCAGTCCACAGGGGCACAGAGCCGACTGTCCTATAGGCACAGCCCCGAGTGCCTAAATCCTGTGGGTGGGAGCCCATGCGCATTAGCATTTCGGTTGTTGAATCCTCCACACCCTTAAGAGGTGGGTATTATCCTCCCAGTTCAAAAAGGAGGAAATGAGGCTCAGAAAGGCTGAGCAACTTGCTCAAGGTCACACAGGTGATGACCGGAACCCAGAGGCATCAGAACCCCACCCCTCAGCTCCTTCTATGATTCCCCTGTTTCCTGGACTCTTTGGGGATGTTTTCTTTAAATAAACTTTTCATTTCGGAGTAATTTTAGCTTTACAGAAAAGCTGCAAAAATAGTACAGACTTCCCGAATACCCTTCACCCAGTTTCCCCTAACGTTACCGTCTTATGTAATTGTGGTACATTTGTCACAATGGAGCAATCGACACTGAGACATTACTATTACCTCAACTACAGACTTTATTTGGATTTCTTGGGTTTTTCCACTAATGTCCTTTGTCCGTTCCAGGATCCAATCCAGGACTCCACATTGTATTTAATCTTAGGGGATTTTCTTTTTAATTTTTATAAAATCTTAGATCTAAAAAGGGCCAGGCTGCCTGCCTCCGAGGCCACGCTCTCTCCATTCATACCTGTCAGGGACTAATGGGCATCCTGACCCCCGGGCCCTCCCGTTCCCACCTCACCCGCTGTCCCAGTTTCTAGAATAGCCTACCTCCCCCATTCCTCCCTCCCAATTTCCCAGGGCATCACTTGCCCCAAAAAAGCAGTCAGATGATGGGATGATTGCTTGCCTAGGATTCTCCTTTATGTGTCTATGGCCCCCCTCCGCAGGCTCTGAGATGTGGCCAGACGCTCCTCTGTCCTGACAAGCCCCCAGCCTTGCCACTGCCTTTGCACACACTGCCTGCTGCAGCCCCATAACTGCTTCCCACAGCTTCTCCCAAATGGGTGAGCCTCCTGCTCTCTGCAGAGGGCTCAGAAAGTTCTATATCTCATCTGGCCCTAATCCTTCCTGCTGCAGGATCCAACATGGCATCTCTCCAATGGCCCTCACACCAAGACCTCATCACTCACGTGCACTCACCTCCCAGGTCTGCAGGAAGGGAGCCCACAGCCAACCCGGCTTTCCTGGTCCTGGCTCCTGCTCCCATGCCTGTGTTGTGTGACCCTTCCTCTCCGACACCCCAATGCCCTGCCATCGCCTGGCTGACCACAGCAGCTAGGCCAGCCGCTGCCGAGCAGAGAAAGGACAGGGGCCCATGGGTGTAGCCAGGATGAATGGAGGAGTAAAGAAGTGGGGTCTCAGGACCCAGAAGCCGGACCCCTTGGGGAATTCCTTTCCTGGAGGCCTCTAGGAGTCAAACAACCAATAAGGCCACCATGGCCCTGAGAAGGCCACAGAGTGAAACTATAGCAGGAAGCCACATTGAGGGGGAGATGTGAATAACTGAGGGTGGGTGCCTGAGGCCCTGACTGCTAGGCTCCTGGGGGAGACACTGCCCTTTCTCACAGCACCACCACTCAGTCTCAAGGAAAGCCTGTGGCCCCACCAACACTGATCTCCATGCTTTCTCCCAACAGCCCCCTTTGCCCACAGCCTGGGAGCAAGAAGCTACCAAAAACTCAGCTCAGAGCTGGCTCAGCAGAAAACTGCCCCCCGGGGAAGCCCCCTCTGTGGTCCTCTGCAAAGGCTCCGCTGTCTGGAAGCCCCTCCTCACGGCTCACTAAATTCTTGGCATCCCACATCAAATGTTTCCTCTCACCTGCATGGTCCCCAAGACAAGGAGAGAGTTTGATTTCCTCCTTCTGCCTAGCAGAGGCCCACAGGATCCCAGTGACCAGGTCCTTCCTCCTGACTTTCCATTTCTCTTCCCACCCCCTTCCCCGGGTCAGACATCTGGACCAAAGCTACGCCCAGCTTTGCTCGGTCTCGCTACATTTCGGCCTCTGAATCCCCACGCTTGTTCTCCTCCCATCCTAGGATACCCCCTCCTCTTCCCTCTGCCCCCACCTCCCTTCCACAGCCACACACACTGACACCTGACAGCTCTTGGTCACTCAATTCTTCCTTCCAAGTATAAAGTTCCAACCAGATGCCAGTGACATCATTCCCTATACATTTCATATCCGTTTTTACAAAGCAGGCCAGAAGGTCCTGGGGGAGCCCCTCACCTGTGGTTAGGTAAAGCACGTGGAAGGTCTCCCCACGGCTGGCCTGCATGCGGTGGACAACCACTTTCTGGTAGTGGTACTTTGAGTGGAACAGTGGCGTCTTCAAAGGCCCCATGGGCTCTACTCTCTGTGCCACCTCAGGGTGACTGTCAGCCACCTGGAAGGTCTCCGTGGGTATGGGCTGCCGGTCTGGGAGACACTGGGCAAGGAGAACAGGTCCAGGTTAGTCAAGTGGCTGGGGGGCGGGGCTGGGGCCTGGGCCACGGTGGGCGTCACAGCTTACCTTGCCAGGCCGAGGGTTGGGAAGGCTCGAATGGTAGCCCTTGAGTGAGGAAGTACGAAAGACCTTGTCAATGTCACCAAGGGAGTACACACAGACAGCTGAGTAGTTCCTGGGGGGACACAGAGACCGCCTCACTGGAGGGCCCAGGACCCACCCACCCTCATTCACCCAGGCCAGCCCAGCAAGCCCGGGCCTGAGAGTTATGAAACACCGGAGAAGGAAGGAGGAAACGAGAGAGGACGGGGGAAGGGAGAGAGGGAAGTTTAACCAAATTTCTCTCTGTCACAATCTAATCACCCAACCTGTGTTCTGTCACAGAATCACTGAGTTCTGAGGCTAACCCCAGGGCAGGAGAAATCCCAACACACGCACTCCTATTGGGTGATTCGCCAACCTCGCTGGACACAGCGGCAGCACACTGATGCCCAACACAGGCCTGTCCCCTTCCCAGCCTGGCTGGGTC
Organism: Puma concolor; assembly: GCF_028749965.1. Lineage (NCBI taxonomy): Eukaryota > Metazoa > Chordata > Mammalia > Carnivora > Felidae > Puma > Puma concolor. The sequence continues at coordinate 117,474,028 of NC_141672.1, forward strand.
TACCTGCCCAGGGGCAACAGAGCAAGGTTTTGGCCTCCCCACCCTGTCCCCCAACTCTCCTCACATCCACCTAACACCTTTGCCTGCCTTGTTTTCAATCAATGAGAGTGATTAAGAGGTGTGAATTATCAGGCGCAGGCAATGCTTGAGCAGGTGTGATAGCACCCAGCACCTAAGAGGCCTCAGCAGCCTCTTCCCAGCGCCCAGCACCCACTCTGAGCACATAGCTGGTGGACACACAGGCACAGGCGCAGTCACGAGCATGCACATGGCATGTGCGCGCACACCCGTCGTATACAGACTCACAAACACACCAGTGCACGCACCTCCCTGAGCACTGGCTATCCCCCACCCCATGCCCAGCAACGGCCCTGTCCCTTGAACCTGGGGTCCCCACTCGTGCCACATCAGCCTTCTCCTCAGCAGAGCCCAAGCCTCTTAACCAACGCCAGCTCCAGCCCCAGCCCCAGCGTGAAGGTCACTCACCAAGGGTTGGAGAAAACACCATAGACTCTCGTGTCCCTCCACTGGCCATTAGGGTCAGGGAGCAGAAAGACGTCCTGCAGCCTGTTGAAGTTCTTGTTGGTGGCGACATCGCTGCACACCAGCATGGCTTTCAGGAAGGTGTTCCACTTGGAGACCGACAGTGAACTCTCGCCGCCCTGGTCCCCCTGAAAGGGTGAGGAAGAGGAGGCCCTCAGCACCTGCCCACGCTGCTGCACACACCCGAGGCACCTGCCACCAGGAATGCCAGCGCCCAGGCTTCAGAGGAGGAAAGAGAGCTCTGAAAGGGGCCAGGACCTGCCAGGGGACAAGGCACAGCTGCCTCTCCTCTCAGGCCAGGTCCTTGGGCCAGGCTCCAGCCGATCCAGGGCACAGGGCCAGCAATGGGGACCTGCAGGGTAAGGGTGCCAGGTCCCCATAGAACAGATTGGCACCTTCACACAGGTGAAACAAACACGTGTAAACACACGTTCATACTCACGAACACACTCAAACACATCCGGCATGAATACAGACATTTGCACACCACCACACATGCACGAGACCCCCTCTTTGCCCACGTACAGATGCATGGACCTTCTCGTGCACACACATTTGCTCCCACAATCCCACTCCCAGACTCACTCGCACATTTCACGCACTCCTTTATGAAAACACGTGTGCACACCTGACCCAGGCATGTATTCCCTTGCTCCTGTTCAGGCTCAGACACACACTCTTGCCCACTAGGCCACACACTCACCCTGCAGAGCTGGGCCACACGGGACACATTGAGAGGAGCCTCGGGGTTCTTGTCGGGATTGTCCTCTCGGAAGAAGTAGTAGATCTTGTCATCATAGGCCTGGTCTTGGTGCACAATGGTAGCCTTGATGAACTGGGGGTCTGCCAAAGACACAGATGAATGGATGTGAGGCTGGGAGCCTGCCCGGAGGACCCATCCTGACTCTGTGCGTGCGCACACACACACACACACACACACACACACACACACACACACACCTAGTCTCTACAAACAAACCCAGAGCAAATCAGACCTAGACTAAAACTCAGAACATCAGGTCCAACAGCCCAAGGGGCCTGAGACTCTGCACCCCCACCCCACACTTGTTTTGTCCTCTTCCACAAAGATGTCATCGGCCCAGGAGCAATGACTTCATGCCTAGGGACTGGGGGGAGGTCCCTGGGGGCCCCTATGTCACTTCTGCCTAATTGGCAGAGCCCTAATGAGAAGGAGGAGGTGTGGCGCCGACATGAGCTCAGCAGAGGGATACACTATGGCTCTTGGGGACCCCACGCTGGGTCTGCAGCTTCCTCTGTTTTGCTCCCAATGTGTTGGGCCCACCCTGCCTCCACACCATTGTCTCTGTTGGTCCCTTAAAGACAACCTCCTCAGCTCTGGGTACCTGCCCCCCGTTTCTTGAGCGGGCTGTGGCCCAGCAGCCCTTGGGGAGCCCTCCTATGGAAACTGAGGGCTCTCCATCCACTGCCCTGGGCATTCACACCCCTTCAGCCCTCACAGCCCAGCCACAGCCCGACTCACTCTGCATAACGGTATCACTGGTATACAGCTCAATCTCGCCCTGGATGCGGCGGAACCGAGGGATCTTCCCGTTGAACTCCTGCTTCCGGATTGTGGAGTACACTTCGTCCCCTGGGCATGGTGGGAGGGGCATGGGTAAGGGCAGACAGCTCCTAGAAGTCCCTCCTCCGAACCTGGGCCACTGGACACAGAGCTGACCACCCTCCCCCAGCCCAAGGCAGCTGCCCTACCATCAAACAGAACCAGCGAGTTCTCATCTGGGCTGAAGGGGGCATAGCCTCTCTTTTCACCAAGCGACTCCACGGTGCCGTTCACCTGGGGGAGACGAAGGAGGGTCAGACAGCACATGATGCCATGGCCACCGCTTCCTGTGGGCGCCAGCTTCCCAGCCACGATCCCCATCGTGGGATTTGATGCAAAGTGAGGCCAGCCTCAGAGTGCCCCCCCCCCAGCTCCTTCCCAACGTGGTGGGGGCAGAAGCCCACCCAGACGAGGGTGAGCTGACCAGGTGCACGGGGAGGGGCCTTCTCACCAGACTCCAACAGCTGGGGCGCCGGGCATTGGTGCCACAGATGAGCAGCCCCTCACCCTTCCTCTCCAAGAGCGTGATGTAGTTCTCACAGTCCTGCCCGGGCAAAAGGGAAAGAGAGATGTTGGCTGGAGGCCCGGCAGGCCCAGCACTAGGACCCTCAGTCTTGGGGCAGGAGGCTTCGGATCTGAGCAGAGGAGGTGCCACTGACTCCAATGCCCCAAGAACAGCAAGGACACAGGGGCCTTGGTGAAGAAGCATGTCTCCCTTCAGAATTGGGAATCCTGGGGCAGGGCTACCTCTCTCCTCCCAGACTGTGGCTCCTGAGGCAGGGCCATGCCTCCTTCCCCAGACTCTCAGGGACTCCTGTCCCTTTTCCAAGCGGGTCAGCCTCCCCTCTGTACTCTTCTCCCTCACTCACCCGCTTGTCCAGGCAGGACCCCTTCGTGGAGCCAATGTTCACCTGGAGGGGAGGGGAAAGCATTAGGCCATTCTGCCAAGGCAACATGCCTGTGTGTGCTTTCTATGCATCCTCAGGACGAGCTCATTTTATAGATGAGCAACTAGGGTGAGTGATTTACCCAAGATCACACAGGCTATTTGCCCTGATACCCAGAGCCAAAGCCCAGAGCTCACAGGCCAGCCCAGAGATCTCAGAAGATAGGGGCCATAGGGTTCTGGAGCCCAGCTTCCTGACTGGGTCTCCCCCATCAGCACTACTCACTTGGCCTGGGAGGTTAGCTCCAGGCTTTTCTCCGCACTGCCCCAACACCCACACCAATCTGGACTACCTTTAGGGAGCCTCTCGCAGGGACCATATATGGAACATAATGGGGGGGAGACCTGTTCAGAAGAGATGCTAGCTCCCCCGGATTCCCTGAGGCCCCTCACCAAGGACAGAGGGGAGATGAGAGAAATGGGGCGGGGAGGGAAGGAGGAAGGGGCTCAGCTCTGTCCCTGGAGCCAGCAGAGGGGTCCAGGCAGAGGGGTCTAGGCTCACCGTGCGCATGGAGGCATTCTTGCCCTCGGGGAAGTCGAAGAAATAGACCTTGCCACGTCCACCCACCCACACGGAGGAGCTGCCGGGCTCGTGGAAAAGCACCGTGTGAGGCTCAGCCAGGCCAAAGTCCACCCAGTCCTGCCCTGCGCGGCCTGAGGAGGAGGCAATTGGCAGAAATGTTGAGGCTGGGCCCTGGACAGGAAGAACCCCAACCCTCCCCACCCTGCCATGCGTATCAGCACCTGCGTGGCAGCTAGTGTTTGGGTCTGGGCTGGGGCAGTACCAGGACTCAGAGCCACGAGTGGGAGAAGTGAGGGATCCCCTGCTGGGGTCCAGCAACCAGCTGTCCTCACCTCAAATCCAAGGCCCCTGTCCTACAGTATGTGTAACCTCAGGATGAGGGCAGGATTTAGGGACCCCTGGGGAGAAAAAACACCCCCCCCACACACTCACCACGCACATACACACGCACACGCACACACAATCGGCTCTTCCTGGGAAGCTGGGCTCTGGCAGGAGGAACCAGGGCTCCCCGTCTCTGCCGCCAGGACAGAGCAAGCAGCCACCTCCTTCCCCTGCAGGTAGCTGGGCCTCTAAGCAGCCCACTTAGAGTCAAGGTTCCCAGGGATCACTTTGGTCAGAGCCCGAACCCCTCCTCTGGGAAGCCCTCTGCAACCCCTTCCCGCCCACCCAGCCCCTTAGTGAGCCGGTCAACTTAGATCAGAGCTAGAAAGGAATCTGAATGTCCACTCCTTCCCATGTTTACAGATGGGAAAATGGAAGTCCAGAAAGAGGCAGCCCAAGGTCACACGGTCGGTAGCAGGCACTGAACTAGAGCCCACGCTGCTGCCCCCAACTGGGCTCTGTGGCCTGGCCTGCTCTGGTCTGGTTTCACAGGGCCGCCAGCTCACCCTGGTGGGGAGAGATCAGCCCTCTCTCCCCAGCAACTCCGGGACAGGGAGCCCCTTCACAGGGCACAGTAAGCAGAAGGGCTGACCGGGACAATTTTGTCCAAAAAAGAAACCGTCTGTAGCCACTGCCTCCAGGGAGGAGACGTCTCATCTCCGGTGACATTGCTGAGGTTGTCCTGGTTGCAGGGCTAAATTACAGGGATGGGACAGCCTGTGGCTGTGACCCCAGCAATCAGCCACAGCTAGCATCTCCCCACCTCTGACCAGCTCAAGGCCTCACCCCAGAGCGCGGCCTGACCACTGTTTATTCAGCTGCAGCAATTTCAGGAGCAGCCAGCTTACCCAAGACCCTGAAGCAGGACGCACCACAGCCCCACAGGAGAGGACAGCCATTTCCCTGAGTCTGCCCCCACCCCCGAGCCCTCTTGCTGCCAACCAGCCATTCCTACCGATTCTGCCTTCAACGGGGGTGCACCCTGTGACCCATACCTTCGTTCCCTTTCCCTAAGCTACCTCCCTGCTCGGTCAAATCATCCCTGGAAGTGGGATATTCTCCGTCTTCACCTCAGCTGTGGCCTGGCTCACAGCACAGAGGCGGAAACTCGGCCCCTGGGGGGCACACTAGTCCAAGGTCACACTAGGAGGGAAGACAAGCTGCCTTATCCAGACAGTATTGGCTGGGGCGGGGGGTGGGGGGATGGGGGGGGGACATTCAGAGAGATGCAACACCGTGGGCCACAGAGAAGTGCTGAGCTCACAGCTCTCAGGTTCCCCTGGCTCTCCTGGGGCACCCCACACACAGCCAGAGCAGCTCAGCACATCAGGCCTCATCGTACCCCAGGCTCACCCCTTCAGCCCCAGCTGTGCAGGGCAGGGCTGAGACCCCGGCTCTGCACCGGGTCATGGGGACGTGGTGCTGGCCAAGGCTCATGGCTGGCAGGTCTCAGCCCCCGGGCTCCCCCGCCTTTTCAGTTGGGGTAAAATTAAAGTGCTGGGGTCAGCTCTCTGGCTCCCCTTTTACCGGCAGCCAGCCAGAGATCCAGACGGTCTGCAGCCACTGCCCGCCCCCCCCCCACCGTCCCCACTTCCCTAGCCAGCTATGGCCAGGGAAGGCTGCTTGTCTGCGTCTGGAGACAGGCTGGGCCCTGAGAGCCCAAGCCCCTGGAATCCTACCCCTCAAGCCACACTGGCCTCAGAGGAGGGGACTGCAAGGCCAATCACACACAGCTCTAGTGGTTGGGAAAGAGGCACCCGAGTGGCCCCTGAGGGACAGCTCTTGTCTGGGGGTCACGGTCCTGCCGTGGGGAATTTAGTCTGATGGGGGAAAGAAAGCCCTGCCCTGGGGAGTCAAGCCTGATGGGAGATGCATGGCCCAGCCCTGGAGAGCAAGGCCTGAGGGGGAGATCCGGCCCTATACCAAAATCCAGCCACAGAAGCGAGATGGCCATACCAAAGCAAGCCTCCCCAGATCTCATGCAAAACTGTTCTGGGACAGAACTCAGGACTGCTCACGAAGTACTTTTGAGGACACAATGGGAGGGAGGGTGAGGGCTGCCCGCAGCTGGGTGCAGCACCAGGCCCAGGGCAGTCCTGCACAGATCTGCAAGCCTGCGCCCCATTCCCTTTAAATCCTGGCTGCAGCAGCCAGGGTTGGGGGGAAGCAAGGGACTACTCGCCCCATTTTGCAGAAGAACAAACAGGGGCTGGCAGCATTGCCTCCCTTGACCCCCTGGCTCCTACCCCTCCCCAGTCTGCGCCTGGCGATGTGTATGGGGAGGACGGCACCAGCTCGAGGCCTTGGCCCATTCTCCACCCCTGCCCCAGCCTGGCTCCCGCACTGCCCGAGGCCCTCAAAGGGCCTGATTGTGCCCGGGAAGTGTCTGAGCGGCAGCAGCTCGATGAATACATGAAAGGAAGCTTTGTTCAGGTCACAGGAGCGGGGGCTGGGGGCTCAGGGGCAGGAGGGCTGCCTGGAAGTGAAGGCAGCACTAAGCCTTCACAGCCAGGACCCATGGCCCGATGGCACCATCACAGAGAGCTGGGTCAAGGAGGGGGCGGCATTCAAGGCTCCGCCCATGCAGGGGCTGAGCAAGCCCAGAGGTTGCCCCTAAAAAGACCCAGCCAAGTGAGCAAGTGTCACATCCTTAAATGCATCTTTTTGCTTCCCAGTGAATCCATAGGGCTGGGGGAGGCAGATCAAAGCTACGTGGGTCAGGAACAGGCAGGAAGAGAATTCCAGACAAGGGAACCAGCTGAGCAAAGGTGGGGAGGCTGACTGAATGGTGGGTACATAGACCAAAAGGTCCAGAATGTGATGTGGAGGGGAGGTACGGAAGCCCAAGGATACTGCCCATCAGTCTCCACTGCTGCCTTCTCCTCCCTTGGAGCAGGGCTAGGGTTGCAGGGCCAAGCTGGGGAAACCTCCCCTCCTCCAGCATCCCCCACCTCCTTTCTCTCCCTGCCTGACCAGCCCCCTCTGCTTCCCATCCTGCATGTCTAAAAGGAGCACCGTCTGGCACCGTGTCTCCCCCCTCACTCCCCGGCCTGACGCATTAGTGGCTGACTAAGTGGTAGCTAAAAGCTCCCAGAATAACCAGGGGTTCAGGCAGGGGAGGGGCTAGGGGCACATGGGGAGGGCATGGCCCCAAAGGTGGGCCAGGCACCCACCCCATCCTTGCTCCTTCTGGACCCAGAAAGCCCCCTGAGTCCCCTCCCTCCTCACAGTGGCAGGAGCTGCAAGGCCCAGCCCCAGCCAGAAAGGAGGGTCAAGAAGATAGCTGGGGGTGGGAGACAAGATGCTGTTGGCAAGAATCAGACCTGACTGCTCTTGGAGCCACCACCCTCCTACCACAGTCCCAGTGGCCCATGGGCTGGGGCAAGTCCGGGGTTCACACGCGCTGAGTTTTCCTAAAGCAGGCTGGCCTGGAGAGGTACTGCTCCTCCTCTCCTTCACTCTGTGTGTTGTCACCATCTGGTCCCCACTGTCCCCATATCCTCATTGCCTATGAAAGACGGGGGCAGCCCAAGGGGACGGTAGAATTGGGGCTGGAATGTATGGGATGTTGCTGTCCATGAAGGGAGCAACAAGGCAGGGACAGCCTTCCAACCTGACCCACTGACCCAAAGGGCCTTGAATGCTAACCTCAGGGAGCCCTTTGAAAGTGGGCGTTGAGGCAGGCTCTGAGAATGGCAGGAATGTGGGCACGCAGCAGGGAATGCCTGAGTCAGGCAGCTTGGGGGGCCGGGGCACGGAGCAGGAGCCAGGCCAACCTCTGACTGGGGACCCAGCCACATCCTCCCACGACGGCACCCCACCCTGCATTGTCAGGCCCACCTCACACCCTCGCATACCACACACACGTGGCTGAGAAAGAGGAGGGAGTCCTCCTTCCCACATGCAGTCCAAGAATTAGCATGCAGCCTCTCCACCCTTTGCAACCCATACCCCACAGGTCAAGGTGGAAGAGAGAGGATCTGAACAATCACTGGGCTGAGAGGGCACAGAGGCCAGACACATGGCAAGGAGGGCAGAGGTAGGGTCAGGCTACAGCCCAGGGCTTCCGGTGCCCATCACCAGCTCCAGCCCTCCAGGACCACAGCCCGGACCTCCCTGAGAGCCTCTTGATTTACAAAGCACTGTATATTGCTTCTTCCTACTTCCCTGGGTCATTTCCTGCTCCCCATCCTTCCCTCCCTGACCACCAGGTGAAAACTTGCTAACCTGATAACTGAAGGGAATCACCCACTCGCCCACTTTCCAGGTGAGCCCTGATCTCTCGGGAGCCTTTAGTAATTCAGGCCTCAAACCCTAAGGAGTGACTAATGGGGAAACTCAGCACTGCGTCAGATCAGCGGAGGGAAACTCTTCCACTGGGATGAGTGCAAATGAACAAGTGTTTCATCTCTGTTTCTCCAGATATGGCCAGGAATGAGGGCAGGAGAAGCCGTTCCTATCCACAAGCCCAGTTTCCAGGGTGGCCCCAGCCCATGCCAAGGAGCAGTGATGGTTGCTCTTGGAGATCTGGTAACACAGGACAGAGCAATGTTCCAGACAGCTGCCTGGCAGGCCCTTGAGGTGGTACGTAGCTCATGGCAGAGTGACAGGTCTGCCTGTCTTCATCAGCCATAGGAACAGTGAGCTGTGTGCTGGGCTGAAGGGGCACATCCTCCCACCCACCAAGGTCAGCTGTGGCGGGGAGGGGAACATATCTCACGTGTGGGCTCAGTCCTGGCTCCAAGAAGCCTGTGCTCCCTTTGCAAGCCAGGTGGCTGGTTGTTTGTGACCAGGGCCTTCCTGAGTTCAGTTTCCTTCTCTATGAATTGAAGAGGTTGGTACCTGCTACCATCTAGGTTTATATGACCCACTCATGGTTCTCAGGACAAATCACAAAACAGTCAGGGTTGAGTTCACAGGTCCTTTTGGGGAAGGTGGGATTACGAGTCCTGGAAGGGTCAGAGACAGCTTTTGGATGGAGGTGGGGGTAGCAGAAGAAGCCAACCTCACCTTCTGCCTCCATCAACTAGCCTGCCAAACTCCCCAGCCACCCTGCAACAAAGGCAAGTCAAGTGTATGCACCCCCATTTTTTTAGTTACTTTTTTATTTGAGAGAGAGAGTGGAGGAGAGTAGCAGAGGGGGAGGGGGGGGTGCAGAATCCCAAGCAGGCTCCATGTTGAGCATGGAGCCTGATGAGGGGCTCGATATCATGACCTGAGCTGACAAAATCAAGAGTCAGACGCTCAACCCACTGAGCCACCCAGGTGCCCCTGTACCATTTTATAGACAGGAAAACTAAGGCCCCTCCAAGCCGGCAAGGGCCATGCGCTCTCTGCACCATGCCACTGTGCTCAAAGGGCCAGAGGCTTGGCTGGTGGGGAGACCAGCTGGGGCCAAGGCTTCAGGGGAAAGGGCAGTGTGGACAGCAAGCTGTGGGGGCGCCAGTCTGACACCAAAGCCTATGTGGAGCAGGGAGGAGGTTCCAAGGCCAGGGAAGGCAGGAAACCCAGGATGAACATCATGTCCTGTCCACCTTCCGCCTGCTCTTCAGCCCAGCAGGTTCCAAAAGCCCCAGAGTAAGGCCAAGGTCAACTAACCTTCAAAGGAGAGGATGGGCAGAGGCATAGGGCCTGCCCTTGGGCGCAGAGCCAGGGCAGAGGTGGGGGAGAGGGCAGAGATGGCTACATCACCCTAGCAGAGGGAGGCAGACACGATGGGAAGACTTGAGAAACAGAAGGTTCCCCAGCTCACTCTTAGCCTGGGCCAGTCGGAGGGTGGGAGTGGGCAAAGAGCAAGGGCAGGCACCCAGCAGAGCCAGTAAGGGAGAGCTGGCAGGGGCCGGCTGCCAGGGCTGCATTTCATCAGAAATCAGAATGTCAAAGGAGGAGAATGACAGTGATGGCAACAGTGATTTTCCTGCCACCAAACTGTTCCACTGCATTTATTATGTGCCAGGCCCTATTCTTAAGTGATTTGTAGATAAATTAACTCACTTGGTCATCACTGAACTCTTAGAAGGTGGGATCTCTTACTACCCCCGTTTTATAATGAGCTCAGCGAGACACAGAACTTGAGTAACCCGCCCAGGATCACACAGCTGTTAAGGGATGGAGGTTGACTCTCAGGCAGCTTGATTCTGGAATCTGTGCTTAAAGCACTGCGCTCCATAGAAGGGCCCTTGGAAGCTTCCAGGCCAGTGCCTCCCACACAAAAGAGAAGACTGGGGGGCAGAGAGGGTGGAGCCTGGTCAGAGGCCTCTTGACCCATGAAGGCCTGACCGCGATGCCCCAAAGAGAGTGTAAGAGCGTGGGCGTGCAGACCCGAGGCACCAGGGATTAGGGGTGTGGGGTGGGGTGGTAGGGATCTGGGGGTGCAGCACAGCACTGAGTGCTGACCAGCATGACTAATTAGGAAGATAAATCTCTTGAGATCTCTACCCAAAATAGAAAGCACTGTCGAGCCTGAGGCAGACCACAGTGAAGGGCAGGATATGCTCATGAACCCTTCTTTATTATCTGTCCAGCCAGGTTCCTACCCAACCAGCACCAACCAAAAACACTCGCCTCCACCCCTGACCCCTCAGCTCAAAAACCCACCGTGACTCTCAACTGCCTACCCAGCAGGGCCCTCCCCCTCTACCTGGCAGTCAAGGCCCATGTCTGCTCATCTCTGCCAAGGCTCTTTCCCTCCTCCGCACCTTTGCTTGTGCTCTCCTTTACCTTGATTGCCCTTTCCCCTTCTGTCTGTGCACATGGTCTTTCCTGTCCTTGAACACCTGGTCTCAACCTCCCTGGCTTTAGGAAGTGTTCCCTACTGCTCCAGCCCTCACTGCTCTGTCCTCCCTCTGACCTTGTGCTAGATACCATCTGGCACACACCATCTTCTCTCAGATCACCTGTCTGGTGGGATTTCACCTGGACTGTGGGGTCCTGAAGGTGAAGTCCAGGCTTCCTCTCGCTCTGTGGGCCCTGGGCCAAGCCAAGGCCAGGGCTGGGCAAGTAGGGACAGTTTAGATAGTAGGGAGGGGCAGACTGGGGTAGTAGGCCACGTCGGAGGAACTAACATCTTGGATGAGGCTCCTGAGCCACTGACAGCGTGCTTAGTTTATCACAGTGACCTTCCTTCCTCACCAGGCTGGCTCAGAGCCCTGGGCCCAGCAGATAAACAACATGAGTGGTTCTCTGCGCCCCACCTTGCCCCCACCACACACACCTGCCCTTCGCTCTCAGTCTGGCTCTTCCTCTCACCCCACACTGACCTGTCCTGCTCTCATCTCCTGTCACAGTCCGTGGCTACACCTACAGGTTCCAGATCTCCCAGGTGCCCTCCCTAACCAGGCAGGAGGCCCACCTCTCCAGGCACCTGTGTGCTCCCCAAGGGCAAACCCTTGGGCCTTCTTCTGCTCTCTCCCCTAGAGAAGCTGCACAGACCTAGGCACGGGGGCAGGTGCTGGCTGCCTCCATAGTGAGGGCTGCCCCTGGGGGTGTTAGCACAGAGCCCGAGCCCTTGACTAGAAGCAAGGGGTGCAGGAGGCAGGGTAGGATCAGCCTAATCCCAGGCTGCCGTGACAGTTAAACCCAGATTAGCCCGTGACACAGATCAACCTGCCCTCAAGACCTGAGGCCCAGCTGCCCTGAGGAAAAGACCAGAGGAGGCACATCGAGCTGGCCCAATCTAAAGTCCTGAAGGGAAGATGGTCATGGCCAGTGGGGCTCCTGGGAGCAGAAAGCACTGGGGCCGGAAGAGTCTGGGCTCAGCCGAGCTGGCCGAGGAGGAAAGTGCTCAGTGAGCCCCAAGCCTGGGGAAAGAGCATGTAGACAGAGAGACAAGTGAAGGGAGGCCAATAGCTGAGGCCAAGAGCAGGCTTGGGCAGAAGATACAGTCCTGGTCCCAGCTCTGCCTATGTCATTGGGTGACCTTGGGCCAGTCTCTGTCATCTCTGGCCTCAGTTTCCCCATCTGTGGAACATGTCAGGGAACGTGTGGATCTCTGGCATTTGTTTTCTGATGTCCTAAGCTCTGCCCCATCAGGCTGTGTGGGTTGGAGTCATTCAAGAAGTTTCCTTGGAGGAAGTGAGACAGAAATGGCAGAAAGGAAGAGAATGGGGTGCTGGGGCGGATGACAAGCAGGGCAGTGGCCCCGAGGCAGGAAAACATGGGCGCTGGGGAGCGGTGAGGAAAGATGTGTGGGAGACAAGGTAGGCATGGGGCCCGGCCACCACGCAGCACTGGGGAAAGCAGTAGCTCTGTCACTGTGTATTCGAGGTGAACTGTTCAGCGCATTAACGTGAAGGGATGGAGGGGCCTCACGGGACAGACAGACGTGTCCAAAAAAGGAAATTAAGAGAAGGGGAAGCTTTCCGGCCCCCGAGCTGCCAACAGAGCAGAGGAAGTATGGTCAGTCTCTTGTGACATAGCCAGACGCCTATAGTGGCTGACATAAGGGACACGGGGCTGGGTGTGGAAGACAGGACGTCAGCTAGGGCCTCAGCTGTCAACTGTGGGGCCACCCACTCCCACCACTGCCCTCTGCGGGCTGCTGGGCCCCTTCCCCTGGCTGAAGCCTCAGCTTACCACCTGCACATTAGGGGCCCTGACCCGACCCCCCACAAAGAAGGGTACCCAGTTGTCCCTGCTTCTCCTGGGTGCCCAGAATTCTGCCCCACACCTGCCACGTCCCCTATGCCCAATGACCTACCCCTGCTAAGGTGACCTTCTCCTGGAAGGGAAAGCTGGTCAGAGGAAGGGCATGCTGCCCTCAGCAACAGGGCCTAGATCTTCCCCACAGGGAGAGTCTCTGGTGAGGAACAGGCTGCCTCATCTGCAGAACCTGGGCAGTCAGGAGTTAGGCAGAAAGCTCTGGTCTCCCTGGACCCAGCCCTGGCTTCCCATCAGGGAGCTAGGACACTCAGGAGGCCTTCCCTGCCAGATCCCTCTTCCTGCTGGCTGTGTAAGGTCAAATGGCTCACTTTAGATGTCCCCTCCTGCAAGAAACCTTCCTGGAGCCCCCAAGCCCTGGCTAACTCAACGTCTCCCTCCTGGAGACACCCACTCAGCTCCTCTCCTCTCCCTGGTCCTAGTTGCAAGTTTATGAAATTATGTCACACCAGGTACTTCCTCCTGTCCCTCCCCTCCGACGCTGGTTTCTACTCCTCCTGGCATCCCAACTTACCACCTCTCCCGGGAAGCCCTCCTTGATTGGGCAGACTGGGTTAGGTACCTCCTCAACCCCCATAGTTGCCCTTTGTTACAGGCCCTGCCACATTTTATTGTAACTGAAGGCTGACCTGCCTGTCTGCCTCCCCATCTACCCTGAGAAATCTACAAACTTGTCTACTTTCTCATCCCTGGGTCCCCAAGCCCTGCCCTGGGACCAATATAAGGTTGGCCCCAGCAAATGTCAAATATGCTAAATTACTATGTCCACCCTGGAGACCACAAACCAATGAGCCACTTCCTCCAGCTGATTCACAGCCTTCAGCTCACAAGAGAAAAAGATAGGAAAGAACACAGAACTCACGGATTTCCCCTGACTTCCCAGGTTTCAATTTCTCCTCCTCACCGCTAAGGTTTGAACTGGCCACCACGGCCTCTGCCCATCCCAGAGAATTCGCACTCTGATAAATATAAGCTCCTCCCTTCTTCTGCCCACTTTGGACATTTGAGGAAACTGAGGCTCAGAAAAAGGCATGTACGTGCCCAAGGTCACACAAAAACCAGGTCAGAGCTAGGACCAGAGCCAGGCTCCTGACCTCCCATCTCTTTTCTCCAAGCCGTATAGTCTTAAGCCCGTGCCAGCATCCACCCCACCCCAGCCTACTCTCAGAATCTTCACTATCCAGGACAGAGGGGCCACACAGCTTGGCAGGATGCTCCCGGTGACATCACCGTGCATCTCTCCCAGCTCTCCCAGCTTAGGAAACCCCCCTCTCCTCCTGGGAATTGCCCCCCTTCCCTGGTTCTGCAGAGGGAGTTCACCTTGAAGGTGATGAGCACATCTAAGTCCCCAAGGGGGCAAGGATTTCCACTGGAAATGCTGATGCTTGGGGAGCCCCAGCCGTGACCTCATCTCCTGGAGGAGGTGACAACAACCCCCTGCCCTGGGGAGTCGCCCCATAATGGCTCCCCCAGCAGCCACCAAGTCAACAATAACATCCTGTTGTTTAATTGGACAAGGGAGAGCCCAGAACCAGCTGGGCAGGTGGAGACTGGAGACTGGGCACTGTTTCTCTCGTTTCATGCTGGCTCACCTCTGATCTTGGGGGTCAGGACCTTCCTGGGCTTCTCCATCTCCTCCAAGCAGGGATGGAACAGGAGAGGGGTGCACAGCTTACATAAGCATGCCAACACAATCTCCTCTAGCCCCTGCTTGCAGGGAGGTAAGGCTCACACCTGGCATCTGTGACCAGTTCATGTGTCAGTGATGCCCTCAGAGGACAATCTCCAGAGCCCTTCCTGATCTGGCAAGCTCTGAGGGTCAGAGACAGATGCAGAGTTCAAGGGAACCCAGCAGGTCAGTGCTGACACAGTCCTCTCTCTCCTGGCCAGGCCTTCATCAGGCTGAAGAGACATCAGCCTTCCCAATAAGTGCAGGCTGGGAATCTCTCAGAACTCCCTGATCTAATCTTTCCCTGAGGCTTAGGAGACCAAGCAACAAAAAATAAATGACAGAGAAGAACCCTCCGTATCCACTCCAGCCCTTGCACCTATCCTGGCTTAAAACTAAAACTCTAGTCTATGCTTCATAAAAAAAACTGGCTCCAGAACTACCATTATCTTTGACCTAGTCATTCATGGAAGTCAATTCCCACAGCACCCCAACCCCTGCAAGACAGGGACCTGGCCTACAGCAAAGGCTGGAGGGCCCTCTTCTCAGCCTACTCCCCTGTTTGCCCTGCCCAAACCCATTCCTGTCCGACTGCCATGTGTCACCCCACAGGAAATAGGAGACAGCTGTCAGCCAGGCATACCATCACCAGCTGGTGGGCCTGGGGGATAGGCGGATGGCAGGGTCCGTCTGGCCAGTGGGGCGCCTGGCGCTGGTGCAGATGAGCAAAGACTGCCTTTGGACAAGATAGGTGAGGGGGTGGCAGATCCCAGTAGGGATCAATAGTGCATTATGAAGCAGAGGGCACGGCCAATGCGGGCCTCTGTGGTACAGTTGTGAACTGCGCGCAGGGGAGAGGTGGAGCTGGGCTGGGAGCTTTGAAAGTGGGTAAGAGGACTGAAAGCAGCTTTAAATAGCCCCAGGGTGGGGACTAAGTGCCCAAGATGTGGAGGTTCACATTAAGTGCTAAGATGTGGCTGCGCATTAAGTATAGGGGGAGGGGTCTTAGGAAGACTTGGGGCTAGGAACAAGCAGAGCCAAATGCAAGGGGTTGGGTGCAGGGGGTAGATTCCAGAACACTCAGATATGGCCATTTGCCCTTTTCAGAGTGCCCAAATGCTGTGCTGTCCAGGACAGCCAAGGGGACGGAGTCAAGGCAGGGATGCTGGCAATGCAGAGAAAGCCTGGGCTGGAGCTCGTATGACTGAGGGGTGGGCAGGTGTCCACCATGAATAGGCGACCAGAGGTCCAGCTTCCTGCTCTACTCCTACCAGAAATACCTCTGGCTGGGTAGCAGAACTGGCCCCCAGAGTCCCTCCTTTATGGCCAAAAAATTGCCTAAATCCTTCTCCCCTCCCTAACTCAGAAATAGCACTGGTCCTGTGCCAGATCAGAGCCCCCAGTTTGCACTGTGAGCTCACACACTGCGGAGTGACCTTGGGCAAGTCACATTCCCCCCGCTGCAGCTGCAGATCAGGCTACTTGTTTTGTGTGTGGGATTTTTTCCTCTCTCTGCTAAGAATACCTGCCCCAGATAATGCTCAGGCTCTGGCAATTCCTGCAAACCGCCTCAGGCATCAAAGGGCCTCCAGCAGGGCCAGACCAGACCAGTCCCCCAGTCCCCCAGCCCCCACTACGAGTCCACCACCACCACAGGGAGTCTGCAGTGCCGCCAAATTTGGAGGACAGAGCTCTGTCGGTCTAGGGGCGGGGAAGCATTTGTGTGCAATGCAGGGGAGGGGAGCTCAGTTCCTGGCAGCAGAAAGACTCAAACCCCACCTAAGCCGGCTTTCTGACCCATTGTACAGGGGTCTAAAGTGAGGCGCCCCTGGGGGAGACTCTGGTCCCCCGGTTCACATATCTATCGAGGCCTAAAAGCTGCACTCCCTCCCCAGATCCGCCACCTGGGGGTCCCAACGTCCGTGCCCCACCCAATGGGCACTGCCCCCCAAGCTGGCGCCGATTCCTGATGACAACTGCCACGTGCAGACAAGGGGGGAGCGGCCGGTCCTGGCATTGCAGAGGCAGCGCCCGGGTGCCCCAAGCCTCCGCACCGCACCTTGTCCCGGCTCGCCACTGGGTGTCCACCCCTTTACCCGGCCCGCGCTCGGGGCCGGGGCGGGGGCGGGGGCAGGCAGCGGGGTCTTTGTTCCCGCAGCCGGAGCGCAGCGGCGGCGGCAAGGGGTCCGCGCCCCCCTTGCCGGCCCAGCCTGCGCTGCGTGCGACAGCGGAGCCCGCAGCTCAAGAAGAGGAGACCTGGGTGGAGGTCCCGGCCGAAGAAAAGGTCCTGTACAGAGGTCCTAGCGCTGGAGGACCGAGAATGCCTCTCGGCCGAGAGAGGGGCCCTCTTCCTCCCCTGCGCCCCGGCGCTGCGGTTCCCGACTGGGGGCGGACTTGGAGCGACTTAGCCGGGGCTCCGGCCCCCGCCGCTCGCTCGCCGCAGCGTTACAGCCGCTCCAGCGTGCCAGCGCGCACACTCACACACTCACCCAGACCCACACGCTCCCCGCGGGGACAGCCCGGGACCCGCAGCGCAGCGCACGCACTCCCTCCGGTGCCGCACACTCTGCACCCGCCCCGCGCGGCGTCCGTTCCCTTTCCCCACCAGCCGCGCGGCGCCACCTACCTTTCCAGACAGCGGAGATGCGGGGTCCGCTCCTCTGGTGGCCTTGGGTGGCGGCGGCAGTCCAGAGCAGCAGCAGCAGCTGCAGCAGGAGCCAAGACCGAGCCAGCCGGCCGGGAACGCGGGCGCGCGGGGCGCCGAGGGAGGCGCATCCGGGCGGAGGCGGTGTCATCCCGCAGCCCGGGAGCGACAGCGGCGAGCAGCCGAGACTGAGCCAGCGCCCGACCGCAGGCTGCTCCCAGTGCAAGGAGGCGGAGTCAAATTCCTGACCCCACCCTCCCTCCCCGCTTCCCCACCCCGCAGCCTTTCTCGCCTCCCTGCTGCCCAAGGGGGGCGCAGTGCCCGCAGCTAGGGAACCTTCGCCACCCTCTCCAGGGCAACTCCAAGGGGAGAACCCGGACCGCCAGGGACAAGACAGACGTGGACTTCTCTGATCGGTGGCAGGCCCTGTACCCTCTCTGGGCCTGAAATCCACTCCCCCATACCCCATGAAAGGGTTGGCCTAGAAGTCGGGAAGCATCTCTCCTAGGGCATGGACCAGGTAACTGCACTAATGGCCAGCTAAGTGGTTTGGCCCCTGAAAGCTTGGTTCTCAGAGGACAGGCTAGCTTGAGTGTACATGGTTCCCTCGGAGACTATATGGAGGAGCAAGATGCTTTCCCCTGGGGGAAAACAGGCAGAGGAGTAGATGATCTGTGGGGAGCACTCAGCACCCCATCATTGCTCTGCCGTGAGAACGTGGAATTTTCATCTTGGCCTGACTCCCTCCCCTCTCCCTTCTCCTCCCTTTCCCAACCAGCAGCCTTCTGGGCTGCCTCCCCCCAGCCAGCTGGTGTGTGCTCAGAAAATCCAAACTCATTTCCATGTGAGTGGAGGGGGATGTAATTAAGAAGTCCCCTTTCCCAAGTAGAGAGAGGGGAGCCTCCTGCATTCCCAGGACTCCTTGTCCTGGAGGCAGGGTCAGACCAGCTTTAGGGAGTCTCCGCCCCCAAAGCATATAGGGCTCAGCCAAGCAGGCAACCTGATGACTGAGTGATGATGCCCGGCAGGATCCAGACCCAGTCCCTCTGCAGTTGGGTGGACAGTCCAGGCAGTTCTGCCATCAGCTCATCCTCTTAGAGCCACGTGGCTGCCCTCTATGAGGGGGTCTCCTCTCCTCGGGCCAGAGAGCGCCCAGACTCTCCACCTCTGCTGTGCCTGAGGGAACCAGGGATGGGAATCCCACTTACCCAGGACTTACTGGATACCTCTCCCCAGGCAGGCTGTACTGAGAGGAGGCAGGGTGAGGAGGACGTAGCAGAGGTACACATGGGCCTCTAGGACCCACACGCCTAGCTGGACTTGATTTACACGCTTCAGATACCATCGAAGACGGATATAGGCTGCCCAGGCCTCAGCCCCGGCTCCAGCCTTTTGCCCTGTGCCATGGCCAGAAGAGTTTTCCTACCAGGAAGTTTTGCTGTATCGTTCCATACTTTGTTTCCAGCTATCCCCTTCCTTCTTCCCTAAGGGCCCCAAGATACCCGAACAGGCCAAAAGGTGAAACCAGGATGCCTCTAGAGACCGGGCAGGACTAGGTTCCTGGCCTCCTGGGTGGGGCCAACAGCTTCCTGATGCCCAGAGTACAGTGCCCCAAAAAAGAGGGAGGCTATGAGCAAAGCCCGTGGCCCTGAACCCAGCAGCATGTCCTTGCCCAGGCTCGTCTCCAGGACATACTCTCTCTCCAGCCCAGGGCCTCATCTGCTGAATTGTATGGCCTCCAAAGTCTATCCTCTCTGCAAAGATAAAGAAAATTAAGAAATCACCTGTGCCTGCCTTTAAGCACTGAGAAGTCAGACTTAATGATCACATTGCCCATGTGCTAGGCAACTGACAACACACAACCCACTTCCACCTACCTTATCCCCACAAGTTTTACATTCTCTCCCTCACCGAGGGAGGGGGCACAACCCCATATTAGAGGACACTGAGGCACAGGGAGGGGGAGGGATCTGCCCAAGGTCAGCTGGTAGAGCCAAGGTGGACCTGGGTTTTCTGACTGCAACAACCAGTGGCTGGCGCTGAGGTTACTATGTGCTACGCATGTTTCACAGCCCCACTTTAACTCAGTCCATCTTCTGTCTTGTAAGTAGGTGCTATTGTTTGGCTCCCTTTGCAAACAAACAAACAAACAAACAAACAGAAACCAAGGTACAGAGAGGGAATGTGATGTACCCAAGGTCACACAGCTAGATAGAGAAGGGCTGGGATAGAAGCTCAGGTCATCTCCCTGGGGCCCACACCTTTATCTTCTACATCATCATGCTCCACTCTCAGTGCACTGCACCCTGTTGCTGCTGCCTGCTGTGTGTAGCTGGGATCTGGATCCAGATGATCCTCGGAAAGATGCAGACAGGGCCCAGGTTACCAGGTGCCAGGCTCGGGCTCAGCCTCCCAAGCAACAGGGCAGCAGATGGAAACTGGGGTAGATGCCAAGGAATTTTCTTTTTCCAGGCTGGGGTGGGGATGAGGGGGTAATGCTGAAGATTGTTCCACCTCATGCCCTAGGGTGGGCCTCTGGCTGGGCTTCTCCATGCCTGGCTTAGCACCTGCTACACCAACGGGCACCCCTGAGCCAGCCAATCTAGGGGCAAAGGGCCAGATGGCAGCCCACTCCTGGTTGGCTGGGGAGGTAAGGACTGGGAGTCCAGGGAGGTAAGGACTGGGCCCGTGATTGGGGCAGTAGCTCTACAGGAGAAAGCAACTACACTGTGGGTATAGTGGGAGCAGGTACCCAGGGTGCGCAAAGCAGAGGACTGGTGTTTAGGTGTGGACTTTGGTGTGCCTCAGGCAGCACGGGGAAATCAAATGAGGATGGCACAGGTGGTGACAAGAGCCTGCCTGCCTCAATGGAGGCCAAGGCTAGCTTTGGGGCCTGGACCAAGGGTGGGGGCATAATCTCCACTCACAGCAAATGGTGGGAAATGAAGGAGCAGAGGAAGCCACAGATGTGACTGCAGACAGATCTAAGGGGAAGTGCATTCCTATTGCCCTCTTTCCCATGGCTCCCCACATGGGGGAGTCCGGAGAGAAAGCTGGGAGAAAGAAATGGTGCAGGGGCTCCTATCTGGAGAAAAAGACCTTGAAGGGGTCTTCCCTGTGGGGAGCTGAGGCACAGCCAAATCCGGAAGACCCCTTAGGGAGTCAGAGAAATGGACACACACCGACCTGAAGTTCATGGCCCCATAGCAGCATCGGGACCCCCTCCCCAGACTTCCAAGCAAAGCCTTGCAGGGCCCTATCAGAGCATTCCTCCTCTCTCCAAGCTTTCTCTGACCCCCTCCTCAGCCCTGATTCCATGGGTCTTCAAAGGAGTGACCTGCCTCTAACAAGAAGCCCCTTCGTAGGTATAAGGCACCCAAGCCCATAACAGCCCCTTCGTGCTAGACCCACCATGTTAGGAGGTCTCATGTCCACTCACAGCAGCAGCTCTAACTGCACCCCCTCCACTAGCACGGGGCAGAGACCAGGGAAATTCTGAGAACAGTGAAGCGGAAGGGGGGCTGGGTGGGGCTGGGGAACACCAGGAGGGCACACGCTCCATCTACAGAGCAGTTGCTACTTAGCCCCAGGCTATAGGGGCCATGGGAAAGTACACCCAAGATGACAGGCAGTCTGACTTTTCACTGGAAGCTGAAAACTGAGTTTATGTTGAAACTATCAGTTTTAAAACAGTGGCAAAAAAAAAACCCCAAAAAACAAAAACCAAAAAACTCAAGTAAAATGTTTATGACCACCCAGGCCACGTCTGGAAATTCCAACTTACTGTGTGCTCACTGTACGCAGGCCCGTGACTATCTCATGGGCACAGGCATAGACACAACAGCGGCTGCCTCCCCTGTACTTGGCCCAACCTCCAAAGACCACATCAGGGCTTAGGCATGGACCACATGATGTACACACAGGACACCCTCCTTGGCTTGCGCGGGCCCCGGTACCACATCTCCCCCTCCCCTCAGAGCTCTGTCTGCCCCTAAAACTCTCCCCACCTATCCAAGCCTGTGTCTTCCTTCTAGGCCAGCTCAGAGCCACGGTCTCCCAGGCGGCTGCTCAGACGGAGAACTTCACACAACTGCTGCTACCCTTCCTAGGCTGAGGGTCAGCGCTTTCCTGAAGCATCCCATTCCTGCATCTCTGTTCTCCGATCTAGTTATTCCAGATACATTTTTATTTGTTTGGCCCTACCCTAAATTGTTAAGATTGGGGTCTGGCTTGCCAAGGGGAGAGACAAAAGCAAAAATCCACAGGGGGCTATTCAGTGATGGACAGGAGACTGGCAGATAAGAGCTAGCCCTTTTCTCCTTCTATCAGGACACTCAGCTCACCTAAAAACATGTCAGGTCCTCCCATGGCTTGTAGGGGCAACCCAGTGTCTTATCCCCCAAACTCTACACGCCAGGCCCTGGGCTTGTGGGGCAGGAGTGCCACCTGGTGGCCACTTTGGAACAGAGGGGAGTCTTAGCATAGACTGTGGGTAGATACAGACTCCCAAGCCTTTCTGGAGACAAACTCCTCCCTCCACCCCACCACACCCCCACCCCCATCTTTGAGCCTCTATTCTCAGTGCCCAAGGCCTGTGGCACAGCAGAATCTCGTGGGAGTCATGTGGAACCCATCCTGCCTAAAAAAGTCTCCTGACTAGATGTGGCTGAGGTCAGAGCAGGTCCCAGCATGGCCAGTGACCCAAGCAAGGCCCTGCCCTAGCCCAGGCCTCCATTTCTTTGTTTACAAAATGACAAAGAGAAACTATCCTTCTGGTCTATCTCCAATCTAGACCAGAGACACACCAAACTTTCTCATTCTTTCTGCGTTTCCTTGTTTGTAGATTGAAACAGATATGCTTTTAAAATTATCTCTGCAGGACAGGTGTCCCAGGCCCTCCCAGCTCTGATGTGTCACCTGAGCCTGCTGGGGCCACCTGCATGAAACGAAAGACATGCAGACATGTGATCTCCCACAAACAGTTCACGTTCTTTTGTAGATACAATGATCTAAGAATCCCAATTCTTGACTCTCGGAGGTCATTCTGTCCAACCTGGGAGCCCCTCACAGCAGCCTAGATGGCAGTCATGCAGCCTCTTACATACCCCCAGTGATGATGAGCTCACTTCCAAGGCATCTTACTCAGCTCTCATTAAGCCATCTCCCCTGGGAGAAGACTCCTGCCCAGTGGTCCTAAATCTGTCCTCTGAGGCCACACAGACCACGTCTAATCTCTCTTCCTGGGATACAGCCAGGGGATTTCAATAGGGAATTTCAGCAGAGGTCATGCCCTTCTAAATCTACTCTTTTTTCACGGCAAATAACCCCAATTCCAACTAGATCCCTCAGGGGCTTTGCTTGTTCTCTGTGATCCTTGTTGATTCCTAGGACGTCAGCCGTCAGGCATTTGACAAACTTCTACAGAGAAGCTCTTAGGTGCTGGGCAGCTCAGTTTGCGTCCATCTCCTTCATTTACTTTTTTTTTTTTTTTTTTAAAGTAAGCTCTACGCCCAATGTAGGGCTTGAACTCACAACCCCAAGATCAGGAGTTGCATGCTCTCTTGGGGCGCCTGGGTGGCTCAGTCAGTTAAGTGTCTGACTTCAGCTCAGGTAATGATCTTACAATTCATGGCTTCAGGCCCTGCATCAGGCTCTGTGCTGACAGCTCAGAGCCTGGAGCCTGCTTCGGATTCTGTGTCCCCCTCTCTGCCCCTCCCCCACTCATGTTTGCGCGCGCTCTCTCTCTCTCTCAAATAAATAAACATAAACAAAAACTTTTTTTTTTAATTAAAAAAAAAAAAGAGTTGCACATTCTCCTGACTGAGCCACCTGGGCGCCCCTGTGTCCATCTCCTTCAAAAATAGCACCCTGGTGGTAGATCAGAACACATTTAGAGGAGAGGCTGAGTAGTAAAGAGTTGGAAGACTGATTTCCCTCCTGACTACAGCCCCCCAAAGGCACTGCCTCATGGGGCTGAGATACCAGGCTGCTAAATCCTATCGATCTTAGCCCAGGGCCATCCTTGGGCCAATTCCCACCCATCAGCAGTGGCCTTCTGGAACACTGGTTGAGAAAGACTGAGTCTGAATCTGGGCTTGGGGGGGGGCGGGGAATGAGAACCCATCCTTCATGAGAACAATTGGTTTTCTAGTCCCCACCACAGGACCTCAGGTTGTCCCTATTCCTGTCCCTCTTGTTAGGGTTGTCCCTGACTCCATCAGTCATCTAGAACACTCACCAGTCCAGCTCTGAGTGCCCTTCCATCTCTGCTTTACACCCTGTCAATATCTACCTCTACAAACTGAGAGGAAATGTCAAACAGGACATGAGCGAGGCTCCAAGAGGTTAGGCTGTCTGTGGAGAAGACCTAACTCTCAGCCCATCTGACTCAGAAGATTGATTCCCCTCGAAGACCCAAGCTGCCGCTTCCTGGAGGGATGTGCCTCCGAGTGGCTTCCAGGTCTGGCAGCCAGGCCCCACGTGTGCACACTGACGGAATCGTGCGGATACAATCCCACCCCAGTCCTAGAAAGGGCCAGTTTCCCAGCACAGCCACATCCTGTTACACGAGGAAGCCCTCATCAGTAAATGGGGTAGTATCTACCTCTCTGGGTTGTTAGGAGGTTCAGCCGAGATGGCATATGTGTGTACCCAGCTCAATGACTGGCACAGACAGGGTTAATAGACGAGTACTGCCCTACTGCACTGCTGTCAGCCACTTTGCCAAGGTACAGCAGGGCAGTGCCTGGGTCTCTGCACAAGGCATTGCAAGCATACAGGGAGCTGAATGCTGTCACCGGCAACTGCAGAGCCTGAAGGAGCCAGACAGGGCGGGCCCAGGGACACAGGGGCAGAGCCAAGCCGACCTAACCCCCACCCAGACCCACAGGGGGCTCGGGGAGGCTGGGTAAGCACACGGAGGCCTAAATAACCCCCAACGTTCTCACCAAACGTTCAATGCCACGGCCCGTGGCAGAAGTGACAAGAGGCCAGCTCAGGGTAGGGCTCTGAGAGCTTGGTCTGGGGCCCAGGCCAGATGGGGCTGAGGCGAGGAGCAGAACCGGGGCCCATGTGCCCAGCAAGCTGTGCCAGCCCAGCCCATGCCAGCCCAGCCAAATTTGAGTTATATCAGGAGAAGGGATCTGCTCAGAAAACTCACCCATCTCTGCATATTTACATATTCTATTTTGGGGTCTTTTCCTTTTTTTTCCCTTAGCTTCCTAGAAAAGTTCTCGTGATCAATTCCAACTTCACCTCTGCTGAACTGCAAAAGCTCACTCTCAGTCCCATCTCCCTTCCAACTGCCAACTATCTCCCCTCCAGCTACCCTCCTGCAGGCAAGGTTCTCCAGAGTTCTCTGCCCTCCCTGCCTCTGCTGCCCCCACCTATTCAGGCCTCAACCCCTGCCACTGTTTTCTGGTTCCACTATAACGTTTCCACAAGGTCACCATGGCTCAAGTCAGCAAGTCCAAGGTCAGCCCTGGCTGCTAAGGTCTCTCTACAGAGCTCACCAAACTGACCGTGCCCTCTTTGTCCAGTTCCATTCTGGCAGCTTTGATGACTCATGGTCTCACCTTCCCAGAAGCGGCAGAGACCGCCCCCTTCTGTGTTCCATGGTCACCAGTCACCATCCCTATAAAGTCTAACTCCTTAGTGGGTGTCCCTTGGCTGCTACCCATCCCTGAAAAGTTGAATTCCCTTCTCACAGGACACAAGCAGAGTCTTCAACCCAAGACTCCCTGATCATTATCTCCAACTTAAGAAACACCCACTGTTCTACAAGACACCCCCACCTGACTGTCCCATGGCACCGTGAGCCCAACGTGTCCCAAACTGGCCCTGCATTCCAAAGCCAACCCCCGATCTCTTATTCTGGCCGCACCACCATCTACCCACTCACGCCCCACCACCTTCTCCGTCTCCCTCGTCCCCACATCTAGTCTGTCTTTCACATCTCACATCCCTCCCCTCCACCCAGCCCCCCTGCTGCGGCTCTAGTCCCATCTGCAGGCAGCAAGCCGCTGAGCCGCCGAGCTGGTCTCCCACTGCCAATCTCACTTCCCACAAATCCAGCCTCCACACAGCTGTCAGGTTACCTCACGAGAATTTGGTCCCCGCCCCCCACCCTCCCCCACCCCCCAACTGGCCTGCCT
Source organism: Puma concolor (assembly GCF_028749965.1). NCBI lineage: Eukaryota > Metazoa > Chordata > Mammalia > Carnivora > Felidae > Puma > Puma concolor. The sequence continues at coordinate 117,499,130 of NC_141672.1, forward strand.
AAAGCCATCCAAAGGGTGCTCTCTGCCTTTAGGATAAAGCCCGAGCTCCTCCACCTGGTCAGCCCCTGCACCGCCTCCCACCCCTCTGCACCCACCAGCCAGGAGCAGCAGTGGGAAGTGCACCAGCTTTGGAGCAAGACAGACCTGAGTTCCTGAGGCCAACTTGTCCAATGCCTAACTGCGATTGTGGACAGATGACCTCACCTCTCAAGCCCCTGTGTCCTCACCTGAAAACCGGGGCTAATTAAGTAACGCTCACCTTTCCCAAGAGGCCATGTGAATGCTAAGTCCTCAAATGGCTCTCCACCCGCCCCCCCTTCTACACGGCCAGACTGCCAGGTGAGCCCACGGTCAGTGCTTAGTGGATCACAGCTTCCTCACTGGCCTCCCTGCCTCAAGCCTGCCCCACTCTCCACCTGTTCACACACAGCAGCCAGTGACCTATCTACAATGCAAACCTCACTCTCCCTGGACTCAAAATCTCCTGTGACTCCCAGTGTTCTTAAGGGAAGTCCAAACTCTTTATACATGGCTTAAAAGGATCCAGCCTCTGCCTACCTCAAAAATCCACCCTGCCACACAGGGCTACAGGAGCTGTATTCTCCCTGCTTCTGGCCCTCTCAGCACATCCACTTTCCTGCCCAACTCCTCCTCCCCCTCAGCTCTCAAGTCAGACACCACTCTCTCCAAGAAGCTCTCCCTCACTCACACACCCCCACCCTAACCCTTTCTATGGGGACCCTTTCTCCCCTTTCTATGGGGACCTGCCTCGTCTGCCTGTCATCAGGCTTTAGTGTAAACATCTGTTTTTCTGTCTTCCCAATGATGTGGCTCTGTGACAGCAAGGACCCCATCAGGTTTACCTGGCACAGAGCAGAGGCTGAACGAATGTTTTTTGGGAGAGTAAAGGGAACAATGGTGAGGAAGGAGTCCTTGGCCCGTGGAAAGCCCCAGGCTCTGTGCGGGCGCTTATCAGACTCAACATATATTATTTAAAACATGGCCACAGGAAGTAAAGCCAACTTGCCAAGACCTAGGAGGAAAGAGCTGACAAAGAAGGGAAGGGGAAATCGTGGAAACGGTTCAATTCTTGGAAACAGTGCAACTGGTATTTGGGGGGTCAGTTCCAGGGACAGGGCAGGGTTACTCAAATGTCCCCCAGCATGATGGTGTGGGAGAGTTGAGCCCCAGTGCTTGTGATGGCAGTCCCCAGGGTCAGGGTATGAGTGGCCACAGAATGGAAACTAGCTCTAGGCATGCAGTGTCATGGGGAGAAGGGCTGTGTCAGCAAGTGGTCCCATGTGGCTGGAAATGACCTCTGTTTCTACCACAGACAAGCCAGAGACGTTGGGTGAAAAGACAGAGAGCTTCCTTCTTGGTCTTTGTTCCCACCCACAAGGAGGCAGCTGGGCTCCAGGTAGACCACTGAGGCCCAAAAGAGGCCCAGCACCAAGAAGCCTGGTAAGTTCCAAGCCTTTGCAGCAAATGCAAACACCTCTCAACATTAATTCTAGGATGGAGAGGGAAATGTGGCAAGACTTCACAGTTTCTGGAGGAGGGACAGAACACTATGCTACTCAGGCCATATCTAGAACAGGGGGTCTCCTGAGCGCCTCCTCTTAAGAGCATCACTGATAAGGAAGTCATTCATGGAGAACAGGATGTGCGAGGCACCAAAACCAGCACAGGCCAAAGGGGCAAGTGAATTGTCACCCCTCTCCCTAACTAAAGCCACGCTAACAGAGCAGAGAGGGCAGCAGGCTTGTCTGTGTGCTCCCTCGGGGCAGAGATGGGACCAAAGGACAGAAGAGGCAGTCCTTATCAGTGGTAGACCTCTTGTCCCAGGAAGTGACAAGCAGAGGCTGAATGACCAGGACGGTGGATGCTGTGGGCAGGACGTCTGCCTAAGGCACAGGGCAGGCGCAGACCTGAGCTCCTTTCCACTGAAACACCATCTGAGGGGAAGGATCTTTTCCTGACAAAGTATTCAGAGCACACGAAACCCACTCGCTCAACTTGGACGTGTCTGCGACGCAGTAGAAAACACTGTGCCAAGGGGAACGAGAGCTCGGGCAGATGGAGCGGCAGCTTGGGGGTTGGTGCCCTCTCTTCAAGATGAAAGCTGAGCCCTGTTCGTGTTGGTGTTGTTGTTTAGTATTGTTATTTAACTGCTCTTGTATTTACGCCTTGAGGACAGAGAAGAGGGCCCTGCCTCCTGGCACAGCTCTGAGGCCCAGAGTCTGGCGTGGTTACAGAATAGGCATCAAAGACTCCCTGGCGAGAGGAGGCCAGGGGAGGAATACGGAATCTTGTGGGAGCCTGTGGGAAGGAGAGCTGCCCTACCCGCTCACAGTAAAAGGACACCTGGCCACTCCTCAGACTGGGGTCATCTCAGAAGCGCAGGCCTCTTCTGGCCACAGCCGCCACAGCAGCCACCCTGGACGCTGGGTGGCGGCTCTGCTCCAGCCTTGGGCATGTCCTGAGGCTGCCACACCCCAACGTACCAATGGTCCTGGCGCTATCACTGGAAACTTCTCCAAAAAAGAGAATGTGGGCATCACACAGCATCCCGTGATGTGGGTCTAAAATTCTCCACCCAGGGCTCAGAAGCAGGGGCAGGCCACAATCCCTGATCCCACGGCGCCAAGACCCACACACCACGCTTGCCCCATTGCCTCCACCAGCTCAGATCAGCCAGAACGGCCAAGCAATGGACAAGACGGAAGGTCGACCATCAGATGTATTGGGGAGAGGAGAGATGGGGCACCTTCAGGAGTGCCTCCCACGGGCAGCCGCCTTGGCAGTTTGCTGGGGGGTCAGGAGGAGCAGGAGTTCACGGGGCTCCTCCGGCAAAGATGAGCTCCAGCGCCGCTTGGATGTCGCCGCCAGTGGCCTGCAGGGCCCGCAGGCTCAGCTCGTCGTCCTGGATGCCCATGTCGCGCAGCTGCTGCAGCTGGGGCTGCCACTGGCTCTGCAGAAAGACAGGACAAGCGGAAGCCGTTAGCTGGGATCCTCAGTAGACTTGCTGGGGTCTGCTCTCTCAGGGGGAGGGACGAAGGTCGGTTCCTAAGGCAAAATCGCTGATGTGAAGTTCCGCAGAACACAGGGCTTCTAGGAAGACTACCAGAGGGCCTTGAGAGTTTAGAGAACAAACGAGAAGTTTTCCCAATTAAAAAAGGAAAAATTTAACATAAGGATCAAAAAAGAAGGCACAGATTACTCACTATCTAAATTTTAAAAAATTAAATTACTTTCTTTCTCCTGCTCTATGTATAGACAGACAGACACATACACACAGATGGGGGGAGGGGGTACATTTTTAAATTAGTTTTGTTTTTGAGTGTGATGCATAGTGAAAAGTTTCCCTCTATCCACTCCCATACCCACCCCAGAGAACCTATTTTACTTATCTTTGAGAAAATACAAATATATATTCCCATAGCTACTCTTTTCTTAGACCCTGTTCTACCCTCAGCACCTGCCTTTTTTCCAACATAATTAACGTAGCCTGATGATCTCTCTTTGCCACTAGAGAGCTTTTTAATAACTGTACAATATTCCAACTCATACGTGTCTTGAAATGTACCATAACTGAGCTGTTTCCAACCCTTCGCCACTACAAACGATGCCAAAGTGATGGCCTCTGTACAAATGTCATTTTCTACATGCACACACATAACTCCAGGAGAAATTCCAAGAAATGGGGCTGGAAGGAATCATGGCGTTAATCAGCACTTCCTTTCCATGAAGAGCCTGTTCCTGTCCTTTGCCCATTTTTCTATGGAGTTGTTGGTCCTAAGTTACTAGAATTCTACACACCAGGGAAGTTTTGCCTGGTATGTGTTACAGACTTTTTCCCTGTTTGTTGTTGGCCTTTGGTCTTTGCTTCTGGTTTGGTGTGGTTTCCTATGCAGAAATCTTCACTTTTACAAACTCAGAATGTATTACTCTTTATGTAATGGCTCCTGGATTTTGACTCTCAGCTACAAAAGGCCCTCTCCACTACAAGGGTTTAAAGAAATTAACCCACATTTTCTTTCTTTCTTTTTTTTTAAATCTTTTTTTTTTTTAAGTTTTTTTAATGTTTATTTTTGACAGAGAGAGAGAGAGAGAGAGAGAGACAGAGCATGAGCAGGGGAGGGGCAGAGAGAGAGCGAGACACAGAATCCGAAGCAGGCTCCAGGCTCTGAGCTGTCAGCACAGAGCCCAACGCAGGGCTTGAACTCACGAGCTGTGAGATCATGACCTGAGCCGAAGACAGATGCTCAACCGACTGAACCACCCAGGCACCCCCCACATTTTCTTTTAGTACTTTCAAAGCTTTATCAATATCTCTACTTCATGAAGGAGGAAGTGCACAACTTAGGGAAGACAATGTGCTCACTCGTGGGAAGAAGGCAGTGGGGATGAAATGCAAATTCAGAGAGATGGGCAGGCAGTGAGGTGTGGAGGGTCTTTCAAAAACCACACAAACCAACTTGGTTGGTCAGGTGGAGCCAGTGAAAGCTCTTGAGCTGGACAGCAGAGTGAACAGGCATCTAGCTGGGGAAGATGAAGGAATGGAAAAGACAAGCTGTCCACGGACCCTGCTTCTATTCCCCTCACTGTCCACTGGGACCACACAGGTTTAGAGGAAACCACGGGAGCTTGAACCCTGTCTTTCCCACTTGATGGCTATATGACCCTGGACCAATTCCAGAAATGACATTCACCCCCAGGCTCAGGAAACAGAGTGGAAACAGAGTGAAGGAAACAAAGGAAACAAAGTGTTTGGAAACAGAGTGAAGGAAACAAAGCAAAGGAAACAGAGTGAAGCAGACAGCTCAGGCACAGAGATATGCAATAAAACGTTGGCTCCTACGGTCTTCCATTTAGTTGCTCGAGTGACCTTTCTATGAAGCAGAGCAGCCATGGTGTCATTCCCTGCTGAAACCTTCCTTGGCTCCCTGGTGACTACAGGATCAAGTCTGGTCTCCTTCCTCAAACACTCAGGGCTGTCACACTCAGGGTCCTGCTCCCCTGTTCTCTGGCTCCGTCTGAGGATCTTTTCCATGAGGACACTGCCTTCTGGCCTTGCAGGCCCGGGGATGTCACATGTACCTCCACACATTTGCTCCAACAGGTGGCTGCCTGTACCTGGACACCATCCTCCCAAATACCCCTTTCCTGTCTGGCTAACCTCTAACCAATTCTTTGATAATCAGTTCAAATGCTCCTTCCTCAGAAAAGTTCTGCCTGACCCAGGCCCTCACTCGAAGCCTGGGCCGGGCTTCTCGCTCTACTGCTCCCGTTTCAATCCCCTGGTACCCCTCCATGGCAGAGATGATGATGGCTCACCTCTGCCCCAGGAGCTGGACCCAGATCTGGTATTTCAGTACTCAATACTCAGTCAATGCTCACGGAATGAATGAATGACTCTTTGACTAAAACGGCCATTAAGTGTCCCAGCCACACAGTCAGTGGAGTCAGGCCAGGGCCACAGGGTGCAGGAGTGGAAGCCACAGGGAAAACTGCCCTTGCTGGGAGCATCCTCTCCTGTCACACTGCCAGGCACCAGCTGTTCCTAGAGCGAAGAAGGCCCTCTAGAGAGCAGAAAGAAGCTCCGTATTCAAAGTAACCAGGCAGCTGCATGGATACCGGAGTGGGGAAAACTGACCTGAAGGCTGGGCTGCCCAGAGGCCTGCAGAGCGTGCTGTAGGGCTTGGCTGAAGAGATCGTTGGTGATGGGTGTCCCTGACTGGACACCAGAGGACATTGGTGAGGTCCCTGAGGAATGGCCCTAGAGACAAATCAGTGGTTAGTGCCACCCTCAGAGACACCTCAATCTTCCAGTACATACATGAGACCGTCATGGCACCCCATCGTGGGTCCCTGGGGTACCCAACTACTGCCTCCCAATAGACACCTACATGGGACAACCACACAGGGGTGCCTAAAAGCTCGCTGAGGCCAGAAAAGATTCCATCCTCTTCTGCCCAGGGAAATGGAACTGAGCCTCTGACCTAGCCTAGGACCGCAGCATTGGGAGAGATGGCCTTGGCAGCTAGAGTGACCATTACCAGGAACGCTTAAGCCGGTGACGGCTGAGACCTGTCAAGGATGAGGAAGGGCACACTACGCGAGGGGAGGTTCTGAACGATGAGGGGAGGAATTCTGGACTGTACTGCACCCCGGATGCTAAGCCCTAAAGGCAAGTCAGGGAGAGGGTGACCGGGCTGCAGTGAGAACCCCACCAGGGTTCCAGGAAGACTTCAGCTCAAACCAGATCTAGCACCAGGGTCAGCAAAGGTAAATCCACTGTACTGCTGGGGAACTTCTCCCCTGGGGGCCCGGCCCCCATCTTCATACCTGGGTGCCAGGAGTTGGTGTGTGAGAGCTGCTCTCCGGAGTGCTGGCCAGGGCCAGGGCAGTGGCCAGCTCGCTCTGGGTAATGGGCCGGGGGCCAGCAGCTCCACTGTACCCCAGGGAGGCTGGGCGGGAGCTGGGTGTGCTGCTAGAAGGCGTGGACCTGGAGGTCTGGAGAAGGGAGGTGCCCAGGATCAGGGAAGTGGCACTGAGACATTCCCAGATGAACCCCGCCCCCGCGGCAGGAACCGAAGGAGCCTCCCCAAGCTGCCAGGTTCAGAAAGGAATAGTATGACATAGATTGGCCACCAGAGGGGTTAAGACCACCCCCCGGCTTGGGTGTGCCAAGTCCCAGGGAGAGGCGCATCCCTGGCACCATCTCCTCTAAATGGCAAGCAGCCAGGCCACTTACTGGGTGAAAGTCGTCCTCATCGTCAGAGAGCCCTTCAAACAGGAAGCCACCTGGAGGAGGGAGAACAGATTTCGAGAGGAAGAACAGAAAGGCACAGGCGTAGCTCCAGAATCTCAGTTCAGATACTCTCCAAATTCACATTTTCATCTCTCCCCTTGGAAAATTACAGGACAGATGCACTCCCTGACTCAAACCGAGAGTTCCCGAGGAACGCCCTCTGCCAGCGCTATACATAGCTGCTGAGTAAAGCAAATCCCTGGGCCACAGCCGACTCCCGAGGGGGCCTACGTTACGCTTTCTGGGGCCTACCTGGCATGTCCCGGTACGAGCTGGAGGGCATGCTCCTCGAAGAGGAGTCAGCTCCTGGCAGTGGGGTGCTACCCGCCACCGAGTGCAGAACGAGGACAATGGCATTGACCAGGGCTGGGTGAGCAGGCACCAACCTGGGACAGAGGCAGGAAGAAACACAAGGTGACTAAGAAGGAAAGAGACCCCTCAGCATGCCAGCAGTTCTGGGTGCCCCTCAAAACAGCTGCATTCCCTTGCCTGACTTTAAATTCCTTGGCACCTCCCACCGGTTGGCTCTGTTCTCCTGCCCTGCCCTCAGCAGCAATGGCAAGGCCGCCAGTCCTAGGGTCCACTGCCAATGTTTCACCTTCCCCTCTGGCAAGGCATGATAGGACATGCACAGCCAAGGCGGCTCAGGGGTCTCTCTCTAGTCTCATCTCCGTCACTACTTTCCTGGATGACCTCTGTCAGGTGCCTTCTCTTCCCAGGGTGGAGCTGTTTTCTTCACTTACAAAATAAGGTCTATAACCTGTACTGTCCCTTCTAGTTCTAAAATTTTAGGGATCAATGCTCCTGCATCTTTCCCCATCTTAAAATATTTTAAAGGCTCAGGGCACCTGGGTGGCTCCGTTGGTTAAGCATCCGACTTCGGCTCAGGTCATGATCTTGTGGATCGTGAGTTCAAGCCCTGCATCAGGCTCTCTACTGTCAGCATGGGGCCCGCTTTGGATCCTCTGCCTCCCTCTCTCTTTGCCCCTCCCCTGCTTGTGCATGTGTGTGTTCGCTCTCTCACTCTCTCAAAAAAAAAAGTATATATATATGTGTGTGTGTGTGTATATATATATATACACACACACACACATATATATATACTTTTATATATATTTGCATTTATATATATTTTTACATATATATATATATATATATATATATATATATATATATATATTTTTTTTTTTTTTTTTTTTTTTTTTTTTTTTTAAAGGCTCTCCAATGTCTACCGAATAAGCACTGAACTGAGCCCGGCTGCAAAGCCACCTCCCCCAGAACCCTGCTTCAACTCTGCATCTCCACGTGTCCTGTCCCTGGGCTTGGTCGGTCTACTGGGAGCCCCTGCTCTTTCTCACCTGCTGACATACTTAACAGGTAGACTTTGGGAGAGATGGGGTTGGGCTCTAAGAGCAGAATCTGGGGTGACGATTAGGTTTCTGGCCCAACCATGAGGAGACACAGGGTACCCTTTAATAAGATGGGTAGACTTACGTATCAAGCATGCTGGGATCAGCGAAGACAGAGAAGAGGTCCTTGTCCTGGAGAACACCTGAAGGAGAACAGGGCTCACCTCAGAGACTCTTCCTAGTCTAGGAGGGTATGAAGAGGCTTTAGGCCTCAGAGCAACCAGTTCAACAGGGACACAGGACCACAGAGCAGCTCTCATGAGAAGGGGAGGAAACAAAACACCAAGAAGCACAACCCAAGTGTTCTCCACCGTGTTCCCCACTCATCACCTCCCTCTGCACTTAGGTCACATGCTGCATACCGACACATCAGCCTCTCTTCCCCATATGTCTGGGTTCCTCCCTTGGCCACCAAAGTGTGTAGGAAGTCTTCCCTCCTGGGGGCAAAATGCTGCCCCCATCTGGCAACCTACCATCTCATCTATGATGTTAGCTAGGCCATGATTTCTCAGCAGCACTGACCGCTCTTGGAGGGCTGGGTGTATGTAACACATCTTGGTTACCCCTCGCCCCAACGAGACCAGTGGTTCTTCACAAGATGGTAATTGCCTCTCCCTGTTTCTCCTTCTCCAACAACTCCTGTTTCCTCAGGCTCAGTCCTGCACTTACCGAGGGCAATGGGGTCACTGCTGAGACCTGGGGTGGCCACAATGATCTGATCCAGAGATTCCTTATTGCTGAGCATCTTAAAGACCTGCAGGAGAAATGGGGGTGGGGGCAGGGGCGCTGAGCACTCAACCAGCTCAATCCACTCAGCAAACACCTGCACGCTGCTGAAGTGCTTCCTCCCTCTGTGTGCTTGCATGCACACCACCACAGTGGAACAATAGCCCCAGGAAACACATGAACTTTTTTCTCTAAGATTGTAGCTTACTGGAGGGGAAACAAACAATTTTTAAAGAAAGCAAGACCACGGTAAACCTTCAATCTCTAGTCCTGTCCCTCATCTGTAGTTCTAATGCTTCCAAAATAAAACCTCTCTTTGTAAGCCCAATGGCAAACGTTCTTCTAGGTGCCAAAAGCCCTTTTCAATCTCTGTAAAATTATCATTTCATATGCATATATGTCGGGAAGTTTGCAGCTCTATTAATTCTGCTTATCAACTCTCCTACAGAAAGACATCAGCACATTTGCCCAGTGAGGAAATCCAGGTAAGGAGCAGTGGGCAGGCAGTTCAGCAAAAGTCAAAGAATGACGCCCGGCAGAAACAGCATGTGGATCCATTGGCTGTAACTATATTCATTCCGTGAGGCCAATCCAATATCAGGAGAGGTAGTATCATTCTCACGAGAGGAAATCAACAAGACCTAGCTGAGAGAGCCTGTTTGGGGGATGATAGGGCTCTACTGAGACCCACAGACACGACAAAAACTCCCCAAGGAACTCTTAGTAGCCATGGTAACAGGCTTCCAGCTCCCACTCGACACCACTCACCAGCGTTCACACCCTCTCCTGCCATCCTGGCAAGAGTCTGGGGCGAGGGGCCTCGGCACACACTCACCGCCTCCCTGTAGGAGGAGCTGCTGTGCAGGGCAGTGTGCAGCACCCGGAACTCCCTCAGGGCAGCCACTCTGTCCACAGGCTCTGGGGACAAGACACTCAGTTACCTACAACCCGGCCCTGTCCCTGCGGTAGATGCAGAGCATCATCCAGCGTGTTCCCTCAGCACCCCACAAAGAACATGAGTGCCCATTCAGAAAAACCCACTGATGCCACCACAGATGGGAGAACCACACCCTCTTTGGAGCAGCTCCAGTACACAAGGCAAACAAATTCAAGTTCAGGTGGCAGTGGTGGATCTCAGCACCTGAAAGAGACCGCTCCGATCAATATCCCACTGCGGGAGTTCTAGACTTGTTACATTTGAAAAGGAGGAATGTATAGCCAACTCTGTAGACTTTTAGACAGCGATTTAAAATAAGAACCAAAAGCCATCTGAACAATATGGAGCAATGCTGACACAATATGTTAAGAGAAAGAAATAGAACACGAAGTTGTACATATGTTCTCTAGTAAAACTCCGTAAAATGTGTCAGTGTGCACGTGGTCCAAGGCTGGAAGGGGACAAAGGGGAGAAGAGAACTTAGGGAGGCTGGCAGGATCAAGGCTAATTGTTTTCTCTGTCATATTTTCTTTTAGGCTTCTATATTATTTTTAATCTTAAAACATACATATATATATATAAGAACCAAGAAAAAACACTGTACCCCCTAACCTTGTTATCACCTACGCCCAACAGCAAGCGTTTCACTGGGACTCAAAGCTCCTTCCTGATCTTTGGACACTATGATTTGTATATATGGGAAAGTTTAGCCGTTGGCTTAGTTTTAATTGGTAAAGCAGATGTTTTCTAGGAGAAGGTATTCTAAGCTTCAGTGAGACTGTGTGCAAAATCATGGGAGAATAAAAGAATGAGGTGCTTTGATGGAATCCCAAGTCATTTTTTTTTTTTTTTTGTAGCCAGGGCTCACGGTACACGTCCCTGCTCAAACAGCAGGCTAAGTAAGATCCTGAAGAGATCCGTAACCTGCCACAGAGAACCATCAAAGGGATCCAGGTGGGAAGGGAGGGACTGACAGGTTCTCCTCCTACAGGCGCTAATCTAGTGGGAGACCCAGAAATGTGCTTCCTTTTATAAGAGCACTCAAAAATAAAATATCCAAAATGCCACCGCGAAACCGTTTCTTTTCAGATCTAAGTTTATTTTCACCCCGCAATAAAACATGCACGTGTTTCAAAGATAAAACTCCAGGCCAAAGGGAGGAGGAAAAGGACTCTTAATATCTGAATCCAGTCATCAGCTAAGAGCTGTGGTTGTCTCTGTAACATCTCTGAGCTAATCTCTACCTCACTCTTTGGAAGTGGGAAGCAGCCAGCCCAGTGGAAAGAATGTGGGCTCTAGAGCCAGGAAAACCTGATTCACATCCCAGCTCTTGCATTAATTTTCTAAGTAGGTGACCTTGAATAAATACCTTTTCTAACTTTCCTTTTCTTCATCTATCAAATGCTAATGCTGTTACCTGGCCTGCAGGTCTAATGATTAAACGGGATATCAAAGAGAAACAATCTGGCTTGAAGAAGCAACAAATGTTACTTTCCTTCTGTCAGTGCCCTCCAGCCAAAGACGAGAGGGGCACACCTGCAGTGGACCAAGTTGGGCTCACTGCTCTGTACAAAGGGAAGGATGCACACCACGAGAAATGGGGGTATCGCCATACGATGATGTTACAGAAGATTTATAAGATTTGGGATTCGGCTGGGGGATCGGGGGTGGGGGGGCGGTTTCAAGAAGTAGGGTTTTGTTCTGGATAGAATGCTGTCAGGAAGTGGGGGTGATTTTATGATTGGATAGCTAATAATTCTTAGCTAGAAGGAAAGAAAACTAGAGCGAGGCCAACGCTGTAACTGGTAAAGAAGCAACAGCCGCTCATAATAGCCAGGATGGAGGGATATTTGGTCACTTCTGTGATGTGAACAACACTCAGGGCTTTGTCTCTGTTCAGAAATGAGAGGGATCTTATTTTTGTCTTGATCCATTATAGTCTCAGAGTGAGTGGCCTTACAGGTGTTGGCAATCTGTTGAAATTGTTCATGTTTCAAGGCCTAGCCAAGGGCCAGGCCAACCCTTGAATGTCAGAGACTGCTTTTCTCTTTCTCACCTCCCGTCAGTGGACAAGAGATCTTTTTGTCCTTGATGTTTAGAATTGAAAAGAGGGGATATTTCAGACTGATAACCAATCACAGCAGTCATGAACATTTCAAAAATATGTCAGATGGCCAGTTTAACAAACCTCTTTTACATAGCTTAGCTTTATCCCTGGGGACACTTTTAGTATATGTGCTGCCGAAGCGAGCACCCTGGGGACACTTTTAAAACACAGATGTAAAACTGAAATTATGAATGCCAAGCAGCACCTTTTATTAATAAATCAAAAGGGCATTCGAGGTTTTGTGAGTGTTCTCCAAGAGCTACTTTAGTACTGTTCAAATATTTTCAAGCTTCAGGAAAATAAACTACCAGTACAGCAGAAGTGAGCTGTCCAGGGCCACTTGTGGGAAGATTTGCTACAGCATTAGGAGAGCACAGGGAGTTTCAGCTTTTTCCTAGTAAGAACAACAACAACAAAGAGATCCAAAGTTCACTGAGAAATAAACCGTTAATCTAAACAAGTTTAAAGAGACACACGCTTCCTACCCCCACTAGAATACAATGGGTAATGAACTTAAAATGTAGAGAAACAAGTCTCCTTCTGTTAGTGGTGTTGGCAGCAAGTAGATCAAAACTGTACTCTATTGGGGCACCTGGGCGGCTCAGTCAGTTAAGCGTCTGACTTCGGCTCAGGTCATGATCTCCCAATCCGTGGGTTTGAGCCCCGTGTCGGGCTCTGTGCTGACAGCTCCGAGTCTGGACCCTGCTTTGGATTCTGTCTCCCTCTCTCTCTGCCCCTCCTCTGCTCGTGCTCTGTCTCTCTCTCTCTCTCGAAAATAAAGAAACATTAAAAAAAAAAAATCAAAACTGCACTCTATTACCAATGGGACTAATCCACTAGGTAATAATAGATATCCTCCATCACTATCTCAGTAACTCACTTCTTTGTTCCACCCAGGCCAGGCCTCAAGAGCACACAGACCCTTTCGGTGTAGACATTACAGAAACTCTGCTTGTCTAAGGGCCCTTACTCACCTGGTTTCTGATCAGGCTCGGGCCAGGACTTGCGCAGAACATGGACTGTGGACCCAGGTTGGATGCCGTAGAAGTCAAGGGTCTGGTCGTCTTTAAGCTTCCGACCACAGTAGATCAGATCTAAAAAGAGAACTGTCCATTTATATTATATTCTTCAAAACAGTGTAGATAGTTTCTGCCCCTAAGAAACTTATCTTGATCGGATAGCTGGAGAAGGACACGTGCTTTAAAAAGTACTCTTTATTAATAAATACATTTTAGTAACAAATTATTAGCAAGTACAAACTCATAAAATACAGAATCTATGCGCAGGTAGGCTCTAGCGCTTAACATCATGCTGACTGATATTTAAATGAATGGGAAAATGCAACAACAAAAAAGGATGAACCCAGTGTTTTTATGACTAAGAACATACTTTTTGCCAGTTGGACACCTCAGCCATTATAAATTACGTTTATGATATAATTTAACATTATATTTAAATTCCCTCTTCCTCCACCTAGAATACCCTTACCATCTTCCTTTCCTTTATTTACTGCCTTCCCTCTAACCATCCAACCAAGCAAAAACACAAATCCTTCTAATTATCCTTTAAAACCCATCTCAAATGCCATATACTGGGGGCCTCCCCCAACGAGCTGCTCCTTCCCTAGAGTACCCCAAATTCTTGCTCTTTCAGGGAAAGAATTTAACAATGTCATGGTTAAGGAGCTCTGTGATAAAGGAACTCAGTATAATGCGCAACTGAAATGGCAACCAATAGTTTTATTTTATTTCATGGTTTGTGTTTCTATTCACCCAACTACCATTAACTTCCCTGGACCATTAACATTACGAGGCAACAAATCCCAAACTCTTAATTTACCCTTGTAATTCCCGAAGTATCCTCCCCCGAAAGACAGCAGAGCAGCAGCCCAAACCGTTTCAGAGACTCACCAATCAGCTCAGGGTCTGGAACAGACTCCTGGAGTTTTCCAGCAATGAGTTGCTTCAGAAATGAAATACTATAGCCCCCCAGTGAGTATTCACCCAGCTCTGACTCCGGCAACTGAAGAACAGACTTTGGGGCAAGTGGCTGGTCGGCCAGCTTCACCGCCAGATGCCAATCTGAGAGAGACATCCTCTCTCTTTCGCGCTCTCTCTTTCTCCCTGTAAAGGAACAGAGCCTTAGTGGTTAAAGGACAGACTGCCACCCTACACCACCCCCACCCCACCAAGGGGCTGAATGAAAGATAATTCATTGTGACACTGTTGGAAAAACACAGGGTGCAACATCAGGAAGCCAGAACTAGAATCTGGGGTCCTTTCTTTTTTTTTTTTTTTCAACGTTTATTTATTTTTGGGACAGAGAGAGACAGAGCATGAACGGGCGAGGGGCAGAGAGAGAGGGAGACACAGAATCGGAAACAGGCTCCAGGCTCTGAGCCATCAGCTCAGAGCCCGACGCGGGGCTCGAACTCACGGAACGCGAGATCGTGACCTGGCTGAAGTCGGACGCTTAACCGACTGCGCCACCCAGGCGCCCCAGAATCTGGGGTCCTTTCTATACCCATCCTACGATAAACAGCAAAAAACCTTCAGCTCGCTAGGCCTCAGTTTCTTTATCTTTAAAGTGGACATAAAAATGGAATGTCGTGAGGTTCAAATGAGATCATCCAACCCCCTCCCTTACGTACACTCCTTATTTCCAATTTTCTTCATCAACTCTTGCTTGAACTGCAATAGCTTTATAACAAGCCCCTGCCTCTTGCCTCTCTTCCTATCAAATATCCATGCTGCCACCCAACTCATCACTATTTTTTTTCAATTCAGTATAGCTAACAAACAGTGTTATATTATTTTCAGGTGTACAGTCTAGTGATTCAATAATCGTGTACATTTCTCAGTGCTCATCATGCCAAATGTACTCAATCTCCATCACTATTTCACCCATCCCCCCCACCCACCTCTGTTCTGGTAACCATCTGTTTGTTCTCCATAGTTAATCATCACTTTAAAACACAGATCTTATCAAAACATTCCTCTGCTTAGGACTCCTCCAACGACTCCAAACCACTTCTGTGAATAAGTCTATAACTCCACAGCCTGGCTTATGACAACATTTGTTTTGTTTTATGTTTTGTTTTGTTTTATGACAACATTCTTTCTGTTCCCTCTGCCAGCCTTCCTCCCCAACAGAGCCCTGCCCTGCCCTAACCTCCCCAGCACTTAAGTCCACCCCCAGGAAACCTCAAGTCTTAACGAACGTCTCCCACTTTATATCTCTGTTCATCTGCTAACTCTGCATGTATAATTCCTCCTCCTCCCTCTGGCCTCTTAGCAAACTACCAAGATCAACTCAAATACAACCTTCTCTGTCCCCTCTCTCCTTCCTCTGTTGTTCCCACATACCCTCAGGGCAAAGGGTTACAAATATCTATATACTTGTCAAACCCCAGTCCCCAACGCGTTCCTGAAGGCCCCTGATAGCAAAGACTAGAATTTTTGCCTTTATTGTCCCAACGCTTGGCAGATGTGGGTCCCCATAAAATGAATCAGAAACTCTGAGGGTGGAAGAATCCTCCAAGGCAAGCCCTCGTTATAATCATTATTGCTTCCAAAGAGGCCTCTAGTAGGGAAGCTAAAAAAAAAAAAAAAAAAAAGGCCGTGTGGCTTTGAAGCTGCACAGCAGACCCCAAGGCATCCTCAAGGTACCGATCTCCAGGTTTATAAGAAGGAAGGAAAGAAATAGGTCTTTTTATATACCATATCATTTTATCCTCACAACTGTTCCTTGAGGCAGGCATTACCAACTAAACATTAAAGACAAGGGAACCGTGACTCAGAAAGGTGAAGTCACCGGCCCAAGGTTACAGACAGCTAATGGTGGGACAGGAGCACTATCTCTTAGGTGACGACCCCACCACTCCCACGGAACCAGCTAACTAATGGACACATGTCGAGCCCGCGCGACCCGGGGCCCAGAGCCCTCACCCGTCCCGCGGAAGGAACCCGGCCGCAGAGCCGCCGGTGTAAACACACTCCGGTCCTCTCGCCGGAAACCGGAAACCCTGCGCTGCATTCTGGGAATTGCAGTTTCTGCTTGCGGCCCCGTCCCTTCTAAATCCCCTGCCTGCTGGTGGCGCTAATTGCAAAACTTCCGGTTCTGGGGTGGGCGTGGCTTCCGAGCCCCTTGAAATTTCCCGCGCGGGGCACCACAGCGGCTTTCGCGGGTGAAAGACCTGGTTCCTGTGTGCGTTCCAGGGCGCGAGTTGCGGGAGGTGGGCCTGGCGCCGTCCCCAGAAGCATGCAGAGTCCTCCGGCGGTGCTGGGTTGTTACTGCGCCGCCAGAGGGAAGGCCCCTCCCGGATCCCCTCCTGCTCCGACGCTCGTCACCCGCCTTCCCTAGCGGCCTCTTCAGACACACCCAGTGGTACCTTGCGGCCCTCCCCTGGAAAACCGAGGGCTCTCGGATGAAGGCATCCTCTTTTGCGCTTCTCGCAGCCAGTCTACCAATGAGGCAAAAGCAGGAACGGAAGGACGACTCCCTCTAAACGTGGGTCCGCTGTTAAGTCGGAATCCTTGCTTCACCATGCAGTGGTGAGGTTTATATAACAGTCATTCATAGAATCAATTTGGAGAGGGGAATTTCCACTGAACTGTAATAGAGAAACTGCATATTTTAAATGCATGGTTAGAATTGGTTTGCGTTTGCACAGAAATTAGAATTAGCGCTAAAATGTTGAAGAAGGTTACTTTTTTTTTTTTTAATCTTAGAGCGAGAGAGAGCAAGGGAAGGGAAGAGAGAATCTTGGGCTCGGCTCAGAGCCCGAGGCAGGACTTGAGCCTGTGACCCTGGGATCATGACCTGCGCTGAAATCAATAGTCGGGTGCTCAACCTGCTTAGCCACCCAGGCGCCCCAAGAGGGGCCACTTCTAATTGGATTCTATTCGAGAATTAATTCAAGGACTAAGGAAAGCAAAAGAACAGGCGAATATAAGTGAATGAGGTTGATCATAGCAGCTGAAGGCTGATCTGGTGTGCACAAACGTAGAAGTGTAATTCTAGAACATTCTAACGTAAGCCTGGAACTGGGGCAGCAACTGAGCGGGATAGCTTGTCTGAGGAGAGCAAACCACAGGGTCTGGAAGGGCCTGACATTGCAGGCAGGGACCCCTCTGCTTTTCTGATATGTTATGTGGGAGATTTTCAGAAAGTCTGTCAGTCTGTTTTCAGGCTGAAGTCCACATTCCTTATGGCTGTTGCCCTACCCATCCTACCCATCTTTAGATATAACTCCTCAGAAATCCTGCCTAACTAGCCAGCTCTCTTTAGGCTCCTACCTCTCCTGTCTACTAAGGTATTTGTACCTGAACCACATATTTTAGTGTTTTATTAAGTTTTGTTCGATACTATGTTGTAACTGCCTGCAGAAGACAGGGACCCTGTCTTCATTTTATTTTCCTCAAAGTGGAGCTGAATATACTAGGTGCTCAAGAATTTGTTTTGATTGATTTCATGATAATTTCCATAGAGAAATGAACAATGACTGTCTTACCCACACTTTATCTTCAGCAGTGGACCAAGGCCTGGCACATAGTAGGTGATAACAAATAGATACTGAATGAGTAATTCAGGCCAAAGCTATTTACCAAATGTGGTTGTCTTGCTGTGGCTTGTTCCTCCCAGTAAAGGAGATAATCTGCTCTGAATTCTGAATCATCACAATGTTCAGAAACACTGTAGTGATAAATTATTTTAAAAAAAATTTTTTTTAATGTTTATTCATTTTTGAGAGACAGAGACAGAGTGAGCAGGGGAGGGGCAGAGAAAGAGGGAGACATAGAGTTGAAGGAGGCTCCAGGCTCTGAGCTGTCAGCACGGAGCCCGATGCAAGGCTCGAACTCACGAACTGTGAGATAGTGACCTGAGCCGAAGTCAGACACTTAACCAACTGAGCCATCCAGGCACCCCTGTAATGATAAATTATTACATGAACAAATGAAGGAAGGAATAACCTAGGACCAAACAGGTTCTTTGGGAGCCTGTTTAGCAGGTAGATGCTGTGCTCAGAAGTAAGGGTCAGATTCTAGATAAAATTAGAAGCCTGGACACAAGATGAAGATGGAAGACCTGACATGTAGTAAAAAAGGAAAGTGTCCTGACCCAGTCCTTCAGCCAACCCATATTTGAAGACATTAATACCCTCGCTAGTTTTCTCTGAGAAAGTGGTGGACGAGTGTTCATTAAGCCTTCAGGAAATTATTTGGCCCAAACGTTAACTATTGGAAAACAAATTATGAGTATGCACCTTTGCATTTTTTAAATTATTTAATTTTTTAAGAGAGGGAGAGAGACTCTTAAGCTCCACACCTAGCACAGAGCCTGATGTGGGGATCATGACCTGAGCTGAAGTCAAGAGTCGGACACTTGACTGATTGAGCCACCCAGGCACCCCACATTTGCAATTTTTGTATTTATTTTGAGAGAGAAAGTGCGAGCCGGGGAGGGACAGAGGGAGAGAGAGAGAGAATCCCAAGCAGGCTCCATGCTTAACGTGGAGCCCCAC
This sequence comes from Puma concolor, assembly GCF_028749965.1. Classification (NCBI taxonomy): domain Eukaryota; kingdom Metazoa; phylum Chordata; class Mammalia; order Carnivora; family Felidae; genus Puma; species Puma concolor. The sequence goes on from NC_141672.1 coordinate 117,517,646, forward strand.
ATGGGGCTGCATTTTTAAAATAACTTTTTTCTGTTTATAATATTCATATGGGGATTTCTGGCAAGATAACAAATGAAATCATCTGTAAATACTCCCACTACAAATAAATGTGTAAAATAGTACATTTACTAAAAATCACATAGCTGTGATCACAGGAGAAGTGGGAAATCCTCAGACACCAGAAATGAAGGGGCAACTGGAAACAAGGCAATGAACTTGAAAGCTGATGAGCAGCTCTCCAAAGAGAATGGTGGTCCTGGGAACCTTGCTTGGAGAGTTTTAACACCGAAAGACTGAGCCCCTCAGAGATAGAAACTGACACCACGGCATGAAATTGAAACCTTTAAAAATTTTGCACTCCATGTCAAAGGGCAAACTAAAAAACAAAACAAAAAACCATGCATCAGCACTAAGAAAAGACAGGAAAAGTTCTCTCTGCTTGTCTCTGAAGACAGGATAGTGAAAGACAAGCTGATGTGTGAAAGAATAGTCTTACCTTAGAATTTGAAACCCCAAGTCTATAATTTGTGCACGTTTGTGGTCAGCCTTTCCCAGAAACATCCAAAATGGGTGGTAGGGTCTGCATTTTAACATACAGTAACAGTAGTATATGATGTCCAGTGAATATAAGATATATAGTATATAATGCCTCAGAAACTGAGGCAGTATTAAGAGACTCAAGATTCTGGTGGCAAAGAGAAACTTTGTAGCTGGGTGGCTGACCTAAGTTGATGAGGCTGAGCTCTACTATTTAATGAGGAGGGGAAAGGCAAATAACATGTCATTTGAGTATCTACAACTAAAAAATTTTAATCTAGTTTATTCTTTTACAAAAAGTAGCAAAGTCCAGATCTATAGGAATAAAAAACATAAAAGACTACAGAAATGGAGGCGCCTGGGTGGCTTAGTCGGTTGGGTGTCCAACTTTCGGCTCAGGTCATGATCTCGCAGGTCGTGAGTTGGAGCCCCGCATCGGGCTCTGTGCTAACAGCTCGGAGCCTGGAGCCTGCTTCAGATTCTGTGTCTCCCTCTCTCTGCCCCTCTCCCACTCATGCACACTCGCTCTCTCTCGCTCTCTCTCAAAAATAAGTAAACATTAAAAAAATTTTTTTAAAAGACTACAGAAATGAAAATAAAATCAGGTTGCTCAAAGTGTTATCTTGATTAAGTATTACCTCAAGTTTTGTTAAGTCCACTTTATTTAGAAAGAATTTGTATACAATAAAACCTACCCTTAAAACAAATGGTCCTGGGGCTGTTGGTAAAGCAAATATAAATCCTCCTTGGAGCAACACTACCAAAACCCATGCCATCCAACAAGAAAGAAGAAAGCTAAACTGAAGATTTCACACAAAGAATTATCAGATATTCATGGAAATGAGCCATTGTAAGAAAGAGCAGAACAAAAAGGAGTCACAACAACAAAAACTTCAGATATTAGGAAGTCAATCTTAGAAAGGGACATAAGAGGTGCTTGGTTGGCTCAGCTCGTTGACTGTCTGTTAGTTTTGGCTCAAGTCATGATCTCAGGGTCGTGGGATCAAACCCCACGTCAAGCTCTGCACTAAGCACAGAGTCTGCTTGGGATTCTCTCTCTCTCTCTCTCTCTCTCTCTCTCTCTCTCTCTCTTTCTCTTTCTCTCTTCCTCCCTCCCTCTGCCCCCTTCCCTGCTTGCTCTCTATTTTAAAAAATAAAAAGGCTGGGGCGCCTGGGTGGCGCAGTCGGTTAAGCGTCCGACTTCAGCCAGGTCACGATCTCACGGTCCGTGAGTTCGAGCCCCGCGTCGGGCTCTGGGCTGATGGCTCAGAGCCTGGAGCCTGTTTCTGATTCTGTGTCTCCCTCTCTCTCTGCCCCTCCCCCATTCATGCTCTGTCTCTCTCTGTCCCAAAAAATAAATAAACGTTGAAAAAAAAAAAAAATTTAAAAAAAAAAAATAAAAAAAAAAAATAAAAAATAAAAAGGGAAATAAAATAAGCAAAATAACCCACAGCTACATGGTCAACTAACTTCCGACAAAGCAGGAAAGAATTTCCGATGGAAAAAAGACAGTCTCTTCAACAAATAGTGTTGGGAAAACTGGGCAGCAACGTGCAGAAGAATGAAACTGGACCACTTTCTTACACCATACACAAAAATAAATTCAAAACGGATGAAAGACCTAAATGTGAGACCGGAAACCATCAAAATCCTGGAGGAGAACACAGGCAGCAACCTCTTGGATCTCAGCCGTAGCAACTTTTTGCTAGACTCATCATCAGAAGTAAACAAGCAAAAATGAACTGTTGAGACTTCAAGATAAAAAGCTTCTGCACAGCAAAGGAAACAACCAACAAAACTAAAGGTCAGCCTACAGAATGGGAGAAGATAATTGCAGATGACATATGAGATAAAAGGTTAGAATCCAAAATCTGTAAAGAACTTATCAAATTCAACACCCAAAAAACAAATAATCCATTTAAGAAATGGGCAGAGGACATAAAATAAGCAAGATAAAATTTATTAAAGACATTAAAGAAGATATCAAGGCTTTGAGAAAGAGTAAGACATGATGAAAAAAGAACAGACATATTTGAGAAGAACTTTGAGAAATAACTATTGTCACTGAAATTAATTCCTTGTCAAGAATGTGTATTGTGCAGGGTACCTCAGGGGCTCAGTCAGTTAAGCATTAGACTCATGATTTCAGCTCATAGTCTCAAGATTCATGAGCTCAAGCCCCAAGTTGGGCTCTGTGCTGACAGCACGGAGCCTCTGTGGGATTCTCTCTTCTTCCTCTCTCTCTCTCTGCCCCTGCTGTTCATTCTTGCTCTCTCTCAAAATAAATAAATAAACTTTAAAAAAGAATGTGCATTGCGAATATCCTTCCATTCGGTGGCTTGCTTTTTTATACACTTAAGGGTGTTTTTAAGAATTTTTTAGAAGTCCAATTTATGGGGGCTCCTGGGTGGCTCAGTCAGTTAAGCATCTGACTCTAGGTTTCAGCTCAGGTAATGATCCCATTGTTTCATGAGTTCGAGCCCCACATAAGGCTCTGTGCTGACAATGCAAAGCCTTCTTGGGATTCTCTCTCGCCCTCTCTGCCCTTCCCCTGTTCACACTGTCTCTCCTCTCAAATATAAATAAATAAACTTAAAAAATCTTTTTAAAAATCCAATTTATGGAATTTTATTTTGTTGGAGAGTGCTTTTTATGTCCCATTTAAGAAATCTTAGCCCTAATTTTGAAGCTATTTTCCTTTTATCTTCTGTAACTTTTATCTTTCATATTAAGTCTGTGATTAATTTCAAATTAGTTTTTAGGTGGGAAGTGAGATAGGAATCAAGGTTTTTATTTTACATATGTATATCAATTGACCTAGCACTACTCTTTTTTTTTTTTTAATCCTGTCCCCACTGAATTTCAGTGGCAGCTTTGTCATAAATAAATAAGGTGACTCTTTTGTATGGGTCAATTTCTGACTGTATTCCGTCTCACTGATGTGTTTTCCTCTCCCTGTGCCAATACCACATGACTTGATTTCTGCAGTTTCTGAATAGGTCTTGATATCTGGTAGCATACATCCTCGAGATTTGTATTTGTTTTGTCTTAAGATGGATCTATTATTAACTTGAATAGTTCCCTGTATGCTCAAGTTGTCTTTGAGAAGATGACTTTTTTTTTTTTTTTTTTTTTTTTTGAGAGACTGAGAGAGAGGGAGGGGCAGAAGGAATGGGAAACAGAGAATCTTAAGTAGGCTTGGTGCCCAGTATGGAGCCCAATGCAGGACTTGATCTCCCACAACTGTGATGAGATCATGACCTGAGACCAAATCAAGAATCAGATGCTTAACTGACAGAACCACCCAGGTACCCCAACTCTTTCATTTTTATTTAAAAGTTTTTCTTAAGTAGGCTTTACACCCAGTGTGGAGCCCAGTGTGGGACTTGAACTCAGGATCATGAGTGAGATCAGGACCTGAGCTGAGATCAGGAGTTGGATGCCTAACTGACTGAGCCATCCAGATGCTCATTTTTATTTTAAAACAATGTGGGGCGCCTGGGTGGCGCAGTCGGTTAAGCGTCCGACTTCATCCAGGTCACGATCTCGCGGTCCGTGGGTTCGAGCCCCGCGTCAGGCTCTGGGCTGATGGCTCAGAACCTGGAGCCTGTTTCCGATTCTGTGTCTCCCTCTCTCTCTGCCCCTCCCCCGTTCATGCTCTGTCTCTCTCTGTCCCACAAATAAATAAAAAAGACGTTGGAAAAAAAAAAATTTAAAAAAAAAAACAAAAAAAAAAACAATTTGAGGGGCGCCTGGGTGGCGCAGTCGGTTAAGCGTCCGACTTCAGCCAGGTCACGATCTTGCGGTCCGTGAGTTCGAGCCCCGCGTCGGGCTCTGGGCTGATGGCTCAGAGCCTGGAGCCTGTTTCCGATTCTGTGTCTCCCTCTCTCTCTGCCCCTCCCCCGTTCATGCTCTGTCTCTCTCTGTCCCAAAAATAAATAAACGTTGAAAAAAAAAAATTTTTTTTAAAACAATTTGAAGTTTACAATAAAGTTGCAAAAATAATACAAAATAACTTGCTTTCAACCTTCACCTAAAGCCCTAATTGTTAACATTTTACATTTACCTTTTCATTCTTTTTCATCCTCTCTAGATCTATATTCTCCCACCTACATCCCAAGCCATTTGAAGGCAAGTTGCAGATATGATGCCCCATTACTCTTAAATGTTTCAGAGGGTATTTCCAGAAAACAAAGACATGCTTTCCTACATAGCCACAATACAACCCATCAGAATCAAGAAATTAATACAGTACTACCATCTACAATTAATCCACAGATGTAATTCAAATTTCAACTGCTCCAGGTAGATGGAGGCTGGTCACCTCATTGCTGTTTTCATAAATTATGTGGGAAATGTTGACAGTGTGTCCTGTCAGTCATTAATCCAAACAGCCTTGGTTTATTTTAGTAGAGAATTGTATTTAGAATCCAAGTTTAGATGCTAGGTGTGTTTATTGCCACTGGGATGTCATTATTTCTAGTCCCTCTCGGTGGACATATATGAATGTTTACACACGCAAACCTACTCGTCTGTATTTCTATTTCCTATATGTATATGTGTGTGTGTACGATATGTAAATAAAAATTATATGGGGTTTTTTTGTCACTTTTTTTTTTTTAACGTTTTATTTATTTTTGAGACAGAGAGACAGCATGAACGGGGGAGGGGCAGAGAGAGAGGGAGACACAGAATCGGAAGCAGGCTCCAGGCTCCGAGCCATCAGCCCAGAGCCCGACGCGGGGCTCGAACTCACGGACCGCGAGATCATGACCTGAGCTGAAGTCGGCCGCTTAACCGACTGAGCCACCCAGGCGCCCCTTTTTCGTCACTTTTTAAAATTAATTATTTTTTTAAATTACATCCAAGTTAGTTAGCATATAGTACAATAATGATTTCAGGAGTGGTTTCCAGTGATTCATCCCCTATGAATAATAGCCAGTGCTCATCCCTCTTACCCATTTAGCCCATCCCCCCTTCCATAACCCCTTCAGTGACCCTCTGTTCTCCATATTTATGAGTCTCTTCTGTTTTGTCCCCCTCCCTGTTTTTGTATTATTTTTGTTTCCCTTCCCTTATGTTCATCTGTTGTGTCTCTTAAAGTCCTCATGAGTGAAGTCATATGATGTTTGTCTTTCTCTGACTAATTTCACTTAGCGTAATGCCTTCCAGTTCCATCCACATAGTTGCAAATAGCAAGATTTCATTCTTTTTGATTGCTGAGTAATACTCCATTGTATATATATATACCACATCTTCTTTATCCATTCATCCGTGGATGGACATTTGGGCTCTTTCCATACTTTGGCTATTGTTGATAGTGCTGCTATAAACATTGGGGTGCATGTGTCCCTTTGAAACAGCACACCTGTATCCCTTGGATAAATACCTAGTAGTGCAATTGCTGGGTCGTAGGGTAGTTCTATTTTTAATTTTTTGAAGAACTTCCATACTGTTTTCCAGAGTGGCTGTACCAGGTTGCATTCCCACCAGCAGTGCAAAAGATACCGTCTTTCTCCACATCCTTGCCAACATCTATTATTGCCTGAGTTATTAATTTTAGTCATTCTGACTGGTGTGAGGTGGTATCTCATTGTGGTTTCCATTTGTATTTCCCTGATGGTGAGTGATGCTGAGCATTTTTTCATGTGTCTATTAGCCATCTGGATGTCTTCTTTGGAGAAGTGTCTATTCATGTCTTTTGCCCATTTCTTCACTGGATTATTTGTTTTTTGGGTGTTGAGTTTGATAAGTTCTTTATAGATTTTGGATACCAACCCTTTATCTGATGTTGTTTGAAAATATCTTCTCCCATTCCATCGGGTGCCTTTTAGTTTTGCTGATTGTTTCCTTCACTAGGCAGAAGATTTTTATTTTGATGAGGTCCCAGTAGTTCATTTTTGCTTGTCTCCCTTGCCTCCAGAGACATGTTGAGTAACAAGTTGCTGTGGCCGAGGTCAAAGAGGTTTTTGCCTGCTTTCTCCTCGAGGATTTTGATGGCTTCCTGTCTTACATTTAGGTCTTTCATCCATTTTGAATTTTTTGTATGTATGGTGTAAGAAAGTGGTCCAAGTTCAATTTTCTGCATGTCGCTGTCCAGTTTTCCCAGCACCATTTGCTGAGGAGACTGTCTATTCCATTGGATATTCTTTCCTGCTTTGTCAAAGATTAGTTGGCCATACGTTTGTGGGTCCATTTCTGGGTTCTCTATTCTGTTCCATTGATCTGAGTGTATGTTTTTGTGCCAGTACCTTGCTGTCTTGATGATTACAGCTTTGTAATACAGCTTGAAGTCCTGGATTATGATGCCTCCAGCTTTGGTTTTCTTTTTCAGGATTGCTTGGCTGTTTGGGGTCTTTACTGGTTCCATACAAATTTTAGGATTGTTTGTTCTAGCTCTGTGAAGAATGCTGGTGTTATTTTGATAGGGATTGCATTGAATATGTAGATTGCTTTGGGTAGTATCGACATTTTAACAATATTTGTTCTTCCACTCCAGGAACATGGAATATTTTCTTTTTTTGTGTGTCTTCTTCAATTTCTTTCATAAGCTTTCTATAGTTTTCAATGTATAGATTTTTCACCTCTTTGGTTAGGTTTATTCTTAGGCATTTTATGGTTTTTGGTGCAATTGTAAATGGGATAGATTCCTTGATTTCTCTTTCTGTTGTTTCATTATTGGTGTATAGGAATGCAACTGATTTCTGTGCATTGGTTTTATATCCTGCGACTTTGCTGAATTCATGAATCAGTTCTAGCAGTTTTTTGGTGGAATCTTTTGGGTTTTCCCAAAAGAGTATCATGTCATCTGCAAAGAGTGAAACTTTGACCTCTTCTTGGCTGATCTGGATGTGTTTTATTACTTTGTATTGTCTGACTGCTGAGGCTAGGACTCCCAATACTATGTTGAATAACAGTGGCAAAAGTGGACATCCCTGTCTGTTCCTGACTTTAGGGGGAAAGCTGTCAGTTTTTCCCCATTGAGGATGATATTAGTGGTGGGTCTTTCATACATGGCTTTTATGATCTTCAAGTATGATCCTTCTATCCCTACTTTCTTGAGGGTTTTTATCAAGAAAGGATGCTTTATTTTGTCAAATGCTTTCTCTGCATCTATTGAGAGGATCATGTGGTTCTTGTTCTTTCTTTTACTGATGTGATGTATCACATTGTTTTGCAGATAGTGAACCAGCCCTGCATCCCAGGTATAAATCCCACTTGGTTGTGGTGAAGAATTATTTTAATGTATTGTTGGACCCAGTTCGCTAGTATCTTGTTGAGGATTTTTACATCTATGTTCATCAGGGAAATTGGTCTGTAGTTCTCCTTTTTAGTGATCTTTGTCTGGTTTTAGAATCAAGGTAATGCTGGCTTCATAGAATGAGTTTGGAAGTTTTCCTTCCATTTCTGGTTGGGTTTTTTTTTTTTTTTTTTTTTTTGGTTTTTTTTGTTTGTTTGTTTTTTGTTTGTTTTTTTTCGGAACAGCTTCAAAAGAATAGGTGTTAACTCTTCTTTAAGTGTTTGGTAAAATTCCCCTGGAAAGCCATCCAGCCCTGGACTCTGGTTTTTTTGGGAGATTTTTGATTACTAATTCGATTTCTTTACTAGTTATGGGTCTGTTCAAATTTTCTATTTCTTCTTGTTTCAGTTGTGGTAGTTTATGTTTCTAGGAATTTGTCCATTTCTTCCATACTGCCCATTTTATTGGCATATAATTACTCAATATTCTCTTATTATTGTTTGTATTTCTGTTGTGTTGATTGTGATCTCTTTCATTCTTGATTTTATTTATTTGGGTCCTTTCCTTTTTCCTTTTTCCTTTTGATCAAACTGGCTAAATACTAGGTATTTATCCTGGTTTCATTGATCTGTTCTACAGTTTTTGTTTGTTTGTTTGTTTTGGAATTTTTTGTTGTTTTTTTGTTTGGTTGGTTTTGATAGCATTGATTTCTGCTCTAATCTTTATTATTTCCTGTCTTCTGCTGGTTTGGGGTTTTATTTGCTGTTCTTTTTCCAGTTTAAGGTGTAAGGTTAGGTTGTATATCTGAGACCTTTCTTCTTTAGGAAGGCCTGGATTGCTATAGACTTCCCTCTTATGACTGCTTTTGCTGTGTCCCTGAGGTTTTGGGCTGTGGTGTTATCATTTTCATTGGCTTCCAGGTACTTTTTAATTCCTCTTTAACTTCTTGGTTAGCCCATTCATTCTTTAGTAGGATGTTCTTTAGTCTCCAAGTATTTGTTATTTTTCCACATGTTTTTCTTGTGGTTGATTTCGAGTTTCATAGTGTTGTGGGTATGCACGGTATGATACCGATCTTTTTGTACTTGCTGTAGGCTGATTTATGTCCCAGTATGTGTTCTATTCTGGAGAATGTTCCATGTGCACTCAAGAAGAATGTGTATTCTGTTGCTTTAGCATGTAATGTTCTGTATATATCTGTTAAGTCCATCATGTCCAGTGTGTCATTCAAAGCCATTGTTTCCTTGTTGATTTTCTGTTTAGATCTGTCCATTGCTGCAAGTGGGGTGTTGAAGTCTGCTATTTTATGGTATTATTATCAATGAGCTTCTTTATGTTTGTGATTAATTGACTTATGTATTTGGGTGCTTTCAGGTTGGGAGCATAAATGTTTACAATTGTTAGATCTTTTTGGTGGATAGACCCCTTAATTATGATATAATGCCCTTCTTCATCTCTTGTTAAAGTCTTTATTTGAAAATCTAGGGGCGCCTGGGTGGCGCAGTCGGTTAAGCGTCCGACTTCAGCCAGGTCACGATCTCGCAGTCCGTGAGTTCGAGCCCCGCGTCGGGCTCTGGGCTGATGGCTCAGAGCCTGGAGCCTGTTTCCGATTCTGTGTCTCCCTCTCTCTCTGCCCCTCGCCCATTCATGCTCTGTCTCTCTCTGTCCCAAAAATAAATAAACGTTGGAAAAAAAAATTAAAAAAAAAAATCTAGATTGTCTGATATAAGTATGGCTACTCCAGCTTTCTTTTGGTGACCATTAGCATGATAGATGGTTCTGCATCCCCTTACTTTCAATCTGAAGGTGCCCTTAGGTCTAAAGTGGGTCTCTTGTAAATAGCATATAGATGGATTTTGTTTTCTTATCCATTCTGTTACCCTGTGTCTTTTGATTGGAGCATTTAGTCCATTGACGTTTAGAGTGAGTACTGAAAGATACAAATTTATTGCCATTATGTTGCCTGTAGAGTTGGAGTTTCTGGTGGTGTTCTCTGGTCCTTTCTAGTCTTTGTTGCTTTTGGTCTTTTGGTTTCAGTTTTGGGTTTTGTTGTTGTTGTTGTTGTTGTTGTTGTTGTTTGTTTGTTTTGTCTTTACTCCCCTCAGAGAGTCCCCCTTAAAATTTCTTGCAGGGCTGGTTTAGTGGTCACAAACTCCTTTAGTTTTTGATTGTCTAGGAAACTTTTTATCTCTCCTATCTTGAATGACAGTCTTGCTGGATAAAGAATTCTTGGCTGCATGTTTTTCCCATTCAGTACATTGAATATATCCTGTCACTTCTTTCTGGCCTGCAAGTTTCTGTGGATAGATAGATAGGTCTGCTGCAAGCCTGATCTGTCTTCCCTTGTAGGTTAAGGACTTTTTTCCCTTGTTGCTTTCGTGATTCTTTCCTTACCTGAGTATTTTGTGAATTTGACTGTGATAGGCCTTGTTGATGGTCGGTTTTTGTTGAATCTAATGGGAGTTCTCTGTGCTTCCTGAATTTTGATGTCTGTGTCTTTCCCCAGGTTAGGAAAGTTTTCCACTATGATTTACTCACATAAACCTTCTACCCCTTTTTCTTCTCTTCATCTTCTGGGACCCTATGATTCTGATGTTTATTCCCTTTTAATGAGTCACTAAGTTTTCTAATTCTTATATCGTGCTCTTTTGCCTTAGTCTCTCTCTTTTTTTTCTGCTTTATTATTCTCCATATGTTTGTCCTCTATAGAGCTGATTCGCTGCTCTGCTTCATCTATCCTTGCCTCCATGTCATCCATTCGAGATTGCAGTGCAGTTATAGCATTTATTTCATCCTGACCAGTTTTTACTTCTTTTATCTCCACAGAAAGGAATTCTAATCTATTTTCAACCCCAGCTAGTATTATTATCGTGATTCTAAATTCTGGTTCAGACACCTTGCTTGTATCTATGTTGATTAAATCCCTGGCTGTCATTTCTTCCTGTTCTTTCTTTTGGGGTGAATTAATTTCGTTTCATCATTTTGAAGGAATAAAAGGAATTAATAAAGTATAAAAACATTAAAAATTAAGAACAACACAGAAAAATCAAATAAAGGATGCTAAATCCTAGGTGAATTTTGGTCTGGTTGTTGAAAGAAACTTGATAGAATAGAGAAAAAAGGGAAAGAAAAGAAAAAAAAAAGAAAAATGTTTAAAAATTTGAAAAAATGAATACAATAGAATAAAATGAAATGATGAAAGTAGAATAGAATTTAAAAATTTTACAAAATGAAAAATATAGTAGAAAAAATTAAGGAAAAATCTTTTTATTTATTTTTTTTTTAATTTTTTTTTTTACTTTTTTTTTTATTTATTTTTGAGACAGAGACAGAGCATGAACGGGGGAGGGGCAGAGAGAGAGGGAGACACAGAATTGGAAGCAGACTCCAGGCTCCGAGCCATCAGCCCAGAGCCCGACATGGGGCTCGAACTCACGGACCTCGAGATCGTGACCTGAGCTGAAGTCGGACGCTCAACCGACTGAGCCACCCAGGCGCAGCAAGGAAAAATCTTTTTTATAAAAACGGAAAATAAAAATAATTTTTTTCTCTTTCTGTATTCAAGAATAAGAAAAGAAAAAGGGAAAAAAAATTGAATAGATGGACCAGTGAACAGAATGAAATACGATTGAAATTGCATCCAGTTTCCCCTAGAAGTCAACTATTAAGCACTTTATAGTCCATAAGCTAAGCAAACAGATTTGTGGTATTCCTCAAGAGCGCCATTCGCCCAGTTGAGCGGGGCTTAGTGTAACAGCTCTGTTCTCCACTAGATGGCGCTGCTTAGCTTACGGGGGAGGATTGTTGTGGCACGTGTAGGTGTGTACGTGCATTTGCGGGAGGGGGTGAAAATGGCATCACCCAGCTACCCAGTCTCTAGTTTCAGAACTGTTTTCTCCCTAACCAGCAATCAAGCACTCTTGCTTTGTCTCCATCTTCTGTCCACTCCCTACTTTTACACTGTCCATGACCAAGCTGTCAGGCTGCCAGGCAGCACCTCCCTCCCAAATTTTACCTCAGATGGGTCTGTGTTTCCCAACCCCTCACTTCTGAGGGAATGCAGCTTTGACCCGCTCAGACCCTCTGGGAAAGGGTCTCATGGAACAATGGCCAGGAGCTGGCCTGCCCCAGGAACATTTGCCTGACCATGCTGCTGCCAATGTCCAGAGACTAAGGCCAGGTGCAGCCTGCCCCAGAAAAAGTTCACACAATCATGTAGCATCAGCAGTTCAGGGATTATGGTGAATCACAACACACATCTGGCACCAGGCTTCACCCTTAACGTCCTTGTTCCAGCACCAGCGAATGTGGTTGATCTCTGGGGTCCACTGGGACCTTTGCCTATGGCGAGGCCACACAACTTCTACCAAATGTCCTCTGAGCAGGGGAACCGCCTCTTTCTGTGTGGCCCCAGGACCCACAGACCTCACTCTGCTCTGGGATTCACCGTTCCCACAAGAGCACTGCCGGGTATCAAGCTGTGGAGTTTCAGACTCTGTACTCCCCCTGTTTGTAGAGTCTTAAAGGAATTTAAACCCTCTCCTTTTTCCTTTCTCCCTCTTTTGTTCAGTCCCTTGTGGCTGTTTCTACTCTTCCTCTTTCTCTCCAGCTGCTTTTGGGGGCGGTGCTTTTCCTGTACTCCCTCCTTGTCTCCATCCTCTCTCCACAAGCAAAAATAGCTCCCTGTGCTCCATGGCTTCTCTCTCCCCCAGTTCACCTCTCCACACCACATACCTGCCAAGTTCTGTGGGTCAAGTTGTGCAGATTGTTGTGTTAATTCTCCAATCAGTTTTCTAGGTGTGCAAGATGGTTTGGTGTTGATCTGGCTTCGTTTCAGGAATGAAAAATGCAAAAAAAAATCCATGCTGTTTTGCCATCTTGGCCCCCTCCCCAAGAAAAGTGTTCAAATTATTACTTATTGTATAACAAACACACCCCAAAGTTAAAACTATTTTTTGTCTCACACACTCTTGTGAGCTGACTAGGCTCTGCTGGGCAATTTTAGTTGTGGTTGGATTGATCAAAAAACTTGATTGGCTGAATATTCAAAGTGGCTCATTCACATCACTGGTGGCTGATGCTAGCTGTAGGCTAGGAATTTAGTTGGGGCTGTCAACTGGAGCAACTCCATGTGCCCCTTCCATATGGCCTGAACTTAGTATAATGGCTGGGCTCTAAGAGGGAGTGGTCCAAGTTGCTCAGGTAAAAGCTGTCTAAATTATATGTGTTTTAACACCAATACTTCTGGAACACCTGGGTGGCTCAGTAGGTTAAGCATCCAGCTTTGGGTCAGGTCATGATCTCAAGGTTCATGAGCTTAAGCCCTGCATCAGGCTCTGTGCTGACAGCTCAGAGCCTGGAGCCTGCTTCAGATTCTGTGTCTCCCTCTCTGCCCCTCCCCTTTCTTCCCTCCCTCTTTCTCTCTCTCCCTCTCTCTCTCTCCCTCTCTCTCTCTCTCCCCCTCCCTCCCTCAAAATAAATAACATTAAAAAACTTTTTAAAACTTGTTTTAATAAAAAAAGATTATTGACAGATTTCTCATCAGAAATTTTGGAGGGCAGAAGGCTGATATATTCAAAGTGCTAAAAGATGGGAATGCAAGCTGGTGCAGCCACTCTGGAAAACAGTATGGAGGTTCCTCAAAAAACTAAAAATAGCACTACCCTATGACTTAGCAATTACACTACTAGGCATTTATCCAAGGGATACAGGTGTGCTGTTTCAAAGGGACACATGCACCCCAATGTTTATAGCAGCACTATCAACAATAGCCAAAGTATGGAAAGAGCCCAAATGTCCATCCACAGATGAGTGGATAAAGAAGATGTGGTACATATATACAATGGAGTATTACTCGGCAATCAATAAGAATGAAATCTTGCCATTTGCAACTATGTGGATGGAACTGGAGGGTATTACGCTAAGTGAAATTAGAGAAAGACAAACATCATATGACTTCACTCATATGAGGACTTTAAGGAACACAACAGATGAACATAAGGGAAGGGAAACAAAAATAATGTAAAAACAGGGAGGGGGACAAAACAGAAGAGACTCATAAATATGGAGAACAAACTGAGGGTTACTGGAGGGGTTGTGGGAGGGGGTATGGGCTAAATGGGTAAGGGGCATTAAGGAATCTACTCCTGAAATCATTGTTGCACTATATGCTAACTAATTTGGATGTAAATAAAAAATAAAACAAGTTAAAAATTTTTTAAAAGGTAGGAAATCTGGGAGCTTAAGTGCAAAAATAAAAATAAAAATAAACCAAAGTGCTAAAAGAAAAAAACACATCAGTCAAGAATCTTATATCCACAATTGCTTCTCAGCCTTTTGGCTAAGATCAAGTGAAGAATCTTACATCCAGTAAAAACTATCCTTCAAAGGTGGGGGAAAACTTAAAACATTCCCAGATTTAAAAAAAAAAGCTGAAGGAGTTCATTACCACTAGACCTGCTGTTTAAGAAATGCTCAAGGGAGTCCTGCATGGTGGAACGAAGGGACACTAGACAGTAATATGAAGCCATATGAAAAAATAAAGATCTCAATAAAGGTTAATATGAAGGCAAATATAAAAGCCAATACTGTAGTAACAATGGTTTGTAAGTCTACTTTTTGTTTTATACATGATTTAAGAGAGTAAATTTTATTTTATTTTATTCTATTCTATTTGAGAGAGAGAGAGAGGGAGTGCAAGCAGGGAGAGGGGCCGAGAGAGAGAATCCCAAGCAGGCTCCACACTCAGCCTAGAGCCCAACTTGGGGCTTGATCCCACAACCCCAGGATCTTGACCTGAGCTGAAATCAGAGTCAGACCGATTGAGCCACCCAGGTGCCCCACAAGTAATTTTTTTTATAAGATATCTTTTTTTTAAATTTTTTTTTAACGTTTATTTATTTTTGAGACAGAGAGAGACAGAGCATGAACGGGGGAGGGTCAGAGAGAGGGAGACACAGAATCTGAAACAGGCTCCAGGCTCTGAGCTGTCAGCACAGAGCCCGACGCGGGGCTCGAACTCACGGAACGTGAGATCATGACCTGAGCCGAAGTCGGCCGCTTAACCGACTGAGCCACCCAGGCGCCCCAAAAGTAATTTTTTTTAACTATGACACTAAAAGATGTATTATAACTTTGGTTTGTAACTCTACTTGTTTTCCACATAATTTAAAATGCACTAGTCTTTAAAAGAACTGTTAATTTACTTTTAGGGCACAGAATAGATAAAGATACATGTAACACCAATAAGAGGTAGGGATAGAGCTATAAAAGAGTAATGTTTTTTATGTTGTTGAAATTAAGCTGGGTTAAATTCAAATTAGAAGTTTATAACTTTAGGATATTAAATGCAATCCCTGTGGGGTTCACACACACACACACACACACACACACACAAGCTATAGAATATTTAAAAAAGAAAGGAGAAAGAAATTTAAACATTCCATTGCAAAAAATCAACTACACTCAAAGGAGTAAAGCAATAGATAAAGGGGAAAAACAGGGCACCTGGGTGGCTCAGATGGTTGAGCATCTAACTTCAGCTCAGGTCATGATCTTGCAGTTTGGGAGTTTAAGCCCCATATCAGACTTGCTGCTGTCCGTGCAGAGCCCACTTCGGATCCTCTGTCCCCCCTCTTTCTGCCCCTCCCCGGTCTGCACTTTCTCTCTTCTCAAAAATAAATAAACATTTTTTTATGTAAAGGGGAAAAAGTAATAAAGCATACAGAAAACAAATAGTAAAATGACAGAAGTAAGCCCCTCTTAATCAGTAATTACTTTAAATGTAAATGGGTTCAATTCGCCAATCAAAAGACAGAGACTGGCAGAATGGATAAAAATACATGATCAAACTATATTCTGTCTACAAGAGATTCACTTGAGATCCAAAGACAAACTGGTTGAAAGTGAAAGAGAGCAGGGGTGGCTCTAACTAACATCAGACAAAATAAACTTTAAATCAAAAACAGGTATAAGAGACAGAGAAGGACATTACATAGTAATAAAACATTCAATACAGCAAGAAGATACAAAAGTTACAAACACTTAGCACCTAATGACAGTCCATCAAAATATATGAAGCAAAACCCAACAAATTCAAAGGGAGAAATAGCTCCATATTAGTAATTGGAGATTTCAATACCTGACTCACCACAATGGATAGAACAACAGACAGAAAATGAGTAAAGAAATAGAGGACTTAACACAGTAAACCAACTAGAGCTAATAGACATACACAGAAAGCTCCACCCAACAGCAGCAGCATACATTTTTCTCAAGTGCACATGGGGCATTTTCAGGATAGACCATATGTTAGGCCACAAATTAAGTTTCAATAAAGTTACAAAGATAGATACCATACAAAGC
Source organism: Puma concolor (assembly GCF_028749965.1). NCBI lineage: Eukaryota > Metazoa > Chordata > Mammalia > Carnivora > Felidae > Puma > Puma concolor. The sequence goes on from NC_141672.1 coordinate 117,533,787, forward strand.
AGCATTTCTGATCACAACAGGATGAAGTTAGAAATTAATAACATAAAGAAAACTAGAAGATATACAAAATTATGGAAACTAAACACATTTTTAAACAACCAATGGATCAAAGAAGAAATCACAAAGGAAATTAGAAAACACTCAGGAATGAATGAAAATTAAAAAACATACCAAAACTTAAGGGACACAGCAAAAGTAGTGCCAGCGGGGAAATTTATAGCTATGAATGCTTATGTTAAAAAACAAAGATCTCAGATCAGCAATCTACTTTGCAAATTAAGGGACTCGAAAAAGAACAAACTAAACCCAAAGCTAACAGAAGGAAGGAAATAATAAAGATTAGAGCAGAGATAAATGAAATATAGAAGAGAAAAGTCAATGAAACGAGAAGTTGGTTCTTTGAAAAATCAACAAAATTGACAAACCTTTAGCTAGATGGACTAAGAAAAAAAGAGAAGACAAATTACTCAAATCAGAAATGAAAGTGAGGAGGGGTGCCTGGTGGCTCAGTCAGTTAAGCATCGGATTTTGGCTCAGGTCATTATCTCATATTTGTGAGTTCAAGCCCTGCATTGGGCTCTTTGCTGTCAGCACAGAACCTGCTTTAAATCCTCTGTTTCCCTCTCACTCTGCCCTTCCCTACTTGCTCTCTGTCTTTCTGTCTCAAAAATAAATAAACATTAAAAAAAAAAAAACATTTAGAGGAAGCATCTGACTTCAGCTCAGGTCATGATTTCATGGTTCATGGGTTCAAGCCCTGCTTCAGATTCTGCTTTGGATTCTGTGTATGTCTCTCTCTCTGCCCCTCCCCTGCTCACATTCTGTCTCTCTCTTCTCAAAAATAAATAAACATTAAAAAAAATTTAAAAACATTTAGAAATGAAAGTGGGCACATTATCACTGATTCTACAGAAATAAAAAACTGTAAGAGAGTATTGTAAGCCATGTATGCTAAAAATTGGATAACATTGATGAAATGGACAAAATCGACCAAAACTAAATCATGAAGACATAGAATATCCGAAGAGACTTATAACTAGTAAGGGGATTGAATCAATAATCAAAAATCTCCCAATATCTGACAACTTATTGGTGCTGTGAAGTTTTGAATAGCACACTTTGCTTTAAAAACAACAACAACAACAACAACAACAACAAAAACTACCAACAAAGAAAAGCCCTAAACTTAATGGCCTCAGTAGTGAATTCCACAAAACATTTAAAGAACTAATACTAATCCTCAAACTTTTCCAGAAAACTGAAGAGGAGGGAACACTTCCTAGCTTAGTTTAGAAGGGCAGCTTTATCCTGTTACCAAAACCAGACAAAGACACTACAAGAAAACTGTAGACCAATATGCCTTATGAGCTCTGATGTGAAAATCCTCAACAAAATACTAGCAAATAATTCAGTAGTATATTAAAAGGATTATACACCATGACCAAGTGCGATTTATTCCTGGAACGCAAAGATAGTTCAACATACAGAAAAATTATTAATGTAATTTACACCACATCAACAAAAGGAAGGGGGAGAAACACATTAGCATTTCAGTATAGAAGTTGAAGTGACAATTGACAATATTTTACACTCTTTCAAGATAAAAACACTTAGCAAACTAGCAATAGAAGGAAACTACCTCAACAAAATAAAAGAGGCCTTTTGGGGGGGTAGAGGTGATAGGCATTAAGGAAGGTACTTGTTGGAATGAGCACTGGGTGTTATATGTAAGTCATGAATCACTGGGTTCTACTCCTGAAGCCAAGACTACACTGTATGTTAACTAACTGGAGAATGAATGAATGAATGAATACCAGGCCTTTTCATTATATCCCCCTCCACTCGCATTGAAATGAGTTTGGATTTTCTGAGCCTACATCAGCTGGCTGGGGGGAGAGCAGCCCAGAAAGCTGCTGGTTTGGAAAGGGAAGCAGAGAGGGACAGAACGAGGTGGAGATGAAAATTCTGTGTTCTCCCAGCAGAGCAATGATAGGGTGCTGAGTGCTGAGTGAGGATCATGGACCCTCTGCCCCTCTCGTCAAGCAAAAGCATCTTGCCCTTGCTTATAGGCCCAGAAGCCATGTCCCCTCAAGCCAGCCTGTCCTCTGAGAACCACAGCTTTCAGGGTCCAAATCACTTAGCTGGCCATTAGTGAGTTGCCTGGTACTAGACTTGTCTGTGCCCTGGGAGAGGTCCTCCTCTACTTCTAGGCCAAACCTTTCACGGGGTGGAGAGGAGTGGATCTGAGGCCAGAGAGGGGACAGGGCCTGCCACCACTCACAGAAGTCCAGTCTGTCTTGTACCCCTCCACCTGGGGTTCTCTTCGTGGAGTTGCAGGTGAGCGGGCGCTCAAGGTTCCCCGGAGACTGGCACCGCTCGCTCGTTTAGGGTGAAAAAGGCTGCGAGGGGCGTGGTGGGGTCAGGCGTTTGACTCTACCTCCTCGCGCGATGACCAGCCTGCGTGGGACACCGGTTTGTCCTGGCTGCTGGGTGCCTGGCTGCTGTTGCTCCAAGTACCCGGGATAACACCACCTCTGCTCAGATGCGCATCGCCCTGACTCTGCTCCCTCGCCTCCCGGCCAACGGTCTAGGTCCCGGCCTCTGCTGCGGCTGCTGCTGTTCAGGTCGGCCGACGCCGCTCAAGGCCACCCGAGGAGCGGCCCCCGCATCTCCGCTCCCTGGAAAGGTAGGTGGCCCCGCGCGGCTGGTGGGGCTCCGGATCAGACGCGGCGCGGGGCGGGTGTGGAGAGTGCGGCAGCGGAGGGAGTGCGCGCGCGGCTCTGCGGGTCCCGGGCTGTCCCCGCGGGGAGCGTGTGGGTCTAGCGGAGTGTGTGAGTGTGCGCGCTGGCACGCTGGAGCGGCTGTAAATGGCTCCAAGTCAGCCCCCAGCAGGGAACCGCAGGGTCGCCGGGGCGCAGGGGAGAGAGGGCCCCTCTCTCCACCGAGAGACGTTTTATTGCCCGTCTCGGTGCTTGAGCTGTCTTCACTGTTTCCTGTGCTCCTCACAGTGAGCCTGGAGGCTGTCATTTCTGGAACTTGTCATAAAGCCAGTAAGTGGGAAGGACAGGGTTCAAGCTCCTGTGGTTCTCTATAAACCTTGTGGCCATGGTGCACAGTGAGGAGAACAGGAGCAGGACCCGTGGACAGCTTGTCTTTTCCGTTCCATCTTCCCCAGCTAGAAGCCTTTCCCTCCGCTCTCCAGTTCAAGAGCTTTCACTGGCTCCAGCTGGCCTGTAAAGAGTCCGCGTGGGTTTGGGCGGTTTTTGAAAAACCCTGCACACCTCACCCTTGCCTGCGGGCCTCTCTGAATTTGTGTTTCATCCCCACTGCCTTCTCCTTCCCATGTGCGAGGCCCTACTCTGGAAGGAAGCCTTGAAATGTCAGTTTTAGAGTCCATACTGACTAGACTGCGTTACGTCCCTTCAGACCTAAAGTGGACCCCTTGCCTTTAGCCACTGTTGGAATGGGTGGGAGAGAGTCTCCCAGTTTCAGCTGCTGTTCTGAAAATGGCCAGGGCTTTCCAGTGAATACCTGTTGACTATTTATACAAATTCCTATTCTCAGATCTATTAGATGTTATTATCATGCAAGTCTTGTGATTACCAATAGTTTGTCGTCCCCAACTTGTATTTTGGAGTTGATGGGAATACTGTTATCTCGTATATTATTCTTGTAATGATGCCATGAAAAAATACCACAGATTGAGTAGCTTAAACAATAGAAATTTATTTCTCCCAGTTCTCAAGCCTGGAAAGTCCAAGATCAAGGTCCAGCAGGGTTTGGTTTCTAGTGAGTACTCACTTTCTGGTTTATAGATGGCTTCTGTGTCCTCACCTGGCCTTTCATTGGTGTGTGTTCATCTCTCTCTCTTTTCCTCTTATAAGGCCACCCATCGTATTGTATTAGGGACTTCTGACTTCATTTAAAGTTAATTACCTCCTAAAAGCTCTATCTCCAGATAATGTCATATTGGAGTTTAGGATTTGATGTATAAATTTAGGGGGCAAACAGTTCATAGCATTTAGTATTGTTATAAATATTGTCTTTGGAAAAATTTTTAAAAAGTTGGGGGGAGGGGGCACCTGGGTGGCTCAGTCGGTTGAGTGTCCAACTTCAGCTCAGGTCACGATCTCATGGTTCATGGGTTCGAGCCCCGCGTTGGGCTTTGGGCTGACAGCTCAGAGCCTGGAGTCTGCTTCATATTCTGTGTCTCCCTCTCTCTCTGCCCCCCCCCCCCATTCATGCTCTGTCTCTCTCTGCCTCTCAAAAATAAACGTAATAAAAAAAACTTATAAATATTGTCTTTGGGTTTTGGGGTTTGACCCTAGTTACTCTGGTGTCTATTCTATTCTATTCTATTCTATTCTATTCTATTCTATTCTATTCCATTCCATTCCATTCCATTCCATTTCATTTCATTTCATTTATTTTTTGAGAGAGAACATGCATGCACATGCAAGGAGGGACGGATAGAAGGAGAGGGAGAGAGAGAATCTTAAGCGGGTTCCATACCCAGCTAAGAGCCCAATGCAGGGCTCAATCTCATGACCCTGGGATCATGACCTGAGCAGAAGTCAAGAGTCAGATGCTCAACTGTCTGAGCCACCCAGGCAACCCAGTTGTTCTGTTTTTAATTGGGGATCTAGAGAGATTAAAAAGCCTGTCACCCATTATGCTAAGTGAAATAAGCTAGTCACAACAAGACAAATATATGATTTCACTTATATGAAGTGCCTAGAGTAGTTAAAATCATAGAGACAGAGAGTATAAGGGTGCAAGCTAGTTATAGAGTGTTTACAAAGTACTGGTTCCCATACCTAGGTAGAATTTATTTTGCATGTAAAAGGAGCTAGTCACTTTATAATAGTCAAAAGGTAAAGCAACCCAAGTGTCCATCAATAGGTGAATGGCTAAACAAAATGTGGTATGTACATATAATGGAATATTATTCAGCCTTAACAAGGAAGGAAATTCTGACATATACTACAACATGGATGAACCTTGAGGACACTTTGCTATTGAAATAATCCAGTCACAAAAAGACTGTCTCATTCCCCTTACGTGAGGTACCTAAAATAGCCACATTCATGAAGACAGAAAGTACACTCTGGAAAACAGTGTGGAGGTTCCTCAAAAAATTAGAAATAGAGCTACCCTATGACCCAGCAATAGCACTGCTAGGAATTTACCCAAGGGATACAAGAGTGTTGATGCATAGGGGCATTTGTACCCCAATGTTCATAGCAGCGCTTTCAACAATAGCCAAATTATGCAAAGAGCCTAAATGTCTATCAACTGATGAATGGATAAAGAATATGTGGTTTATATATTCAGTGGAATACTACTTGGCAGTGAGAAAGAATGAAATCATGCCATTTGCAGCAATATGGATAGAACTGGAAGGTATTATGCTGAGTGAAATAAGTCAGTCAGAGAAGGACAGATATCATATGTTTTCACTCATATGTGGATCTTGAGAAACTGAACAGAAGACCATGGGGGAAAGGAAGGGGAAAAAATAGTTACAAACAGAGAGGGAGGGCGGCAAACCACAAGAGACTATTAAATACAGAAAACAAACTAAGGATAGATGAGGGGGTGTGGGAGAGGGAAAATGGGTGATGGGCATTGAGGAGGGCACTTGTTGGGATGAGCACTGGGTACGATATGTAAGGCAATTTGACAATAAATTATATTCATTAAAAAATAAATACATAAATAAATAAAAATAAATAAATAAAAGACAGAAAGTAAAATGGTGGCTGCCAGGGCCTGGGGAGGGCAGGGAGAATGGAGAGTTATTGTTTTTTTTTAATTTTTATTATTTTTTAATGTTTGTATTTCTTTTTGAGATGGAGAGACAGAGCATGAGTGGGGGAGGGGCAAAGAGAGTGAGAGACACAGAATCCAAGGCGGGCTCCAGGCTCTGAATGTCAGCACAGAGCCCGACACAGGGCTCGAACTCACAGAGTGTGAGATCATGACCTGAGCTGAAGTCGGACGCTTAACCGACTGAGCCACCCAGGCGCCCCGAGTTATTGTTTAATGTGTACAGAGTTTCAGTTTGGGAAGGTTACATTCTAGACATGGAGGGTGGTGGTAGTTGCACAATAATATGAATGTACTTGATGTCACTGACTGCACCCTTAAAAAAAGTTAAAATGGTAAATATCATGTTATATATATTTTACCACAATTTTAAAAAACAAAGAAGACCCCCATCACCACCAACCCACCCAAAACAGGAACGCATCAAAATTTGAACGATCCCACCCATCAATCATTGGATTGGAACTCCTCCACCCCTGCACTTGACAGGAGACTAGTCTATGAATTGAGATTATGAGCTCACTGAAATGACTATAAAATATAAAAACAAGTATTACCGGATATGTGGGGCTCTTTCTTCCTGTGGAGCCTGAAATAAATAAGACTATGGCTTAGTCTTAACATTTATGGCTGAACGTTAATTTCACAAATGTTCAAGGGCCTGTTTTATGCAAGGCATTATGCCAGGAGCTATGGTGAATGTGCAAATGAAGCATATTCAAGAAATTCATAGTCTGGAAAGGATATATCCATGTATAAATTTTTTCATGAGTAATTCAAATATGAGATAAAACATGACGCATTCCCCTTTCTGTGCCCTTAAAGCACCCTGTACTTCTCTCAATTATTGTTTGTGTTTCCTGGTATTGTCATTAACTTCAAGCTTTTTTTTCTTGCACTGTGGGAGATCGTGTTCGTGGCCCAATTCTCCACCCCTGTATCCATGCTCTTTACCATGCAACCGTGCAATTCCTGCCTACCATCAGTAGAGTGACCTGCCTGCCCTTTGATTCTAGTTTCCACCATTTGACTTGCTTTGGCCAGTGGAATGCTAGCAGCTCTGATGGAAGCAAAGGCTTTATGTGGACTTGAACATTGGGAGCTACTCTTTTTACACCTCTGCCATCACCATGAGAACATGCCTGGGCTGGCCTAAGGAGGATGATAAGCACATGTTGCAGAGAGCTGAATCTCCTGAACTGCCCTAGCAGAGACCTAACAGACAGCCTAGGTGGCTGTTAGATGAACCTCCAGATATGTGAGTGAGCCCAGCCAAGAAAAGTGTACAAATTATAGTTGTACAACTTGATGAATTTTCACTAAGTGAACACATCCGTATAATCACCACCCAGATCAAAACCCAGAACATTAACAACCCCTTGGAAGCACCTTGCCTGCCCCTTTCTAGTCATTACTCACCTCTTCCCCCAAAGATAACCATTAGCTTGACTTCTAACACCATAGATTAGTTTTTGCCTGCTCTTGAACTTCTTCTAAATGGAATCATACCATATATGGTCTTTTGTGTCTGGCTTCTTTCATTCAACCACATGTTAACAAGATTTTCTCCTGTTGCTGTGAATAGAAGTAGTTTCTTCATTTGCAGTGCTCAATCGTATAGATGGTATGAATGTAACACAATGTATTTATTAATTCTACTATTTGGGGTATTTCTTAGAACTATTAAGAATGGTACTGCAGTGAATGTTCTTATGCATGTCTTTGGATGAGCATATGTATACATTTCTCTTGTACACATAGTTACGATAAGTATATATAGGATATATGGGATAAGTGGATATAGGATATAGGATAAGTGTATGTTCAGCTTCATACATGTTGCCAAACAGACCTCCCAAGTAGATGTACCAGTTTACATTCCCAGGAGAAATGTATGAGTCCCACTTTCTCTACTTTCTTGCAAACACTTGGTATTGTCAGTCTTTTTCATTTTAGTCATTCCAGTGGGTATGTAGTAGCAGCTCATTTTGGCCTTGTAAAAAAAATTTTAATGTTTGTTTATTTTTGAGAGAGAGAGAGGGACACAGAGTGTGAGCGGGGTAAGGGCAGAGAGAGAGGGAGACACAGAATCAGAAGCAGGCTTCAGGCTCTAAGCTGTCAGCACAGAGTCCAACACGGGGCTCAAACTCACGAACTGCGAAATCATGACTTGAGCTGAAGTCAGATGCTTAACTGACTGAGCCACCCAGGCGCCCCACATTTTGGCTTTAATTTACATATCCCTCACAACTCATGAACATGAATACATTTTCCTATGAATGCTTGAATATCCTCTTTTCTGAAGTGTCTGTTCATGTAAGATTTAAGTTTGTGCCTCATAGGCTTCTGCTATAGGGCAGCTAGGCAGGTCATGAAGCTCCCAGCAAGAGATCCTGAAGATAAAAAAGAATTTTGCATCAGCTCAAACCCAGCTTTATCAACATCAGGAATAATATGGTAGGATTCCAGCATAAGACACTGAATGCAATGAAGCTTCAAATAAATACCCTGAGCAGGTGAAGGGTTGGACACATGACACATGACACATGACAATGGCTGGTTGCTGATAGACTCACACATTTTCAGATATCTTGGAAACACCAGGACTTCAGGGTCTGATTCTCAGCCACACAGGCTCAGAAAGAAGCTTTTGCAGACACAGTGAGTGAAAAATTAATATAAAACTCAGAATGCTGATGTGTTAGTTCACACTATGAACCAGAATTGCCATGCATTCCAGTCTCTGATTACGGTACTCTCTCCCTATAAGAAAATAATTTGGGAAGTCAAATACAATCAGAAGCCTGCATGGCGAGCTGGAATTAGAACACCAGGATGAGAGATGGGGGCTGGTAATGACAAGAATGTGCTTCCAAGACTTTCACAGTAAAAAATGGATCTGCCATTGGAACTGGACAAGATATGACCTTGGGCCAGGCCTCCCTCTTCCCCACCAGTACTTGGATAAATGAATGCTGTCATTGTTCCTTCAGAGACTTGCTAAATTTTTTTGTCCCATGCAGCTCCTGGGATGATTCCACCCCAAATCTAGATTTGGAGCTTGCCACCTAGGCGGAGCAATCAGCACATTCCATCCTCTGAGCCCAGGGATGGGTTTAGCATGTTAGTTGCAAATGCCGAGATCCTGATACTCTCCATTTCCTAGTGGGCGTGAATGAGAAAGCCTGTAGCCCTGGGAGCCATCTGAGGACCACAAGGGGAGTCAACCTCAGATTATTCTGAGATGGAAGAAGACAGACTGGAGATCGAGCAAACACAGCCTCTGGACCTTTAGTTACTTGAACCAAGGTATTCCTTTTCTTGTACAAACAGTTTGCATTGGGCTGGCAGACTCAGTTGACTATCCAATATCTATTCTCCTCTTCTTCCTTACTTACAGAACCTCCGGTTTACTCATAGTTTAAAAATATCCATCTCCCCATATTCCCCTGGAGCTAAGGGTGGCAATGTGGCCAATAAGATGCAAGTGAAACTCACTAAGAATATTGATTCTGGAAAAGTGATTGATTTTCTGATTAAAAAAAAAAAGAGGGCAGACTCAACTGGCACATACATTCTGCCTTCCTCTACCCTTCTCTTCTTGCCTGCAGAGCAGATAAAATATCCAGAAGAATGACAGCCAACTTGTGATTACAAAGCCAAAAGATACTAAGGATAGCAAAAGAAGATAGAAGATGCCTGGGTGGCTCAGTCGGTCTGACTCTTGATTTCAGCTCAGTCATGATCCCAGGGTCATGAGATTGAGCCCCACATTGAGCTCTGTGCTAAGTATGGAGCCTGCTTGGGATTCCCTCTCCCTCTCTGTCTCTCTCTCTCTGTCCCCCTACCTCTCTCCCCAATCTCTCTCTCTCTCTCAATCTCTGAAATTTTCAAAAAAATAATGATAAAATAAAAAAAAAGAAGATAGAAGGATCCTGATTCCTTAAACAGTTGCACCAGCCCTGGACTACATATCCCAGACTCCTCGTAACGTGAAAAAACTAAACCCCTTATTGGGTTAGTCACTATGTTAGTTTTCTGTGAAATGCAGTCAAATGCAATCACTTAGAGAATTCAGTCCATGAAACATGGACTCAATAGAGTGGTAGAGATGGGGCCTTGGGCTGTGAGGGTACAGATATTACAGACTGGAATGCCCATGACCTCATTATGCAGTGGTGAAACATTGCTTTTCTATGGAAGATACCCCACATGCCAACCAAGTGTGTTGTGTTAGGGAAAAATAGAATGTTGGCACTTGCAGGTGACTTCATTCCACTTTCAACAAAGTCCTGAAAGAGACCAGTGTACTAGAGTTTTCCAGGCTGAAGGAAAAAGGGAAGGAAATTCTTGTTTACAGAGCTCCTTCACTAAGGAAAAACACTCTGCCTAAGGCCTGCAAATCTTTGAAGGAGCCTCTTGGAATTTGGAGATTTTCAGGGCTGAACAAGATTGTTCTTTCTGTTCTCTTTTTTTATTTTTAAAATTTTTTTTCCAACGTTTATTTATTTTTAGGACAGAGAGAGACAGAGCATGAACGGGGGAGGGGCAGAGAGAGAGGGAGACACAGAATCGGAAACAGGCTCCAGGCTCTGAGCCATCAGCCCAGGGCCTGACGCGGGGCTCGAACTCCCGGACCGCGAGATCGTGACCTGGCTGAAGTCGGACGCTTAACCGACTGCGCCACCCAGGCGCCCCTCTTTCTGTTCTCTAAATAGGTAGGCTGCCAAGCAATCGTCTAGAAGATGAGACTGGCGTCCTGGATCTTTCCTAAGTACTTTCCTTTAAGAAAAACCATTCAACAGAGGAAATGAGGGCTGACACTTTGTTTTGTTTGTTTTCAAAACAGTTGTTTTGTTTTGCTTTGTGTTCAGTTGTCTCAAATCAGTAAACATCAAGTTGAAGGCTAGAGGGATAGGGTAGAACACAGAGGCCAGATGGTTATAGAGGAGGAGTTTCATATTTAAAAACTGTGGCTATAATGAAGATAAAGAAGATGGATAAAGAAGATATGGTATGTATATACAGTGGAATATTACTCAGCTATCAAAAAGAATGAAATCTTGCCATTTGCGACAACATGGATGGAACTAGAGGGTATTATGCTAAGCAAAATTTGTCAGTCAGAGAAAGACAAATATGATTTCACTCATGTGGAATTTAAGATACAAAACAGATGAACATAAGGGAAGGGAAGCAAAAATAATACAAAAACAGGGAGGGGGACAAAACATAAGAGACTCTTAAATACAAAGAACAAACTGAGGGCTGCTGGAGGAGTTTGGGGTGAGGGGGGATGGGATAAATGGGCAAGGGGCATTAAGGAGGACACTTGTTGAGATGAGCACTGGGTGTTATATGTAGGGGATGAATCACTGGAATCTACTCCTGAAAACATTATTGCACTATATGCTAACTAACTTGGATGTAACTTGATAGATAGATAGATAGATAGATAGATAGATAGATAGATAGATAGATAGATAGATACATGCCATGGCTATATAGGTGTTTTGGCTGTGGCTAATCTCACACATAGGACTGAATAAGAGATAAATAGACTGGAACCTTACAACATTTTTGAGGGGATCATATCACCAAAAATGAGACTCTAAGAATCTGGCCAGCAACACCTTATCATTTTTCAGCCCAGGTCCCTGAACACACATAATAGAACAGGCCTCCTCCCCAAAGTTCACTTCAGATATGACTGAGAGAGGATACTGAACGAGAAGTCCTCTGCAAAGAAGATGGAACTTGGACGATGGAGCACAATCAACGAGGGATATCTTCTCAGAGAGTTGGTTGGCTGAGTAAGGAAATTACTGTCAGGGAGGGAGTCCTGGCGACTCCTCTCTAGTAGCATCTGGTATTTGCTGTAGATGTACTTCCCATTCTTCCCCTTCCTGTGTGGGAGTTGTATTTCATTCCTTCTCCACTATTATATATGGAATATGTTGGGTAAAGAAAACTTGCCTTTTAGTTTATTGGACTCTAAGGATTCACATCAGGGTTACATGGAGAAAACTATTGATTGACTAGAGATCTGGGCTTGTGAGATGTATGCAATGTCTGGATGAGACCTTGACACCGTCCCCATTAGGGAGGGTGTATATTCTACCTATGGGAGGATGGATAGCCAACAGGGTGGACTGTAGTATTGACTGCTTTTTCCTATCCAATGACTCTTCTCCTTTTCTTATTAGCAGAACCTTGAATTTGTTCGGGAAAGCAACATGCCCCACTAAAAACAACGCCAAAGTTTTCTGGCCACTGAGACATAAGGAAAATTCTGCCAAGGATATCTGGAAAAGCTTTGCTTTCTGGCTGCAGGTATCACTCTTTTTCTCCTTTTCTTTTCCCCTTTTCTTGCCTGGAACCAGATGGAAACTTGAATCTTCAGAGCATCGGAAATGGTAAATACGTCAATAAATGTCAAAGTCTATTTATTCCTCTTGGTTTCTTTACATGCATGTGACTACTTAAATATAATGTGGGAGTTTCCCTTTTCCACATTCTGGAACATTCTAAGTAGCTTGGAAGGTTTAGGAAATTCTCCTATGAACTAATTTGGGTCTTGTGTCTTTTGAAGAGTAATCCTTTCATTTATTTAAATTCTTTATGTTTACTAGGGTCAATCTGGGTGAATGATATTCTCCTAGGAAATCATCATTGGTTTTCAAGTGTGTTGGTCTAGACTTGGGAAAAGTAGTATCTTAAGATTTTTAATTTTTCTTCTGTTTCAATGGTTATTTCCTCCCTGTCATTTCTTATCTTCTATATTTATGCCTTTTCTTTTCTTTTTTTTTTTTTCCTGATTAGGTTAGCTAATGCTTTGTCTATTTGATTGATTGGATTGATTAGGTTTTTTTAAGAACCGGAGGTTGGATTTATTTATTCTTTTTACATATTTTTCTGTTTTCTAACTCATTAATCTCTGCTTATATCCTTAATAATCCCTTCATCCTGCTTTATTTCAGTTTACTTTTTCATTTTTAGCCTTTTTTAAACGTTTATTTATTTTTGAGAGGTGGGGAGGGAGGGAGGAGCAGAGAGAGAGGGAGACAGAGGAATCAAAGCACGCTCTGTGCTTAGGGCAGAGCCCGATGTGGGGCTCCACGTAGGGCTTGATATAAGGCTCCATGTGGGTCTTGAACTCACCAGTCATGAGATCGTGACCTGAGCCTAAGTCAGATGCTAAACTGACTGAGCCACCCAGGAGCCCCTTTAACTGATGTTCAATTTTGCTGATACAGGTATTTCATGTAATATATTTCCTTCTAACAACTATTTTTGCAGTATCTTATAGCTTCAGATAAGCTATGTTTTCATTATTACTATTTCATAAAATTCTGCAATTTTGGCTTGTATTGCCTCATTGGCCCATGAGTGGCTTAATACACAGTGCTTTAAATTGGCGGGTCTTTTTGCCTTTTAAAAATAATTGTTTTTAGGCGCGCCTGGGTGGCTCAGTCTGTTAAGTGTCTGACTTCGGCTCAGGTCATGACCTTGCAGTTTGTGAGTTTGATCCCCACATCGGGCTCTGTGCTAACAGCTCAGAGCCTGGAGCCTGCTTTGGATTCTGTGTCTCCCTCTCTCTGCCCTTTCCCCATTTGCATGCCAGCTCTCTCTCTCTCTCTCTCTCTCTCTCAAAAATAAATAAAATCAAAAACTTAAAACATTCTTTAAAAATAATTATAAGTAGGCTTCACACCTGGTGCAGAGTCCAACTCAGGGCTTGAACTCATGGCCCTGAGACCAAGACCTGAGCTGAGATCGAGAGTCAGCTGCTTGGCAGGGCACCTGGGTGGCTCAGTCAAGTTAAGCATCTGACTTCAGCTCAGGTCATGATCTCATGGTTCACGAGTTCAAGCCCCTAATCACGGCTCATGGGTTCGAGCCCCACGTTGGGCTCTGGGCTGACAGGTAGGAGCCTGGAGCCTGCTTTGGATTCTGTGTCTCCTCTTCCTCCCCCTCCTCCGCTTAAGCCCTCTCTGTCTCTCTGTCTCTCTCTCAAAACTAAATAAACATTAAAAAAAAAAAAACAGTTGGATGCTTAACTGACTGAGCCACCCAGGAGCCCGCTTTTAATTTGTTATTAATTTATAATTTTATTGATTTGTGATCAAAGAATGTTGCTCATGCTATTGCTATTTTTAAAGTTACTGAAATTTTTTTGTGTGACCCAATGACTCATCCATTTAATGACTTTCCCTTTCAATTGCCCAATAGCCCGTGTTCTGATCCACCGGGTATCAGACCTGTCCTCAGTATCTCCCCTCACAGGATGGAACCCTCTCCTAGCTGATGTTGTTGGCATTGGCCTCCTCTAGGACCAGCTGGACTCCTCTCTTCCACATACCATTCCTGCCCCCCATACCTCATTGCTGATGTGAGCTCTGGAGCTGGCTTCTTGAGTTCCAGATGGTTATCTGCCCATTTACATGTAAATTGGAATTTGAGGTATTCTCTGTCTCCTAGAATGCTGTAAGTGAGAGCTGGGGTGATTTAATTTGCTTTCATTGTGGATTTGTGTGGTTTCCGGAGGACTGTGAAAGGGTTTAGGAATCTGCCATTATTGTACAGGAGTCAGGGAGCTCTGTGCTTTCCTTTTATCATATTTACTCTGCTGTTTTTTCTTCAATCCTGCCTTCCATTGGCTTAAATATTCTCTTTTGCCCATCCTTCTTCCCTCAACATTGAAGTCACATTTCTTTTTCTTTTTTTTTTTTTTTAAGATTTATTTGTTTTTGAGAGAGAGAGCATGAGTGGGGGAGGGACAGAGAGAGAAGGGGACAGAAGATCTGAAGCAGGCTCCACACTGACAGCAACCGGCCGATGAGGGGCTCGAACCCACAAGCCATGAGATCATGACCTGAGCTGAAGTTGGACGCTCAACCAGTTGAGCCATCCAAGTTCCCCTTGAAGTCACAGTTCTACTTCCATTCTCTTAATGGTAACTGTGAAAACGGTAGCATGCACATAGCAAAGTCTAATGTTAACATCACTGCCTACCTTCCCAACAAGGTAAGGGCCTTAGGACGTGTTGACTCCTGTCGTCTCCCTCTCATGTTGCTGTTCATTCACCAAACAATTTTGAGTTACCATGTGCCAGGTTGATAGAATAATGAACAAAAGTTTGGAGGGGGGAGAGGGTAGAATCCCTGTTTTAAAGGATTTACACCTTAGTGGGGGAGAGAAACAAGATACAAATTTAAAATAGGTAACATGTTACATAATAATAAGTACTAAGGAGCAAGAAAAAAATTAAGCAAGGTAGGGAATGTGAAATCTCCCCTGTGTGTGTGTGTGTATGTGTGTGTGTTGTGTGTCTAGCTAGCTATGCAGGTATCTTGGGGAAGAACATTCTAGCCAAAGAGAATATCAGGTGCAAAAGCCTTAAAGGACTTCTTGACAAGGAGGTCTGTGAAGCTGAGTGAAGTGAAAGGGGGAAGAATGGTAGGGTTTGAGGTCACAGAGCGAACAAGGAGACCAGAGTAGGACCTCACAAGGACTACACTCTGGACGACAGTCCACATTAGGGATTTTGGCTTTTATTCCAAAATAAATAAGGAGGTTACTGCTCCACGTGAGAGAAGATGATGGCTGGCCCAAGATAGGACACTGGGAGGTGAGGAGAAGTGGTTGTACTCTATGTGTATTTTGAAAGGTGAGCTGACAGAATTTGATAACTGACCAGTGTTAAAAGAAAGGCAACAGGCCCAAAATGGAGTCGCTTATGCTAAGCCCCAAGTCACCAAACTGAGACTTAATTGTGGGTTTGGCCCCTCCCAGAAGTAGAATCTTAAGTCAATTGATCAGGAATCACCTGGTCGGCACTAGCAAGGTAATCTGCCTGCTAGACCCCTGTCATCCCCTAAAGGAAAGTGACCTTGTCACAGCACTCCACTTTTTGTTGGTTCCTTGTTCCCTTCTGCCTGTAACAGTTTTTCATTTTGTGCAGCAACTTAGAGCTCCTTTCTCCCTGCTAGATGGGATGCTGCCTGATTTATGAATCATTGAATAAAGCCAATAAGATCCATAAGATTTACTCAGTTGAATTTTTTTTATTTTTTTAACGTTTATTATATTATTGAGAGAGAGAGACACAGAGCATGAGTGCGGGAGGGGTAGAGAAAGGGAGAGACACAGAACCAGAAGCAGGCTCCAGGCTCTGAGCTGTCAGCACAGAGCCCAACACGGGGCTCGAACTCACAAACCGGAAGACCGTGACCTGAGCCGAAGTCAGATGCTTAACTGACTGAGCCACCCAGGTGCCCCTTGAATTTTTTTAATGGCAGTGAGGTGTGAGGGAAAGCAAGAGGACAAGGATGACTCCCAAAACGTTGCCCTGAGCAACTGAAGGATAGAGTTGTCATTAGCTTCCTATTGCCTGGCATTTAGTCACATGCGGTAGGAAGCTGAGTTCTAAGAATGCCCTCAATGCCCCGTGAAGTCCCTACCCTTTGAGTGCGGGTGTGATCTCATCCTGTGATCATATTTTGTTACATGGCAAAAGGAAGGCTCTCCAGGTGGGCCTACTCTAATCCCAGGCCCTTTAAAAGCCCAGCTTCCTCCTGCTGGTGGGCAGAAGAGGAAGTCAGAGATTCAAAGCCTGAGAAGGACTTGCTGTACTGATGCCGTTTTAGAAATGGAGAGGGCCACACGAGGAGGGGTCCAGGCACCCTGGAGAAACAGACAGCAGGAAATGGGACCTCAGATCCATGGCCACAAGGATCTGGCTTCTGCCAACAGCCTGAGTGAGTTCGGAAGAAGGTTCTTCCCCAGAGCCTCTGGACAAGAGCCCCGCCCAACTGACACCTTGATTTTGGCCTCGTGGAACCCTGAGCAGAAAACAGCCAAGCCCAGACTTCTGACCTACAGAACTCTGAGACAGTAAGTCTGGTATAAGCTGCTAAGTTTGTGGTAGCTTTTTACACTGCAAGAGAAAATGAATCCTCATGGCCACACACAACTCTTAGGGGGGCTGGGAGATGGTGTCCCCAGCTGGGCAATCACGTGCGTTGTTAAACTTGAGGGTGGGGGTGTGTGTCTATAATAAAAGAAAGAGAAGAATGAGCGCTAGGGGGATGATACGATGTTCTTGCAGGGACTGTAAACCTGCAGGGCCCAGTACAGCAGACACTGACCACAGGTGGACATTGAGCACCTGAAATGTGGCCGGTCCAAACTGAGACGGGCCATGAGTGTAAAATAGCCACTAGATTTTGAAAAAAAAAAAAAAAAAAAGGGAATGTAAAATATCTCATTAAGTATATTTTATATCAATTATATTTTGAAATGATAATATTTTTCATATATTTGATTAAATAAAATACATTATTAAACTTAATTTCAACCTGTTTCTGTTTACTTTAAGAAAATTGGGGGGACAGGCACCTGAGTGGCTCAGTCGGTTAAGCATCGGACTCTTGGTTTCTGCTCAGGTCATGATCTCATAGTTTCATGAGTTCGAGCCCCGCATCAGGCTCTGCACTGATAGTGTGGAGCCTGCTTGGGATTCCCTCTCTCTCTCTCTCTCTCTCTCTCTCTCTGCCCCTCCCCTACTCATGCTGTCTGTGTCTCTCTAAAAAAATTTTTTTTTTAAATTTGGTCACATGTGTAGCTGAAAATTTTAAATTATATCTGTGGCTCCCATTGTAGTTTTATTGGGCAGTAAACATCTCCTTCATTTTCATCACATGCCCGTGAATTTAATTTTTTAAACATTGGGTTTTTTTCAACATTACAGATTTAAAAAGGCAATGTTCCCATAAGAAATAATGGCAAAGAGAGGAGTTCCTAGTCACATTCAGCAAACCTGTTTTCCCAGACTACACAAATACACTAGTTGATGCTTGTACATATATGTAGGAGGTGGGATTGATGAAGGTCACGATGTTCAGTGGCTGCCATCATGGAGATGGAAATATTGCTTATACCATCATTATTCATCCCTTAAGGCTGGGCACACACAGCCCCCAAATAAAATGTAAGTTCTAGCAGCAAAAGCGGAGGGGTGGTTGTTACGTAGGTAGGTAATCACAACCTACCATAATGGGAGGGAAAGGAAAGGACTGTCTGTCACGGCTTTGTCTCTTCAAGACACATGTTTACAGCCCCCTGGTGGACTATGGCGGCACTTCAGTCAGGCCAATCAGATTCCCCTACTTCTTAACCACCTCCACCCTTGTCCAAACCATCACCTCAGGCAAGCATTATCCTAAGAGATTCCTAATGGGTCTCCCTCCTTCCCCTCCTGTCCACCAGAATGAGCTTTTTTTTTTTTTTATATATGAAATTTATTGTCAAATTGGTTTCCATACAACACCCAGTGCTCATCCCAAAAGGTGCTCCTCAATACCCATCACCCACCCTCTCCTCCCTCCCACCCCCCATCAACCCTTAGTTTGTTCTCAGTTCTCAACAGTCTCATCAGGTCATGTTACTCTTCTGCTCAGAACTCAGGAGCAACTTTCCTTCTAGTCAGAGTTAAAGCTAATGTCTTCACTTCCCCTCTTACCCATCCACCCCTCACTCCATGCTAGCTGCGCAGGCTGCCTGTGCTTCCTCTGTCAGTGTAACACATCGCGCGTGCACCTGTCCTGGCAGTTGCTATCAACATCATCATATCACCTTATCGCCCTAAATAAATAAATTGAAAAAAACAAAACATTAGTCCACCATTCTATACCATTCTATATACCCCCCTTAGCTGGATTCTTTTTTTTTTTTTTTTTTTGGCCGTAGCGTGTAACAACAAGTGACCTATTGCGTATTTAGTTGTTATATTTATTATGCATTTGTTTATTACCTGTCTCCCCCACTGGAATGTACCCTTCAAAAAGGCAGGAAATTTGTCTGTTTTGTTCACGGTTGTATCCCTCCCCAGCATTTAGAATAGGGCTTAGCATGTAGTAGGTGCTCAAAAATATTTGTTAGATAAATCAATGAAACAAGATCTGAACAACGAATAAGCATTGTATGGCCTTCATTGTTTTATCCTAGGATATGTGACTTAATGTCACTTAATGTCACAAAAAAGTCAATTCCATATATTTATATATGACTTAATAATAAATGGCTATATTTATATATGACTTAATGTGACTTAATGTCACAAAAAAGTCAATTCCATATATTTATATAACATTAATAAAATTCCAGGGGCACCTCACTGGCTCAGTTAGAAGAGTATGTGAGTCTTGATCTTGGGGTCATGAGTTCGAACCCCATATTGGGTGTAGAAATTACTTAAATAAAAAACCTAAAAAAAATTTTAATAAAAATAAATTAATAAAATTCCAGTTAGAATCTCCACAGAGTTATTTTTTATTGGATTAAATTATTTTAAAATTCATTTGGAAAGAATAAATGACCTATGATAGCCAATAAATGTAGGAAGAAGTACACTAAGGGTAACTTGGCTTACCAGATATTGGAAGACCCTGTAAAGCTACCATAAGAAAACCCATATTATATTGGCATAAGAATAGACAAATGAGCCAGTGTAACTGACTAGAAAATCCAGGAACAGATAATCTGTTTATAAGAACAGATTAAAGGCGAAATTCAGTGATAAAAGGATGACTATCTAATAAATGGTGTTGATGTTATCTACCAGGGAAAAAACTAGACCCCCATTTTATACATTTACAAAAACAAGTGCCCAGTAGATTAAATGCTGAAATGTAGTTGGTACTTAAGGAACTGTAACATAAATACAGAATTGTGTTAATTTTGTCCTCATGCCAAACGAAGACATATGGCCGATTTCATCACAGTCAGAATTTATAGTGCATATTCTTAATCCCTTTGCTTTAATAAAAAAAATCCTGTTTCATGACTGGGCTCAGGGTATCAAAGCCCAAGCAGAGTGAGGAGGGAGTCTGTGGTGGGGAGAGGTGGGTTGGTGATGGCCAAGGACAAAGACGGGGACCTGGCAGTAGCCATCCAGTTGGACATGTCAGAGTCTAAGCCAGGTAAGGAGAGGGCTCATGGAGGGGCAGGACAGTGGTGACATGGAAGATACAAAGGGATTTATCAAACAAGTAAATATTTCAAGGATAATTGGGTAATGGGAACCACATTTCTCACTATCAAAAACAAAAGGTCAGGGATGTCTGTGTGGCTCAGTCAGTTAAGTGTCCGACTCTCAGTTTCGGCTCAGGCCATGGTCTCACTTTTTTGTGAGTTCGAGCCCCACATTGGGCTCTATGCTGACAGTGCAGAGCCTGCTTGGGATTCTCTCTCTCTTCCTCTCTCTCTGTACCTTCCCAACTCATGTGGTCTCTGTCTCTCTCAAAATAATAAATAAAACTTAAAAAAAAAAAAAAAGGACAGGGGCACCTGGGTGGTGCAGTCGGTTAAGCGTCCGACTTCAGCCAGGTCACGATCTCGCGGTCTGTGAGTTCGAGCCCCGCGTCGGGCTCTGGGCTGATGGCTCAGAGCCTGGAGCCTGTTTCCGATTCTGTGTCTCCCTCTCTCTCTGCCCCTCCCCCGTTCATGCTCTGTCTCTCTCTGTCCCAAAAATAAAATAAAAAATAAAAATAAATAAATAAATAAAACGTTAAAAAAAAAAAAAGGACAAACATAATAATGGAGAAGCTAGAAAAAGCCTGTGGTGCTGGATGGGAATTGGAATGGTTTCCATTTCATATAGATAGGTTATAACAATGTATGTATCTTGTATGGATGTATATCTAATTTTTTTTTCAACGTTTATTTATTTATTTGGGACAGAGAGAGACAGAGCATGAACGGGGGAGGGGCAGAGAGAGAGGGAGACACAGAATCAGAAACAGGCTCCAGACTCTGAGCCATCAGCCCAGAGCCCGACGCGGGGCTCGAACTCACGGACCGCGAGAACGTGACCTGGCTGAAGTCGGACGCTTAACCGACTGCGCCACCCAGGCGCGCCTTGTATGGATGTATATCTAAAACATAAATTCTCTTGATCTGTCTACTGAGAAACACTGGGAACAACAACATCCTGAAGCAAGGAGTCTTCTTAGCACTGAGATCTTTGATTCTGAGTGCTGAGAAGCCTGGAAGAGACCATCTTAACCAAGTAAATCAAGGAATCAAAACTAACATCACAATTAATGCACCAAATTGAAATTGCATACCCCTGATAAAATGCAATGGGAGTATATTCCTGCCAAAGTGCACAACTTGAATCTAGACATGACAAAACATCAAACAAACTCAGATCAAGGGACAGTCTACAACATACCTGGCCTGTTACCATCAAAAATGGTCATACATGTCAAGGAAAGACTGAGGAAATGTTCCAGACTAAAGGAAACGAAAGAGAAGTGAAAACCAAAAGCAGGGTGTGATCCTGAGTTGGATTATTTTGCAAGGACATTTTGGGGGCCATTGGTGAAATGTGAATGTGCTCTGGGGTTAGATTGTAGTAACATATCGTCATCAGCATCCTGGCTGTGATGGTTGTGTTGTGCTTATTTAAGAGAATGTTGTTGTTTGTAGGAAATACGCACAGTAAGGTCCTTGTGTGGGTAAAAGGGCATGTTGCTGGCAACGTGCTCCTAAATAGCTCAGGGCAAGAAATGTTCTTTGCACTAGTCTTGCAATTCTTCAAGTTTGAAGTTATTTCAAGATAAAAAGAAAGGGAAAATCTTACTTTAACCACTGATCCAATAGAGGGGGGAAAAGGCAACATAAAGCTGCACAGGTACAACTCAAGTTTACAATTTTAGGTGCCTGTGTGCATACTTCGCTACAAAATAATTGGCAACTTCTAGAAATAACTATTTGATGTATTTCTAGAAAGAAAGGAGTAATTGGCATGGAAAGCCAATCTATGGTTACCCATAGTAGTAGTCCTTATTATCCATTCTAGCATTCCAAATACCTGTGGCACACCACTGCTGCTATACTGATTCAATGAATTCTCTATGTCCTGGAGAATGGCACCTTAATCTTTGCAGAGTATTGCCTCTGCCTTCAGCAGACTGCCCCAACACTCTATTGGACAAGCGTCTCCTCGCATCAGGTACAGCACAGGACATGAGCATAAATACCATGGCCGTGGGCCTATTCCACAACACTTTTGCTGCAAAGTGGGCCCCCGACCTGATACAGTTCTGTGGGATTCTATGATAGTGGATCAAATATTTCATAAGCCCTCAGTGAGTGGTGCTGGCCAAGACCTTGTGGGGAGGACAGGCAAACCCATACCTGGAATATGTCTGTTCCTGTGACAATGAACTGTTGACACTTCTGGGATGGGAGGGATCCACTGTGCTCTGGGCCTGCTTCAGGCAGCACTCAAAGCTGTCAGCTTCTCCCACTGTAGACTGGAGCAGTATCCCTAGGTGTACAATATGTTCACTCTGGAACCCACCAGGTGGTGTGCTTCTTTCTTTGTGGTAGATGTAAGATGGCAATAATTTGTCTTTTACATTGGAAGGGAGTCATCATGCCCTGATGACTGGACTCATCAAAATTTTATGCATGTAGAAGGCCCTGAATTTCACAGAGCTCCCTCCGGAGAGTATGTATCTTACTAAGGCCTCCAGTGTATTGTCCACTCTTGTTCATCTGGCCCATGAATGTGATGCCATCGATGTGGTGTATCAATGTGGTACTCTGCAGTATGTCCAGATATCTGAACCTCTTCAGACTATATTATGACATAGCATAGGAGACATAACCCGGGGGGGGGGGGAGCTTTAAGTGTATATTGTCGTCCGTTCAATGTAAATGCAAGTTTTGTCTGCCCCTTTTTATCTGATTGGGATTTGCCAAATCAATGGTTGCATAGCACGCACCTGAGGCCAGAGCAATTGCTCTAGCTAATATGCCACATCGGGCACAGCAGCTGCAGTCAGGGCTACGGTACCTGGTTGAACTCATCGGAGTCTACAGTCACCCTCCAGGGTTCTGGGTTCCGCAGGGGTGAGAATCATGAATTAAACAGAGACGTGATGGAAACCAGCATCCCTGCATCCTTTCTATCCTTAAGGATGGAACTAATCTCTGTTATCCTTACGCCCAGCACTCTTCTTTGTTGACCCCCAGGAACAAACCAACCCCTATTATATACTCAGGCACTGGGAAATGACCACTGAGTGGGTCCAAGAACCCAGTGGACCCACTGTAAGCCAAACCTAAGACAGGATTCTGCTTATTACCTGGCTCCATGTGCCTCCCCAGCTGTAACTGGGAGCAGGCAGCTGCTACTTCAGGTATTCAGTATCAATGTCAACACACACCCTGTCTTAAACAGACCTTGATATGTCAGGATATTCTTCCTTTCACAGTGCAGTTGCCCAGGTAAATGGCCATAGATCTCTTTGGGAGAGGGCTGGGGGAATCATTAGCATATATTCTTGCTATAGTGTTGAGGGTCCTTCCTCCTATGGACCCAGCCACTTCTTCAGTCATGGTTTGAAAACTGCCTCAAGTCTGCACTCTGGCAAGGGATTGTGACTTTTGAGGGGAGCTAGTGCCTTCTGTCTTCCAGTCACCTACACAATTTTTTCTGCTGGTCAAGCTAAGTAGTACCCATGACAGTTACCCATCTATTTTGCCTCTAGGGATGCTTTGCTCTATTAACCATCTCCATAACTCCCTGCGGGCCAAGTCCCCCTCACTGCCACTCCAGGTTTACCAGCCATTATGATAATTGTCATTCCCTTGCTTCTGGAAGTTAAGCACTGCCACTTGGCCTTTGTTGTTTCAGGGTCCAGTTGTCCCCATTGCTGTCAGTGAGTCAAATTCTGTAACAGTCTCTTCCATCGTCAGCCCTGGTCTTTGGAGGAGAGCCATGATTTAACCTTTTTAGAGATTCTGGTGGTCTCTCACCAGTAGATTTTTATGGTCTTGAAAAAGTGTGTCTTTTGGTTCTTTCCATGGAACATAATTTTCTAGTGGGCCTTCTGGTTATCCTTAGTCCATTCTGGCATACCCACTTCCCTGAGTGTTGTAATCACACTGCATCATCTTCCACAGCAATTCTGATACTTAAGCTCTTTAGCATGGACCATCACTTTTTCCAGGCTTTTTCCACCCTGGTGGTGAGTTTGCACCATCTTCTGGTTCTTGCCAGGATATTGAATTGTGTAACTCAAGAGAGGGATCTCAAATTTATTCCTGGGTTGCGATATTTGCAAATCAATCAATGCATTACATCGCATTAATAAAAAATGATAACAACCATATGATCATTTCAATAGATGCACAAAAAGAATTTGACAAAGTACAACATCCATTCATGGTAAAAACTCTCAACAACGTAGGTTTAAAAGGAACATATCTCAACATGATAAAGGCCATATGTGAAAAGCCCACAGCTAATATCATCCTAAATGAGGAAAAAAACTGACAGCTTTTCCTCTACGGTTAGGAACAAGACAGAGATGTCCACTGTCACCAATTTTATTCAACATAGTCCTAGCCACAGCAATCAGACAATGACAAAAAAAAGGCATCCAAATTGACAAGGAAGAAGTAAAACTTTTACTATTTGCAGATGACATGATACTATGTATAGAAAACCCGAAAGACTCCACCGAAAAACTGCTAGAACTGATAAACGAATTCAGTAAAGTTGCAGGAGACAAAATCAACATACAGAAATCTGTTCCATCTTATACACCAATAATGAAGCAGTAAAAAGAGAAATTAAGGAATCAATCCCTTTTACAATTACACCAAAAGTAATAAGATACCTAGGAATAAACCCAAGAGGTATTAATAAACCTAAGAAAGACCTGTACTTTGAAAACTATAAAACACTGATGAAAGAAATTGAAGATGACACAAATAAAGGAAAGAGATTCCATGCTCATTGATTGGAAGAGCAAATATTGTTAAAATGTCTATACTACCCAGAGCAATCTACACATTTAATGCAATCTCTATCAAAATACCAACAGCCTTTTCCACAGAGCTAGAACAAACAATCCTAAAATTTGTATGGAATCACAAAAGACCCCAAATAGCCAAAGCAATCTTGAAAAAGAGAAGCAAAACTGGAGGCATCACAATTCCAGACTTCAGGTTATATTGCAAAGCTGTAGAATTCAAAACAGTATGGCTCTGGCACAAAATAGACATAAAGATCAATGGAACAGATAGAAAACCCAGAAATGAACCCACAACTATATGGTCAATTAATCTTCAGTAAAGGAGGCAAGAATATCGAATGGGAAAGAGACAGTCTCTTCAACAAATAGTGTTGGGAGAACTGGACAGCAACATGCAAAAGAATGAACCTGGACCACTTTCTTAGACCATTCACAAACATAAACTCCAAATGGATTAAAGACCTAAATGGGAGACCTGAAACCATAAAAATCCTAGAAGAGAACACAGGCAGTAACTTCTTTGATATTGGCCATAGCAACTTCTTTCTAGATATGTTTCCTGAAGCAAGGGAAACAAAAGCAAAAATAAACTATTGGGACTACATCAAAACAAAAAGTTCCTGCACAGTGAGGAAAACAATCAACAAAACTAAAAGGCAACCTATGGAATGAGAGAAGATATTTGCAAATGATATATCTGATAAATGGTTCGTATCTGAAATATATAAAGAACTCATAAAACTCAACACCCAAAAAATGAATAATCTAATTTAAAAATAGTCAGAAAACATGAATAGACATTTTTCCAAAGAAGACATCCAGATGACCAACAGATACATGAAAAGATGCTCAATATCACTCATCATCGGAGAAATGCACATCAAAACTAAGAGTTATCACCTCACACCTGTCAGAATGGCTAGAATCAATAAAGAAACAACAGGTGTTGGCAAGAATGTGGAGAAAAAAGAACACTTTTGCACTGTTGGCAGGAATGCAAACTGGTGCAGCCACTGTAGGAGACAGTATGGAGTTCCTCAGAAAGTTAAAAACAGGGGCACCTGGGTGGCTCAGTTGGTTAAGCATCCAACTTCGTCTCAGGTCATGATCTCATAGTCTGTGAGTTTGAGCCCCACATCAGGCTCTGTGCCGATAGCTCGGAACCTGGAGCCTGCTTCAGATTCTGTTTCCCTCTCTCTGACCTTCGCCTATTCATGCTCTGTCTCTGTCTGTCTCAAAAATAAATAAACATTAAAAACAATTTTTTTTAAGAAAGTTAAAAACAGGGGCACCTGGGTGGCTCAGTTGGTTAAGCATCTGACTCTGGATCTCAGCTCAGGTCTTGATTTCAAGGTTGTGCAAGCCCTGTGTTGGCCTCCATGCTGAGTGTGGAGCCTACTTAAAAAAAAAAAAAAAAAAGGAAAGAAAGAAAGTTAAAAATAGAACTACCCTATTATCCAGCAATTGCACTACTAGGTATTTACCCAAAGAATATAAAAATACTAATTCAAAGGAATACATGCATCCCGATGTTTATAGCAGCATTATCTACAACAGCCAAATTATGAAGACAGTCCAAGTATCCCTCAATTGATGAAGGGGATAAAAAAGATGTAGTATGTATATATATATATATATATATATATATATATATATATATATATATAGTAGTATATATTTATAGTGTATATATATATGTAGTATATATGTAGTATATATATAGTATATATATATGTAATATACATATACACACACACACATACATACACAATGGAACATTACTCAGCCACAAAAAAGAAGGAAATCTTGCCATTTGCAATGACCTGGATGGAGCCAGAGAGTATAATGCTAAGCGAAGTAAGCCAGTCAGAGAAAGACAGATACCATATGATTTCACTCGTATGTGGAATTTAAGAAAGAAATGAGCAAAGGGAAAAAGAGAGAGAGAAACCAAGAAACACACTCTATAGAGACTATAGAGAAACTATAGAGAACTGAGGGTTACTGGAAGGGAGGTGGGTGGAGAGATAGTTTAAATGGGTGATGGGGATTAAAGAGTGCACTTGTGATGAGCACCAGGTGATGTATGGAAGTGTTGAATCACTATATTATACACCTGAAACTAATATTACACTGTATGTTACCTAACTGGAATTTAAATAAAAAATTTCCCCCAAAAATTAAGTAGTTGATCCAAAATTGGGTACATGTGAAAACAAAGCGGGGGGGGGGGGGGAAGAGAGAGAGAAATCCCAAGTCAATAAACCCTTCCTTTCCTGATTTTATGTTCCTTCCCCCTCCAACAAGCAAGCACCCTCAGAATCCCGTTCCACATATATCCCCTCTGGCTCCTCCAGTTCATACTGGCTAGGCCTTGCCGCTCCTATGGGCAGAGTCCCTTTCCTCTCTTATCATGCCCAACACTCGAATGCTGGGTTATGCTGCAGCTAACCTGGTATAGGCCTAGTGACTAGGAGGAGAAGTGGGTGTAGATCCTGAAGGGGTACCTGTTGCTTTATGAGGGAGAGCTGCCTGCACTGCCTCCCAGCAGAGAGGGAGTGCTGGCTCTCACTAGGGAAGGGTGGGCTACTTCTGCAGGCTCAGAAGATTCAGAGGAATTTGTGGAGTTAAAATCTTCAGAAGCATCCACCCAGATATCTCCATTCCATGTGTCAGAATCTCAGGTTTTTCCAACTAGGACCCTGACTTTAGCCTAAGAGATCTGCCTTATTTGGCGATTTAACTGTCTTTGAAATCAGTCACTCAAACTATTGAGTCCTGAGCTTAGTCCTCAACTTCCCTGCTCTTCCACTGCAGGAGATGTGGGCTTTGTTGTATGGGCCAAAAGGGCCCTCTGGGTTTCATACCCGACTTTTCCTAGCTAACTCTTCACTATCCTGCGGCACATCCATGTCACTTAGCAATAGCCATCCAATTCCATCATTCTTACGGCTACTATTTCCTCTGTACATCTCAAGCATCTGCTACCTTGTGCCCTCTAGAGCATTCCATTCTATTCGTTCACTCTCCCAATTCACCACTGGGTGTGCTCCACCTACTTCTAGTAACGGGGTCCTCTTTGTAAGATGGGTGGTGACCCAGTTCCAAAACCCCATCTTCTCTAAACCCACTTTCTCGTCCGCTTCTGATACCAACTGTCGGAAGGTCAGGTTCTCAAGAGTTGAGGCTGAGTTGGAGTTTGGGATGTAAAATGCTTGTCAGAGATCCACAGCAATGAAAGGAGGGGAACGAAAGCAGGATTGGGCTGAAGGAAGTCTGTGCTGTGGAGTCACCAAAGTCTCAGCCAAATAGCAGTTAACCCTGGAGTGAGAAGTCCCATCAGTGTCAAGTCTAAATGGCTAGACCTTTATACCCCTGCTGTGTTCAGTCACCAGATGCAGCCTGCACCAGGAAGGGCATGACCTTAGACAAGACAGCCCCCTGCAGGCTCTGAAGGAATGGACACTGGAAAGTGTCCACTAACCACTATCCCTGCAGCTGGGCAGCTGGCCCTTCCTTGAAACAGGATCTGGGCAATACATCGCCGTGTGTCCCGCAGTAACATGAAAGTATATAGGTCCTGCATGTACAGCTTGGTGAACTCACCCAGGTACAATCAGCCAGCTCAAGAAACAGAATTTGCCCGAACCACAAAAAAAACATTTATCCCTCTTAGTGTTTCTCCCTCAAGGTAACTATCTTTCTTCCATCACCATAGACTCATTTACCCGTGAGTTTTTTTTTTTTTTTTAACTGTGGTCAAATACACATCACATAAAGTTTACCATCTCAACTACTTTTTAATGTTTATTTCTTTATTTGAGAGAGAGAGAGAGAGCGAGAGAGAATGCAAGCAGGGGAGGGGGAGAGAGAGAATCCTAAGCAGCTTTTGCACTGTCAGCCCAGAGCCCGACTGGGGGTTCAATCTCACAAGCTGCGAGACCATGACCTGAGCCAAAATCAAGAGTTGGTCACTTAACCAACCGAGCCACCCAGGCGTCCCTTAAATATTTTTAAGGACACAATTCAGTAGTGTTAAATATATTCACATTGCTGTGCAACCAATCTCCAGAACTCTTTTCTTCTTGCAAAACTGACCCTGTCTATCTATATGTGTATGTACCCATTAAACAACTTCCTGTTCTTTCCTTTTCTCACCCCCTGGCAGCCACCATTCTACTTTCTGTTTCTATAATTTTGACCGCTCTAGATACCTCTTATAAATAGGATCGTACAGTATTTGTCTATTTGTGCCTGGCTCGTTTTACTCAGCATAATGTCGTCAAGTTTCGATGTTTTAGCATATGTCAAATCTCCATCCTTTTAAAGGCTGAATGATATTCGGTTGTATGGGTATCCATTCACCCATCAACAGACACTTAGGTTACTTTCACCTTTTGGCTACTGTGAATAATACTGCTATGAATGAGTGTACTCCTTTACCTGCTTTTGAACTTTATACAAGATCATGGGTATTCTTTTTTGGTAAGTTTCTTTCCTTCAATATTAATGTTTGTGAAATTCATCCATCTTATTGCATATAACAATATTCTTTCTCATTGATGTATATTATTCCGTTATATGATCACACCCTAATTCGCTCATCCATTCACCCATTGATGGATATTGAGATGGTTCCCAGGCTTTAGGATTTATTTATGAATAGTACCACTATGCATATTCTTGCTCGTGTCTTCTAGTAATACACATGTATGCATTTCTGAGGGTATATACCTAGGAGTTAAACTGCTGAGTCATAGGTTATATATGTTCAGTGTTAACTACATTCTGCCTCATAGTTGTCCAGTGGGCTGGACTAATCTCCCCTCTCAGGAGCACTGAATGAGAATTCCAGTTATTTCACATCCTTAGCAGCACTTGCTCTCATTGTAATTTTAGCCATTCTCATTAGTATAAAGTATAGCTCATTGTGGTTTTAATTTGTCTTTCCTGATGACTAATGAGGTTGAAACACTTTTCACGTTTATCAGTCAATTGCATATCCTCTTTTGTGAAGTGCTTGTTCATGTCTTTTACCCTTTTCTTAATTGAGTTGTCTTTTCTCTCACCGATTTTTAGCTTCGTAGGATTTGTATATATTTGCCAAAACGTGTTTAATTCTCCATTGCAGATGGCGCGGTCTTGTTCCAGAACCTCAGGGATCTCTCTGGAGCTTGTCACAAATTATGCACACCATCTTCTCCCATCTCCCACCATTCTGTGTGTGTGTTCTTGATAAGTGCCTATTGTTGGATATCGCAAATATATTCTCCCTCTTTGTGGCTTACCTTTTTGCTCTCTTCATGGTGTCTTTGATGAACAGTGGTTCTTCATCTTAATAAGTTTGAATTATCAATCTTTTTGCTTATGGTTAGTACTTTTTGTGTTCCACTTACTAGTTATTTTTGTAAGTTTATTTTTATTTATTTTGGAGAATGAGAGCAAGTGGGGGAGGGGCAAAGAGAGAGGAAGAGAGAGAATCCCAAGCAGGGTCAGCCATGTCAGTGCACAGCCCGATGTGGGGCTCCATCCCACCAACCGTGAGATCACGACCTGAGCCAAAATCAAGAGTCGGATGTTTGGGGCACCTGGGTGGCTCAGTCGGTTAAGCATCAGCTCAGGTCGTAATCTCATGGTTCATGAGTTTGAGCCCCGCATTGAGCCCTGCTGACAGTATGGAGCCTGCTTGGGATTCTCTGTCTCCCTCTCTCTCTGCCCCTCCCTCGCTCGCTCACTCTCTCTCTCTCTCTCTCTCTCTCTCAAAACAAATAAATAAACATTAAAAAAAAAAAGTCAGCCGCTTAGCCAACTGAACCACCCAGGCACCCCTAATTATTTTAAACTATGCGTAGGAATAAATATGTATCTATTGAAATAAGAATCTCCTTTTGTGGCCCGCCTAAGGTTATGTTGTGTGACACCAGTGGTCCTCAGCGGCCCACTGGATGAAACCCAGATTGGCTAGCATGAATCACATTATCCCAGCCCTGGCCAGGCTTCCCAGGCTCCTCTCAGTGCTCCTTTCTCTGCACTTCCCCCTTCAGCTATTTGCTAACCAACCACCCTGCACTTGTATCAGCAATGCTGGAAACGATGTGTCAGGAACTGTAGCAAACGCTCTTTCTCTTTCCCAACAGGACACTGACTTTTTATTTATTTATCATATTTTTAAAGTAATCTCTACACCCAATGTGGGGCTCAAACTCACAACCCCGAGACCAAGAGTCACATGCTCCACTGCCTGAGCCAGCCAGCACCCCCCCCCCCAATATCCTGATTTTGTTCAGGCATCCACCCTCCTCCAGGTGGCCCTGTGCATCGGGGGCCCTGAGCTACAGGAGGGGGCATCCCGATTGCATAATCCAATCATGGCTCTACATTCCCCCTGCTATGGACAATGGGACCTGATTCTGGTTAAGGAAATGTGCACAGCTCCTGGGAAAGTCATCTTTGCTCCTGTCAAAGAGAACAGGAAGAGGTGCCTTATTTCTTACTTTGGAAGTTATGGGGACTCAGAGCAAGTTCCACAGGCCTTTGATGATATTGGGCACCTGTGACCAGCATGTGCCTGAAGAACAAGCTTTTGCCAGTCTGCATTTCCTTCTGATTTAAGCCAGTTTGCATCAGGGTTTCAGTCCTTTCAAAAGAAAGCACCCTGCAACATTGAGTGAATGTGGACATCCTTGGTGGATTGTGATGTGCAGGGCCAGCTTCACTGGTGTGTGACTAGCTGTCACACGAGGCCTCGTGCTTGGTAGTCCCCCTCCCCCCCCCCCAAGCCCGCTTGGTTTACTGTTCTGTTGTTACTGTTCTGAAATTCTTAATAACTTATGATCAAGGGGTCCTGCATTTTCATTTTGTGCTAGGCCCCCCAAATCGTGTAGCTGGTCCTAGCGATGCCTAGCCTGTAAAACCCACCAGCTTCACTGTAAAATGAACAGGTTGAACCACTCATCAGCTCATCCTTCTGGACACTCTCCAGCACTGTTAAGAATTCAGCTTTCCCCCAACCCATTTTGGTGAGTAATGACTTTTCAGCACCCCCAAAGTGTCCTGTACAGGCAAAATCCAAGCCCCCTGGCCTGGCACTCACCACCTGATTCGGTAAGTTGTTCATGTCTCTGTTTCTTTTAAAAAAAATTTTTTTTTAATGTTTATTTACTTTTTGAGAGTGAGAGAGACAGAGCACGAGTGGGGGAGGAGTGGAGAGAGAGGGAGACAGAGAATCCGAAGCAGGCTTCAGGCTCTGAGCTGTCAGCATAGAACCTGACACAGGGCTCAAACTCAGGAGCCATAAGATCATGACCTGAGCCAAAGTCAGATGCTTAACCGACTGAGCCACCCAGGTGCCCCATGTGTCACTAGTTCATCCTCGACTTCCATTACTCTCCAATGGGAATCATCTACTTCAGTCAAAATGAAAACAACAGGGGGTGCCTGGCTGGCTCAGCCAGAGGAACGTGTGACTCTTGATCTCAGGTCGTGAGTTTGAGCCCCATGTTGGGTGTAGAGATTACTAAAAAATAAATAAATAAATAAAACTTTTAAAAAAAGGAAAACAACAACAATAATGAAAACAAGGCATGTGATAGTGGTTTACAGACTACATTAACACATATTGTAACATTTGGTCCTTGCAATAATTCTGTGAAACATAATTTTAAAATTACCCTGTACCTTCATTCTATTACAACTAGAATCTGCTGATCAGCTTATGTGTAGCGCAAAAGTCCTCAAATTTAATTAGTATAGTTAGTTACTAGTCACTTTTTTTTAACTTTAAAAAAAATGTTGGGCGTGCCTGGGTGGCTCAGTCGGTTAAGCGACCGTCTTCAGCTCAGATCATGATCTCACGGTTCACCAGTTCGAGCCCCGCGTCGGGCTCTGCGCTGACAGCTCAGAACCTAGAGCTTCAGATTCTGTGTCTCCCTCTCTCTCTGCCCCTTCCTCTGCTCATGCTCTGTCTGTCTGTCTCTCTTTCTCTCAAAAATAAATAAAAAACATTTTAAAAATTTATTTTTGAGAGAGAGAGAGAGCACACACTCGAGTGGGAGAGAGGGAAAGAGGGAGAGACAGACAGAAAGAGAGAAAGAAAGAGAGAATCCCAAGCAGGCTCCATCCCAGCACTGAGCCCACCACAGGGCTCAATCCCACGACTCTGGGATCATGACCTGAGCTGAAATATAGAGTCAGATGTTCACTGAGCCATCCAGACGCCCCAGTTACTCGTCACTTTTAATGACTTTTTATTTTGAGAGAATTTCAGACTTATAGAATGGTTTCATGAAGACTACAAAGACTTACCATATACCTTTTATTCAGATTCCCAAAATATCAACATTTTATCACATTTGCTTTATCATTCTTCATATATATATATATATATATATATATATATATATATATTCTCATATATATTCATTTAGGGGTAAAAAGGCTATCTGCAGTTTACTCTCAAATGGTCAAATGGTTCAGGAAATAATTATATAATTACATATATTATTAGTTATATTTTTGTATGTTTAAAGCTATATATATATTATACATTAGTATGTTAATATATAAAAATGTATTCGTTTCATTATCTATATGTTTCCTGAACCATCTGAGAGTAAATCGCAGGCATGATGCCTTTTTACCCCTGAATACTTGAATATTTCCTGAAACAAGGTCATTCTTGACATGACAATAGAGCAATCATAAAATTCAAAACCTAACATTGATACAATAATATTATCTAACCTACAGATCTTATTCAGATATTATCAGTTGTCTCAATGATGTCCTTTAGAGCAAAGAGGGAACAAAGGATTTTTCTGGTTCAGGACGCGATCCAGGATTACATGTTGTGTTTAATTGACAAATCTCTTCAGTTTCCCTCAATCTAGAATAACTCCTCAGTCTCTCTTTGCCTGCCGTTAGCTTGTCACTTGCAGAATACAGGCCAGATGTTTTGGACAAAAATCATTCCATTAGGTTTTTTTCCTCGTGATTAAGTTCAGGCTATTCATTTTTGGCAGGAATACCACACACAAAAAAATGATGCTGTGTTCTTCTCAGTTAATCAGGAGGCATATGATGTCTATTTGTCCTATCACTGGTGGTGTTAATTACCTCTGATCCCTTGGTTAAGACTGTCAGGTTTCCCACCGTAAAGTTATTATCATTCCATTTGTAATTAATTAATAAGTATCATGTGAGGAGGTATTTTTATCCTTTATCCTATCCCTCATAAAGCGTTCACCCATTAATTTTAGTATCCATTGATGCTAAAGTTTCTAATTCTATTTTTGTAGGATTTTATTTTTAAATGGTCACACCCCACACAGGGCTCAAACCCACAACCCTGAGATCAGGAGATCATGCTGCACCAGCTAAGTCCCAGTCACCAACCAGGCGCCCCGAGTTCCTAATTCTTTTAACTGGAAAAGTATCCATGACCCAATGGTTCAAAAGCTCCAAATAGCATATGAACATCGTGAACAGTACAGTGAAAAGTAAGGCTTCTGAGATCAGATTTCAAGTTTAATATGTGGCGACAACATGATTTAGTTTATCCTGGTAAAAATTTTCTTAAAATGTTCCTCGTGGATTAAAAATACATATTTATGCATCATTTTATTGCCTGTAAGTCGGTATATTATGAAATATTCTATATCTTCCTTTTCTTACCTAACAACATCTTTGAGATTTTTCTACATCAGAATGTATAGCTCACTCTTTTGAAGAGTTAGGGAGTGCTCTTTTCTGTGAATGTACTTAAATATATTTGCAAGGTCCCTTTCTTCAATTTAAATTTCTGAAATAGTTACTGCATACATATCATTTGAAAGCAGTTCAAAGAGTATACGTGAAAAATTCTCCCTCCCACGGCTTCCCTGAGCCAACACATTTCCCACAAGAGGTAACCAGTATTTCCTGTTCCACATGTATGCTTCCAAAGATACGTCACACATAGGTTGTGTAAATGAAGCTCACGTAAGTCTCCGGTTTGTCTCAGATCCCAAAACAATAAGGTCACATTC
This sequence comes from Puma concolor, assembly GCF_028749965.1. Taxonomy (NCBI): domain Eukaryota; kingdom Metazoa; phylum Chordata; class Mammalia; order Carnivora; family Felidae; genus Puma; species Puma concolor. The sequence continues at coordinate 117,568,477 of NC_141672.1, forward strand.
AAAGTTAACCTGCAAATCCACCACCACAGGATTTACGGCGGAAGATTGTAGAAAACCAGTTTTTCACCCTCGGTTCACCCCCCCAAACCCCCACCTCCACCCTATAAAAGATGTTGGAGAGGGTGAATCAAATAGGAGATTCAAGGTCTTTAGAGAAAGCTGTTGGGGTCTTGACTCACTGCCACACCCCTAACCTCATCATAAGGAACACGTGCCCATCACCTCACACTAATGGAAGGAGTTTTGCTGGAAGCACCCGGCAATATATCATATGTGTGTTCCTTCCAATCTGAGAGACACAGTGGCCAGTGTCTGAGTTATGCCTGGAGTATGTGAAAGGTGAAGGGCTGACTCAGGCATCCTGTGGGGTAGAGATGAGACTATGGTTGGGGGTGACCCAACAATGGGTCAAATGAACATGTTTTGTCTAGTGTAGATATGGTGCCTACATGCAAGGGGTCCAGAGATGCACTGTCTTGGATCCTGTTCAAAAAACGCTGCCCAGAGGGGCGCCTGGGTGGCTCAGTCGGTTGAGCGTCCGACTTCAGCTCAGGTCATGATCTCGCGGTTCATGAGTTCGAGCCCCGCGTTGGGCTCTGTGCTGACAGCTCGGACCTGGAGACTGCTTCGGCTTCTGTGTCTCCCTCTCTGCTCCTCCCCCACTCATGTCTCTCTGTCTCTCTCTGTCTCAGAAATAAATAAACATTTAAAACAAAAAACAACGCTGCCCAGAGAAGTGACTGGATTTCAGCAGGAGGAAGGTGGAGACACATCACCGGAGGCCCAGAGCCTTGAGAAATAATTAAACAAACACCTGTAAAAGCAATACACTCATCTCCATGAGAGAAACCGCAGAGGTGAGATCCCCACTGATGGAATGAGGGAGCTCTCAAGAACTAAGGAATACAGTCCCTTCCCCAGAAAGAGCAACCCTAAGTGTCTGCGAACTCCAGAGAATGCCGATGCCACTCGTGACAGCGCTAGTCAAAGACAAACTTGACTGTCTGGCCTATAACTTCCTCCACATGCTCCAACTTCAATAGACCTTATGGTTGTGCAAGTTGAAAGGGGTACGAACCGGGGGGCCGGCAATCCAGCCTGCTTTCCGTGCTCCAAACCATACGCCCTGGCAGGGGGCGTGTCTTCTGGGAGGAAGAATTGCCTTTTTCTTCTTTACGCAGAGGCACGGTACTCTCCCCACAGGGTTGCACCCATCCACAAGGGGAACCACTTTCTGATCTGCACCGAGACCGCACTTGAACCGGCAGCCACCCAGCTTGGAGGGCTCAGAGGCAATTGCTAGGGAGACGAAGAAGGGAATGGAAGCATTGACTGAGGAAGGACTGGTCACACAGTCCTTTTCCACGGGAGGTGACCCACCTCACAGAGGCCCAAGCTGGAAGGGGGGGAGAGGCCTCAGTTTTAAATCGTCTTTTAGAAAAATGTATTTATTTATTTTGAGAGACAGAGCATGCACATGATGTCGGGAGGGACAGAGAGAGAGGAGAGAGAGAATCCCAAGCAGGCTCTGCACTGTCAGCACATGGAGCCCGATGCAGGGCTGGATCCCACAAACTGTGAGATCATGACCTGAGCCGAACCCAAGAGTCAGATGCTCAACTGAGTGAGCCACCCAGGTGCCCCCAAATCAGTTTTTGACTGACAGCTATCACAGGGAGCTGGGCATTTTTCTTGCTTAACTGATGCTGTTTGGGAGGACTTGTGACACGTAAGAGTGACCAGCAAAGTTGAGGGACCTGACCAAGAGTTTACCGAAAGGGACAGTAGAAAACTAGAACCCCAGGGAATAGATTAAAGGGCCGGTGGGAAAGTTGCACCCTGTAGTGGAGACCTCTAGCTCCTTACCAGTACACATTATCTCCTTCAGGCACAAAGCGAGGCGATACCTCCCAGTGTCCCTTGCAATCAGGTAGACTCTTTAGACTAAATTCTCTCCAATGGAATGTAGACAGGTGAGGGTTAATCTGATGGGCACCACCTCCAGGACTGGCTTAGCAACAACCCCTTCCCACTCCCTGCCATGAAACTCTTTTCTTTCCTCTTTCTGCTAACTGGATAGAGATGGTGACAAGGACACCAAGGGTGATGGACAGAAGGACCTTGAGTCTGTATAAAATACTTACTAATTACAAAGGGACAAAGAATGACTTCACAGTGGAGAGAACTGGCAGACAACCACCTTAGCCAAGTGGTCAAAGTTAACATCGCCATACTCTGTGTCTGCTGATATAACGCACTGAAAACCAACAACACCACCTCTGCGGTGTTCCTTCCAGAAATGCATACCCTCACATCTGATCAGGCAAACCCAAACTGAGGACTATGAACAAATCAATGGGCCTGTACTCTTCAAAAATGTCGAAGTCATCAAAGACAAAGACTGTAGATTAATTATTTAAAGGGAAATAAAGAGACTTGACGATTTTAAATGCAATGTTTGACCCTGAACCAGAAAAACAAGTTTTTTGTTTTATTTGGTTATAAAGCCTATTTGGGGGATATTTAGAAAACTAGGAGTATGATCTGTAAGTTAGATAACAGTATGGCGTCAAAGTTAATTTCCAGATTTGGGGAATCATACAATGGTTATGTAGGAGAATGTACTTGTATTTATGAAACACACACCAAAATATTTAGGCATAAAGGGATGTTGTGTCTGCAAATTACTCTCAAATGGCTCATAGAATATAGTAATAATACGTATACAGAGAGGGAAAGAATGGGAAGGCAAATGTGGGAAAATGTTAACCTTTGCAGAGCCTGGGGCAGAGTATATGGAAACTCTTTGTACTAATTTTGCAGCTTTTTTATAAGTCTGAAATTATCACCAAATAGCTTTTTAAATTTTTTTAAGTTTATTTATTTATTTTGAAAGAGAGAGGTTGGGGGAGAGAGGGGGGGTGGGAAGGGCAGAAAGAAAGGGCTCTGTCGGTGCAGAGCCCTACTTGGGGCTTGAACTCGCAAACCATGAGACCATGACCTGAGTCAGAATCAATCAAAAGTTGGACGCATAACTGACTGGGCCACCCAGACACCAAATAACTTTAAATTATATAAACCTGAACACCTAGAATGGAAAATTATGGCCTCTAGGATAGAGAACAAAAGCATGGAAAGTGGGGCATGTCAGTGAGCGGTTCTCGGGTAGAGGCTTAGCACTTCATACAGTCATCAGCTTGCTGCAGGGTTCTTGTGTTCAGTAGCAACTTCTAAGGGTCATCTGCTTTCTGGCAGCTCTCTAGGAACTTGAGTTTAAAATTTCCAGTAAGTGCAATTTTCTGATTTTTACTGCTGTATAACAGATAATGTCATCTTAGCTGAGTAACATGAATCCAAAGATCAATCCTTTGGAGTTTGACTACTGTGATAAGGCCCTCTTTTCAAGCAAGGTTTAAGTTTCTCAGATTTTTCCAAAACGCCCAATCACCTGGTCTAGTAAGGGCATTTAGAAGAGGGTCAGTGGCTGGCAAGGGCGTGTGGCATGTGCCTGTTTACTGATCAGACTAAGTTGATTCGGTTAATCCTTTACAACATGCAGCCAGCTCTGCCTGTCAGAGGTTAGAATCCAATATAGGTAGACAGATTCCTAGTCACATGGGCCTGCCTACCAGGTACCACTTCGTAGGAAGGCAATCTGTGAGTTCCTGAATGGGAAGGACATGGAGTCTTAAGAACCAAGGACAGTACTTAAGGCCATGGGAAGTCAAGCGTGTCCACTAATTCAACTCATTGAAGTATCAATATTCCTTTTGTTCTCTCTTCTTGTCTAGGTGATTAAGAGTGATAAGGGCAGTGAGACTTCTACATGAGAGGTGATACTTGACAAAACTCAAGAATAATTGCCCCAGTGAAATATGTTCCTGTGTCATTAAACACCAAGCTGGAATATCTTAAGGAGTGACTGCAAAGTGCAGTCAAAGCGCAGAACTGTGAGCGCTGTGGCTTTTTGACAGGGGCAGGCTTCACCTCACCCAGAAAAGAAACACATGATTACCATAAGTATCCATAACTCATACAGGGAGGTAATTGGGTGGAGTCTCTTTGGAAATATTCCAAGGATCTCTCAGGGCAGGATTCCAATATATGCCTCACTTTTATAAGGTTTCCTCGGTTACCTTGTTCACCGGTGAGGCGTGCATTGACCATGTCTCCTGTCTCAGGTAAGTTTCCCCATCCATGTTTAATATCACGGCCACTCTGTCCCCTCTGTGGTGTCCAGTGTCCATCTGAGGTGTTCTGGTGTTATTGGAGGCTGGCTCCCTGGATCCTGCAACCAACCTTTTTCATGTATGATGGCATTCTTGAACCTCTCCGTAGGCTCCTCATCCTGTTTTTAAAAGAAATCACCGTGTAAAGACTTCAGTTAGAGCAGCTTGTGAGCATAATGATTTATAAAGCACTTCCTCTAATTTGTGTATGTGTGAGCCTCTACTTAATGGAAGTAATTTCCAAGACGTCAAGAAACTCGCTTATTTGGTGTCCATTTTTAACAGGCACACCTGAGGAGGTAAAAAGAAAAAATACTCTCTTTCTTTCCATGGTGTTCTGAAATCATGGGCCGTGAGTCAGAATGTCAGAATGTACTGCTTGTTTCCTTGCTGTGTTTAACAAGATATTGTAAGAGGTAAGCCCAGGCTAGAAGGTCCTGGTTTGCAAGCAGAAATGAAAAGGAACCGACAGAGCCCAGAAGTAGGGCCTTACTCCCGACCAGCAGGAAAAAAGACGGAAAGGGTTTTGAGAAACAAACGTCCACGAAGATATTTCAGTGAAACAGAGGAATTTTTCAGCACTAGTGCGAAGAACAGCTTCAAGGCTTTCCTCCCACCTAAGCCTCTCATTTCATATGGCTTCACTGTAACTGCCATTAAGTTGGGAAAGAGGCATGGAGTAAAGAAATAAATGAAAGTTGATACTTCTATCTTGAAAAAAAAAAATCTCTTGGCCATGATTTCTGGCACAAGAAGTTGCTTGTGCAAATAGATCTGAATTTTCTGAGGGAGCTGTATTGCCAAAAACCCACAAGCCTGGCCTGAATAAGCAAAGCCAGAAAACAACCCTTGGATCTCCAGACTCGCACCAGCAGGAAGCGGACTGTTAAGGCTGTAATGTCCCCAAGGAGGGCATGCTCCCTGCTTCCTATGTAGCCAGGGAGAGCGATGGCTGAGGGCAGAACCAGGGTACAAAGAAAACAAGGACAAGAGAATTTTCCCTAAAGAGAAAAATTGGGTCTAATCTAGGAACCTCTTTCACTGCCAGGAAAGGGAGTCTTCACTATGTACATCCAGCAGGATTCCACGATTGCTCTGCATGTGACTTCGTGTTTCCCATTCTCCCTTTTCCAAATAGTTTTTATTGCAGTTTTTCTGCCCCCTCTGTCACTGTGCAGTGGGGTAGTGATGAAGTGGCAATAACTTGGGTTTTATTTTGCTTTTTTTTTTTTCAGTAGCCTTCACACCCAATGCGGACCCAGTGCGGGGCTTGAACTCATGACCTTGAGATCAAGACCTGAGCCGAGATCAAGAGTTGGATGCCTAGCCAACCGAGTCACCCAGGCACCCCCAACAACTTGGTTTTTAGTTCATACGTTGTTAGACCATGAGGAAATTAATCCAGGTCAACTAGAGAAGACTGCAAGCCAGATTTTGATATGAATGCCATAATTAGATGGGACTTTCTGTCGTCGCCCTTAGGGGAAGGGTGAGTCTATTTGGTGATCAGAAAGACTGACTAAAACAGAGACCTCTTGCTGTCTAACAAAAGCCATTATTCTGCAGGCATACGGCTAGACTCTTTCTCACATCCCCTTCCAATATGGGAGTGGCCATATGACAAAGTGTTCTCCAGTGTAACACGAGCAGAAGCAACAAGCACCACTCTGTGACCTACGGGACGGTAGAGCACAAGATGGAAGGGGCCTAGGGTCCAGAATGATAGCAATGAAGGAGCCACCTCCCTGACCTGAGTATCTGCCCAGGACTGTTAGGGTGAGCAAGAAATAAGCTGTTTTGCTGAGTCATGTTTGGGATGTCGTTGTTGCAGAAGTTTAGAGACCTACCCCATGAGTCATGCTTGTTCAACATAATGACCACACACGGACACCGTTTGTAAACACAATTATTAATGGTAACATACTAAACACCCGGTAACGAACCTTGCTTTTTTCATTTAGTGTCCTGGAAAGCGTTCCATATCAGTACATCAAAGACTTCCTCATTTTTCTCTTTCTTCTTTTTTGCTTTTTGATAGCTCAGGTACAACACTATTTAACCAGTTCCCTGCTGGTAGACATTTGGGCTGTTTCTGATCTTTTGCTAGTGTCACATGCTCAAGTTCTTTCCATTGGTACTCTGCAAACACAAGGTACAGATCAGCCTCATGTCCAGCATGATCTAGTTTCTGATCATGCTCTGATCACGACGTTCCTTAGTTTCTTTTCTCCAAATTGCAGAGCTAATTATGTGACAATGTTGATTGTCTGTGGTACACTTATAAACTGTGCATTGAAAAATACACTCTGGGCACCTGGGTGGCTCAGTCGTTTAAGCGTCCAACTCTGGATCTCGGCTCAGGTCTTGATCTCCGGCTTATGAGTTCAAGCCCCCTGTTGGACTCCACACTGGCATGAAGCCAACTTAAAAGAAAGAAAGAAAATGAAGCTCAAATGGTTACAAGTCAAATACTGACACCGCTGGGAGGAATATGGCATGGTGGTTACCAGCATGAATTATAGTCAGACAGCCCTGGGTTTTAAATCCCAGCTCTGCTCTCTATAACATGTAACTTAACTTCGGGCAAGTTACTCAACTCCTGTGAGCATGTTACCTCACTTGTAAAATGGGGTTTATTATGAGGATTAAGTGAGAAGGTAAGTGAAGTGCTTAGTATACAATAACTAGCGGTAAATAAATACTGTAGATTTTTTCTTAATACAGCATTTTTCTAATTCCCAAGGAAAGCAAAAATTAAACTTGAATCTAAGGTTAGGACATGCATCCTAAGTGTCTTTCTTCTTTTTTTAAAAAAAATTTTTATTTATTTATTTATTCAAAGAGAGAGAGAGAGGGATAGAGAGCATGTGAGCACCAGGAGAAGGGCAGAGAGAGAGAGAGAGGGAGGGAGGGAGGGAGGCAGGGAGAGAGAGAATCTCAAGCAGGTTCCACGTTCAGCACCAAGCCCAACGCAGGGCTTGATCTCAAGACCGTGAGATCATGACCTGAGCCTAACTTGAGTTGGATGCTTAACTGACTGAGTCACCCAGGCACCCCATTAAGTATCTTTATTCTTCTTTTTTTTGAATGTTTATTTTTGAGAAAGAGAGAGAGTGGGGGCATAGAGAGAAGGAGACACAGATCTAAAGCAGGCTCCAGGCTCTGAGCTGTCAGCACGGAGCCCGACGCAGGGCTCGAACCCACAAACTGCGAGATCATGACCTGGGCTGAAGTCAGACACTTAACTGACTGAGCCATCCTGGCACCCCATGAGTATCTTTAGTCTTAAGGTGGGAATTGGTTTTCAAAAGATTAAATCATCATTCGATTTTTTTTTTTCAAACTGATTTTCTTTTACATACTTTCCTGCAACTTGGTAGTTTCTTTTTACATTCTACCCTGACATCTTCCCATGTCAGTAGAAAGTATTGACTTCATTGTTTTTAGTGGCCATAACCATTTTTTTGATAGCTATTCATTTTTTCATAAGGAGAAAGCCCTCAAATCTTGTGACCACTTATTTGAGTTTTCTATGTAACTATTAGAGTTCAATTACATTGGGTCAAGGCTTATACTGCAGGTTCAGGAAATTCACTTGTTACCATGTCATAATTAACGTTAAAACAAACAACGCAGAGGCCTCATTGCTTTGGGGAGTGAGAAAGAGAATGGTAGAAAATGCATGCAAGTGTAAATGCCATTCTCCTAGCACTTGAATTCCAGAAGTGAAACTGGAGGGCTGAACTGTCCATATTAGGAAATGACTGGTTGCTTGATGGCCAAACAGTTAAGCTAAGTATTTTGCTTTTGGGGGGTGGGTGATATGGAAGAGAATTGGTTGAGAGGATATCAGATCAGTTAGCTTCATAACCGCCCTATTCTCTTTCAGCATAATCTCAGTGGTTAGAAGCATTATAAAATCAAGCTTTCGCTTTAATTGGAGAGACTTGAAAACCCAGCTCATTTTTTAAAGATGACGTTTCTGCATCAGTTTCCCAAATGAGGTTATGGGTTATTGGCTGAAATTGCAGCAGGTTAAAAGCCCGGGTTTGAATCGGGGCACCTGGGTGGCTCAGTCAGTTGAGCGTCCTACCCTTGATTTTGGCTTGGGTCATGGTTCCAGGGTCATGGAATTGAGCCCTGTGTTGGGCTCTGAGCTGAGTGTGGAGCCTGCTTGGGATTCTCTCTCCCTCTGCCCCTCTTCCCTCTCCCCCACTTGCTCTTTCTTTCTCTCTCTCTCTCTTTCAAAAAAAAAAAAAAAGACAGGTTTGAATCAAAGCATTCAACACGCGCTTTTGCTATGAAGTCGTAAATGAAGGCCTGGGACACAGACAATCCTTTCAATCTCTCTGGCATTGAATGTATTTCACCCTGATAAAAATATCAGGAATTCCCATTATATTATACTCAGTTTTCTTTAGCTAAGAGTCAGGGATAAAAGGGCTGTAAACTGGCAATGGGAACATGGCTGTGTCATGTGCTTTGTGGGGGCAATAAAGACATGATGAGACCCAAACACCTCAAACCTAATAAAACGAGTGCTCTCCACGGTCTGCTTGAGAAACTCCTTTTCTCCACCCTATATTTAGGAAACTTCTTTTCCACTGAAGTTTCTCTAGGATACCTCGCATCCTCTGAGCCCATGTTTCCAAAATATTAACTCCGTAAATTCTCTATACTTACGTCCTGAAATTGACTTTTTTTTTTTTTTTTCAATTCAGAGAGGACAAGAGTCCTGGTCGACCTTAACAATAGGAAAATGCACATTACTGTTCTTGATAATTCAACATTCAGTGTTGGTGCTTGGAAATAAAGATTATTTTGATGGATGGAAAGCCCCTGGGCATGTGTAGGTGTCTGTGGACACATTTACAGCAACCGGTTGGCTCCATGATTCTCCCAGCTGACCAACTTCAGTTCAGGTGCCCTCTCCTCTTAGACTCGCCAGCACTTGACAGTGTCTGGCTTATCACAGCTCTGTCGGGTGGAGGGCCAGATGGCTCCCACAAAGCCCCGACCAGAGGCACAGACCTGTGACCAGATATCTCGTTCTGGGACGGATGGCTTGAACTGCCTCTTGCAGCCTTTTGCTCTACCAGTCTGTGGGACTGCCGAGGGCTAGAGCCACCAAAGAAATCTGGATGGAGTTTGCAAAGACAGCTTTCAATTAAGTATCAAGGAGAGTGAGATGATCTAATGTTTTCAAAGGTGAGTGAGTCACTTAGGGATTGGCCTTTTTATTTGCTTTAGAGGTCTGACTTGTTCCATTCCCAGGTGAGGGAAAAGAACAAGATAGTCAAGGCAGTTTATCAGAATGTTGGCAAAACCCAGAGCCACCAGATTGGAAAGGACTTTTGCAGTGGAAGCAGGTCAAAAGGGAATGTGGCAAGACAGCAGCTACCAGCAGGAGCCCTTATTACTTTGAAGAATGTTCTCAAAGTTCAGCTTTGGTCCTCAGTAATTAGGTGCGGCCAGTCCCCCAGGCTTGACTGGCTTATGGAAGCTGACACATCATGTAACCCAAGTCATCAGACACCAAATAACCATTTTCTGATTCAAACTATAGAACTATAGAAACAGTTCTGTAAAAGAAAAGCCTGAAGAGTCGGCCTGATGGGCATCCCCCCACCTCCCATAGGAAAACCCAGTGGACAATGAAAGCCCCATCAGGCTGCAGACAACATCACTGGTGCCTCCACCTCCGTGATGAGGTCCCCTCAGGAATGCGTGGACTTGATCCACCTCCTTTCACACCCTCTTGGCCAGTCACACTCTTTCTTTACACACGTTAATAACATTTACTCAGCAGAGGCTGTACACGTGCTCATATATAGCTCCTGAGGCTATACCTTGATCTCAGGACAAGAGGAAGCCTTAATCATCTGGTTACATTTTAGTTGTCCATGGCATTAAAGGTACAGTCACTGCAGAACAGTCCACTCCTGCCTTACTAGTATCATTGTGTCCCCCCCTCTTGTGGGGCCAATGCAAATTGGAAATGTAATCACTGGTAATTTCAATGGGAAAGCATTTTATGTTTCTTGAGTCCCCAGACTGACACCCACTCATGCTAAAATACCAAATCTCGTTAAGAGAGACACAATTACGTCAGTCATTAATATTGGCTATCAGAAACACAAACTGAAACCATTCTTCCCTTTACCAGTCATGACTAATTACATTATTATTCTATAATATGACCATTTCTCTGTTGTTTCTTAGTTTTTATGCCCTGTACATTTAAGATTAAATTTCTAACAACATATACATACAAATGATACCCAATATTTATACAATTCAACCTTTATTTAAAAAAAAAAGAGTAATAAAATCAATGAAAACCAGGCAAATGTTATTAGTTTTACCGAATGAGTTGAAATACAACAGACAGGATGCGTAAGATCACCCCTGCTGCAAATAAGCAAAACAATGAGAAATTAGATGGGAGAACATAAGGTAACATAGACTAACTAGGTGATGATGATGCATGATGGCTACCTTCCGCAGGTGCTAAGCAGCTCCAAGAAGTACACCCAAACAAATCCAGCCCAACAGATACAAAGAAATGCCCTGGGTATCTGTTATCTTTTATTGCAAAACAAACCACTTCACAACTGATTATTTTTAACTCTAAAACAATAAACATTATTTTTCACTGGTCTCTGGGTTCACTGGAAGTTTCTCCTGGTCTAGGCCAGCACAGCTGGACTTAGATAGTCTACAATGGCCCAGCTCACATGTCTGGTGGTTGGCAGGTTAGTCGATCCAATGAGCCACACTCATGTTTGGCAATTGGTTAGACGTCAGACAAGGTGTTGATCTCGTGTTTCTCATCACCCACCCGTCAGGTTAGCCAAGAGTTTTTCACAAGGTGGTGGAGTTCCCAGCACTGAGAGAGCAAACTGCAATCGGAAGCACTTTTTAAGAATCTCCTTGTATCAAAAAAAAAAAAAAAAGAAGAAGAAGAAGAAGAATCTCCTTGTATCAGATTTGCTAATGTCCCATAGAACAAAGCAAGCCTTGAATGAGAGACTAGGGAGAGACTATACCTGTTGATGGGAGAAGCTGAAAAATACCAAGGCTATTTGCTTCAATCTACTATACCTTGGAAGCCAAAATAGAGAGATTGAATGATATTCTTTATAACCAGAATGAATGGTTATCTCAGGGTTGAAACGTATGTCTATGGGGAGGAGGACTTTTCTGTTTTAACTACTGAGGTCATCTAGGAAGCCTGCCCTCTTGGGTCTGCTACTACACCTGAGGCGAAGAGATGAAACCAAAGAGGTAGGCAGAGGTTAGGGCTCTGTAGGCCACATGAAGGAATTCCGGTCTTGATCCCAAGAGCAATGGGACCATAGAGCACTTTAAGGAGAGATAAGATCACTTGGGCTGCGGTGAGGACAGTAATTCTAGAAGCTTTTCCAGGAAGGGGAATAGTGAGATAAGCCGTTAGTCATAGAATATGGGGTCAAGAGAAAGATTTTTTTGTGTTTTGTTTTTTTTGTTTTGTTTTGTTTTGTTTTGTTTTGTTTTAAGCAAAAGATGTTTGAAACTAGAGCTTGCTTGAATACTGTTAGAAGGATCCAGTATTCAAGAGGTTAGAGGGAGAACCCTGAGAATTGAGAAAGGAAACTCGAGCGCACATGCAATGTTTGGCTTTTAAAAAATCATATAGGGGCGCCTGGGTGGCGCAGTCGGTTAAGCGTCCGACTTCAGCCAGGTCACGATCTCGCGGTCCGTGAGTTCGAGCCCCGCGTCGGGCTCTGGGCTGATGGCTCAGAGCCTGGAGCCTGTTTCCGATTCTGTGTCTCCCTCTCTCTCTGCCCCTCCCCCGTTCATGCTCTGTCTCTCTCTGTCCCAAAAATAAATAAATGTTGAAAAAAAAAATTAAAAAAAAATCATATAATAAAATTGTATTTTTCTATATACAGTTTCTATCTTCTATTGTATAGTTCTGTGGGCGTTAACACCTTCACATAACTGCCACCACAATCAGGATAGAGGAGTTCCATCTCCCCAAACCCAAACCCTCCTTTTTGCTGTCCCTGTATTATTTTGAGAGAAAGAGAACGAGAGACAAAGAGAGCTGGAAAGAGGGGAGAGAGAGGGAGAGAATCTTAAGCAGGCCCCATGCTGAGTGTGGAGCCCAGCTTGGGGCTTGACCCCACGTCCCTGGGATCATAACCTGAGCCGAAACCAAGAATTGGTTGCTCAACCAACTAAGACACCCAGGCACCCTTTGTTGTCCCTTTATAATTACTCCTCCACCTCGAATTCCTGGCAACCACTGACTTATTCTCCATCACTACGTGTTTATCTTTCAAGAGTGTCATTTTGAGACTAGCTTCTTTCATTCAACGTAATGCCTTTATCATTATGTTATAATGCCAAGTTATTGGGTAGATCAACACTTCACCCTTTTTTGTTGCTGAGTAATATAATATCCCATTGGGGTCAGCTTCTGATAGCATTCCCCGGGTCAGTAAATGGTTTCACCATTCTACCAGTTATTTGGGCCAAAAACCTTGGCTTCATCCTTGATTCTCTTCTCCAACCTACACGTCCAATCCATCAGTAAATCCTGGTGGCTTTACTTTCAGAATAGACCTGGAATCTGACTACTTACCAGCTTCTTTGCTGTCATCTAGTTCAGGCCACCATCATGCTCTGGAGGACAAGTGCTTCCACTCTTACCCCTCCACCCTCAGTCTACTCTCCACACAACAGCTAGAATGAGCCTTTTAGAGGCTTAAATCTGATCAAGCCACTCTTCTGCTCAACTCGCCAGTGGTTTCAATGTTAACAATCCAAATTTGTCACCATGGCCTAAGGCCCTGCATGATTGGGCCCCTGGCTGCCTCTCAGATCTCTTTTCCTGCTGCTTTCCCCCTCATTAATTGTGTCAGTTATAGGAGTCTCTTTGCCATTCTGTTAGCAAGTCAGGCATGCTCCTGCCTCAGAGCATTTGAATTTTCTGTCTCCTCTGGAACACTCCTTCCCTGGATATCCACAAGTCAATTCCAGTTTCTGCTGATCAGTCCTTCTCTGACTGACATGTAAAATGGCAGCTACAGGGGCGCCTGGGTGGCTCAGTCGGTTAAGCGTCCAACTTCAGCTCAGGTCACGATGATCTCGCGGCTCATGAGTTCGAGCCCCGCGTCGGGCTCTGGGCTGATGGCTCAGAGCCTGGAGCCTACTTCCGATTCTGTGTCTCCCTCTCTCTCTGCCCCTCCCCTGTTCATGCTCTGTCTCTCTCTGTCCCAAAAATAAACGTTAAAAAAATTTTTTTTTAATAAAAAAAATAAATTAAAAATAAATTTAAAAAAATAGCAGCTACATGACACCACTGTCTAACCCTTAACTCTGCTTTGTTCTTCATATAGCACATATATATTTGTTTTTCTGTCTTTCAATACTAGAAAAATCTTTTAGGACAAGGAATTTTTTTGTTCGCCACTTAACAAGCACCTAGAGGGGTGCCTTGCCTGGCAGAGAGTGGAAGTTTAATGAATATGTTTTTTAAATGTTTATTTATTTTTGAGACAATGCGAGAGACAGAGTGCAAGCAGCGGAGGGGCAGACAGAGGGAGACACAGAATCTGAACCAGGCTCCAGGCTCTGAGCTGTCAGCCCAGAGCCCAACGCAGGGCTCGAACTCACGAACTGGAGATCATGATCTGAGCCAAAGCAGGACACTTAACGAACGGAGCCACTCAGGCGCCCCTCAACGAGTATTTTTTATTTAATAAGTCATAGGCGGAAAAGACAGAATGGAAACAGCTGTAGATTTCTAGATTTTAGGACATTCTACAGTTATTTCATTTTAATTCCAATATAATTAAAATACAGTATTAGATTCGTTTCAGGTGTACAGTACAGTGATTGAACAATTCCATACATCACCCAGTGCACATCATGACACATGCACTCCTTAATCCTCATCATTTATATCATCCACTCCCCCACCCACCTCTCCTCTGGTAGGCATCAGTTTGTTCTCCATAGTTAACAGTTTGTTTCTTGGTTTGTCTCTCTTTTTTTCCCCTTTACTCCTTTGTTTTGTTTCTTAAATTCCACATATGAGTGAAATCATGTTGTATGTTTTTCTTTGCTTGACTTATTTCATTTAGCATTATACTCTCTAGTTTCATCTGCATTGTTGCAAAGGTTTTTTTTCGTGGCTGAATAATATTCCATCGTGTGTGTGTGTGTGTGTGTACACATACCATACCATATCTTCTTTAGCCATTCATCTATCAGTGGACACTTGGCTGTTTTCATAATCTGGCTATTATAAATAATGCTGCAATAAACATAGAGGTGCATGTATCCCTTTTAATGTTTCTGTATTTGGGGGGTATAGGGCATTCTACACTTTGTGACTTATACAGTAAGATAATCAGGGGAAGGTGTATGGGAAGTGTAGGGTTACAGATTTGCAGAGCTAGTGGACAGCAAATTAACTAGAAAAATATTATAATGAAATTTCCAGGCACTAAAAGATTTCAGAGCCAATTTATGGTTGAAATTAGTAAGCTAGTGATGGCAGTCTGTTCAGCAGGACAATTTTCTATGACCAGCTACAGGAATAGGGAGGCATGTTGGTCCACCTAGGGTGGAGGACTTAGTTGGAGAAAAAGGGCATGGCAGGCAGGTTTAGTAGTAAGAGCCAGATTGTAATGGTACACCCTTGTATCTAAGACGCATAAGAAGGGAAGTGAAGAATGCAGACTAAGTGGAGGCTTTCAACGGATTAGAGGTACTGATAAAGTGAAAAAAAAGTTCGGAACAAGTTCTTCAGCAGTCAAACTGAAAGGACATCAGGTTGCAATTGGACAGAAGGATGTTCCAATTACTAATTTGTGACACAACAATGTTTCTGGTGACAAGGTCCAGGCTTTTGCCTAAGATTGGGAGGCTGATGTCAGGGTCGCTAAAGATGAGGCCCAAGATGGTTCAGGGGCAGTTTCACTTTAATTATCAAGATGGAAGATAGAGGAGAGAAAATTAAAACACGGAGCTGGATGCACAAATAACAGATAGTTTCTAAGAGGCGGTTACATAGGTGGCAAAGTCTTAAGAAGTGTCTGAGAAGCAAGGGTTTTTACAAGAGGTGACCGGATTCGGCACATAGCCCCCCACCTTTTGAACTTCGGAAGTGAGAATACTAATTCATGGGAGGGGGTTCCAGAGGATGCAGCATCCTCGGAACACAACCAGCTCCCAGTTCAAGAGGTTCAGAGAAAACTGGTCTGGAAGAGGGCATCTCAGAGGAAAATCGGTTTGAAAGCAGATGGTTGGGAAGGGGACGGAAGCAGAAAAAAACACGGACACCTCTCGTCCTTTATTTACCTTCCTACCAACCTGACGCCGCGCCACACCTGCACAAACAGAAAACACAGAGAAGACTGAACGCAGCCCATCTCTTTTCAACTCCGCGCGGAAGCCCTCACACCGGAACGCCGCGGAGTCCACGCTCCCCATTGGCGGAAGCTTCCGCCAGCTTCCATCCGCTTCCGCCAACGACTCAGTCGGGCGGAGCCGTCCCTAGAAGTCACTTCCGCTTGACCCCGCCCCCTCGTTCCCATTTTGGCTGCTTCCGGCCTCAGGCCCCGCCCCACCCAGTGTGGCCCCGCCCCGGCCCCGCCCCGGGCTCGCGGTCCCGGCCCCGCGGCGCCGCTTCCGGTGCGGGCCCCGCCCCGGCTGTGGCCCCCGGCTGCGGAGGAGTCCGAGACGCAGCTGCTGCGGCGGGGCCTGAGTGGCTGCTTTCACCCCCCCCTGGCCGGACCCGGAGAGCTGCGCACAGGTAAGCCGCGTGGGGCCCGGCTCCCTCAGTCGCGCGGGAGAGGGGGCTGTGGCAGGTGGAGGTACGCGAGGGGAGGCAGGTGTGTGGGGGGGAGACGCGAAGGCGCGGGCCGGCTGAGCGCGGGGCCGCGGAGGAAAAGTGAGAGCGCCGGGAGGAGACCCGAGGCGCCCTGCAACCGGTAGGGTGATTTGAGATAAAGAGATGGGAAGAGTAAAAGGGGCCCCCGGGAACTGAGGGCGAGGATAGGTGGGGTTGGGGCGATCGAAGAAGAGCCAGCGGATTGGCTGAGAGGGCTTGGTGGAGGTAAAAGTGATAGGGCTGCGATTGGGGGTATAATGAAGGGGGGGGGGGTGCTGGCGTAACCAGGGAAGGAGGTGTGGGGCTTGAAGGGAACCGGGGCCAGAGGGATCCGGCAGCGAAGGTAGCGGGAATGGTAGGGGAGGCCGGGTTCAAAGCTACAAGGGGTCCGTTGCGCCGGGCGCCGGGTGGTCCGGGAACTTTAGTGGAAATGGGGGAGGGGGCCGTGTGAAGGGATGAACTGGCTTAGATTTCTGAGACCCAAGTTTTCTAAATACAGGCAGGTGGCATTATTGTTTGGATCTTTCTGCTTAGGGACAGTTGGTTGATGGGCTCTTGGGGGAGGGTGTGTGTATTGAGTTGTGGAACTGAGTCATTTCAATCTTACTAAAGAGGCTGTGAGACACCTCCCCCTCTGCTGGGGACAGCATACTAAGAAGATGGTGCCACAGGACAAGAAGCAGTTGTTCAGTGGCTGGCAGGACTCAGTCGAAAAATTACTCCTCTTGTAACTGATTGACTGCAATGATTGTAAGGAAAATTAAAATGACCACCGAATTATTTGCTTTATTCTTTTGTTTAATTTTTTTTTACGCCAGTTTTTATCCTAAACGCATACTTTTGCCAACTGGATTTAATGTGGGTGTAAGTCTTTTCATGTTCTGTTACACTATAAAAAGGGCTAAAGCTGCAGGCGTAACTCACACTTTCTCAAGTGCCAAGAGAGGAAGTAAAGGCAGTAAGAGGCAAATTGGAATTTGAATCTTCCACCAAATTCAAAAGGCAAAAGCAGTGCTTCTCGGATACACCGAAAATGAGAATTCTTATCTCTGCTTTTTTGCCTTGCTTTAAAAATTGTACCTTTTTCCTCTAACCCATTAAAAAATTAATAAAACCACACAGTTTTTATTGCTAGGGATGTGATTACTTCCCCGTGAATTTTTGAAAACACTGAAGGCATTTAGTTTTTTTTTTTTTAATCTTTATACTCCGTTCTAAAACAGTGAAACAATGCAAATATCAAGTCCCAACCTGTGCGAAGCAGCTTCTTCTTTCATGTGATGACAACATTGTACGCCATGTTGCGAGTCCTGTTACCTGCAATTTGCCCGTGCGTAGTAATCCAATCAGTTATGGGGAAACATAACTCAAGTGAGGTTTGTTGGGGGTGGAGATCTGGAGAGGAGGACAGGAAAGAGGGAGGTAGCGGAGAAGAGGGTGTGAAAGGGGGATGTGTTTGGAGACTGATTGGTAAGAATGCTGATAAACCTGTCCCTAGAGTACTTTTGGCCCGAAAGCCTTTTCTTTTTGGTATTTGTCTTAGAATGTCATAGTAGAAGTGAGTCAGAAAGAAAAGAGATGTGAAGAGATTTACTTGGTGGTTTATAAAAAAGAAGCATCACCTTGTTGTTGAGACAATATTAATATCTGTTTCAATTTAATTAACTTTAAAATCTCCAGAGGAATTCCCCCCACTGTTTGTTTTTTGAGCGACGATTGCAATTTGAAACTCTTGCCTCCTTGTGTATTTCTTTCATGTTGTTGAAACTGGATTCTTTTTGAGGCCATACTGTACAGTTAACATGGCTCAGCCCACTTGAAGAGCAGGCTGGCAATTTGATCTGGGAAATTTGAAAAGTTTAAACCTAAAAGCCGTTTGCTAGGTTCTGTTTTGGTATGAGAGAAATCATTCTGTCTTCCTGATTGCTCTGCGTCTGGCTTGGATGGTACTTCTTTCTCTGATGGGCCTGGGAACGTAAACAGTGTTCCCTCTTTTGTAGGCAGGACCTTCTTTCCTTTATTCTTGAGGTTTTCATACTCACCACCTTTGTACAGTGCAAACCCAGTTGCCTTTCCAGTAATAAACTGGCTGATGTTCGATAATGTTGAGAGAGAGAGATCAGAACACAGAAGTTCACAGTAATAAACTGGCTAATGTTTGATAATGTTGAGAGAGAAAGGTCAGAACACAGAAGTTCACAGGCTAGGTATTGTCTGGATTTACTTCTTTTTAAACCCACGGTAGTCCACCTCTGCTGAGACTCATCCTGTCTTCACACCGTTCACTACGTCCCCTCTGACCTCCCTCCCCCCAAGTCCGCTCATTCCTCTTAAAACCCAGGCTTAGGAGTGTATGTTTAGTGTTCAGAACTCACACCCTTTAGTGGAAAAAAGAAAGTCTTTTAATACCTGTTTTACATTTTCCCCCCTTGTTTCTCCTTCTTTGTGGTTTCTGTTGATCACTTAAGGTTCAGACCCAGTGTGCCCACTGGGCTGTGCCCAGGTTCAGAGCCATGCCAATCGGTGGGTGAAACTCGAGGCAGTGATGGAGCCACTGCAGCAACAGAAGCAGCCGCCGCCACCGCCACCGCCACCGCCACCACACCTGGCTCCTCTGCAGATGGATGCCAGGGAGAAGCAGGGACAACAGATGAGGGAAGCCCCATTCTTATATGCCCAGAAGTTGGTCGCGCAGCAGACTCTCCTTTCCGCCACCCCTGGGAGGTCTTCTGGCAGCCCTGCCCTGGGGCCCTTAGCCAGAGTTCCACCAGCCACAGCAGTGGCCCGAGTGTTTGAACGGAGCAACGTGAACTCAGAGCCTGAGGAAGAGGAAGGAGGTCTGGAAGATGAGGATGGGGATGATGAAGTTGCAGAGGTGGCTGAGAAAGAGGCCCAGGCTCCTTCAAAGTATTTTCATGTGCAGAAAGTGGTTCGCCAGGACCCCAGAGCAGCACCCGTGTCCGGTCTGCTTCCAGCGCCGGGGCTCCCGCCGCGGGGACAGCAAGCTAAAGAAGACCATACCAAAGATGCTTCCAAGGCCCCACCTTCCGTCTCCACAGCTGGGCAGCCGAGCTGGAATCTGGATGAGCAGCTCAAGCAGGTCAGTCTTTGTGGTGCAGGGGGTCATTTGTCCTTCCTAAAGGCTGGCTGCGAGGGGTACTGCCAGGGCCGGGGTCTCCCCCAGTGTGTGCCTTCTCACCCCGCTTCAGTGACCCAACGGTCTCACCGTAAATAGACTTTGAGTTTTTTTCCCCCATACTCGTTTCTTGATTACAGCAATGAAGTGTGTCCTCCTAATATAGTTTCAAATTGGATGTGAAAGAATGTCAGTACAATCTCTTTTTTTAAAAAGGAAGGATGAGGTTGCAACAGTGTTATGAAGGATATCTAAATATATGCGACACGCGACTCTAATTACAGTTTTTGTACATTAGTAAGAGAACAGTCTTGCCTAAGACCATTTCATAGCCCCAGGCTAACCCAGGATCGTACTCTTTTTTTTTTGAACGTTTTATTTATTTTTGGGACAGAGAGAGACAGAGCATGAACGGGGGAGGGGCAGAGAGAGAGGGAGACACAGAATCGGAAACAGGCTCCAGGCTCCAAGCCATCAGCCCAGAGCCCGACGCGGGGCTCGAACTCGCGGACCGCGAGATCGTGACCTGGCTGAAGTCGGACGCTTAACCGACTGCGCCACCCAGGCGCCCCCAGGATCGTACTCTTTAAGGACAGTTTTGTTGTTTTGCAGTTAAGTGTAGCTGACAAGAAGCACCTGTGTTGTGTATGTTTTCCAACGAAGAGCGTTGTAGACATGATTTCATTTCACCCTTATACCACCCCCTTTGAAACAGGAAAAGGTAGACCTCAAAATTCCAATTTTAGCCAAGGTAAGCTGAAGTGATTTTCTTAATTTTTTTTTTTTTCAACGTTTTTCATTTATTTTTGGGACAGAGAGAGACAGAGCATGAAGGGGGCAGGGGCAGAGAGAGAGGGAGACACAGAATCGGAAACAGGCTCCAGGCTCCGAGCCATCAGCCCAGAGCCTGACGCGGGGCTCGAACTCACGGACCGTGAGATCGCGACCTGGCTGAAGTCGGACGCTTAACCGACTGCGCCACCCAGGCGCCCCATGATTTTCAAGTGGCGTTTGTTTGTCTGTCTGTGACAGGGGTAGGGGCAGAGAGGGAGAGAGAGAATCCCAAGTAGGCTCCACACTCAGCACAGAGCCCCACATGGGACTTGATCTCACAAACGTGAGATTGTGACCTGAGCCAAACTCGAGAGCTGGACACTTAAATGTCTGAACCACCCAGGTGCCCCACGCGCAGGTGATTTTCAAACGTGGCTGAGCATCACAGTTATCCTGTAAGCTTTAAAAAATACAGATCCCAGGGTCTTAAAGAATTATATTTTGGGGGGCGCCTGGGTGGCTCAGTCAGTTAAGTGTCCGACTCTTGCTTTTGGCTCAGGTCATGGTTTGTGAATTGCAGCCTGGCATTGGGCTCTGTGCTGACAGTGCAGAGCCTGCTTGGGATTCTCTGTCTCCCTCTCTCTCCTCTTTTTCTGCCCCTGTCCCTGCTTGCATGCACTCCCTCTTTCTTTCAAAATAAATAAACATTAAAAATAAAAATGAATTCTATTTGGGTGGAGCCCAAGGAATCTGTGTTGTCAGCCAAGCCTTTGGCTTCTGATTCCTCTTCCCTTTCTGACCTGCCATGCAGTTTTTCCTCACCAACAGAATGGGAGTGTTGGTGGATTGTTCCAGGTTAAGTGACTTGCTGGTGCTTAGGGAGTTCATGATAAAGCTGGTAGTATCTGGGTACTCCCCACAAGTACATGCTCTTCATGCGGCCCAGTGGTGCTTTGCTCTTTGGAAATAAGTTGTAAAGAGCTGTGGGTGTTCACAGGGCAACTGAGAAGTCCTGTAAGAAAGGTCCTTTGGAACCTGAAAAATCAGCGGCTTTGAATACAGGAGCTCTGTGTAATTGATCTGCGTTTGACCACAGCAGTGTTTGCAGTAGATTCCAGAGCTAGCAAAGTGGGGGGTTCAGTTCCCATTTCTTCCATTTATTACCCTTGTGATCCTTTAGTAGGGCTCTCAGTCTGTGAGCCTGCATCCTTTCGTCTGTGGAGTGAAAACAGGCGTACCTCCCGAGGGTGTTGTGAGGATTGACTGAGCTAGCACGGTAGGTAGGAGTGCTCCAGGCGCTCTTTTATGCTCCGTCCTCCACCTCCTCCACCGCAGCCACACAGGCCCTGGAGCAGGCAAGATGCCGAGGTGCACCGAGGTTTTCCCTCAGATCACCAGGAGGTAGTGGCAGAGCTGGGACTTGGATCAGAGAGTCCCCGCTTCCACGACAGCGGCAGCCTGGCCGCCAGCCCAGACCCGCCTCCTGGCTGATTGCTTTGGTTTAGCAAAACATCTGTGAGTTGCCTGCAGCCCCCGCGCTGCCTTGTGGCTGGCAGAGTTCCATGCCGGCCGCTGAGTCAGCTCATAGCGGGATCCCGCCCTGACAGCACTGGGAAAGTTCAGGCCCGAGGCGGCTGGGCTGCCCCCGCCTTGGCAGCTGGCCAGCCTCTGCGTGTGTGCGGTCGTTCCTAGAAAGTGCAGCCGCGTGCGAGGAACAAGTGGAGCTCCAGAGCCTGTCTGTCTTCAGGAAGTGTAGCAGGTGTTGAGGTCAAGCCATGAGAGCTTTGAAAAAAGAGACTCTCCCCAGCCGGCGTGTGCATGCACACACGGATGCACGGTAGCGGGCACCCAGCGCCGTGTTCTGGGTGGAGTGGCCCCAGGACTACACAGCTCAGTGCTCAGGGGCTGGCTGATGGTTTCTGAAACCCTTTGAGTTCGTTTTAAGTTTCTGAGGCACACTCACTAATTATAGACTGCCTGGCAGAGCACCTGCCAGGATGTTTTATAAATGCCTGCGTAGCTGAGGCCTAATCTCACGTCCCAAATTTCCCTTCCCCTTGGATTCAGAGACCAAGAACTGGGTTGGGGAAAACCTCAGATGCACACCTTTTCCTTTTGAGTTTAATTTTAGAAAATTGCTTTGGTCTGTGCCCTCCTCCTTTGTCTAATCCTGCCTTAAAATTTTTTTTTCTTAATGTTTAGTTTTGAGAGAGACAGAAACAAGAGTGTGAGTGGGGGAGAAAGAGAGAGAGAGGGAGAGAGAGAATCTGAAGCAGGCTCCAGGCTCTGAGCTGTCAGCACAGAGGTGGATGCGGGCCTTGAACTCAAACTATGAGAACATGACCTGAGCTGAAGTTGGATGTTTAACCGACCAAGTCACCCAGGTACCCTTAATCTTTTAAAGAAGTAAATAATGTGCTTGGGATAAAAAAAAAAACAAAACAAAAAACAACAACTTTTAAAAAGCTGTGCTTAGGAAGGGGGTGCTGAAAAACTATACTTGGGGAGAGCCTATAGGAACCATCACAGAGCATGAAATTAGCTTTTTTATTGTTCACAGTCTTCTGTTTCTGATGCAGTTGACTTGTAGAGAGCAGGAATGGGGTATCCTTTGCTCCAGCAATAGTTACAGAGATCTTCTACAGGTAACACAAAATGATCTCATTGTTAATGTGTTGCAGTATCCATTTTGGTCTTTTACACAACAGACTTTGTAAAAGTCTTCTTTGTAAAAAGCTTCTTTGCAGGGAGAGACTGAGCTCCATGGACTAACTGTGGGCTTCCCTCTCAAGATGCTCACAGTCTAAGCAGAGGCCGTGTGGAAACCTCCAGGAGGACTGGGGCTTGGGTGGCAGTAATTTCACTCTGTCCTAAGTCAGCCGAAGCCCAGCTGCCCAGTCATAGCAATGCTGCAGATATTTTAAAACGAGGTTTTGTTTCGGACATTCACACACCAAGGTAAAAAAGTTAATTTTGACAACAGCATGGCTAGCACAGCTTGGGAAACCAGCAGGAATACTCAAGTTATTTTACAAGACTTTGGGGACTTGGGTCAGCAAGCATCTGCCAAGCAAAAAGCAAAATTTAAAAAACCTAAGGATTCCACAGATTATCTTTTGTTCTATAGCCCTTTTCTTAGAACATGGGAAGTCAAGATAATTTTATGGATTCTCTTTAAAGAAACTCTTAGAAAAGAATTGCTTCTTAAGGCCTGGATCGTTAGACAGAATGTAGTATTCTCTGACACCAGAGTGATGGGAAAATAGATAATGCCATTGAACCAAGCATTCTAAAGCCCATCAGATTTCGATAGGCAGAGTAAATAATTGTAAAACAAGGCAACAGACAAAGAGCTGAGTGTCCCTTCTCTCAAGGGAGATCAGTAGAGCCCTGTCAGCATACAACCAAATGGGGGGTGTTACTGGCCTATTAGAGGTGGTCTTCTGCCCTCCTGCGAAGAGGGTAGTTCAGGCAATACAGGCTTTGTCTGTCTTGAGCCTGTTAGTGGAGCCCGAAGGTTTCCAGAAGGGTGTAGACTCCCTGCCAGAGAATAGAAAGATGAGGAACACCTTGGTAGGCATGGGGGAGCCGAGTGTATGTGTCTGATTTTCGGCCTGCTTTGCTGGTCACCTCGGTCACCAAGTGTGGGAAGGAGGAAGCATGGCTGACTGCTTGGTCTGTAAAACCTATTAAGTAGTAAGGTGCCGTTTCTTGGACTAGGCCTACTTTTCTCGGTACATGCTACCTGTCCTTGGAACATTTGATGCTTTTTGTAAAGACTGTGCAAACTGGTGCCTGAAAAAAATAAGGTCATAAGCTTTCCTCGCTTTCTTTGTAGGTCTGTCTTGCGTGCCCTTAGCTTCTGCCATCACAGTGGAACCAGCCAGTGGTTGGTTCTGAATTGAGGTCAGTCTCCCTCCACCCTGCTCCCAGAGGTTGTTTGACAACGTCAGGAGACATGTTTGGTTGTTGTGACTGGGGTGTGGGAGATGTGCTACTGGCATATAGTGAGTAGAGGCCCTACTACTAAACATCCTGTACTGCACAGGACAGTCCCCCACGACAAAGAATTTCCTGGTGCAAAATGTCACTACTACCGTGTTGAGAAACCCTGCTCTACGTTGTGTAATTGGAAACAGAAAGTACGCCGTGCCTTCCTCGACGCCGCCCTAGACTCTGTTTCTTTGCGTTTTGGTCTTGGTCTCTGAAGAATTTGTCAAACTTAAAGTTTTTGTCACTTCTACTTTCAATGTCTGTGTTGAGTTCATGTCTTTCCCCACAGTCACCTGGGAGACCAAACTGTCACTGAGGAGAGGATTGAGACCTAGAACTTGTACTGTCTCATTTATTTCTACCAGTGGTGCTTCTAGCCTGGCATTCCGTGATGTCTAAAAATGTCTGTGGTGATTTTTAGACTTGGTTGCCCTTTTATACATTAACCCTGAAAGGTTAAGGCATAAATATTCAGCAAACTTGTTAATTGGTAACAGATTTAATTAGTAAATCGGCATTGGTTTTGGAGCCAAAAATGTGGCTTTAGATCCTAGCTTCACTGCTTGCTTGGGACAGGTGTCCTAGCCTGCCATTCTGAACCCATGCATCCATCTATCCCACAGGATGGTAATCCTCTCCAACTGTGTTCAGTGAGCAATTGTAAAGATATTACCAAGGTGGGCAAAGAATAGAAGTGAGAGACCTTTGTACAATTTATACCGTCATACAAGGGTTGGGTCAGATTGTCATTAGCACTGAGATACTTTTTTTTAAATTTTTTTTTTAATGTTTATTTATTTTTGACAGAGAGAGAGAGACAGAGCATTGAGCGGGGGAGGGGCAGAGAAAGAGGGAGACACAGAATCCGAAGCAGGCTCCAGGCTCTGAGCTGTCAGCACAGAGCCCGACGCGGGGCTCGAACTCACAGACCGCCAGATCATGACCTGAGCCAAAGTCGGACGCTCAACCGACTGAGCCACCCAGGTGCCCCTGCACTGAGATACTTTTTGAAGCTGTAATCCTTTAGTCTTTACTACCCGTATAAGTAAGATGCTCCATAAATCTTAGATACTGCTCTAAAACAATTTCTTTTCAAGTTTCCTAGAGCTGTAACCAAACTCTAGTATTCTGGAGTTCTCTGAAACATTTCAGGTTTATGTCAGCTGAAACCATTGCACTTTTTTTTTAGTCCGCACCTTTAAAAAAATTTTTATTTTCTCCTTGTTGAGAAACGATTGCACTTTTGAAGCTGCTTCTTTCCACATTAAAATAGGGATATGTGGGGGGGGGGGGGTGCGCCTAGGTAGCTCAGAGCTGGTTAAACATCAGGTCTTGATCTCAGGATCGTGAGTTTGGGCCCTGCGTTGGGCTCCACATTGGGCAGGGATCTTACTTAAAAAAAAAAAAAAAAAAAAATAGGGATATGTGCATATTTCTTTAGGTGGAGCTAAGCCTTATTTACATTGAATTCTTATAAAGGCATGGTCGCGACTTAAGTTAGCTCCTTACAGTTCTTACCAAACATTGATCCCTCTACATGTGTCTGAGATCCCATCCCCTCCTAATTCTCAGGGACTTGCTCCATCAGAGAAAGGACTATTTCTTGGGACCCACTGGCTTCTGAAGCTTTTTTCCACATTCACGCGCATTCTGCTATCTCCCAAATTTAAAAACAACAACAGCAAAAAGCTCCTTTAATCAGTAAGTCTGTCTGATTCATTTGTTACAAGGGAATGAGAAGTCACTTTTTAAAAACCTTCCCTTGACTGGCCATCTCTCCTTCCTGCTTGGTCCTCATTGTCTCCCCTCCCCACAACAGAGCTGCTCAGAGGAATTGTTTGCACTCCCCACCTCCACTTTGTCATCTCCTGCTTACTCCTCAGCACACTTCAGTCTGGGCTCTGTCTCTTCCGTGTCCCTGAAGTTCCTCTTGGTGAGGCCTCCCAGTGACCGCCATGTTGCTAAGCCCAACCTACCCTCACCTCACTTGATTTCTCAGTGGTTCCAAATACAGTGGACCCCTCTCCTTGAAGCATTCTCTTCCTTTGCTTTCCATAGCCCCTCCATTGGCTTATTTTCCTTTCTCTTCTGTGCGACTGCTAGAACCCCAAGTTACCCAGGGCTTGGGCTTAAACCTTCTCTATATAGGCTCCCCTGAGCAATTTTCTTTCACTCTCATGGTTTTAAATACTGCCCACAAGCCATGGACTCCAGTATGCATTGTTTGAGCCCATTTTTCCATTCTGAGCTCAATTGCTGTATCCCCAACTACATTCCTGAAATGTCCACCTAGGTATTTTACTGGCATCTCTTGCTTTCCAACCTACTCCCCTGTAATTACTTCCTCCTTTATTTTTCTTTCTCTGAAGTGACATTTCTCTCCACTTGGTCTTCATGTCAGAAACCTCAGAGTTGACCATCTCTCATACCTCCTACTCTGTCACTCCATTTGATATCCATCCAGTCCAGCACCAAGTCTTACCAATTCTCCCATTGAAATGTCTAGAATTGTGCCACTTTTCTGCTTCTCCACTATCACCTACCTAATCCGGGTAGCCTACCTACTGCTGGAGCTATCCACAAGTTTCTGTCTTCCCTCCCCCATTCTAATCCATTCTCTACACAGCAACTAGAATGATCTTCTAAAAAATAAATCCGATTATGTCACTCCATTAATGCCATCCAAGTGTGGTGTCAGTTGGTCCAGTTGCAAAAGCCAAAATCTTTATAATCTGATCCCTGCCTGTTTGTCCAGCCTTATTTTTGTGAATCTCCTGATCTATCATTCTACTCCAACCACGCTGGCCTTTTCGTATGCTAGTCTTTCTGCCTAGAACATTCCTCTAGGCTAACTCTTATCCTGCCTTCAGTTCTCACCTTAAACATCTCTTTCTCAGAGGCACTGTCTGCACCTTTCCTGTAAATCAGGTTATATGCTGTCATTGAACATTATATTTTTATATTTGTGTGGTTGCTTTGTTTGCTGATTCCTATACTAGGTGTAAGCTATAAGAGGACAGGGACCATATCTGTTTTGCTTATCATTGTATCTCTGTACCTAGCAGAGTGATAGCAGATAATAGGTGCTGAATAAATATTTGTGTCTTCCACTGTCTTTTAGTTTGCCCTGTTTTTGTTTTTCTTTTTTTTAACGTCAGTGGCGTTATTTCTTTTTTTTTTTAGAGCAGTCTTAGGTTCGCAGCAAAGCTGAGTAGAAGTTACAGTGATTTCTCGTATAGTCCCTGCCCCAACCTACACACAGCCTCTCCCACTGTCAAAATCCCCCACTAGAGGGTACATCTCCTGCAATCATACCTATATTGACACATCATTATCACCCAAAGCCTGTGGTTACATAGGGTCCACTCTTAGTGCTGTACATTCTGTGGGTTTTGACAAATGTATAATGACATATATCTTCCACTGTGGTATCATACAGAGTAGTTTCACTGCCCTAAAAATCCTCTCTATTCCACCTGTTCATCCCTCCTTCCCTGGCAACCACTGATTTTTTTTTTTTTTTTTTTTTAATTGTCTCCATAGTTTTACCTTCTTTAGAATATCATATAGTTGGGAGAGCCTGGGTGGCTCAGTAAGTTAAGTGTCTGACTTGGGCCTAGGTCATGATCTCACGGTTCGTTGAGTTTGAGCCCGAGTCAGGCCCTGTGCTGACAGTTTGGAGCCTGGAGCCTGCTTCGGATTCTGTGTCTCCCTCTGTCTCTGCCCCTCCCCTGCTCACACTCTGTCTCTCTCTGAAAAATAAATGAACACTTTAAAAAGTTCAGAATATCATATAGTTGGAATCATACAGTATATAGCCTTTTCAGATTGGCTTCTTTCACTTAATAATATGCATTTAATTTTCCTCCATGTCTTTACATGGCTTGATAGCTCATTTCTTTTTAGCACTGAGTAATATTCCATTGTCTGGATGTACCACAGTTTATCCATTCACCTATTGAAGGATATCTTGGTTGCTTTGGCAAGTATGAATAAAGCTGCTGTAAACATCTGTGTACAGGTTTTTGTATAAACGTAAGTTTTCAACTCATTTGGGTAAATACCAAAGAGTGCAACTGCTGGATTGTAGGTTAAGAATATGATTGGTTTTGTAGGAAACTGCCAAACTGTCTTCCAAAGTGTCTGGATCATTTTGCATTCCCACCAACAATGAATGAAAGTTCCTGTTACTCCACATCCTTGCCAGTGTTTTGTGGTGGTAGTGTTTGATATTTCGGCCTTTTTTTTTTTTTTTTAATTGAAATTTTCATTGAGATAATTGCAGATTCACAGGCCAATATAAAAAATAATTTAGAGGGGCGCCTGGGTGGCGCAGTCGGTTAAGCGTCCGACTTCAGCCAGGTCACGATCTCGCGGTCCGTGAGTTCGAGCCCCACGTCGGGCTCTGGGCTGATGGCTCAGAGCCTGGAGCCTGTTTCCGATTCTGTGTCTCCCTCTCTCTCTGCCCCTCCCCCGTTCATGCTCTGTCTCTCTCTGTCCCAAAAATAGATAAACGTTGAAAAAAAAAATTAAAAAAAAAAAAAAAATTTAGAGAGGGCCGCCTGGGTGGCTCAGTCGGTTGAGCGTCCGACTTCGGCTCAGGTCACGATCTTGCAGTTCTGAGTTCAAGCTCCGTGTCGGGCTCTGTGCTGACAGCTCAGAGTCTGGAGCCTGCTTCGGATTCTGTGTCTCCCTCTCTCTGCCCCTTCCCTGCTCATGCTCTGTCTCTCTCTGTCTCTGAAAAATGAATAAATGTTTAAAAAAATTTTCTTTTTAATAATTTAGAGAGATCTCTGTACACTTTGCCCAATTTCCTTCAGTGGTAATATTTTATAAAACTGTAGTATACTCTCACAACCTAAGTATTGACAAAGACTTTATCCACTGATCTTAGATTTTCTAAATTTTACTTGTACACTGTATGTGTCTATTTCATTTTTTTTAATAAGTTTATCTATTTTTGAGAGACAGAGAGCAAGTAAGGGAGGGGCAGAGAGAGAGGGAGACAGAGAATCCCAAGCAGGCTCCACGCTGTCAGTGCAGAGTTCCATGTGGGGCTTGATCTCACAAACTGTGAGATCATGACCTGAGCTGAAATCAAGAGTCAGGACACTTACCCGACGGAGCCTCCCAGGTGCCCCTGTGTCTATTTTGTTTTTAAGGCTAATTGATTTTATGTTTAATATAGCTTCTGAAATTCTTGTTAATAAATGCATTTGAAGCTGTAGATTTCTCCCAGGGCTGCACTTTTGCTGGATTCCACAAATGTTGATATGTAATGTTCTCATTGGTTAGTACTAAACACTTCATTATTTCAGTTGTAATTGCTTCTTTAACCCATGGGTTGTTCAGAAGTATTTTTTAGTTTCCAAGTATGTGGGTTTTTAAAAAATGTGTAGGTTTTTAAGAAATACTAATTATAGCTTAAGTATGCCACACATCCAGTGTGGGGCTTAAACTCACAACCCTGAGATCAAGAGTTGCATGCTCTACTGACTGAGCCAGCCAGCCACCCTCTCATTTAGCTCATAATTAAGTTCTAGCCATTGTGGTTAGAGAACTGGCATGATACTCATTTTCTGGAATTTTTTATGATGTCCTTTGGGTTGGCCTTATGTATGATCAGTTTCTATATATTCTCCATGTGCTTGGAGGGAATGCCAGTTTTGTTTTTGATAGATGTGGGGTTGTGTATCTAGTGGATCAAGCTTATTAATTGTGTTATTCAGATCTTCCTTATCCTTACTAAGTTTTGTGTGTGTAATCAGTTTCAGAGAGGTAAATTAAAGTATTCCAGTGTAGGACTGGCTTTCTTTGGACTAGTGTTAGTATGTTTTTTCCTCACACAGTCCACAATCTTAATTTTATTTATTTATTTTGTAAATGTTTTATTATTTATTTTTGAAAGAGAGCTGGGGAAGGGGCAGAGAGAGAGGGAGGAGAGGATCCCAAGCAGGCTTTGTGCTATCAGCACAGAGCCTGATGTGGGGCTTGAACTCATGAACTGTGAGATCATGACCTGAGCTGAAGTCAGATGCTTAACCAACTGAGCCACCCAGGCGCTCCCTGAGCTGAAATCAAGAGCTGGACGCTTAACCAACTGAACCACCAGGTGCCCTTGACACATTCCAATCTTTACATCTTAAGACCACATATAAACAGGGCGTCTTAAGTGCCTCAGTTGGTTAAACATCTGATTTTCTATTTTGGCTCAGGTCATGATCTCACAGTCATGAGATCAAGCCCCAAGTTGAACTTCACTCTGAGCTTGGCATGGAGCCTGCTTAAGATTTTCTTTGTCTCATGTGCTTGGGTGGCTCAGTCGGTTAAGCATCCTACTTTGGCTGGGGTCATGATCTCACAGTTTGTGTGTGAGTTCAAGCCCCGCTTCCCTCCCTCCTTCTCTCTCTCTCTCTCTCTCTCTCTCTCTCTCTGTCTCTCTCTCTCCCCCTCTCCAACTCTCCCTCCCTCTCTGTCTGCTCCTCCCTTGTGCATGCTTGTTTTCTCTCTCACAAATAAAATAAATTCTTTTGAAAAGACCTATAATCTCTGCCTTTTTATTAGCTTTATTTGATCCATGTAGTTATTAGGATCAGTGATACACTTGGATCTATTTCTACCCTCTATCCTTGGGTCTTCAGTTTGACCATAGTTTTTCTTTGCTTGTTATTTTTTTCTCTCCTGTCTTTTGTTATTTGATTGGGGTTGTTTTTCTTTTAATATTTTTTTTAATGTTTATTTATTCTTGAGAGAGAGACAGAGCATGAGCAGGGGAAGGGCAGAGAGACAGACAGACAGACAGACAGACAGACACAGAATCTGAAGCAGACTCCAGGCTCCAAGCTGTCAGCACAGAGCCTGACGTGGGGCTGGAACTCAGATCATGACCTGATCCAAAGTCAGATGCTTAGCTGACTGAGCCACCCAGGTGCCCCGAGGTTTGTTTGTTTGTTTGTTTTTTTAATTTATGTATTTTCTGAGAGAGAGAGAAAAAAAAAATGAGTCGGGGAGGGGCAGAGAGGGATGGAGAGAATCCAAAGAAGGTGTTGTCAGAGCCCTACGTGGGGCTCGATCTCATGAAATGTGAGATCATGACCTGAGCCAAAATCAAGAGTCAGACGTTTAATCAACTTAGCCACCCAGGTGCCCCATGATGGAGTTTTTAAAATTCAGTCTTTGTCTCATCTGCTGGTTTAGAAATTAATTTCTGTTTCTGTTGTTTTTTTCGTTATGTTTAGCTTTTAACTTGCATTCTTGACTTTTTACACTACTATCAAAAAAAATTAGCAACTTCAGGATTCTAGTTTTAACATTTATTCTGCTCCCATCTTCCAGTTTATTGTGGCTAGTATTTTAGTTGCAGTTTGTTCTAACCCCTCCCCTAAATTAATTTTTTCCCTTAATGATAAGTATTTATTTAGACTTCCCAACAAGCCTATCCTTTTCTTTCCTCTCCATGACTTCTTACAGCCCACTCTTTCCCTTTGGGCTTGGTCTTCTTTTTCCTTTTTTCACTAATTCTTTTAGCAGAGATTTGTATGTAGTAAAATCAGCCTTGGTATTTCTGATAAAAAGTTTTTAATTTATATCTTCATTTTTCCCTTACTCTTGTATGATTGTTCATAGTTTTAAATTCTAGATTGACCTTGATTTTCTTTTCTTTAGGCTCCACACCCAGCGTGGAGCTCAACGCAGAGGTCAAAACATTAAGACCTGAGCTGAGATCAGGAGTCAGTCACTTAACCAACTGAGCCATCCAGGTGTCCCAGACCTTGATTTTTCTTAACACTTTGATGGTATGATTCCATTGTCTCCTAGCAGCTATTTTTCCATTGAGTAGTCTATTGTCGGTCTAATTGTCACTTATGTGATTCCTTTTTCTCTTTTATGGCTTTTAAGATTTTTTTTTTTTTTTTTTTTTTTTTTTTTTTTTGGCTCTGCTATTTTTCACTTGTATTTCAGTATTCTAGGTTTGGACTTAATTTTTTTTTTTTTTCCACTTGGGCCTTTTTCTGCTCCTTCAACCTGATCTGTCTCCTTTTTTCCTCTGGCTGCTCTTTTTTTTCTTCACTACTGTTCTAACAGAAGTATTTGGACCTTCTCAATCAGTATTCTCTGTATCTTTTCTTGTATATAGCCTTATCTCTGTATGTCATTCTCCTGCATTCTGGAACATTTTCACATTCTATTTTCCAATTTTAAATTCTGTCTTCAGCTCTGTCTATTCTACTTAATAACTTAAAAAATTGTTTATCTTACAGGGCACCTGGCTGGCTCAGTCGGTAAAGCATTCAACTCTTGATCTCAGGGTCGTGAGTTCAAGCCCCACAAAGGGCATGGAACCAATTTAAAAAAAATTTTTGTGTGTTTATCTTAATGTTGTTTAATTTCTGTATTTTTTTTGGCTTTTAAAAATCTGCCTGTTTTTACCAATTGGCTTCTATTCCTTCCTTTGAGCTCTTTGAACATCTTGAACTTTTTTTATTAATGTTTCTTTTTTTAATGTTTGTTTATTTTTGAGAGAGAGAACGCATGCCCAAGTGGGGAAGGGGCAGAGAGAGAGGAAGATAGAAACCCAAGCAGGCTCCACCTTGTCTGTGCAGAGTTCAATGCGGGGCTTGAACCCACAAACTGTGAGATCATGACCTGAGTGAAAATCAAGAGTGGGACTCTTAACCGACTAAGTCACCCAGGTGCCCCAGACATCGTTAACTTTTTAAAAAACTTTACATTATGGAATTTTTAAGACTTTTTATTATGGAAATTTCCAACATGCAAAAGAAAAGAGAATGGTAATGAACTGCCTGTGTCCTTTACCCAGCTTTCACCAATTACTAACATTCCGCCATTCTTTAAACATGCTTATTTTAAAGATGCTTTTAGATCATTCTGTTATTATCTCATCGTTGGAGTACAAGTTCTTTTGTTACTCTCCCATATGATGGTTTATTTCCTCTTATGGTGTTTTTGTTTTCCCAGTGGAAGCTCATTTTGAGTTGGGATTTGTTTCCATGGGAGTCCCATGTGCTCTGGATTATGGAGGCATTCCTAAGGGGAGTTTTGTTTTCTCCTCTGCTGGGGCCCTGCGAGTTTAGCTAGTTGTCATTACTTTGGAGTAATGTGTATTTGGAGTCTCCATCTGTGCCTGGTGAGAGTCTGGGCTTCTGTTCCTTATGGCTCTATTTTTCCATGAGGGCCCTGACAAAAGGCTAGTTCCCTTACTTCATCAGGCTGGTGTGCAGTTTTTTAAGCCCCATCTAATGAGGGGTGGAAATGTATTCCTTCATGGCCTCTGGCTTTATGCATGTATCTCAGTTCTGGTTCCTGTCATGCAAGGGACCTTCAGCCCTGGACTCCTCTCCCTTGGGATTAAATCCCCAGTCCTCAGCCCTTAGATGTTAAGAACTATATCCAGGTTCCTTTTCCCTTGAGTCCTACAGCTTTGGCACCTGCTCACTGTTCGTTGATTCCTTTTTGTTCCTTGCACTGCAGGCTCGGCTTTCTCTCTTGGTTTCAGCTTAGCTATATGTGTAAGGAGTGGAGGGTGCTGACTTTTATCTAGCATTTCTAGGTGAGGTTTTCTTGGCAAAGGAGGGAGGTAGTAGAGTTCATGTCAGACTGTCCTCAATCATGGTTTGTTTGCTGCTTTTGTTTTTTTTTTTAAGTTTTTGATTTTTAATAGCTCAGACTTTTTGACTTCTTGTATGCCAGGTACTTGCCTTATTTCACTGAGTTGTGTGAGGCAGGCCCTGATATCATCACCCTTTATGTGTTTGTTTTATAGATGAAGAAAGAATTGTGGAGTGGGCGCCTTGTAGTCTCACAGTTGGGAAGCTGGGCTGGGGGTTCTGACTTCAGCCTCCATGCTTTACTTCTTCCCATGCTCCCTCTCACTCCTTTCCAGATGGAGCAGGGCAAGGATAATCTTCCTTCAGTGCTCCATTACTTTGAAAGTAACTTTGATTTATTTCTTCTGATTGTTACAGGGATTCGCACTCATTTTAGAAAACATTGAAAATATAAACATTTGTAAAGGAGAAAATAAAGTCACCATAACCACATAACATAGGTGTAACTGTAAACATTTTCCTGTGTAGTTGACCCTTGAACAACACAGCTTTGAACTGGATGAGTCCACTTATATGTGGACTTCTCCCCCATAAAAACAGTACAGTACTACAAGTGTTATTTTTTCTTCCTTGTGATTTTCTTAACAGTTTATTTTTATTTATTTGAGAAAGAGAGAGAGAGAGACCGACCAAGTGTGAGTGGGGGAGGGGCAGAGAGAGAGGGAGACACAGAATCTGAAAGCAGGCTCCAGGCTCTGATATGTCAGCACAGAGTCCAATGCGGGGCTCAAAATCATGACCTGAGCTGAAGACGGACGAACAGTTTCTATTCTCTAGCTCACTTTGTGTAAGAATACAGTATATAATACATATAACATGCATAATATGTGTTAATCAACTGCATGTTATCAGTAAGGCTTCTTTTGAGAATCAAAAATTATACTCAGATTTGCATGCGGAGTTGGCATCCCTGACCCCTGTGTTATTCAAGGTTCAACTGTATTTCCTTTGTGGGTTTTTTTAATAATTTTTTTAATGTTTGTTTATTTTTGAGAGAGTGCAAGACAGAGTGCAAGCAAGGGAGGGGCAAAGAGAGAGGGAGACACAGAACACGAAGCAGGCTCCAGGCTCTGAGCTGCAGCACAGTGCCTGATGAGGGGCTCAAATTCACAAACTGCGAGATCGTGACCCAAGCCAAAGTCAGAGGCTTAACTGCCTGAGCCACCCAGGCGCACTATTTCCTCTGTGTTTTAAAAATAATGCCTGCGATAGGTATCTTACATGTAATTTTGTGCCCACCTTTTGTCACCTAGTAGACTATGAGCAATTTGTATCATTAAAATTTATTTTAAAGGATAATTTTAAAATGGCCTAAAATTTTAAAAACGTATTACAGAAGTGCTATTGGCTAAAATAATTTTAGAAATATAAAAATGTATAAAATAAAAGCCTGACTTTCAGTTCGTCTTTGTTAACAGTTTGGTGCTCTATACTTTTTCAGAACTTTTTTTTCTTTTCAGAAACATTTTGCTTGTTTTTAACAAAAAATAGGTACTCTACACATTATTCTGCAATGTATTTTTTTAATATTTATTTATTTTGAGAGAGAGAGTGAGAGAGCGCACGCACGTGAGCAGGGAAGGGGCAGAGAGAGAGAGAGGTTGAGAGAATCCCAAGCAGGCTCTGTCAGCGCAGAGCCTGGCTAGGGGCTCAGTCCCATGAACTGCAAGATCAAGATTTGGGTGGAAATCAAGTGTCAGATGTTTAACCAACTGAGCCACCCAGGCACCCCTGCAACATATTTTTTTACTCAGTGTTGTGGCTTTCTTTCCATGTGTGTTCATAATGATCTATTTTATAATCATTTATCTTAGAATTACACCAGCAGTATGAAGGGATGCTCAGGAAAATTAAAACCACCTAGGAAAATACAGAATAAAAATTTTATAGTTTAAAAAAATACAGTGTTGTGTTGCCTATGCTGCACCCACCCACCCATCCCACCTCGCAGGAGGCCACATTTGGCATGAATCAGCTTGTAGGGCTGTTTCTGTATATTTACCTACTTAACTGTGTAGTTACAGAATGTATTAGAGAGTGTATGTATGTGTGTGTGTTTAGTATAAATGTAAACTATCTTTGTAGATGCTCTGTAACCCCTTGTCCTTGTGTCTGTATTTCTATGGCAGGTTACAGTATCCGAGAGTTTGAATTTCTTGTATCAGATGGTATATGTCTATTATTATCTTTTCATATGTTTGCCTTTTGTATTTGTTCTTATCCTGCTTGTAGCCTTTGTCCATTTTTCTTCTTTTTTTTAAATTGTGAAAAACATATGAGATTCCCTCCTAAGAAAATTGTAAGTGTATAATGCATATTGTTAACTACAAACACAATATTGTACAGAAGATCTCTAGAACTTTTTCATCTTGCATGACTGAAACTTAAACCCATGGAGCAGCCATTCCATTTCCTTCCCATCCCCTGAGGCTCCCGGTAACCATCATTCTGTTTCTGCTTTGATGAGTTTGACTACTCTAGATACCTTATAGAAGTGAAATCATGAAGCATTTGTCCTTATGTGACTAGTTTATTTCACTTTAATTACATTTATTTGACTTTTTATTGAAATGTATACAATCAATATTTAACATCTTGCTCACCAGGTTCATCTACATTATCACATATTACAGAGTTTTCTTCTTTTTAATGACTGAATAATATTCCACAATTGAGTATAGTTGAGCCACAAAGTTCCATTAGTGTCAGGTGTACCACATGGTGCTTGAATGAGTCTGTACTTCATGCTGTGCTCACTATAAGTGTAGCTGCCGTCTGTCACCATGCAACAATATTATAATATCATTGACTCTGTTCCCTCTACTGCACCTTTTATCCCCATGACTTATTCATTCCATAACTGGAAACCTGTATCTCCCACTCCCCTTCACCAATTGTGCACATCCTACTGCCTCCCTCCCCTGTGGCAACCATCAGTTTGTTCTTTATATTCGTGGGTCTGTTTCTGCTTTTTCTGTGTGTGTATTCATTTGGTTTTTTTAGATTCTGCATATAAGTGAAATCGTATGGGTTTTGTCTTTCTCTAACTTATTTTGCTTAGCATAATACCCTCTAGGTCCATCCATGTTGTTGCAAATGGCAAGACCTCATTCTTTTTTATGGCTGAATAATAGTCCGTCGTATATGAATACCACATCTTCTTTATCCATTCATCTATCAGTGGGCCCTTAGGTTGCTTCCATATCTTGTCTATTGTATTTTTTTTTTAAGTTTATTTATTTATTTTGAGAGAGAAAGAAAGAGAGCATGAAGTGGGGGTGGGGGGTGGAGAGAATATCCCAAGCAGTCTCCAGCTGCCAGCATAGAGAGCGGCATGGGGCTCGATCCCACAAACTGTGAGATCATGACCTGAGCCAAGGTCAAGAGTTGGGCCCTTAACCAACTGAGCCAGCCAGGTGCCACCGTATCTTGGCTATTGTAAATAATGCTGCGGTAAACATAGGAGTGCACATGTCTTTTCGAATTGGTGTTTTTATTTTCTTTCAGTAAATACCCACTAGTAGAATTATCAGATTCGTATCATATTTCTATCTTTAATTTTTTGAGAAACCTCCTCACTAAGAGTGGCTGCATCAGTTTACATTCCCACAAACAGCGCAGCAGGGTTCCTTTTTCTCTACTTTCTCGCCAACACTTGTTATTTCTTGTCTTTTTTTTTTTTTTTTTTTTTTTTAAGGTTTTTATTTTTAAGTAATCTCTGCACCCAACATGGGGCTTGAATTCACAACCTGAGATCAGGAGTCACATGCTCCACTGGCTGAGCCAACCAGGCACCCCTTGTCTTTTTGATTCTAGCCATTTTAACAGGTGTCAGGTGATACCTCATTGTGATTTTGATTTGCATTTCTCTGATGATTAGTGATGTTGAACATCTTTTCTTGTGTCTGTTGGCTATCTCTATGCCTTTGGGAAAATGTCTATTCAGGTCTTCTGCCCATTGTTGAATCAGATTATTTTTGTTTTTGGTTTTTTTGGTGGTGAATTGTATAAGTTCTTTATATGTTTTGGATATTCCTTATTGAATGTATCATTTGCATATATCTTCTCTCATTCAGCAGGTTGCCTTTTCATTTTGTTGACGGT
The DNA here is from genome assembly GCF_028749965.1 of Puma concolor. Taxonomy (NCBI): domain Eukaryota; kingdom Metazoa; phylum Chordata; class Mammalia; order Carnivora; family Felidae; genus Puma; species Puma concolor. The sequence continues at coordinate 117,606,229 of NC_141672.1, forward strand.
TTCCTGTGCTGTGCAAAAGGTTTTTATTTTGGTGTGATCCCAATAATTTATTTTTTTCCTTTTGTTTCCCTTGCCTGTTGAGACATCTGAAAAAATGTTGTTGCTAAGGCTGATGTGAAAGAAGTTCTGCTTGTGTTCTCTTCTAGGAGTTTTATGGTTTCAGGTCTCACATTTAGATCTTTAGTCCATTTTGAGTTTATTTTTGTGTATGGTGTAAAAAGTGGTCCAGTTTCATTCTTTTGCATGTAGCTGTCCAATTTTCCCAGCGCCATTTATTGAAGATACTATCTTTTCCCCATTGTATATGCTTGCCTCCTTTGTTGTAGATTAATTGAGCATATAAGTTTGGGTTTATTTCTAGTATACCACATTTTCGTTATTCATTCATCCATCGATGGACACTTAGGGTTGATTCCATATCTTGCTTATTGTAAGCAATGCTGCAGTGAGCATGAGAATGTGGATACCTCTTCAAGATCCTGATTCTAATTTTTTTTTCCTTAGTTGTGACAGATGACTTTTTATTCAGTATTTAAGCCATGTACACTTGTAGATGGTAGGATACGAAGGCTATAACAGCATTCTCCTTAAGATGTAAAGTTTAGTGTAAACATTGGAAATTTTACACGCAGCACTGAGCACAATACTTGAATTCTTTTTTTTTTTAGTTTAAATTCAAGTTAGTTAACATACAGCATAGTATTGGTTTCAGGAGTAGAACCTAGTGACTCATCACTTCCGTTAACACCCAGTGCTCATCCCAACAAGTGCCCTCCTTAATGCCCATCACCCATTTAGCCTACCCCTCATCCAGCAACCCTCAGTTTGTTCTCTGTATTTTAGAGTCTCTTATGGTTTGCCTCCAACTCTGTTTTTATCTTCCTTCCCTTCCCCTATGTTCATCTTTTGTGTTTCTTAAATTCTATATGTGAGTGAAATCATAAGATATTTGTCTTTCTCTGTCTTACTTTGCTTAGCATAATACACTGTAGTTCCATCTACATCGTTGCAGATGACGAGATTTCATTCTTTTTGATTGCCAAGTAATATTCCATTGTATATATGTATATATACCACACCTTCTTTATCCATTCATCAGTCAATGGACATTTGGCTTTTTCCTTAATTTGGCTATTGTTGATAGTGCTGCTATAAACATTGAGGTGCATGTGCCCCTTTGCTAATTCTAATTCTTTTGGATAAATACCCAGAACTGGGATTGCTGTATTATATGGTAGTTCTGTTTTTATTTCTTCAGAAACCTCCATACTGTTCTCCATATTGGCTGTACTCTTTTACATTCCCACCAACAGTGCACAAAGATTCCAGTTTCTCCAGATCCTCTCTGATACTTGTTATTTTCTCTTTGTTTTTATAATAGCCATCCTAACAGATGTGAGGTGATCTTCATTTCCCTATAATAATTAGTGTTGTTGAGCATCTTTTCATAGATGTCCTGGCCATTTGTATGCCTTTGGAGAAGTGTCTGTTTTAGTCTTTGCCCCTCTTGTAATCAGGTTGTTTGTTTCTTTTTGCCGTTAAGTTGTAGGAGTTTCCTATATCTTTTGGATATAACCACTTGTCAGATATATGGTTTGCAAATATTTTCTTCCATTCTGTATGTTGCCTTTTGCTCTGTTGATTGTTTTCTTGACTGCGCGAAAACTTTTTTGTTGTTGTTGTTGTAGTTCATTTGTCTATTTTTACTGTTGTTGCCTGTGCCATTGGTGTCCTATCCAAGAAATCGTTGCCAAGAGTAATGTCACAAAGTTTTCATCCTATATTTTCTTATAGGAACTTTATAGTTTCAAGTCTATTTTTAAGTCTTTTATGTATGGTATAAGCTAAGGGTCAGTTTTCATTCTGTGCATGTGGATATTCAGTTTTCCCAACACCATTTGTTGAAGAGACTATCTTTTCCCCATTGTTTATTTTGGTACCCTGACAAAGATCAGTTGCCCATATGTGTGTGGGTTTATTTCTGGACTCTGTATTCTATTCCATTGGTATATAATATCTGTCTTTATGCCCATATTGTTTTGATCACTGTAGCTTTGTGATATGTTTTGAAATCGGGAAGTATGAAGCCTCAGCTTTGTTCTTTCTCAAGACTGTTTCAGCTGTTCAGAGTCCTTTGTGGTTCCACATGAATTCTAGAATTGTTTTTTTCTTTTTCTGTTAAAAAAAATGCCACTGGGATTTTGGTTGGGAGATGCATTGAATCTGCAAATCTCTTTGGGTAGTATGGACATTCTAACAACGGTAAGTCTTCCAGTCCATGACCATGGGTTGTCTTTCCATTTTTCTGTATCTTCTTTAACTTCTTTCACCAGTATTTTGTAGTTTTAAGTGTACCAGTCTTTTGCCTCCTTGATTAGATTTATTTTATTTTATTTTATTCTGTTTGATGCCATTTATGGGATTGTTTTTTCTTAATTTCCTTCTTGGATTGTTTATTGTTAGTGTATAGAGACACAACGGATTATTTTTTATTTTTTATTTTATTTTTTATTTTTTTAAACATATTCATTTTTTTGTCTCTCAGAGAGAGACAAAGCATGAGTGGGGGAGGGGCAGAGAGAGAGGGAGACACAGAATCCAAAGCAGGCTCCAGGCTCTGAGCTGTCAGCACAGAGGCTGATGCAGGGCTCAGACCCACAAGCTGTGAGATCATGACCTGAGCTGAAGTCAGACGCTTAAGCAACTGAGCCCTACAACTGATTTTTGTATGTTCATTTTGTATCCTGCAACTTTCTAGAATTCACTTACCAGTTCTAACAGGGTTTTTGTGTGTGTATGTGTGGAATCTTTAGAGTTTTCTACATACAAGATCTTGTCATCAGCAAACAGAGATAATTTTACTTCTCCCTTTCCATTGTGGATGCTTTTTTAATTTTTTTCTTACCTACTTGCTCTAGCTAGGACTTATAGTACTGTGTTGAATAGAAATGTTAAGAGTAGGCATCCTTGACTTGTTCCTCACCTTAGAGGAAAAGCTTTTAGTTTTTCACCATTGAGTATGGTGTTAGCCATGGGCTTTTCATTCATGGCATTAAAAAAAAAATTTTTTTTAATGTTTTTATTTTGTTTTTGAGAGAGTGTGAGCGGGGGAGGGGCAGAGAGAAAAGGAGACACAGAACCCTAAGCAGGCTCCAGGCTCCAAGCTGTCAGCACAGAGCCCCACATGGGGCTCACACCCACAAACTGTGAGATCATGACCTGAGCTGAAGTCAGATGCTTAACTGACTGAGCCACCCAGGCGCCCCTCATTCATGGCCTCTAAAATATTGAGGTAATTTACTTGTATTCCTAGTTTATTGCGCATCTTTATCATGAAAGGATGTTAAATTTTGTCAGATGTTTTTTTCTGCGTCTATTGAGATAATCATGTGATTTTTACCTTCTATCTGTTAACATGGTATATCACATTGGTTGATTTTTGTGTGTTGAATCATCATTGCATCCCATGGAATCAATCCCATTTGGTCATGGTAGATGATCCTTTCAATGTGCTGTTGATTGTGATTTGCCAGTATTTTATTGATTTTGCATTGTATTCATCAGGTAGCTGTCTTGTAGTGTCTTTTTCTGTCTTCGTTACCAGGGTGATGCTGGGCTCAAAACATGAATTTGGAAGTGGTCCTTCCTCTTTAAGTTTTTAGATGAGTTGGGGAAGGGTTGGTGTTAATTCTTAGTTAAATGTTTGGTAGAATTTACTTGTGAAGCCATCTGGTTCTGGGCTTTTCTTTGTTGGAAGGTTTGATTCTGATTTAATCTTACTAGTTATGGGGCTGTTCAGATTTTCTATTTCTTCATGATTCAGTCTTGGTAGGTGTAAGTTTCTAAGAATTTGTCCTTTTCCAATTTGTTTACATATAATTATTCAGAGTAGCCTCTTATAATCTTTTTTATTTCTGTGGCACTGATTGTAATGTCTCCTCTTTCATTTCTGAATTTAAATAAATTGAAGTCTTCTCTTTTTCTTAGTTTAGCTGAACGTTTGTCAATTTTGTTATCGTTTCCAAAAACCATCTGTTAGTTTAGTTCATGTTTTTCTGTTGTTTTTCTAGTTCCTGTTTTGTTTGTTTCTGCTCTGATCTTGATTATTTCCTTCCTTCAGCTAACTTTGGGCTTAGTTTGTTCTTTTTCTAGTTCTTTGATGTGTACAGTTAGGTTGTTTGACATTTTCTTTTTTAACGTAGGCGTTTATTGCTATAAACATCCCTCTTAGTACTGCTTTTGTTACATCCATGAGTTTGGGTATGTTGTGTTTTGTTGCCTTACCCCATTTTTTATTCTGTTATCTCTGTCACATTGAGCTGTACTAGCTCTTATGCATAGGTCCTTGTCTTTATGTTGCAAGCATTTTTCAGTTGTTGTTCTTTCATCTTGTAGTCCTTTCATCAGGTAGGAGTTTAAATTTTGATGTAGCCATATCAGTTGATCTTTCCCTGTATGGTTTCTCTATTTAAAAAGACCCTCCTCGGAGCGCCTGGGTGGCGCAGTCGGTTAAGCGTCCGACTTCAGCCAGGTCACGATCTCGCGGTCCGTGAGTTTGAGCCCCGCGTCGGGCTCTGGGCTGATGGCTCAGAGCCTGGAGCCTGTTTCCGATTCTGTGTCTCCCTCTCTCTCTGCCCCTCCCCCGTTCATGCTCTGTCTCTCTCTGTCCCCAAAATAAATAAACGTTGAAAAAAAAAATTAAAAAAAAAAAAAAAAAGACCCTCCTCTCCGCAGAATTATAAATATATATGTATATAGTTATTATTTTATGATTATATTTTTATTTGTAGGAAATATATACCACATCTTCTTTATCCATTCATCAGTTGATGGACATTTGGGCTCTTTCCTTAATTTGGAATTAATGGGAAGGATATGAAGTGGGAATTGAATGTTTTAATTGCGTGACGTCTGTCACATGGATACCACCTTCACGAGTTGCCTGTAAATGTCAGATATCTAGGCTATTTCCAATTTTTTGCTATTATAAATAAAACTGACTGTATTTCTGGTTATTTAGGGTAGAATTGGAGAACAGAATTCTAAGATCAGGAGGAGACTAGATAGTGAAGCAGTTAAAAGCAGAGACTTAAAGATGTGTTGCCTGCATTTGATTCTCGACTCCTCTGTTCCATTGCTTTGCAACCTTCTACAAGGTGTTTCCTATACCTTCCTTATGCCTTGGTTTTCTCATCTGAAAAGTGGAAGTAATAATAGTACCCCCACTCCCTCAGAATTCTACTGAGGCTTAAATGTTTAATACACATGAAATACCGGAACAGGGCCTGGCACGTGGTGAGTACTCAATTACTGTTAGCGTTAGGGTTTAAGTTTATTTATTTTAAGAGAGAGAGAGAGAGTGCGTGCATGTGCACTTGAATGGGGAAAGGGCAGAGAGACAGAGAATCCCAAGCAGGCTCTGCCACTGTCAGCACAGAGCCTGATGCAGGACTCATACTCATCAACTGTGAGATCACAGCCTGAGCTGAAATCAAGAGTCAGACGCTTAATGGACTGAGCCACCCAGGCACCCCGTGATGGCATTTTAAGACAAGTGACTTTCTAGAAAAGTCCTGTTGTTTTTATATTTCCATTATGGGAATAAAGGAGATCCCATTGCCCCAACCCCTTGTTATCATTGAGTTTTATCATTAAAAAAATTTTTTTCAATGTTTATTTATTTTTGAGAGTGAAAGAGTAGGAGAGAGACAGGGAGACAGAGGATCTGAAGCAGGCTCTGCGCCATCAACACAGAGCCCGATGTAGGGCATGAACTCACCAACTGTGGGATCATGACCTAAGCCAAAGTTGGATGCTTAACCGACTGAGCCACCCAGGCGCCCCAGATCTTATCATTTTTTAAAGTTTTGCTAATTTGTAAAATTGAATATGTATAATGGGCTCTTATTATTTTTTTTAATGTATACACTTCTGTTTTCCTCTTGAACCTTAAAATTAAACTGCTGACTTTAGGAAATGGTTTCTATTGCCTTTTAGGTCCCTTTTTTAGAATTGTATTTTTAGAACTTGAAGCCCACCTTCTTTTAAGTATTTGTTTCCCCCCAGTTCCTCACTTAGCCTGTGGGGATCCTCCTAAGTCTATGCCTGTGGCTTGTTCTTCGGGCACTGACATTCATTTGAGCCCCTGCTACCTGCCGGGCCCTGTGCTGGTGCCCTGGCCTCACAGAGGAGCAAGTTGCTGTGTATGAGAGAAGACAGCTAGGAGAGGTGGCAGGCAGCACGGGGCAGCGGGCATCAGAGTCAGGACGTGTACACATCGTGGTGCCACCCCCCCAAGATGGGGCTGTGGGGTTGGGAGAACCTTAGGAGAAGTTTTCAAAACTATACGTGGGGCCGACTTTTGAGCACAAAGTGCAGCTGCCTTTGGTGTGAGGAAACCCTCTCCGTGGAATACCAAGCTTGAAATGAAAGAAGTTTTCTTTCTTTTTTTTTTTTTTTTTTACTTTATAAAATAATTTGTCATAGCATTTTTTAAAAATGTGTTCTTTCTATATATTTAAAATATGTTGCTTGGAGGCACCAGGCTGGCTCGGTTGGAGCTTGCGACTCTTGATGTCAGGGTTGTGAGTTCGAGCCCTGCATTGGGTGTAGAGATGACTTAAAAACAAAATCTTTTTTTTTTTTTTTTTTTTTTTAATGTAGCTTTAGAGGCTCCTGGGTGGCTCAGTCAGTTAAGCGTTCGACTCTTGATATCAGCTCAGGTCATGATGTCACAGCGTCATGAGTTCAAGCCCTGCGTCAGGCTCTGTGCTGATAGTGCCAAACCTGCTTGGGATTCTCCCTCTTCCTCTCTCTTTGCCCCTCCCCTGCTCACACTCTCTCTGCTCTCTCAAAATAAATAAATTTAAATAAAATAATAAAATTAAATTTAAAATGTAGCTTGAAAAAAGTTTCATTTAAAAAAGCATTTCTGGGGCGCCTGGGTGGCGCAGTCGGTTAAGCGTCCGACTTCAGCCAGGTCACGATCTCGCGGTCCATGAGTTCGAGCCCCGCGTCAGGCTCTGGGCTGGTGGCTCGGAGCCTGGAGCCTGTTTCCGATTCTGTGTCTCCCTCTCTCTCTGCCCCTCCCCCGTTCATGCTCTGTCTCTCTCTGTCCCAAAAATAAATAAAAACGTTAAAAAAGCATTTCTGAAAGCACTGATCTTGGGCATGTTTCCTAACATCTTCAGATCTCAATTTTCCCTTCTGTTAGGAAGGTCAGATGAGGTGTTTTCCTCTGTTCACAACACTGCTGGCTGGCTGAGCTCTGTGGTTTAAATGGATGGCAGGAGCCAGTATGGAAGTTCAGGGGGCAGATAGCTTACAGGGCGGAATAAGCATGCGGAACTCTGCTGAGAAAAGGAGCTGGCAGTTGGCTCTGTGGCAGACTTAGACTTGGCAGGGCCGGTCCACTCTTTGGCGTAGGGGTATCCTCATCGCCAGCACCGCACTTCGAGTTTCTTCCTCATTTTGTAGGAACACCCCATTTCTGAGCACTCTTAAGTATTGCCTGGAGGGATGGTGTGCCTAGATGGCAAGGTAGGACTGCTGCCCTCTCCCCTCCTCCCCTCCTCCTTTCTACTGCTTAATCAAGAAAGTGTCTCTTAGCTCTTTTTCCAAGCCACCGACTTTCAATTGATCTTTGCTGCTAGTAAGAGGAGGGGAGGTGCTTTCTGGTTCCTGCTAAAGTTACCTGACAGCGGAAGGTGTGCATCTGATAATTATAACTCTGGTGTTTCCAAGGCCTGAGCGATTTAGCTAAGAGCAGTAATCCTGATCTTATCAGGAGGGTTTTGTAGTCCAACAGTGTTGCTTATAACAATATCTGTTTTACTTCCTGGGGCTTCAATCTCCTTTTAGGATTCTCCTATAATCCTGCCCATTACCCCCTTGTGCATGTCTCATTACCTCCTGGAACCAGTTAAAACTGGTGCGAGGGCAAAGATGTTTTTCTTTTCTTCCTACCAAGATCTGGGAATTGAGCTTTTAACATTCCAGCAACATCAACCTGGCCAGCAGTAGAGCAGTCACAGTGAGCATAGATGATACCTGCAGAGCCAAGGTCTAGCCAATGAAAAGGTAAGTTGCTTATTTAAAAAAAAAAAAAAAAAAAAAATTACAATAGTAACAACAGCAATATTCAGCCCAAGTACTTTAGTTACATTTTATATTTCAAAGCAATTAAATAGTATCCATGAGTTTGAGATCAGCCCCTTTGAAGTCTAGTTATTTTCCTAATGACTACCTTGAGATTCAGCCCCCAGGAATTTGCCCAGATCCTTGACCTTGGGGTTCAGAATCTATTAGATTATAGAGAGTAGACAGAAAGGAAACACATTACTGTTCTATGTCTTTAGAGAACACTCAAGAATCTCTGCAAAAGTTATCTGAAGTATGTATGAAGGACATGACAGTTTCTTGGAGGTTTCAGAATATGGGGAGCACAGATGAAGAGTTGGTAACTTAGCCTCTGCACTTTAAACCTGAAGGAAAGGGTTAACTCTTGCCTTGGGGAGGAGTGAGGAATGGGAACTAAAATTGCTTTGGACATCTGAGCTGTGCTTTAATAAGATATTCCAGGTGGTCAAGGAGTAATCCTAAAATAGCCTAGATACTTAATTGCTTTTAAAGTCAGGCGCTCCTGTCTCTGGGGAGGTACAGCTCTAAGGAATGTAGTGCTGGCTCCTAAGATCTTGGAGGCGTGGTCTGGTTGGGCTTTTTTTTTTTTTTTTTTTTTTTTTCTCCTTCCAAATCCCAGTAAAAAGAAAGGCCCAAGGTAGCCTTCTTGGGTCAGGAAACACTGGTTGAATTTCTCCCTTTCTCCCCACCAGAAGCTTGGCTCTTGCTGATGCCAGCTGCCATAACCGGGCTTGTTCCAGGGTTGTCGAATATTCTCTGTCTTCTCTCCCCTCCCCCCACCTTTCTTTCCCGCACACTCTTACCACCAGCACCAGAGATAGTGGTCTGTTCCTGTGTGATTACTTGCCCAGCGTCTTTCCATTCCCATTAGAACCTTTCTTAGGATAAGGTTCACATTTATCCTTTCCCTTTTGTCCCCTTAGTCCAGATCCAGTTAATTCTCTGACTTGGCTGCTTCTTCCCAAGACTTTTCTCCCTGGTCCTGCTGTCCCCTACCCCTACCCTAGGCTCTCTGCATGGACTACCACACAGCCTGCCACCCCCTGTGCTGGCTTTCCTCTCCGGTCTTCCGTGCATTTTACAAAAGTAGTGTATCTGCACTGCAAAACATTATGCGGGCCAAAGCATATTTTGTTACGTAAAGAGTCATACTGCCCCCTTACTAGAAAGGCTAAATATTGTGAAGGTGTCAGTTCACTGAACTATTCCATAATTTCAGTGCAATCCAGATTTTCTTCATTGGGGTCAAGGGAGAAGGGGGGAGAGCAAGTGATGGGTCTTGCTTGACACATCATTCAAAAGTTAATCTAGAAAAAATAAACAATTGTTTTTTTAATCAGCTCTCCCTCTCCATTAGACTGCAAGCTCCAGGTCAGAGGCTCCTAACTGTCTTGCTCTTTTTGCCTCAGAACTTTACAGTTTCTAGCATATCCTAGGTGACATATCCTAGGTGATCACATGTTCGTACGGGAATGATATAATGAAAAATTGAAAAGTGAAAATCCCGCATAGTCTCAACCCGATTAGGTGTCTACATACATTTTTAGATTTCTATTTTTTCCCATCCAAAGTAGGCCATTAAAATCTTCTAAAACACTGGTTTAATCATTTATTTTCTGCTCAGAAAACATCACTGCCTCCCTCCTGTTCACAGTTCAGAGTTTAAATTTCCTCCTGGTATTCAAGGCATTTCACAGCCTGTTCCCACCTCAACTATTCAGACTTGAATCCTCCCTGCCAAAACATGCCTTGTTTATCCCCCCACTCTGTGCTCATTTACACTGTAAATCTCCCCTCAACCCATTCTTCCATGCCGGCTTTATCTCCACCTCTGAGGAGCTCTCCTTTCTTCCACCTCCTGGGCACTTTGTGTTTTGGTACTTTGACTTGCTCTGTTCAATGCTCTGTGTGTCCAGCTTGTTTTTCCAACTCCATGGTAAAACTCCCAGCAGGGAGAATCACTTTTGGGGGAGTAGGGGTATTCTCAGCAGCTTGCACAATGCTCTCCCTGAGGTGGGTTCTCAGGAAATCAGTGTTGAATGAGTTTGTCATAGGGTCTTTGCTGCTCGGGACAGAAAGGGCCCCTAGAGGCCCTCTCATCCAGCCCTGTCCCATGTTGGATTCCACAGCGTGACGTCCCAGACAGATGGCCATCCCAGCACAGGAAGCTGCCCACCTCCTGAGAAGGCCCCTCCGTTACTGGGCAGTTCTGATTGCTAGAGAAGTCCTTCTTCTGTCGACCTGGGTAATTTCTGCCCCGTAACTCTAGTTCTGCCCTCTGGGGCTTTATGGAAAAAAGGAAAAGAAAAACAACAACAACACCTTGCGTCCTCTTCTCCAAGGCAGCCTTTTAGATTTTCAAAGAGTGAATACATTATCCCTCTGTCTTCTGGATCTTCCAGGTTGAAGTGTTGGGGAAGCACTGTTTTAATTGAGGAGCAGTCAGGTTAGACTTTGATTCATTATTGTTTGAAGGCCTTTTATGTGCACGTTCACAGTGCTAGGTGCCATATTCTGCCGCCCTCTCAGAGGCGTAACCTGCTTATCTCTCTTTCTCTTTCCCCTGGTGTCCTGTCCCCTGGGGGAAGATGGGTCCCTTTCTACCCAGGATGTTCTGTTTTGGAGGTAGTGGTGAAAGGTTAGTCCCCCGGGCAGGTGATGCCTGAGGGCTAGTTTCCTGTTGGCTGCACTTGCCAGGTGAAACCTAGGAGATGAATCTGGGACTAAAAGGGCCATGACTTGGCAGTGTAGGCATTCTGTGACCAGAGGATTTTCTTCTTCTTCTCCTCCCTCTCTCCTTTCCCGATGTCACACCCGGAACACTCTCTGCTGTTTCTTCCACCCACAAGGCAGGACGGCGTGACAAAGAGAGCAGACCTGCATGTTGGCACTGCCACTGGGAAGCTCTGAGACCCTGGGCCACTTAAGCAGCTTGCTCTCTTTGAGCCACTGTTTTCCCATCTGTAAAATCACTACGCCTATATCATACAATTCAGTGAGAAAATGCTTGTTAAGCCCCTGGCCCAGTCCTCACTGCACAGAAGATGCCCAAACATTAGCTTCCCTTCCTTCCCCCAGCCTTCTTCCACTCCCATTTTTGAGGGATTTAAAGGCATGACACTGTGCTTCCCTGGGAAAAATAAACTGAATGTGGGTATAGCAACCACAGCTAGCCTTGGATGGGTATTTGGGAACAAACTGTCAGTTTCCTGTGAGCTCCTAGTGAGATCAAAGCTTTTAAGAGAGGTCTTAAGTAGGAGAGGCTGGGAAGGTTGTAAATGGCAGTAAGTGACCACTCACTACTGCCTGCAGCCCTCATGGTAACAGAGCCTGTTCCCCTGGCCGGTTGCCTTGCATGCAACTGAAATGCTTTTCTCGGGGACCCCCCTAAACTGTGGAGCTAGTTCCTTTTGGATGTGTGTTCCCCACACTCACCTCTGCCACTCCTCACTCTCCTCCCCACCATGCTCAGCATCCAAGACAGAAGTCATCGCTGGGCTTCGAGCAGTCACACCCACAGCCTGGTGAGAGGCCAAGAAACCCACACGTCAGCTTGAAGTAGCTATGTTTTTACAGTAGTTGATCAGAGTGCTGAAGTCTGCGGTTCTCCCCATGAAAGGAGGAGAGAACAGAGGAGTTGTGGGGTTGGAGGTCCCATGGGGGAGCCCATTCCTGCCTTTCAGTAAACGTGCCCATGCTTTCTCTGTACTAGAGGCTGGGGATACCCTGATGGGATGTGCACAGACTCGAGGGGACACACACAGACTGGGGATGTAGGCGGGACACGAGTAACCAGCACATCCGGTGATAGCCCAGAGGAGAAAGGCATCAATTCTGCCTGGTGGGCAGAAGCGAGAGTCTTCGTGGAGGAACAGCATTCAGGCTAGACTGTGAAGGGTGGGCAGAGCCAGGAATTACTCTCACTGCAGCCAGAAAATCTTGTGAAGTAGGGTTTAACTGCCCCAAGACCAAGAGAGTCATGCAAAGAGAGCGGACATTTTCTCATCAGCCCCAACTAAATATTTTAAATTAAGTAATGACCCATCCCAGCCTCGGACAAAAGAAAACAACTCCACTCCCCTGTGTTTTCTTTTTTTTTTTTTTTTCACATTTATTTATTGAGAGAGAGAGCACGCACGCATGCTTGCACATGAGCAAGCAGAGGAGGGACAGGGAGAGAGAATCCCAAGCAGGCTCCCTGCTGTCAGCGCTGAGCCCAACATGGGACTCGATCCCACAAACCATGAGATCATGACCTAAGCCAAGAGTCGGATGCTTAACCAACTGAGCCACCCAGGTGCCCTTCCTGTGTTTTCTTTAAATCATAACTAAAATTCCTATCTGTGGAATGGGTCAAATGGTAGCATTGCCCAAAGAGTTGAGTGTCCTCTTTCCGTCCCGTTCTGGCAAATTTCCCTGTCTTCTGTGGTCATTGAGCTAGGGTGTTAGGCTAAAATCCCATAGCTAAGCAGATTTGCAAGTGTTTCATATTTAGCGAGCCACAGCTAGTGCGAGGTCTGATTCTCCCACCACTTGGGTTCTGATGTCTAAGCAGAGCTGGAGAAAGCCAAGGGGTCATGACAAGCCCCAGCCCCCACCCTTCTCCTCTGTTCCTGAGCTGAGCTCTCGCACTTGGGTGTTTATTTTCACACATAGTCACACAGTGGTTGTACTGATGTGCTTGTTTTTACACTCCTCTCCTGCTGTGGAAAGCCCTGTCTGAATTCTAGGTTGTGGATTCTGTCCTCCTCACCCAGCTGAGTGTTAAATAGTTTCTGAGTGTGCATTCTGAGTGCCTGGAAGTTATTGTAATTAGCAAAAAACTGTGTTTTCATCTCTCTTGGTGACTGATAGAGAAAAAAATCCTCCTGTGCTTCAGATCTCTAGCTGGAGAGAGTTGGGAATTGAGCTGCCACAGTAAACAGCTGACATAACAGAAGCGGCAATGATCCCCCATTAAATGTCTTTCAGCCGATAGGGGCTCCCGGGATAATTGACTTTCCAGCAGGAATTACTGGCTCAAACAAAATCACTGGGCATTAGGGCAACCTACTGCATCTTTTGAAAGGGGGACTGTAACTCTGTCTGGGTTTGCTGACCTGACAGGCATAATTCATCTTGATTATTCATTGTGCTGGTTCCCACCAGATGATACCAGATTTCTGTTGACTGTAATTACAATGTGGGGGTGAATCTTAGCTTTTTTTTTTTTTTTTTTAAATAGCGTTTCTCCCGCTTGGTTATTGGCTTCCCTGAGCCGAAGAGCTGTAGAGAGATCTCTAACAACGTCTGCCTGGGGAGATGATGAGTGCACAGTCAGATAGCATTTACTGAGCACTTCCTTACACACATCTTTTGTGAGATAAGCAGGGAAACAATTTGGTGTAGCCTGTTTCATTTCAGCTGACAGAGTGAGTGTCACTTCTTCTTGGTTATACTTACCTTACGGTGTACTAAATTGCTGCTATCAGGAAGTGGGTCTACATCTCAGAGCCCTCTTTGAGTAGGGGAGGCAAAGTATGGTCCCAGAATATAACTGAATAAATAATACGTCCTGCTTTCGGGCAAGCTTGATTAGAGGGGAAGATAGAAAAGAAGGGAATTAGACCAGGCTTTTATGTTACTGACAAGGTTTTACAGCGAGATCCCTATGCAGTCCAAAGAATGTCCTCCCAGGAAACCCCTGCTCCCCATCCCCGGATGCCCCTCCCCAACCATTTACACGCCCCAGTGCCTGCGCATGCGCCTGAAGTCCTCGGGGAGAAATGAGAGAGTGACAGGCTTGGTGCATCCAGTCCCATCCACTGGGTCCTCCACTGACCAGTGTAGACTTCTACTGTGACATTTCATATTCCCCACTGGCAGAGGGCCTGTTTGACTCTTCTGTATGGTATGTGTGTATATTTTTTGAAGAGGTGCCTAATTGATTCAAATAGCCAGTTAAGGCCTTTTTGCAGTGATTCTAGTTCATCAGGCATTCGCTGGGGCCTGTTAAGTGCCAGCAATGTGCTCCATGCTGGGGGTACAAAGATGGATGAGAAACTTTTGCTTTCAAGGAGCTTACGATAGGGTGGGAATGATAGATAATTCCAAAGTGTGTTAAATTCTAAGCTCAAAATGTATAGCGATTTCTTCCGGAGTACTTAGTGCAGCCAAGAGTGAAGGGAAGGCTTCCCCCAGAATATGTTGCCTAATCTAAGGAGTAAGAGTTACCCAACTGAATAAAGGCAGGAAGCAGGTTCCAGGAACATAAACAAAGGTGTATTTGCTATTTCCTCCTAATTGGCTGAATGGTGTTGGTTTAACCCAATCAATTAAATTAGGATTAGGTTTTCATTATTTCTCTAATGGAAATGAATTTCATCCTAGGGGCACAGTCTGTATACCTTGGGAATAACGTCAAACTCTGAAGGCTGTCCTATCACTAGGGAGTTCTGGTCACTAGACTTCCAGCTTCCAGTGGTGAGGTTTAGTGGAGAGACCAGAACTTCAGGACCTGCCATCTGTGATCCTTTATCCTCCACTTCGAGTGGTCACGTGGCTTTACAGCGTGCTGTGTAGTATACAAACGTGCCATAAAATCATACAAACACACATGCCGTGTAGAACCTGAAGAAAAGTGGGACAGCTCAGAGTGATGGCTTCGGGAGGATCAGCTAGGGATGAACAGGTTCTCAGAAAGTTGGGCCTTTGTCTCCTCCTCTTCTAGGATTATCAAGGATAAGTAACACCCACCCTCCTCCAACAACTGGACCTGATTCTTCCACCTGACTCCCTCTTACTTTGGAACCATTACTGAAAGCGAAAGAACAAGATGTCCCTGTAAGAGCAGCAGAGGCGGTTACCTGAGGAGTCTTTTACAGTCTGAGCCAAGATAGCACAATTGCTCAGGGTCTTCATCTTTGCCCTAAAAGATTGCCTTGTCCTCCGTCACTCTCCTATGCCCTTCTGAACTCTGTGCTTTGTTCTCCTTTAGAATGGTGGTTTGGCCTGGAGTGATGATGCGGACGGAGGCCGGGGAAGAGAGATCTCTCGAGATTTTGCCAAGGTCTGTAATGTCTCCTTTGTGATAATGAATGGGGCAGCTCTGCAGTGGGTTGTTAAATCTGATCCCCAAGGAATAAGGATGGGAATGGCCCGTGAGTCACATTTGTAGTCATACAGATAGATGGTTGTGTATCTCTGGTGGAAATCTTCCTGCATTAGATGGAATTTTTCATTGTGTTTTTTTCTGGGGGACCGGGATTGCAGCTGTATGAACTGGACGGTGATCCGGAAAGGAAAGAGTTCCTGGATGACCTCTTCGTCTTTATGCAGAAGAGGGGTGAGTGTGCAGTCTCCTCAGTTTTTCAACTCAGTGAATATTAATTGAGTGCTTACTGTGTGTAAGTCACTGTTAGCCATTCTCCCTGCAGAGTGCTGGCATCTTAGCCCAGGAGAACAAGAGGCACTTAACTGCTGAGTGGTTCTGACCCTAGCAGAGTAGTCGACAACCAGATCGAAGAGGACAGAGAGGGCCTTGGCAGAAAATAAATGGAATGATCCATCTAAATTTGGTCCTGCCTTATTTTTGTTGCTCTCTTCTGATTAACCGGCCTCTCTGGTGTTATTTTAAATTCAAATGTACTTTTTTCTTAGCCTTATAGCAACTTTGGGCATCACTTAAACTAGTATGTCAGGTTTCCTCTTGGTGTACCTAGTCCTACAGACACTGAGAAAGGCCAGTAAAAGACTAGAGGTCCCTCGGGATTTGTTGAGAGGGTCTGAAATGATCTGTGAAAAGGAAAGGCTAACTCGTTTTTTCTTACCCATTGGCTCTGGTTTTTGCACCCCGTGGCTTGGTTTGGGGCGCTCTGCATGGGCACCTACTTTATAATGCGCCTTCTCACTTCTCTGTCCTTCTCTCCTTCTCACTCCCACTCCCCACCCCAGCCATCTCCACGTTGGACCCTGGTGGGACTGAGTCTTGAGCCCAATGACTCAACTTCCTGGCTTTATGTTCTGTCATAGCAATGAGTTCACCAGCCAGGTTAGCCCGCAGGAAGCATGGCCAGAAAGCCAGCCTGTCTAGAAGGTCCTCAGCAACCTGTGTAGTTCCACCTTCATCACCCTCAGGACAGAGCCACACAGCACAGCTGTTCCCACCAGCCTCCTGCCTGGGACCCTGCCTATGTCTGGTTGTGTATCTCTTGGTTTCTGTGTCTGCTCCTTTATTGAGACCCAGGAATGAAATCTTCCTCTTTATCTTAGGCTGAGCTATAATGGCAGCCCCCAGCAGGTACTGTTCTGCATTAACTCCTTTCTCTCCCTCTTCTCCCCCGACCCCCCAGCACACCCTTCCCCCTCTCCTCCTTCCTCTTCCTTTACCTTGTAAAGCCCCACTGCTGTCTTAGTAGCGTGCATATTACTGCTGGTTTGCTTACAGAGGTAGTAGGAAGTTTGGTGTCTCCGTGTCCTCCCATCTCCAAGCCTCTCAGAGCCGTCCAGGCAGCCCACAGTTTACTCCTCCAGCTGCTATCTGGAGCTGCATGTGCCAATGCAAAACAAGAATATAATCCCCAAAGATAATGTGACTGGCAGCAGTGAAACTCCCTGGTTGCCCTGAGAGCGAAAAATCCACTTAATACTTTGGTCTCCCTTCCAATTACCTTTTAATTATTTACAAGCTCCACAAGCCCAGCTGGTGCAAACCCAGGAGCTGATCTCGTCTCAGAGGGGCTGCCACAGCAATATAGATTTTAATCAGCAGTGTGGCTCCACTGCTTTCTTTTCTACTTTATTGTCTCCCTTCCCAGAAGGATTTTTAAAGGAAAATGGAAGTTAGATCATCCTCGCCAAGAGTGAATGTCAGAAATTATTTGTTTACTACTCTGTGTCCCCAGTAGACTAGGAGCTCCTTGAGGACAGCCACTTTATCATTTCTTTGTGTCCCCGGTGCTCATACAGGACCAGACAGGGAGGTGCTCAAGATGTGTTTGCCGTGCAAGCAGTCCTAACTCAGGTTTTCCGCACTTAGCTGGCCCCACGCAGGAATGCTGAACTGCCCCACTCTGGGTAGCCGCCCTGTAATCTGAAGTCAGCAGTAGAAAGCAGCGTGTGCCGAGAAGCTTGCCATGCTGTGGCATCTGGGGACTGCCACACTGCCATCTAGGATATTTCTGAGGGACCCTGAAACGGGACTGCCACACTGCCATCTAGGATATTTCTCAGGGACCCCGAAGCAGGAGTGAGTGACTCCCTATGATTGTGTCAGTTTATGGTTATTCAGGCTGGGCAAATCTTTTTCTTCTTTCTTTCCTTTTTTTTAATGTGTATTTTTTGAGAGAGAGAGAGAGAGAGAGAGAGGGAAAGAGACAGAGCATGAGTGCGGAAGGAGCAGGCTCCAGGCTCCAAGCTGTCGCACAGAGCCCGACGCAGGCTCTCACAGTCTGGGAGATCATGACCTAAGCCGAAGGCAGGGGCTTAACCAACTGAGCCACCCAGGCGCCCCTGGGCAAATCTTTTTCTGTCCTTACCACTTACTTTAGGTATTTCACTGTTTGCTGGCATCACCCGTAGAAAGGAAACAGTGGAGTCCATGTTGCAATTTGTTAGTTACCCAAATACAAGGTTTCTCAGCCTCAGCATATTTACTTTGGAGACTGGACAGTCCTTTGCTATAGGGGCAACCCCCCCCAAGTCATGATAACCAAAAATATTTCTAGATATTGTAAATGTCCCCTGGGGAAGAAAACCATGCCTTCCCCATTGAGAACCACTGCTAGAAGGATGGGAAAGAGAGTGAAGTTCTAAAATTGCCTTCACAGAGAAATTCTTTATTGAAATCATCTTCCCTCCACTCAGGTAGCCCTACCTGAGGGTGGTGGGGGCCTGTGCCAGGCAATATCACAGGCGCCTCTCCTGTGGCCAAGTGCCAGAAGAGTGCGTGCCGGGCCCCTGTTCTGGGCTGGGGTACAGGGGAGGCCTCTGCACCTCCACCGGATTGGAGGTAACAGGTGGAAGACCCACACAGGTGGAGGCAGAAGCGTGGTGGCACCCATGGGCCAGGCACAGCTGGAAGAATCCTTCATTGTCTGTGGCCTGGGTGAGTCAACTGGCACCAGATTGTGAAGAGCTGTGGCTGGCCGAGAAGTTAGCACTTTAGTCTGTGGACATAAAACGTGGAGCGCGTCACCAGAGCTGGGCCTTCAGGAAGCTTGCCATGCGTGGCAAGCAGGGGTGATGGGGGCAGAGAGGGGAGAATGAGGCACAGAGGCATTATGGAGGTTGTTCCCTTTAAACTCACAGTGGTCTCCTCTCTGGAAAACTAGCATCTAAAGCTGTAAACTAGATTGTGTGGCCCAAGAGGGCTCGGAGCAGATCACAGTTTTACTCATGTGACGCTTGCCGTCTTCCCTCTTCACACGGTGGTGAGACCAAGGGCCCTTAGACATTTGTGACTGGTTTCGTCACTCCCAAATCAGAGTGTCTGGGGCACTCAGAAGCCAGGTATCGTTAGCTGGGTCGGAGGAAAAGCCTCAGAGATCCCGGCAGCAGGGCAGCGACTCCTCCTCCAGGGCTAAGGGGAAGGACAAACATAGATTTCACAGGAGCCGCTGAAGACGGCCTGGGTTTGAAAGGCTTGGTGACTCCCACCTGGACCGTGAGTGGGGCCGGGCATCTTTGACACGGCAGGCCGCCCCGCAGGGGAAGCAGACAGGGCTGCAAGGGAGGCAGCGCCCAGCAGGCTGCCCAGCGAGTGCAGCTGCAGGTGATAAACGGCTGTCCAGCGGCAGAGGGGCCAGGCCGTAACTGCTGCTTTGTGCAGCGTCTCCTTCGCTTGTTAACGTGTTCGGGTGAATTGACTGCCACAGATGGGCCTTTCAGCTCCGGGCACCTTGGTTTCTGGGCCGATGGTCCCCTCCCCCACCAGCAGAACAAGCTGCCCCAGAAGGAGCCTGAGAAGAGGCCGAGGCAGCGCCGCGTTGTCGGGCTGTCTCCTGCCTGCCTTGGGAAACAGCCGCTGCGGCCCTGTCGGCAGGCACATGGCAGGGGAAAGAGCTGTAGACGGGGTGCGGGTCCAGGCTCGCGCCCCACCCATCTCCATGATCGGGAGCAAAGCATTCTCCTTCTGGGGGCCACAGATTCCTTATGTGTAAAATGTGAGGGTTCAATTCGAGTTAATCTGGAAGCTTCTTCCAAGTTCTGTGTTTTGTATCATGTCCATGATTGTGTCTTTTGCACTACCAACAACAGGTCACCCTCACTGACCAAAAAGATAGCAATGTTCTGTCGAAACAGTTGTGTAAAAACAATACTGAGGGGGTGCCTGGGTGGCTCAGTTGGTTAAGCGTCCGTCTTTGGCTCAGGTCATGATTTTGCTGTCCATAGTACGAGCCCCGTGTCGGGCTCTGTGCTGGCAGCTTGGAGCCTGGAGCCTGCTTTGGATTCAATGTCTCCCTCTCTCTCTGTCTCTCCCCTGCTCACGCTCTGTCTCTCTCTGTCTCTCAAAAAGAAATAAATGTTAAATTTTTCTTTAAAAGTATTTAAAAAAGAAAACTATACCAAGGACCCCCCCAAAAACAAGTACTTCTCCCCTTTCCACGCCCAAGCCAAATTGAATTAAACAAGTTGCTTTTGATCTTGACCCCCACCCATGTTTCTCTGGAAAGACGGGTTAGATTTCAGAGTTCTGATGCCCCTTCTTGCTTATTACCTTTTGCTGCGTGCACACACATGCGCATGTCTGTGTAGAAAATACACACGCGTTTCTTTGCAAAAAATAAAGCCAAATCATTGTAAGTAAAATTCTCTGGCTAATTGAACTGACTATGGATGGTTTCTGAGATCTCATTCCGTGTTAGATTTTCCAGGGGGAAGTCTAGGTAGGCTGGAGGGGGACTAATTTGGAAGTCTGATAAGCAAGGGCTTATAAACAGTTCCATTCTCTGACAGTGAGGAAGAAAAGCTTGTTCCCTAGGTAGTGAAACAGAAAGAAATATGTCATCAAAGAGGAGAAAGAGGATGATTTTGCTGTTATTTTTATTATCCCATGTGTTTTATAGACCCCTTTCAACCCATTTTCTGATCTGCCGCTCCGCACAGCTCTAGCTCTGAGGGGGTAGCGAGAGCAAAGGTTACCAGGTTAAGTGACTTGCCTAAGGTCACAGAGCCAACTTAGCACTTGTCCCCCAACTCCAGGCCAGTGCTCTTTCCCTCTCCTGCAGCGCCTTTGAGAAACAGCCCCTGTGCCAGCAGCTCCGTTGCTTCCTGTTCAGGCAGTGGGCAGGCTTTGTCTTGCCTTCAGCCTTCTGAGCCCCACAGAGAATGCTGGTCTGCCTCCACGGGCCAGTGTGTGGTAGGGTCTGACAGCATCTAGCTGATTAACACGGGGGTAGGACTGTTCGCGTGAGAGAGGTCTTCATCTCAGGGTAAGGCCCGCCTCTCAGGGAAGGGCAGATGTGACGATTCACAGTAGCACAGAGGCTGCCATCTGTCAAGGCAGGATGGGGGGGTGGGGGGCACGGGAGAGGGAAGCTCTAACGCATCTTATACGCACCCAGAGCACCCCCGAACAAGGCTCTGCTCTCCCTGCCCTAGCCAGGCATTCCAGGTAAATGAGCTGCTTAGTCACATAGAGGACGAGCTTTGTCAAGCCCTCACCCGGAGAACTGCCCTCCTCCCCCCACTAGTTCTGTTCAAGGCTGCAAACTGACCTTGGTTTTCCCAGATGGATTGTTGAATCTGTTTTTGATGTGTATATACAAAGAATTTACTGTGGGAAAAGGGCTTGGTCTGCCTCAAAGTGCGATTTGAGTGTTTTTCCTTCTGTTGTGTGCTTATCTATCCATCTCAGGCAAGGAAATGTTCATGACATATATCGCTCTGCCTTTTGGTGGAAGCAGTTTCTCATATATTCTTTGTAACTTGCAGTAAATGGTCTATGCCATGGACACTCTTCCTGATAGACTAAAATACGTGTCTCTGTCAGATGAAATAGGCTTTGGGGCTTCGTTTTCTAACTTTAGCACCAAATGAAAGTCTAAAATGCAAATATTTGTCTCATGATTGGCCTTTGTTTGAAGCCAAATCTTTTTCTCTCCCCAGGTGTTCCAACTATTAATATACTGGGTTTTTCCCCCTTCTTTTCCATTTAAAATAGTCATTTTATATCCTATATCTACTCAGTTATCCCTAATAATAGGAAGGGATCCTGGTTTTTGGAAGGCATGATTAATTTGAAGAGCCCAATTTTGTCATTCAATTCAGCCTCTTCCCCTCCAGATCTTTTACTTATACTTTAGCACTTGGTAAAACTGAGTTGATAGTTTGCCCTTCTTTGTTCCAAGTGAGCTAATATTTAGTACCTCATTCAAGGATTGGTGTAGGAATAGTCTAAAGCAAGGATTTGGTCCACTTACATGGTGAGAAGATCTACTGAGTATTCAGAAGCCAGTGGCATGGTTTGGCAATAGAAGACAGTCATGAATTGCCTAGGCCAAAAGGTCCTTGAGTTCTTGTACCTTTCCCCAGCCAACTTTCCACCCCCTCTCCTGGAGACACCAGCTAGGTCTGTTGGTCAGCAGCAGTCAGAGAAAGCAGAGAAGACATGATGATCCACCTCCTTCTAACTCCTTGACCAACTTCTCTGAACATAGTTGTTGTTTTTTTTTTAATTTTTTTTTTTTACGTTTATTTATTTTTGAGACAGAGAGAGACAGAGCATGAAGGGGGGGGAGAGTCAGAGAGAGAGGGAGACACAGAATCCGAAACAGGCTCCAGGCTCTGAGCCGTCAGCACAGAGCCCGATGCGGGGCTTGAACTCATGGACTGTGAGATCATGACCTGAGCCGAAGTCGGACGCCCAACCGACTGAGCCACCCAGGCGCCCCTGAACATAGTTTTTAACGAAGGAGACAGCACGGCCCTGACCTTACAAGCCATAGTAGAACACAGCATTGCACATTGAACTTCATCTAAAGCAATTAGTCTGAGCTAGAGTATCAAAAAGGGTGAGGAGTTTGGGGCACCTGGGTGGCTCAGTCGGTTAAGCATCCTGAGTCTTGATTTTGGCCCCAGGTCATGATCTCACGGCTTGCGAGTTCGAGCCCTGAGTCAGGCTCTGCACTGATATAGCTTGTGGAGCCTGCTTGGGATTCTCTCTCCCTCTCTCCCTCCCTCTCTCTCTCTCTCTCTCTTTCTCTCTCTTTCTCTCTCTCTCTCTTTCTCTCTCTCTCTCTTTCTCTCTCTCTCCCTTTCTCCCTGTCCCTGCCCCCTTGGCCCTCCCCTGCTCCCACATGCATACTCTCTCTTAAAATAAATAAACTTTTTTTTTTTTTTTTTTAAGTTGAGTCGTTTAACATTTAACCTCTCAGATTATGGTCCCTCTAGTACTCTTCTGGCAATATAAATGGGCATAACCACTCTGGAAATTTATTTGGTAGTGTTTACTGTAGCTGAGCATATGCCAAACCCTGTCATTCAGTACTTCAGTAATTCCACTCGTAGGTGTATTCCCAAAGAAATGAATGCTGTGTTCACTGAAAGACATCTCAAGAATATTCAGAGCAGTACCATTTGTTAGAGCCAAACACTGGAAAGAACCCCAATGTCCATCAGCAGTAGAATGGACAGATAAATGGTGCTGTAGTCACATAGTGGAATAGTGCGCAGCAATAAAAAGGAACGAACTGCTGTACGCACTGGAGGGATCTCATAGGCCTAATGTTGAGCAAAAGAAGCCAGACACACAAGGGTAGATATTACGTGATTACACATATGTGAAGTTCAAGCCTATCACCTGTGGTGGTGACACACGTCAGGGTGATGGCTACCTCCTGGGAGAGAAGAGGTGGGGAATGCGTATTGATTGGGAAGGGGCATGAGAATTTTCTGGGGTGCTGGAAATGTTCTGTATTTAGATCTGAGAAGTGGTTACAGGGCTGTACACGGAAGCAGAAATCCAGTGAGCTGTGTAGTAAGATGAGTGCACTGTGGTGTGTATCTGCCGGACCCACTCGGTGGGAAACCAGAAGTAGAGCTTAAAGATACCTGTCAGTCCAGTACTGGGACGCTTGAGCATCTTGCCTCTGCTCTGTTTTGTGGGACAGTCAGCCACACGCTGCACCGAACGCTGCCAGACACGGCTGCCCTGTCTCCTGGCGTGAGGTATTTTCTACATAAACAAGTTGGGAGAAAAATCACCCGTCGTTTTTTTGCCTGTTCCTGGGCGGCAGGACCAGAGAAGGAATGAATATGCAGAGGAATGGGCAGGAAGCCTGTCTGTCTGCCCATGCACACTCCCCGCTTAACACGGGCCTTAATTCTTTTAGGCTCTCCAGTCGACCGCCCGGCTCTCTTGACAGGCAGTGGAAATGATTAATGATCATTTTCAAAGCCAGGAAAAAACAGCGAGGGTCCTTGGCAGGGCCACGTCCTGGGTCCTGGGCCCTCACCCCTGATCAGCGGGCGGGAAGTCAGCCATGTGACTGTCTGGGGTCCCCGCCCCTGACTGCGTCTCGTCTTCGTTGGAACAGGCCCATTTTCTGTGGTGGGGTGGATGTGCCACCTCCCATCTTTGTCTCCAGCGCCCAAGGAGGCCATCTCCTCCCTCCGCCCTCACCCCTACCCCTTCCCCCTATCTCCGCAGTCTTGAGTGGCAGGAAGGAGAGCGAAGTACCAGGGAGCAGCTTTTCTTTGGCTCCATGTGTCTGGAAGTTCCCAATGACAGCTTTGGCCTTGCTAGTGCCGTGCCCCAGCGGCATTCCCACCACCCAAGGGTTAAAGCCCCGGGAGCCCCACAGCCTCTCTGGGTCCCTGGCCCTCATAAAAGCCTTTTCTGCGTAGTCCCTTGGGCTGCCTCAGGCTCCCTGGCTGAAATCTGATAAGGGCCCTCTTTGTTGGAACTGTCAGTCTCCTTTATTGAGGAGGGAACTGGAGACCAGCGGCATTTCTTGGGGTACAGATAAGGCCCTGGATTCCTGTCAGAGGGAGCATGATTAATTACCCTCAATCCTAGCTCCTGCTTTGATAGCAGTGACTGACAGTACACAGGCTTCCCCATCAGGTGCTCACGCCCCCTCTGGGAGGCCCGATGGGGGTGGAGATTCAGCCTCCTGCAGGGCCAACGCTAGTGACCCACGAAGCACTCTTGCAAAGGCCGTTTGCCTCCTTCCTGGTTCTCTGCAGGTTGTTTTTGCTCTTATTGTGGACAGAGATCTGTTACCTTCCAGGTGAAGAGCCTCCTTAGAGGAAGATATAATCCAGCCCAGAGAGCAAGCCAGAGACACCCCTCTTCCCTGCAAGGCTGGGGGAAGAGCGTATGGCCGTGGTCCTTAGCCACACAGGGGCCCTCCATAGGACAAGTTCCTAAACCATCCACCTAAAGTCACTTGGCAACATTATTCCATAATTCAGGCAAGCTCCTAAAACCAACTCACCCTCCCTTCGGCAATAATCACAACTATCCATTTTTGTTTTCAGTTTTTATTCATAGACTCATAGGACTGAAAGGCATCTAGCCCAAATTCCTCATTTCACAGATGGAGACACTGAGACCCGAGTATGTCAGTCCCTCATCCCCACTCCCCAGTATGATATATTGGTCCTCTTTCTTGTTCAGAAGGTAAACTCCACTACAAGGCCTTCCCCCATCTCTCTTCATAGCTGAGCCTCCTTGAGGCAAGGGAGATGGCTGCCGGGTCCGTTAAGCACAGGGCAGCCTGCAGAGACAGACCAGTCTGAGGGTCCTGTTTCTGTCGTTTGTCTTGAAGCCAGCGCAGGTTTTGTGTATGGATTGTCTGGACAGTGTGAGAAAACCGTACCGTCCTCTACAGCTAGCACTCAGAATAGTCTCAGCTTTGTTTCTGACAGCATCGGGGTGCCTCCTACCCTGGGAGCTATTTTCAGCAGTTTCACCGAGGGCCAGACTCTGGGAAGATAGCACCCTGCCCGCTTACCCACTCGTCTCTGCACCAGGGTGCCAGCTGTATCCCAGACCTGTGCTTTCTCCCCAGGGGTGCTGGGACGAGGTCACTTTTTGGTTAGATTTACGGCCTATGACTTCACATGCCACTGTGCCCCTTTCTTGTCGCCTCAGCTCCTATACCTACCTCTGTTTCCCCTGCCCTGAGCAGTTCTCAGCCTCATGCAGTCACATTCTGTGTGACTATCAGAACGCTAACTTTTCATGAAATTTCTACGTCTGTAATGTTGTTGTCTCTCAAAGAAGCCATGTCAAATGGCTAGACAGTCCAGTGATGACTAGGGAATAGCCTCCAGAGGCCGTGTGAGCTACACCTGAGAACCTTTCATGGTTCATAGCTACACCTCATCTTCAAACAAAATCAGTATAAACAGCTTGGTCACTTTCCATTCTCCTGGCTTGCCTCCATAAATGACCGTGTCCAAAAGTGCAATACACTGTTTACGTTTGAAGATTTACCAGCATCGGAGATTGTAATGAAAATCGTGTAAATTATGAAGGCCATTTGCAAATGGATTTCGAAAACCAGATACGTAGCTCCCATCTGTGACGGTTGGAGGACAGCACTCCCATCAGCTGGGCAAGCCCTGCCTCGTGGTTGGTTACACACTCAGCCGCACCCGTCTGTGTATGGCCCAGACCTGGCTGCCCTCCACTCTTTAACACATGCTGCCCCTTCTCTTTGACCCCACTGAGCGTGTTCATGGTCTCTTTACCTTCTCAAAACCACCCCCCCCCCCCCCCCCCCCGCCAACTCTCCATCCATCCTTCTGCTGCCTGTCCACTTTTCGTGGGACCTGGACGCAAAGACCTTAACAACCCTGGGCTTCCATTCCCCCAGTTTGTTTACTAAGGGTCGTGACCCTAATGAGCCCGCTGGGACCTGAGAGGAGACAGTGACTTCTGTTCAGGGTTGTCAGCCTCAGACACCTGACTTGGTGCTGGTGACGGGTCTGGCGGGCGCACTGCAAGCATTACGGAAATGCATCTGAGATTCCAAGTTGGGTAACCCAGAGCTAGTAGCTATGACTCTGAGGAGCATTTTTTTTTTCCAACCTGCACAGTAGTTTAACTTATTACACACTATAACATTTAAGAGATGGTGAAGGAGAAATAGTCTCTGCCTTCACAGAGCTGACAGTCGTCCTGGGCTACCCAGTGAACATACGTAAAATGATCAGACTAAGTATTGCTGAACTTGTAGGCGTCATAACAGGAATTCGGAGAGAGAAGAAATCCCTATGAACTAGGATAGCTAGATTCTTCCTGAAGGCCACTATGGAGAGGACTTGAGCAGAGGCAGGTCATGTTAGGCTCGATGAGGGAGAGCACCAAACAAACCATGGAGGAGAAATGGGCCTGGTTTGGGGAGTGTCATGAGGGGACCCAGCTAATGAGTGAGAGTGAGTTGTTGGGATGCTTGAAATACTTTGTAGGTAACCTTTTAAGGGGTGTTGGGGCCCCAGGTGATGAGACTGGGCTTGTGGGGCGGGATGGGCAGGCATAAGAGTCTGTAGGGGTTGAACAAGGATGCCAGGGCCGTGGTGGCAGCCGTGCTCAGGGTGAGCACATGGGTAAAGAGGCCGCCGTGGGCTGGGAAGGCAGATACGTTTGAGAAGTGCCTCTAAGGAAGGATCAGTGGAGCCTCCTAACAACCTCAAGGGGGGTGATAGGGGAGAGAAGAGGAGCCGGTGCTGCCCAAGACCTCAGAGGATGATGGTGGTGCTGGAAGGAAAAGGAAGTGATGGGAGAGGACGGGCTGGCTTGGGGATAAGGGTAAGCTCAGTGTGAACATTCTGACTTGGAAGGGAACGGGTCACTGTGAAGATGTCCAGGAAGCTTCTGCAAATGCGAGGGGGCCTTGGGAGTGGTCCTTCCAGAGTCTGGGCGATGCCATGAGGGTGTGAACTCGCCTGGCCATGAGTGTGCTTCGGCAGACAGACCTCCCGAAGGACGTGGACCTTAGCCCTGTCCTTCCAGGAGACCAGTTCTGCCATACCAGGCTCTCGTGTTTACGTCCGGAATCAGGTTCACTGTCCAGAACACAGGGAGAAAAAGTGAACCAACACAAACTATGTGTCTTGGCAGTGTCCCCACAGTCCTCTGCATATTTTACCTGTGAATCTTTGGATCTAACACTATGACCCCTTTGTTTTGACCCTCTAAGGACCAGCTGATCAAGACAAAAGTTCTTCCAGACCTCCTGCCCCCTCCCCACACTTAGAAAAGAGGCCTGGTGCTGCCATCCAGCTCCACATACATGTTCATGCTCAGGCTGTTTGCTCTTCGTGCCTCTGGCTTGCATTATCCTGTAAAAGAGTTGATGAGGCCAGTGTTTCAGGGCTAGGAAGAAAATGGCATTCCTTGAGGGGAAAGAAGCAGGAAGAGCTGAAATAAACAGCAGTTCTCGAAAATCAAGCTGGCTCACCGTCCACCAGGCAGGCAGTGAGACCTCAGCAAGACTGGGGCAGTGGGAGGGGGCCAAGGCAGAGGAGAGCAGCCTGTGTACAGTAAAAGGAGTTTGCCATCAAAAGGCAACAAGTCTCATACCCTGCCCTGGACGGTGACCCTTCCCTGCGGAATTCTCCCCTCTGACCTCCAGATCATTAATCCTGAGGCTGCCAAATGACAGTCATCCATCACGCCTCCTGACGAGCATCCCAGCCGCCTGTGAAAGGACCCCAGCCCCGCCCTCCCTGCCGTCCCCTGGTGCTCATTAGTGGGCCTTCCTGCCTGGTGCCAGGTTTCCTAATCAAGTCCCTGGCTCCTCTCACTTCCCTTCGGGGCCAGTGGCGGAAGCTGCTCTGACCCTCCCTCTTGCAGAGGCCAGGGAGGGGGTGGAGTGATTAGTGGGGAGAGAACCATTGAGTGGCTTTTTATCCCCCTGGAGACTTGTGTGTCCAGCGGCTCCTTTGACTTGGTGGGGACACAGGAGAGAAAACATTTCTCCATCCTGCCGCGGGAGAGGGGGAAGCAGGCAGTATGCAAATGAAAACACTGTTATAAAGTGCATGTAGAGCTACAAAAGAGACACCCAGGGAGCTGTGCAGGTGGGTGGTGGGACAGCCGAGTGGCTTCTGAAGGCTCGAGAGGAATGTGAGTGGCCGCATCATTAGGAAAAAATCTGGACTCATCTTGGTAGCCAAAAAAATAAAAATAAAGGGAAAACATACCCAGAAAGACTAATGTCTCAAGCAAGACCACAAAGCCTGTGAGATGGACCTGTCTGCTCATCGCAAGGAGAACTGGCAGCTAGTCTGTCTGATAGCTTCCAGCTTTGGGAGTTGGAGTCAGATTAAAGCAGATTCGTGAACATATTTCTAACTCAGCAAAAGGTGGGCACATGGATATGTCTTCTTTCTCTGCTTGATAACACAACTCTCTGTTTCTCTATTTGGACAATCACAGGGACTCCCATCAACCGAATCCCCATCATGGCCAAGCAGATCCTGGACCTATATATGCTGTATAAGCTGGTGACGGAGAAGGGGGGCCTGGTGGAGATCATCAACAAAAAAATCTGGCGGGAGATCACCAAAGGCCTGAACCTGCCCACATCGATCACCAGCGCCGCCTTTACCCTGAGGACCCAGTGAGTGGCCAGGGCCCTAGGGAAAGGAAGCTGAGGCTGGAGAACAGGGATGTTTTAACCTAGAGGAGAGGAAGGAAGGAAGGAAATTCCACTGTACAGTGAGCAAGATGAGAGGAATTCCCAACGCAGCCAGGAGCTTTCTGAGAGGAGTCCCTCTCTAGACCTAAGTAAGGATGAGAGCCACCATTTCCCAAGAATGTTCCTAGGCTACTTTGCCATTCTCTTTCTTTCGGGCCTCACCATTAACTCCGTGAAGTAGGTGTTATGCCATTTTTCAGAAAACAAAAACTGAGTCTCAGAGATCACAGTTGAGCTGAGATTCACCCCTGGGCTTCTGGCCCTGCATCCACTCCTTCCAGGACATCGTCTCCCCCACACACCCCCACCCTAAGCCTTAGCCCTTCCTGCCTGACATTCTGCGCGCCCGGCCACAGAGGACCGGGATGTGGGACCCGTTTTTGCAACCATGTGAACTGATTCCGAGGGTAACAGGAGCAGGGGAACCAAGAGTAGCCTGAGGGGCATCGATTCTTTGGAGCATGCTGGATGTTGCTCTCTGAAGAATATGGAATGAGCATCTGTGAGTCAGTACGTCACAGCCTTGTTGAGAAGTGGGAGGGCTTTATCTTTGGAACTCTTCCAGCAGGAGTCAGGGACAGCACTGTAACCAGTACAGCGGTTATTCTCTTGAGGCTCTTAGGACATCTGATGCAAGGACGGACAGCACTTCTGGGTCCACGCACAGTGGGACAAATCACTCCTATCCGAGCAGCATGACTCAGAATGGTTAGGACGTCCCAGGAGCCAGGAAGGCATTGCAAAACCTTTCTCCCAGGGTACTAACACAGCACCAAAACACACATGAACATGAGTGGAGATGTGCTTTATTTCCCTGAAAGAATGGTGCCTCTGAGTGGAGCAGAGATCAGGACAGGGTTGAGTAGCAGCTGGCGGGCCCTGGACCTTTCTCTTCTGCCAAGTGACCCTGTGTCCTAGAGGCCTGCCCCACAGAGACCCAGAAACTTACACTGGGCGGCGTCTGGAGCCGTTTTGGATTATTCTCCTTGCTTGCTTCCTCTCCTCCAGGTACATGAAGTATCTCTATGCCTACGAGTGTGAGAAAAAAGCCTTGAGCTCCCCGGCCGAGCTCCAGGCAGCCATCGACGGCAACCGGCGGGAGGGCCGGCGGCCCAGCTACAGCTCCTCCCTCTTTGGCTACTCGCCTGCTGCTGCCACTGCTGCCACCGCCGGGGCCCCCGCCCTGCTCTCCCCACCCAAGATCCGCTTCCCCATCCTCGGGCTGGGCTCCAGCAGTGGCGCCAATGCCAGCAGCCCTCGGATATCCCCAGCAACCACTCTCAGGAAAGGTCTGCAGGGGCCAGGGAGGGGGGGAGGAGGGGGACAGGGAGGGAGTGGGAGAGCCCGTCGTCAGGTACGAGGTCTGTGCAGCTCTGGTGCCTTTGCCAGGTGATGGAGTCCCAGTGACGACGGTGCCTGTGCCAAACCGCCTGGCTGTGCCCGTGACCTTGGCAGGCCAGCAGGCCGGGCCCCGGACGGCCGCGCTGGAGCAGCTGCGGGAGCGGCTGGAGTCAGGGGAGCCCCCGGAGAAGAAGGCCTCCCGGCTGTCGGAGGAGGAGCAGCGCCTGGTGCAGCAGGCCTTCCAGCGCAGCCTGTTGAGCATGGCGCGCCAGCTGCCCATGAAGATCAGGATCAACGGCAGGGGTGAGCGCCTCCTCCGACTCCACTCTCCACTCCCTGCCCTCCTGCTGAGGGCCCTCCTCCCAGCTCCACTCGGGCCCACCACGCCCCAGGACTGGGGTGGGGGCCCCTCCGGGTTCTGCCCTCCGGGTACCCGGAAGGGTGTCAAGGCCAGAAAGCCACACGGGGCTTTTCCTTCACCAAGCTGACTAAAAACTGCCGCAGGCAATGCCCTGTTCTCTGTCAGAAAAGAAAAGCATTTGTTCAAGGGGGAGGAGCCAGAGACCTTCGGGCACAGCTGCTGTGTTTCTCTTCCTCACCAGCCTTTTGATCTGTCTAAATTAAAGGGCTCAGCCTTCACCCTGGTACCTCCCCGGATGTAGATCTGGGCGGAAGATGGCATCTCCATTCTGAGCCTCCAGGAGCCTCCGGGAGGGGCCAGGCTGCCTGTGACCCTTACAGAGGAAAGAGGAAATACCAGTTTGGCAGCATAATTGACATCTTTCCCTTCCCTTCCTCATTTTTCAGGTGCCCTACCTTCTGGACTCCTGAATCACACACTCCATGCCCCTTGTTCCTTTCTCCTCTCCCCCCACCCCCCACATTTTCTTGGCCATTCTTGCCCCGATTCTGTCTCAGAACAAACTTCAGCCAGCATGTGGTGGGAAGTCAGGTGTGAAGGGAGCTGTGTGCATTCGAGGGCAGCACTCCCTGCCCCACTGTCCCCAGGTGAGGAGCAGGACGCTGGGGGCGACAGCCCAGACGACAGGGCTCTGCTCTGTTACCTGCACAAGCCAGACACTAATAGCAAAGCAGCTCACCCGGAAGAAGTACTTGGTTGCGTGATGAAAGGGCAGAGTGTAGGGTGAACCAGGCAGAGCCAGAGCCTACAGTTCTCTACAGACCCCAGGTGGTCAGGTGGAGATGGGTGCCAGGTGCCGGGCCACATGCTGTGCAGGTAGACCCTCTACCTGAGGACCACCCAGCCCGGTTAAGGGCAAGAAGAGGTTAAGGGCAAGTCCTCAGAGGCAGGGACTGGGGCTTGCTGGTCTCTGGTTCCCCAGCCTGATGGATAGTGGATGCTTAGTTAGCATTTGCTGAAACACTGAAAGTGGCGGTGCACAGCTGTGAGCCAAGGTCAGTCTTTGCAGCCTGTGATCCCTTTCGTGGATCACAGAGGGAATGGGGGAAGTGAGTGGCTAAGCAGGGAACAGAGAAAGCCAGCGATAGGACCTTGGCAAGCCTGGGTTCTCCTGCTGCCTGACCTTACGCTCAGGGGAAGGTTATCCAGATACTTTCTAGAACAGTGGGAGGCCTCACCTGCTCTGGTCAGTCCGGGAGAGTGGGAGAGCCTCGGAGAGGACACTGCAGTGTTGGAAGTCCTAATCAGGCCCGCTGTCTCCCTTGTCCCTAGCAGAAGACAGAACAGAGGCCTCGGCCGCAGCGCTGAACCTGGCCACAGGCAGCATCGGGAGCATCAACATGTCCGTGGACATCGATGGCACCACCTACGCAGGTGAGGCTCTGGGAGACCCGAGGAAGGCCCACAGCCAGGGCCCCTCCTGTCACCCTCCAATCTGAACAGCTTCCCAGGGGTGGCTCTCTTGTATGTAGTCTCGAGGTTCCAAAGGTTAAGTGGTTTTCCAGACTGGGAGAGGCTGAGGATTGCCAGCAGGATGACGGATCCCCCCCACCTTCAACAGAATGGTGGAGACCCTTCATCTAACCCTTTTGGACCAACGGTTGAGTCGCTAATTGCACCCAGCACTTAAGCGCGAAGCATCATAATCCCGTCCGTGCCCATGCCTTAAGCATCGCGTTTGCCATCATGGACCTGTGGCACACAGGGCACCTTGGAATGGTTCAGCTCCACTCTCCCTAGACATTGCCTGTCATTCCCTTTCTTTAAAATGGACCAAGGAGTGACACGCAGGCAAAGGAATCTGAGTGCAGCAGAAATCCGCCTGTTTTTACGATTCCACCCAGTCCTTTAAAGTTATTGCTCTCAGTCTACTTGGGCAGTAGTTTGTTGGCTGGTTGGGTTAGCATCTCTACCAAGTCTTTTCAATTGCTGGAAACCAGTCCTTTTCCCGCTCCCATTTCTTTGGTTTAGGGGTGTTTGGGAACAAGCCCCACCAAGTCTTACTAGTAAGCACGGCTTGCTGCGTGGGGGCCAGAGAGCCCGAGGGGTCCAGAGGAGGGGCTTTAAAGGTACACCTTCCATCAAACTGGTGCTCCTGTTCTGGCGGCGCCACCCTGCGGGCCTCACGCTCTGGCTCTGCCGGCCACCAGCTGCCAGCATCAGGGTTGCAGCCAGGGAAGGGACGGAGTTCCTGGAAGCAGCCTACAGAGAAGCAGCGATGCCACATCACCTTGCCGGTCACCACATGACTGGTGCTTTGGAGGCCACATTGAGAAGTCTCAGCCTGACACAGGGGGCCTCTCGAGACCAGGCGAGACAACAGGCAGGGCCTAGGTGCCCTTTGCCATCTTGATGGTCTAAGAGGATTGGGGGCTGGGGGTGGGTCCATGGAGAAAGCAGGGAAGGACGAGATCAGTGTCTGGAAAGTGGGAGATAACGCCTCCTCACAACATGGGGAGCAGTCAGAAGGGAGGTGAAGGCACCCCAGACCTCACCTGCATCACCCTTGTCCCACCTGTGCCCTTTCTTGGTGGGCGTGCACGTCTCACAGGCCAGGAACTGGCAAGTCGTTCCCAAGAGCCCCTCACCTCTGTCCTCACCACGAGAGCTGACAGACCCCACGCCTCTGCTCTCTCCCCTTTTCTGCCACCCCACAGCCCCGCTGCCCTGGTTTGGGCCTCTTTCCTTGTGGGCCTCTGTCGCCCCTGTTCCTCCCAGCCCCGTGGAGAGCATTTTAAAACCCATCTTATCGTGTCCTTCCCCTTCCTAAAAGCTCCAGGGCCTTCACGACCCACGCAGGGTAAAACCTGCCTCCTAAGAGGCACACAGGCCTCCCTTTCCTCATCTTCCCATCTGTCCAGCCTCACCTGCCATGCCAGCCTCCAACACATTGCCACCTCCCTGCTCTGGCTCTTCCTTTGGCCGCTCTGATAGCCCAGGCATGCTCTCCCCCCGAGCCTTTCCTGACCAGCTTGCCCCTGCCTTCCACCACCTTCTCTTTGTTCCCACAAGCCCCCGGAGGAGGGAGCAGTGCTCACAGAGCACTGGTTACATCTCCTCAAAAATCATGGTTTACGTTTCTGCCCCCTGGCCAGCCTGTCAGCACCTGAGGCCAGATGGTATTCAGGACTCCGGTCAGCGGCCAGCATGGTGTCTGGAACGGAGCCTTATACAGGGCTGGGCACCCGTAGCGGGAACAGAGTGCAGCTGCCCGAGACTCTTTGCTCACGCTCGTTCCCCCCCTCCCCCGCAGGTGTGCTGTTTGCCCAGAAGCCCGTGGTCCACCTCATCGCAGGGTCTGCCGCCCAGAGCATGGGCGGCAGCGGCAGCGGCAGCTCTCACTGCTCAGCCAGTCCTACCTCGTCCCGGGGCACCCCCAGCGCGGAGCCCTCCACCAGCTGGTCCCTCTGAGGGGCAGGACCCAGCTCCCCGTGCCCCGCTCTCCTGTCGAGAGTGAAGGAGGTTGATGCACAGAATTTACCTCATCTCACGGAGCCCACGTCAAACACCATGTGGCCAGATGTTGAGAGTTTGGACATGTCCGTCTGTCCGGGCTCCGTTCGGGTCCTGCTGTACTCTGGGGACAGGGAGAGGCTGCAGGGGCAGGACAGGGCAGCGTTGTCCAATCAGGGATTGTGCTGGAGAACTGGGCGGGGTCTGTGGGCAGCCAGCTTCCTCCGGGGTTCCCAGGCCACCTCCCGTCCCGGGCACAGTGTATCGACAATCTGTAAGCCGGCACAGGGCTGGAGGCCCTCCAGAGCCCTTCCCCTTAATTTATTTCCCTTCCCCTGCTTTCTGCCGTGACCCTGGGGTCACTGGCCTCTTCCCCTGCTCAGCCCTTCAGTCTTTAACTCCCATGTTGGGGCTGCTAGGGGCCAAGACAATGCCTTCATGGCCTTTCTCCGCTGAGCATGGGATGGGGCCCTCCTACCCACCTCACCTACCATGTTTGGTTCCAGGGGTGTGGGTCCCTCATATTCAAGTCTCGAAGCTATCCTCAGGGCCCCATGTCCCTCTTTTAATGGCCCCAAGAAAGGGCACACGAGGGCAGTCCTCAGGCCCCAGAGCTTACTGGGTACCTGCTGAGGGAGAGGCAGAGCCTCAGGGGGCTGCCCAGGCAGGCCCTGGCACCCGCTTTCACACTGACCCTTTTCTGGCCCTCCCAAACCTCACGCTCTCACTCGCCCTTTTGGCCACCTCTCCAGGAACAGCCCACTTGTCCCTCGGGCCCTCCCTTCTCATGGGGTCACCTCAGCCCCAACATCCCCAAACCTGCTGATGTCAGGTTCATTGAAATACCTCAGATTTGTAATTGTTGATGTTTGATTCTTCAGGAAGTATTTGCATCTCTGATATCTTTTTTATATGTGTTTTGCTGACTTTTTTGTTTTTAATTTTTATTGTTGTTATTGTAGCACCAAAGAAATGAAAGCAGATCACCCCTAAAGCCGAGCAAACCTTTGGTACCCCAGCCCCTCCGGCCCTTCGCTAAGACCCCAGTGACGAGGCAGGGAGGCAGGCAGGGCAGATGACTCAGGGATCACGGTGGCCGGGGAGGCGGTGAAGCGAGAGGCCCTTGCTCATGCAGGTCAGGTCCAGAAACCACACGGTTCTGAAGATGGTTCCTGACCCATTTGCTGCCAGAGCAGGGCTGGTCCCACACCCCTACCCCCAGCTCCCCAGGGTGGGGACAGAATGGCTCCCCTTCACTCAGCATTGCCACCTCAGGGCAGGGGCAGGCCGGGGAGGCCCTGGGCCTTATAGAGGCCTTGTAGAGCCGTCCCAGGGATAAGGGGATGCCGTGAGCTCTGTCCTCCCTTGGGCCCCTGGGCTGGAGCAGGCCGCTCCCGTATTGGGAAGATGGGGTGATTGTCACACCAGGCTCATCTCTGGTTGAGTCCGCCCTGCAGAGCTCACAGAACACCGCTCACTGTGACGTCATCGGGCTGTGGTGGTGACAGGCCACGCTGGCACGAGCTGTCACACGGCTAGCATTCGGCCCTGTCTGTGAAAGGAAAGGGAAATCAAAAGCTGGAGCACAAAACAGCTCCCTCAGCCTGGTAAGCTGCACTCTGCCGGACGCATCTTCTCACTCCCTCCCCAGCCTTCCACACACTTGCTCACACACACACACACACACACACACACACACACAGCCCCACCCAGCGGGGTCTGACCCTCTTCTGGCCTCAGGAGCCTTCCCGCCTTACCCACCAGGTAAGCGCAGGCGGTGGGCAGAGAAGAGTGTCTGGGATCCGGTGCCAGGAAGGGCCCGGTTGGCTGGCGCTGGGCCCACTTGAAAGTGTCGCAACATTTGGCCAGTGTGTCTTTCTCAGGGGTTTGGTCACAAAGGATGGACTCTTCTAGCCGGAGGACACAGGGACAGTGCACTGTGGCTTTCTGGTCATTGGATCCTCTCCCCTTCCCTAGGCAGCTTGCCCAGCCAGCTTTGCCCTCTCAGCAAACCCTTGCTGCCCTCGAGGACAACAGCAGGGTCTCAGCCCGGAAGCCCAAGAGTCGGGGATGCCAGCAGGTGCCCCAGGAGCGGGGCCCTGGGCAAGAGAAGCTTTCCCTGAAGGTGCAGTCCTGAAGGCCACAGGGCAGGCGGTGGGCCGGGGCCGCTTCATCCCCACCCCTCCCTCCCCTCGCCATCTGTGTACTCTGACCAGGAAAATGTGCTAGCACATGGGTAGCCTAGGCAGTGGATAAATACCTCAGACGTCCTCTTGCAGCAAGTGTCTGTATATGTTGTGGTTATTTTCTATCTTACATGTTCTCGAATGTTTATATTTCAATAAACCTCTACCTCTTCACACAAGCAGGTCTCTCGGATGCTTTCAGTGACCCTCCCAGTGGGCAGTGATCGGGATGAGGGAGCGGTGAGAGCATTGAGAGTAGAAAGGACCCGCTCCTCTGGATCCCTGGGTTTTCCTGAACCTTCTGCCCTTTACTGCTTATCCATTCTCCAGAGTGCTCACTCTCAGCCTGTTTCTGGCTTGGCAGGAAACCCTAGGTATTGCCTGACCACCAGGACCATCTCCAGTGGTTCCGCATCAGTGTCCTGGCAGGCACAGGGCCAGGGGACTGCCTCCATTTAGCAAGGCTTTTTTTGAGCTCCTGCCGAGTAAGTATGGTCCCCGTGCTTATGGAGCTCACGGTCTTGTTGGGGAGGCACACACAATTATCCAATCAAAAATTGAAATGCAATGTGACTGGGACAGTAGGCCATTGATGGCAGATGGATGCTGGGGCAGCTCACTGGGGCATTTCTGGAAAGCCTCCCAGAGGTGGCGATCTTTCAGCTGGAAGAGTGAGGTTGCCAACTGGAGATGTGAGGAGAAGCATTCTTGGCAGAGAAACTGATCTATGGAAACTTGGTGGCCTCAGAGGACCTGCCCTTGGGGAATTGTGGCCAGGACCTGGAGTTGGAGGGGTGAGGAATTGGGGAAAAGTATGGCTGGGTCCAGGATAGATCCCAGGCTAAGGGATTTGGGTGCCATCCTTTGAGCATCGGGGCACTGCTGACACGTTTTAACCAGGACCTAGGCTTAAAAAGAGGCTTTTCTGGAAGTGTGATCTGGAGTCAGAAGACATTCTGGACATTAGACCTCTGGGATGCCACCGCTGGAACTCGGGCCTGGACCCAGAGTGCCCAGACTTTTTTTTCCACCATGATGCACATCCTATGGCTACAATGCAGTTTTGGTGAAACCAAGAGAAGTGGGCAGAGAGGAAAAGCACTGGGGATTTGTAATTGCCCTCCTCCACAACAACAACGCCCCTCCCCAGTCTGTGCAGTCCTCTGAGGCAGGCAAATGCAGACCCCTTTGCCATTCTGAAGTGCTAGCAAACGAGAGTGACCTTGGGACAGGCTTGAGCCTCTCACTGGTCTCTAAACACCTTTTGAAAGAAATGACCAGTCCTTTAGTAATTTTTTTAAGTATTCTCTACACCCAACGTGGGGCTCAAACCCCCCAATCCGGAGATGAAGAGTCACATGCTCCACTGACAAAGCCAGCCAGGCACCGCTAGCCCTTAGTACTTTAATAACTGGTAACCAGTAGTTGGTATCACACCTCACAGCTTCCTGTGACGCAGCAGGAGGCCCACGAGGGTGTCGGGGAGGTGAGGAGAAGCAGGGTCTAGAGACCTCTGAGGCGGAAACGGTGCATCGTGACTGCAGGGGATGGTGCGAGGAGAAAAGCTCCTGACGGACGTGGAGAATCTAGGAAGAACAAGGCACCAGGCCGCTGCAATTCCTTCCCGTTTCAGTTTAACAAGACCTATAGGAGAATATCTTCCAAGACCTCGAGAAAGGGAAGGATTTCTCCAACTAGACCCTCCAAAAGAGTTTATCAAAAGATCCTGGTATTTTGGGATACCTGGGTGGCTCAGTCAGTTAAGCATCTGACTCGATTTCAGCTCAGGTCATCATCTCACAGGTTCGTGAGTTTGAGCCCCACATCCGGCTGTGTGCTGACAGTGTGAAGCCTGCTTGGGATTCTCTCTCCCCCTCTCTGCCCCTTCCCCCTCAAAATAGGTAGATACAGGTTTTGGGGGCACCTGGGTGGCTCAGTTGGTTAAGCTTCGGACTCTTGATTTCAGCTCAGGTCATGATCACACGGGTTGGAGAGATCGAGCCCTGCATTGGGCTGTGTGCTGACAGCTTGGAGCCTGCTTGGAATTCTCTCTCTCTCTCTCTCTCTCTCTGCCCCTCCCCCACTCATGTTCTCACATTCTCTCACTCAAAATAAATGAACAGGAAAAAAAAAAAGAAGATACTGGTATTTAGAAAGACACACTGGGAGAGTCCCCTGGATGGCTCAATTGGTTATGCATCCAACTCTTGACTTTGGCTCAGGTCATGATCTCACAGTTAGTGAGTTTGAGCCCTGTGTTGGACTCTGCACTGATGGCATGGAGCCTGCTTTGGGTTCTCTCTCCCTCTCTCTCTGTCCCTCCCCTGCTTGTGCTCTCTTTCTTTAAATAAATAAACTTAAAAAAAAAATAGATGATACTTGCAACATAAAACTAACAGCCAGTGTGTGTGTGTGTGTGTGTGTGTGTGTGTGTGTGTGTGTGTTAATGCTTATTGTTAAAAGCAAAAGGGGTGGGGGGTTGAAAGAGGGGGCCAAGTCATGAATAGCTGTTTTGCAGAAGAGGAAATACGAATGGCTGGAACTCGCTGGGGCCAGGGAAATGCACAGAAAACCATTCCACACCATCAGATTGGCACACACTTTGGTCTTACAATACCAGGTCTTGGCAAGGATGGGGAGCAATGGGAACTCTTGGAGACTGCTAGGGGAATGTAAATTAGTCTAACCACTTTGGAAAACACTTGGGCATTACCAAGTGGCACATGCAATTCTCCTAGGTTTGTACCCCAGAGGAACTGCACGTGTACTCCAGGAGACCTGACAGCACTTAGCTATGAAACTATCGATTTCTGAATACTGGTGTGGGCCAGGTGCTGTTTTAAGTTCTCTGTGTTAATTCCTTGGATTCTCTACACATATGAGATGGGACTATGATTCCCATTTTACAGATGAGGAAACCGAGGAACAGAGAAGTTGAGTAACTAGCCTGAGTTCTTATAGCTAGTGAGAAGAGCTGTAGGGGTTCTAATTCGGTAGCTACGGAGTCCAGAGTCTGCCCTCCCAGCAAGTACTAAGCATTCTATACACGCTTATTTCCACTCCACCCACACCCCTATGAGGCAGTAACTTCGTTCATTTTACAGATGCAAAAACTGGAAAGCAGAAATGTGCTCGAGGTCACATATCTAGTGAATGGCAGGGCTGGGAATGGACTCCAATCAGCTGCCCTAAACTCTCCTGCATGTGCCTCCCTTCAGTGAGGGGCAGGGGCGACCCAGCCCGGTGACAGAAGGAAGAAGTTGGAGGGGGTGTCTGGTCGTCCCAAGTCTCCGTTCCGCCCATGTCCCCCTTGCTGTGCAGTCGGGAGTCACCTGACAGTCCTGAGAGGCTCCAAGATTCTCCTGGACCACCCTTCCCGGCTCCGCGCCACGCCGCAACCTCCCCCCACCTCATTGGCCAGGACTGGCCACGTGCCCTCCGTATAGCCAATGGGGGGGAGGGGGCGGGGCGCGGGAGGGAAGCCCTGACGCCTCTTGCACCTTCTCCTGGAAGTCTCCGCCCTGAAAAGGGGAGTTGGTGGCTTGCGGCTTCTGAGAGGTCGGAATCACCCCTGGAGGGAAAGGAAGAAGGAACCGACCAGAAAAGCAGGACCGGGACGAGTGGGGACCTTGCTGCGCTTGGAGGCAGAGAGGTACCGTCTCTCTGGAGGGGGGGTGGGGGGGTGGGGGGGACGCCATCTGTGCCAGGAAGCAAACAGGAGCCGGCCTGAGGGAGTGAGCGGCTGGAGGGTGGGTGCCCGGCCTGAAGGGAGGGCCCTCCGGGGAGGGCAGCGCCCTGGTTTGGAGCGCACTGGGGATGCGCCCTGGCAGGGGTCCCAAACCACTCATCTCATGTGAGCAGAAAGGAGAAGAATTTATTTTCGGAGTCTGGGGGAGCCCAAGGACAGCGGGGCGTGGGACTGGCCTTGGCAAGTGCTGCCCTTGGAAAGTACTCCTTTCCTTCTGAAGACCAGCTCACCATGCTGCCCAGGCCACAGAGCAACGTGAGATGACCATCCTAAAGGTCAAGTTTATGTCTTCTCCATACAAGAGACCTCCTGGGATGAGCTAAAGTGTCTCCATCCCAATTCCACGTCCTGGGACCTGTCGGCTCCATTTGCCCTCACTGAAATCCAGCTTTTGACACCATGAAAAACAGGGAAGTTAACAGTTCCCAAGTTTTCTGTGTCCAGTCTTCAGCCCCGAGAGACTACGATTTTGTCTCAAGTCCAGTGATCAGGACAGGGCCACTGGCTCTGTTGGGCTCAGGACCCAGTGCTGGACCCATCAGCTGGGAACTCTGTAGCTCCCACAGCAGCTGTGTGAATGGCAGGGAGGGCAGAGAACATTTTGCAGGAGATGATGCTGGAGAAACAATCTGAGAGCTGTTCTGTCCTTCCATCCTGCCAGGGTCCTCCTCTGCCAAACTCTGCTTAAGTCAGTAGATGGAGGGAATGTTCAGTGACAGAGTTGAGGGAGGTTCTGGAAGCACGTGGCCCAGCTGACGGAGCTCTGTAGGGGAAGGAAGTACACAGCAGGGTGGGGAGGGAAGTTCAGAAGGAGAAAAATGGCCAGATAACCTCAAGGGGGACAACTCTAAGCCAGCCTTGCCTCTGGCCATCTTTGATGGCCATTGTATCAAGCTCAGAAATGAGAAACGACCTTTCTGGAACAGGTTAAGGGACCAGGGGGCTTAGCTGCCGTTTTGCTGTGTGACTTTGGGCACATTACTGCCTTGTCTGGGCAAGTTCCCTGTGAAATAGGGACTATAGAGTGATGTGAGGCACAAATGTATCAGAACTCACTTTGAAAAGTCTAAAGCCCAATACTCAAGGCCTTCACCAGTAAGACAGAAGGTTTGTGGTCATCATTGTGCTGGGACAGGGCAGTGAATGGACCAACCAAGCCCCACAAGGACCTCAGCACCCCACTGGCCACTCTCTGCCCAGATCTACTTCTAGCCACAGGGTCCCCCTGGGAAAGGGCAGGTGGCCTCGTCCACTAAAAGTCAAGAACCTTGTACTGACATGGGCATTTCAGGCCCCATTTCAGGCAGGGGACAGGGAGGCTTCTGACTGCAGCCACCTATGACAGGTCCCCTGCCTCAGGCCTGACAGAAACCCTAGCGGGGGGGGGCTCCACTCTCCCCAGGGAGTCCTTGCCCACCCTTGGTTCTTGAAGCCTGACAGTCTGCTGTCAGCTCACTGGGGGCAAAGGGCTGACCTCGGTCTCTTGTGCAGCAGAGTGAGGCTATAAACCTGGACCCTGGTGGCTCTGGGCCTCAGTGGGCACAACACCTTTCTCCTCCAGCTAGGGCACTGCCCCAAGTGCCAACGTTTCTCAGATGCTCCTCTCCTCCATGGTTCTTGGGCTATGGCTGACACCTGGGGACAAATGAAGCAGAAGCTGACTCCACAGAGGGCAGAGAGGCAGGGCAGGTAACCAGGTATGGAGTAGTTCCAGTTCTAGCCAGGGAAAGGGAGGCCAGCTGAGGAATCCATTCAGAATCGCCAAAGGCCCACGCTGGAAGGAGCTTGTGGGCCTCTGTCTCCCCCCCACTCTGGCTTGCAGATGGGGAAACAAAGGCAGAGAGAGAAACAGGGTCTGGGTCACACAGGGAGGCAGGGGTTACTCTGCCTGTTCCTCTAGGGAGTCCCCAGGTGTCACCTTCAGGGGTTGAGAGATGGCTGGAGGCTCCCGCCCTCCCAGTGCTAGAGCCCTCGATGCTCAGAGCTACACCAGCTCCTCTCCCTGGGGACACAGTTCTCAGCCTGAGGGTCGGAACTCTTGGAGTCTCCCAGGTCCCACTGGCAGATGTGACCCCATTCTCTAGGGGTCCCCAGAGAGAAGCTCAGGCAAAAGATAGAAGTCCGCACCCCATCAAGCTCCTCCACACAGGGTCATAAAGATGAGAACCCGCGTCAAGGTGAAATGGTATTTAAGCCTAAAGCAGGAGCTGTTCCAGGCCGTGGAACGTGCTATATTGTCCATCACTGGCAGCCCACTTTGTCTCCTGAATGTATTAAGTGCAAATAATGCCTCATTGATAGAATACCGGACAAATAGACTTTGCGACTAAAGCCCTAGAGGCAGGTGGTCTTGGGCCCACCTCCATGGTTTTATGACTTTAGTACCGACTCACTCTAACTGGACCCCAGGTATAGGGAAACTCAGGGCCACCGGCCAGGCGCACTGTCTCGTGTAATCCTCACATCATCCTTTGAGATAGGTACGATAGGCAGTATCCCCCTTTTACAGAAGAGCAAACTGAGGCCCAGAGAAGGCAGACTTGCTCACGCTCGCTGAGCTGGTCAGTGGTGGAGGTGACTTGAGCATAAGAAGGCCACTCTCCTTCCATGCATGACCCCAGGCCCAGGAACCCAGAGGTCCTAATCCCTGTGCCTCCAGAGCCCACCCAGCCATGCCCCCTCCTGCTTCTTCCCCGTGTTCCGTTCCTCCGAGAGAATAAGGCAGACCAGGAGATACATTAAGTTCCAGGCCTGGCAGTGTCCCCCCGGGATTCTCTTAGCATGTCCCTAAATGCCCTCTCCCATCTACCCCCAAATCTTCACGGGAAGGGGAAGAGCTGTGAGGGTCTCTGTGAAGGAAGGTGGTTTCTCCCCACAGAGCCCCTCAGATCCGGGTGCCCCTCACTCCATGGTCCTCACTTTTCTGCCAGCTCCTGCTCAGAGCCCTCAGCTGCTTCCAGCCTCAGCTTCTCAGCAAGCCTCTCTGCCACCTTGGGGAGGAAGGCAGAAAGACAGTGAGCACATTGTAGGGCCTGGGCCCTCCTGGGGGCAGTGCGAGGTTGGGAGGGATTTGACTGAGTCCGGGGAGGGCAGGTCAGTGGCACTGGGGACTGGGCACAGGGGACCGTGCCCCCACCCCCCCACCCCCACACCGGGGCATGCAGGCCTGGCAGAGGCACAGAGGCGGAGGGATGCTGAGCACCTGGTTCTGGGCACCTCCGGGGCCGGCTGGTGAGCCTCCAGCTCTGGGTCCCGGATTTTCTGGAGCCCAGCTCACCTCTGGGCCAGCTCCAAGCCTGCCTCCTTCAGGGAAGTCTGGGAATGGGGGGAGAGTCTGAGAGGGAGTCAGTCACTGGCTCCTACCCTGATCTGGTGCTTCAGGACATCGCCCACCCTGGTTCTCGCGGGGGCCTGCCTGGGACTCTGCCTTGAGCCAAACAAGGGGCATAATAGCTGTTGGGCAGGGAGAGGCAGGTAGAACAGCACTTGGAGGAGGGAGCAGGACAGCCTCTGCCTCTCCACACCGTACAGGTGACTACAAATTCCCCTGAATACAAAAATATGAATGGGTGATACTCCCTCAGTGCTCCCTATGGGGCTACGCTGCTCAGCCCAAGGGCTCCCCGAGGGCAGGCCAGGTCTCCAAACCCTT
This sequence comes from Puma concolor, assembly GCF_028749965.1. Lineage (NCBI taxonomy): Eukaryota > Metazoa > Chordata > Mammalia > Carnivora > Felidae > Puma > Puma concolor. Next base: position 117,649,802 of record NC_141672.1, read on the forward strand.
TACATCTCCAGATCGTCCCCTGTCTCCCTGCATGGGATCCCTGTGCACTTGCTTTGCATTGATTGGTGACCCTGCCCTGTGTGCCTGGGCTCCTCCCAGGGCCACCCTGCAATAGTACAAGGTCAGGGCCGCCTGGGGCTCCAGCCTAGAGTGGGTCTAGGCTCTGCTCTTGGCCCTCAGTGAAAACACCCTGATCCTGACTCACGGGCTCCAACAAGTTAGGCACCTCCCCTCCCCACCTTCACCTCCCTGGGGGCCCTTGGTCTCAGTTCCTCCCACCCCTGGTCACAAGGGCCCAGTGTGGGATCAGAGCCTTGTCCTCTGCTTGGGAGGCCCGGTCTCTAGCCCTGCCCCCACCCTGATCTGAGGGAGGGCAGCCAGCACCCCAAGCTAGCTCTCACCTCCTGTGGGGGCTGGAGCAGCTCCCGCCCTGCCTGCCCGTGAGCTCTCCCCTCTGCCTCTGGTCGAGCCCATGCTCGACACTCCTCTGGCTCCTCCGTGGTCCTTGGCTCTGGCAGCTCCTGGGGCCTGGTGGGGACAGCAAGACCTGTACCTTCATCCCCACCCCCATTCTAACATCATTAGCCCAACCAAGGCGAATGGGCCACTCGGCTGGGGCATCGGCCTAGTTCTTAAAAGCTGGAGAGAGTGCGACCCAGGGACAGTAACCCAGTGGGTACACCGAACAGGGTCATAGGACCAATGAGGATCAGAACCCCTGAGTATTGCCAACACCACTCCCAGTGTACAGATGGAGACCTGAGCCAAAACAGCAAGGGCCACCAGGCCACCATCCCATCTGTGTCCTTTGGAACCCAGCTGCCTGAGAGGCCCAGGGAAGATTCCACAGTGGCCTTCCCCACAGGCTGTGTCTGGAGGCCGAGGGAGTGGGCTTGACTGGTGCCCACTCAGTAGGTGGCAGTCTGGTCCCCAGACTTCCACAGGGTGGGGAGCCCACCCTCCACGTGCAGACTCCGAGAGCTTGCCTGGGGGCCCTGCTGGGGGAAGAGGGTGGGCGGCTAGGACTCTGGGACTGCTGGCCTCCCTTCTAGGCTGGCTGAACTGTCCAGGTTCTCGTCCTTGTTCTGGGGTGTGAGCAGGCCCAGGCCTCGCTGACCCGAGGGCACCTGGAACTGCGGGTTCCGGTGTCAGCTGCGCCCAAAGTCCTAGAGCTCCCCGGCATCCAGCTCAGCCAGGAGTGCAAGGCTCTTGTCCACTTGTGGACAGATGGGCTGCCCAGGGCCCCACAGCCCCGCCCCTGAGCCCCTGGGTACGACAGGGGCCAGGGCAGGGAGTTTGGGACTCTTTGGGACAGGGAAGCTGAGACCTCTTGAGGGGAAGTGGCTGGTAACTGGCAGAGCCTGGGCCTCCCACTCTTTTGCACCAGGTCCCTGATCTCGGGTTTGGGAAAGACTCTAGGGTCATCAGGAAGGGCTCCTTGGGGGCCCCGATCCCAGGTGGGCAGCCCCAGGGCTGCCCCAGCCTCGGGCAGCCTCCAGCTCCTCGCCACCTGCCACTTCTACATCCTGGCAGCCACCTGGCTGTTTTCCTTCTCCAGAGTCTGCATCTTGCTCTGTCGCCGGCCAGACAGGGGGCGGCCCTCACCCCATCTTCTCATGCCCACGAACACTCACACGCGTTTGTGTGTGATCTCCATCCTGGCCCCTCGCCTGCCTCTCCCACCCGGATGCGGACAGGCTGCCTGGGGGCTCACTAAACAGTGCCCACCCCTCCTCACAGCGGCCCCTCCTGTGGCCCCTCCAGCCTTTCTGCAGCCATGTCAGGGCCTTGGGGCTAAATGAGGGGAAAGAGAAGACGGAACAGCTGGGTCCCCGAGATCCCAAGTCCTACCCAACCTACCCGACAGGAAGGTAGCAGGATGCAAATTGGGAGGTATAAGCTATGTTTGTGTTCTAACCCCTAGTACGTCAGAATGTGACCTTAGAGATAAGGTCTTTACAGAGGTAATTGGAGAGAGCTCTGATCTCATCTGGCTGGTGTTCTTACAAAAGGGAAATTTGGACACAAACATGTGCCCAGGGAGAGCACCCTGTGCACATGGAGGCAGAGGCTGGGGTGATGCGTCCGTAAGCCAAGGAACATCGGGGACTGCCAGCAGCCACCAGAAGCCTGGGGAGAGGCAGGAACAGAATCCCCCCCTCAGGGGGAACCACCCCTGCGGCACCTGGAGCTCAGACTTCCAGCCTCCAGAGCTGTGAGACAGGAAGTATCTGCTGCCGAAGCCCCCTGGTTTGCGGTACTTTGCTCTGGCAGCCCTGGCAGACTGCCAGAGGGCGAGTGACATGGAGCCCCGGTGGATCCCCGGTTGGAAAAGGGGATTTTCGCTTCCAAGCGGCCACGCCAGCAAGCAGCATGAAGTGCGTGGCAACAGGAGCGAACATTTCCTGGCTGCATGCCGACACTGCTCTGAGCCTTCTACATGCGTGTCCAGTTTACCCCTCTTAGCGGATGGGGGAGAACCGTAACTGTTCTTGGTTTGGGGGTTTCTTCCTTACAGATGAGGCCCAGAGAGGTAGAGTAACTTGCCCGAGGTCACGTAGCAAGTACACTGCGGAGGCAGGATTGGAGCCCAGTACTCCGGCTCTGGGGCCCACGGTCTTAACCACTGATCTGGGGACGGTGCAGAGCACAGAATCCTGGGCTGGCGCAGAGGAAGAGAGACTGAGATAGAGACCGGGAGAGGGTCAGGGTGGAAGGAGCTTGAGGTCGGGGATGAGACTGTAGGTGGAGAGCGCCGGGGGCCCCGGGAGGCCCTCGCACCCTCCTGCCAGCCAGATGTTGCCCAGTTTCCCTGAGAGCCCCGGGCCCTGCTCCCCAGAGGACCCCTGCCCACGGCCCAGGGTGGAATTCTAGATCACTCTTCCTGGACAGGCGCAGGGCCTGGGGCACCACTTGCTCACAGAAGGTGAGTCCAGGCCGGGCCTCCCTGGGGACTGGGGAGAGAGAAATGGCCTGGGCAGTCCCCGAGAAGCTAAGGACTGGAAGGCCCTCCGGTTGGGGCCCAAACTGACACTGGTTTACGGGTCATTTGCATGTTGCTTTCGCAGGGCTCGCTCCGCACCACTTCCTTCCCGGCACCTGAATCTGCCCAGAGGTCCCAGCCCTCAGTCACCACGCTTTCTCGCCGGCGTTGTCCGCCCGCAGGCCCCCGTCCTGACTGGGGTGCACACCCCATAAAGAGTAGTGTCTCTCCAGGCCCTGAGGAGACAACCTCCAACCCACAGGGGTCTGGGTTGATAAACAGACAAAAACTGAGATTTCTTTCTGTACAAATGCACAGTTGCAGACAATCACTGCAAATCTGCTTCCTTGAGGAGCTAACAGCCCTCTCGGAGCAAAGCTCTGGGCCCCAGTTTGAGACACCGATTTAGACCAACTCCACCTTTCGTGAAGCTCAAGGCCAGCTAAGCACTGCTGCTGAGACCCGCTCTCACGCTCCTTCATCTCACGCAGACGAGCCCCACTGCGGCACAGCAGGACCCCCCTCCTGGGTCCCTGCAGCTCCACATCCCTGGGCCTCCAGGCCGCCTCCTTGCTGACTCTGTCTGTGTCCGTGTGCGCACATCTGGGAACATGTGCGTGTCTCTGGGTGAGTGTTTCGCGTGTATCCTGGTGGGGGGGAGGGAGTGTCCACCAGTCTATCTGCTTGTGCATGTACACGTTTGCCCTAGACACTGAGGGAGGACACTGGCTGGGAGGAGGCCATCACCAAACTGGACTCGAAGTCTGGTGGACACGGCCCAGGACACCCAAGCCCTTGCCCTGGCCCCCGTTCCACCATTCACCCCCTTGCCCTCTCTACTCCTCATCTGGGTCAGGGACTGTTCTCACTCTGCCACCTCCACATCTGTCCTCTCTGGGCCTCTGCATGCGCCCCTCTCTCTTGCTGAAGTGCCCTTCATTCTTTCACTGAGGATGCCCAGTTCATCCTTCAGGGATGGTTCAGAGGCTCAGAAACCCCTTCAATCGGGAGGATTTACCTATCTGCTGCCCCCCTCCCCAACTCCTACAACGCCTTTCCCCTCATCAGGCATATATATTTTTTTAATGTTTTTTTTAATGTTTATTTTTGAGAGAGAAAGACAGAGTGTGAGCAGGGGAGGGGCAGAGAGAGAGAGGGAAACACAGAATCTGAAGCAGGTTCCAGGCTCCACGCTGTCAGCACAGAGCCCAATGCGGGGCTCGAACTCATGAACCATGAGATTACAACCTGAGCCGAAGTTGGATGCTCAACCAACTGAGCCACCCAGGTGCCCCTAAAAAATTTTTTTTAATGTTTATTTTTGAGAGAGAGAGAGAGAGACAGAGCGTGAGTGGGGGAGGGTCAAAGAGAGAGGGAGACACAGAATCTTAAGCCGCCTCCAGGCTGAGCTGTCAACACAGAGCCCGACGCGGGGCTCAAACTCACGGACTGCGAGATCATGACCTGAGCCGAAGTTGGACGCTTAACCAATTGAGCCACTCCGGCGCCCCAGACATATATTTTTAAATGTTGATGTATTTATTTTTGAGAGAGGAAGAGAGAGAGCAAGCAGGGGAGAGGCAGAGAGAGAGAGAGAGAGAGAGAGAGAGAGAGAATCCCAAGCAGGCTCCGTGCTGTCAGCATAGAGCCTGACGTGGGGCTTGAACCCACAAACCATGATCATGACCTGAGCCGAAACCAAGAATCAGATGCTCAACCAACTGAGCCACCAAGGTGCCCCTCTCCTCATCAGACGTATTAAATTGTAATTGCCCACTTGAGGACTGTGTGGCCCCAAACCATAAGCTTTTGGGGACGAGGAGTGGTCTGATCTGACTTTGGTTCTCCTGCACACAGAAGAGGGCCAGACATGTAGTAGATGTTCAGGGAAGGTATGCTGGATGAACGGGGGAATGGAAAGAAGGATGGATGGGTGGAGCGTAATGAGGAGGAAGCAGGAGAAGGGAAGGAAGTGTAGGATAAAGCTAGTGGGCGGCCTAAGAGCAGAAAGACACTAAATGGCTCGCAGTAGGAAAGACTGGGCAGTGGGGAAGAGAACGAGGAGAGGGGGCACGTGGGGAGGGAGAGGAAGGTGGGCAGAGAGCACCCACCTGGGGAGACCAGGCCTCGGTCTCTGTCTGGGGTCTCTGCAGTTCTTTAAATTTCAGGGCAACTACCACCTGGTGCCAGCGTGCCTTCCAGCACTCAGCCACCTTCTCTTGAAGCCTGGGATGTGATTCTTCCTTTTCTAGCTCTTTCCTTAGGGGCACTGGCACCTCCTGGACCTAGAGTGTGTTAGTAGAAATGGACACAGTATGGGCCCCAGATCGCCCCAACCCATTTTCAATGGTTTCTTTCCAAGTTGCATGGACGTCCTCACGGTGTCTTACTGGCTGGGATGGGGACTGGGGCAGAGACGCCTCCTCTGTGGCCCCTACACACACAGAGCCCTCTGTCCTGGGCACTTCCACTCCCAAGCATCCTGACTTGAGCCCAGCAGCTAAGGTCATCTTGCCTCCCCCCAGCCTGGCCCTGGGCCAGCAGGAAAGGTTTGGCCATACGTGGCAGAGACAGGACTTGTGGAAGCTGAAAGATTTCCCCCGTGCTCCCCTTAAAGGGCCAGAATGGGACACCCAGGAATGTTAATACCCAGGGAAGGGAATCTGGGAATTTGGCCACATGATTCAGGATTTGGGGACAGAGGCTGGCCCGCCTCCTGCCCACAGGGCCATCTCACCCAGTGTGAGACGATCTGAGGGTGGGCCTGAGTGGCTACTTGCCAGGCCTCCGGGGGGCACCCCCAGTGCTGCTCGCCACACCACCCTCTCCGCACGCAGCCCTGGTGCTCTGCCCCCAGGGCCTGCATGGGGCCCTCTGACACCGTATGTGCTCTCCTAGAGGCTGTGGAGACCAGCCTCTAGGCTGCTCTAAGCAGACCACTGGTCACCGGGGGTTCTGCCCAGCTCTTCTGAGAGTCTCCTGTTCACTTGTGAAGACCCCCCCTTCCCCCCACTCATGGCTCGGCCTCCAACCGGACTGTGGGGCTCACCTGGCTGGGATCGGTCTGCTCAGGCTAGCCACCAGGCCTTTACCCTCTCCCAGAGCCCTTTTTTCCCTCATCCTCTGGGACTCAACTCTTCCAAGAGGCCTCCTCTGACCTCCCCAGCCCCCAAGGGACTTCTCCAAACCCCAAGCTTTCAATCTGGACCAGACGGGTTAAGGCAGGCTGCGTACCACCAAAGGGCACCTTCTGGGGCCACAGTGGGAACGGTGCACGCTGGAGTTGCATTGTGTGGAGGCCCTGCTCCAATCTGTCCCTCCTGGGCATTCTCTTTTCCATGGTGTCCCTAGGCCCCTCATCCAACTTTGGAATCCCCAAGGTCAGGGCCTAGAATCCCCTGGTTCTCTGCCCCCCTGGTATAGGTGGGCACAGGCTGGCTCAGCTGGTGCCCTGGATTCCCTGGGGGGCGGGGGGCGTGATCCTGCCAGCTGTCTTGGGCCACCTGACCCAAGGATCAACAGCTGCTCCTGCAGGAAGGCTATATCCTGAGCCTGGGCAGGGGTCTCGGCTGCCCCCATCAAGACATCATCCGGGCCCTAAAGTGCCCGGGCCCTGTCCCCATCGCAGCTCAGCTCCTGGCCCTGCAGGCCTGACACCAGCATCTCCTGCAGGTACATTCGGTCCAGGATCCTGAGGTCTCCTCACAGCCTCCAGACCACACTGTCTGGAGCCTGAACAAGTTCTTCCCTACAAAGATGGCTTTGTTTTCCCATCTGGACCCGGAGGGGAGTAGGCCGGGTGATGGCAGCATCTTCCCAAATGTTGACGGGGAGGGAACTGAACAGAAATCTTCGCACTGCCCTCCTCTGCCAGCTGCTGCTCTAAGAATGAAGACCAAAGAATGAAGTAGAAGGCAGGGCCGGTGTTCAGCGCCCTGCCAGGCACCCACTTAGAGAAGGGCTCTGGCCCACGGGGCCCTTGGCTCCTCTGGTCCAAACACGGCTGGGCTTTTTCCATTTCCGTCTGCAGTAGCACGATCTTGCCCGTCCTCTGCCACCATGCCCTTCACCCATAACCGGGCACCCTGACCTGTCTTGTGTGTCCCGGTCTGGCCTCCACTCCTGTCTCTGGGATCCCTGCAGCTGGTGCCTCTCCTGCGCCAGGTGGGCCAGGGAGCTTTCCACCTGTTGCCAGGAGGGCTGAAGGCAACACAGAGCCCCTGCAGAGGGCCATCCCTGTCCCCAGGCACGGCAGTGTCTGTAGATTTTGATAAAGCAGGCAGACTCCACAAGGCCCTGCCTGCTCCACCGCTGCGATAAGCCCCACCAAGGGCCCGGCTGCTAGCCCAGCACAGACCCGAGTCCTGGCTTGTACACCTGGGACTGTGCCCCACAGCTCTGAGGGGCTGCTGTTACCACTATAGGCTCCAGACACGTAACCCCCCACCTCCAGCTGGACCTGATACAGCACTCCTCCACACTAGCTACTGATGGCTTTGGAGCTCCAGCAAAAGGAGGAGGGATGCTGTCATGGAATGCTAGAGAGTGGGAGGCAGGAGCAGACAGGTGGGTCCCCAGGGTCACCCCCAGCATGGTAGGGAGCAGGAGCTCTAGGAGGGTCAGCTGTGGGCTGAGACCCCCGGTGACTAAAAGCTTAGGAGCCTAGGCCATCACAGTGTGGTGCTGCCCACATGGGACAGGGGTTCTGGGGGCCTCCCCTAGAATCTTCAACTTGCATGAGCCTTCACCTTCCTCACTCCCTGGGGATTGCAGCTTTCGCCAGGGGCAACTGGGCCTTGGAAACTTTTCTATCCACTGAGCTGAAACCAGCCGCCTCCCTCCCTCTGACTCTCTCTGGCCGGGGGGTGGGTGGGTGTCACGGGGACCCTGGCCCTTCCTTTGCCTCCAATCCAGTGCCCCCAGCCACACCAGATAATGCACTGCACACCTCCAGGGGCGCCATCACAGAAATGACACTATTCACAGAAGCTCTGCTGGGGACTCGATTCCTGTTTCGTTTGGATGCCCCAGACCTTGACAAGCCTTCCTGAGAACCTGACCCCAGATGTGGGCAACCAGCCCGGAGCATTCTAGAGCTCTCGGCCTGGGAAGAGGATTTTGTAGCTCAGGGGTTCTCCCTGGGCCTGCAGAGAAGCAAGGAAGACCAGGGAGAGAAGAACGGGAACCTCACTCTGTGCCCCAGAGTGAGGAGCTCACACAGGGCCCTGCAGAGTCCCAGCTCGCATCCCTGCATCTGTGGCGCCTGTGCTCGCCCAATAGGGCCTCCAGCGCCGTCCACAGGTGGTCAGCCAACACTGCCAGATGCACTCTGCCAGCCACACCCGCAGGTCCTTCTCTGACGGCCTCCAGTCCTGCTCCAGGGCTCTGTCTGAGCACCTGCCAGGAAAGAGGAGCCCAGCCTCGGCTTGGGCCTCAGGGGCTGCTGTGCCCACCTTCCCCACACTCACTTGCACCCTTCAGTGGGGCTTGGTGAGCAGGCACAGTCCAGTGGCCAGAAGTGACGGGAGTGCCAGGGAGAGCAGAAGGGGCCAGGCATCAGGTCCACGGGGCTCTGCCTCAGTGTGGGTCCTGAGAGCAGCACAGATGGGAAGCCCTGGAGTTGGGGCAGTCCTGCCTTCCCAGAGCATCAGCTTCTGAGACCCCTCTTCAGACATGGAAACTGAGGCTCCGGGGCTGAACATGCACCTAAACCTGTCAACCCCAACCACTTGGCCTCGACTTTTCCCTGATGATTCAGACTACAAATAAACACCAGCCTCAGCCCCCCTGAAGTTTTCCGTTCCAACAGCTTCTATGAACTGTGATGCTGACCACGGCCTGGCCACTTGCTAAACAACCAAGCTCATCTGGCGCTCTCCATCTTGGGCAGGGGGAGCTGAAGCTCAGAAGGGCTCACCCGTTGCCCCAAGGTCATGAAGGGAGTCCACTGTGAACTGGGCCCGCACTCCCCCACCCCTGCTGCTCCCCTTCCCAGTGTGGGAGTCTGGAAATGGTAGGGGACAGGGGAACATCTGGGGGACATGGTAGTTTAGCTCTAACGTGGGGGTCAGAGCCCTTAAGCCAAATTACTGCTTCAGTGCCCTCTTTGGCTTCTATAGCCTCAGCTGTAAGGTGGGGGCCCTGAGCCCTAAGCCCCACCAGTTTGGTTAAGGGGCCTCGTGGGGTTGATAGCGGCTGCACACTCCACTTGTCCTTATGCCCACCCACTTCACCTCCAGGGTTTGGGCTTCAGAATCCTAGCACTGTCTCTCTACCCACACCCCTGGGCACCAGGCACCCTGCCCCAGCTCTGTGCAGGCACAGGGAGAAGGTGCTCACTGAGGACAGCGTCACTGGGCTGAGCTCCCCCACCCCCTAAGTGACTTGCTCACTCCTCACATTCCCAGACCCGCCCCCTGTTCAGGATGGCACTACCACCCACCAGCCCTCTCCCCTCAGACACCTTGCCGCTCTCCTCTCCCGTCTCCAGACCCACATTCTTGCAGCCCCTCCGGAGCTGTCTCTCCACATTTCCTCTCCAAAATGGACCATGAGGACTGGCCACCGCCCCGCTCTCCCAGGCCCTGGGGAGCACCCACAACTCCCCTCCGGCTGGGTGCTCTGTCTTCCCACTAAAAACAGGCGCTCCCCACGGTAGCCCCCAGCGCCCCCTGAGAACCCGAACTCTGCCTGGCTTGGTCGTGGAAGGGCTCGTGGTCTGCCGGAGTAGGGAGTGGCACAGACCAGATGTTGAACTTGCAGAGCCTGTGCAGCGGAAGGCACGGCCCTCAGTGCTGTGGGAGCGCAGGGAAGGGGAGCCTGACTCCCCCTTGGAGCACCCAGGAAGGCTTTCCAGACAGGTGACCCTACAGCCGAGGCTCAAAGATGAATTAACAGCCCCAGAGAAGACAAAGATGGATGTGGTAGTCAGGGTGGGCAGGACAAGGAGGGGATCAGAGGAGCTGGGGCCTGGAGGGGGCAGCACGCTGAGCTAGGAGCCCAGCAGGGCAAAAGGGACATCAAGAGGGGCAAGATTGCTGGGGGTGTCAGGTGGCTGGCAGCACGGCACAGGGCAGGGGCATTTCCCTGGGGCCTTTGAACCAGGCTGCAGTTCTCAGCCCACACGGAAAAAGACTTGGTGCCCACAAGGGTAGAGGCCTGGGGAAAGAGGCTGGTCCTTGAAGGTCAGAGGATGTGGAACAAGGTTGCTGGAAAGGCATGGAGCAAGGCTCCTGGAGACGGCCCGCTCGCTTGAGCTCCCCAGGCGAGTTCCCAAAATCTCAGCCTTGGAGGGAAGAGGTGAGAGGGCTGGGGGTGGGAGAGTTACCTTTACTTCACCTCAGGTCAGATCTTTTTCCAAGTGCCTGATACTCTGCCCCTTTTTCTTCTAGGTGTGATTTCTTTCAGGAACAAAAAGACAAGCCCTAATGAAAAAAATGAAGCTCTGATGGTAGAATCTGAGGCACGGACAGCTACTGAACTGCAGATTTTGGAGAAGGGGCTGGGAGATGGCTCCTGTTCCACTTCAGAAAATGGGATTGGCTTCCTTACTGGGAGGCAGGGCTCCTGGGTTCCTAATATGGAAAGGGATGGTGGGAAGATGGGCCGGCTTAACCCTGAAGAACCTGGCTCCCAGGGCAGGGCTGGAGACGGGAGTTCCCCTCTCAGCTCCTCCACCCTCAGCGGCCCACGCGGTCCTGGCTTCCGGAAGCCTTGGAAAACGCGGGCAACGCGACGCGATGCGGGGAGGAGACACAGAGTCCACTCACCTCGTGTGAGTGGATGAAACCCCAGATGAAAGCAGGCTGGTGTGGCCGCGGCCTGTGGCCAAGCACGGGGGCCGGGCAAGAATGGCAACTCATTGCCTCCAGCCCTGAGGCAGAATTCTAAGGGAATGGGGACAGCAAGGCTCTCGGTCACCCACAGCACAATCGAAGCACCTCCTGAATTTCTGTATTGGGGGGCGGGTGCCTTTGGTTGGAAGGGGACCGGGAGCCGTTCTTGAGGCTGCGTTAGCGTAGCAAGCCTCCCGTTTTCCCCTAGCTTCGGTTGTTTACTTCGGATGGGGGACGGGAGAGCATCTAACATAGAATTGGGGGAATTAAGCAGCCCCTCGAGCCACGCCGTCAGTTTAAGGGAACGCCAGAGACAGAAGGCGAGGTGAAGCACCGCGCCTCTGGGAGGGGTGGCTCCGCAAGCACGGCGCCTGCGGGGGCGGGGGCACGACGCCTCGCATCAGGGGCGTGCCCAGCCCTCATTGGGGAGTGGGCGCGGCCTGGAGGCGAGAAGGCGGGCGGCCCGCCCTCACAGAGCCGTCCCGGGAGGGGCGGGGCATCGTGCCGTTCGGGCCCTGGCGTGGGGTGGGGGCAGTGAGGGGCCGCAGCCTCCCGCTTAGCCGGACGACGCTAGCGAGGGCCCTGGGGCGCGAACTCTCACAAACCGTGAGGTCTCCACAAAGGACCACACCTCGGTTTTTCTCCCGTGGAAAAGTGGGGTCTCGTCGTCCCCACCAGGGGCGGGGTAGCGGGTGGGAGGGGCTTCAGCGATCCTGTCCTCGCGACCTCGGCCAAAGGGGGCGTCGAGTGATTCGCAAAAAAAGGCCAGCGGGGCTTGGCCGCGGCCGGGCGCGGGCTTTCCTCTGGCGGGGGTCTATTAAGCGGAGACACACTGCGAGTCCGCTCACTGCGCCGCTCAGGGAGAACGAGACTCCCTTTCCCCCAGACCCCGTGCCTCCAGAAGCCCCGCCGACGTGGCTCTCGGGTATCTTCCGCGAATCTGCTCTGCATGCACATGGGAATGTGGGCGTGCCGCATGTCTTTAACCTCCCCCCCGCCACACACAAAGAATAAGGTCTCATTTGCTTCTTCCACAAAACCGAGAGTCGCGACCGCCTTCCTGAACCTCGGGACACAGACTTCCGTCATCTCTGGCGCCCTCCGGGGTCCCGGGGCCAGGCGGGCGCTCAAGGCCCGTCCGATTTTCACTGAGGCGTCAGCGCAACAATGCCCGCTTCTCCGCGCGGAAAGGGTTGGCGGGCACGGGGGGGTGGGGGTCGGGTCCGAGAAGCAGGCACGATCCCCGGCCGGGTCGGGGCTCCCAAAGCCCGCAGCGCGGGACGGCACCCTTGCGGAGTCCTGGGGCCTACGTGCGTCGCGACACGGCGGGGGGCGGGCCGCAGTCGGGGACGTCCCCTCTGCCCTCCCGGAACCAGTCTCCACTGCTGTCGCCTGGACCGGGGCGGCGAAGACGGGTCCTCCAGAGCCTTCGAGTCGGGGGCTAGAGCGACCAGACCACCGATCGAGGTCGAGCGAGGACTGGGGATGGCTGCGTCACGCGAGGGGCGGGGCCGCCGCGGGCGGAGGCCGGAGCCGGAAGCGGAAGAGGCGCTCGGAGCGGGGAGTGGGGCCTAGCCGCAGCCGGATCCTGGGAGACGGTGAGTGTGGGCCCGGGCCCGCGACGGCGGCGGCGGCAGCGGCGGGGGGTGAGTTGGTGAAGAGGACGTGCTGGGTACGGGTCCCCGAGTTGCCGGTTCGGTCTCGGCCTACTCTCTTTCTTTCTCCTCCTCGGCCCGCCTCTGGCCGCGGCCCCGACCTCTCACCCCTGACCCGCCGCTTCTCCCCCGGAGGGGCGGTCACCACAGACCCCAACCTCTGGATCCCGCGGTGTCGGAATCTGAGCTGCCTCTGAGGCCCCTGCAGGGATTCAGTTTCGGCCCTGCACCTCCCGTGGAATGGGGTCGGGGTCCTACCTGGGAGAGCCTGGAGGGGCCTTCAGACCCCTCCCATACCCTTGGCTCGAGGCTGGGTCTGTAGACTCCTCCTCCCCGCACGGCCTGGAGTTTGATTCTGGCTCAGGCTGGCCATCCGCCTGCCCCCGGAGTCTCCCCTGGCCACCACTGGCGGCGGTTATGGGGGAAGGGGCTCAGGTCTCTAAGACCCAGGGCACGTCTGGAAGGGACGCGAGCGAGAGCCGCGGGCCTCCAACGCGTTTTGTTGTGATGATGGAGCCGCTCCAGCCCGGGGGAGGGGCCAGCCCAAGTTGACAGTACAAATGCCCGGGCTGCTCCCTGGTCCGGGAGTCCCTGTGTGCTTTAGTTCCGGGTGCGGGTGCCCTGGTGTGGACCTGGGGTGGGAGTTGCCTGAGCCAGGCCCCCGTCGAGGCGGAGTTGGCGATCTTCCAGCTTCCCTCCTCCATGCCCTTGAAAAGGAGGAGCGTTTCACCCGGTGGTGGCGACTTGTAAGGTGGCAGGTTTGAGGTTGCAGTGGTGGGGCAGCGTCAGCCAAAAATAACCATGGGGCGCTGGAGTGGCTGGGAACCGGGAGGGCAGACGCTGACCTGGCTGGCTGCTCTTCTCGTCAACCCAGTTCTCTGGCCAGGAACAGCAAATGAGAAGCCGACTAGGCCTATGCTTAGAGAAAAGCTGGCATCCTTGGCCTGGTTTCCTTTACGTTATCTCTTTCTTCTTTGTGTAAGAGTAGAGCCTTCCTGAACATAATTGTGACCCTTAACCTCTTTAAATAATCCATAGGCTGGCGTTTCAGAGAATCAGAGGTAATTGATGAGAAATGGGACCTAGAGCCCTGACTAGGAAGATAATGAGGGATATCTGGTATTTCCAAAATTTCAGCTGCTCAGAATGTGTTAAGGGAGAAGTTATCTCTGCTGTGATTACTTTATGTGGTACTTAATAGCTCTCATACCTGTCATCTCCTTTGCCAAGTTGGCTGGGAGGTGTTATCTCCAATTTTCAGGTATGGTAACCGAGGCCTAGAGTGACTTATGTAAGGTCACAAGGCCAGTAAGTGGCAGCACTGGGATCTAGTTCAGGGTTTTCTACCCAGAGCTCGCTCTCTCCTTGAGGAAGGGTCTTGGGGAGGAAAAAAAATCCTTTATGCCCTAAGGCATTTAACATAGACCCAGAGGTGTTACCTTGAACTTTTTTTTTTTTTTTTTACGAAAAAGTTGACTTCAGTAAAGCATTTGACCTGAAGGCATGTGCTAGGCATGTTAAAGAAGTGGCATGATTTAATCCTTGCAGAGCCCTGTAAGAAATTACTATCCCCTTGTTGCAAGAGGACGTTGAAGGTCAGAGTAGTTTGTTAACTTGCCTGAAGGCACACAGCTAGAAGTGGCACAGTGTCAGGATTCAGCCTGACATCTGTCTGACTCTGAACCTGTGCTCGGTCTACTAACATGAACACGCACAGACCTAAGAATCCTCTAGGTCTCAGGAGGGAGTCTTTGGCCTGGTGCAGACCAAACCACGTCCCTCCTCCAGCTCTGGCGCCTTGTCCACCCAGCGAGGATGGGCAGACCTCTGCCTGGCCACTGGAGCATCTTCCGTGTCACTCAGTGAGGTGTGAGATGCTGCCTTCATTCCATAATTTGGGCACCTGACCCAGGGTGATTGCAGGAAAGCAGTGAAACATTAGTCACCTGATCAAAACAGAACAGCAGTTTAAGCTTGGGGGAGCTGCTGGTAATTTTACATAGTATTTACCTCTAAGAGTTGCTGCGCCCTGGGCTTCCAGGTGGATAGGAGAAGAAACCTGCTGGGGGGGAGATCGAGGGCAGTGACTTTCTCAGGATCATGGAGAAGCTTCTGGGGCTTTAGTCAGATATGCCTTGCTGCCCTGCTCATCCAAGGGGAGCGGTTGCATTCTGCTCTCCTGATAGACCCTTCTCAGGAGATCGGGCAGCCGCAGTGGGTTTGTCCAAATGTGCTTAGTCAGGCAAGCCCAGGACTGACCACCATTGGAGGTTGGCTAAGGCCAAATAAAGGGTTGGGAGGAAGGCTGGCCACGGTCTCTGGGCCAGCCTTCCAATGGAGCCAATGTCAGAGTTTTGGGTGTGGGTGGAACAGGGAGCTGCTCTCGCACATCCATCTTTCCCAGCTGGTGTCTGATCTAGCCTGGCAATTTCCTGTGGTGGATTTAAGTCCCTGCGGAACAGGGATAGTGAGGTGGGGCCCTTTTGGCCTGCCACTCCAAGCTCACAAGCGTGCCAGGCACTCAGCCCTCCGGCTACTCCTGAGATGAGCACAGGAGAAGGTACTGGAACAGGGAATCTGGAAGGGGGCAGTAGTGGTACAGTTAGAGGGGAGGCGCTGCTTAGCATGGCACCACAGGTGGCCTGAGGGGCCTTGGGCAAGAAACTTGGATGCCCTGAGGATGCTGGCATCATTTACTGGTGCTGAGACAGAGCGTAGAGCAGCAGCAGGGGCTGGCCAGACCCTCAGATGGCCTAGGGAATGTTGGAGAGACCCTATGCACCTCCTTCTCCAAGGGCTGGTCTTCTTGTCTCTGCCTATGGCTCCTCCCACTGGCGTGTGGTCTTTGCTCCCTTGAGTGGGGTCCAGTTCAGGGTTTCAGCCAGGCAACTTGGCTTTAAACTTGAGGGCTTTCACCCTTTGCTCCTGTGTGTTGGCTTCCTGCCAACAGCCCTTTGACTCTGGCCTCTGGCTTGCAGACCAGTCGCTTCATACAACCCCACAGACAGGAGGGAATTGAACCCAGGAGGCTCTCCTTTCTCCCTGGCCTTGATCTCCTGTGATGGTGCTCACCATCACCCCCTACCCACCCCCCCCAATCCACATTCTATCTCCGCACCTGTGCTGGCTCCCCTGGTGCCCCGAGTGTTCAGGACGACGGTGCTGTGCTGGGGAGGCAGCTGTTTGTTTGTTCACTGGTGGAGAAGGGTGTTGCCCATTGTCTGCTGTTTGACCAGTGTGACCTCAGAGTTCTTCTTCACTTCATAAACCCCTGGGAGGGGCTGCCCCCAAACAGAACAATGGGCCTCTTCTTCAGGAGCTTCTAGGCTTCCTGAGCAGCCCTGTGGCTAGAGGTGGCTGGCTGCGTGTTTAGCAGGGCTCTCTGTTCCTTGTGGCCTAGATGCATCACTGTAAGCGATACCGCTCCCCTGAGCCAGACCCGTACCTGAGCTACCGATGGAAGAGGAGGAGGTCTTACAGTCGGGAGCACGAAGGGAGGCTGCGGTATCCGTCTCGAAGGGAGCCTCCGCCCCGGAGATCTCGGTCCAGAAGGTGACAGGGGATTAGGTGGGAGGAAAGGGCTCCTTCCCTCACTGGGACCAGCGAGACGGCCTGGAGGCGTGTGGCAGCCCTGGGTCCCATCAGCTGCCTGCCGCCTCTGCCCTGCGGCACCTTGCTTACTGCCCCTGACCTCATGCGTTTCTGGGCCTCCGTATTCGCTGCCGTCCTTGCTGCCCCTTTCTCTATCCTTGAGCCTTTTTTTCTCCAGCCACGTCCCCCCATTTTCAAAGCCAGCATCTTCCCTGCTGACCCCTGAGCCTTCCTCGATGGGGTTAGGAACACAGTTTTTGTCCTTTCCAGAGGTTGGTCCCTTTGCCCTGTCTTAGCAGCCACAGGGAGTTCTGGGGCGCTCGGACGCTCCGAAGCCCTCTCGCTGCTCACCTGCCCTGGTGCCCTGCCGCCTGCACTGGAGAGTTGCCACCAGCGGCCAAGGTTCTGGAGGCTGGACTTCGCACATACACCCTCTCTCCCCTCCCCTCAGCTCCAACAGGCTGCCCCTGTGAGCTCTGTGTAGGGGTCTCCTCACATGCCTTTGGCCCAGAAGCAGAAACCTGGCCGGTGGGAGGAAGGTCCCCGTCTCACCAGTGTCTTCGTCCCCCTCCTGGCAGCCACGACCGCCTGCCCTACCAGAGGAGATACCGGGAGCGCCGCGACAGTGACACATACCGGTGTGAAGAGCGGAGCCCATCCTTTGGAGAGGACTGCTATGGATCTTCCCGTTCCCATCATCGTCGGCGGTCGCGGGAGAGGGAGCCGTACCGGACCCGCAAGCACGCCCACCACTGCCACAAACGCCGCACCAGGTCTTGTAGCAGCGCCTCCTCGGTGAGTGGTGGCCAGAGTGTGCCGGCTGGGGCTTAAAGGCCTCACCTGTTTCTAGCCTTCTCTCAGGCTGGCTGGTGTGGGTGAGTACTGCCAGCCCCGTGCACGCGCATTTGGTGTGTGTGCGCGTGTGCGTGTGCGTGTGTGTGTGTTGTCTGGTCCAGGTGCAGGGCTGAGCAGCAGGCCCGGCTCCTCTGTCTTCTGGCCCGCTGGCAGTGGCAGTGATAGGGGCTCTGGTTCCGGCGCTGGCTGGCCCCCGGCCTGTCTATGTCTCCACACGGCTCCAGGCACAGGCCACATGGTGCGAGTGGCTAGGGACACGTAGAGAACCTGATAGGGTTGCCGGTCTGGAGCTGCGTGGCCTGGTCCTTCCCACCCAGAGATTGCCCGCACGTGCAGCCGCGTGTTCTGACTGGTGTGCACGGCACCCACCTCCTCGGTCTCGTCTCAACACCCCTCCTGAAAGGCCTGGAGGCTGGAGTGCCCGCGGGTAGGGGACGTCTGCCTGTCAGTCAGCTCAGACCGGGAGCTTCCCCTCCGACCTCCAGCCAGGCCCTCTTCAGACCAGCCTCTTCCTGTGAGAGGCGGTCAGGATGAGGGGGACGGGCTGCCTGTGTGATCGCGCACCGGAAGAAATGGCAGAAAGGCCCGCAGCCCCAGGCTTTGTCTGCTCGCGGGCCGCATGCCAAGAGCGGGGCCTGGCGGTGTTCTTAGCATGGAGGTTGTATAGCTCTCTGCCGAGACTGGGAGCCCCTGCGGCACTTGGGCCCCTGCAAGGAAGGCCACTCGTGTGTCTCTCAGGTTACGTGCTGTCTTCTCTTCTCCTCCCCACCCCTCTTCCCTCCCGCCGGCCTGAGGAGTAGTGGCGGAGGACAGGCAGCCAGGCATCTTCTCTGCACAGCTTTCCCGGACTTCCTTGAGTGGCCACGGGTTGAGGGTTGACTGCAGGTGCCTTGCGTGGCCTGGTGGCCTCCCGCACACTGCCACACGCCGCTGCAGATGGCGGTGCGGGTCTGTGGCTCTGCTGCTTCTCTTTTTGGTGCCTTCTGTCATCACGAGGCTCAGGATGGCCTGGCCTGTGAGTATCACGGGTGTCAGGGCAGGAGCTGGCTTGGGGCCTGTGCGGGCCATCGTGGTAGGAGGCCGGCTGGCCCAGAGGATCCCGGGCTCCTTCCCCGCTCGAGGCCGGTGGCACAAGGGCTGCTGACAGAAGGCCATTTCTGGTGGCGATGTGAAGTCTGGCCTCGGATGCGGCTGGGGGCAGGTAGCAGCTTGGCTCTGAGTGGCAGCTGTCGGGCACGTGCAGGGCTGTGTGTGCAAACAGAGGCAGGCAAGGACGGGCTGGGCGTTCTGCAGCTGCCACCCACGCTGGACGATCGGACCCGGGCTGAGCCAGCCACCTTCTTGCGCCGTTCTCGCTGCGTCTTCGTCCCGGCCGGAGCCATCACGGGAGGGCCCGGGAGGGGGACACTCAGTGGAGAAGGGAGTCGGGCTGTGGCTCTCTGCGTGGCCCGGCCCCCCGGCAGCAGAGGCTGGTCGTCTTTCTGAGCGTTTGCGGCGCCCTTCTCTTAGATAATGTCCGAGTTTTCTTTACATACCTGTAGCTGTTTTTACTTTTCTGTTTTTGAAGTCAGTTTGTGTCTTGACGTGTCCCTTGCAATATCCCTATCGTTATATATGCTGTGTGCCTTATGAAATGCTGGGATCTGGAAAATCCAACCAACCAACCCACCGGCTCCTCACCGTCTCCACCTCTGCCTTTGACTGACACCTCAATCTGTCAATCGGAACCGCCTACCATGCGATTGGTCGGATGGCGTTTCGGGGGGCGGTGCATGCAGAGAAGCCAACAGAGCAGTAAGCGCAGCAGCCGGAGTGTGGAAGATGACAAGGAGGGCCACCTGGTGTGCCGGATCGGCGATTGGCTCCAAGAGCGATGTACAGCCACCTTTCGTAAAACTTTACCTCTCTACTTTCTACCCCCCTTGTTAGACGAGACCTCTCCTGCCCGGAGGGGCCTCTATTGCGCGTGGCGCCTTAGCGGGGCCACCAGTAATTGCCTGAATGACACAGACGCTAGCAACTTCTGTTTTTAAGAGTGTAGCAGTGAGAGAGAAACCTTTTTTGTTTTTGAGAATTTGAATGCTGTGAACTTGCAGGAGCTGCCGACCCTCTGCCCTCCAGACCCTCACGCCCTGCTTCTTTTCTCTCCTAGATGAGATCGTGGGGAACCTGGGTGAAGGCACCTTTGGCAAGGTGGTGGAGTGCTTGGACCACGCCAGGTGAGCCTTCCTCCTGGGAAGAGCTAGCCTGGGGCTCCTGAGGGTGGCGGCGATCGGTTTCTCCTTTTGCTTTTTGAAGGGTAGCACCATAGCAGGGTGCTGACCTGCACGTGTTGGGGTTCTTCTGATCCCTGAAGGTCGGGAGACATTCCTGGGGTTCCGCAGGCACGTGCATCCCTGCCCAGGTAGTGCCGGCCAGTGAGCGGGGCTGCCCGCGTTGCCCCACGTCCCCAGGGCCGTGGTGGTGGGTGTTGGAGCAGGGCCAAGGCCTGGCCCTTACGTGGTCTGGGGCCGCGTCTTGCGATCTCTTTTAGGGTTTGGGCCTGGCGGGGGGGTTGACATACTGCTGCGCCCCTACCCTCGGAGGCCCCCACCCTCGGAGGCCTGCCTGAGAGGCCACGCACGTCCCAGTCGAGAGAGACCTGGGCTCTCTTACGTCACAGGCCGTTGCCTCCCCGGAGGTGGCCAGGGTTGATTGCGGGTCCCTCTGAGTGTGCTCAGATAGAGTTGGGGGTATACCTGTGTGTGTTCGGGTGCTTCGGGGGAACCTTGCCGCCTTCTAGGCTGAACAGGGAAACGCTCTCGTCCCTTTGCCGTTCCTCAAGGCCAGAACTCTTACCTTAGGCTGGGAGGCCACCTCCCTGGAGCCCGTGACCTCCCTTAATGGCACTCTCTTTGGTTTGGTGCGCTGGCTACAGAGTGCCCGTGTCCATGCTGTCTCACTTGAGCCATGTGCCACCTGTCCCGACCCTTCCACGGTGTTAGAGGTGAAGAGACGCACTCGGGGTTTACCTGTACCCCCAGTTGTTGAGGGCTGGCACCAAGAACCACCACACGGGGAGCTCGGAAAGGACAGTTAGAGCCAGCAGTCCAGTTAGCCCTGTCGTCCCCAATAAGGTGGTGACGGTGACTGCGAGGAAACCTCCCTGGGCTCCCAGTTCCTGTTTAAACACCCCTTGGACCCAGCAGGGCCCAAAAGGTCAGGGCTGGAACCAGTGGGCCTAGGGATGGGTAGACCACACTGGCCAGAGAGACATGTGGCAGATCTGAGAGCTGTGGCACGTGGGTGCAGCTGAGCTCTCTGGGCTGTGGCATTCTGAGCAGCCAGAGGGAAACTGAGCCAAGTCCCTAACGGGCAGGCACAAGGCTCAGGGAACTTCTAGGGGCTCCAAAGGGAGTTGGCCAGTGGGGGTGTTATGAGGAGGTGACCTCCAGCTCAGCAAAGGGAAGGGCCTTATCCCCAGAGCCCTCCAGCCCTAATGCTGGCTGCCTGTGGAAATGATGAGCTCCCTGTGTTGAAGAGGAGAATGCCATTGAGGGGTCCTGTTCTAGGAGCCTGGAGCAGGGTAGCCTTTCCTCTGAGGTCCTTCCCTGCCCTGGAAATCCAGGAAAACGGGATAGGGAGAGAAAAACCGGGTGTTCTCCAGAACATGCCTCTGCCCTGGGGCCAGGGAGACTTTCCTTAGGCACCATGGCCAGCCTCCCAGACACCTCACGGGGTCACGTCCTTGTGGACCAGGGCTGTGTCACTCCCGTCCCCCACCAGGCCTCTGAAGTCTGGCTGTCCCTCCCTGATAGCCATTGGGCCCGGCCGCCAAATCTCAGCAGGTCTGCTCTGCTGGCATCCTGCAGGCGGCCTGCGGGGCAGGGCTGGGGGCTGGGAAATGCAGGGCAGGAATTGTTAAAATCCTCACTGGACACCAAAGAGGACTCCTGGCGCTCGGTGGTCTCTGAGAAATGTTGTGGCTGGTTGGTAGGCAGGCTGGTGGGGCTGCAGGGAGTGTGGTAAAGGGAGTGATCCTGGGGCTCCCAATGAGGTGCTCCCCGGGGCGCCCTTCCACTGGCACCCTTAACCTTCTTGCCAAGGCTTCGTCCCCCCCTAGAACCCCCACCCCAGGGGGAGCTGTTTGGAGATGTGCTTATTAGGAAGGTCAGGAGGTGCTGCAAGAAAGTTCTGGGTGGGATGGCCTGGCCAGGGTCAGGGCTGACGGGCCTACAGGTTGGGTTACTGAGTGAGCTGGTGCTGGTCCGTGGGCTAGGCCTCTGCTCCTCTGCCCACTGCCCTCTGGTTGCTGGTTGCTGGCAGCTGGCTGACATCAGATAAGCCTAGGCTGGCACGGATGCCAAGAGCGCTAACTCACAGATGCCAGGGGAGAGTAGAGGTCTGGTGTCACCTGGGTGGCAGGGGCGTCCGGTGTCTGCTGTCTTCAGAGCAGGCCCTGTTCCTGGAGTCCTGGATGGTATTTGCCAGGAGGTGCCAGGTGGGGGTGGGGGTGGGGGGACGGGCCGGGGCGCTTCTCACAAGAACTTGCACTTCCTTCCCTGGTCCCAGAGGGAAGTCTCAGGTTGCCCTGAAGATCATCCGCAACGTGGGCAAGTACCGGGAGGCCGCCCGACTAGAAATCAATGTTCTCAAAAAAATCAAGGAGAAGGACAAAGAGAACAAATTGTGAGTGTCGGCCGGGAGCAGGAGGGAAGCCTTCAGTGGGGATGGCGTCCCCTCCGGCCCCGGCTGCCTAGACCCGGGGGCAGAGCCATGTCCTCTCACTGGCCCCGGGCCTGCTCCCAGCTCCCAGTTCCCAGCTCCCAGTTCCCAGAGCCAGGGGAGCTGGGCCAGGGAGTCTCGCCAAAGGAGCCTTTGGATTTCAGTCCAGCCTCCACCCCAAACATTTCTGTGTTCCCAGGCAGTCCCCCAAGCCCACTTCTGTGAATAGGGATCTTGGGGGTCACGGCAGGTGTAGACAAGACACACGCCTGAAGCCGTTGGGGCTCTGGCATGGTCAGAGAGCTCTGAAGGAGAGCCACCTCCACACACACAGGCTAAGCAGCTCCTCTCCCATGAGCACTGCGCTGAGCCCTGCAGACTTGAGAAGCTCGTTTAAGGGAGCTGGAAAAAGTGTGTGATGCCAACACTCTCTGAGGTGTAGGGATTATGCCCAGGTCATAATAGATGGGGCAGAACACCTAGGACCAGAATTCCCCCTACAGCAACAGAACTTTAGTCCTTGCCCTGAGCTGGTCTGGGGGACTTCTGTTGGGGAGACGTGCCCCAGTGGCCCGGAGTGGGGACTGGCTTCACCTGAGGGAGGGACGGGGAGCCAGCCCCCGCCCTCCAGCAGAGCCTGAGCCCCACCCATCGTCCTTCTCTAGCCTGTGTGTCTTGATGTCTGACTGGTTCAACTTTCACGGTCACATGTGCATCGCCTTTGAGCTCCTGGGCAAGAACACCTTTGAGTTCCTGAAGGAGAATAACTTCCAGCCTTACCCCCTACCACACGTCCGGCACATGGCCTACCAGCTCTGCCACGCCCTTAGATGTAAGTGACCACACTTCACGGGGCATGTGGGGTGGCAAAGTCGCCCGGCGGTCTTACGCTCCCCCGTTCACACCAGCACGCCATTCTACGGGGTCTGAGAGACACCAGGGCCCCTTTAGTTGAAAAGCCTTCAGGTGGGAATCTCTGGGAGGATGGGAGGAGCTTCAGTCCCCTCCAGGGGCCTCCTGAGCCCACCTGTGCCACAGGCACTCGGGAAGGAAGGAGAGCGGCTGTAATCAGTTCGGCTACTAGTACCTTCTCACCTTCCTGCAGAGGATGAAAGGTCAAAGCCTGCCCTGGCAGATCCCACCCCCAGGCGCTGCCCACACGGACACCCTCTGTCTGGCCATCGCATCCCATCTGCCCGCCAGCCTTTAAGAGCCTCTTTGGTGGCACACGTGCTCAGCACTGCAGGATTTGTGGGCAGCGCAGGACAGAGGCTCCTCAGAGAGGAGGTAGACAGGCCTAGGGCTAGGCTGTATGCGGTCCGCACAGATGGTGGGGACGGGGACGGAGACTCCAAGCAAGGTGAGCGGCGCAGTGAGGGCCCAGAGCCCGGCACATGCTGAAACTCACTCTGAAGAAGAGAGGGGCCCGTGCTGGGGAGAAGTGGGTCACAGCGTGCTGAAGGGGGTCTGGAGCCAGAAAGTGAGAGGTGGCGGGTGCCACCGTTGGTGGGGCAAGGGCCGGAGGAAATGGTAGGTATGTCCGCTCAGGCCTAGGTTGTGCTTCACGGGTGGCCCCGTGGTTAGTTGAACGTTGTTCCCGCCATCTTGACATTCTTAATGACTTTTGAATCAAGGGACCTGCGTTTTCATTTTGCCCCGGGCCCTGCAGATCGCGTAGCTGCGCTGGGAAGAGGGACCCATGCCAGGGCTGGTGCTGCAGCTTTGGTGAGAGAGGCTCAGGAGGCCAGGCCCCCACAGAGGAGGTGAAGGGAGGTTTTCTAAGTGGGAAAAGTCTCCTCTGCCCCTCTCATAGAGTGTCAGGACCTTCCAAGGCCCCAAGCACAGAGGACTGTGGAGAGGGAAGCCGGTGTGGACACAGTCTGGTATCCCTTGGCCCGCTGCTGAGGTTAGGGGTGGGCAAGGCTCTGGCGGGCCGGTTGTGGAGGAGGGAGCCGGCCCGGAGCTGGCAGGAGGACCAGAGAGGCGGCCAGGGTTCTCAAGTTTCTGCTTTTTTCCTCCCGCTCTCTCAGTTCTACATGAAAACCAACTGACCCACACAGACTTGAAGCCAGAGAACATCTTGTTTGTGAATTCTGAGTTTGAAACCCTCTACAATGAGCACAAGGTATCGGTCAGGGTGAGGCCATGGCTGTGCTCTGGGGTGGGCCGCCCATGGCACGGACTCCTGACCTGGCTCGCCCCCCTTGCCTGTCAGAGCTGTGAGGAGAAGTCAGTGAAGAACACCAGCATCCGAGTAGCTGACTTCGGCAGTGCCACCTTTGACCATGAGCATCACACGACCATCGTGGCCACCCGTCACTATCGCCCACCTGAGGTGATCCTTGGTGAGTGACTGTACAGCCCCCGGCCCTGATCCAGTGGACAGCCGTTGGGGGAGGGTACGGATAGAGACAGTGCCCGCCACCAGGGACCGATGCTAGAGTCACTGCGGTTGCCGACTTGGCCTTCCTGAGAAAGCGTTTCCTGTTGAGGCAAGAGTCCTGCCAGCCGGAGTGGCCGCTGCCCTTTGACCTCTCGGCTGGGAGCACAGGGCTGAATCTCATGGTTTCTCCCCATCTTGGCTTTCAGAGCTGGGCTGGGCCCAGCCCTGTGACGTCTGGAGCATTGGCTGCATCCTCTTTGAGTACTACCGGGGCTTCACCCTCTTCCAGGTGAGGCCCATCCCGCGTCACCGCACTGCCCCGCGCGCTGCTCCCCTGGCAAGTGGCGGGGCTGGTGCGGGGAGCCCTTCAATTCAACCACCCACCAGTCGGGGAGTCTGGTGCTCAGCCTCGGGATGGAGGGCCAGGGCAGGAGGAGCGAAGGGCAGAGATGGGCCCAGGCGGGGCACGTTTTGGGAAGAGGTGTGTGGTGATGGATGAGTCCACCGAAAGGCTGAGGGGTGTGAGCCTGACCCTGAGGGAACAGGCTGGCAGGCTGCCGCCGGGTCACAGACCGGGGCTGCTGTTCCACTGGTGGATTTGCCTCTCCCGGGGCAGGGAGGGCACCTGCCCATCTTTTCTGTCCCTTATTTTCTCTGAGGCTGGTACTGACCCCTGCTTGCTCTATCCACGACCTTCCAATAGACCCACGAGAACCGAGAACATTTAGTGATGATGGAGAAGATCCTGGGGCCCATCCCATCGCACATGATCCACCGTACCAGGTAAGGAGCCGGGTAGCGCCCTCGGGGCTGGCCTCTGGGGCCTTTCGGGTCTTGGCAGTGGGTCACGAGCCTGTCTTTCCGGGACAGCCTGGCTCCTCCGGGCTCACAGCGGCCTTCCCGGCCGTACACACCGAGAGACTCGGCGGACCGCTTGCCCTGCTGGGTCAGGCCGGCTAGGAACCCCGACCCCCACCTGGCTTTGCTGCCGTTCCCAGAGTGCCGCGGTCTACCCCAACCCCCACCCGAGACTTGTGGCCCCTTCCCCACCCCTACCGCTTGACCTTTCCCTCACTTTCAGGAAGCAGAAATATTTCTACAAGGGGGGCCTGGTTTGGGATGAGAACAGCTCTGATGGCCGGTATGTGAAGGAGAACTGCAAACCTCTGAAGGTCAGTTTCTGGCTTCCCCCAGCTCCCCTCAGGCCAGGGAGACCCAAGGCACCAGGCAGACACACAGCAGAGACAGGCCAGGCTGCTAAAGGCGGCCTCCTCGCCCGGGCTCTGCCTGGGGCCGCACCCGAGGCTGCTGGGCGCCAGCACGGGGCTTCATGCAAACTGCCCCAGGGGGGTCCTGAGCCCTACCCCTTCCCCGGAGGGTGGCTATGGACGTAATTGGGGAACAGCAGAAGAGCCAGATGTCAGAAACCTTGTTGCCTCCTGTCCCTCTCTCCTCTCAGTTTTGGGAAGAACTAGGCAGGACGGAGGGGAGGGGGAGGGGACATGTAGACACGGCCCGGAAGCCTCTGGCAACTGCATTTGGTGCTCGGACAAGCGAATTCTGCAGAGGTGATTTCTACCCACCTGTCAGGACTTTGCATGTGGGGGCAGAGGCACCAAGCCAGCAAGCAGCCCAGCAGCCTGACAAGTTCAGAGCAAAACGCTCTACACGGGCATGAGAGGAAAGGAGCTGCTCACTGTCCAGGAGGGGAGACGTAGTCCTCCGGGGAGGCGTCACTGCCTCCTTGACCCCCGCAGCGAGGCTTCCCACAACCCTGCCGTCACACTGAGGCACCTTGTGTTCCTGAGCAGAGTTACATGCTCCAGGACTCCTTGGAGCACGTGCAGCTGTTTGACCTGATGAGGAGGATGTTAGAATTCGACCCTGCCCAGCGCATCACACTGGCGGAGGCCCTGCTGCACCCCTTCTTTGCCGGCCTGACCCCCGAGGAGCGGTCCTTCCACACCAGCCGCAACCCAAGCAGATGACAGACGCAGGCCACCACGTGCGATGGAGAGCGGGACTGGGCTGCCCGGCCCCTCTTCTCCAACCTCCACCACCACCGGGCCCCAGGGCCAGAGCCACCAAACGAACAGTGCAATGTGAAGGAAGGCAGGAGCCCGCAGGGGAGGGGACTTGATACCCGGCTGCCAGAAAGCACAGATTTGACCCAAGCTATTTATATGTTGTAAAGTTATAATAAAGTGTTTCTTACTGTTTGTAACCCCTGGTACCGGTGTGTCCGTCTCCAGGCTCCTTGCCTTCTCCTCCCCCTACCTGATTAATAAAGTCTTTCTTAGCAGTTCAGCTTGTGGAGAGCTAAGTGTGAACTGGGCACGGAAGGGCTAGCCAGTGGAAAGACAGAAGCCAGGGGTCCCTCTGGGCCCAGAAGAAGAGCCTCAGAAGTGGGGGGAACCTGCTGGAGGGCACCTGCTCCCCTCAGCCCGTGCAACCTAGGGGGAGTGGCCTACTGCACCTGGGCAGGGGTGCCTAGTGTTAGTATTCTTCCAGCCCTGTCACCGGCTGGCACTTGAGGCCCCATGTGCCTGACAGCTGGTTTCCTGGAGGCTGTCAGACATGAAATGATCAAGCTGGGCTCCTACGGCCCGAGTGGCGGTACCTCACTGCAGCCTACACGGCAATTTACCACAGAGCGCAGGACTCCGTCATTCAGCTTTATTTTAAGTGCTGGTTTTTAGTTCCCCAAGAACTGCAGGAGTGATAGTCGACCACCTGACTGGGGCCCCTTGGGGACTGGGCACTGGGGGGCAGGAGGCCTCCGAAAAGAGCCGAAGGTAGAGGAATCATGCTTATCTTTAATACCACTGGAGAAGGCCCGGGCTGAAGGCAGGAAGAGGCTCCAGAGCCACCTGCAGGGAGAAGACGGAGAGGCTTGGGCATAAGCTCCCAGTGGTCCCTTAACACGGTCCTCACCCCAGGGCCACTACAACTTACCGGAGCAAGCAGGGTCCGTTGGGCTGGGGTTCCTCGAGCTCTTCCTTCCACTGTACCCAAGGGGGGGCCTAACTGCATTAACAGGCAGGCACCCAAAATCTGCTTAATGGTTGCTTACAACATACAATGCCTGTAATCCAGCACTGCTCCTCAGATTATGGCCCTGCCTCTAAAGAGAGGGCCCCATCTTGGGAGCTTCTTGGCCCTGAGAGTGAGCAGAAGCTCAGGGAGGATACACACGACAAGGCTCATAGTCTGGCTTCCTCCCACTACTGGAGATAATTTGTTTGAGGGAGGATGGGAGGAAAGGAGGGACCAGCCCTCTGCCCTGCCTCATCTGCTCCTGGCTATGCTCCTATAAGAAAAGTGATAAGTAGCCTGAAACCCAAGGTACCAGGGCCTACCCTGTGTCCACGATCCTTGGCGAGCCCTCCCACTCGCCGCCTTAACCAGAGTGGGTGGGCAGAGAACAGAAGGAAGCCTGAATTCCTGAAAGAGGCTTTTAAAAGCATGAGCTTTTTGCAAGGGCCCTTGCCAGGGACTCCAGGGCACAGCTCCTGTTCTGAAACCAGCCTCCAAGGCCTAAGCCTGTGAAGGTCCAAGGGCTTTACTGCCTTAGGACCTGAGCAGCAGTATGTTCCTATGGCTGAGCCCCACCAGCTAGCTCATCTAGAACTAGACTCATTTTGGCATCTTTGAGATAGGGGGCTGGCCCCAAACCTACTCATCTAGAGTGGACAACCATAAAGGGTTCAAAGCCCAGAGACTGTAAGAACTGGGGTGGAGCCCAGACAGGGGAGGGGCATGCGCCCTGCTCTGGGATGACAGCTGCAGAGGACCCTTTCAGGGGAAAGATTGGGGGGGGGGGGGGGCAGAAGGAAGTTGGGGTACATATGCAGGCAAGGAAGTTGGGGTGGGATAGTGGTAGCCGAATACAGAAGCACCAGGGAGCCTCTTCTGGCTCAGCACCAGGCTCCCCCAGGGACCTCCCCAATACTGAACATTAAAGCTGCACCCTGAGGGCTCTGGCCCCAGACTAGGCAAAGGCTCTGCCCCCAGCTAAAGAGAGTATGGGGCTGGGGGGCACGGCTGGCAAGATGGGCACTGTGGTTCTACAGTAACATAACCTTATACTACCTATGCTGAAAACAGAAAAACAGTATAAAATCCCAATAGAGTAAAACCATCCTGATATCACCCCCTTCCCTGCCTCTCGGAGCGATGGGAGTGGAAAGGAAGGACCCCTGAAAGAAATCCCAGCATAAAACTTGCATCAGCTCAGGAGAAAGGGTCAAAAGCCCCCAAATCAACTTGTGGTGGGGCTCTGGGAAGGAAGCCTCCTCAAAGCCCTCAAAATGAATGCAGAGTGCAAGTCTGCCCTCTAGCGGGCAACTGCAGCACAGCCAGTTCGACATGATCAGAAGGTGGGGCTGCCCGGCTAGGGAAGCAGGGGAGATGAAGCCGCAAGCTCCGGCAAGGATGGGCCCCCAAACAGGACCCACCCCATCCCACAAGGTGCTTGCCCAGGCCCCAGTGACTGTAAACCTGAAACACGGGTCTGTGAGCTGCCTAAGTCTGTAAACAAAGCCCCACCCAGCCGCGAAGGGGGCCAAGTGTAGAGATGCCTAGAGCCACTCAGCCTGCCACCCACCCCGCACACCCAGTGGGAAAGCCTTCCCCGGCTAAGGGCAGGTGACAGGTCATTTTTAAATATGATCTGTTCTCTCACAGAAGTAACAAATCCAAAAGCGAAAAAATTTAACAAGGTCCATGAAGCTTCACATCCTTAAGGCGTTCGTTGTCAAGTTCAGTGTGTCCGGAGCAGCAGGGGACTGCAGCGCCCAGAGCTCCTCTAGGCAGAGTGCAGTGGAATGACAAACTTGCAGCCAAAGGGTGAGTGGTAGCTGATGCCCACCTCCTGGAACACCTGCTGGGGGAGGCCGATGTCGCACAAGTAGACGCGGCCCGCACGCTCCCCCAGTGGTAGAGGCAGGCCCAGAGCCAGTGACCACTTGGCATCGATGCCCTGTTCGCCTTCATGCACAGGAGGGTCTATGCTGAGCACCGGTGCCCGGTTCCGATTGGCCCAGGCGACAGCTGCCTTGTACCAGGGCTGGTCCCGCAGGAAGGCATTCTCGGGGCAGTCCAGGCAGTTGATCACTAGGTCCACGGGGCTAGTGGGCAGATCTGCAGGTGGAAAGAGCACCATCTGGGAATCGCTTTAAGTAGAGAGCAGCCCAGGCAGGGACTAGAGCCCACGTGGCCCCAAGGGTACCCTGTTCTGACACCACTCCGAGCCTCGCCACAGGCTGGCTTTCTCAAGACTGGGTCAGGCTCCGGAAATTCCAAGGCCTAGTTGGGCTGGGCACCAGAGACCAAGGGCACGTCAGCCCGATGGACCACTGACCTCTCACAGACCCCCAGGCCGAAGCACTGTCCTGATGGCTGTGCAGGCCACCTCTGGGCACAGGAATGCACATCCGACTAAGCTCTGAGAAGGGGGAGCCCTGCCCAGAGCCCAGCAGAAATGGGCTGACTGGCCCCAGAACTGCAAGCAGGCCAGAAGAGAACACACACTTATTCTGCCTTGGGCCAGCCTACTCACACCTCAGGAACCAGCTGGGCCTTGCTCATCCCGCCCTCCCATCTCATGGAAACGGGCCATCCTTCCAGCCCAATCTTAAGAATGGAGAGGGAAACCTATCACTTCTCCAGGCATTTAAAAAAGCTTCCCTGCTCAAACCAAGCCTCTGGGACAGCATGAAAACAGAGGTCTCAACAAGTATGTTAAGTCTTGACCAACCTAAGAGGATAAACTGAGAATAGAAGAAATCAGACCAAACTCAGACTTAGCTTCTAGAGTTGAAAAAGGAAGGTTTTTTGGGGAGCCAGAGGAAGAACTACCTGGAAAAGATCTCAAGAGGGGGAACCCACAGCAGGCCCCCTTCCTGGCTCTTGGCCTAAAGAAATGATATTTCTCAATTATGGACTCATGGCTTCCTTACTTAGAATAAGCCACCATGATGAGGGGTCGGGGGATGTCCCTGTGGGCCATTAGGCTCTCAACAGTAAGAGTGCTGTCTTACGTTCTATGTGCACACAGGAGCCTGGCCTGATAGGAGACTGAGGTTCTGGCCCAGGGTCTGGCCCCAACTTGCCATCTGACCCCTGGCAAAGCCCTTTCTTCCTATTTCTTCTCTCCACTCCTCCCCAGCTCACACTGAAACCCTCTCCAATCACTTTGCCCCCCTCCCCCCCACTTGAAACTGCTCTGGTCAAGATCATCAGGAGCTTCCGCACTGCTAGATCCAGTGGTCGATTCCCAGTCTTCGTTTGAGCCTAACCTAGAGCTGCTTGCTGGCAGAGCTGACGGCACCACACCCCTGCTTTTCACTTGCCTTCTAAGTGCCTAACTCTCCTGGTTTCCCTTCTCCTTCACTGACCACTCTCCTAAGCTGGTCTCTCAACTCCCTGATTTTTTTTTTGAATATTTATTTTTGAGAGAGAGAGAGAGAGAGAGAGAGAGAGAGAGAGAGAAAGCAGGGGGAGGGACACAGACAGGGGAACAGATGATCTGAAGCAGGTTCCGTGCTGACAGCAGTGAGCCTGACGCAGGGCTTGAATTTGCAAACCATGAGATCACAACTTGAGCCAAAGTCAGGACGCTTAACCTGACTGAGCCACCCAGGCGCCCCCTCCCTGACTTCTAAACAAAGAACTCCCTACCTGTTCTCTCTTTCTAGGAGATAGCTTATCCAAGCTCATCAGGGCTCATTCCCACCTATACACTTGGCCCTCCAGGCCGGACCCCTTCACCCACCTGCGGACCCACCTGTATCAGTCAACATTTCCACCTGCATATCCACTGAGCACCTCTACCTGAGCTTCTGCTCTTCCTGCCCAAACCTCTTCCCACAAATCTTCCCATCTCAGGATGGCACCTCCATCCTTCAGGTGACTGAGGCCAAACACCTTGGAGTCATTCTTAACCCTTCCCTGTCACATCACATATATCCAATCTGCAGCCTCTAGCTTAAAAACTGATTTAGAAACCGACCACCCTTCACCTCCTCTACCAGAATCACCAGTCTGTGTTCCAGTGTATCATAGGAGCCTCTTAACACCTCTCTTTGTAAACCTCTAGTCTACTTCCAAACAGCAGCCAGAATGATCATTTGGGACCTGAGATGGATTCTATCTTCCTTCTACTTATTCCTCCAGTGATTCTCCATCTCACCCAGGGTTAACATTCAAACCCTTACAGTGATGCACAGGTCCTTTCTTTACAACCAGACCCTAAAAGGTCTCTGCTACTCTCTACCCAGCTCTCGAACACTCCAATACTCTCTAGCTCCCTTCCCTGTTTTGTCTCCGTAACACTGACCACCATCTGACCTAATGGAAACGTTACTTATTTGTCTCTTTGTCCTAACCAGAACCTAAGTCCATGAAGCATGGATTAAAAAAAAAAAAAAAAAAAAAAAAATCCACCACATCCTCAGTGTCAGGAGTAGTGCCTGTTCTGTAAAATGAACAAATGGGTCCCCAGCTCTCCATATGAGAAGTGGGAGAGGGAGGACAGTGAAGGGATGGGAAGTAGGCAGGTCAATACCCTAACTACTTCCTTTATGCCCAAAAACTTACAGACAGAACAGACTTTACACCTGTGGTGCTTTTCCACATGCCACCACTGGGCGGCAGCACCAGACCACCAAGCTCCAAGAGGGGGCGGGGCAGGGGTGGGTGGGTGCGCGGGGGCTTGCCATATTAGCCCAGCCCTAGCAAATGCTCACCTTTGAGGTTAGATACTTGTTGGCCTTGGGTCTTGCTGAAGAGAGACAGCTCGTTGGTGATGGACTCCAGCATCTTCACAAAGTTGGGCAGGAAGAGGATGACCTGGACATCGTGGTTGGCTAGATGCCTTCCACAACTGATCCCCTGAGCCCCTTTCACATGGGGGCCACACAGCAGGGCCACTGTAGGCCTCTGGTGAACATTTTTGGGATTCAACCTGGAACAGAAGGTAAATAAGCGCTATCAGCTGCAGACCTGCCAATCCCTTGCACCCTAAACCAGACGAGTGCACCCGTTGCTCTCAGAGTTTTTGACAGTCCCAGGCCCCGAGGGGGCCAAAATCCACAGCATCCCAGGTCTACAGGGTGGCACTGGCCCTGTCCCACACATCAGTGTCATTTCATCTGCTGGGTCCTCTCACTAGGCAGTTCACCCAGATCTTGTTCCATATAACACGGTTGCCAGAACACTGCTTTCCGATCAAACCACCGAACTGTTCTATGTGTCCTGTGAGGTCCAAATCCTGCTTAGCAAAGACGCTTCTCTACCTCTACAGCTTTCACTCTTCTTCCCCAACATGCTGCTCCACTGAAGCAAGGCTGGCCCCGCTCTGTCCTGTACCTGTAAGGCTCCTTCCTGCTTCTCCTTGTCAAATTCTGACCCACATTTTCCTTGAGATCCAGCTCAAGGCTCACGTCTTCCAGGATTACTCTGGCTCAACTCCTAAGAAGCTCAGAGCAAGTACTGAAAATGGCAGTTCTAAATCGTCCTCAATCAGTTGCCAAACGAAGTTCTCTTTACCAAGCTGCCAGTAAGCTAATAAGGGCAACACTGTAGGTACGGATGGTACCTCTTCCCTGGAATGCTGTGTGGATCAATGGAGGTATAGACAGCATTTAAACAGGGCCTGACACATTATAGCACTGATCACAGAGGAGGCAGCAGGCTCGGGGCTTCCTGGTCTCCTAGGCTGGCAGCTCCCTTGGATACCCACTTCCTGATGAAGTCATTTCCAGCTCCTGCCATTCAAAGCTGAGCCACAAGTAAGGAGGTTTGGAGGATTAACTCTGGAGCTGTTCCCAACCCACAGACAGTACGCTCTGCCTCCAGGGCAGAAGGCAACTAGAGACGGACAGCAAAAAACAGGCTCAGGTCCCTGCTTAGCAGTGACCGTCACCTACTCTCCCAAAGGGAGGAAGATGACAGATGCTGTTCAAGTCAAAAAGGAAACCTCTGTCCTCCAAATAAATTCTAGGGAATTTAGCAATGCACTCTACCTATACACCAAACCATTTCATTTCCCCCACTACGTTTGCATCTTAAGGAAATACGACAAGTACTTCTCCCTTCAGACAGATACTGCTGCGCTGTGGCGTCTGACTCACCCGAGTCTGTTCCTGAAACGGACTCTTCCTCTCACAGAGGCACCCTGTCAGGACTCAAAGCAGACCATGGCACCGCCTACCCCACGGCAGGGGGCAGAGTCCAGGCCTATCTGGGAGGGAGACCGGCTCCACCAAGTACCAGCAGTGTCAACGTGGCAAGTCTTACAGCTCTGTGAGCCTCAGCCTGCTCAGCCTCAAACACCAGGCTAGATTTACCTTCGAAGTGAAGTTATGAAGATCAAATTCAACACTGTTGTGCAAGCACAGTGATAAACCATATGGGACCCCACACACATGACAAAGATTACTGGCTGTGGTGATCTTTCTCAAAGGAAAACCAGCAACTGCTGCAAAGGAGCTGGAGGTGGCCTCCTGAGAGTTCCAACGCAGGGAGAAGACAGGCACAAGGACAACCGGCCCCAAGAAGCCAGCTGGAGAGGAATGTGACCTGGTGAGGACATTCGCACCCTGCCCCCACACTGCTGTTTCTTTGGCAGCTCCCGACTGCTCAGCTGGTCCAAAGCCCTACTTTCCAGCCACACAAGAGTGACTTTCCAGATCCCGGCCACTCCCATGCCCTCAATTCCCTCTGCCCTCGGCGCCTTCCCTCCTGACACCTGCTCCTGCCCTCCCTTCCTGCTTGCCCCGGTGAATTCCCCCTTCTCCACAGGACGCAGCTTAGATGCTGCTGCTCCAGGTAGGACAACTGACTTGCCCAGCCTGGAGTAGGACTGTGGCTTCCTGTACGTTCTTGTTTCCTCTACCACAGCATCGTACTTTCTGGAGACCTCACCAACCTTCCGGAGGGCAGGAGCAGTATTTCATTCTTCTTTGTGTCCCTAGTCCTAGCACAAGGATTGACTCATGATCTCAGTAAATGACCACAAATAAAATTAAGCACTGCTCTTGATATCTGGGCCCAAGGGCAGGTAGGAAGGCACCGAACTCCAGCTCTCACAGAACCCAGTTGTCAGGGTGGCTCCAGAAGTTCTCAGATATGGAACTTGGGGTTGATTTGTATCCCAGCCTGTCTGAAGTGAATGACAAGTGCCAAAGGCTGCGTCTCTGAAGGCTCACAGAAGGCAGGCCTCTGGTGGCCAGCAGGAGTGTCATGAACCAGCTATTATCAGGGAGAGAAAGGGTCAAAGGGTTAAGAGGGGCAAAAAAACCCCTCGCAGCACCCAGGAAAGTGACTTCACAGAGGGACTCACACTGACAAACTCCTCCGCGAGCAGCACCTGCCCACCATTCTGTCTCCTGCCGGTCTGGAGGCATTTATTTACCTGTTGGGTCCTCCGAGTAGGGTCAATGCCATCTGACTGGCACACACCCCTGTCATCTCCAGTCTCCGCTCCAGAGTCAGCCCGTGCTTCTCGGCCACAGACAACAGCTTTTTATGCAGCTCATAGGAAACACTTGGGACAACCAGGCCCGAGTCTGCAGTTCAAAAGGAGATGAGGAGAGAAAGGGTAAGTGATAACAGGAAACCAGATCCACAAGTGGGTGTACTCAATCCAGGATTCTGTGAAAGCCAAGACTCTAAGACCAACCCTCCCCTGGCCCATCTGCCTGATCGGGACCGGGGTGTGCTATGCAGCCCTCCAGGGCTCAAGTAGTGGACAGGAAGGGAGTAACAACTTGTTCATGTTACCAAAGAGCAGAGGCGAGCTTCAGCACTCTTAGCAATTTAGCTTTAGCCATAAAAGCCAAGTCTACCAAGATCAATTTTGTTACTACCCAGAAAAGGTGGCACAGCATGTAACAGCAACCTATCGGCCACGTCAGAAGGGAACACGCTTTTCCCAAAGTGGGGGGAACGCCATCCCTGGCAGTGGGGCTAGTCCTCACAAGCAGGACTTCTTCCCCAGAAGTGGAACAGACGCTAAGCCTCCTGACACTCTGCTCCCTGCTGCTCACTGTCTAGGCTGGATGACTTGCTCCCATCTGCTCCCTCCTCCTCCTCCTCTCTTCTACTCTGTCCTTCCTCTTTGCTTAAGAAATTCAACGAGCAACTTGTTTCCTCAAATAATTTGTCGTTTTCTCCCCATCTGGGGTTGAGTGTAACCTAACACTTCTACCTCAGGGAAAGAGTACATAGAAAAAAGCAAGCTACTGAGAAGAATCTTCAACATTTTATTTGCCATAAAGAAAGAAACTCAATAAATGTTAGGGAGAATCACAGTCACTGAAAGCACACCATGGAAAGTATTTGGTTTCGTGAGGCCGAGGTCTGCAGTAGCTGGTACACTTGAAAGAGTCTTACCTGCATCAGTTCCAACACACCAGGAGCTGTTTCAGGGCCCAGGAAAACCAGGACAGGAAAGAAATGCCGAAGTAAAAAACTGTGATCTGTAATGGGCAGCGCATCTTGACAACCGATGCCACCTTACAAATACTAGAAGCCACTGGACTGGCCCCAAGGGAGCAGTCTTTTGACTTTTGCCAAAGAGTCCCATTTTGGCCTTACGGACCAACAGACTGATACACACAGACTCCAACTGGCAAGGCATCATGGGATTGCAGGTAACTAGTTTTGTCTGGCTGGATCAGGTGCCTTTTTAGATCCTGTGTCTTCATCTATACTGGACTGTAAACTCCTCAAAGCAGGGAAATAAAACCTTTCACTTCTTTGGCCCCCCCACCTCTTCAACTTGTCTCAGCAACATTCATCAACAGAGGTGGGTTCTCATCAAGTACTCAAACATACACATGATGCAATCCTGGTGCTATTTCTGGTCTGGCCTAACTCTATGGTAGGAGTTGTCAAGAAGTTCATCATTATCCTACTGGTTCCAGAACCCTCTATAGAAAAACTTGTCTTCCTCACTGATCATTTCAGGAATAATTTCTTGAAGTTCTACCAGAGATCCAGTCCTCCCTACACAGATTCTTAAAACCACACAGAACGAGACTGGTATATTTGAACAACAGGAACCCAAGCACAAAGACTGAACCCAAAGCACCAAGGTCTACATCCTCTCAAGGGAAGGTGAAATAATAATAATTTATGTAATGATGATAATACAAGAAGTCTACACATCCACACTGACACTATCCTGCGGGTTAACCGAACCCCTCCACCTGCTTGAGTCCTACTCCCGCCTTGGCACAAACAGTGCCATTAGGCACACAGGCTGTCTCCTCTCCCACTCTCTGAAATGTCAGTTCTAGGGAGGCTGCAGCCTG
Organism: Puma concolor; assembly: GCF_028749965.1. Taxonomy (NCBI): domain Eukaryota; kingdom Metazoa; phylum Chordata; class Mammalia; order Carnivora; family Felidae; genus Puma; species Puma concolor. Next base: position 117,686,128 of record NC_141672.1, read on the forward strand.
ACCTTGCATGTCAACAGCTGATTAAAACAGTCGTTTTTACGGCCTGCTCCAGACACGCACATATTATCAGAACTAATTAGGAACCATTGATAGTGGTGTGAAAAGGTCCAGTGAACTCTCGGGAGTCATAAGTCACTAACAACCCTAACCTGTCAGACAAGCCATGCACCCGCCTACTACAAAACCCCTCTTTACCTGCAAAGTCACGCAAGAGAGAGCTTTCCCTCGAGCCTGTGCACTTCTTCACCCAGTTATGTGCTTTCTGTTGGATCTGAAACGGATCAAGGCAGTGAGTCTGAGCCTGCCACCCTACAAATCAAGCTTTCTCTCTGGGTCTACGTGGTGTGCTGCGTGCATGTGCACCCCCCTCTCCCATTCTGAGGGCTCTCTGGAGGCAGACTGAGCATTTTCTGCTACCTGTCTCCTCGGCACTTAAGGGTACAGAACTCACAGTACAGGGAGAGGAGAGCTCACCCCAAACCCTGGCTGGTTAAATGCTACAGCAGAGAGCTGCACATCAATGACCAGCCTCTCACTGATCTGGGCCGGGGAAGTGGGGTGAGGGGGTCACCGTTGACGAACCGGCACACTTTGTAGCCTAGGGAAAGACAAGGCCAGGATTCCTTCCTGCTCAGTCTGCCAGTTACAGGGTCTAGGATTCCACCATACCCTACTCAGTTTCTCTGAAAGGAATGTGCAAGCACCACAAAATGTTCCTTTTCCACATTCACACACAAAGTCCAACCAGTCAGACTGGCTTATCAGAAACAGGCAGAGGGAATAAAATAAACTCCAAAGGAAGGGAACCGAGAACATAGCGTGTAAATTGCAAACAATAACACTGCCAAACCTGAACACGAGCCAAGCCTAATTATGTTTGGGTTGGAAGGTGGATCCTTATTGTTCAGGAACCAAAGCAGTAAGATCAGTTGGTAGGGTTTCTCTTAGTATGTATTTTACAGCTGTCGGCGAAACCAGAAAGGGGGACAGGATTATAGCCAGTTCGTGACAAGAAGAGCACATCTTAGGATCTAATTAACCTTAAGGTATCAAGGAAAACGACTCAGGCACACCCCATAAGGCTAGGAGCTCACTCTGCAGCACAAAGCTGCGAGAGCAATACAGCCTCGTTGGCCAGCAGCCCGGTGCCTGCTGTGGCCTCCCCATCTTCAGGCCTTTGTCACTTCCACACGGCTCCTTCCACTACATACTATTTCAGGCCTCTGCCTCCCTTATGGACATATATACACACTCTCACACCCTCAAGCACCATGTCCAAACCTTCTCCAGCGGCCTCTGCATGTACATCCCTCCCTGTCCCTCAAACCTCCCAGCCTTTCGGTTATGTAACAAGGCTCCCACCACAAAGTGTCATCTCAGATCTAAACTCAATCCTCACACAGACATGGCCCTTTGGTTACAAAGGCTGTGTGCATCCCAGGTCTTATCAATGAGGAGCACAGCTCATTAACGGGCATGGTGATTTCTCCGGGGCTATGAATGCTGATTCCATTTTGTGGTGGTCACTCAACTGTGGGGCAATATCACACTGGTTGGGTTTTGTTTTGAAGTTTTTATTTTAATCACCCAGTGCTCCTCACAACAAGTGCACTCCTTAATCCCCATCATTCTACTTGACCCATCCCCATACCACCTCCCCTCTAATAACCATCGGTTTGTTCTCTGTAGTTAAACACACTGGTTCTTCTTTGGAGTAAAAACCACCGGTAAGTTCATACCCTCAGACCCACAGTGTACAAGAAGGCCCCTGTAGATTTACATTAAAGCTACCACAAAATGAAATTTGGTGTCCAGTGTATCCCTGAAAGAAGAATGTGTTACAGGAAGCCTAAACACTCTTAATACTCTTTATTAGGGCCCATGATCTGGGCCCTGTTCACTTTACCCCTTTCACCTTAAATCCCAACTCCCACCATGCTCCAAGGCACCCTGGCTGCCTTTTGGCTCCTAAACACCTCACCTCCCTTCTGGCCTTAGGAAGCCTGTCCCCTCTCTGGGGCCTCTCTTCTCTCTTCCAATGCTCTACCCACACTCAAGGCTGGTTCCTCATTCTTCAGGTCTCAGCTTAAAGAGCCCTCAGTCTCAGCATGCTACTTATTTCCTTCACTGTGCTGAATACAACTTGTAAACAACTGGGGGTTTTTTTGTTTTTTGTTTTTTGTTTTGGACTATCTACTTTGCCAGACTGTAAACTCCATGAAGGCAGGGACCATGTATGTCTCATTTGCTGCTGTAACCTGTTCTTCTTTGTACCTTCAGTGTTAGCACGGGGCCTGGTGGAGGGTCTACATCAATAGGTGTTGAATTAACGAATGAATGGGAAAGGACACCTATAAAACAGCCTCAGCGCCTTCCATTCTGCAGCTGGACAACAGCCCAGCTGTAACCAAAGGTTAAGTGTGGGTAAGAGGTTTTGGATTCTCTCCTCACGTCTTCCTTCCTCCATTTACAACAACTAGACCAACGCCCTGTCCACAATGGACCTCATTCCTTCAGGTTAAAGCTCCACTGGAACAAGCCTTGGACTCAAGGGTGTAAAGGACTTCCTGACAAGATTACTTCTTAATTATGAAGGGGAGAAGGAGCTTTATGAAGAAGATATCCGGTGGACAATACCTTACCAAGTGATTAAGTCAGCCCCAGTGGTGAGACAAACTGACACTGTCTATTCTTATGATGTGATACCCTGAATAGAACAGAGCCCCACCAAAATCCTGGGAAAAATGTGTTAACACGAATCACATCAAGAGGAAACAATCAATCAGTAAATAAAACTAAGGAGTATAGGGGCGCCTGGGTGGCGCAGTCGGTTAAGCGTCCGACTTCAGCCAGGTCACGATCTCACGGTCTGTGAGTTCGAGCCCCGCGTCAGGCTCTGGGCTGATGGCTCAGAGCCTGGAGCCTGTTTCCAATTCTGTGTCTCCCTCTCTCTCTGCCCCTCCCCCGTTCATGCTCTGTCTCTCTCTGTCTCAAAAATAAATAAACGTTGAAAAAAAAATTAAAAAAAAAAAAAAAAAACTAAGGAGTATACTGCAAATCAACTGGCCTAGACTCTTCACAAATGTCTATATCACAACAGACAACAAAAGTTGTGGGAATCGTCCTGGTTAAAAGGAAACAAACGAGAGATGACAACTAACTGTAATGCACCACTGCTGACTATAAACACAGCTACGAAGGACACTACTGGGACAACTGGAAAGTTGTGGATATAGAGTGAACATGAGGACACATTTGGGTTAAAAGTTTCCAGGGGCGCCTGGGTGGCGCAGTCGGTTAAGCATCCGACTTCAGCCAGGTCACGATCTCGCGGTCCGTGAGTTCGAGCCCCGAGTCAGGCTCTGGGCTGATGGCTCGGAGCCTGGACCCTGTTTCCGATTCTGTGTCTCCCTCTCTCTCTGCCCCTCCCCCGTTCATGCTCTGTCTCTCTCTGTCCCAAAAATAAATAAAAACGTTGAAAAAAAAATTTTTTTAAAAAGTTTCCTGAGAGCCATCTCACCGTGTGGTTGTACACACAGCACCGTGCTGAGCGCACAGGGAAGCAAGCAGGGGTAATGGAAGGAAGTAGGAGTGCTCCAACTAAACCTCAAAGGTTCAGGTGTGTACTTGCATTTATATACAAACTAAATGTGGCAAAATGTTAAGTGAATCTAAAGGAAAAGCGCACGGTGTTCGAAAAGCGCATTGGTGTTCGTTATACTATTCTAGCAACTTTTCTGAAAGTTTGAAATTGTTTCCAATGTAAAAAAGTTGGGGGGTAGAAAAGAGAAAGTTAATTAAGTGCCTTCAAATAGGACCAACGAATGTGGGCAGAGTAATAACGCTTCAAGCCAGTGGTGGGGTGGGGAGTGGCACCACAGCGTAAATACAAAGAACATGAAAAAAGACCCTGTTCCCACAGTCTTATGATCTAGCTGAAAACAAAAAATATGTGCAGATACCAGAGAATACACAGACTGAACTGTGGTCTTGAGCACAAGTGTCATGTATCGATTTCAAATCAGGGGCTGCAGGCGGTAGGTATCAATTCTCAATCTGAACGATGCCTTGAAAGACAGGCAGGATTGTAGCCAGAATGACAGGAGAGAGAGTACTCCAGATGCAGTGGGGAGGAGCCATGAACAAAAGTCCAGAGGCTGGAATCTGTGTGACACGTGCAGATGAAAACTTCCCTTCCTGCAGCCCCGGTGCTGACATGAAGGCTGGCTTAGAGTAGCAGGCGGGCCCAGAGTTCAGAAGGCTTTAAAGGCCAAGTTGTTTTATGCAGGGGGAAGTTAACGAAGACAGAAAGACTATGAACTGGTATCAGATGACACAGGGAACCTGTGGGGTAGCACAAGAAACTAAAAAGCCATGACCATTTCAATGGGCGACTCTGTAGGAATAGGAGAGCCTGAAGCCAAAATGCATACTGAGGATAAACAAAAGTTCCTTGCCAGGGCTGCTACAGAAGGAATCACTACATCTGCTATTAGGAAAAAAAAGGATGTGAGGGCACGCGGGCTACGACATCTGTCACCCCACAGATCTCCAGGGTTGATTTGGCTGGTCTGGCTGGCTAGGCAGGTGTCCCCTTTCTTCCTCACCTTTTCATGTGCATCCCTCCCGAAGCTGTGAGCTGGGTGAAGAGGACGATCTTCCCCAATAGAGGAGGGCCGTTCTTGGGTCAAGGGTATACGGGTGGCTCCCCTGCTAGAGCCTCCAAACAAGCTCTCAAGGTCCATTTGTAGGAGAACATAGGGGAGTCAAGCTTTCGAGACCAAATGAGGTGCTGCATGTTACAGTCTGCCTTCAAGAAAGAGAGAGAGAGAGAGAGAGAAAGAAAGAGAGAGAAAGAGGGAGAGAAAGAAAGAGGGAGAGAAAGAAAGAGGGAGAGAAAGAAAGAGGGAGAGAAAGAAAGAGGGAGAGAAAGAAAGAGGGAGAGAAAGAAAGAGGGAGAGAAAGAAAGAAAGAGAGAGGGAGAGGGAGAGGGAGAGAGAGAGAAAGAAAGAGAGAAAGAGAGAAAGAAAGAAAGAGGGAGAGAAAGAAAGAAAGAAAGAAAGAAAGAAAGAAAGAAAGAAAGAGAGAGAGAGAGGGAGAGAGAGAAGAAAAGAAAGAAAAGAGAAAAGGAAGGAAGGAAGGAAGGAAGGAAGGAAGGAAGGAAGGAAGGAAGGAAGGAAGAAAGAAAGAAAGAAAGAAAGAAAGAAAGAAAGAAAGAAAGAAAGAAAGGAAAAAAGGGGAGGGGAGGGGACTGGAGGGAAGGGAAGGAAAGGGAAGGAAGAAAAATGGCCTCTAGGATCCTTTCTAGTCATGAATTTTTACGAGAAGGAAGAGGCAAAGGTGGCTGCCTACTTTATGCCAGGCACCTAAAGAACGGCAATTGCACTGAAAGGAACAGGAATGGGAAAGAGGCAAGGATGCTGGGAAGGGACGACTGACTTAGCTGCGGTATGTCGAATTTAAGGAGGATGGTGGATGGTGCATATGTTGAAATCAAACTCCTTCCTCACTCTGGCTAGACACCTGTGGCTCTGAAATGGGAAGAGGATACATATTGGCAAAGTGGTCACATTCACAAAGACCAAATCATTTTCTAAAAAAAAACAATAAAATGACCAACTGGCAGCTTTTGATATATCAAAGCTCAGTTGTGAGGTCATAATATATACCAAGTTTCTGGACCCTCCAGGCCTTAGTTTAAATTTTAAATTTTAAATTAAGGGGCACCTGGTGAAATTAAATTAAGTGGCTTGGTCAGTTGAGCATCCGACTCTTGATTTCAACTCAGATCATAATCCCCGGGTCATGGGATCAAGCCCCGCATTGGGCTCTGCGCTGAATGTGGAGCCTGCTTAAGACTCCCTCCCTCCCTCCCTCTCTCCACCCCACCCCCACTTGCACTTTCTAAAATAAAAAAATAATAAATTTAAAAAAATTTAACTAAAAATATATAAATTCTTAAATTAAAACTCTTGCAAAAATTGTCATGAGACCTTTTCCCATGCAAAGACTGTAGGAAGCACAAATGTTCATTACTGCGGGAAGGGTCTAGCCAAGACACCGTCTTAACAATACTGCTCTAAAACCTCATGAGATTGCCAATGACTACAATGAAGCCCCTCAGGCCTAAGACAAGTATCTACCTGATTACCCAGGCCCCCAAACTCTGAAGGACAACATACTAAAGAGTTTGACTACTCCCTCAACTCTGTTAGAATCTGAGGTTCCTAAAATCAACCAAGTCACTGTCGAGGAAGTCTGCTAGCAGAGACACAATTTTAAAAAACTAGGTTAACTCTGTTCAGTGCAAAATTATGGTGGCACTTGGCGCAGCACAGGTGTATTAGTGCAGGCGTTTTGATCCAGAACATTTCCTAGAATTTACCCCCTGATGTGTCTCTGTAGCTCTCAGGAGCACAAGCGCTGAAGGAAGTCTCACTACCCTTACGGTAAAATTCTTCAGTGGCCACTTCTAAACTCAGAGATTTATTTCTTTCTGAATTCCTACTGAACACACATAGAAACCCAAAGCAGATTTCCTGTTTACCTGTTCTTCAAGAGAGAAGAACACTGCTGGTCTTGAAAGGATTAGAATACTTCTTAAGGGACTCTCAGTGACAAGAGGCAGAAGCAGGCAGCCAGAGCTCAGAGGCAGAAATGGAACGCCAGTGTGGAAGACAACTGCCAGCCTGAAATGCCGAAGGTCAAGCTTGTCCTGACAGCAAGACACATCCCCACTGAAGCTCAAAGACTCAGTTAGCCAAGGTGGGAAGAATAAAGAGGCAAGCCATAAAGCAGCAGGAACAAACCAACTGTGGCTTCACCAGCAGCTCCCCTTCGAAGTAGGAACCAGAACTGCTTTTACCAAGACAAATGGGCATGGGTAAGTGGTAATGGACGCAAAGGGAGCTCAGACCAGAGAGCCCCACTTAAACTTTGACTTGATCGTTTTGCAAGACAGTAAATAGTAACTCGTTTCCCGTCATCCTCCTCATACATTTGCTGCTCCTCAAATCTCAGTGGGCAGATAGTATGGTGGCAAAGAAACATCCTTCAGACAAAGCAAATGGGACAACTGCAGAGATTTGGGGCCTGCACCAACAGCCCCCCCCCCCCACTGCCTCCCATCTGGGCTTCTAAATACTAGAGGGCTGAAGGAGGCTACACAGTGGAAAACAAATGGCAGAAGTTAAACAAGAATTCTACCCAATAGGAAGGGTTCTTAAATAAATATACCCAAGAAGAATTTATCAGAACTCAGGAAATGAAGAATTCGAGACACTTTAAAGTCATTCCTGGCTGAAAGGTTTACTGGACCACTTAATGCCAACAAAATGGGAATAACAAAACGAGGAGAACAGGGCAATCTCACAGATGTGCTGTGAAAACTGTGACAAGCACGTGAAGTACTCAGAATGGTGCCCGTGACATAGTCATCATAAATACCCAATGAACTTTCAATACTATGACACTGATCACAATGATGTTGCTTCTCCTAAAACAGGTTCCCACCATCCCCTTTCTGCCGCCTCTAAACCTTGTACACAGTTCTATTATTTGTTTACACATTTAGTTACTCCTGAGGCCCCTGAGGTGGCAGACAATGACTAATGACTTACCCAGAGGGTCTAGAACGGTGCCTGGCACATGGTAGAAATTTTATAAACGTAGATGCTTTGAAATAACCTTACTGAGGCAGCCTTTGCAATTCTATTTGAAGTCAAATACTGACTAACGATCACAAGCTGGGCATTGTACTAGCTGCTTTTCCACATGATCTCATTTAATTGACAATTTTATCCCACTTTACAGAGAAGAAAATAGGCTCAGTAGCCCCAATTTGGCTCTATAACTCTGCTCTCTGACTCTACAGATGCCTCCTCACTGAAGCCTGCATTAACTCCCTGACCTCTCTCTCAGTGAGGTAACTCTACTGCTTGTCTTTTCTAAGCTCAGCCACAAAGCACTGCGGGCAGAAAAATCACAAAACCATGCAGACTTGGCCCACTGCAGACTTACGCAGTCTAACTACCACTAGACGCTCACGGCCATTCTTCCTGCCCCACGGGCTTGATGCCTTTCAACACTCCCGCCCACTCAACCCTTTTCTACCTGTTTCCAACCATCACACTCCTCTGTACCATTTCTCTCACAGCTCTTTCCTTCCACTCAGAGCCCCAAACCTCTGGTAATGAGTTATGTCCAGAACTCAAACAGCCTTGCTGCTCTCGTCCCTCTGTCCTCCCACTGTACCCTGAATTCTATCATGAGACCAGTCTTCGTAGACTAAAAGTCTTCCTAAAAGAGATTTGAGACAATGTCATTTTCAGAACCCTTAAGCTGCTCTCTATGGCATAGGACAAGGACAGCATATGCACACAAGGCTCTGTGCTCCGGTCCAAAGTATTTTTAATTCCTGTTAGTCCCCCATGCAAACTCAGTGCCCTGGCCAAACCAGACAATGGCCAATCTCCCATGGCTCTTTCACACTATTCACCAGCACCTACCAGCCCACCCACGCATCTCTTCTTCCTCTCTGCCTAGCGAAGATTGCCCAGTGCTTCAAGGCTTCTGTCCTGCTCCCTTTGTGAAGCCGTCCCTCATCAGCCCAGCCTTCAGGACCTCTCCTGCTTCTCAATATCCAGTGCAATTAATGTCCACACTCACAGGACTCTAGGCATATATGGTATCTTTCCATTTTCTGATACATTTTAATAACGAATGCAAGGTCTTAGAGTCACTTACACAAAATAAGCACAGTATTCTGACCGAATGGTCGTAAATATTTCTTTTAGAGTATTATGAATGTTGAGCAAAGATTCTACTTCGAAGCCTTATCTCTCTCCTAACTAGTGTCCTTTGGGGACCGCTTACCACCGAACACAGAGAGCGCACACGCATCTCACACTATTTATAGCCAAACCTAACACACAAGTATATGACTCCTGGATATCGTATTTAGCAGGGTAAGTCCAAGTGGAGGAATATCTGACAATCTGTGACTGTTGGAAACAGCACTATCAAAGGACTCAAAAAGGCTTTCCAGAGAGAAAAGATTTGGGTTAAACAAAGAGCTAAATTTAGTTGCTTCCTGAACGTGTTTTCCCAATCAACAGACCTTTTAGAACACTGCCCCCATCACACTCTCACACACACACACACACACACACACACACACACTCACACACACACACACACACAGTTGGCAGAGGATTGCCAAGAGGAGTGTAAGCAATGACAGCATAACGGCTTAGAAACAGTTGACACCACTTAGCATGCAGTCAGTGTGCTGGATACCAGCAGCAAGCTGTCAGAATCCCAAAACCCAAGCCATCACCAAATGGGTGGTAAACATGTTGTTGCTCTTTTGCTACCCTGGGGATTAGCAGAAAACAAGGTATTTGGGGTTCTAGGACACGAATGCTCAAAGGCTAGCTGGGGAGCCAGCCAAGTCACTCCCCACAGAGGCTGATCTAAGCTGGCCCATTCCTGAGGGAATACTAAAAAGAAACGACTGCAGTCTATTTTGCTATTACATGCCCTTCTCTTCTTATACTATATTCTTCTTCCTTTTTAACGTATCCACATTTGGAAGATAAAATGAAATATAACAGATAACGTTTATAAGAGCCTTTATCTCTCTGGGCCTCAATGTCCTCATGTGTAAAATGAGAAAATCATACTAAGTGATCAAGTAACTTAACACTAACATTTGATGGTCTTAGGTTATTCCCCCACCTATTCCAGATAGTCTGCCTTATTCTAACTGTAACATTTGCATAGTAAACCCAAGTGGAAAAGTGCCCCCAGCCGTGCACTATCTGAATAACAGTAAAAACCTACTTTGAGGCTTGTCTCTTGTTCCTGGAGCAGAGTTGAAAACCACCTGTGGGAGAAGCTGCTCCGCAAGGCAACAGCGGCAACAGCTCGCTTGCTCTACTTCCAGCATAGACCCTGCTTGGCAAAAGGGCTTCATTTGCATTCCTGATCACTATTGATGACAAAGAGGAAAACCAGATGGCATGAAGCTGCAGGGCCTCTCCTCCTCTCACTGTCATGCCTCAGTCAGGTACAACTGGTCACTATACACAAGCCGCCATACCGGAGTTCTTGGCTGAGGACCAGCTCATGGGGTTTGTAGTATGTTTGTTAATGGCAATTCTGGAAAAGTTTCACGTAAGAGAGGGAACTTTTTACTTCGGTCATTAAATTAAACTAGGTGCAAAAATCAAGTTAGGGAGGTGGAATGTATAGTAGGAAAAAACTCCCACCCCTCCCCTTTGCCTACTCTAGCAATGTTTTCTCAGGTTCTTTTTAGATCTGAGAATCTTTCCTGAGTCTATCATTCCCTCCCTTTTAGCCACTTCATTCCAAGGCAGTCTATATCTCCCCAAGCTCAGGGATTTCAGGGAAATGACACACCGCATGGCCCAACCACCTCAGCTCAGAGAGCCACCAGCAGAGGCAGCTTATTTTACAAATGAGAGCAGTAAAAAAGGGGAGCCATAGGGGTAGATAAATAGCAGAATCTGTACTATCAGACCTGTTGGATGACAGCTGCCTTTGAAAAGTTTAAAATCTGGCAAATTGGGGTGCCTGGGTGGCGCAGTCAGTTAAGCGTCCGACTTCGGCCAGGTCGCGATCTCATGGTCCGTGGGTTCGAGCCCCGCGTCAGGCTCTGGGCTGATGGCTCGGAGCCTGGAGCCTGTTTCCGATTCTGTGTCTCCCTCTCTCTCTGCCCCTCCCCCGTTCATGCTCTGTCTCTCTCTGTCCTAAAAATAAATAAAAAACGTTGGAAAAAAAAAAAAATTTAAAATCTGGCAAATTAAGCCTGATTCTGAGCTAGGCTGTTTGCCTATGCATAGGTGGTAAAAATCAAAGGAGTTCAGCAAGTTACACTGTCAGTGCCACTTAGGGAAACTACCTTAGTAAAGAGGCATGCCCACCAGAATCTGCCAGTGACCGATGGAAAATAACTTGGTAATCTCTCTTAGCCTCAGAGTCGGCTTATTTTCTGTTTTAGCGTGGAAAGCACATGCAAATTTCTATACTCAGCAAACCAAATACATCAAAACCCTATTACTGTCTACAAAAAAGCCACACCACATCTGATTTTGCTCCAAATATAATTAAGTCATCTCCACAATACTTCCTATAACTGCTACTACTGTTCTAGATTTATATTCCCTATATTCAAACCCTCAAACCAAAATGAATATTGTACTTAGCTCCTTTCTACTTAATTAAAATGATTATGATTCCTCCTTTGTTCTTTAAGATCCTTCAGTAACAATGGTTTTCAAACTGTATTCCCAGAAGCCCAGATAATAATGTGGTTTGGGGTGGAAGGGACAGGGAGAGGGGTGAAGAAGACCACTTCTCCACAGCTGCATTTATCTGCCTCAAATGCCACGTTTGAAGAAAAGATCCTAATACTAAAAAAAAAAAAAAAAAAAAAAAAAAAAAAAAAAAAAAAGAGGAAATACAAACCAAAACCACACTGAGATATCACCTCACGCCAGAGTGGCTAAAATGAACAAATCAGGAGACTATAGATGCTGGAGAGGATGTGGAGAAACAGGAACCCTCTTGCCCTGTTGGTGGGAATGCAAACTGGTGCAGCCACTCTGGAAAACAGAGTGGAGGTTCCTCAAAAAATTAAAAATAGATCTACCCTATGACCCAGCAATAGCACTGCTAGGAATTTATCCAAGGGATACAGGAGTGCTGATGCATAGGGGCACTTGTACCCCAATGTTTATAGCAGCACTTTCAACAATAGCCAAATTATGGAAAGAGCCTAAATGTCCATCAACTGATGAATGGATAAAGAAGTTGTGGTTTATATACACAGTGGAATACTACTTGGCAATGGGAAAGCATGAAATATGGCCTTTTGTAGCAACGTGGATGGAACTGGAAAGTGTTTGCTAAGTGAAATAAGTCATACAGAGAAAGACAGATACCATATGTTTTCACTCTTATGTGGATCTTGAGAAACTTAACAGAAGACCATGGGGGAGGGGAAGGGAAAAAAAGTTACAGAGAGGGAAGGAGGCAAACCATAAGAGACCTTTAAAAAAAAACTGAGAAGGGGGGGTGGGAGGGAGGGGAAAGTGGGTGATGAACATTGAGGAGGGCACATGTTGGGATGAGCACTGGGTGTTGTATGGAAACCAATTTGACAATAAATTTCATATAAAAAAAAAGAAACTTGGGGCACCTGGGTGGCTCAGTTGGATGAGCGTCCGACTTTAGCTCACGTCATGATCTCAGTTTGTGAGTTTGAGCCCCGCGTCAGGCTCTGTGCTGACAGCTTGGAGCCTGGAGCCTGCTTGGGATTCTGTGTCTCCTTCTCTGCCCCTCCCCCGTTCATGCTCTCTCTCAAAATAAAATAAACATTTAAAGAAAAGAAAAAGAAAAAGGAACTTAAAAACCATTGAGGTAATAGACTAGACTACCCAATATAGTGACCTAGGTGACTACCCAGGCACTAGCTGGTTACATGAGAATTAGGACTAGCCAAACTTCCAGATGACCAGGGCTTTCAGGAGATAAGGACAGCATAGTAAACAAACGTAATTTATTAAAACCCTAATTTTAGCCAATGGTGTCAACCATCCATCTCCAACTGTTTTTTACCCCAACAACTAGTGAATCAGAGTTGAACCTCTGGTAAAATGTAAAGGCAGTAATAGGCAAGCCAAAGTGAAAAGTCAAAGATCTGATTAGTTGGCTCCTATGCCTTTAGTTGTTAATCACAACACACTAAATAAAGAGCAGACCAGATCCTGTCAGATGTAGGATATAAATGGACATGAAATCAGCCCCCTACCCTATGCCATGATAGGTAGTATGCTACATTAGCCACAATTCCCAAGAGACAATGATAATAAGCCAACCGCAAAGCCACTTTAGTTAATTCCTACTGCAAGCCTCTGATTCAGAATCTAGGTCATTGTGTTTCAGGCATAATGGAGAGGGAAGAGCAGCCGGTGGAAAGCGGACCTGGTGCAACTCACCAGTGCAGAACTCCTTGCTCACGTTGTGGGGCACAGTGATCCGCCGGTAGACAATGGGCTCCGACTCCAGGATGTTCTCATCGTGGCGGTACCGAGTAGGCCTTTCATTTGGGATGCCCCGGGAACGGGTACCAGTTCTCCTCTCATAGGTATCAATCTCTTCAAACACAGCTGCCTTGTCAAAAAGGGCCAGGTTCCCTTCAAAATCAAAATCTGTGTCTGGGATCTCCTCGATATCATCCCCAAAGCACTCATCATCTTTATTCTTCATTTGGCCATTCTTTAATCCACTTTTCTTTGGAGTTGCCTGATTTGGGTGTCTGCTACTAGATGACCCTGGAGGGAAAAACAGGGACTAAGGTCAGTATGCCGACAGTAAGTGCTCAGTGGAAGTGGAAAATACATTAGTGCTTTATGGAGAGTGTTACAGGAATCAAAGTGAAGACTGTAAAGAAAGGTAAGCTATTCCTAGATCGTATTAAGTAGCACAAACTACCACAAATCTCCTGGAATAATAGATTTGATATATTACCTAAGTAATAATCAATATAAAATAAGTACAACTCCTGGAAATCCTAACCAGTTCTACCCTTCACAAGGAAACTGGTAATGACAGAGGCTTTTTTTTTTTAACAGCTGAATGTCAAAAAGGTGGAAGGGCGCAATCCCTATCAAAATAACACCAGCATTCTTCACAGAGCTAGAACAAACAATCCTAAAATTTGTATGGAACCAGAAAAGACCCCAAATAACCAAAGCAATCTTGAAAAAGAAAAGCAAAGCTGGAGGCATCACAATCCCGGACTTCAAGCTATACTACAAAGCTGTAATCATCAAGACAGTATGGTACTGGCCCAAGAACAGACACTCAGATCAATGGAACAGAATAGAGAACCCAGAAATGGACCCACAAACGTATGACCAACTAATCTTTGACAAAGCAGGAAAGGATATCCAAAGGGATAAAGACAGTCTCCTCAGCAAATGGTGCTGGGAAAACTGGACAGTAACATGCAGAAAAATGAACCTGACCACTTTCTTACACCATACACAAAAATAAACTCAAAATGGATGAAAGACCTAAACGTAAGACAGGAAGCCATCAAAATCCTAGCAGCACTTCCAACAGATCCTAGAGGTTCCATCAAAATCCCAGAGGAGAAAGTAGGCAAAAACCTCTTTGACCTCAGCCACAGCAACTTCTTACTCAACATGTCTCCAGAGGCAAGGGAAACAAAAGCAAAAATGTACTACCGGGACTTCATCAAAATAAAAAGCTTCTGCACAGCAAATGAAATAAGCAGCAAAACTAAAAAGCAACCTATGGAATGGGAGAAGAGATTTGCAAACAGCATATCAGATAAAGGGTTAGTATCCAAAATCTATAAAGAACTTACCAAACTCAACACCCAAAAAACAAATAATCCAGTGAAGAAATGGGCAGAAGACATGAATAGACACTTCTCCAAAGAAGACATCCACATGGCCAACCGACACATGAAAAAAAATGCTCAACATCACTCAGCAGGGAAATACAAATCAAAACCACAATGAGATACCACCTTACACCAGTCAGAATGGCTAACATTAACAACTCGGGCAACAACAGATGTTGGCAAGGATGTGGAGAAAAGAGGATCTCTTTTGCACTGCTGGTGGGAATGCAAACTGATGCAGCCACTCTGGAAAACAGTATGGAGGTTCCTCAAAAAATCAGAACTACAATATGACCCAGCAATTGCACTCACTACTAGGTATTTATCTAAGGGATACAAGTGTGCTGTTTCAAAGAGGCACATGCACCCCAACATTTATAGCAGCACTATCAACGATAGCCAAAGTATGGAAAGAGCCCAAATGCTCATCGATGGATGAATGGATAAAGAAGATGTGGTACACACACACACACACACACACGCATGCACGCACAGGGGAGTATTACTCAGCAGTCAAAAAGAATGAAATCTTGCCATTTGCAACTACGTGGGTGGAACTAGAGCATATTATGCTAACCGAAATTAGAGAAAGATAAATATAGGACTTCACTCATATGAGGACTTTAAGATACAAAACAGATGAACATAAGGGAAGGGAGGCAAAGATAATATAAAAACAGGGAGGGAGACAAAACATAAAAGACTCTTAAATATAGAGAATAAACAGGTTTGGGGGAGGGGTTGAGGGGGGAAGGGCTAAACGGGTAAGGGGCATTAAGGAATCTACTCCTGAAATCACTGTTGCACTATATGCTAAGTTGGATGTAAATTAAAAAAATAAATTAATATCTGAAAAAACAAAACAAAATAAAAAATGAAAAGTGGAAGGAAAAGGGTACAGCAGTCTCTTCCCACAGGTCTGAGTGGTTTGACCCCAAATGTCCAGGAGTAAAGAGAGAAATACCCCCAGAGTAAAAGAAGATCAACTCCTCATAACCTGAAGTTCACAAAAAAATACTACTCAACTGGCTCCGAATTCTATGCTTCCCAAGCAAACAACCTTCTAATTTTTAATGTGGTCTTAGCCTAGAACCCAGCAGGAGGGAATCTCTGGTTTAGAGAGATTCCAGATCTTGAGCCAGATATACATCTATCACTGTAAGTTGGTATTTTGACTTATAAACCTGTTTTTAGATCTCTCTTTTTTAATGTTTATTTATTTTTAAGAGAGAGAGAGAGAGTGCGAGCAGGAGAGGGACAGAGAGGGACAGAATCCAAAGCAGGCTCCAGGTTCTGAACTGTCAGCACAGGGCCTGACTTGGGGCTCAAACTCACAAGCGTGAGATCATGACCTGAGCCGAAGTTGGACACTTAACTGACTGAGCCACCCAGGCACCCCTAGATCTCTTAATGTGATCTTTTCTCAGAATTTAATACTTGTAGAGAAGCAATTTCTGAACCATCAACCGACAAGGATCATACTGACCTGATTCTACAGTGACCACACCAAGATGCACATCAACACCAGAACAGCAGACACTCTCTATCTGGCCACCACACATCAGTCAACTACTCTTCTAGCAGCCAAGACAGAAAATCCCACAGAATTCTCCAGACCATCCACTCCTAGAGAATCCTGAATTGAGTTTATATTCTGACCATCCTGAAAGGGTGGACCAGGCTAATGGTATGCCAAACTGAACCTCCAATATGGTTTAAATAAATGTGATGTGCTTCCTTTTGAAAGATTGAGATCTTTAATTACTGAAAATACTTAAATAGAGATTAGAATGATCACGAGCAAACTCCCTCACATACAGCATCCCAACTATACTGCTCTAACTTCTCACAGCAACTCCCTTCTACCCCATGGAGGAGCCAGGACACCTAGGCTCTAGCTGCAGTTCTCGTTAACATGTTACATAATCTCAATTTCCTTGTATGTAAAATGCTCACTGTTTTATCCCCAGCAGAGTTCCTAGCACACAGCAGGCAGTCAATAAATATTTGTTTAACAAATTAATCAACATTGGCAAGATCAATTGCAATAATTATTCTGAAAGATGTGTACTGTGCAAATATAACTCGTGTCCCCAAGTCTTCCTATTGCCAAATATTGGTATAGAAAAGGGCTGAGCTGGAAGATGAGATTTAGGCCTCTGAAAATAACTAAGCTTGGCCAAAATTATAAAGGAGAGGAAGATCTAGCTGAGCCACCATCAACAGCTTGGATTATAAAACAATGACAAAATTGTCAAAATGTGGGTTAAGTTCTAGTTCCAATAATCTGACAAAAACATTTAGTGAGAGCATGCTATGTGCCACAGCCAGGTAAATAACCAAGACATGCTACTCAAAAAGGAAGGAGGAGAGGGGTAGCTGGGTGGCTTAGTCAATTGAGCGTCCAACTCTGATTTCGGCTCAGGTCATGATCCCAGGGTTGTGGGATCAAGCCTTGTGTCAGGCTCTGTGCTGAGTGTGGAGCCTGCTTAAGATTCTCTCCCAGTCTGTCTGTCTGTCTGTCTCTCTCTCTCTCCCCCTCCATCTACCCCTCTCCTCCGCTTGCACTCTCTAAAATAAATAAATAAATTTTTAAAAATTTTAATAAAAAAAAAATTCTTAAATTAAAACTCTGGCAACAAGTTGCCATGAGACCTTTTCCCATGCAAAAACTGTAGGAAGCACAAATGTTCATTACTGGGGCAAGGGATTCTTGATTTCAGCTCAGGTCATGATCTCATGGTCGTGGAATCGAGCTCCTTCTGCTTGGGATTCTGTTTCTCTCTCCGCCCTTCCCCGCTTCGTGCTGTAACATAAATAAACTTTTTTTTTAAAGGAGGAGTGATATGTAAGCAAGCAACTAAAATACAACGTCGTAAGAATTATAACAGAAATTTATATAAAGTATCACAGAAATGTGGATGAAAAAAGCAGAGCTGGATTAGGAATGGGAGAGCAGGCATGAAAATACAAGGTCAGGGTAACACCCTCAGCAATAGAAGCAGGCAGGGGAAGAACTAGAAAAAAGTCCAGTATACAGGACTAATGTTCTGCCTCAATATAAATCAAAGCATACTATTAGAAAACAGGTCTCTGGCCCTGTGGTCTCGGCATACCCAGGAGTGTAAAGGATGATCCACTGGGATGAAGGGAGAAGATATTTCATACTCTATTTTTTCTTTTAACTAAAAAGAATAAGAAATTAGGCTTTATGAATTTAATGTTCAGCTAGAAATTGGCACCCTTATGAGGTTTCATGCCAGCCAATCACTGCCAGTACTTGACATGTTGGAAGACAGAGTGATGTTCCATAACAGGACGTGTATCCGTGCAAATGGACTTGCATCAATTTTTTTATGGTAAAATGTACATTAACATAAAATTTACCATTTTAACCACTTTTAAGTATACAGTTCAATGGCATTAAGTATATTCACACTGTTGTGCAACTATATACATTTTTAGCTACTAAAGCATACTAAAATGAGTAAATGGCTTAAAAAAGATTCCTATAAAGAAACTATGCATTAAAGATAATACTAATAATGCAATCATAAGTGAACAAAAGAATGGCAGAGCTAACACCTCTCCGATTCCTCTCAGGTCTTCTCTAGCTAGAATGAAATTTTTAAAAAATTGATCAGATCTAAGAAGATGGTCTCCCAAATTCAAAAAAGTATCAAGGTTATTCCAAACATGAATCCATATGGACTATCATTGATTAACCTCACCCTAAGTGTATATTATATTCTACATCAGGAGTCTGCAAACTGTTTGGCGCTCACCAAATTCAGCCCACTGCTGTTTCTGCAAATATGTTTTCTTGGAACACAGTCACACTCATTTGTTTACATAGTCTAAGCCCACTTCTGTGCTGCAAAAGCAACGTTAAGTATGTGAGACAGAGACTTCATGACCGGCAAAGCCTAAAATATTTAACATCTGACCCTGTACAGGAAAAGTAGGCCTCTCAGAGAGAGGTATTCTTTCCAGTTTTGCCTTTTTTTCAGCTACTACCTTTCCAGCGATGAAAAAATTTTTAATTTCTTAATTAACTGAACCCAGGACCGGTTCTTTGAACCTCTGTTTCATTCAAAGTGTTCAGGGTGTCACTTATTAGTCTTTCAACTCCACACTCAGTCTCTGCGGTGTTGGGCTGGGACTCCACAACTGCATCTCTCCTCCTGTCAGGTCCCACCACCAGTAGTAGACATGTGAAGAGAGTGGAAGGAACAAGGAAGGAGGAGTGACACGGGACTGTCTCCTTCTTGTTCGCTTGCTGTTCACACCAGCATTGCCCTGGCAGTCAGTTCCGGTCTCCCGTTTTCCTTTCCGCCTCACGCAGACAGAACAAGCTTCAGTGCAGCTCCCTGGAACTAATGGCACCAGCTCTGAGAAGCCTCTTCTCTGAACTTCAAGTTTCTGATAACAGCAGCCTGTTCCCTATTTCCCCTCCCTCAATGTCTCTTTTTGCTTTTTTGGTCTTCTAACACCTACTTAACCAATTCTATTAAATTTCTTCTGAAATAACTAGTATGGTTACTATTTTCTTAAGTGGTATACCAAGATTTAAGAAAATGAGTGACTCACAGCTAATCACTCTGTTCTAACCAAGTATTGATGTTTAATAAGCAAAAAAGTTTTGAACCATTAATAAAATATTCCTTTAAAAATATTTCATGTTTATTTCATCCTTTGTAAATTGTAAAGGTAAAGAACTTTCTGAATTACAGACACACAGATATACACAGAAATAGTGCTTACAGCTCCAACCCTAAAATCTCAGCCATGGGCCAAGATTAAACACAGACCAGTATAGATGCTAAAGGGCCCATCTTCTCCCAGTGGGGATGAAAATCTTAATTGACTTGAGCTCAAAGTAGACAAATAGAACAGACTAACCAGATTTGCCATTGTCTCTCATCCAACAGAAAGCAAGTATCTAGAAACATTAATCCCCTTAAACAGATCAAGTGATCAAACCATAAAGCCAAACCCCTAATCACTGCTGCTACCAATGGGGAACAGCTTAGCTATAGACAAAGCAAAAACACAAAATTAGTAAGGTAAAATACTAAAGAAACAAAGTCAGCCAAGGTCCTATTGCTGCCCTGGATTCAGTCCTGGAAGCCAAGAGAAGATGCACCTGGGCTTCATCTCCTCAGAGGTACAACACTGATTTTTGTTTTTACAGCTTTACTGAGGTTTTATCAGTACACAAAAACCTGTACATACTTAATGTATACAATTTGATGAGTTTGGACATATGCAAAACACTTGTAATACCACGACCACAATCAAGGTAATAAATATCTCCACCTCCCCACCACCTCCAAAAGAGTCCATGACTCATAGTTATTCACTCTGTTGAAAAACCAAATATTAATTTTTCAATAAGCAAAACATTTTGAACCATTAAACCAAATTTAAACCAGTATTACTGTGAAAGTTTACTTCATGTTTATCTAGTCCTTTTTAATTTGTTCCTCTGTTTCTCATATCTCATGTATATAGCATGTATGTATTGTAGGAAAAAAGCCAATCAATTGGTGAGCCCATCAGGAGTTGTGTCACAGAAATGTTTACTTTTACAAAAGGAAGTAAAAGAAACCTAATGAACTAATAACATCAATATCAGGAGTCAAATACTTCATGCTTATTTTAAGGCACTATTAGGCCAAAGCACAATTTCCCTGAAGCTGAATATAATTTATCTGAAAGAAAGGAATTGGGGTGGTCTCCAGGAGTCTCTTCATGTCAGCCAACTGTACCTATAATCATACCACTGTTCACTGAACCCAAAACACATTTCACATTTCACCAGGACAGAATTTTGATCAGTATTTTTCTATATTCATTTTTAAAATATTCATTAAGCATCTGCTATCCACTAGGATCTGTGTTAAGTGCTGGAGAGTCAACGGTGAACAATATCAATATAGCCCCAGTCCTCACCTGAAGTTACTCTCACCCCCCTTTACTACCATTCCCAATCACTTCTGCAGACCCAACAAACTGCCTGTATCTTCCACCATGACACTTTCAATAGGCCCTTGCCACAGGTAAGCAATTTTAGAGTTTTTTTGCCCTGTAAGCAGATTCTGTTGTTGCCTATCTAATGTCCAGATCTCTTCCTCAGAACAATAAGATAGATACCATACCCTCCTCTCAGGGGAGGGAACAAGTAAATTTCTAAATCAATCATGGTGGTTCTCATGCCAACAACTGATTTAAGCATGGGCACGTGAAGAATACTGGTCAAGAAGACAGAATGGGGTGAAAGGTGGAGAGTAGATCTTACAGCAGTTTCTGATAACAAGGTTTCCTCATTCCTGAAGAACTTTTGATTCTCAATCAGGGGCACTATTATGCCCCAGTGGGACATTTGACAATGTCTGGAGGCATTTTTGGTTGTTACAAGTGGGGGTGGTTGGGAAATATTCCTGGCATCTAGAAGGTGGAGTCCAGGGATGCTGCTAAACGCTTGTCAACTTGCAGAACCTATGCAGCTGGCACCATCTTAGGCTTTGATATGCACATTATCTCAGCTATCTTCAGACAACCCAATTAACCTTAGCATTCTACCAATGAGGAAACTAAGGATGTTCCAAACCGATATGTCTAAGTTAGGACTTGAACTCTGATCGGTCAGATTCCAAATTCCATGGTATTTGTGGAGACAAGAATAAGGAAACCATGTAACTCTGACAGACCTAGGCAAAGTGAAAAGAACTAGCAGAGGATCATGTCTAGAAAATGAGCATAGAAGGCAAAAGCAAAAAACCTATTCAGTACAGCACAATGGTAAAAAAGGAATTCAAAAGCAACAGGAAACAAGTATTCCTTTTTTAGAAGTAACTTTTTGTTAACATATGTTTTTTTTTTTTTTAATTTTTTTTTTCAACGTTTTTATTTATTTTGGGGACAGAGAGAGACAGAGCATGAACGGGGGAGGGGCAGAGAGAGAGGGAGACACAGAATCGGAAACAGGCTCCAGGCTCCGAGCCATCAGCCCAGAGCCTGACGCGGGGCTCGAACCCACGGACCGCGAGATCGTGACCCGGCCGAAGTCGGACGCTTAACCGACTGCGCCACCCAGGCGCCCCCATATGTTCTTAATAGTGCATAAAATATACAGAAAATTGCAGATATTCACTTAACTTTTTTAAAGTTTATTCTGGGGTGGGGGGAGAGAGGGAGAGAGGGAGAGAGGGAGGGAGGGAGAGAGGGAGAGAGAGAGAATCCCAAGCAGCCTCTGCAATGTCAGCATGGGGGCCCGATGCAGGGCTCAAACTCATGAACCATGAGATCATGACCTGAGCTGAAGTTGGACGCTTAATTGACTAAGCCACCCAGGTGCCCCGAAAATTGCAGATATTCACTTAACGTTTTGACATGTTCCCTTCTAGTCAAAAAATATGCATCCATCTTATAAAGTTTTGTACCTTGCTATCTTGCTTAGGAGCTTCTGTTTCATGAATGATTTCTCCAAATATCTTTTTATAAGATTTTTTTATAGGGGCTCCTGAGTGGCTCAGTCGGTTAAGCGTCCGACTTCAGCTCAGGTCATGATCTCATGGTTTGTGAGTTTGGGCTGACAGCTCAGAGCCTGAAGCCTGCTTCAGATTCTGTCTCCCCCTCTCTCTGCCCCTTCCCCACTCACACGGTCTCTGTCTCTCAAAAATAAATAATAAAACATTAAAAAACATTTTTTGAAGATTTTTTATAGACTATACCCTATTGATGTATACCATGCCTACTGATGAACTTTTAAGCTATTTCTCATTTTTACTGTTACAGACTCAGCCCAAACACACCATCTTGATTACTCCAACTGAAAGATCACCCCCATCTGACCACCTGCAGCAGTGTGGGTACCGTTCATCTAGCACTTGCCCCATACTACCTACTTTGTTTTGCAGTTATCTGTGTTTTTACTCTAACTCAAGGACAATGTAAGCAAACAGAGGGCAGAAATTTGTCATTCAGACCTGTCACCCAATTCTATGCCCTGTCTACCATAAATACACAAATCTCTGAATTCATAAAAACAACCATCTAAAAAAACAAAAAAACACCCCATACAAACAACAAAAGAGTCTAAAGAAGTCACTAAAGAAAAGGCAACTTGAGATGAACTATGAGAAAGAAAGGCAGCTATCAAATCTTTGCGTGACTGAAAAAGACAGGAAGATGAAGCTGTCAACAATAATAAAAGAGGGGGTATGAGGCAAGGGCTTCAGAGGAAAGGAGTTCAGTCATGCCCAGTATGAACGGACAATGAACTATCCTGAATCTATCACAATGACAGATGAAGACAAGCAATTATCAGCTTGAGAGAAGACAGGGCAAAAGCAGCAAAATAGGAAGCCACTTTGGGCTCAGCCTTAAGACTCTATAAACATCACTTGCAACCAAACCAGAGTTGTGTCTTTAGAAGGTATCAGGTATTTTCTCACACTCTGAATACAGAGCTTACATTCACTCATTTGACAAATATACACCAAGGATCAGCTATGTTCCAAACACTGCTAGGAAAGTAGACAGCAAAAAAGGTTTCCAAGAGGAAATACTGACATCATAGGTCAGCAAGAAAAAGATAAGAGATTATAAAGTAAATGAAAAGCAAGCCAATATGCTCAGTTGTCTCTGATTCTTCCTTTTCCTCATACTTTAATACAAATATTGGGAAGTCCTGAGTGAATCAGCTGTCTCAATACTTGGCTTACTCAGCCCAAGGGCCTGGCTCTATGTTTAAAATGGCCTTTGGCAAATAATTAAAACGTGTTTGTTTGAAATATAATATATATAAAACTAAACAGCAAAGCCCTTGTTTAGAATTTAAGATAATAAAATATTGGGGGGGGGGATAAAAAAATAAAATGGACTTTGGCCACTAGGAGAGAAAAGCGCTTCCCTTGGAAAAGATAAACAGTGCTTCATAGATTTCTTTACCTTTCAATTACAAAGGCCAAGTATGTGTTAAGACTAGAGGCTGGCCGCCTTCCTGTGCCATTTTGCTGCCAGCCTTTGGCACAAAAGCCCTTTGGCCAGGATAACTTACAACAAACCCATTGTTGTGTAACCCTCAGTGCCACTTATTTATTGGTTTTTGTCACACACACATTGTAAAAGGGAACTTTGTCCTGCACTTAGCACGCTAAAGGGCACCTGAAGGTCAATGGCAAATGTTTTAATGTCAGACTCAATGGGCTTCACGAAGAGATAACTGAGAGCATCTGGAACCTTCTTTTCAACTCCCCAACTTCTAGGCCTTGGTAATAATTCAACTTCTTGGGCTCCAGCACCAAGAAGGCACATCCAGGGCACATCCAAGGAGGTTAAGAAGTTATAGTAGGACCTCGGATGGTGGGATCATTGGTAAAATGAACAGACCATACACAGACCTGTATCCTTAGCCAGTCTCAAATGGTTTCCCTCAGCTTCCGAGGACTAATATTCCATTCATCTACTTGACAAATATGGAGCCTGTCTGGGATTCTCTCTCCCTGCCACATACACACTTGCACTCTCTCTCTGTAAAAAAATATATAATTAATTAACTTAGGACCACCTGGATGGCTCAGTTGGTTGAGCATCTGACTCTCGATTTTGGCTCAAGTCATGATCTCCTGGTTCGTGAGATGGACCCACACGTCAGGCTCTTTGCTGGCAGCACAGAACCTGCTTGGGATTCCCCCACACACACACCCCTTCCCCACTTGCACGTGCACACATTCTCTTTCTCAAAATAAACAAACCTTTAAAAAAAGTAAATAAAATAAAATCTGCTTGTGCTAAATCTCTCACAAATGTTGGATTAGGTAACTATAACTAACAAATCCCTCAACAATCATCACTAACCTTAACAGAATACTTAAAAACCAGAACTGAAGAGGGGTGCCTGGGTGGCTCAGTCAGTTAAGCATCTGACTTCAGCTCAGGTCATGATTTCACGGTTCGTCAGTTCAAGCCCTGTGTCGAGTTCTGTGCTGACAACTCAGAGCCTGGAGCCTGCTTCAGATTCTGTGTATCCCACTCTTTCTCTGCCCCTCTACAACTAGCACTCTGTCTCTGTCTCTCAAAAATAAAATAAAAACGTTAAAAAAAAATTCTTAAATAAATTAATTTTAAATAAACAGAACTGGAGATTATATTCCTATACTTTATCAATCTACTAGTTTCAACATCAATAAACATATACCAGGAAAATTTCTATTTACATATCTCTAATGAGAAAACTACTTAATCTCTATTTCTTTATCAATGAAAAAAACAATGATAATCTACATTACAACTGCAGTGGGAAGAAACCAATCTATTTTCTTGGAATCCTTAAAATCCTCTGGCAGACCTTTCTACTCATCTTACAGCGTTCACTAAACAAATAAATAAATGCAACTCAGTTAAGCATCTGACTTCAGCTCAGGTTATGATCTCACGGTTCGTGAGTTCGAGCCCCACGTCAGCTCTGTGCTGACGGCTCAGAGCCTGGAGCCTGCTTCTGTTGTCTCCCTCTCTCTCTGCCCCTCCCACACTTGCACTCTGCCTCTCAAAAATAAACATCAAAAAAAATAATAATAAAAACAAATAAATGCAACTCTACCTATCACAAACCAATTCCAAGCCACATCTCATCATCAAATTCCCAGGTCACAGACATTTTCCAAACTAATCTGGATTCAGAAGAAGTTCTCTGAAAGAGGATAACATTTTTTTTTTTTTTTTTGCCATGATCCCTTTACCCTATTTATGTGCACTTAATAATCCAGGGAACAGACTAAACAGCAAAAGCAGAAGCATCATCCACCAGGGGATACTTTTTGGAGTGACCCAACTTTTTTACCAGAGTGACTTGTTAAAGATCAAATAAATTACTTGCTTGACGTTAACTGCACTCTTTCAAGAGAGTTGCTATAATTGTTGGTAAGGGGAAAAAAATTCGATAGCCTTACCATAACATCCAGCAATCATACTCCTAGGTATTTATCCAACTGATCTGAAAACTATGTCCACATAAAACCTGCACACAAATGTTTCTAGCAAGTTTTGTTCATAATCATCAAAAGTTGGAATCAGCCAAGATGCCCTTCAATAGGTAAACGGACAAACTTTGATACATCCATACAATGAAATATTATTCAGCAATAAAAGGAAATGAGCTATCGAGCCACAAAGACATGAATGATTTTTTTTTTT
This sequence comes from Puma concolor, assembly GCF_028749965.1. NCBI lineage: Eukaryota > Metazoa > Chordata > Mammalia > Carnivora > Felidae > Puma > Puma concolor. The sequence goes on from NC_141672.1 coordinate 117,711,785, forward strand.
TTTTTAGTTTGAGGGAGAGAGAGTGCGAGTGGGAGAGTGGGGCAGAGGGAATCTTAAGCAGGCTCCATGCTCAATGTGGAGCCCAACACAGGCAGGGCTCAATCCCACGACTCTATCAAGATTCAGACACTCTGGGAATGCAAGCTGGTGCAGCCACTCTGGAAAACAGTATGGAGGTGCCTCAAAAAACTAAAAATAGAACTACCCTACAACCCTAGCAATTGCACTACTAGGCATTCATCCACGGGATACAGGTGTGTTGTTTCGAAGGGATACAGGTGTGCTGTTTTGAAGGGACACATGCACCCCCATGTTTATAGCAGCACTATCAGCAATAGCCAAAGTATGGAAAGAGCCCAAATGTCCACTGATGGATGAATGGATAAAGAAGATGTGGTATATATATACAATGGAGTATTACTCGGCAATCAAAAAGAATGAAATCTTGCCATTTGCAACTACATAGATGGAACTGGAGGGTATTATGCTAAGTGAAATCAGTCAGAGAAAGACAAAAATCATATGCCTTCACTCATATGAGGACTTTAAGAGACAAAACAGTTGAACATAAGGGAAGGGAAACAAAAATAATATAAAAACAGGGAGGGGGACAAAACAGAAGAGACTCATAAATATGGAGAACAAACTGAGGGTTACTGGAGGGGTTGTGGAAGGGGGAATGGGCTAAATGGGTAAGCGGCATTAAGGAATCTACTCCTGGGGCGCCTGGGTGGCGCAGTCGGTTAAGCGTCCGACTTCAGCCAGGTCACGATCTCGCGGTCCGTGAGTTCGAGCCCCGCGTCAGGCTCTGGGCTGATGGCTCAGAGCCTGGAGCCTGTTTCCGATTCTGTGTCTCCCTCTCTCTCTGCCCCTCCCCCGTTCATGCTCTGTCTCTCTCTGTCCAAAAATAAATAAACGTTGAAAAAAAAAAAATTAAAAAAAAAAAAAAAGGAATCTACTCCTGAAATCATTGTTTCACTATATGCTAACTAATTTGGATGTAAATTTTAAAAAATAAAAAATAAAATTAAAAAAAAAATGATTCGGACACTCAACTGACTGAGCCACCCAGACACCCCAACATGAATGAATGAATCTTAAATGCACTTTAAGTGAAAGAAGCCTGTCTCAAAAGGCTACCTACCGTGTGATTTTAATTATGTCATATTCTGGAAAAGGTGAGACCTACAAAAATGGTGAAAAGATCAGTACTTGCTGAGGCAGGGATGAGGTCATGGAGGAAAAAGTGGAAAGACTAAATTGGTGAAACAAGGGATTCTGTATAATACTGTAATGATGGATACAAGGCACTGCAGGTTAAAACTCAGAACCTTAGAGCACAAAGAATAAGCCTTAAAATACGCAAATTTTTAAAAATTCATTGAGGTGGGAGGATCCCAGAATGGGAGGCAGAATGTGACAAAACAATCTATTACAAATGCATAAAACAAGTCAATGAAGGGAGTGTGGTACAGGTTAGTAATTCCAATAGTGCTATACCTGTGCACTGGAACTGAATGATTTAAGCCCATGGACAACAGATGGTAGGAGACCAGCCTTTCACTGTTAGAGTGAAAGGTGACAGATGAGAAAATAGAGATGGCTAGAGTGATGCAGGTAGTAATGGATTCAAGCTGGAGACATCAGTATGAACTCATGCTTAGCCTCATATAGTACAGAAGGTTACATATAAAAATAGTATACATGTATATACACTGGTCAAGTATACATATATCTATTTCCCTGCTCTGTCAGCCAAAAAGAGGGGCACCTGGGTGGCTCAGTCTGTTGGACGGCCAGCTTCAGCCCAGGTCATGATCTCGCAGTCGGTGAGCTGTTCAAGCCCCACATCAGGCTCTGTGCTGACAGCTTGGAGCCTGGAGCCTGCTTCAGATTCTGTGTCTCCCTCTCTCTCTGCCCCTCCCCTGCTCACACTCTGTCTCTCTCAAAAAATAAACATTAAAAAAAAAATTTTTTTTTTAAAGGCAACACCCAGCAGCAATGAGCATAGCTAGCACCCAGGTAATGGCTTATAATACCACTCTCCAATAAAATAAACAGGGATCCTTGGAGACATGGCTGATTCTAGGGCTAGGGCAAAAAATATAGAAGAAAATGTGGCTCCTGGGTGGCTCAATTGGTTGAGTGTCCGACTCTCAATTTTGGCTCAGGTCATGATTACAGGGTTGTGGGAGCGAGTCTTGCATCAGGCTCTGCACTACATGTGGAGCCTGCTTAAGACTCTCTCTCCCCCTCCCCTCTGCCCCTGTCCCACCTTCATGCTTGCACTCTCTCTCTAAAATAAACATTTATAACAAAAAGTGATTAGAAGATAAACCTGGAGCATCTTGTAGGGCCAGAAAGTAAAGAAGTACTAGGGAAAAAAACCTACCCACAATAATGGGGGAAATGTCCAAGGAAAACAGGAGCTAACCAAAACAGCTCCCAGTGGCCAATGCCAAGCACTAAAATAAAGCAGTGATGAATTATAACCTAAAGTGTAAGATAAATACTTATAAGTCCATACTGATAAAAATAAATAACTGAATAAACATGGGAGAAGAGACAAATCTCTGGTGCAGAAGAATTCCAAACAATGTATACAGATACTCTGCATAACTTTCTACTTAGAGGTGTGGGCTGCACACTGACTTCCTTCCAATATAGGAGGAGTGGGGAGAACTCTACAGAAAAATGTGACATACACACTTCCCTCAGCCAGGTGATCAAGGTCAACATCAAGTCATAAACCATGTTCACAGTACATACCCTTGATATGAAGTGATGAAAATAACTTTTATCACTGTAGTCTTCCACCCTAAACACATAACCCCAATCTAATCACAAGAGAAACATCAAATCCCAATTGAGAATATTCTACAAAATACCTGACCAGTACTCATCAAAATAGTCTAGGTCACCAAAACCAATGGAACTCTGAGAAACTGTCAGATGTAAGAGGAGACATGACTATTAAATGTAATGTGGTATGCTGGATGAGCGTCTGTAACATGGACATTAGGAAAAACTAAGGTAATCTGAAGAAAATACTTTACTTAATAATAATGTATCAATATTGGTTCATTAACTGTAACAAATTTACCTTAGTAAGATGTTAATAATCAGAGAAAAAAATACTAGGAAAAATGCTAATGAAGGTTATCTCTAAGCACATGAGATTATAAGCTGCTTGACTACATGAACTTTAAACAAACAAGTCAGTGTTTTCAGTAAAGAAAAAAGGGCTTTAAGTGAGAATAAAGCAAAGCAGAGAAGGTTAAAGTCTAAATGAAAACAATAAATTTCCTATCCAAGCATTCTTTAGTTTTTCAAAAGATGTGGAAGTAACAATTCAATTTTAGTCTCAGGTTTTCACTGTCAATTCAGACAGTTACTTAAGCAATGAAGGAATGAGTCCTGAAATACATTTTTTTAAGTTCCAAAATTTCAAGAGTTTATTCATGAAATCAGGGCATTTTCAAATGTAAAAATGTTGGCCCCTAACACAGATGCCACACAGATTCTGGTGAATCTGTTATAATTCATTTTTATAACATTATTCTAGTGAATGCGTTAAAAAGCATACCAGATTCTAGTGAATTAATTACGGTTCCATAGTGAGTACATGGCATTCAACAATTTGTTAGTGCCAAACACAACTAGGCTATCAACACACCAGTGCATATTTTCCTTTATGTGTTAGTAAGGACAGTGAATATAGCAAATTTAAAATTGTAGTCTGTCGGAAGGGGTGCCTGGGTGGCTCAGTCGGTGGAGCATCTGATTTCTGCTCAAGTCATGATCTCATAGTTCATGGGTTCGAGCCCCACGTCAGGCTCCGCACTGACAGTGAGGAGCCCGCCTGGGATTCTCACTCTTTCCTCTCTGTCTCTGCCCCTCCTCCACTCACACTTTTTTCTCTCAAAATAAAAAAAATAATAAACTTTAAAAAAATTGTAGTCTGTCAGAGACCGTCCGATCACAGACATGTATAAGCCAATCCCTTCCTTTCCTCTGAGGATGGGAGCCAAATCACAAGTTAGCCAAGAATTTCCTGGAACAGTCAAGTGTAGACTCAACTCAGACATCACCACCACCATCTGTTACCAGATTGAAGACAATAAAGTTCACGCTTTCGTCCACGTGAACTCCAGGCAGGTTACTGACTTTTCTTGAAGGAAGTTAAGTGGGGGAGAGGGTAAGGAGCTGGTATGAGTCTCTAACAGCTTATTTTCTCTCCCTTAATCTCCTGAAGGGGTAGACCTACAATAAGAGAATCATGCTGTATTTTTGAGAAGCTTTACCAGCATCCCTTTCACTAGGGTAACAAAGAATTTGTTTACAGAACAGCAGTGGATAAAACCTTATAGCCCTGAAACACAAGGGTAAGAAGAAACATCAACTTGATCCAACTTACAAGAGTTGTGCCGACGACGGAAACTTTTGGACTGACTCAAGGATTCCGTGTGCCTGTCCACATAGCTCTTTGAGCACTGTTGCTGCTGTGGGGAAACGGCAACATCTTGGCTCTTCACATCTGTCCTCTTAGGGATATTCTGAGGGGCACTGCTAGAAGAGGTTGGCTTCTTCACCAGCTTGCCTGTGCCATTCTGATTGATACCCATTTGGTACCCAACACCAGAGGGGCCTAATTCTGTCTGATGAAGGTCTCCAAAATGTTGATTTTCTCCAGGACCTGGTATCTCCAGAATTTTTAATTCTGTAATGTCACCTGCCCTGAAATACACAAAAGAATCCAAGTCTCAAAACTAATAGTGCCATACTCATGTTCATAGCAGTATTCTTCCCAAGAGCCAAAGGGTAGAAACCCGAGTGTCCACTGTAAGATGAACAGATAAACAAAATACGGTGGTACAGACTTACAATGAAATATTTACTAGGCCTTTAAAATTTTTTTTTAATGTTTATTTTTTGAGAGAGAGGAAGGCAGAGTGTGAGTTGAGGAGGGACAGAGAGAGAGGGAGACACAGAATCCGAAGTAGGCTCCAGGCTCTGAGTTGTCAGCACAGAGCCCGAAAAGGGGCTTGAACTCACAGACCGTGAGATCATGACCTGAGCTGATGTTGACACTTAACTGACTGAGCCACCCAGGCACCCCACCAGGCCTTTAAAAGGAGGGAAATTCTGACACATGGTACACCATGGATGAACTTTGAAGACAGTATGCTAATAAGTAAAATAAGCCATCACAAAAGGACAATTATTAAATGATTCTACTTATATGAGATATTTAGAATAGTCCCATTCATAGAAAAAGAAGGTAAAAAATTGGTTACCAGGGCTGGAGGAAAAGGAGATTGGAGAGTTAGTGTTTACAGGGTATGAAGTTTCACTGTGGGGTGATGGAAAAGTTCTGGAGATGGATAGTAGTGACAGGAGGCAGAGCTGTGGAGGTAATGGGGGCCAGATCATACTCATATTACATTTTTCTAGTGGCTGTAGGGAAGGTGGAAAAGCTAGCAGGAAGAACACGGAGTGAGGAGATCAAGCAAGAAATAGAGGCAACGAACAGGGCAAGTGACAATACAAATGGAGAGGGGAGGATGAAACCAAGAGACATTTGGACTCCATAGGGTTTGGTGACTAAGCATGAGGATCAAAGAGAAAGAATTTACAATGATTCCTAAGTTTCTAACTCGGAAAGGTATAATTAGTTACCGATTAAGGGTAGACCTTTTAAAGAAGAAACCTACAGATAACATGATGAGTTCAGCTTTGAAAATCTTAAATTTAAGATATTTTGTGGGAGCAGGGCACCTGGGTGGCTCAGTCAGTTAAGCGTCTGACTTCAGTTCAGGTCACAATCTCACAATTCACGGGTTCGAGCCACATGTCAAGCTTCATGCTGGCAGTGCAGAGCCTGCTTTAGTTTTCTTTCTCTCTCCCTCTTTCTCTACCCCTTCCCCACTCACGCTTTCTCTCTCAAATAAATTAAAAAAAAAAAAAGAATATGTGAGCAAATTTCACATATTCATTAAAAAAAAAAAAAAAAAGATATTCTGTGCAAGGGGTGCCTGACTGGCTCAGTTGAAAGAGCATCGGACTCTTGATCTCAGGGTCCAGCCCTACACCACGTGTAAAAACAGAAAGATATTTTGTGGGATATCCACCTGGAGATGACCAATAGACAAAGTAAGTGTCAGGAGTTCAGATAATGGGTCTAAATTAAAGATCTGGGGTCTCAATGTGTACGAAGGTACACATGAAGTGGTCGAGAGAGATTACAGACAAAGAAAAGAATCAAAGACAGAACTTTGAGTAAATCAATCTTAAAAAGTGAGTAGAAGAGGGGCGCCTGGGTGGCTCAGTCAGTTAAGCATCCAACTTAGGCTCAGGTCACGATCTCACAGTGAGTTCAAGCTCCTCATAGGGCTCTCTGCTGTCAGCACAGAGCCCACTTTGGATCCTCTGTCTGCTTCTCTTTCTGCCCCTCCCCCACTCACATACTCTGTCTCAAAAATAAACAAACGTTAAAAAAAAAAGTAGAAGAAAAGGAACGCGGTGTCGGGGATGTAAAGGAATGGAAGAATACATGGAAAGAAAACCCAAAGGAGTGACAGAGGAACTAAAAGACAACACTTCAACAGGCGGCATCTGAGTTAAGGTTAGAATGAAGACACTGCTGCAGAATTTGGCAATTAGTTCATTTGTAACATTGAACTAGCGAGAGCTAGTTTAGCAAGACGGTAAAATTAGAAAAAACAGACAATGGTGGGGAAAAGAAGAACTAGAGAATGAGGCCACAAAGGGAATGAAAACAGACTATTTTGCTCTGAAAAGAACCGTGGGTATAAAGAGAAAGGAAAGGGTGGGCAATACCTAATGGCACATGCAAGCTGTGGGTGGACGTGGGTGTTGGAGGGTGTGAACTGTGGGGGAAGGCTGGGAATGTTGGAATGCAAAGAGGAGAAAGACAGTATACAGGTTGATAACGAAGACACAAAAGACATGGAGTAGGGTGTCAAAGGAGACAGGAAAGGATAGTATGTGAGGCGTACAGGACAAGGGTAGCCCTGAACACACAGGGTATGTCTTCTATTGAGATTTTAGAAGGGGTTAGAAATAAGAATTGAATACTCCTGAAGATTATGTGAAGGTACTTTTTAGAGAGTCAAGGAAGCTCTCATCTGACCGTTCTGTTGTTGCTCTAACCTAAGAAAGGGAGACTGTATGACAAACTGGTGAAAAGAGGGATGTGAAGACAACAACTGAACTTGCAGACAACTGAACTTGAGATCCATAGACAAACACTAAGAAAAATACATTCCAGGGGGCACCTGGGTGGCTCAGTCAGTTAAGCATCTGACTCATAGTTTTGGCTCAGGTCATGATTTCGTGATTCATGAGATCAAGCACTGTGTTGGGCTCTGCATTAACAGCTTGATCCTACTTGGGATTCTCTCTTCCCTTCTCTCTCTGCCCCTCCCCTACTCATGCTTGCTCACACTCTCTCTCTCAAAATAAGTAAATAAACATTAAAAAGAAAAAAGAAGAAAGAAAAATACATTTCAGTAACTAAGGACCTCAGCTACTGGAGACAGTGTGCTTCTGGAGATAAATTACAATACAAATCTAAAAGAGAGATACATTTATGCAGTGGGGGGAGGATCAATAAAGGCCTTAGATATAAGAAAACACAAATAATAAAAATCTGAGAAAGAAAATAGAAAGATTATTCTGAATTTGACCCACTTAAATAATATTGAGTGCTTGACAGAGATGAGAAAAATATTTGACAAACCCCGATTGATTGGCTAAAAGTTAATCATGACACAACACAAACTCTATGCTGAAACAGCAGCTAGACTAGAAGAGTTAAGACTGCAAAATCTCACCTGACAAGACTCTCCTCAAAAGCAGCCCCATACAAGAGAACGTCGGCAATCGGACCTAGATTCAAGCTCCACAGACCACGAGACTAGATTTGAAGAAATCAGTCAGGACACTCACCTGAAGGTGACTTCTGGCACGAGGCACTTCACTCCATTGTGGAAAGGCCGGGTGAGAGAAATGGTCTGGCTGATCTGATCCACTGCTGACACTCTTCCCTGATAGACCCCCAAGCTATCACCACAGTTGATGGACACAATACTGCCCAGCCAATCCGTAGCCATGTTGCTGATGTGAGACCACTGTAGAGAGAATGAGCCATTCAAATCTTGAGAAACAGACAAATCTTTAATTAAAATCAGCAAATATTATGTCAGGCTCTGAACCAGGTGTTGCTTAATAATACATATTCTGTCACATCCTTAATTGAAGTAATAAAGCATAAAAAATAAAACTTTTCTGTGGGGGGGAGTGTGCCTGGGTGGTTCAGTCAGTTAAGCGACCGACTTCGGCTCGGATCGTGATCTCGCGGTTTGTGAGTTCAAGCCCCACGTCAGGCTCTGCGCTAACAGTTTGGAGCCTGGAGCCTGCTTCGGATTCTGTGTCTCTTCCTCTCTCTGCCCCTCCCATGCTCATGCTCTCTCTCTCTCTCTCTATAATAAATAAACATTTAAAAATTAAATAAAAAAAAACTTTTTTGGTGGGAATGCAAACTGGTGCAGTCACTATGGAAAACAACACAGAAGTTCCTCAAAAAATTAAAAATAGAACTACCCTATGATCCAGTAATTGCACTACTGCGTATTTACCCAAAGAACAGATGCGATGTTTACATACATACATACATACACACACACACACATATACACACACAATGGAATATTACTCAGCCATAAAGAAAGAATGAAACCTTGCCATTTGCAACAGCATGGATAGAGCTAAAACATATAATGCTAAGCAAAACAGGCCAGAGAAACACAAATATCTTATTTCGATCACACGTGGAATTTAAGAAATAAAACAAGCAAAAAGGGAAAAAGAGACAAGTCAAATAACAGACCCTACAGATGAATGGATAAAGATGTCTCTCACACACACACACACACACACACACACACACACACACACACACACAAAATGGAGTATTACTCAGCAATCAAAAAGAATTAAATCTTGCCATTTGCAACTATGTGGATGGAACTAGAGGGTATTATGCTACCTGAAATTGGTCAGAGAAAGACATATATATGACTTCACTCATATGAGGAATTCAAGAAACAAAACAGATGAACATAAGGGAAGGGAAGCAAATAAAATATAAAAACAGGAAAGGGGACAAAACATAAGACTCTTAAATATAGAAAACAAACAGAGGGTTGCTGGAGGGATGTGGGAGGGGGGAAGGGCTAAATGGGTAAGGGACATTAAGGAAGACACTTGCTGGGACAAGCACTGGGTGTTATACACAGGGGTGAATCACTGGAATCTACTCCTGAAATCATTGTTGCACTATATGCTAACTAACTTGGATGTAAGTTAAAAAAAAATGCTGAGGGTATGTGTGTGTGTGTATATATATATATATATATATATATATATATGCAAAAAATAAAATAAAATAAATAGAATAAAATAAAATGAAATAAAATAAAATAAAATAAAATGACTCTTAACTATAGAGAACAAACAGATGGTCACCAGAGGGGAGGTGGGTGGGGGGATGGGTGAAATACGTGAAGGGATTAAGAGTACAACTCATCTTGATGTGCACTGAGTAATATATAGAATTGATGAGTCACTATACTGTACACCTGAAACTAATATAATGCTGTAGGTTAACTATACTTGAATTACTTTTTTTGTTATATTAATGAATAAGCAATATAATTTAATTTATATAAAGATATTATAATTGCTTTAAAGAAAAAACAGTAAAGATAATATTTACTTAGACATCAAATCACACAAACTATAACCTTTTTATAAATAAATCAACTTTGACAGGAAAATGGGAGGCATCAGTCTACCCAATTTCAAGGCTTATTATATGGGTATGGTAATCAAAACTATGTGGTATTGGTGGGAGGAAAGATATATAAATCAATGGAATGGAATAGAAAACCCAGAAATAGATACACACAAAAATGCCCCAAAATGATTCTGACAAAATGCAAAAGTAAGTCAACCAAAGTAACATAGTTTTTACAAATGGTGCTGGGGCAAATGGATATCCATCAGTAAAAAACTAAACCCTGACCTAAGTCTCATAATGTACACATTTATTAAAAATGATTACAGGGGGGCGCCTGGGTGGCGCAGTCGGTTAAGCGTCCGACTTCAGCCAGGTCACGATCTCGCGGTCCGTGAGTTCGAGCCCCGCGTCGGGCTCTGGGCTGATGGCTCAGAGCCTGGAGCCTGTTTCCAATTCTGTGTCTCCCTCTCTCTCTGCCCCTCCCCCATTCATGCTCTGTCTCTCTCTGTCCCAAAAATAAATAAACGTTGAAAAAAAAAATTAAAAAAAAAAAATTATTACAGGGGCGCCTGGGTGGCGCAGTCGGTTGGGCGTCCGACTTCAGCTAGGTCGCGATCTCGCGGTCCGTGGGTTCAAGCCCCATGTCAGGCTCTGGGCTGATGGCTCAGAGCCTGGAGCCTGTTTCCGATTCTGTGTCTCCCTCTCTCTCTGCCCCTCCCCCGTTCATGCTCTGTCTCTCTCTGTCCCAAAAATAAATAAACGTTGAAAAAAAAAATTAAAAAAAAAAAATGATTACAGACTTGGGGCACATGGGTGGCTTAGTCGGTTGGGCATCAACTTCGGCTCAGGTCATGATCTCATGGTTTGTGGGTTTAAGCCCTGTGTCGGGCTCTGTGCTGACAGCTCAGAGCCTGGAGCCTGCTTCTGCTTCTGTCTCCCTCTCTCTCTGCCCCTCCCCTACTTGTTCTCTCTCTCTCAAAAATAAATAAACATTAAAAAAATTTTTTTAAATAATTATAGACTTAAATGTAAAATGTCAAACTATAAAACTTTTAGGGACAATATAAGAGAAACCTTCAGGATCTGGTGAGGCAAAGAGTTCTTAGACCCCAAAAGCACAATCTATAAAAAGAGAAACAAATACACTGGAGTTCTTCAAAACTAAAAACTTTTGTTCTATAAAAGACCTTGTTAGGAGGATAAAAAAGACAAGTTACAGAATGGGGAAAATATTTTTCCAAACCACATATCGGAAAGAGACAAGGGACTAGTATATAGAATATATAAAGAACTCTGAAAACCCAGTAGAAAAAAAATCCATTAAAAAATGGGCAAAAGACACAGAAAGACATTTCAAAACAGAAGATATACAGACAGCAAACAAGCACATGAAAAGATGTTCAACAGTTCAACATCATTAACCATTAGGGAAATACAGTTTAAAATTACCATGAAAGATCACTACACATCAGCCAGAATGGCTAAAATAAAAACTAGTGACAACACCAAATCCTGGAAAGGATGTGGAAAAACTGGATTCCTCACACACTGCTGACGGGATTATTAAATGGTATGGCCATTGTGGAAAACAATTTGGCAATCTATAAAAAATATTAAAAACATGCAACTATTACATGACTCAGCAACTGCACAAACTGGTCATTTATCCCAGAGAAAGCAACACTTAAGTTCACACAAATAGGCCCAAACTAGAAACCAAGATGACCTTCAATGGGTGAATGGCTGAACAAACTGCGGTACCATAGAGAAAAAGTAAAAAAAAAAAAAAAAAGCCAACCCCATCAAGTTACATTCCATCTGATTCAATTTGTGTTAACATTTCTGAAATGACAAACTACAGAAATGGAGATGAGTTGTTCCCAGGGTTTAGGGAGGGGCTGAGGCAGGAAGGAAATAAGGATGGCTATGAAAGGGCAACAAAAGGTCTATAAAAGGGATCCTTGTAATAATGGAAATATTCTGTATCTTGACCACATCAATGTCAATGTCAATATCTTAGTAGTGATACTGTACTACAGTTTTTGAAAATGTTATTACCAATGAGGAAAACCGGGCAGGGTATATGGAATGTTTCTGTATTGTTCCTTACAAGTGCATAAGAATCTACAATTATCTCAAATAAAAGGTTTAATTTAAAAAAATCAGGGTCCCCTGGGCTCAGTCAGTTAAGCATCTGACTTTTGATTTCAGCTTAGGTCATGATCTCACACTTGGTGAGACTGAGCCCCACACGGGGCGGGGGGGGGGGGGCTCCGTCAGCCCAGAGCCTGCTTGGGATTCTCTCTCCCTCCCTCTCTCTGCCCCTCCCCTGCACTAGCACACACACTAGCTCTCAAAATAAACATTACAAAACTAAAAAATAAAAAAATTTTAAAACATCAATGTCTTCTACCACATTAACAAAATAAACAAGGAAATCACATATGATATCAATAAATGCAGAAAGACAGGGGTGCCTGGCTGGCTCAGTTGGCGGAGCATGTGACTCTCGATCTTGGGGTTAAGTTTAAGCCCCACATTGGGTATAGAAATTACTTAAAAATAAAATCTTTAAAAAATAAATAAATACAGAAAGATAATCAGACAAAATTCAATATCCATTCATGAAATCAAAAAGGGGGGAGTGAGGGCATCTGCAAAACAATTATAGTGAACACCACATTAATGGTGAAATAATGAATCCTTTACCCCCAAAGACTGGGACAAGGCAAGGATATCCACTTCCATCATTTCTACTTCTAATCAATACCATACTGTAGGTTCTACACTGCAACAAGAAATAAGCACAAATAATGGAAAGGAAGAACTAAAAATGTCTTTACTTGTAAACCATATGATTGACTGTGTATGTAGAAAACCCTAAGAAATGTACCAACTAAAAAAATCCTACTAGAACTAATAAATTAATTTAGCAAGGTCACAGGATACATGCTCAATTTAAAATAAACTGTACTCTCAGTTTATTTTAGCAACAAACTGAAAATAAAATTTTAAAATACTATTTGTAGTACTATTAAAAACCATAAATTTTACTTAGGATAAAAAAACCATTACTTAGGATAAATCTAATGAAAAACATGCAGAACTTCTACATGAAAAATATAAAAGACCACTGAGGAAAATTAAAAGAGGATCTAAATAAATGGGAGAGATGTACCACCTTCATAAGTCAAAGAGCTCAACGTTGTCAATTCTCCCCAGTCAAATACAAATATCAATAAAAATCCCAACTGGTCTTTTTGAAGAAACTGAAAAACTGATTCTAAAAGGCATATGGCAATGCAAAATACTTAGAACAGCCAAAATAATCATGAAAATAAAAAACAAGGCTACATGTTTTATACCACCTCATTTTAAAATTTACTATAAAGCTATAGAAAATCTGTGGTGTTGGTGCAAGGCTAGACAAAGAAATCAATGGAACAGAACAGAGCCCAGAAACAGACCCACACTGACTTCCAAGCAAGGTACCAAGATAAATCAATAAAGAAATTCAAGTATTTTTCAAAAAATGGTGCTAGAACTAGATATACAGGAGGAAAAATAACCTTGTATTCCTATCCCATACCAGATACAAAAAATCAATTTGAAACAAACTATCTAAACATAAAAGCTAGAACTATTAAAGCTACTAAGAAAACAGTATCTTAGTGACCTTGGGTGAGAAAAAGCTTAGACAAAACACAAATAAGTACTAATCATAAAAGAAAAAAAAAATCTGATGAATTAGATTTCATCAAAATGTAAAAGTTCTAATTATCAAAAGTCACCATAAAGAATATAAATTGGAAGAGATGCGAAATATATATATATATATATATTTTTTTTTTTTTTTTTTTTCAGTGAGACTAACTGGGAGGCAACTAGAGCAGAGCATCTGAGAGCTGATGGTAAACTGTAACAGATCAACGGAGATGGAAAGAAGTTGACCTTTCATATAGGTGGTCTGAATCTAATGATGATTTAATATGATAGGTAACAGAAAGGAAGGAGAAAAAAACTACTGCTAAGAAAATAAAAGGTGAGTGGAACACACATAATCCCACAGCCTTTAAACACATACCATCATGTTGTGCAACAGCAGCAGCAGCAGCCAGCATTTACTGCACATTTAGTATGACTCAGCCAAAACTTTAGGGGCATTCTTCCCTTCAATCCTCATGACAATTCTATGGGGTAGCTACTTTACTAACCCATTTTATTTTTTAAAAGAGTTTTAAAAATGCTTATTTATTTGAGAGAGAGAGACAGAGAGAATGAGCAGGGCAGTGGCACAGAAAGAGGAAGAGAGAATCCCAAGCAGGGTCTGTACTGACAGCACAGAGCCCAACATGGGGCTCAAACTCAAGAACCCTGAGTCATAACCTGAGCGGAAATCAAGAGTCAGATGCTTAACCAACTGAGCCACCCAAGCACCCCACTTAGTTTTCTTACTGAACATTTAGAGAATTCCATCTTTCACAATTATAATTAATGCAGCAATGATCAATTTCATATAGTGCTTGTCCTAAATTATTTTCTTAGGATAATGCCCCAATCAGTAAAAAGGTAAAGTCATCTAGCTTTGATTACAATGTCCCAGAGCAGAAAACTATTTTTTTCCACGTCATATTTTTTCAACTTCTTTTCAAACCAAATCATTCTCTGAATGGGGTTAGTCATACATTTAAAATAATGGTAACATAATAAAATATTTAAGAAGATATTCCACATAGTCTAGCCACATCCCAAAATCACTTCTATGGAGGCTACCTCCCAGACTTGGCCAAGCCAAGCATGTCAAGAAGCAAAACAATGGTTCTTTCTTCTACTATCGCCCCAAAACAAGAGGGGGGAAAAAAAAGTAAAGCCAGTCAAGAAGAAAACATTCACAATCAATATATCTGATAAAGGACTTGTATCCAGAATACATAAGGAATATTTACAAATCAGCAATAAAAAAGGAAAAACACATTTTTTAAATGTGGGCAAAAGAAGTTATCTGAATGACCAATAAACATATGAAGAGCTGCTGAACATCATTAATTACTGGGGAAATGCAAATTAAAACACAACGAGACAACTCAAACATCCATGCTGGGTGAATGGATAAACAAAATGTGGTATATACCTAGAGTGGAATATCATTCAGTCTTAAAAAGAAGTTCTGATATATGCTACAACACAGATGAACCTTGAAGACATTATGCTAAGTAAAATAAGCCAGATAGGAGTTTCCTACAGCAGTCAAGAGACAACCCAACACAAGAGACTATTCTACCACAGAGACAGAAAGTAGAAGGTGGCTGCCAGCAGGGGGGGGAACAGGGAATGGTAAGTTAATTGTTTAATGGGCACAGAATTTCAGTTTGGGAGTCTGAAAAAGTTATGGATGGTGGTAATGGTTACACAACAATGTGACTGTACTCAATGCCACTGAACTATACACTTAAAATAGTAACTTTTATACACATGTATTTTACAACAATAAAAAATCATTATGTTGGAAAAAAACACCATAAGATACCATTTTGGTATCTTGGCTTAAAATTTAAAGGACGGTAGGTGACACCAAATGCGTGTGATGATATGGAGCAACTGGAACCCCCTTACACTGCTGATAGTGTAAAATGATACTACGACTTTGGGAAAGAGTTTAATGATTTCTTACAATATTAAACACATACCTATGACCCCGAATTTCATTCCCAGCATTTACCCAGGAAAAATGAAAACATGCTCAAAAAGGAACTTGTACACAAATGTACACAGTAGCTTTATTCACAATAGCAAAAACTAGAAACAAGGACAAGAGATAAATTATGGTATTAACAACAAAACACTACTCAGCAAAAAAAAGGAACAAAAAACTTAAGCTACAACCAAACTATGAATAGCTAATTCTACCTTGTCTTTCTGGTATCTGTTAAAATGTCACCACCCCAAAGAGGCCTTCCCTGGCTACCCCCAATCTAATGTCACTACTCACCATCACTCTTCAACACCTCATCTTCTGTTATGGTCTCAAAATTAATCACAACACGAATTGCCTTATTAGTTTATGTTGTATCACCCCACTAAAATGTAAGCTTCATGAGGGCAAGAGACCTTTTCTGCCTTGTTCAGCCAGTAAGAGTGTCCAGAATTAAAAAGAAACTCAAATATTTATCTAATCAATGAATGAATTTACATGTCATAAATCTGACAGAAGTTAATCACTCAAAATCTAGAGTATATAAATATTTATATTTAGATGCCTTGGCCCTTCTTGGAAATAGTTCTAAAATCAGAATACCTGTTAAGCATACTCTGTGCAAAATCCTACAAAGATATGAAATCCAGCATTGCCCTACATACAGAAGGAAGTCAGGAAATAGCAGATGAGTATAAACATAACATACAATACTAAGTACAAAATGAAATACTGCTTGGCATTCTCCATGAAAAAACAGAAAAGAAAGAGCATTTCAAGCTGTTTTCAAGTATTAATTTCAGAAATACACCTACATAAAATATACAGCCTAAAAAAGGAAAAATAAAAAACACTCGTGTGGTAAAAAGAATATGTCCCATCAGAAACACAAAACCTAAAGAAAAACTCAGGGAATTTTCCAGTGATCTAAGTAAGTATCAGAAAACTATGCTGACAGAACAGAAAATAATGTGTTAGCAGGATCAACTGTTAGATTTTTTTTTTTTTTTTTACATTTTATAAAAAATTTCAAACATACACAAATGTAGACAGAACAGCATAATGAACCCCACATACCCATCACTGAGTTACAACAATTATCAATATAAGCATTTAAGAAATCAGGTGAATTTCCGATGCAACCCAATTTCCACAACACTGATGATGGTAAAAGGCACAAAATACACATACTTTAGGTTTATTTCCCATGTCCTGACCAGCCTTTGTCTACTTTAGTATCACAGAAGTATGAATGTCCTCTCCCATCATTTATACTCCGTCATAATCCTACTCTGATGCTTGTATTATTAGCTGCAGAATGGAAAGCTGTAGTAACAAGAATTTTTTCAACTACCAGAAATTCATGAGATGTGAAAGACTTTTATTTCTTCTTTACCCTATATATATATATATATATATATATATATATATGACACTGATGCTGTCTTTAAAAAGCTTTTGCACAACAAAGGAAACCAAAAAAAGGAAAAGGCAACCTACCACTGGGAGAAGATATTTGCAAATGATATATCCAATAAGGGTTTATTTTTTTAATGTTTATTTATTTATTTTGACAGAGAGAGAGTATGTGCACAAGCAGAGGAGAGGCAGACAGAGAGGGAGAGGGAAAGAATCCCAACCAGGCTCCACACAGTGCAGAGCCTGATGCAGGGCTCGATCCCACAAACCATGAGCTCATGACCTGAGCTAAAATCAAGAGTCAGACACTTAACTGATTGAGCCACCCAGGTACCCTCTCCAGTAAAGGTTTAATATCCAAACTGTAAAGAACTTACACAACACAAAAAAATAACCCCAAATAATCTGATTAAAGATGGACAGAGGACCCAAATAGACATTTTTCCAAAGAAGACATACAGATGGCCAACAGACACATGAATAGATGCTCAATATCACTAATCATCAGGCAAATACAAATCAAAACTACAATGAGATAGCACCTCACATCTGTCAGAATAAGCAATACCAAATGGACAAGAAACAATAAATGTTGGCAACGATGTGGACAAAAAGGAAGCCCTGTGCAGTTGGTGGGAATGCAAACTGATACAACCACTGTGGAAAACAGTATGGAGCTTCCTAAAAAATTAAAAATAGAGATTCCAAAAAAAAAAAAAAAAAAAGAAAGAAAAAGAAATGGAAGGAAAGCTTCCAAACTCATTCTATGAAGCCAGCATTACCTTGATTCCAAAAACCAAAGACCCCTCTAAAAAGGATTACAGGCCAATATCCCTGATGAAGCTGGATGCAAAAGTTCTCAACAAGATACTAGCAAATCAAACTCAACAGTACATTAAAAGAACTATTCACCATGATCAAGAGGGATTCATTCCTGGGTTGCAGGGCTGGTTCAATATTCATAATCAATCAACATGATACACCACATTAATAGAAGAAAGGATAAGAACCATACGATCCTGTCAATAGATGCAGAAAAACCATCTGACAAAATACAGCATCCTTTCTTGATAACAACCCTCAAGAAAGTAGGGATAGAAGGGATACCTCAACATCACAAAAGCCATATACGAAGGCCCACAGCTAATATCATCCTCAATGGAGAAAAACTGAGAGCTTTCCCCCTAAGATCAGGAACATGACAGGGATGCCCACTCTCGCCCTGTTGTTCAACATAGTGTTGGAAGTCCTGGCCTCAACAATCACAACAAAAAGAAATAAAAGGCCTCCAAATTGGCAAAGAAGAAGTCAAACTTTCACTCTTCACAGATGACATGATACTCTATATGGAAAACCTGAAAGACTCCACCGAAAAACTGCTAGAGCTGACAGATGAACTCAGCAAAGTCACAAGATATAAAATCAGTGCACAAAATCAGCTGTATTTCTATACACCAATAATGAAGCAACAGAAAGAGATATCAAGGAATCAATCCCATTTACACTTACACCAAAAACCATAAAGTACCTAAGAATAAACCTAACCAAAAGGTAAGAGATCTGTATGCTGAAAACTATAGAAAGCTATGAACGCAACTGAAGACACAAAGAAATGGAAAAACATTCCATGCTCATGGAATGGAGGAACAAATATTGTTAAAATGTCAACACTACCCAAAGCAATCTACACATTCAATGCAATCCCAATTAAAATTGCACCAGCATTCTTCTCAGAGCTAGAACAAGCAATCCTAAAATTTGTATGGAACCACAAAAGACCCCAAGTAGCCAAAGTAATGTTGAAAAAGAAAACCAAAGTGAGAGAAATCACAGCCTTTAGCCTCTACTGCAAAGCTGTAATCATCAAGACAGTATGGTATTGGCACAAAAACAGACACACAGACCAATGTGCATGAGAACCCAGAATTGGACCCACAAATGTACAGCCACCTAATCTTTGACAAAGCAGTAAAGAGTATCCAATGGAGAAAAGACATCTCTTTAGCAAATGATGCTAGGAGAACTGGACAGCAACATGCAGAAGAATGAAACTGGACCACTTTCTTACACCATACACAAAAATAAACTCAAAAGGAATGAAAGTCCTAAGTGTGAGACAGGAAACCATCAAAACCCTAAAGGAAAAAAAAGGCAACAATCTCTGACCTCAGATGCAGCAACATCTTGCTCGACGCATCTCCAAAGGCAAGGGAAATAAAAGCAAAAATGAACTATTGGAACCTCATCAAGATAAAAAGCTTCTGTACTGCAATGGAAACAATCAACAAAACTAAAAGGCAACCAATGGAATGGGAGAAGTTATTTGCAAATGACATATCGGATAAAAGGTTAGTAGCCAAAATCTATAAAGAACTTAAACTCAACATCCAAAAAACAAATAACCCAATGAAGAAATGAGAAGACATGAATAGACACATGAATAGACACTTTTCCAAAGACATCCTGATGGCCAACAGATACATGAAAAGATGCTCAACATCACTCATTATCAGGGAAATACAAATCAAAATCAGTCTGATTCCACCTCACACCAGTCAGAGTGGCTAAAATTAACAACTCAGGAAACAACAGATGTTGGCAAGGGTGTGGAAAAACAGGAACCCTCTTAGAACTGTTGGTGGGAATGCAAACTGGTGTAGCTGCTCTGGAAAACAGTGTGGAGGTTCCTCAAAAAATTAAAAATAGAATTACCTTACAACCTAGCAATAGCACTACTAGGAATTTATACTACTAAGATACAGGAGTGCTGATTCATGGGGCACATGTACTCCAATGTTTATAGCAGCACTTTCAACAATAGCCAAATTATGGAAAGAGCTCAAATGTCCATCAACTGACAAATGGATGAAGAAGATGTGGTTTAGATATACAATGGAACACCACTTGGCAATGAGAAGGAATGAGATCTTGCCATTTGCAATGTGGATGGAACTAGAGAGTATTATGCTAAATGAAATAAGTCAAAGAAAGACAGATATCCTATGTTTTCACTCATGTGGAATTTGATAAACTTAACAGAAAACCATGGGGGAAGGGAAGGGGAAAAAACAGAGAGGGAGGCAAACCATAAGAGACTTAAATACAGAGAACAAAGTGAGGGTTGATGGGAGGGGTTTAGGGGAGAGGGGAAAATGGGTGATGGGCATTGAGGAGGGCATTTGTTGGGATCAGCACTGGGTATTGTATGTAAGCGATGAATCATGAGAATCTACTTCCAAAGCCAAGAGCACACTGTACACACTGTATGTTAGCTAAATTGACAATAAATTATATTTTTTAAAGAAAAATAGCCAAATTATGGAAAGCGCCCAAATGTCCATCAACTGATGAATTAAAAAGATATACACATTCATTCATACATACATACATACAGTGAATACTACTCTGCAATGAAAAAGAATGAAATCTTGCCATTTTGCAACAATGTGGATGGACCCGGAGGGCATTATGCCAAGCAAAATCAGTCAGACCGAGAAAGACAGATATCATATGATTTCATTCATATGTGGAATCTGAGAAACTCAACAAATGAACATAAGAGAAGGGAAGCAAACTGTAAGAGACTCTTAAATACAAAGAATAAATGGAGGGTTGCTGGAGTGGGGGAAGGCAGGGGGATGGGTTAAATGGGTGATGGGCATTAATGAGGGCACTTTTCGGGACAAGCACTGGGTATCACACGTAAGAGATGAATCACTAGAATCTACTCCTGAAGCCAAGACTACACTGTGTGTTAACTAACTTGAATATCAATTAAACAGAAAAGAAAAGAAATACCATACAATCTAGTAATTCAACTAATGGGTATTTACCCAAAGAAAACAAAACCACCAGTGTGAAAAGACAGGTGCGCCCCTATGTTCACTGTAGCTTTACAATAGCTAAGAAATGAAAGCTAACCTAAGTGCACACTGACAGATAAATGTATAAGATGTGGTACACACACAGGAATATTACTTGGTCGTCAAAAAGTATGAGATCTTGCCAAGTGTGACAACATGGATGGACCCACAGGCCATTATGCTAAATGAAATAAGTCTGATAAAGACAAATACCATATGCCTTCACTTACATGTAGAATCTAAAAAACAAAACAAAGAATCATAAATAGGGAAAGGGTGGGTGCCAGAGGGGATGGAGTTGAGGGGATGGGTGAATTAAGTGAAGGGGATTAAGAAGTACAAAATTCCACTTACAAAATAAGTCACAGAGATGAAAAGTACAGCACAGGAAACATAGTCAATGATATTGTGACAACAGTGTATGGTGACAAATGGTACCCATATCCATCATGGTAATAAGCACAGTGTGATGTACAGAATTACAGCTGAAACAAATATAAGATTGTACAGCAACTATAATTTAAAAAGATGTTGTACATTCAAGTTTATATTGGTAATAATTGAGAACTTTTAATAGCTTTAAAACGTGGACTGCCAGTTCTACAATAGAAACTTTTTAAAAAGTAACCACTCGACGTGTAACAAATTACCCTATTATCACAAACTTCCCTTTATGTAAAATACATTAATGCATTATCCAAAACTCATCAAATAGGCTCATTCTATAAAGAAAATTGCTCTATTAATTTAAACCAGTAAATCTAAAACCAGTGAGTGCCATCTGGGTTCCGAATCAGATGAACACACTAAGGAAGGGGGTTTCATCAATCAGAGGGCTAACATCTTCGTGTCAAAAGAAGAGCAACAGCTGAAGCAGAAGGAGATCTAGAA
Source organism: Puma concolor (assembly GCF_028749965.1). Taxonomy (NCBI): domain Eukaryota; kingdom Metazoa; phylum Chordata; class Mammalia; order Carnivora; family Felidae; genus Puma; species Puma concolor. Next base: position 117,733,473 of record NC_141672.1, read on the forward strand.
GCCACAAGGAGACCAATCTTTGATGTCTTTTACTTTCTACTTTTCTATCAGGGCCTAATATACATAGTAAGCCTACATATTTTAAGTGTACAGCTGCATGATCTTTTGCATATTAATTCACCCACATTACCACCACCTAAATCAAGACACAGAATACTTTGAACTCCCACGAAGTTTCCACTGTGTCCCCACAGAGGTAGCCATTATTCTGATATTTAACACAAAGGATTAGGGTAGCCCTTTTTTTTTTTTTTTTAATATTTTTGAGACAGAGACAGAGTGCGCGCGGAGGAGGGGCAGAGAGAGAGAGGGAGACACAGATTCTAAAGCAGGCTCCAGGCTCTGAGCTGTCAGCAGAGCCCAACTCAGGACTTGAACTCACAGACCGTGAGATCAGGACCTGAACTAAAGTCGGATGCTTAACTGAGCCACCCAGGCACCCCTAGGTTAGCCTTTTTGAACTTCATATAAATGGAATCATGAAGATTCTTATTTATTTTTTTATTTATAAAGGTTCTCTTTTGAAGTGTTTGGTTTCTTTGCTCAATTTTACATCTGTGAGATTCATCCTTATTGTTGTATGTAGCAATAGTTCATTCTTTGTCATGACTATATACTATTCTATTATATAACTATGCCTCAGTGTATTTACCCATCCTGTTTGGGGGGCTATTATGTATAAGGAATTTAACATTTTTGTATTTGTCTTTGTTGGGAACAAATGTGCCCATTTATGCTGGCCAATTACAAAGTCTTAGAATATGTATGGACTAATCTGCTCAAACGCTAAACTATCACTTTTTCCCCATTAAGTATGAGGCTTTCCATATCATTTCTCTTAATAAGAGACCTTTAGATAATAAATTCAGGTAGCCCTAAATGATCTTCCACCCATTATGCAACTGAGGCAGTTGCCGAAACAATTTATAAACTACAAATGAAGAACTTGCCAGTTACAAACCAACTAACTTCCATTTCCTCTGCCACATCAGACAGAATTCACACTATTCAGATTGAAACAACAACTCTGGTCAACTAAGGACAGTTATAACCAACAGCTGAGGATGAGTAAGTGGTTACTTATGGGCTTCTGAAAAACTAGGTATTTTTCCATGCATTTATCTCGAAAGCTATTTAATCAAAATCTTGGGAATGGCAGGGTTGCCTGGGTGGCCCAGAAGGCTTTACTAGTAAATTCTATCAAACATATGGAAAAATAAACAATCCTACACAAACTCTTTCAGAAAACAGAAAAGAAAGTAACATTTCCCAACTCATTTTATATGGGTACTATCACTCTGATACTAAAGCCAAAGACATTAAAAAAAACTTCAGTATCCCTCATGAACACAGACATGAAAATTCTTTTTTTTTATTTTTTTTAATGTTTGTTTATTTTTGAGAGAGAGAGACAGAGCGTGAGCAGGGGGAGGGGCAGAGAGAGAGGGAGACACAGAATTTGAAGCAGGCTCCAGGCTCTGAGATGTCAGCACAGAGCCTGACGCGAGGCTCAAACTCACGAACAGTGAGATCATGACCTGAGCCAAAGTGGGAAGCTCATCCGACTGAGCCACCCAAGCGCCCCATAGACACGAAATTCTTAACAAAATATTAGCAAACTAAACTCAGCAACATATAAAAAAATATTATACACCATGACTAAGTGGGGTTCATTCCAGGAACACAAGATTAACACCCAAAATTCAAGTAATGTAATACACCATTTATACATATCTTACACATATCTCAGAGGTTTAATACAAAAAAGGTTACTTGTATATTTTAAACACATCAAGGGGTGCCTGGCTGGCTCAGTCGGTGGAGCATGCGACTCTTTTTTTTTTTTTTTTTTTTTAATTTTTTTTTTTCAACGTTTATTTATTTTTGGGACAGAGAGAGACAGAGAATGAACGGGGGAGGGGCAGAGAGAGAGGGAGACACAGAATCGGAAACAGGCTCCAGGCTCCGAGCCATCAGCCCAGAGCCTGACGCGGGGCTCGAACTCACGGACCGCGAGATCGTGACCTGGCTGAAGTCGGACGCTTAACCGACTGCGCCACCCAGGCGCCCCTTGATCTCAACAGTCTTGAGTTCAAGCCCCCACATAGGGTGTGGAGCCCACTTAAAAAAAAAAGAATAAAATAAGAACATCAAATTGCATATTTAGATAACTTTGTACGGATCTTCTAGAAGTCAGTATTTACATGCCAAAACTTACATCCTAAATTATTTAAAATGTTTAAACTACTGAAATTTACAATGACCAATTTCAGATGCCAACTTAAATGTGTAAGAGATACATAGACTTTCTAATGTTTTGGACACTAAAAAAAGTTTTAAGACCCTGAGTAACAAGGGAAAAAGAATCACTCAGGTCAATGCAACTCAGACAACCAATAAAAAATTACTTCAGACAAGCAACAAAAAATTACTTTTGAAAATTTGACAAATTCCAACGACTTTTAACTTGTACCCCCAAATTAATTTACTCTTTTAGAGTACCCAGACATAAACCTTATATTCCAGGAGAGAGCTAATCAGTGCTAAGGTCAATCTTCCTTTCTTGTCCTAGATTCTATGTTCTCCTAATGCAATCTGCCACCACAGTCCCACGAGTTTTTCTCACAACCTAACCATGCCACTGATTCAGATGATTGAAACTCCACTTCTTTTTATTACATGAACCCCTTCCAAGTTACAGCTACTTTTTTTTTTTTTTTTACATCTACCTTCATTACCTGGTATAATTGTATTTTTTGTAACCTAACTGAAATTTCTCACATTTGTATGACCATTTCGTTTCATTAAACTGCACTGGGAAAATCTTGAGATTAACCAGATGATATTTTCTCTCTTCACTTCAAAAAGGTAAAAAAATCTGATAAGCACACCTTTCAGATAAGGCTTGAAATACAAACTGTATATAAAGAAAGTGATATAGCCTCAACTCACCAGAATCCCAACTGTAAGTTGTATTCATAAATCAAACCTTTCCAGACCTAGAGGCTCAAAATCATGACTCCATCTAACTTTACCACAATCTGGCAAATTCCCCTATGTCATCCACCAGGTCATCATAAAAAAGATGTAATGAATGCCCTCTAAAATCCTGACACGCTATCACTACATTCCTTTGAGACACCAATTTGAAGTTCCTGTCCTGTTGTTCTGGATGAATTAATAACTCTAGCAACCCTGCTCCTCTGGCTAGGATACATTTCCACTTTGAATTCTCAGAAGTCACAAATATCTTAAACATTTTCTAATCCAGTATTTTTCAAACTACAGGTCTTTGACGGTCAGACCTGTTGGCAGTCAATTTAGTGAGTAGCAATCAACTTTTTCTTTCGATGAAATAGAAAATGTCAAGGGGCATCGTATGTAGAAAGGGTAAACTTTTGAGGGGTATGTCGTGTGTACTGTGCCCATGCTGGGAGCACACACGGAGTCATGATGTAAACTGTATCTAACTGTGGGTCCCAGGTCAAAAAAGTTTGAAATACCCTTTGCTAGTCCCACAGCCCTACCCCCACAAGGAAGTTCCACCAAAAAATTCTAAGTGATAAAAAAGTTACGTTATTTGTAACCATCTTTATTTCATTGAGAGAAACCAACAGATAGGAATTTTGAACTCAGTACCCCTAATCTGCCATTCATAAAAAAAAGACTAGAATCCATCTGAGGTTTCCAGTTGAAATAGTGACCTGCTCACAGACAGTCATTTATGTTCTGATGGTCTTACTAGACCGATACCTGACAGCGGACCGAAATCACTGTAGTCTGTGGCTAGGTAAGAGTAGAAAAACCATTCCAGTTCCTCATCCGCAACCACAGGAGAGGATTGTTAGGACTCCTCCTAGCTCTGGAATTGGAAGATTCATTGAAAGCCAACTCGCCAACCAGGCGAGGACTACGCCTCGCACACGCCAGAACACTTGAACCACTTAACAAGCCAAATGTTGATAAATTCAATCCACAGCACACAAAGGGTAAAGAAGCTCAGGCTTAACACCTACAGCTGGAAAGAATCAAGAGGCTGCGCCCCGGCGGGTATCGTTAACTTCTCGGCCACCTTTCCCTCTCAGATCCCAGTTCACCTCTGTCCTCAGGCTATCAGTCACGGAGGTGGCACCCGCGCTGTTCCATGCCACCCTACTCCATTGTGCAAAAGGACACTGAGGCATGGAGCAAAGAGTGGGCTAGCTGCCCCGGCCATCAACGAGGCTAAACCAACAGCCTAGGCCGCTAATGCCTCCCCCCTCCCACGCTTCCCGGGCTGTTTAGAATCCTGCTGCCCTCCGCCGCGCACCTCAAACCACACCCCCTGAGGCAACCCCTAGGACCTGGCCCCCCGCTCGCGCCCGCCTCTATAAAAGTCTACAAGGCCCGGAACCCCGAAGCCTAAAAGCAAACCCGCTTGGCAACCCCGGAAGCCCCCTCCCGCGAGCGCCCGTACCCCAGCCGCCCCGCCGCCCCGCCGCTCCCACCTCCAACGCCGTCTGCCTGTCGCCGCCTCCGCACACCGCGCCAAGGAGACCCCGCAACACGAGGAGACCCAGAGGCTGATAAGGGGCTTCTCCACACCCACCCCCACAGTCGCGGCCGCCGCCGGAAGCGCCCCGCGTCTCCACGCCACCGCCGTGAGGTCACTTCCGGCGCGACGCCTTGGAAACCGGAGGGCAGGCAGTTGAGGGGCGGAGCTCCCGGGAAATTTGAGAGCCTGGAAGAGCGCGGCGAATGCCCGCGCTGCGGCCTCCGGAACCGCGCCTGGGCGTCCATTTTGCGAGCCCCGCCTGCTCACGCGGGGTAGGGGCCTGGTTGGAGTTGGGGCCCTGACCTACTTTCCGGCCCAGTTGTGATGAAAAGTTCCAGCTTTCCCTCTAGACCCCTCGGCTTATCGCCGCAGAAGAGCTGAGGACTTTGGGGAGGAGGGGGTGCCTGGTGGCGTGGACGTCGGCGTTTGATCAGTTGTAACTGTGGAACGCAATAAGTAGGCCCCCGCAACGGATTAAAGGAAACCGATTCCCCTTGCGGTTGATCTTCGGAGTGGAATCTGCTTCAACTCATTTGGGAGTTAGTGCTAGCCAATGTGTACTTGAGTGCCGCTCCCCCCCCCCCCACACACACATCCCAGTACTTGGTACATGGGTAAGTGCCACTCTCCTTGTGGCATTTTAGAGCATTGGTAGTCTTGGTTTTGAAAAAAAAAAAGTAGGCGTTTAAGACCACGACGGAGTATAATGAGGGATTTTAGACCTTTCAAGTTTGCAAGGTCATCTTAAAACCTGATGCCACGTTTGAGAACCACTGCTTGGGCAGGTAGCAAAGAGTAGGACAGTGGTTCCAAACACGGCTCTACAAAATCAGTTGAGGAATTTAATAAAATTTTCTCTCTCCAGGGAGTGCCTTCCCCTCCCCCCATCGCAAGAGATTCAGTTTTCATAGAGGTCTGGAGGAGCTCTGACATGTGTATATATATTTTAAACGTTCTTTACAATCAATTCTTTGCACATCCCAGATTTGGGAGCCATTGCTGTATGAAACTCAGGGATGAGTTTTGTTCTAGCTCTACCTTTTGTTTTTTACATATATAATTTTTTAACGTTTTATTTATCTAAGTAATCTCTACACCCAAGGTAGGGCTTGAACTCATGACCCCAAGATCAAGAGTTGGATGCTCCTCTGACTGAGCCAACCAGATGCCCCTACCTTTTGTGTTTTTTTATGACAGCTGTGTAACTTGAGATAAACTGGAGATAATAACTTAACAAAATTGCTGTAAAATTGCACCCGAACATGATTGGTATTCCTAAAAAAAAAAAAAGGTGGTTAATTCTCTTGTGCCTTCTTTTGGTTAAGTGTTCTCTAGTCCACTTGGAACCATCTTTTAAATTCACAGGTGAAGTCAGTCGTAGAGGCCACTTTTAGGCAACAGGCTTGAGCAATGGAAACCTGAGTAAGGTACAAGGTGACCACCCAGCTGAATGCAAACAGGCACATTAGGCAACCAACCTCAAAACAGCCATAGACCCTAGCTGACTAATGGGCTACTTGCAACCAGGCACAGGTACCAAAAAGGGAAAATTCTATATGTTGCCATACTTCCTCACTCCCTCCCCCTTAAGTACAGCCCTCCTCCACTGCCTTCTGATGGACAGTCTTTCCTTTGCTGTCCTGCCCGCTGCTCTCTTGCAGTGTATTCAATAAATGTCTATCTCCTTTGTTCTGCCTTGGGTGAATTCTTTCACCTCCTGCACTACCAGCCTCCACCCAATCTGGAGGCCCCACATCAGCCTTCAGTCATGTGGTTGTTCTCTGCTGCCCCATCATCTTGCACAGTGCTTGCCAAGAGTAGGTGCTAAAATAAGCGTCTGTTGAATGAAAGAAAGAATTGTCCCAAGACCCCCTGCATAGACTGCCTAGAGCTCAAACTGGGAAGCTTTTAGTAAGATCTGAAGCCCTAGTTGGTCAGCCATTAAACTTTGGAAATGAGATCAACTGCCTTAATTCCTCTGCTGAATTGCTCTGCTTAGCAAAAACAGTGTATTGTTTTTGAACTTTGACCTCATGGAGGGATCAGTCACCCATCTTTTAATGCTTTTACACATTGAGTTTCTCATTTGGCCTAACTGGAGTGGCAGATACATTCAGAAGTGTAAAGGGGAACTTTGTTTTCTCTAAACTATGTCTTCATTCTTCTTTCTCTAGGGCTGGTTGTCTGAGAACCACAAAGATTCTCTCTGAGAAAGGGATTGTTTCCCTTCCTGACCTGAGCACAGAGAAGTTGCTTTCATTGAGTTCTTTCAGAAACCACAAACCAGTGGCATTGGGCAAAGGTTGTTTAAAATACACATTCCTAAGTCTTACTCTCAGTCTAATTCACTGACTCTGGGGTAGGATCCAGTAGTCTGTATTTTAAAAGATTTTTTTTTAAGTTTATTTATTTTGAGAGTGTGTGCAATTGAGCCAGGGAGGGGCAGAGAAAGAGGGGGAGAGAATCCCAAGCAGGCTCCAAGCTGTCAGCACAGAGCCAGAAACGGGGCTCCATCTCAAACAGTGAGATCAAGACCTGAGCCAAGATCTAGAGTGGGATGCCCAACCCACTGAGCCACCCAGGTGCCCCCAGGAGTCTGTATTTTAACAAACTCCTCAGGGAGTTCTGATGCTGGTGGCTAAAATATCATACTTTTGGAGACACATTAAGTTCTTTGCTTAATGTTAGATAGCAAAGCCTCCTAGGACCACCATTCCCTCCCCAAGCCTCCGACCACCATCCCAAGCCAAATCACACAGAAATTGACAAGGTTTACTCCTCCAAAGCCAAACTTAGCTCTTCCCTTTTTCATCTTTCTCCTTCTGCTCTGATGGTTCGTACACTAATGCATATCCAGTTTTACACAAGAGGTATGTTCTCTCAATGGGATCTAGAAGTGGGGGTGTTCATTAATTATACAATAAATTCAAATTAAAGATTATAATTTTACATAATTAGGGGAGAGGGGAAGTCCTGCTGTAACACTGTTCCAAACACCCTGTTTTTGCTACAACCACCAGCTATACAGATTAACTCTCCATGTGTTAAATTGAACACTAGTTCGGACGAGAAATACCATATACCCAGAACATCTTGTGGTACAAGAAAGCACGGAAGGTGTCAGACTACTAGGTTTTTGCTAAAAGAACTTGGAAGCTAACTTAAGAAGCTCCCACTGGTCAAAAGTAGGACAACTGAGCATCGATGAGAACAATGGAAATTCATCGAATATATTAAAATCTGTGTGTTACTAATGATAATTTTATTTTTTCAAGTTTTATTTAACTTTGAGAGAGAAAGAGAGCGCAAGCATGGGAGGGCAGACAGAGAGGGAGAGAGAGAATCCCAAGCAGGTTCTGCACTGTCGGCACAGAGCCCAATGCAGGGCTTGAATCCACAAACTGTGAGATCATGACCTGAGCTGAAGTCAAGAGTCGAATTCTTAACCAACAGAGTCACCCAGGAGCCCCACTAGTGATAATTTTGAATAACTTAATTGGAGCCATACTTAACCACACACCTGGCACTCCTATTTACTCAAATGAAATTAAAGCCTGTATTCACATAAACACTGGTACACAAAAATTGGAAATAACCTAAATGTCCCTCAACTGGGGAATGAATAAACAAGCTATGGTAGACCCATGCAAACAATAAAAATTAATATATGAACAAAATGAATGAATCTCAAATGCATTATGTTAATTTAAATTCAGACTCAAAAGGCTATATACTGTATAATTCCCCAAGACAAGGAAGTAGGGGAGGGGGTGCTAACAGTAAGCATGGGGTTTTCTAGATATAATATCTAGGCTGAGATATACAGAATGAAAAGGGAATTATTAGGTGATATAGGAAGTTCATTCCAGTAAAGGGAGAATTGTATAGAAAGCCAAGGAAATGTGAGTGAATCACAGCCCATCCAGGGAAATACAAGTCGCTCAACTTGAATGGAACGCATATGTAAAGGGAGGAAGTGATGACAGATTGATCTGGAAACGTAAGCAGAGCCAGATTCCGAGGAGCCTTCCATGCCATAAGGAGTTTGGATTTATCCTAAGGGCAATGGGAAACAAATGAAGAATTTGAAGCAAGAGAGTATCCTAGTCAGACTTGTATTATGGAACATGGACTTGAATGAAAACTGGGTAAACTCAGATGAGAAATGTTGAAAAGCCATGGTAAAGCACCAGCAAGTGGGGCTGATGAAGTGACCACAGACAAATTATAAAGATGCTCAGGAGATAGATCAACCGCCAGCTTTATGGCTAAGGCAAAAGATTGTTTGGCAGTGCTATTTGCTCAGATATGGACTCGAAGAGGATGAAGAGGTTGTGGGTAGGCAATAAGAGAAGAGGGGGAAAAGATAGAGGATAAATTCAGGTCTGCATATGTTGAGTTTAAGGTGTGTGGGAGCAGTGAAAATCCTGAGACTTGGGAAATTGGGAGCCTTGCGCTAGACTCCACGCTTTAGATGGTCCACACTCTGGAACTCCTTAAGCCAAACCTTCCTCTCTGGGGCTAAGAGGGCATGACTACCCAGAGCTCACACACCCCTCTTTCAGCCCTGCTGTATTTCACATTCCTAAGATTCCCAAATTCCTTTCCAAATGGCCTGAGTCCACTTTCAGCCCACAGATAAGCGTCTTGCCCAGGTCATCCTGATGGTGGACCTCACTGCCATTGTGCAATACCCCTAGGCCCAAGGAGTAGACAAAAATGTGGCTACTTGGGGGGGGGGGGTGTGGATGGAGCTTAGAAATTCAGGCTGGAATGTTCCCCCATGTGGATCTGAGAAACCCCTCATAGCGTGGGGTAGAATAGGGATAGGAAGAAAAGGGAAACAGTTCAGGGATCTCCATGTGTGTTAGGAGTGGGCCTGCTGTGAGGCATCTGGTAGGAAATTGGAAATGTGGATCTGGGGCTCGGGAGAGATAGAAAAGATTTGGAAGTCATCAATAACCAGGTGGTACTTAAAGACCCAATAATGGATGATGTGGTCCAGGGATGGCATACAGCAAGGGAATAGTCAAGGGCCAAGGACAGAACTCTGATGAACACCAATATTTAAGAGATACACATAAAGAGAGAATGATTCAGAGGAAATTGAGAAGCTGCAACTAGGAATACAAAAGAAAACTCAGCAGTGGGTAATGCCAAAGAGACCCAGAAAAGTGATCATTTTTTTAAAAATTTTTTTTCAACGTTTATTTATTTTTGGGACAGAGAGAGACAGAGCATGAACGGGGGAGGGGCAGAGAGAGAGGGAGACACAGAATCGGAAACAGGCTCCAGGCTCTGAGCCGTCAGCCCAGAGCCCGACGCGGGGCTCGAACTCACGGACCGCAAGATCGTGACCTGGCTGAAGTCGGACGCTTAACCGACTGCACCACCCAGGCGCCCCAGATCATTTTTTTTTTTAAAGAGAGAACTTTAAGAGAATAGTTAACAGTGCTAAGTACTGCAAAGAGCTTGAATCAGAGGAAGACTGAAAATGTCCATTAGATTTAGTAACTAGGAGGTCCCTGGTCATTTTGACAGGGGCTTTATGAGGGAGTGAAGGGGCCAAAAGTCAAATGTCAGTGGATCAGGAGAGAATGGGAGATGAGCAAGTGGAAGCAGTGAGTGTGGACAATTTCAGGAAATTTAACTATGAAGGTAAGAAGTAGACACAATAACAGTAGTGGCAACTGAAAATAATAATCATTCAGCGACAGAATTTACTACTCACCGAATCCTCTCGAAGACTTCCCAAGTTCCCAAGTTATAGAACTCCACCAGGTACTGCTGCTGGTTGGAGAGAGTCATCTGAACTGGGTAGACCTTACCTGACCAGCAGAGTCAAATTTCTGGGAGCCATTGTAGATGGCTCAGTGGGCAGCACCCACTTGCCTCTCCCAACATATGGAAGGGAGTTTTAACAAGACTTACTTTGCCTTATTGCCCTGTGGGCCACACTAATAATCTCTAATAAAGGCATCAACCAGTAGAGAATTAACTCTTTGTTCAAGAACAGCACAGCACTAATCTGCAGTTTTTGACTTGACAGTATGTGTTATGGAAGTCTAGAAGGGTAAAGCTGAAGGGTGCCTGGGTGGCTCAGTCAGTTGAGCACCCAACTGTTTTTTTTTTTTAATATTTATTTATTTTTGAGAGAGAGAAAGACAGAGTGTGAGCAGGGGAGGGACAGAGAGAGGGAAACACAGAACCTGAAAGAAGCTCCAGGCTCTGAGCTGTCAGCACGGAGCCGGAGCCGGAGGCAGGGCTCTAACTCACGAGCCAGTAGATCATGACCTAAGCAGAAGTCAGATGCTTAACATACTGAGCCACCCAAGCGCCCTCCTTGTTGTTTTATTTAAAATAACCTAGGGGCGCAGTCGGTTGAGCGTCCGACTTCAGCCAGGTCACGATCTCGCAGTCCGTGAGTTCGAGCCCCGCGTCCGGCTCTGGGCTGATGGCTCAGAGCCTGGAGCCTGTTTCCGATTCTGTGTCTCCCTCTCTCTCTGCCCCTCCCCCGTTCATGCTTTGTCTCTCTCTGTCCCAAAAATAAATAAACGTTGAAAAAAAAATTAAAAAAAAATAAAGATTTAGTCATACCCTACAATGTTGGAAGACAATATTAAAGTTTCCATTTTTAATCTTAAAATATGATTGATTTTATAAACATATTACTAAGTAATGTATATCACATTAGCTTTGCTATTTTTTTTAACTTTTTTTATTTTGAAAGAGAGGGGCAGCATGAGTGGGAGAGGGACAGAGAGAGAGGGAGAGAGAGAATCCCAAGCAGGCTCCACACTGTCAGTGCAGAGCCCGATGTGGGGCTCCAACTCATGAACCATAAGATCAGGACCTGAGCTGAAATCAAGAGTCAGACGCTTAACTGACTGAGTCCCCTCCTCCCCTACGGGCGCCCCAGCTTTCCTACTTTAAGTTAAACCTGTACAAAGTAAAGATTTTTCCCTGACAAACAAAAGCTGAGGGAATTCACCCCCACTAGACCTGCCTTGTGAGACATGCTAAAGGGAGGTCTTTAAGCCGAAACAAAAAATGCTAGTTAGTAACATGAAAGCATATGAAAATATACATCATACTGGTTAAAGGTAAGCACATAGTCAAATTCAGAACACTAATACTGTAATATGGTGATGTGTCAACCACTTAATTCTAGTATAAAGGTTAAAAGGGCATACACTTACCGTGATGACTACCAAGTAACGTATAGAATGGTTGAATCACTACATTGTACAGCTGAAACTAATATAACACTAATTACATTTAATTCTACTGGAATTAAAGAAAGAAAAAGGTTAAAGGACAAAGTGATTAAAATAGCTATAGCTACAATAATTTGTTAATGGATACACGATATAAAGAGATGTAAATGGTGACATAAAAAAACAAAAGCAGGGAGTCAAAGAAAGAATAGAGATTTTGTATGTGGTTGAAGTTAAATTGTTATCCATGTAGGGGCACCTGGGCAGCTCAGGTCATGATTTCGTGGTTGGTGAGTTTGATCCCCATGTCGGACTTGCTGCTGTCAGTCTGTCAGTGCAAGAGCCCGCTTTGTATCCTCTGTCCCCATCTCTCTCTGCTCCTCCCCCAATTATTCTCTCTCTCTCTCTCCCTCATTCTCTCTCTCAAAAAATAAATTTAGAAAAAGCGCTAAAAAAATAGTAAATTGTTATCCACATAAAATAGACTGTTACAAGATGTTTTATGTAAGCCTCATGGTAACCACAAATCGAAAACCTACAGTAAGATTCACAGAAAATGAAGAGAAGGAAATCAACGCATACCACTATGGAAAATCATTGATTCGCAAAGGAAGGCAGAAACAGAGGAAGAAAAACACAAGGGAACTACAAAATAGCCAGAAGGGTGCCAAGGTGGCTCAGCTGGTTAAGTGTCCAACTCTTGATGTCGGCTCAGGTCATGATTTCAGGTCGTGATCTCCTTGAGGTCATGAGACCTAGCCCCAAGTCAGCCTCTGCGGTGGGCGAGGAGCCTACTTGGGATTCCCTCTCTCTCCCCCGCCCCCATCCCTCGCTCTCTCAAAATAAATAAATAAACATTAAAAACGATAGTCAGAAACCAATTAAGAAGATGGCATTACTAAATCCCTATCGATAATTATTTTCTTCTCTTTTTCTTAAAAAATTTTTAGTGTTTATTTATTTATTTTGAGAGACAGAGCATGAGCAGGGGAGGGGCAGAGAGAAGGAGAGAGAGAATCCCAAGCAGAGTCCACTCTGTCAGTGCAGAGCCCGATGTGGGACTCGATCTTACAAACCATGAGAAAAGAATCCTGTACCCATTGGCAGTCACACCCCATTCCTCCCACCCCTCAGCCCCTGGCAATCACTGATCTGCCTTCTTTCTCCATGGATTTTCCTATTCTGGACATTTCATATAAATTAAATCATATAATATGTGGCATGTATGTAATATGTGGTCTGGCTTCTTTGACTTAATGTTTTCAAGGCTCATCCATGCTACAGCATGTATAAATGCTTCTGATACAATCCTTTTTATGGCAGAATAATATTCCATTGCGTGCATATACCACATTTTACTTATCCACTCCCCAGGTGATGAATATTTGAATTATTTCCAGGTTTTTTTTAGCTATTATTAATAACACTGTTATGAACATCCATATGCAAGTTTTTGTGTAGATATATGTTTTAATTCTCTTGGGTATACACCTAAAAATAGAATTGCTAGATTATATGGTGACTCTGTGTTTAACCTTTTTAGGAACTATTTCCCAAAGTGGCAACATCATTTTGCATTTCCACGGCAATGTATGATTATTTATTTTCTTTTAATTGGAGTATAACTGACATACAATATTGTATTAGTTTCATGTGTAAAAGACAGTAATTCAACATTTGTATACATTACAAACTGGTCACCACAATGTTTAGTTACCTTCTACCACCATACAAAGTCAATGCAATGTTATTGATTATATTCTCCTTCACCACGTCATACCCCTCACCCCTTTCCTGTCTGGCAACCACTACTCTGTTCTCTCTGGAGAGAACAGATGAGTCTGGATTTTGTTTTGTTTGTTTGCTTGTTTTGTTTTTTAGATTCTGCTTATAGGTGAAACTATGCAGTACTTGTCTTTCATTGTCTAACTTATTTCACTTAGCATAGTGCCCTCAAGGTCCATCCATGTCATTACAAATGGCAAGATTTCATTCATTTTATTCTATTCTCTCTCTCCTCTCTCTCTCTCTCTCTCTCTCTCTTTCTCTACACACACACACACACACACACACACACACACACCTTCTTTATCCATTTATCTGTCAATGGACACTTAGGTTGCTTCCATATCTTGGCCCTTATTAAGTAATGCTACAACAAACGTGGGAATGCATATTTTGAGTTAGGGGTTTTGTTTTCTTCAAATACCCATAAATGGAACTAACAGATCCTATTGTATTTTTTTAAGTTTATTCATTTATTTTGAGAGAGAGGTGAGGGGCAGAGAGAGAGAGAGAGAGAGAGAGAGAATTCCAAGCAGGCTCCACACTGCCAGCTCAGGGCCAAACACAGGGCTCGAACTCCCAAACTGTGAGATCATGACCTGAGCCAAAATCAAGAGTCAGATACTTAACTGACTGAGCCACTCAAGCATCCCTGTTGATTTCTTAAAATTCTATACACTTATATTTTTTTAAGTAGGCAGCATGGAGGCCAACATGGGGCTTGAACTCAGGACCCTGAGATCAAGACCTGAGCTGAGATCCAGAGTAGGACACTTAACCTTTAACCAACGAGCCACCTAGACACCCCTATACATCTTTGAAGTCTCTTTTAATTTACAAGTTTTCCCTCCAATTCTTTCTTTCCCTTACAAATTTTCTGTTGAATACCCCAGGCCTTCAGACCTGTAGCATCCCAAGGTCTGAAATTTACTGATTGCACACTTATGTTTCTGTCTAGCATGTTTCTTCATCTTCTATATTAATTGCAAGCTGGAAGCTGGATAAAGCTAAGTTATTAGACTTTTGTTCAATCCCTCTGGCAATATGGTTAGCAGTGTTGGGTTCTTTCATCAGGAAGCACATATTCTGGTTTTCTTTCATTTTTAGGATGCTAGCAGTTGTTCGGTGCAATGCCCAGGTCCATTAATTTGTTGGTGGCTGTAAAGTAGTGACATCTATTATTTCTTTTTCATTTATCAATTGGAATACTTAAGAGATGCTTCTTATCTACTATTTGGTTGTCTGTAGGTATAGGTCATATAGGAAAGGTAGGATAAATACTTAATATTTTGCCTTTGTTTCTCTCTTGTTAAAATACTGAATTGGTTCCTCTGAAGGTAGCCAGCTAATTAAAAAATAGATACATAGATGCTTATGAACTCGTGGATTCAAACACATCTGATAGATTTTAATCAATGGCCATTATTGTTGTTGACACTCAAATTGCCCTATCTTTGGCTTGCTGGAGCCTTTTCAGTTGGCTCCTGAATAGAATGATCCACTCTTGGTAGTCTTTATGGCTTTTGCTGTCTGGTATGAGCAGCTGTTCCGGGCTCATTTTTTATATTTCCTGCCTCAAATCTGTAACCAGCATTTCTCCAAGAAGTGGAGATTACCTGAATGGTAATCTAAGCATCGGGGATGCTCATTGCTATGAGTTGGTCATTGATTCTAACACGTAGAAATACACACACAAACACACACACACACACACACACACATACACACACACACACACACACACACACACAGTTGACCCTTGAACAACAGGAGTTTTAACTGTGTGGGTCCACTTATACATAGTTTTGTTTTGTTTTGTTTTGTTTTTTAAATACAGTACAGTACTGTATTTCTCCTCCTTATGATTTTCTTAGTAACATTTTCTATTCTGTAGCTTACTTCATTGTACAAATACACTATATAATACATATAACATACGTTGACAGTTTATGTTATGGATAAGGCTTCTGGTCAACAGTAGACTATCAGTAGTTAAATTTTGAGGAAGTCAAAGTTATACACAGATTTTTTACTGCATGGGAGTCAGTACCCAGAACCCCCACATTGTTCAAGAGTCACTTGTATATGTACATATATACGTATATGTATACTTAACATTTTCTATATTATATCTCTACCTTCTTTTTTTCATACCAAAAATCCTAAGTCTTGAGGGTACATGAATAATGCATGACAAGTGAGAATGCATGAGGATGATGAATTTAGATATCTTCATTATTAATTACTCATTTATTTTACCCCCCCATTAAACTATAGTCTCAAAAAGAAATACTAATATTACCATTAGCAATATGATTACTGAGAACAGTTACATAAATTGTTTTTCATATGCTATCCCCATGTCTCTCACTTTTCTTTTAGAACAAAAGTCAGAAAACTTTTTCTTTTTTACTGTTTTAATCATTTTAAACTGCACAATTCAGTGGTTTTTAGTATATTCACAACATTACACAACTCTTACCACTATCTATTTCCAGAATATTTCCATCACCCCTAAAAGAAATGCCTGTACCTTCCATTTCCCCCAAGCCCTCTCCCCAGCAACCAGTAACCTACTTTCTGTCCCTATAGATTTACGTGTTCTAGACATTTCATATAAATGGAATCATACAACATGTGGTCTTTTGTGTCTGGCGTCTTTTACTTAATGTGATGTTTTCAAGGCTCATCTATGTTATAGCATACAATATGAGTTATTTTTTAAGTAAAAAATAAGTCAATAAGGGGCACCAGGGTGGCTCAGTCCTGGTTAAGCGTCCAACATCCAACTGTGAGGTTCGGGGGTTCAAGGCTACATCAGACTCTGTGCTGACAGCTCGGAGCCTGGAGCCTGCTTCGGATTCTGTGTCTCCCTCTCTCTCTGGCCCCCACCCCCGCTCATGCTGTCTCTCAAAAATAAATAAAAATGTTAAAAATAAAAAAAAAGTCAATACAAGTAAGATTGGACACCAAATGCCTCATTTCCCTACATAAGCAGGCTCGCTCCAGCTGATTTCAGCTTGTCCCTTGCAGTAGCCTGAAGCTTTTGGTACATTGGCTCTATCTACTCCTGTATAGCAACTGCTGGTTGCTTGAGGACAAAAGCTAGGCTGGAGGTCACATCCTAAGATGTGTTATCCCTCAGTCCATCAGTCAGAACAGCTCCTGGTTATGTGGGTCCAGCCTCTGTCCATACTGGGCACCACTAACTACTCTGACATCCCAAATGGACAGGGACCTTCAGTGTTGAAATCTGGGCCACAGCCTGCTTGTGGGGCCCAATGACCAAAGGCCTCGTTTTCCAACTGTGACCAGCCTGGGGTTCCAATAAGGCAGCAGGACCTAAACCGGGCATGACTAAGTGAGGAGCAGACCACAGCTTCTGAGCTGAGAACCTTCCTTCTCCCCCCACACTGCGACTAGAGTCTTCCCTGTTGGACTTGAGAATCTAATGCCATGAGACCCAAGTGAGATTGCCTCTCGTTCTTTGAAGAGGGATCTGCGTAGATAGCCCCAAGATGTGCAGCAGCCCCTCTCCACACCCAACGAGCCCCAGCTCTGAGCCTCATCTTCCTGGGTGATCTGTCTGATAGAGCCCAAATCACAATGAATTACATGATGTGCTTGTCAGTTTGTTCTTCCAACCAGTTTGGGACTTTGAAGGCAGAGACCATGTTTTATTTGCTTTATACCCCCAGTGCCTGGTCTACAGAATGTACTTCATCAACGTGTGATCGGTTAGAGAAGGAGGAAGACAGTGTAGGGATAGAGTCTTGTGCCCCAACTGGATTGCAAGCTTCCTGAGAGCCATGGCTTCACCTCTTCACTGACTCCTTTT